>NC_083401.1:66350733-67600733 GCF_020745735.1 Hemiscyllium ocellatum
TGTCTCTCTCTCTCTGTCTGTCTCCCTGCCTCTCTGTCTCCCCTTCCCTCTCTCTCTCTCTCCCTGTCCCTCACTCTCTGTCTCTCTGCCTCTCTCTGTCCGTCTACCTCTCTCTCTTTCTCTATGTCTCTCTGCCTCTCTTTGTCTCCTTGCGTCTCTCTCTCTCTCTGGCTCCCTCCCTCACTGTGTCCCTGACTCTCTCTCTCTCTTTCTGTCTCTCTCTCTCTCTATCTCCCTCTCTCTCTGTCATCCTCCCTGCATCTCTCTCTCTCTCGCCCTGTCTCTCTCTCTCTCTCTGTCTCCCTGCATCTCTCTCTGTCTCCCAGCACCCCCCCCGTCTCCCTGCGCCGTTCTCTGTCTGTCTGTCTACCTGCGTCTCTCTGTCTGTCTCCCTCCCTGACTCTCTCTCTCTCTGTCCCTCCTCTCTCTATGTCTCTCTCTCTCTCTGTCCGTCTCCCTGCCTCTGTGTGTCTCCCTTTCCCTCTCTCTCTCCCTGTCCCTCACACTCTGTCTCCCTGCCTCTCTCTCTCCCCCTGTCCATCTACCTCTCTCTCTTTCTCTATGTCTCTCTGCCTCTCTCTGTCTCCTTGCGTCCCTCTCTCTCTGTCTCCCTCCCTCTCACTGTGTCCCTGACTCTCTCTCTCTTTCTGTCTCTCTCTCTCTATTTCCCTCTCTCTCTGTCATCCTCCCTGCGTCTCTCTCTCTCTCGCCCTGCTCTCTCTCTGTCTGTCTCCCTGCGTCTGTCTCTCTCTCTGTCTCCCTGTCTCTCTTCCTCTCTCTTTCTGTCTCCCTGCGTCTCTCTCTCTGTCTCCCTGCCTCTCTCTCTCTGTGCCTCTCTTTCTCTCTGCCTCTCTCTCTGTCCCTCTCTCTATGTCTCTCTGCCTCTCTTTGTCTCCCTGTCTCTCTCTCTCTGTCTCACTCTCTCTCCCTGTCCCTCTCTCTCTCTGTCTCCATGTCCCTCTCTCTCTATGTCTCTCTGTCTCTCTCTCTCTCTGTCCCTGTCTCCCTGCCCCTCTCTCTCTCTATCGATGTCTCTCTTTCTCTCTGTCTCCCTGTCCCTCTCTCTCCCACTCTATGTCTCTCTGCCTCTCTGTCTCCCTGTATCTCGCTCTCAATGTCATTCTCCCTGTGTCTCGCTCTCCCTGCCTCTCTCTCTTTCTGTCTGTCTCCCTGCGTTTGTCTCTCTCTGTCTGTCTCCCTGTCTCTCTCTCTCTGTCTCCTTCTCTCTCTCTCCCTGCCTCTCTCTCTCTGTCTCTCTCACTTTGCCCCCATGTCCCTCTCTTTCTCTGTCTCTCTCTCTCTGTGTCTCCCTGTCTCTCTCTCTCTGTCTCCCTGCCTCTCTCTCTGTGTCTCCCTCTCTCTGTCTCTCTCCCTCCGTCTCTCTCTGTGTGACTCCGTCTCTCTCTCTCTCTCCGTCTCCCTGCCTCTCTCTCTGCCTCCCTGTCTCTCTCTCTCTCTCTCTGCCCACCTCCCCGCAAACAGCGGAGCCCCGCTCCTACAGCCACAGCCGCTGAAAGCGCCAGCCTCGACAAGTGCTTTGCTCGGAGGCAGCCCTCTACCCCCCCCCCCCCCCCCCCCCCCCACACACACACACAGAGGCAGTCAGACACAGACACACACGAACACGCAGAGAGAGCAGGTCGATCAGGGCTGGAGTGGGGCGGTATAGAGTGGGGGGGGGGGGGGGGGCGGTTTGTTCACAGATCGAATATCCCAAACAGCCCATTCCTCAGTGCACTTCCTCAGCGCCATCTTTTGCTCCCTGTTTAGGATCAGGAGCCCAAGAGAAGGGGGGTGGGTGGGGGGTGGTTTTGGGGGAGGAGGCTGTTCTCGAGTTGACAGATCGAATCCGATCCGATCCGATTATGCCGTTTCCAGGAGCTCGGCTGCTTTAGGACGAGTTGAGAGCTCAGGTTCTCGGCGCTGGATATGGGTTAGTAAGTAGCAAACCGGCGATATCTTTTTTTTCCCCGCAACGTCTGGGAGGTAGAAGCGGAGGGTCGGGGGGTGTTTCTTTTGTGGCCGATTTCAATCATTGCCACGGAACCGAGAGAGAGAGAGAAAGTCGTGTACGTGTTTAGTGAGAAGGAGTTGATGGTGCAATTCGGTTGTTTAAAAAAAAAGTCCGTCTTTTTTTTTGGTCGAATTGGAGTGGGGCGAGAGAGCCTCTAGCATCGGATTCCAGCAGCTGCAGCGATCCAGCCCAACTCGCATTGTATCTGAGGCGCGTTTACCGAGGGAGCGTGTGGACGCTGCAACAGATTCCACTTCTTGTAACCTTGTACATCTCTGTCTGTCTCTCTCTCTCTCATTTATATATACACACACACACACAAAACAAGCCACTGCAACATGACAGACCTGATCTTGTCGACATGTGAAGAAGGCTTCTGGATCACTGAAAGCGGATCGAACGATAAAATGAAGTAAACGGTGCGATCGAGGTAAAGGAAAGTGGATTGATTTGACAGGAGCCCGTAACGTGGCTCTTGGACTGGTTTGCAGGGACACGCGAAGCCTTGATCAGAGGAATTATGTGTTTTTTTTTCGCGGAGGGCAATGTGACGGACGTTTAACTTTTTTTTCGCTGTCGTGGCTGTCTTGGGGAAAAAAAATATGTCGAGCGCTGTTATAGTTTGATTAATAAAAGGCGCAGAGAGCGAATTGGAACATGCGCCCATTATTTTAACTGGTATGGAACCTTTCACTGGATTGGGAGGGGAATGCTTTTTAAAAAATAATTATTTGGACAACTTAATATTACTGGCGTAAGAGTCTGAGTTATTTTCACTGACCGTGAATTCAAATGAGTTGGAATTACAAGTCAGTCCACTTGATGTTTACAGGTTTACTTTGTATCTATTTTTGTTTCCAGATTGCAGTTTTTATTTTGTTTTGTTTGGGGGATCGGATTACTCTGGAGTAACGGAGGACACTGAGAAGTGCTGAGTGCTGCTCTTTCCACAGCCCCCCTGTGCCTCTCAGACGCTGAGTGAGATGGAGCAGAGGGAGACGGCGATGGGCTGCAGGCAGAAGCCGGCTGATGGGGATTTTCGATCGGCTGGCTGCACTGCCAAGTCCGCAGTCTCTCCTGGAGCCTTGATGCAGTCGCCCAGGAGCCAGATGAACGGGGGGAGGCTGGATCCGGACGACGAGGAGAGCGCCTGTGGTAGCCAGGACTCCAACTCCAACACAGACAGCGATAAATCAATGCAGGGAGACGGCCTGGAGGAACACGAGTTTTCTATCAAGGAGGCGAACTTCACAGACGGCAGCCTGAAACTCAAGATCCAGACCACCAAACGGCCCAAGAAACCTCCCAAGAACCTGGAGAACTACATCTGCCCTCCGGAGATCAAGATCACCATCAAACAGACAGGGGATCAGAAAAACTGCAGGTCGAGCAAAAGTAACAAGGTGTCAAAAGAAGATGAAAAGAAAAAGGTAAGAGGCTCACAACTATCCCAACTTCCTTTTGTGTTTACACTGCATCCTGATTCGTATTTTGATAGGCGATAAACATGTTTTTACAAGATGGTCGATACCCCTTGTTATGACTGCGGGGTGATGGGGGTGGGGGGATGGAAGCGATGGGAATCAGGTGGCTACAGACGCTCCCATATTAGCATGTAGCCGTTTAGGATGTAATACTTGTTTTGCGGTAACCGTCTGTTCAATACACATGCATCTTCATTAAGCATCTCTAATAACCTCTAGGACGGGTTTGAATATTCACTGAATTCTATGAAGCTAGTCATCTTGATAGTGTGTGTCATCCCAATAATTTGGAAGTATATTCATAAACCAGTCCTAAAAATTACACGAAACTAAAATTCTGTGCCGATATTACTCCCTTTTATTCATTGGAATGAGTTGTTAAATTAGTATGATTTTAGACTAAGTATAGTAAATACTTACATCTGAGTTGGAGGAGGAATACTTTCATGCTACTTTGTGGTGGAATAAATGTTGATCTTGTTGGAACAGACCATGGGTATGGGAGAAGGTTGAGTTTTGATACTGTAACCACCCCAGAGTGATCATGTTCATTTCACAAGGCCATTAAATGTTGTACTAAATATTCAGCTGGTGCTTTCAGTGTGCAGTTTTCACCCTTTCTCATAATTTGGTTTTGTCCTGTGCTCAGTCCTGAAAATGTTATGTTCTCAGTTCGAATTTGGCATCCTTCTTGGTTGGAACTTTGCCTTCCCAGGCAACAGTTTAGGGCCTTTTTTGAGGTTAATTCTGGCACTGAACTCACATTTACAAGTTTGATTAATATAAATTTTACTTTTAGAATTCAATCTTTAGTGTAGTAAGTATAGTTACACACTCTCACAGAGCTGCATTTTACGAGGTATAACATTGTTTTTGTTCAAATTGTCTCTTAATTTTGAATATATTGGTATTGCCCAGCAACATAAGACACTAACAAGGTGACATTAGTTATGTCTGACATCACTCTCCAAGCATCTGCCCATCAGTGCTCCGTTATCTGTGATCAAGGATGCCCTGCTGTGCCTATAGTGTAAACAGGCAGGCTCTGCTGATTATCTTAGTAATACCTGGAGTGAACCATACTGGAGTCATTCTGGAGTTTTTCTATGAATTAGGGCCATACAGTATCACTGTTAAATTTGATTTTGACAGTGCTGTAGGAACTAAAAATCTTGATAATTTTGCAGTGTCAATGTTTGGAAATTTTGTAAGATTTCTATTTGTGTGAGTAGCTTTTTCTCCATGTGACTAAGGAGACTCTGATTAATCATTATTGTCTTCTGTGATGTACAGAGTTAGATTTTAAAATTCAAGAGGGCACTGGGGAAATCTGAGTTTGAATAGCAACATTTTTATGGACTGGAAGTGGTTTACTGTATTACTCAGTATTGCAAAGGATGAAATAATACTGACCTTCTTAAAGGGTCTTTTCTGTGGTTAAAATGCATTTGTGGTGGAGCACTTAAAAGTTATAGTTCCCAGCCGAGCTATATTGTATTGTCCTTTTAGAATCTTTGCGCAAGGGAATTGTGAAAATAGGAAGCCTCAAGCTATAGTCGTAAATATATGAAGTATACATTTATTAGAAACCTTCCCCTTTAAATGTGAGTCTAAGGCCTCCTACCCCACCCCCTTCCTAAAGCTGAATGTTTTACTATCAAGATTGTGTCTTGGCTCATAGTGCAATGGAAGTAATTGGAACCAGTCTGTGCTGGTCAGGGCAGATTGTAAAAATCCAATTCTGTGGCATGTTGGGGAAATGGTATATAATTTACTCTGTTCTATTTGATGTCCTTATACAAAATTTTTAATACTTAAATATTTCCAGCGCAGCAAACCTATATAGTAGGATTTTAAAGAAAATAATGTATACTTTTGATAAACTCATTGCAACTTGTTAAAAATTATCCAGGGAATGCTCACAAAAGTAGTTTTGAATTCCAGCATATCAGTTTCATGCATTTCATTAGCTTATAAAAGGTGAAACTTACTCGTAGTTAATTTATTTATCATGTTTCAAATTACTCCCCCTTGTATGTCGATGTTTGTGGTTATTAGCCTATTGCTGTGTGTTACAGTGCACACAAATAAATATAAATGTTTTCTAATTTTGGCATAGAATTCAGTGCTGATTTGAAGTTCAAATTTGGATTACAGATTTATCATTCTGCAGGCCTGATGTGAAAAGGATCCAAATAGACTATTTATTACAAAAATAGTTTATCAATTTCATTTGAAGTTGGTGAAAAATTTAGATGTTAAGAGTCACAGAACTACCCAGTCACATGATGTATTGTTTCACTCTGAATATGATATTGGAAACAGCATTCATTCCTTGATAGCCTGGAATTGTTTTGCTTGAGACTAGAAATACAAAACAGCATAGGCATTTAAAGTTTTGCTAACAATGTCAAAATCGGTATGGGCCAGGAACTCATCTAAATGTGTTGTAGGAAGCGAAGATTGCAAATAATCTTGGTCAACCTCAGACTGTCGCTAAGGAGAAACTATTTTATGGCCTTTTGCCTCTGGTAAGTTTATGGATCCAAAGATGCGCAGGTTAGGTGGATTAGCCATGCTAAATTGCCTATAGTATCTAGGAATGTACGACTAGGTGGATGAGACATGGGAACTCAGGGTTGATGCATACCCACTCCCTTCCCTTTTTGGATCTACAGTATTAGATTTCTCCTGAATCTTCTTTGTTGCAAGGAATACTACCCTCAGCTGGCTAACGGAACCCTATCCATGATTCTTGGAACTATTCTAGTAAACCTCCTTTGAACCCTTTCAAAGGCTATTGGTGACCACAACTAGATGCAGCATTCCAGATGGGATATACTGCCGATGAAACTACCAATACAAATTCTTATTGACCTCATCTGGAATTTATTCAGTGAAGATATTAGGGTAATAGGTATTATTAAAAAAAAACACTTTTTATTACTGGTAGGTAGTTGTCTTAGTGCCAATGGAGGTGAGAGGGAGCTCAAAAAATTGTACACCTTCCTGACAAGAAATAACTATGTAATGGTGATATTGGCGTTTAGTGCAGTGTCTTAATTTGAGCTCATTTTGAAAGGTAAATGTCAGTATTTAAGATTGGATGTATAATTGGTGTACAATAGAAACATGGATGCATTTTCAAAACTGAGGAAGGCCGGATAGATCTTAAAGTTTTTGTTTACTTCTCTGTTAAGTAATACATTTTTTGGTGTTAAGTAGTGGTTGCGTCTGCTCTGCTTTCACCTTTAGATGTGGACTCTGCTCCAATCCAAACTGATGGGATGAGACTCCTCTGCTTATTGACTCTAAGCAATTTCCAGGCAATGACGTTGGGTACCTTTAACATAATTGTAATATGGATAAAATCTGCAGTGCTGGGCTGCACCAATTTAGCATTAAGACCAGCAGTCCAAACTCAATGAGACCACAGGATGACTAATGTTGAAAATGAAAATAAAAATGTCATACTGCTATAGTGAGGGGTGATTTTCTGAACTTGGGACTGACTGAGCGTATTGTTTGGATGGAATAAAGGGCATTTTACTCTACATCTGATGATATATGTGATTTGCAGATGCTTGTTGTCCAGACTAGCAATGAGAAATGTTCCATTTCCCTGCATTAATGTACCTTACCATGGCAAGCAAAAAAATCCTTATTACAATAGTTTTCATTGTACTAAAGACATGTTCCTCCTCTTCACTTGTAAGTGGAGTAAAATCCTAAATGTTTCAATTCAAGTACATTTTCAATCTCTGTCTCAGTTTGATGCACTTAAGGTTTCCTAGTAACATATGCACAGACTTTGTTGCATGACTGATCTTGGCACTGTGGTACTTTAACATCTCATGAAGAAAAAAAAATGATTGACTGGCATCTTGGTAAAATGGCATGGCCAGTCTGGGAATGATGGATGAAATGAAATATGCTCCACATAATTGGTGCAGCTATTTGCAAAGTGGGAAGCGACGTATTTTATCTCTTTACCTTCTGTATCTTGGCATGGACTAGGTCTTTCTTTTCTAGTCCACATGCTGAATTGCAGCATTGCCTCTGTTACCTCTTGCCTCACTTGTTCTCCCTTCTTGATTGCATTGCTGCTTCTTAATAGCAACAACATGAGACTAAAAATGGGAACCATACACTTAGCACAACGGTTGGAAAGTCAATGGGTGAGTCTCAGGCAGGGCGAAACAGATCTATAAATTCACTACAGACAAGAGGGCATAAAGTGGTCTCTCCCTGACCACTGTCTGAAGATGAACTGCTAATCTGTAACCTTGGTGTCCTAAAAACTCGAAAATGGAGCTGCTGATCTATTTTTGATCCAATGCTAGGACTGAATAATTTTATCTCTGTAATATTTCCTATTTGTACCCATCTCTAAATGAATTTAATCTTAACTGCTGTTGAAACTCTCATCTATTTGTCATCACTGAGCTTGATTTTTCTAATGCTACTCTGGCAGCTTGCCATCATTCACAAATCTGAACTAATCCAAACCCTTGCTGTCTGTGTCCCAAGCTAGATCCTGTCCCAGTTATCCATCATCCTTATAGAACATAGAACATAGAAAAATACAGTGCAGTACAGGCCCTTGGGCCCTCGATGTTGCGCCGACCCAAGCCCACCTAACCTACACTAGCCCAATATCCTCCATATGCCTATCCAATGCCCGTTTAAATGCCCAAAATGTTCTCTAACCTACATTGGCTCCAAGTCCAAAAATGCATCCTGCTCAAAAAGCTCATCTTTGTTTTTAAATTATTTACAGCCTCCCTTAACTGGCAAATTGGATGCAAAGTTGGTTTGATGGTAGGAAGCAGAGGGTAATAGTGGAAGGATGCTTATCGGACTGGAGGCCTATGATGCAGGGGTCAGTGTTGGGCCCATTGCTGTTTTTTATTGATATGAATGATTTGGATGAGAATGTACAAGGCATGATTACTAGGTTTACTGATGACACTAAAATAGGCAGTATCGTGGACAGTGAGGAAGGTTTTCAGAAATTGCGGCAGGACTTTGATCAACTAAGAAAGTGGGCTGAGAAATGGCAAATGGAGGTTAATATAGATTAGTGTGAGGTCTTGGAAAGTCAAATCAAGGTTGGAGTTTCATGGCCTTAAGGAATATAGTGGAAAAGAGCGATCTTGGAGTTCAGGTTTCACAGTTCCCTGAAATTGGAGTCACAGGTAGACAGGAGAGTGAAGAAAGCTTTTGGCACTCTGGTCAGGGCATTGAGAATAGAAGTTGGCAACTTATGTTGCAGTTTTCAGAATGTTGATGAGGCTGCATTGGAATATTGTGTTCAGTTTGGTCATAGAGTCATAGAGATGTGCAGCATGGAAACAGACCCTTCAGTCCAACTCATCCATGACCTGATATCCCAACCCACTTTAGTCCCAACTGCCAATACCTGGCCCATATTCCTCCAAACACTTTCTATTCATATACCCATCCAGATGCCTTTTAAATGTTGCAATTATGCCAGTCTCCACCACTTCGTCTGGCAGCTCATTCCATACACGTACTTCCCACTGCGTGAAAAAGTTGCCCCTTATGTCTCTTTTATATCTTTCCCCTCTCACCCCCCCCTAAACCTATGCCCTCTAATTCTGGACTCCCCCACCCCAGGGAAAAGACTTTGTCTATTTATCGTATCCATGCCCCTCATGATTTTGTAAACCTTTATAAAGTCACCCCTCAGTCTCCGATGCTTCAGGGAAAACAACATCTCCCTGTAGCTCAAATCCTCCAACCCTGGCAACATTAAATTTCTGAACCCTTTCAAGTTTCACAACATCTTTCCAATAGGAAGGAGACTAGAATTGCACACAATATTCCAACAGTGGCCTAATCAATGTCTTGTACAGCCGCAACATGACCTCCCAACTCCTGTACTCGGTACTCTGAACAATAAAGGAAGGCACACCATATGCTTTCTTCACTATCCTATCTACCTGTGACTCTACTTTCAAGGAGCTATGAACCTGCACTCCAAGGTCTCTTTGTTCAGCAACAGTTATAGGAAGGATGTTATTAAACTGAAAAGAGAACAGAAGAAATTTACAGTGATGTTGCCTGGACTCAATGTTCTAAGTTATAGGGAGAGGTCGGACAAGCTAGGACTTCTTTCTTTAGAGGTTAGGAGACTGAAGGGGCACCTTATAAAGGTGTTTAAGATCATGAAAGGCATGGATAGGGTGAATGCACTCAGTCTTTTTCCTGGGGTTGGGGAATCGAGGACTAGAAGGCATCAGTTTAAGGTTAAAGGGGAAAGAATAAAAGGGAACCTGAGGTGTAGTGTTTTTAAACAGAGGGTGATAAGCATATGGAATGAACTGACAGTGGAAGTGGTTGAAGTGGGTGCTTTAACAATATTTAAAAGACATTTGGACAAATGCATGGATAGAGTCATAGAGTCCGACAGCACTGAGATAGGCCCTTTGGCCCAAACTGGTCCATGCCAACCAAAATGTCCCTGCATACTCTCACCATTTCCCTGCGCTTGCCTTATATCCTTTTAATCCTTTCTACTTGTGTTTTCATTCGCTTTGATGGTTATTATAGATGGTTATGGTAAGATAGCCTGTACTGCTTGTGGTCAAGACAGTGATGGTGTTAGCAGTTTCATTTAAACAGAGGTTCTTTTTAAATGTTATTTTATGACCAAACATTTATTGAGATTGAACCTTTAATTAAGAAGATCAGCTGACTGAGTTGGAAAAAAATATTTTTCTCTGTTTCAAAGCATTTTAACTTCTCACCTCATGAAATGACCATGACCTGTAACTGGAGAGGTGTCAGCATCAGAACTACAGAACAACTTCAGAACTAGGGGCAGGAATAGGCAATTCATCTTTTGCCTCGGGACCCTCAAACCCCTGGGCATCAATGTGGATTTGACCAGTTTTCTCATTTCTCCTCTCCCCACCTTAGCCCTGTTCCAACCTTCTAGCTCAGCATCGCCCTCAGGACCTGTCCCACCTGTCCATCTTCCTTCCCATCTATCTGCTCCATCCTCCCCTCCGACCTATCACTCTTACCCTCACCTCCATCCACCTATTGCACTTTCAGCTTCCCCCAGCCTCATCTCCCCTCCCATTTATCTCTCACCCCCCCCAGCCCACAAGCCTCATTCCTGATGAAGGGCTTTTGCCTGAAACGTTGATTTTCTTGCTCCTCTGATGCTGCCTGACCTTCGGTGCTTTTCCAGCACCACACTCTTGACTCTAATCTCCAGCATCAGTAGTCCTCACTTTCTCCTAATTCCGCCCCTTGAACCTACTCCACCATTCAATATGATCATGGCTGACCTCATCTTAGCTTTCACTCCTCTTTCCTGTCCATAGCACTTCAATTCATTACTAATTTAAAAAAAATAGTCCATCTCCTCCTTAAATATACTCCATGTCCAAAGCATCTCTGGGGGAGTGAATTCCTCAGATTCACAACACTTTTCGAGAAGTAGTTCTCCTCATCTCTGGTTTAAATCTGCTACCTCTTATCCTAAAACTATGACCTCTCCTTCGAGATTGCCTCACATGAGGAAACATCTTCTCTACATCTACTTCAAGAATCTGCTTTGGCATCTTTTATACCTCAATCAGATCCACTGCCATTTATAAAGTTCAGATAGTGTAGGCTTAAACTGCTCAATCTCTCTTCATAAGACAAACCCCTCATCTCTTCTGCCTTTGCCTCCTGTTGAGTTGTTGTGTCCGAGAAGTTGCTGCCTGGAAGTACTTACTGACTTCACTTTCCTGGTGTTGTAAAATTTTGGAATGTGTCCATTATTGGACAGGTCTTCATAACTGGTTGAATATTCTTATACTGCTAAGATTGCAATTTGACTCAAGCAGTCTGATTCCATCAACAAAGTTCAATGATGAAATGAAAAAATCAGTTTATCAGTTATCAGCACTTGGGCTCGTGGTTGAGAGTCATAGAGTGGAAGCAGGTCATTTGGCTTAGCAAGTCTACACTAACCCTCAAACGAACATCCCACCCAGACCCAACCCCCTGCATTTCCCGTGGCCAAATCCACTTAGCCTGCTTATCCCTGAACACTATGGGCAATCTAGCATAGCCAATGCACCTAACCTGTGCATCTTTAGACTGTGGGAGAAAACTGGAGCACTCAGCGAAGTCCCCACAGACAGTCACCCGAGGATGGAATTGAACCTGGGTCCCTGGTATTGTGAGGCTACAGTGCTAACCACTGAGCCACTTTCATTTTGATTTTGTACAGTGTTTCAAGGCAATGTTGTTTTATAAACAATCCTTCCTTGCATAATTTGGTTTTTGCATCTTTCCTCCCTTAACTATATGTGAAATTCTCCTTAATCACTAACATTCCACTTCCATTAGCCACTGTTGACTCTGAAGGATGACATTGAATCATTTTGTAATTCACCACTTGGGAGTACAAGTATTACTTTGTTTAAACTTGTTCTCTTGTGGTAGCAGAGGTTAAAGTTCCCTCTCTCAACTTCCTCAACTGTAGCTTTCATCCCTGTTTTCAGATGCTCCTTAAAGCCTACTGCTTTGCAAAGCTTTTTGTCATCTTGCCTCATATCTCCTTATCTGTTTGATGCAAACTTTGATTGATATAACTCTCATTGTGTCTTGGAACATTTTACAGCTTTGAAGATGATATTTGCAAATAGTTGTTATTGTTAATACATATGTGAAACTACAGGCTGGCTGTGAGATCATTGGAGTACTTGGACTACCCTTAAAAATCAGACTTTTAGTGAGACCTGGTAAGAGATCTGCTTATTTCAGGACTTCTCTCCATAAATGTGTGATTTAAAAAAGTAAGAAGTTATTTGCTGAGGTAAAAAGACATGATATTTGTTAAATTAAGCACTTTCTATTTGTAAACACTGGCATTTGATATTGTATGGAAATCTGTACCCTTTAGCAAACTTTGGAATGACTGAGTGATAAATAGCCAAATAATCATCATGTTGGAAAGTGGAAGAAAATAAAAATTAAAATAAAACTAACTGAAATAACAACAATGACAGTGTATTGGAGTTCAACATAGAAGGTCACTCATTCAAGTCCCAACTGCCTGAAATTATTCCAATTTGGGCAGTGTGTGTTCATGTAAGCCAGTTTGCTAGATGGAGCTGTTGGGTGACATTGAGACTCTGCTGGCGGAGCTGTTGTTAACTTTCTTAAAAGAAAATGTGAAACATAAAGTTCAACAAGTAAGAATAATTGACTGGTTAGGCTGGGAAGAAAACTAAAAAAAGGACAGGAACTAAAAAGGATAGAATATAATTATAAAATCTGAACTCCCAACATTATAGGCGCAAGATTTTATTTGACATCCATGCGTTTTGCAAATCATTCAACTGACTGTGTGAAGATGTAGTGTTAGTCTAGGTCGACAGGATTTTGGATTAGTTCTTTGGCAAAGCTGATTACATAAATTTAAAGAATTGCTGTTGCTACTGTAATCTGTTACATGTAAACACAACTGAACCGTTAATATGCTATCGACCTCTGATCTCAGACGTGTAACTGAACTCGGCTGTGCGTCATTGGGAGTAAACACTCTCGGACCAATTACTGTCCATTGATTCAGGAAATTGCAAATGATACTTACTTGGTGACTATCCTCATTTTAAAAGGCTTTATGTGTTTACGCTTGGACTATTTATTGGTCATAAATGTTTACTATTTTCCCAGTGCTAAGTAATTTGGTATGGGTCAGCTCCTTATTCTCTTGGTACCTTACTAACTGACTTCACACTTGTGATTGCTGCAGAACTGTTGACTTCTATTGACATTATGACATTAAATATTGGACGATGGACAGCCTTAATGTACCTTTTCCTGAACAGAGGCAGCAGTTTCCAAAAAAAAACTGGAAAACATTTCAGAAGGAACTCGTCATAACTGTTGGAAAGAATGTAAAATTCAGTTTGTTTTGTTTGACAGCAATGTAATAAAACATAGGATAAAAAGCAACATGTGTGAAAGTAGGTGTAAAATAAGGAAGTCATTACAAAACTTTGTTGGCTAAATATTAATGTTCTGAGCAATTTGTAGCCTTCAGAATATTCAGTGAGTGTTTTGCTTTTATTAGATTGAGTATTCAATTACTGTATTGGACTTTATTTGGCCCTCAGCAAAATGAGTGCTTTATAAGGAACTGACCTGCTTAACATTGTCAATGGGTTGAAGTATTCTGACCATTTAAAGAGACAAAGAACAAGTGATTCCGTGTGATTCAACATTAGACTTGGGAACTGCCACAGATTCGTGGGGAAAATAAAACTGTTCCTTAAATTGTCCTGCACGTTTTCAAAGTTGAAAAGAAATGACAAAACATTCCCATTGAATTCTTGTTTTTCCCTTGGCCTACTTAATGCATATATTTTAGAACAATACTAAATATTTGTCAGACTATGACAGAAAGTTTGCACAGAGGTTTCGGCTCTGATAGTGGAGAGCATTGTGACCAAACTCTGAAGAGTGCTGTGGACATACTTTTAAATGTTATTGTTGAGAATTGTATATATAATCTTACCCGGCAAAGAGCTGTTGCTGCTACTGCTGCTGCTGTGCAACGTTACCGAATGCTTTGGGCTTCAGTGGTCAACATATTCAGGTCATGGCTTTCCTGATTTTTTTTGGTGATTAATTTTAACACCTGGAATTTGATAAAGTTGTGAACCAGCAGCTCACATCTTTGATTGATATTCTTGTTGATTGAAACTGCAAAATGTAACCTGTATTTTGAAAAATGTTCTTTTTAAGTTCTTTATGACTCATTTATTTCAAATGCATTCTTAAAGCAAGCGACTCGTGCTTATTTTATCAAAGCAGTCATTGAATGTGGGTGTTGTTGACAATGCCAGCATTTATTGCCCAGCCCTAATTACCCTTCTGAAATTGATGGTGAACTGCCACCTTGAGCTGCTACAGTTCTTGTAAATATCAAACACTCTTGTGGTGCTTATGGGGGAGAAAACAGGATTTTGATTCAGTGGTAATGAAAGAACAGCAAATCAGATTGGTATGCAACTTGGAAGGGAATCTACAGGTAGTCTTCTGAAGTGTTCCTGTTCTTCCAGCTGGGGTTTCTAAGGTGCTGTTGAAGTAGCATTTGTGGGTAAGGTAAATAGGCAAAGTCTTTTCCCTGGGGTCAGGGAGTCTAGAACTAGAGGTCATAAGCTTAGGGTGAGAGGAGAAAGATATAAAAGAGACCTAAGGGGCAACGTTTTTACACAGAGGTGGTACGTGTATGGAGTGAGCTGCCAGAGGATGTGGTGGAGGCTGGTACAATTGCAACATTTAAGAAGCATCTGGATGGGTATATGGATAGGAAGGGTTTGGAGCGATATGGGCTGGTTGCTAGCAGGTGGGACTAGATTGAGTTGGGATATCTAGTTGGCATGGACCAAAGGATCTGTTTCCATGCTGTACATCTCTATGACTCTATGAGGTTGATGTAGCATATGTTGTGCAATCTGTATATGTTGTACAACATCACTGTATGCTGGTAATGGAAGAATTAAACTTAAATATTACTTAAAAGATAATGGATTGGATTGATGGTTGTTTAACTTTGTATAATGTCAAACTTCTTGAGTGCCTTTGGATGTGTATTCATTCAGACAAATGGAGAAGATTTCATCAGATTGAGGTAATAGCAGTGCCATACGCACATTACATCTTGTAGCAACTGGCAAGACTTTGAAGAGTCTGGAGATGAGTCACTTATCAGAGAATATACGGTCTGTGACCTTTATTTTTGTAGATACCTTGTTTATGAGATCAGGCGAGATGGAATTCTGTTCAATGGTGAAGTTCCCTTGAATTTGATGCTGGTGGATTCAACAATGATAATGCCAATGAGTGTGAAGCAGAGGCACTTTGGTTCTCTTTTGTTGGATATGGTTTCTGCCTGACACTAGTGTGGCACAGATGTTGCTTGTCGGTTGTCAACACGAGCCTCAATGCTCTCCAGGAATTGTTGTTGCGAGTATAGACTGCTTCATGACCTAAGGACTTGTGAATGTTATTGACCACTGTATAGCCATCAGCAAACATCTCTTTTGTCTTCATGATAGAGCAAAGGTCAATGATAAAGCAGCACTAGATAGATCTCCCTGCACTATTTGTTCAGTTTAGTTCCGTATCCAATGGGGAATTTAACATGCAACTTTGCTGGAAACTGCTTTGTATCAGATGAGGATGTGAGTACGTTAGGAACAGAAATATTTGAAGATTTACATCAGTGCTCTTCAAAGGCACAAATTAATTTATCACTGTCTATTCCAGGAACAGTAAGTCAGTTAACGTAATGTGCTGGTTTCCAGATACCCCACCTTCTGTACTCTCAAAGAATAGGAACTGATTTTCTATTGTTCTTTGGATCGATGACTTTCTGTTTCCTACATCTTCTCATCAAGGGATAGAATATCTTATCTATCCTCCAAATATCTTAGTTTTCAAGTTACACTTTTATAGATTTAATTCACATACACTTATTAAAGTTCAATGTTAAATAATAATAATCTACATAGCTTTTGCTTATGCATCAATTGGTCATTCATGCCACTAAGGCATATTTTTTGCTCTTAAAATGGATGGCATTTTGCAGAAACATAAAGCTCTGGTAGTCTTTGGAACTTAGGAGGCTCTAAAAACATTACATTTAAAAAATTCAGTATTTCAACAGCTCCAACTTCTGTTGCTTCTCTTCACTGGTACAATAGAGATTCCTTGATTAACTCAATGCTTCACAAATGAAATGTCTGTCATTAAATAGGTTGGCATTAATACAGTTCTTACCCGCCAACAGTGTTCACCACTCCTCATGACTCTGACAGGACTCATTCTGCTCAAACTCAGTGACAATGTGCTTCTCCCTCCCTCAGCACCTCCCCAACCAAGGTTCAGTCTTTCTTCCTAAGCCCCTGAGAGTGTTGACTCTCTCCCTTACCCCACAAAATTTCAAATTCTAACATTGGCTGGATAGGAGCCAGGGATCCCAAGGTGACTTGGGAGCTGGGTTGTGAGTTGGGGTGAACACTCACTTTGATGCTGAGTGCTGTTAAGCTAGTGTTAGCATAGTTTGTGTGTGGGGAGTGGTGGGAACATTTTTTGGAAGAGGGTGAACATTGCTGCGGGTGCCAGGGTGCTTTGACACTCCAGCTCATCAAAAGTTATAGTGGTTTTATATCTGCTATGAAAAGCTTTTGAATAAATCCTTGTAAATACCAAGGTGCTGATAGTGTAAACAGCCCAATTCTGTGTTTTTCTGGTCAATCATTTAGAAATCTGTGATCAGTAAAATTGGCACATAGAGTTTAAATTTCCTGTGTATGGATTGAAGATGTACTTAAATCTGAATGTCCTCAGGATCCCAAAGCACACCACTGATATAAATTGAGTTGAAAGCTTTTTTGCATGAAAAGAAATCTGGGCACATATTGTTTAGGTACATCCACAGTGCTGTTGGGAAAGGAATTCCAGGATTTTGACCGAGTAGTAGAGAAAAAAAACATTTGTACATTTCTGAGTCAGGTTGGTGTGTGGCTTGGAGAGGAACATGGTGATGAACCGGGGCAGATAAATGGCAGGCATTCATTAATGATTTTTTAAAGAACTTATAGAAGCTTATATCAAATGGAAGCCCAATACTGCAGAAAGCATTAAGCAGCATAAAAAGTCTTGGTGAAAGTAAAAAGCCAGTGATTGACACAATGGCCTGGCAATGAGACATAACCTGCCCCCTTACACTGGCCAACACTGTCAGGATCAAACCTGCCAGGTTTTGTGTTGGGCACAGACCTCTCCTATATCCTGCATTAGCAGGATGAGCTCCTTGACTAGAGATTGATTCCCCAGTTAAGATCCTCAGTTAGGCCAGAAGTGGGCAGATAACCCAAAGCCTCTTGCTATTGATAAAATTGTGGTAGGGTGGGTGTGCTGCTGGTTGACATGATGCCAGTGGCATGGAGACGATTAATTGATCCACCTGATTTCTGGTCTGCCTTTGGATGGGCCGCAAGCTCTAATCTGATTGTCTAACCTTTTCTAGCTACCAGCTTGAGGGCGGTTAATGACGTAACTTCCAGAGAGTGATAGTCTCTGTAATTATGGTTCAGGTAGCTATTTTCAATGATAAGCAAACAATTTGAAAATAGTCCAGGCAACAGTATAAATTGTCTGACTAACTTGATTTGTTTTTGATGAAGAGAAAGTTGAGAAGGAGTAGTGCATTTCAGATAGTCTACATGGTTTTAAGCCATGTTTTTCACAAGGTCACTCATAGTAATGTGGTCAGAGGATTGAAAGCTTATGGCATCCGTAGGGAAAAGTGGTATGTTTAATGCAAAATTACTTCAAAGTTTGGAAGAAAAGGCTAATGGTGGCTGTTCTTTTGTGACTGGAAGGCTTTTTGCTGTGGTCCTCAACAGTTCAGCATTGTGTCCCTTGCCTTTCATGGTAGATATCTGTTACTTTGATGCAAATTTGGAGGGCGTGATTAAGAAATTTGCAGATGATATGAAAATAAAGCATGTGGATGATAGTGAGGAAGAGAGTTATAGAGTGTAGTAGTATACCTGTGGATTGGTCAGATGGACCGAAAAGTGGCAAATGCAGTTCAGTCTCATGATCTGGAAGGCAATGCATTTGCTGAAGACGAACAAGGCAATAGAAGGTAGGATACTGAGAAGGGTAAAGGCACAGTGGGCATTTGGTCTCCATAGAGTCATAGAGATGTACAGCAGGGAAACAGACCCTTCGGTCCAACCCATCCATGCCAACCAGATATCCCAACCCAATCTAATCCCACCTGCCAGCACCCGTCCCATATCCATCCAAACGCTTCCTATTCATATACCCATCCAAATGTTGCAATTGTACCAGCCTCCACCACATCCACTGGCAGCTCATTCCATACACGTACTACCCTCTGCGTGAAAAAGTTGTCCCTTAGGTCTCTTTTATATCTTTCCCCTCTCACCCTAAACCTATGCCCTCGAGTTCTGGACTTACCAGGAAAAGACATTGTCTATTTATCCTATCCATGGCCCTCATAATTTTGTAAACCTCTATAAGGTCACCCCTCAGCCTCCGACGCTCCAGGGAAAACAGCCCCAACCTGTTCAGCCTCTCCCTGTAGCTCAGATCCTCCAATCCTGGCAACATCCTTATAAATCTTTTCTGAACCCATTCAAGTTTCACAACATCTTTCCGATAGGAAGGAGACCAGAATTGCATGCAATATTCCAACAGTGGCCTAACCAATGTCCTGTATAGCCGCAACATGACCTCCCAACTCATGCACTCAATACTCTGACCAATAGAGGAAAGCATACAAAACGTCTTCTTCACTATCCTATCTACCTGCAACTCCACTTTCAAGGAGCTATGAACCTGCACTCCAAGGTCTCTTTGTTCAGTAACACTCCCTAGGACCTTACCATTAAGTGTATAAGTCCTGCTAAGATTTGCTTTCCCAAAATGCAGCACCTCGCATTTAACTGAATTAAACTCCATCTGCCACTTCTCAGCCCATTGGCCCATCTCGTCCAGATCCTGTTGTAATCTGAGGTAACCCTCTTCGCTGTCCACTACACCTCCATGCTCACACATCTTTGAAAGTAGCAGGACAGGAAGATCAAATAGTTTAGCTGGCATACAAGATACCTTTGTTTATTTGCAGAGGTCAAGAATGTGAAAGCAGGCACATGATGCTTGAACTATACAATATAATAGTTGGACTGCAGATGCAGTACTGCTGCAATTCTGATCACTGCATTACAGGATGGAGGGGATTTATGAGGATGTTGCCAGAAATAGAGAATTGTAAAGAGGAATAAAGATTAGATAGGTTGGTGCTTGATTTCTTTGAAATGAAGGAGTCTCAGGTAATGTTTAATTGAATGTTACAAATTACAGAGGATCCTGAACAGAGTATAAGGAAAGATCTATTTCTGTTAGCAGTGAGGTGAATAACCAGAGGTCATAGATTTAAAGTACTTGGTCAAAGGATTGGAGGAGAGTTGAGGAGAATTATTTTATGGACAGGACCTGCAGCTCATTGCTTGAAAGGCTGAAATAAGCAGAAGTACATTGCATTTCAAATAACACTTTGATTTGCACTTTAGCTACCCACAGGGCTGTGGATCAAAACCTGGAAGGTGAGATTTGTGGCTGGCATAGACACAATAGTTGAATGGTTTTCTCGTTGTGAATAATCTATGTTTCATGCTTCTATATTCTGAATTTCAGTGGAGCACAAATCTTCAGCAAAATAGCTGGAGTGTTGTCAGAGCCTGTAGGCTTTGCTGAAACCAAAGCACTCAACCACTTCTTGATCTCACTTGGATTCAATTGAATTGGCTGAAGACTGTATTTTCTCTGTTGGTGGGATGAGATGGATCATCCGCTGCATAGTTCTTGCCGAAGGTAGCTGAAGATCTTTGAGGATTAGGATTTAGTGACTACCACAAAGTGACATCCTTCATCATGAAGTGCATTGAGAAGTTAGTAACTCCAGCCTCCCAGATTGCCTTGATCCACTTCAATTTGCTCATTGTCACAATACCATGGCAGAAGCCATTGCCCTGGCCTGACTAATCTCTGGAACATCTAGATAACAAGGACACCTATGCCAGACTCCTACTTACTGACGTGTGCTCCACTTTCAACACCATAACTCCAACCAAACTCATCTCTAAACTCTGAGGCCTACGTCTCTGCTATCCCCTCTGCAACTCAACTTCCTGACCAGCAGATTGCAACCAGTGAACATAGGCAACAACATATCCTTCACAATAATCTTCAACACCGGTGCTCCACCAGGCTGCATACTCCTTTGTCCTACTGTACACCTTCTCCAGTCATGACTATGTGGCCAAATTCAGCTTTGACTTCATTTACCAGTTTGTTCATAACAGCACCGTAGTGGGTCAGATCTCAAATAATGATGAGACAGAGTATAGGAAGGAGATAGACAGCTTAGTGGAATGGTGTAATGACAACAATATCTCTCATAATGTCACCAAAATAATGGGCCTCATCATCAACTTCAGGAAGTGGAGTGTAGGACATGCCCCTGTATGTATCAGTGGTGCTGAGGTGGAGGTGGTTGAGAGCTTCAAGTTCCTATGATTAAATATTGCTAAGAATCCATCCTGGTCCATCCACCTCAATGCTACAATCAAGAAACCAACATCTCTACTAAGGAGGCTAAGGAAATTAAGCATGTCCACAATGACTCATCAATTTTTATAGATGCACTATAGAGCATGGGAAGCACAGTGGCTCAGTGGTTAGCACTGCTGCCTTACAGCACCAGGGGCCTACGTTCGAGTCCAGCCTTGGGTGACTGTCAATGTGGAATTTGCACAGTCTCCCTATGTCTGTGTGGGTTTCCTCACACAGTCCAAAGATGTGCAGGTCAGGTGAATTGGCCACGCTAAATTGCCCATAGTGTCGGGTGCATTAGTCAGAGGGAAATGGGTCTGGGTGGATTACTTTTCGGAGGGTCGGTGTGGACTTGTTGGGCTGAAGGGCATGCTTCCACATTGTTGGGGAATCTAATCTAATATAACACATTTTATCTAATTGCATAACAGTTTCATATGGCAACTGCTCTGCCCAAGACAGCATGCAATTATAGACAGTTGTGAATGCAACCCAGTCCATCCTTCCATTGACTCCATTTGCCTCGGGAAAGCAGGCAACATAATCAAAGACCCCTCCCATCCCAACCCCAGTCATACTCTTTTTTGTCCTCTTTCATCAGTCAGAAGATACAAAGGTGTACAAACTTATGAGGAGTATGGATAGGATAAATAGACAAAGTCTTTTCCCTGGGATCGGGGAGTCCAGAACTAGAGGGCATTGGTTTAGGGTGAGAGGGGAAAGATATAAAAGAGACCCAAGGAGCAACTTTTTTACGCAGAGGGTGGTACGTGTATGGAATGAGCTGCCAGAGGATGTGGTGGAGGCTGGTACAATTGCAACATTTAAGAGGCATTTGGATGGGTATATGAATAGGAAGGGTTTTGGAGGGATATGGGCCGGGTGCTGGCAGGTGGGACTAGATTGGGTTGGGATATCTGGTCGCGTTGGACGGGTTGGACCAAAGGGCCTGTTTCCATGCTGTACATCTCTATGACTCTATGTACCAACAGGTTCAAGAGTAATGTCTTCCCAACAATTCTCTGACTTATGAGCGGACCTCTGGAATAGTAGAGTTGATCTTTCTCAGCATCTTCCCTGTAGCTATATTCTGCATTCTGTTCTATTACCCTAACGTACTTATGTATTCTTCTGGTTAGCACGCAATAGAATAACTTTTACTGTATCTCGATACATGTGACAATAATGAATCAAATCAAATTATTTGATGTATTTTTCTTGCCGGATCAATTACCTCTGTTTATAGAGTGTTGTTTCCACTGTTTAGCTTCACTAGATTGGAACTTTGTTTTCAAGTATGACTAGTGCTGTTCCTGGTGTACTCTTCTACAATCCTATTTAACCAGTTTTGGCCTCTGGCATAATGGTAATGGTAATGGACATGCTGGGCCTTGAGATTACAGATTATAGAGGAGTGGAATTATTCTGCTGCTGCTAGTTCACATCTCCTCATAATCCTCAATGGGTATACTCAGTGAAAAGCATGTTTTCCAATTGTTTTATTTATTGAGTATCACTGTCACAAAATAGAAAACAGAGCAAAGGGGCAAATCATGAAGCAGTTCTTTTCTGTTAAGCACTTCATTGTTGACTAATTGGATACTGAGTGAAATAAGTCTTTAGAAAATATCTTATACAAAGTCTGTTTACTGTCTCTTTGTATTACCACTTTGTTCCCACAGCTGTGTTTTTAGCATGGTTTTGCTACCGTATTAATTTTGTGCTATGAACTTATTAATGAGAATAATGTGAAGGCAAGTGATACCTCTTAGACTGAAATGTGTTAAATTATTCATAAGTCTCATGAACAGCAGGCCTAATAAGCAGTTTTGCATTCAGATTCTTTAAGTAGTTCAGGATTATACTGCAAATGTTGTTGACATATGCTGTATTATGTGTCAAAATTAGGAATTAAAAACCTAAGCACCTACGTAAGTGATACCTTGTCTTTCAGACAAGGCCCTCTGAATGCCCGTCCACATGTTGCATGCTAGTGCTGTAGTTCCACTTCTAAGTATGAGCTGATGTAGCCCCCTGCTGCGTCCTCCATTTTTTGACATGGGTCAATGCTAAATATACACAATTTTCTTTAGTCTCAGCTTGTCTTCCAGTCTCTTAGTAGGCATTTTATGAGTACATCTCAAGATTGTCATATTACTTTCAGTGTCTGTCCCTAGCACTCCACGGTGCTATTTTCTTTGAAAATATTATATAACACAAGTTCTGCATTCTATTAAGATAACTAAAGCCTTTAACCACTGACTATATCAATGCACACCTTCGTGCCTAATGTTGGTTCCATTAATATTCTTGACTGTCACTTTTGGCTAAGTTTGATGGCATCTGTAACATTTGTATAATGTTTGACTGAAAGCTAAGCTATCTTCTATATTTCTAGGGCCAAGCTAACGACAATTCACATTTCTATGGATTGGATGTTTTACAATTTATAAATTCTCTCCTCTAAATATGCCTAATCCATTCTCTTATCATCTCTCACATCAGCAGCTTTCTAATTTACTGAGCCCAAACATAACTCTCCACCCATACAATTCATGCTCAATCATTATTGGATATTGGATGAGGAATTTGCCAGTTTAGAAACTGTGCAGGGTTTGAGTGATGATAGCCAGGTAGTTGTCTGTCTGACGTGGAAACCGATATGTTACCAGCTGATGTTGCTGAGGGACATTCCGTAGATGAGAAATAGGAGGGGGCAAAGAATAGATCTTGGAGGACACAAGTGGTCACAATGTGGGAGCAGGAAGGGAAGCAAACCATTCTATGGCTGTGATTCACTAGAGAAGAATGGAGCATCAGAGAGCAGCTCCACACAGCTGGATAAGAAAGTGCAGGAATTTTGGAAGAGGACCATAGTTGAAAATGTGTTGCTGGTTAAAGCACAGCAGGTTAGGCAGCATCCAAGGAATAGGAAATTCGAGGTTTCAGGCATAAGCCCTTCATCAGGCATGAGGAGAGTGTGCCAATCAGGCTAAGATAAAAGGTAGGAAGGAGGGACTTGGGGGAGGGGCGATGGAGATGTGATAGGTGGAAGGAGGTCAAGGTGAGGGTGATAGGCCGGAGTGGGGTGGGGGCGGAGAGGTCAGGAAGAAGATTGCAGGTTAGGAGGGCGGTGCTGAGTTGAGGGAACCAACTGAGACAAGGTGGGGGGAGGGGAAATGAGGAAGCTGGAGAAATCTGAGTTCATCCCTTGTGGTTGGAGGGTTCCCAGGCGGAAGATGAGGCGCTCCTCCTCCAGCCGTAGTGTTGTTATGTTCTGCCGGTGGAGGAGTCCAAGGACCTGCATGTCCTCGGTGGAGTGGGAGGGAGAGTTAAAATGTTGAGCCACGGGGTGATTGGGTTGGTTGGTCCGGGCGTCCCTGAGGTGTTCTCTGAAGCGTTCCGCAAGTAAGCGGCCCGTCTCCCCAATATAGAGGAGGCCACATCGGGTGCAGCGGATGCAATAGATGATGTGTGTGGAGGTACAGGTGAACTTGTGGCGGATATGGAAGGATCCCTTGGGGCCTTGGAGGGAAGTGAGGGAGGAGGTGTGGGCGCAAGTTTTACATTTCCTGTGGTTGCAGGGGAAGGTGCCGGGATTGGAGGTTGGGTTGGTGGGGGGTGTAGACCTGACGAGGGAGTCACGAAGGGAGTGGTCTTTGCGGAACGCTGATAGGGGAGGGGAGGGAAATATATCCCTGGTGATGGGGTCCGTTTGGATGTGGCGGAAATGACGGCGGATGATACGTTGTTTACGGAGGTTGGTGGGGTGGTAGGTGAGAACCAGTGGGGTTCTGTCTTGGTGGCGGTTGGAGGAGCGGGGCTCAAGGGCGGAGGAGTGGGAAGTGGAGGAGATGCGGTGGAGGGCATCGTCGATCACGTTTGGGGGGAATCTGCGGTCCTTGAAGAAGGAGGCCATCTGGGCTGTGCGGTGTTGGAACTGGTGCGGTCCTTCATAGTCAATCATGTTAAAGGCTGTAGAGAGGTTGAGAAGGATAGTTTCACTTTGTCACAGATGGTAGGAATGCCGCTTCTGAATTTTGGTCAGTTATCACAGCCAGTTCCTTGACTTGATTTTGTGACAAATCCTTCCCTTTGATCATATTCAGGATTTCCTGCACCAGTATGTCTGACTGTGTGCTTTCAACATTGATTACCATCAGGCATTCATCTGTCTGGTCAAAGTTCCTTGAATTCTGTCATTTGCCATATAATATTCTGTATTCCTACACAGTTTATCAACTCTGCCTTCAGTGCCTTCATCAATACTTTCAGTTTATAAATTTAGCAAATGGCAATGACTGTAAGGAGCTCTTTGTCAGTCACAGCTGGTCGGTAAGAAACCAACAGCAGTCAGTGATTGTTGTTTCCAATTTTTCTTTACTTCAATAACAAGTATGTTGTGAAGCACCTTTATCAGATTTCTTTATGAAGATCAGGACTGATAAACTGTGATACTATAATCTCTGTCAGTTTTGTTACATCCTGAAATAATTGCGTTAAAGTTAACAGGTATAAACTTGTGTTGCCACTGAATTGCTAACTTGTGCTAAATGTGCATGTTTTGCTTCCTTTCAATCCACAGACTTCTTTCCACAGACGCCCATCATTATACATTGCACTAGCATGGGAGTACAGTATACAGCCCGAGCTGCATCAGGTTGTTAGTGAGATGAACATTTAAATTGATTAGTTGGATATTAAGTCATATAATTCTTAGATTATGGTATGTTTGATTTATGGTGGCAACATATGTGCCCGGCTGCAGGTGCAAAGATACTTGTTAAACCCAATTTAAAGAGAATTTGATGAACTGTTCATTTTATTAACCAGGCAAAGCTAATATGCAGTGATTAAGGCAGAACTTCTCATCTCTGACTTCTGAGGAGTCAATTGCTGGCAGTTTCAGGTTTTATTAAAGGAGAGAAGAGAAAGATAATTTGATTCTTGTTGCTATTTTGTTGAGGTAATCTAAAGTAGTGTTGGTTTCCAGCACCTTTTCTGTATGTAATCACACATAAGGGAGATGAATTTTGACTCTCAACTCACCTCTAGTCAGTGACTGTAACGTGCATAAACTCCAAATGTGACCAATACTTGATGAATTCAAAGTTGATTAAAATTGATCGATTTTAATTACTTTCAGAAATGGAGAAGATGGAACTGATATAGAATATGGTCTTATTAAGGAAAGAAATGTATAGAAAATAGGTCAACCACTCAAGTTTAATTTATTAGTGGATGGATTTTTAAAATTTCAGTAGCCCTTATTGCTATTATGATGCTGCTGTGACTGTTAGCTCAGAATCTGTGCATGCTTTTACACAAATCACACAACACTGGAGCATCCAATGGCACACAGAGCCTATCAGTTTAAGGAAGTTTTGTTCCGAGTCAGGAAGGGTACACAGATGCTGGCAACAAATGTTAAAAGCTGTTATTTTAACCTGGCCACCTTCTAGCTAAGTGCTTTGTTAGCCCATATGGACTAGCAATGCATCTATATTTTTGCCATCAGAAAATGAAAGCTACAACTTCAGCATGAATACGCAGGCCACGTTTTCATGTTGTGCTGCGAGACCCAGATGCACTACTCTGCACCTGGGCTGGCTTTCTGAGCCCCAGGAGGATTGCCAAGTTGCAGAATCTTGACTGCCAGAAGTGGTTCTGAATTACAAACTGCTCATTGAGGAACTGCTTTTAAATTCATGTCAGTGACGGTTTGTGCCACTGGTTCGCAATGCATGTGTCATATATAGCACACAGCAACTCTACTTAACATTTGCTAGATAGGCTGATGCCACTCTGAAAATATAATGGCAACAATAATGTGTTTATGTAGTGTATTTTAAAACAAAAATTGTAAACAGTGCTTCATGCAAGTAATTTCTTTTTGGATCCAGGTCTTGGTGCATCCAGCAGATTTATATTAGTGTTGCAGCAAATCACATGAGGCTGGGCTTCAGGAATTAGTTAAGCAAACATACCACTTTCAGCAATATAAAAGCAGCCGAAGAATGTCAAATAACAGACGTCTGACCTGTTATTTTTCTGAATGGTAGAGGTGGGGATGTTGAGGGGGTGGGAAGTGGGTGTACCAGTCTGCCTTCCCTAATGCATAATTTGTAATAACGCTAACAGAACAATGGAATGTTTTTTTAAAAAATTGAGCCTGCTGTTTAGGATAGTGAGGGAAGCCCTTTTTTTGAATGAATGTGCAAAATAATCCAAATTACTTTTAGCTGTAAAACATCAAATTCATCATTTGTTTCTTCAAATTATGAATCTCGAATAATAATGCAAAATCAGAATCCTGTGTTTTGTGTTCGCAATTTTTGTTTCTGGCATATTCATCCTTCAACATCATAACCACTTACAATACTTACATGCAGACAATTATCTTTTGTTCAACTTACATTGAAAATAGTTGGGTTTTGTCATATTGTCCAAGGCTTTAGGGGCAGAGTGGCTTCATTCTCTTCTTTTTGAGTGTTGCCAGCACTGTTAAGGTGTCAGAGGTAGCAGCTGCTTAAGCAGCTGCAAAGGGGTGATTTTGTTCACTTGAAACTCACGTGCCAGACTTCCAGTCTCCAAAAACCTTAGGAGCTTGCTAATGATGTGGAGACTTAACTTTGTCACACTTGCTACAGAATAGCATCTGGTATTAAAGAAATGCACGGTTAAAAATGTTTCTTTGAAAGTCTATTTACAGTATGTAATTTCAATCAAAGATGTAAGTTAACATTACAATTTTTATATAAACGATCCAGTTAGCCAATTGTGCATAGTTATAGTTACTTAGCAACTTTTATTAATTTCATAGCTAAACTGCATATCAAATATAAAGTTAATTAGCTGAGTTTACACTCTCCATATTTAAAGTGCTTGTGTCCAGAGAATTGAACAAGTTGTGTTTAGGTATAATAGCCTTAGTTGACTGCATATTCTCACTGAGGAATATTATTGGAACATCAGAATCAGACATTCAGGCCCTCAAAAGCTGTGCCAGCATTTTGTTGGATCTTGGCTGATGTGCCCCTTAAATCTGTTTAGTTGCATTTCCTCCATACCCTTTGGTACCTTTATTTCACTAAAATGTACTGATTTAAATTTTGAAAGTTGATATTCTCTCAGCAGCTGCAACTTCTTTTGGGAGAGAATTGGAGATCTCCATTGCTTTTCTTCTGAAAAACTGCTGCTGTTTTCACTTCTCACCTATCTCTACTTCTGATATTGTGTCACATTTTTGTGGAATAGGGCAGACCTGGTAGATCGTTGTAAATGATGGTCAGCAACTGGGTAGAGAAGTCTTTCTCCATTTTTGTGCCAGATCCAGTCTTTGCTGGTATGGGTAAGGTGGTTGGCATGATTCACACAAACAGCAAAGCCAAATTCAGCAGCGCTGTTTTAATTTAGTGTTAACTTCCAATGAATCTCATTTTGGCTATTCTGAGGGCCTTACACTAGTGTGGGATTCATGAATTGACATAGGATACATATATGGACTCTTGAATGGCAGCTAAGGGTTGGTTATGTGTCATGGTCCAAAGCATTTTTATGTTCGCCATTCTTTACACTTTGAGGGAAAAGAACCCTTAAATTTAAGTCAAGGGGAGGTGACCGGTATTATCACTAGGCAATTAAACCAGAAACCTAGGTCATGTCCAGGAAACCTAAGTTTGATTCCTTCATGGTGGAATTTGAATTCAATATGATAGAAACAGATCAAGAATTAAGAGCCTGATTATGACCTTGAAACTGTTATTGGGTGTGCACAAATCTGCTTTAGGGACGGATAAGTCCGGCCTACATGTGACTCCAGACTCACGGCAATGCAGTTTACTCTGAACTGCCCTCTGGGTAATCTGAGTAATAGACAATGGCCTAAGCAGTGATGACCACATCCTGTGAATTACTTTTAAAACATTAGATTTTGAAGAAATGTTTGGTGGACCGCTTTGACTGGCAGGCCATCTGGTGTAGATTTGGAAAAAAAAAATGACCAGCAGTTTTAACTGTTTGAACAGAGCTCTTCCTTGGCATTTTCAAGGACTGTTATGAATGCTTGATTGAGTTTAAAAAAAACACAAGTACAGAAGTATTCTCTCATTAGGAGGTATTGAGTTATAATTGTCAGATTAAAAAGGCTATTAATGGATTTGGTTTGGGGTTTGAAGACGGGTTAGCTTTTGTAAAAAGACTGAATGGGTTTCATGAATGGAAGTTATTTCACTATGAAGTGTGTATGAGTGATGGCTGTGTTAAATTCTTATAAGCTTATTGTCCTTCATCTCCTCATGGCAGCTGGGGTCCATCCATGATGGCTTCAAAGTAGAAAGTGGCATGCGAGTTGGGTGGAAACCTGCATTGGATTTGAAATGATATGAGATATGTCAAGTTGCATGTGGGTATCGAACATGAGCTAGCAGCGAAGTGACATGGTGTAAAAGGAGCATGGGAGTGGATGAGAATGACAAAAATTAAGAGCTTCTAAAGTAGTGAGGGCCAAGTCACAGAGAACTGAGGTACTGGAACCAATAAAATACTACAAATGCTGGAAATCTGTAATAAAAACAGAAATGTTGGAAAAACTTAGCTGGTCCAACAGCAACAGTGGCAAGAGAAATACAGTTAATAGTGTAAGTCCAATTACTCTCCTTCAGAATTTCTAAACGTTAGCTCTGTTTCTCTCTGCAGCTTAGTTTCCCCAACACTTTTTGTTTTTATTTTAACCATTCTAATCAGTGTGCCTTAACACTTACCTTTCAGTGTAGTTACCTACAATTGCTTCTTAAGTCGACCTTTAGTCTAACCTGTCCCCGTCCCCCAGAGTGAGAACTAGGTGGAATGGGGCCCTAAAAGTTGAAGCAAGTCAGCTGAGATGAGACATTTTCAACCTCGAGCTACTCCCGTCAGGTATGTGTCCCCTTGTTCTGAAGAGATGTCACTGGATCCGAAAAGTTAACTGATTTCTGTCCATAAATGTTGCCAGACATGTTGAGATTTTCCAGCAGTTTCTGTTTTTGCTTCAGATTTCCAGCATCCACAGTTCTTTGGTTTTTTTTGTCCAGTTCCAAATGGAATTGGCTAAAGCATCTTTTAACTGAATCCTCACTTCCTTTTATGTGTTGTATTCCAAACATCATGTGATGAAAACCAATCGCTAAATTACGATCCAGGCAAGATCAACTAACATAGCATAGCGGTGGGAGGAAGATTGAATATTGCAGGCCTGCATGTTCCAGTAACACGCAGGATCATGCAGCTGCTAGTGTAGCTGTTGTGGAATTCTTGGAGACATGTCCAGTCTTAAAACAAACAAGCGAAAAGAATGTGTCAAGTGCCTTTTCTCTGTGCTGGGTTATTCTGAATTCATGGAGAATGGGATTAGATTTCACTGTAAAGTATGCTGACTTTGAGTTACATCAACATTGAATATAGCTGTATAGCTGTATGTCATGCTCCATGCTTTAAGTAATCATTTTTATAGCATTAAGTATAATATAGATTAGCAATATAAACCCTCACTTATTCATGTGTTAAAGCATCACTAACATGCTTGCTATTAATTTTAGTGGTGGTAGAGTTGCTGTGGAAGCATCCAAAGAATCCATCAATATTTAGCAAATTTAGCAAAGTTTTTTGTGGTGGATATGTATTACGGTTTGCAATATTCCATTCATATTCCAGTAGTGCCATCGAAGAGGGTACCATAAACAGAACAACATGGACACTGGCTTTACATCCTGCTCCTGGAAACAAATGCTGTCGTCACTCTTACCATTGGCCTGCCATTTAGTTCTGGTTATAAATGATATGAATATTCAGTGCAGCTCTATTGATGGACTGCATTACTGTCACATAAACTATCTCCAGCATCTGGTAAGGTCAGAATGGGAAAGGTATCAATGTTACTTTGCAGCATTTACACATATGCAGTTGTTGAGTATTGCAGCATCCACCCTGTAGTACATGTGGAATCGATTCAGCACAATGGGAAACTAATGATATTGCAGAGCCTAAGCTTATGGAAGTAGCTCTGAATATAAATGGAGCAACAGGTTGCAGAAATGCCTTTTGGTTGATTTTAATGCTTTAGTGACAGCTATTTCTAATTTGATCTGTTATAAACCATTCAATGGAGGCTGTTGAAAACAGGATTGAAAATAGTGCTGGTGAGAGTATGCTATTGCATTAGAGGGAAATGTAGCCCATCAGCTTAAATGTTTTGTTGAATCTCATTTTGAAGCAGTGCTTTTAGATAATGATGCACTGGTGCACTAATACACTGGCCCTGGTCTTGAACTTTTCTACTTTACAATCAACTTGGTCCAGCACTGGTGACATAACATGGGGCTGCTGTTAAAAGTGGTGTGTACTCAATGGATGATGGGTGATTCAAACAGCCGAAACTCGATTTATTTATGCAGTTGGAATGGAGTTACAAGGAGGAATTAATAATTTTTGCTCTATTTATCTAGAAACTGAATTTTCTTTCTCCACCCTCAACTATGGAGACTGGTATGAACAGATTTTGTCTCTCTATTTGGCACTGAAATTGCATAATATAACCAGCCATAATCTGGAAACAATCTTTCAATGTGTATGTGGATATATATTAATAATTTTGCATTCAGATTTTTAAAAATGAAAACCCACAATTCAGTTAAGTTTCCTCAGCTAATGTAATTAAGTTTTTAAAAATTCTACATCTTTGCTTTAGTTCATAATATTCTGTGATTTTTAACTTTTCATGTTACAGATGTTTTATACTTGCATTTGGAGAATTATCTTTGCCTTGTGAATGTGTGGCTTCAAAGATGTAAAGTCGTCACAAAGAATCAAGTGAAGGCACTGCATTTCATCATTTTTTTTTGAATAGCTGTTAAAATGGCAGAAAAGGATTTTGAAAATAGGAATAGGATTTTATTTTTAAGTGCTTGAGTGAAGGACCAGAAATAGCATTTCCAGAAAGGCACTTTATGCAATCTGTAAGTGAACTAAATTTCTTTAAGTAACATAATAGAAAATAATCACTTGCTTAACAAAATCCCCACCTGCTCATTCCAAGGCAAAATAACATCCAGTACACAGACAAAAAGAGCAGTGCACAGCAGGCCAAGTTACGCTCAGTGACCACAATAGAGAAAATCTCTACTGGGGTAGCCTGGAGTATGTTCTTTGTGTTCTGAATTTAAGTTAATTGATTTGGACCTGACCTTTTTTTTCCATAGAGACAGGTAAATACTTTGTTTCTCCCCTTATATGTTGAAATGGTGACTTTAAAAAAGAAACTGGAAGATCTACTTTTTATTCACATTTGTATTTATCTGGAGCTTCTACTGAGTTCACTTCAGGAAAACATTCAAAGGTCCTTTACTAATAGATCAGTTAACGTTGAAGGGTTCAGGTTAAATAAAGTCTTCAAAACAAATCTGGGTTTTCAAAGGGGAACCCTGACCAATCTGGGACTGGTGGGAACTATTTTAAGAATTGATTAGTAATGGCAAATCTTGTTAGAACCTATTGTGAAAGAAGCCAAGCCATATGGGAATGCTAAAATGTCTTGTTGTTTGTACAGCCTCAAACAGGAGCAAATCTTTGTGGTTCAGAGATATTAGCATACTGACTGTTAGTGCCAACTGCTTACGTAGCCTGATATGTAATTCACAGTGACACGTAATGTCTTGCTGATCAGATTTTGGCGAGCCTTTTATTTAAACAAATTCAAAGGGGACTGAGGCAGATGGTAGAGAGACCCCTTTGTGCAGCTAAAAGATGTAGCTATATTTTTTCAGTGGGCAATTATTTTTAATTCCGGAGATCTGGTGAAAGAGGCAGGTGTGACATTGCATGACCTCAGTTCTGTGCTTTTTGGGTAACTGGGACAGAAGTTGGATTTTTCTTGGTTGTTTTTTTCAATGTTCTGTCTGCTATGCTATGCATTGATTAGTTTCTGAGTCCACCGACATATTGGCTGTTTGTGTGGCTCGTTTGTACCGATAGTCTCCCAGACTGGTATCTTTCATGCTGAAATGGGTAACTGGTGATTTAGAAGCCAATTATTTCTTAGATAGCATATTCTTTTACTCATAGATAATATAAATACTTCTTGAAGGTGCATTCTGATAACTTGTAACTTTGCATTAAGTTAACAAAACTTTAGTTTTGGCAAATGGAGTGGCTGTAGTTTATGCACTTTCTGCCACATCTGTTTTTGGTGTGGTGAAGGCAATTAAATTGAAGGGACACCAAGCCCAGCACCTGACCATCCACCTCTGAGCTGTGGGATGCTGCTATATTTTAGTAAACAATTGAAGGTCAAATGAGAATGTCAGCCAGCCAATTAACCTGCAGGAAAGTTCTCTGTGTGCTCCAGGGACACTCAACTCAATTTTGCAACCCCAACTTTGTTTCCATACAAAATAAGGCCTTCATCCCCAAACCACAACTGCACAGTGCCCGGCTACTCAACTCCTCTCTGTACAGGAAAGCTAGACTTACCTGACTATGTGTTTATCACTGTTCTGTACCTCCTTCTTGTCCTGGAAGTGATGAGCACCAAATTCAGATTGATCAACACCGCTTCAGGGTAGGATGACCTCCCAGCCAGGATGGAACTCCCAGTTTCACGTGCTTGCATCACAGTCTGGCTGCAGGATGAGCTTCTCCTGGGTCTGTTAGCTGCTGCTAGACTTCCTTTTCAGGGCGATAAGCGGTTAGAATCACCCCCTGTAAAGTCTAGGAAAGTTACACTTTAAGTCAATCCACTTTAGCATGTTTTAATGTACCAGAGTACTTTTCTTAATTTATTACCTGAAAATTATCACACTGCTGCATCATTTGGTGACAGTCTTATCACCACCATAGAGTCGTAGAGTCATAGAGATGTACAGCACGGAACCAGACACTTCAGTCCAACTCATCCATGCCGACCAAATATCCCAACCCAATCTAGTCCTACCTGCCAGCACCCAGCCCATATGCCTCCAAACCCTTCCTATTCATTGCCTTTTAAATGTTGCAAAAGTACTTACCTCCACCACTTCCTCTGGCAGCTCATTCCATACATCTACCACCCTCTGCATGAAAAGGTTGCCCTTTAGGTCTCTTTTATATTTTTCCCCTCTCACCCTAAACTTATGCCCTCTAGTTCTGGACTCCCCGACCCAGGGAAAAGACTTTGTCTATTTACCGAATCCATGCCCCTCATAATTTTGTAAACCCATATAAGGTCACCCCTAAGCCTCCAACGATCCATGGAAAACAGCCCCAGCCTGTTCAGCCTCTCCCTATAGCTCAAATCCTCCAACCCTAGCAACATCCTTGTAAATCTTTTCTGAATCCTTTCAAGTTTCACAACATCTTTCCGATAGGAAGGAGACCAGAATTGCACGCAATATTCCAACAGTGGTCTAACCAATGTCCTGTACAGCCGCAACATGACCTCCCAACTCCTGTACCCACTACTCTGACCAATAAAGGAAAGCATACCAAATGCCTTCTTCACTATCCTATCTACTCTATTCAGTTTCAAGGAGCTATGAACCTGCACTCCAAGGTCTGTTTGTTCAGCAACACAATCTGAACATTAAGTATATAAGTCCAGCTAAGATTTGCTTTCCCAAAGTGCAGCGCCTCGCATTTATCTAAGTTAAACGCGATCTGCCACTGCTCAGTCCATTGGCCTGTTTGATCAAGATCCTGTTGTAACCTGAGGTAACCTTCATTGCTGTCCACTACACTTCCAATTTTGGTGTCATCTGCAAACTTATTAACTATATCTCTTATGCTCGCATCCAAATCATTTCTAGAAATGATGAAAAACAGTGAACCCAGCACTGATCCTTGTGGCAATGAACAGGCTGGGGCTGTTTTTCATGGATCGTTGGAGGCTGAGGGGTCACAGCTGAGGGGAAAAACAACCCTCCACCACCACCCTCTGTCTTCTACCTTTGAGCCAGTTCTGTGTCCAAATTGCTAGTTCTCCCTGTATTCCATGAGATCTAACCTTGCTAATCAATCTCTCATGGGGAACCTTGTCGAATGCCTTACTGAATTCCATATCGATCACGTCCACCACTCTGCCCTCATCAATCCTCTTTGTTACTTCTTCAAAAAACTCAATCAAGTTTGTGAGAGATGATTTCCCATGCACAAAGCCATGTTGCCTATCCTTAATCAGTCCTTGCATTTTAAAATACATGTATTTCCTATCCCTCAGGATTCCCGCCAACAACTTGCCCACCACTGACACCAGGCTCACTGGTCTATAGTTCCTTGGCTTGTCCTTACCATCTTTCTTAAACAGTGGCACCACGTTAACCAACTTCCAGTCTTCCAGCGCCTTACCTGTGATTATCATTGATACAAATATCTCAGCAAGGAGCCTAGCAATCACTTTCCTAGCTTCCCACTGAGTTCTAGGGTACACCTGATCAGGTCCTGGGGATTTATCCACTTTTATGTTCAAGACATTCCGTACTTCCTCCTCTGTAATATGGACACTTTTCAAGATGTCACCATCTATTTCCCTACGTTCTATATCTTCTATGTCCTTTTCCACAGTAAACACTGATGCAAAATACTTGTTTACTATCTCCCCCATATCCTGCGGCTCCACACAAAGGCCACCTTGCTGATCTTTGAGGGGCCCTATTCTCTCCCTAATTAGCCTTTTGTCCAAAATATATTTGTAAAAACCCTTTGGATTCTCCGTAACCCTATTTGCAAAAGCTGTCTCTTCACCCCTTTTTTGCCCTCCTGGTTTCTCTCTTAAGTATACTCCTACTGCCTTTATACTCTTCTAAGGATTCATTCAATCTGTCTTGTATATACCTGACATGTGCTTCCTTCTTTTTCTTAACCAAACTCTCAAAATGTTTAGTCATCCACCAATCTTTCCTTTCACCCTAACCGGAGTATACTCTGAATACACCTTATCTAATTTCTGAAGGCTTCCCATTTTCCAGCCATCTCTAATGTATCCAAATACTCTTTCTCGGCATAGTTCAGCTCTGAGGAACAAGACAAATGCAATTATATGGCTGGACATATCCTTTAAGTGGATATGTATTATGTCAGAATTGAAGCTCATGTATTTTTGAATTTGTAAAACCAATGTTTATACATCATTTTCTAGTATGTGTAGTCCTAAATCCAAATTATTTATTTGGCAGTCAATTCATTGCTGCATTTGTTATGTGATGTCTACCCTATCACTTGAATAAAGGAGTGTACCCCCGTAGTGAACATTGGACTGGTGGTGGACTCTCTGTTGCCCAGAATCTGAATTGAACAACTATCAGTATAAAAGTAATAACATGAAAACGTAAAACACCCCAGTATTGCTTCTTGCTGGAATTCCAGTGGCATCCTGAATTTTCTTGGATCCCCACAGGATTCACAGGATTTGCTTGCAAAAAAAAGTGTCGAACATGAGAAGGTTTTAGTTTATCACCAATTAAAAAAAATGTTTTATTTGCGCCCTACTGCACTGTGCAGTAGGAAACCAAAGTAGTAAAATGACATAGTTTTGAGATGACAAGCTCATCTATTGAAATGATGTGATCTCCCCGGGGCATGCACTGTATTTAGAAATTGTTTGTGTAATGTGCTGGCTGGTCTTATGATTCCAGTTAATGAGGGAGATGCATGGTAAATTAACTCTGTGACATAAAGATCCAAGTTTGTGGTCAGAAATGTATTGGGTTCTTTGCTGTTTACATTGTGTAAACCAATCAAGAGGAATGGTACTTACTCACAAACAATACGAAAAAATGACAATCTAAGAGTGATCTTCCAGTTTCGAAATTGAATAAGCTGCAATTTTAAAGCAGATGACAAAGCGTACAAATTTCATAGTACTCTGTTGCACCTTATTAAAATTCCTTAGCTTTTTTCAGAGATCTAAAAGAACAAAACTATTGAAAAGTAGCTCACTGCCTCTGAGGTTGCTGCTTCAGAGATGACCACAGTGTGATATCAAATTATATTGGCCCAGATTTTCCTGATGACCGATAAAAAAAGCTGCAGGCGCTGGAATCCAAAGTAGACAGGCAGGGGGCTGGAAGAACACAACAAGCCAGGCAGAATTAGGAGGTGCAGAAGTTGACGTTTTGGGTGTCACCCTTCTTCAGGACTGGGGGTGGGTGTGGGGGTTGCTGTAGATAATGGGGGAGGCGGGAGCAGGGTGGTGAAATGGGAATAGGTGAAGACAGGTTGAGGGTACGACCTGATTGGTCAATGTGAGGAATAAATCCAGTTCGTGGCAGGGAGCAATGGAAGGGAGAGGGATGTGCTGGGAAGGGAGTCAGGAGATGGGAAGGGAGGTTATTTGAAATTGGAGAAATCAATGCTGAGTCCTTGGGGCTGTAGGCTGCCCAGACGGAAGATGAGGTGTTGTTCCTGCAATTTGTGGTTTGGTTCATTGTGAAGCTGCAGCCTTATTTTTGTCTTTACTGCCCTTGGTTGCAAAGCCAGTGATGCCATTATTAGTTTCCAGGCATGTGTCTACCTACTATTTATGTTATACACTGGCTCAACTGGTTGCTGACCCATTGTGAGAACATTACCACATTTGTTAATGGCCTTGAAAGTGTTGGCAGAATACTGCAAATGTAAATAGGCATGAGTGTAAATGGGACACAGTTAATATTGAGGTTATGTAGGGAGAAAGCCATTAGGAGGAACTGTCAAGTGAATCAAAACAATTTAGTTGGACTGAAAGAATTGGATGAGCCAATCTAGCTGTTTTCAACCACAACAGCAACAATATATATTTACTTACTGCCTTTAATGGAATGAAATATTCCCAAGGTGATTCACAGGACCATTACAAAACAAAGTATGATATCAAGACGCATAGAGTGTACACCAGATCAGATGACCAAAAGGTTGGTTAAAGAGGCAGGTTTTCCGGGGTGATGTGATGGAGAACTATGAGTTACAGAGGCAGAGAGATTGTAGGAAGGGAGTTCCAGAATTCCAACTCCATCTCGCAGATCAGGACCTGTCAACTTTGGAAACTACATTCAAACCAGTTGATTGTCAGCCTTCCAGTACACCTATCGACAGATGGTAAGCAACTGAGAATTTCCTGGTCAGCCATTCTGAAGAAGGCAGTGGCAAACTACTACTTTGCCTAGCACCGTTGACAAATGTCATGAAAGTCTGTGATCCAAACCTTGGAAAACGAGGACAAGAGAAAAGACATCAATTTTGATGCATCTTTGTCCAGACAATAAAAAGATCCACAGCTCCATAACAGAATCCATGAATTTTCAGCAGCTAAGCATTATCAAATCATGTGTATATACACTGTCCTTTCTGTAGCTGATGGTGTACAATATAACATTGACTCAAAGATAGAGATAGGGCAGGTATAAGAGATGTATCAGCTTGGCAAATTGTACATATGATTCATAAGAAGTGACTCCTAAATTTAAGTGTATTATTCAGCAATTTGAGGGATAATTAAGTACAGAGTAATCTTTGTTTTGGCAAGATGCATTCATTCCAGCATTATTTGAGTGAATTGAAGGGTAGTGGGTTCTCAGGTGATGCCAGGAAATCTGAACAGCTTGATTGTAAATGTATTTTTCTAATCAGCAAGAGAGCTTACCGTTAAAATGCTAACCTCAGCAGTTATGGTATTTTTGTTTCTGACTTTTTTGATCAAGAGCCTATGTTTATTTGGGATCATGTTGGAATAGTTGTATCACACAGTTATGGCAAATTGAATAGCAGATTCCATTCTGATTCTGATTTTTTAAAAATTGTCTTTTGGAGATCACCTCACACTGCTTGGTCGTTTTTATCAGTTCCATGATCAGAAAGTCAGTAGCTTGGAAACTAACAGCATAATCTGAGTCTGCTAGTACAGTTACCATGTTACATTAAGTTGGCACTAATGTCAAACTGGTACCTAACAGCAACTCTGATAAGAGTACATATACACTGTTTCCATTTCATCTTGGTTGCTGCATTTTATTTGATTCTACGAGGCTGAAATGTTTTCTATCTTTGTGGCTGATATTAACTTATGCTATTGAACTCCACGTGTTATATATTTTGTCTAGATCTTATCACTCAGCACATTCTGAGGTACGAGGAAATGATTGGGGCTCCACCCAATAGTGGCACAAAGCCTGAGCCTGCAGCTGTGCCCTTTTCTTAGACCAGTGACTGTGCACAGGATTACTTTCAAGTAACAATCTGTTAAATGATTTGAAAGTGCCACAAATATGGTAACAGCAGTAAACCTATTAAAGGACCATATTATTTGATTTCGTAACAGCTGCGTGGAGCTAGAATTTGGCATTCAGAGCTGCATTATGGAGTTTATCAGCTCAACATGTCACCAAGTTTTGCTTTCACATTTAAGAGCATCCCACTTCACGCGAGTGTTCAAGCTTCACAAGCTTCCTCGGGACGACGTGCAGGTCCTTTGAAATTGATTAACACAAATTTAGCTCGTGTCAGTAAACTATACTTGTAGTTTTCGCAGGTTGGGGTGTTTCATGATGATCATTTAGCACTGACATAAAGGGAAATTACTTCACTCAAAGTGTTCTGAATCTTTAGAATTCTCTAGCTCAGAAAGTTGTGGATGAGTATTCTTGACTACATGTAAGGCTGGGGTAGACAGATATTTGTCCCTCAAAGAGTCAATGGAGAGTGGAGTTGAAGCCCAAGACCAATCACAATTGTATTGGATGGTAGAACAGGCCTAATAGGCAGTACAGTCTTTTCCTGCTCTAAACACTGGTGTTCTTTTAGAAATTGTCCACTAATCAAGGTATTCAGAATTGTGCCATGGATTATTTTGGAAGTGTTTCATACTCTTTCATGAAACGAGGGTAGCTGGCCTGACTAGCATTTATTACCCATACCTAATTGCTTCTGAGAAGGTGGGGGTGGTGAGCCAGTCTATGCGGTATAAGTGCAGCCATAATGCTCTCAGGTCATAGAGTCATAGAGATGTACAGCATGGAAACAGTCCCTTCGGTCCAACCCTTCCATGCCGACCAGATATCCCAACCCAATCTAGTCCCACCTGCCAGCACCCTGCCCATATCCCTCCAAACTCTCCCTATTCATATACCCATCCAAATGCCTCTTAAATGTTGCAATTGAACCAGCCTCTACCATTTCCTCTGGCAGCTCATTCCATACACGTACCACCCTCTGTGTGAAAAAGTTGCCCCTTAGATCTCTTTTACATCTTTCCCCTAAACCTATGCCCTCTAGTTCTAGACTCCCCAACCCCAGGGAAAAGGCTTTGTCTCTTTATCCTATCCATGCCCCTCATAATTTTGATCCAGTGATATGTGAATTCAAACAGCAAAGGCAGTAAATGTGCAGGTTCTCTCTCTCTCTGTCTCCTGCACTGACCTCACCATGTGCTTCCTTTGTCTATTCTCTCCCTTCTAAAACTGCCTTTGTTTTGACTTTTTTCCCCAAAGTTCCAAAACAATGCAACAGCATACAAAACAGTAATTGCTGCTCCTGGAATTTGAGGAAATCACCTCCAGCACCTAAAATACCTGAAAAAAGGAGCAGCTGTTACAGCCAGAAATTTTTCCAGTCTGGTAGAGAGCCCCAAGACTTTGTCCCAGAGATGTTGAAGACATCTCCAGTTGAGTTGGGAGGGAACTTGGAAGGAGGGGGTGTTCCTATGTATCTGTTATCCACTTTATTCTAAAATGACACCCACACTTGTGAGAGTCGAAAAGTGTGCTGCTGGAAAAGCACAGCTGGTCAGGCAGCATCCGAGGAGTAGGAGAATTGATGTTTCGGGTCACATTCCTGATGAAGGGCTTTGTCCGAAATGTCAGTTCTCCTGCTTCTTGGATGCTGACTGACCTGCTGTGCTTTTCCAGCGCCACACTCTCGACTCTGATCTCAAGCATCTGCAGTCCTCACTTTATCCCACACTTGTGAGATACAAACTTTTGGGTTTGGAAGTTGCTGTCAAAGGAGCCTTGACAAATGCATCTTGTATTTAGTATACACAACAGCCATTGTTCACCAGTGAAGGAGAGAGTAAATGTACTTTAAGATATCGGGTTAAGTACGATTACACTGGCTGTTTTATCCAGGATGACTTTGAATCTCTTCAGCATAGTTGGTCCTGCACTTGACCAGGTAAGTGGCACATATGTGTCACTTGCCTGACTTGTGCCTTGTAAATGTTAATCAGTTTGGGTGGTTAGGAAATGCATTACTTTCTGCTGAATTCCCAGTCTCTCATAGCTACAGTATTTAGGTGGCTGGTCCAGGTAAGCTCCTTGGCAGCAGTGACCCCATCCTTGGAAGATGTTGGTGATGGTATCAGTGATGGCAATGCCAATGAGCATCAGGGGGAAATGGTAAGATATCCTATTGGAATTGTGGAATGGTTAGGACACAGGATAGGAGCTATTTTGCCCTTTCTGTGCTGCATCTTTTTAAAAACAACTCACCTTTGGGCACATATTTCTCACAGATCTTACAGCTCAAGACCGACTGTTCAGGTCTTGCTGTGTGGAAGTGTGGACTGCTTTATTTCGTGACAAGTTGTAAATAAAACTGATTGATTTTTGCATTCGGCCCATGTGAATTTATAATACTGCAGTGAAAGTTTGAACAGAATGGTTATATTGACTTGTGCAGAAAACGGAGCAATGCTTTATTGACAGCTGTCATGAAGCTTACAAGAAATTATGAAACTTGCTTGTTTAGCAGCCATGTACAAGCTGTTGTGTTATAATATCCCATATTACAAAAGTGATTACACTTCAAAAAGTACTTAATTGACTGGAAAGCATTTTGAAATGTCATGTAAGGTACTGTATAATTGTTTTTTAAAAATTTCCTTTTTAGCCAGTGTACTTAATTCACAGAGGAAAGAAACTTTCTCATGGTCCTTCTTTTAAAGTTTAATGAATCAGAGCTTGAGATCACCAGTGTGTCATTTATGTTCTGTATTAATCATGCTTGACTGAATACCTTTCTTGTATGACATTACTGTGTTTCTGTCATCTCATCGTGTTCCTCGCAGTGTTATAACATCTTGATCTGCATTTATCCTTATAATCTTATTTCCATTCAGAACCACATGTTCCAGCAGCGACTTTTAAACTGTCAATTCAGATTTGAATGCTTGAGTAAATTAATTGAAACAATTCTAGCATTTCCTATTGCAGGTGACATGTTGGTGAACTTGTCTGGTTATCTTGTGTGCTTTATTTGCCAATTTAAACAATAGATTGAGCAATGCCAAGTAAAGGGGAATGCTCCCAAGTGTAGTTGTTAAGGCCTCCTCAGCTGAAGTGGAAGCTTGAAAGTACTGACTGGATGGTCAAATGGGGGCTTGCCTAAATTGTTAGTTCATGTCAGGATGTCAGGGTTTTGGTAGCCATGATGTGGAGGTGACGGTGTTGGACTGGGATGGACAAGGTCAGAAGTCACATGACACCAGGAGATAGTCCAACAGTTTTATTTGAAATCACAAGCTTTTGGAGTGCTGCTTCTTCCTCAGGTGTAGTGAAGAGAATTTATAGACAGAGAAATCAGAAGATCATACAAATGGCGTGGGTGGAGTGTCAACAGCTGAATAGCAATGAAGGGATGACCTGTAATCAGACTAAATGAGGCAAAGAGATAATTACAAAATATTAAAAATAAGATGGTGCTGGAGACAAACCGAATGGCTTGAATAACATGATAGGTGTAAGTGTTACATGCCGAGGGTCTAACCAAAGTAATGAGTAATCCAAAATTCGACAAACTAATAAAGGTAGAGAGATCATAACAAGTTATCAAGGTGATTATGTCAAAACAGGACAGTGAGGAAGATTTTACAGATACAGAACAATGTGGTGGCATTACCTGGAGCACAACATGAACCCAAGATCACGGTTCAGACCATCTTCATGGGTACAGAACTTGGCTATCAGTTTCTGCTCGGTGATTTTGCATTGTTGTGCATCTCGAAGGCCATCTTGGAGGAAGCTTGCTCAAAGATCAGAGGCTGAATGTCCTTGACCACTGAAGTATTCCCCAACTGGGAGGGAACATTCCTGTCTGGTGATTGTTGTGCATTTTTAATAGATGTCCCCACCTTGAGATTAGATACAGTTCTTTGGATGGTAATTAAAAGTGTGAACATTGATTCATCCATATCTTTTAATTGGCTGCATAATTTCAGCATGTAACACATAAAATAAGCACCCAAGCAGTTCTCTTTATAGTTAAAAACTGCGGGATCAGAATCAAAAAGTCGATTACCTGTCCACTGGTTCCATCCATAAAACTCATATGGACTTTCAGCAAAAAGCTATATGTGTGCTGATCCAATATTCAGTGCCGAAAAGGCAAGTTTCTCTATTTTATGATCATAATGCCTAGTCAAAATCACTCACCTGAATTTTCAAATTGTGTCATTGAATATGATTATCACATCTTCCTAGTTCCTTCATAATACTGAAGTCAGACCCTCATTATAAAGGGATGATGGGAACTATGGGACTTGATGCAATAATTATTAGAAGGCGTTATTTGGATACCAATTAGATTTATATGTTTGTATTTGCTTCAGGTTATTTGCTTACCACAACCTGCTTGGGGGTGGGGCACAGGGTCGGTTGACCAATTGGGAGTTGTGGAGGGAGGAAAAGAGAGAGAAAGAGAGCTGGTCCTGAAACTCTACACTTTCAAATGTTAGTATCACTATTCCATATAATGCAGTAAATGTTCATGTTATAAAGGAAGGCTGGGAGAACAAAAGTGATAAACTCACATTCTGTGGTTAATTTAACCAACTCTGTATGTTTCCCAGCAGTGATGCTTTGTGGTTCTGTCTATCTTTTAAAGATTGTGATCTGTTTGACTCTGAATTGCTCAGTGAACTGGCCACAACACTCGTTCAAGAAATTGGTTGGAGTTTGGAGTTGTCGATGAAGTCCTTAAGTGGACTTTAATTGAAGGTTATCCAGGGGTCTCCTTGCCTGCATCCCGCCCAAAAAACATAATGAAGGTGAAGAAGGGAATGTGTTGTCTCCCAAGACATCACCCTTCAGCATGATCAAATGCTTCTTTCATACCAATGCACAAGGAGGGATTCCTCCCATTAACTCGATTTCTCCCTTCATGGATGCTGCCAGAGGTGGTGAATATTTCCAGCTTTTTCACTTTTTATTGTCAAATTCTTCCAATGGCTTTCCCACCCACATTTCCTCTCAGTGACCTATGTTACTCATTTAATTTACTGGTTTAATATTTGCCTTTAGTGCTCAATGTGTCTTGCATGGAAAGTAACTTGTTTAGTTTTCTCTAAATTTGCCTTATTAATTTTGCTACTTAGTTTGGTTAATTTATTTGACTTCGGATTGGTAGTGTTATCTCTCTCAGAAGCTAAGGTTTTTTCTTGAACAGAGTGCATTCCAGGATGGGAAGAAAGACCGAGCAATGATTGTATTGTTTCATTGAATCCCACTAATCTGTCCTAAAATAAGGTGACTTCACTGTTTCAATTGTCTGTATGACAGTACCTTTGCATACATGTTGAAATCCTCCTACCATGTCTTAGCCCCTAATGGGTGCCAGCATGCCATTCATCATGGAGCACAGAAACTAAACATTTATTTGCAATATATTGTCAGAATATTATAATTAATGGGCATTCCCTTTGCTTATGTTTCTCTGTAATAGCGCTTAAGTATAAGCAGATGTTGTTACAATTATCTTAGTTGTTTTATATACAACACCTTACGGATCAGATAATTGCTGACTTTGAGAGGCCACTACTTCCAGAGTCCTTGTCTACATGTAAAGCTGAGAAAGATAACTTATTGATCGGGAAAAATGCAGCACAGTGGCTTTGAGGAATGTCAGATCAATCATGATTCTATGGAATGGGGGAGCAAGCTTGGGGGGCCGAATGACCGACTTCTGTTCCTATTTCTTAGGATTTTCACATCTTATTTTAGTGCATTAGCACACTATTTCCAAACGTATTTACATATGAAATGGAACTCATTATTGACAAAATCCCTACAAATTCAAAGGATGCATCTGGTAGAAATGTTATTCTCGTGTTTAGAAAGCCTGAGACCACATTGCTGGGGCACTAAAGAAGGACAATATAATAACCCTACTCCTCTGCTTTTCATGGACAGGTTGTGAATATTTTTAGAGACTGCAATTATGTAATTGCTCCTTGACGAATCATTAAAGAGAATGATCAGACTACAGGAGAGTAATACATTTGGTCTGAAGTTTGTGTTACAGAAAGGAAGAAAGGAAAATCAGCCAATTGAACTGAACAGGTTTTGCTGCTCATTTTTATTCTTTAAAAAGGCCAATTGGCTAAAGTTTGTGTCAAAAAATATTGATCAACGCAACACATATGATTGGGGGAGGCCAAGTAGAGGGTGGTAAAGGAATTGGGCAGATGTGTTTTTGGTGCGCAGAGTTTGGGATTAGTGGCTGCATGCCTGTTTGGTGTTCAAGACAATCTAAGATGATTTGAATATCATACCATGATCTGATGAATTTTCATGGTCTTTGCTCTTGGTAAATTTGCTGATTTTGCCTTATATGAAAATGTTTATATTCTTTCATGAATGCTAAGGTAAGTAAAACTGAAAATCACCTGGTAAAATTACATTGCATGGTCAGATGCCACAGAATTCTGGAAGCTAATTCAATGCTGGAGTACTGTTACAATTAAACTTTTACCTTTCATGGAATAAAATCAAATATTGCTCTATTCAAATCTTGCAATTCCCTCCCTAATGTTACTGTGGGTCAACCTACAGCATGTGCATTGCAACAGTTCAAGAAGGCAGTTCACCACCACTTTCTCGAGGGCAACTATAAAAGGGCAATAAAAATGCTGCCCAACCAAGTCACACAAGTGAATTTTTTAAAAACTTCTATAAATACAACAATTTAGTAACTCCAGGGGTCAACTTACCTTCTCTATAGGACAGAAGAACTACCTCAAGAGCACCTTGACCACCATCAAAAAACATCTTACCTCTCCAAAGGAATAACGAGATTGAGATCCAAAGGGAGCCTATATTTCTTCAAAGGCTATCCAAATGAAATAACAAATATCAGAAACAGAAACAGAAATTGTTGGAAAAGTTCAGAAGATCTGGTAACATCTGTGGAGAGAAATCAGAGTTAACATTTAGGGTTGAGACATTCTTCCTTCGAACACAAATTTCAGACCTGCTCTGGGTGTCGCACTCTAACGTCTTTCTGTAACCAGTTTTTCAAACCCAGGTTTTACCCCCTTACCTTGCATTTAAAAAAAATTCTAATACTAAAAGTTGTTCCTCTAAAATATTTGAATCAAGCAACTAGTTATTTTCAATTTTATCAAAATGGCTGAACTGAATAAAAATTGTACAATTTTGCTACAGTTCCCATGGAGAACGATAACTTTCAAAATAATTTCGAACTTCTAATGAGTCTCTGAAAGGATCACTTAACAAAATTTCAAAGTTCAAGACTTCTACTGTAACCACCAAATTTGGAGCAAACTTGAATATACATGTTTCAGAATGTCGCTATACCTAAACTGACAGAAAAGATCTCCTATTTGATATTTGAAAAGACTGAAAATCTCCCACAATGGTTTTATTTCACCGTGTCCCTTAAGCAGACATTTCACTGTGAAGGAACCACGCCAAAGCTATTCCAGTCCTTTTTCTTCCATCTAATGTAAATCCCACAACTCAGTTGTTTCTACTTGAGCTTTTTGAGTTTTTAAGGTGTATCTTGAAGATGGGATACATTGTTGCCACTATGTGTGGGTAGTACAGGGTGATAACATGGAAGCTCATTGGTGGGGTGCTGTTCAAGTGTGCTGTTTTGTTCTGAATGATGCCAACCTTCTTGAGTGTTGTTGCAGCGACATTCCTTCAGGCAGGTGGAGAGTATCCCAACACACTCCTGACTAGTGTCTTGGAGATGGTGGACAGACTTTGGGAAGTCAGGAGCTGAGTTATGTGCTGCAACATTTCTAGCAACAAACCTGCTCTGGTTGCCACAGTATTTATACAGTTGGTCCAAGTTAATGGGAGGTCAGTTGTAATGTACAGGATATTGATAATGAGGTATTCAACCATAGTAATGTCATTGATTGTCAAAGGGGCTATGATTTGAATTTCTCCTTTTGGAGATGCCAATGTGTGGCATGAGCATCAGTTTCCAATTATCAATTCAAGTCTTGATTGTTGACCAGGTGTAGCAGCACATAGACACCAACTGCTTTAGTATTTGAGAAATGGGCAATGATGCTGAATACTGTACTTTCATCAGGGAATATCCTCACTTCTGATCTTATGACAAAGGAAAGGTCATTGATGAAGCAGCTGAAGATGATTGCAATGAGGGCGATACCCTGAAGAAGTACTGTAGAGATGCTGTAGGATTGTCTCCTATCTTCAACCTTGTGGTGGGCAACACAGGCTTGCAGCCAAACCCTGCCTGTGACATTCACTGACACTTTTATGGAAACCTGCAACCCAATTCTTTAATGTCTTTCTAAGGTATTTTCTTCTTGGAGAACTTACTGCTATTGCAACATGAATGACAAGGGCCTTGTATCCGGATAGAAATATGAATAAACTATCCCTAGACATCCAACTTCATTGTATCATAGAATTAAATAGTGAAAGGTATAACTATTTACAAAACCTGATATTTTTCATACTACACTGGGACTTTGAAACTAAAATTCTATCCACTATCTGTATAGCTGCTCTGATAATTGATTACATTAGTAAATATATTGTATTGGTCGTTGTCCTGTGATGCCGTAGTTGCGTTCCACTGAAATATCGCTTCGTAGAAAATCGCTTAATGTAAATTGTGGGGTCTATAGGAAAAGTGGAGGAGGGGCAGACCAGCAAAAAATATCATTCACGACTGCTCAAAAATCACCTAGACGTCTAATATAAGTTTAGCACATTCTGGGAATGAAGGTATAAATCAGATTTATCAATGAAACAAAAGTAAAAGTTAACATAGTACATTTAGAAAATGTTGTTAATGCAGGGACAGAGTGTCATCATGGTGTGTAAGATAGACTCCCTCATTCCTGTCAAGAGAGCTATATCTCTCTTTGCGCTCAAAACACTTTATAATATTCAGCTTCTCTTGCAGTGTTATAGCCTTAGTTTTGCATTTACCAACTGCAATTTTATCACCAGGGCGTTTCTTGCTAACATTCTTGCCACTATACTCCTTCATTTTTTCAAAAGAAAATGATAAATCTAGGAGTAGTGTACCTTTCCCAGGAAGCTGCGCAATGTATCTCTCTCAGGAAGCTGTCCTCTGTACAGTACCTCTCCCAGAAAGCTGCTCTGTCAGCAGCTGACATAGGTGCATGCGCAGAGCGAAGGGATCACCACTGAAATCATGCTATTATGAACAGAGATAAGCATTCTCAAAACTCCTGTTCCTTAATTCCTTAGGGGCATTATAAGCAAATTGTGCTGCTGAATGTGTAGGATCCGAGAACTACCTATACCTACTTTCCAGTGAAACCTCCTGGATTTCCTGTTAATCTTTAACAACCAAACACCTAGACTTGTTGTCATCAGAATTGGGAACAGGTCCCATGATCACCGTCATTCCTCCATCCTACCCTAATTTAAAGACACAGTCCCAATGGACACCAATCTTACAAACTTCAGATTTGTAACAAGGTATATTCCGAAATTGAATTCAAGCGGTGAGTTAAAGTATTACCTCACTTATTTCAGTTTGGAATTTATACTCATTTTAAGAATTTATACTCATTAGTAAGTAATGAATACTATCCATGTTATCTACAGTACTAACATGCAGTAAAGTCAAATAATAAACTATTTTGAACCGGGTATGCTTGTTGGGGACTTAAATGAGTAGAATGACACATGATGGGTCACACACTATGTGGTTTCGAGACAGTTCAGGTTTCTGAAGAACGCATTTAAACTTCTGATTTAACCTGTCTTTAAAATATTAATCTGACTCCTTTAATAAAAACAAGGTGGAATTTATTTTGGAAAATGCAATTGAACTATCATCCCAGGCCAAAGTTCAAAATTGTAATTCAAAACACCGAGGTGTATTTTTTTCTTAATGCCTATTCTTGGGACAACGTACAAGTGACATTATAAATCTTGACAACAGTTAGGGAACAAAGGTGTTTAAAAATTTTAGCTGTCAGGCGATTGGTAAATCATTATTTCCTACTTTTGAAGTGCTTCAACTGGGTCAAGCTGTCCAGGGTGTTGGCAGGCTATGAGGTGAGGCACGGAAAATGAAGGGAAATCTTGGAGCAACACTGGCAGTAGCTGGATGACTGGTCATCGGCTATGCTTTTGGCTATAGTAAAGGGGCTAAGTGGGTTGAAAAGCAGAGAGAAAGTCTGAATGTTTTAAAAATATTTTATTCTAAATTTGGTGTGATTATGTTCTTTAAGAGCATCAGTTGTCATGGAAATATATTTAGCAGCAGCTTATAAGCTTTGACCGAATGGTGTAATTTAAGATTGTGTCAATGTTGATTTTGTTGAGAAACAGGATAAGATCATCAAGGGCATTAGGTAATACAAAGTGATGTCATATTGGTGTTTTAAAAGAAGATTTCACATGTACTCAGGAGATGGTACACTGATGTTGTAACCTGCCCAAATACAAATATTGAAAGACTGGCCCTTGTGAATTTGAGGTTTAATGATGTACATTGTTTTTAGTTATTTCTTTCAATTATTTAGGGATTGTGGACTTGATGCTTTTGCCCTCTGGTGACTTGAGTACTCACTCATTGCACCTTTACTCCAAAGAACAATGCATTAAGCACACATCCCAATAGTTCATGAGGTCAAATGAAAGGATAGTGTTTTAGTGGAAATGTTAATGGTGAAGTCATTCAGAGGCCCAGGTTAATGCTCTGGTGGATGTGAGTTCAAAGCCAACCATGGTAGTTATGGAATTTAAATTCTGTTAACAGACCTGGAATTACAGTATTAGGATATTCTCAGTGGTTGCTATTCTTGTTACTGGCAAATGCACTGTGGAGAAGGACATCTACTGATCGAGCTTCAATATGACTCCAGAAGCACAGTAATCTGGTTGACCCTTAAATATCCTTTGAAATGGCTTAGCTAGTCTCTCAGTTCAAAGGCATTTAGGCTTAGGCAAGAAATGCTGGCCTTATCAAGAAAAAAAAATGCTCAACCAGATGGTAGCAGGTTTGAGTCACACACTGTCATGTTCACCTGTGATCACATGCCACTGCTTGGCTTTCAGAGCAAGTTATTTAAAAGGTATGTTTGTTTAAGGCGTTGCTCTATTGTTATGACCATAGTTTGGACAATATTAAGTTCAAACATTATAATTAGTAACTAATGCATTGCTTTTGAGGCATGGCAGGTTGAAGCTATTGCAAAACTCAATTTAAGCTAAGACTCAGCATTCCTTGAGTGTTACCACAGTATCAGCATGCAAAGCCTAAAAGTAAAGATCCCAGTTCACCTTAACTTCCACAGACTTTGTTATATTCTTTCTCACTTAGGTGTTGTAGTTGGATGTGTGTATCTTTTAATGGTAAAATATGATAAATGTATGATTTCACCAGCCTGTTTTGTATGAGATTGAGGAGCTAGCAATTATAATATACTTGTAATATATATTAGAGAAACAAACATGTTGATACAATAAAGCAGAATGTAGAAAATGTGCGGACCCTCTTTAACTTGAGTAATTTTACCTTACAGAAGTCTTTAATATTATTTTACAGAGAACTGGGTATAAATGCAGTTCAATTTAGCATGCTTGATTCTACCTATGCAGGGTAATTGTTAAGAAAGTTTTTTTGCAGACTGCTGTATCGTCAACAAAGATTGCTATCTTGTGTGTCAATCTGTGCTTTAGGATAATTGCTGCATTTATCATCTCTTTTGTTTGTGGATGAGTACTGTGGGATGCCTTGTGTCATATTTCTACAAATTGCAATTTGAACTTGGGTTCCTGTAATGCTTTTCCAGCCACCTTCCCAATTTTCATGTTTCCTTTCTGAAGATGCTGACATGTTGGGTTTTGGTTTCAGTGACCAATGCAGCATCCTTGTACAGTGTCCAAGTAGTGATTCTTTTCTGTGAATGCCTAAGTAAGAATGCTAGCAAAAGTTTTAATGTCTGCCATTGCAGTTAAATTATGTGATGTCTGCATAATATACAAGCATCAGGACAATAATCTTCTCTTCCTTATTGCCTTCCACTTCTCCATAATATGAACTTAGGAGGTAAAGGGAAAAAGAAACAAGCTGACATGTAACCTGCAACCTCGCTGTGATGAGCTAATAATCAAATCAGAAGTTAAATGTGATGCTGTCCACTGAGTAATACAGGTGTAAGCCCACAGAGTTTGTTTGCACTAAAATTGTAGCAGAATCTGCAGAACTATACCACTTGGATGCCAGTGAGTTCATTGTTCTGCCAAGTACACTGAAACTGATCAAATGTCACGTACCATTGACTTTAATTGGATCCTGAGTTGCTTATACGAAATGCATTCAAAACCACTTATTGATGCATTGCATTCCCAGGAGCCAGCCATTTCTCTGAAGAACAATAGGGTGTCTGCTTTCTATTTTTGCGTGCCACCAAAATTCAAACATAGCATCTACTCAGCTTGGATGTAGTATGTTACTATTTTCAAACTTGCTACAAACAGCAGACACATTAATATACCATTCACGCTATATTCATTTCTGTCTGCAAGTTGTCCTTATTTATGTTATATAACAAGCAGCCTCTTATTATTTGCATTGATTTTTGAAGCTGCTTCTTCCTTTCATTAATTGCGGAGGTCTTGCTATTGCCGTAAAATTGACTGTCAAATTGGGATGTATAACAATGTTGGGTAATAATGATGATCATAAAGTGTGACTTAACAATATGGAATTGAGTCAATTTGCCTAATGTGATTGGCGTTTCCATTTATGATGCTTAAATGCAATCATGGATCAGATACTCAGAAAATGCAATAACTACCTGCCTTGTGTAAACTTCAGTGTTCTGAAAGGTCTATAACTAATTGAGAAGAGAAGATCTTGTCCATTAAATGAATGGGGATCGGAGTCTTGAATTGTTGTGGTCTGTTTAAAAATAATTAACCAGACATATTTGTATCCTAAGTTGGCTTTTGTCTGAGTTGTATAACAGATACAATTTTGTTTAATTCGAATGGAGTCTTTATAAATGGATTGGTGATGAAATAGTCCTTTAGTACTCATTTGTTTTCTGTGCAACAGGATCATATTCTCAGTCTACTGTCACTGAATGTGTCAGGCATGTCTCTTGCCATGCTTCTTCACACACATTTTTAATTGCCAATTCTTGAGCTGGGTAGCTTGTTTTCACACCATTACAGAACACAGAGGCAAGAAGGTGTTAATGTCCTTTGTACTACGAATCATTCTTGCATCTGGTCTAATTTCAGTTTTCTTTTTAACGTGAAAAGCAGTGTAGGAGTGTCAGAAGTAATTAGTCATCATCGGAAACTGCTAGACCTCATTAAGAGAGACATGAATATTTCCATTCCCTAATCATTAAGTGTGAGAAGCAGCACTCGCATTGTTAATCATCTGATATGCTCTTGATCGTATCTTGGATGTGAAATGAGCCACAAATATGATTGTGAATTGATCCAGATTAAGTTAGAGCATGTTTATGTTTAGTGCATTGTGCCTGTATTGATGTCGTCATTAATGACTCTTCATGGCTTTTAGCCGGTTTATAACCAGTTAAATGGCAGAGCGTATACTATCCAATATACCCTGTAGATATCATTGGTAGTAGAAGCCAAGTAGCTTTTTTGTATAAATGTCATTTAATTATGGTGCAATTTTCAAATGTTCCCATTATTTTATCAGATTTGGTTATTTTCTTATTTCTTAAGTTAAAAATGGAAAATGCAGCAAAGAAAGCTGCTAATTTTTTTTAAGATTCCTACTGTTTTTAGGGCTTTTTCCATTATCTGATGCATTAAACTAACATGTGTAAGTGTGACGGACAGAAGTAGACAGTGAAATCAACAGTTTTCTCTGGGAGTCCACAACATTAACTCAGACCCACGAGTTCTCATTCCATCAGGTCAAGGAAACCTCCTGCTATTTACCAAGTGCTGCCATCGAAGTCCCAATGAGGATCCCTGTAGTTGTGTTGTGTGGAACTATCACAAGGCTAAATGGGATAAACTTTGAGCAGATCAAGCAAATTGAGGCTGGGATCCATCAGGCGCTGTGGGCTATCAACAGCAGCACAGAATCATACACCTGCACAATTTGCAACCCTCATGGCCTGGCATATCCCCCACTCTACAATTAACATCAAGCCAGGGGACTAAACCTGGTTCAATGGTGAGTGCAGAAGGGCATGCCAGGAGCAGCATCAGGCATTTCTAAAAATGAAGTGTCAACCTGCTGAAGTTACCAAAGAGGACTTCTTGCATGGCGAACATCACAAGGAGCAAGCAATTACACAATGAATAGATCAGATCTAAGTTCTGCAGTCCTGCCACATTCAGTTGTGAATGATGATGGACAATTAAGTAACTCGCTGGAGAAGGAGGCTCCGCAAGTATCCTCATCATTGATGGGGGAGCCCAGCACATCAGTACAAAAGAAAAGGCTGAAGCACTCATGGCAATCTTCAGCCAGAAGTGCTGAGTGGACAATTCATCTCAGCCTCTTTTCCTGGTTACCAGTATCACAGATACTAGCCCTTAGCCAATTCATTCACTCCATGTGTTATCAAGGAATGACCAGATGCATTAAATACTGCAAAGATTGTGGACCTTGACTGCATTCCAGCAATAGATTTGAAGACGTGTGCTCCAGAACCTGTTGCACCATGTGCCAAGCTGTTCCAGTCCAGCTACAATACTGACATCTATTTGACAATGTTAGTTGAGTCAGTGATACACTCATCACGAGAATAAATAAGAACAATTGTGGAAGATTGCCAGCCACAGTATCCTGTGTGTAAAAAGCAGGACAAATCCAATCTAGCCAATTACCACTCTATCAGTCTACTCTTGATCATCAGTAAAGTGATGGAAGGTATCATCAACAGTGCTATCAAGCAGCATCTGCTCAGCAATGACCTGCTCAGTGATGCCCAGTTTGGGCTCCGACAGGACCACTCAGCTCCTGACCTCATTACAGCCTTGGTTCAAACATGAACAAAAGAGCTGAATTCCAGAGGTGGGGTGAGAGTGAATCTCTGCTGCGTTTGTCGGAGTGTGGCAACAAGGAGCCAAATCAAAATTAGTGTCAATAGATATCATGAGGCAAACTCTACATTGGTTGGAGTCATACCTAGCACTAAAGATAATGACTGTGGTTGCTGGAGTTTCATCATCTCGAATCCAGGACATCTCTGCAGGAGTTTCTCAGGATAATGCCCTAGCCCTAATCATCTTCAGTTGCTTCATCAATGATTTGTATGCATCAGAAGAGGAGATGTTTGGCGAGGATTGTACAATGTTCAACACCGTTCACTACTCCTCAGACAATAAAGCAGCCCATGCTCAAATGCAACAAGGTCTGGGCGATAGCCAGCTCAGAATGACACATGGTAAGGAACGAGTGCTGGGCAATGACCTTCTCCAACAATAGAACATTAACCATCACTCTTGGCATTCAATGCTATTGCCATTGCTGAATTCCACACAATAAACATCTGAGGGGGTTACGATTGATCAGAACTGAACTGGACTACCTGTGTCAATACAATGGCATTAAAAGCAAGTTAGAGGCTTGGAATCCTGTTGTAATTGATTCACGTCCAGACTCCTCAAAGTCTGTTCACCATCTACAAGATACTGGTCAGGAGTGTGATGGAATACTCCCCACTTGCTTGGATGAGTACACCTTGAGTAACAGTCAAGAAGCTTGATACCATACAGGACAAAGCAGCCTGCATAAATGCCATGACATTCACAAACATTGACATCCATCACTGCCCTCTGTATCTGCATCTGGGACTAACTAAACCCTCCAAACCATGCACCATTCACACTTGGAAATATATCACCTTTTTTTCACTGTCACTGGGTCAAAATCCTGGATTTCCCTTCCAAACTGCATTGTGGGTCTACCTACAGCACATGGACTGCAGTCGTTCAAAAAAGCAGCTCACCACTACCTTCTGAGGACTACTGAAAGATAGACAATAAATGTTAGCCAGCCAGCAGTGCCCACCGACCATTTTGTTTTATTCACTTATGGGACTTGGGCATCACTGCTGGACAGCATTTCTTGCCTGTCCCTAATTGCCCTTGAGAATATGATGGTGAGCTGACTCCTTGAACTGCTGCAGATCACCTGCTGTAGGTAACCCACAATACCCTAGGGAGGAAATTCTAGGATTTTGACTCAACAACAGTGAAGGAACGTCAATGTATTTTCAAGTCAGGATAGTGAGTGGCGAAGAGGGGAACTGGTATGTGGTCTTATTCCCATATATCTGCTGCCCTCGTCCTTCTAGATGGAAGTGGTTGTGGGTTAGGCAGGTGCTGCATAAGGATCTTTGGTGAACTTCTGCTTCTTGTGTGCTATTGGAATTGCATCTATCCAGGCAAGTGGGGAGTATTCCATCACACTTCTAATTTGTGCCTTGTAGATCGTGAACAGGCTTTGAGGATTTAGGAGATGAGTTACTTGCTGTAGTATTCCTAGCCTCTGACCTGCTCTTGTAGCCAATGTGTTTATGTGGCAAGCCCAGTTGTGTTTCTGGTCAATGTTAACACTCAGGATGTTGATAGTGGGTGATTCAGTGATGGTAATACCATTGAATGTCAGGAGGCAGGGACTAGATTGTCTCGTATTGGAGATTGTCATTGCCTGGCATTTGTGTGGCACGAATATTTTACTTGCCACTTGTGACCCCAAGTCTGATATTATCTGGATCTTGAACATGGACTGCTTCAGTATCAGAGGAGTTGCAAATGGTGCTGAACATTGTGCAATCATCAGGAAACATCCCCACTTCTGACCTTATGATGGAGAGAAGGTCCTTGAATGAAGCAGCTGAAGATGGTTGGGTCTAGGACACTACCCTGAGGAACTCCTGCAGAGATGTCCTGGAGCTGAGAAGACTAACGTCATTAATGAGGAAAAAAAATCAAATTTGATATGATTTGTGCCATTTAGGCAGTGTATTCTATGTGTTATCTTGTTAGATTTTTACTGTTCCTATTTTATATCTCATTCATGTTACTGTAAGCCAGCTCTGGTATTAATGGCAGGTAAGCAATTGTCATTTCAATAAATCAGATGGTTTTCTCTAATATCTCGTGGCAACACAAATACAAAATGGCTTTCTCGAAAAGGGAAATATTTCTTGGCCTGCTAGTTGCTTTGTACCTAAAGCAAGCACACAGTTATGTGCAATGTCAATGAAGGAGATTTGCGGTCACTCACTTACACAAGCCCAGCTGCCAGCCAAGTCACTGCAGATTTAAAAGAACATATGTGAGTGTGATAAAAGATAGGATTTTAGGATGAACTCTTAACAGGTGCGTACCTGACTGATTTATTTCACATGATGATGGGTCCGCTGTGAAATTCCATTTTGTGATTTCATATGAGATTCCCAGCAGTTCTTTATCTTCTCATTGCTCACACTTATAAGTTGTACATGCTGCACCTGCATTAAAATTATACTGACTGTATTAGAAGTTGAGCTGCCAAATAAACAAGGTACTCTCTACATCGCTCAGACTGGAAGTTGATGATATTAAATTGTTCAAGAACCAGTTATTCAGCGTATACAAACAATTCAGCCTGCATGAGTGAGGACCTGTTAGGTCTGGGTGCACTTGCCCTCTTGTGATTGTGGGTATGTTCACTGAGCTGGGAAGCAGCGAACATACCTACAACCACAGCGACCGGCACCCGAGCTACAAATCTTGACCCAAACCTTGAACTTAGCCTTTCAACATAGCATGAGAAAAGGTTGTTCAATTCTCTGGCTGAATATTATGAAACAAATTTGAAGAAACTTAAAATACCATAAGGGGTCTAAATTAAGTCCAGCAACATTTCAGGCTCATCCTCATTCTCGCATTGTTCAATAAAGAATGACCCTGTGCAAACACTTACTAAAACAAATGCCAGCATTTTAAGGGTTGATGATGGCATGCTCTCACCCCTTAACACAGTAAATTAATTCCTTCTGACACTCCTTTTTATTGTGCAAGTAATGCAGATTGATGGGAGATAGACTACTGCCTGAGCAAATGTTTTCCTGAATAGATATTTCTGAGCTTTCTGTTTTTTTTAATGGGTTTTCTCACCACATTGTACCTTACTGTGCTAAACATCGTTCTCCTGCTTCTGAGCATTCATTAGCACCTCCGGAATCAAGTAATTGGTTGAATGGAAGTTGTATATGGTAATAACATATTATCTGATTATTTATATTTCCTCTGCCAGAGCCACTTGGGTCTCGATACTAACAGGGGGAGATGGTGGAGTATATTTTCCCAGATTGGAGTCTGGAGAAACAGCTTTCCCTCAGGTCCTGTTGAATTTAATGACAGAATCTGGTTCATCTTCTTGTGCTCCCAGTCAGCCTAGAGACATGGCTGGCTGTTAAGTGGGTAGGAGATTGGAAAACTAGTGAGCAGACAGGAAGGAAGAAGAGATTGAGAGAGAGAGAGGATGGGTGCATCAGTACAGTGTCAGAGAGATCAAGGGAGAGAAGGAAAAGATGCTGAGGTGAGGAGTTAAGATGGTGGACAGCATGTTGTAACGGGGATCATGGTCCAATTGATGGGGTAGTTAACAAGTTTCCTTTGTGGGCTGAACTGATGTACTTCTACCTTACACCATCTTTCATGCTCACAGAGGTCTTCAGCAATCTTTATTGATTGGCTATGTTGAAACCTAAATTGCTACTGGTCAGCAGAGATCTGAGGCACACAGCCTCGCCTTGTGCCCTTCCCTGGTCTCGTCTCTGTTAAAACTGAAAGTCAATAAATTCAAAACCAGCCAGTTTTGGGGTTTGAGATTACATTTTTACTTTTCACCTGATCAATGCCTCCCTGATTGGGAGGGTTAACATTCTCCCTTACTTTACCCTTAATCTGAAGTTCACAACTAGATCATGGACGCTTCTTGTGGGAAAATGAAGGTGCCAAAGCTGACAAAGCTCTGGCAGAGTGACGATAGTTCTCACCCTTTTCCCCTGATATCTACAGCCCTTATTGCTCTGAGTCATCAAAGTCGAACAGAGCTGTGAACTGGGTTGGATAGACTAGGCTTTGTTTCTGTGTTTTTAGATAATCTGTATTTTTACAAGATAAATCCACAGTTGATATTTAGGACCTGCTGCATTAAGCAGAGAATGTTGTTTGAAAAAGTTAGCTTCTGTACCAATTTTATATTATCTCTTTGTTAAAGCGAAACTAAAGCTTGTACTGTACATCCTTTTTGAGAGAATGGCTATAGATTATATATTTCTCTGGTTGCTAATATGAGCAAAACAGTCAAAAAGTCCCAAGGTGTACTTTATACTCCATGGAAGGCCTGGCAGGTCAGCATTAAAGCTTGAAAGGAGAAAAACATTTGAAGCATGCAAGCAGTCTCATTAACATATTTAAATGATCACTGGGACCCACTTTTTAAACTCACCAACCATAAACCCAGAAAGATTGGTGGTTGTGAATATAGACTCAAATTACTTACTGCATGCAAGAGAAAGTTAGAATCCAGGACCGGATATCACAGTAAGATGATACTAATCATATATATATGTGTTTGAAGTAAACATATCCTGCAGTGACAATTGCAAGGCAAATGGTAAAAAGTGTCATTAGATTCTTAGAATAAGTGCTTGTTATTTTCAACAGTATAAGAATTTCCATACTTCTCATAACTATCTTTAGCCTTTTGTTTCATTCTTCCTTATGCACTTCATATACTTTCTGATAAATTAGGCTGCCTTAGTGACAGTTAACAGTGTGAAAGATGATCCAAATTAACAGGTTAAATACATTTTGCTGTGTTTGGTTTAAGCAGTGCTGTCTGTCCGGTAAGGTTGAGGATTCTGCTGTGAGCAGATGGGGCAGACAGCGTCAGTGGCTCCCATGTCATTGTGTCTAGATTTTTGGCTGAACAAATAGGCCAGATGGTAGCAGGGGAAGGACAACAAGTGAGGCATGGCATATGGGCGGCCTGTTTAATTTCAGCTCCTGCTGAGGGTTTGAGTTACAGCGGAAAAATACTGCAAGGTTGAGGGGAAATTAGATGCAATATGGCATTATAGGGACCACTGAAAGCCTGCTCACATAGGCGAATCCTACATCTACAGTCACTACAAAGGCCTGAAGGTGTGAAGGAAAAGAAAGGCCCGGTGGTGGACAAAAAGGTAACGTCTGTGTATTGTCTGCTGTAACGTGACAAGGGGAAGCAGTGGCCAATTATTTTGTTTTAATTTGTGGAATTATTAAAACAGGGAAGTCATCAGATGTTTAGATACTTTTAAACACTTCAGGAGTTGCAAAGGAATACTAATGTTATATTTTGGCATGAGCAGTGTAAGTAGTATTTCACAGTAATGCTGATCTGTGAGGCTAGTTTACTTCTCCGATAGGACAAGCTATCACAGTAACCCAGAAAACATTTTGCAGCATTCACACCAAAGTAAAATACTGCAGATACTGCAGATCTGAAATAAAACAGGAGGCAATTGAAAAACTCAGCAATGTCTGTGAAGGGAGAAACAGAATTAATGTTTCAAGTCAAATATGACTCTTCTTCATAGGAAGTGTCATAATGGACTTGTAGTGTTATCTCTGTTTATCTCCACAGATGCTGCCAGACTGCCGGGTGCTCCGGTTTCCTCCCACAGTCCAAAGATGTGCGGGTCAGGTGAATTGGCCAAGCTAAATTGTCCGTAGTGTTAGGTAAGGGGTAAATGTAGGGGTATGGGTGGGTTGCGCTTCGGCGGGTCGGTGTGGACTTGTTGGGCCGAAGGGCCTGTTTCCACACTGTAAATCTAATCTAATCTAATCTACTGAGTTTTTCCAGCACCTTTTATCTAATTTACAATAACAGTCAAATGAAATTAAAGGAAAAACAAAAGGCATCTAAGTAATAGCAGCATTGTATTTCCATGTTTAGGTTGGTAAACACTCAAGTGGCATTTCTTATCATGTCTTTGCTATTAAAACCCCGGAGCACCATATTAATATAAGGAGCACATATAGGAAGTCTACATGTTACCAGCAATGGGCCATTGTCCGAGATTCACACTGGTATTTGTTTCGGGGCTGCACGACTCCAGTCGCTGAATGAAGCTGTCATTTGTGTTGCTTGCTGACTCCAAACTGTGCCTCCTTTTGTTGTTTACCCCATTCAGCTGGGGAAGAGGCTTGTTTCAGGGTGATTTACCACCACCCAAACACCAGCTGTCAGTCCACTTGGTCACTGCTGTGAGAGGCTGAAACCAATATAAAGAGCTTAGATATTTTCAAAAGGGGTTGCAGTTGGGAGGAGGTGAGAGAAGGCAAATTAGTGGCAATCTCTTGCTTTCACTTTCTGAATCTTTTTGAAATTGGAGAAAGGAAGCGATCCACTGTTTTGTGCAATACCTTCCTCATATATTTGCTGAGCGCCTTAATTACTAAAATTAGCTTATGTCAGTTTTATCGCAGAAATAGTATTTGCCCAGCTCTTTTAAACCCCTACAAAGTATAACTAATAAAGTTAGAAATAGCAATTTATTAACTTTCCAATCAAAAAATATCAACCAAATAAATTCTGTTATTATATGCAGGTGAAATAAGGAAGTTTCTGTCTTTCCCTTGCCTCCTGAATAATGGTTGTATTTCTCTGTGCTACATGCAGCTGCTCTTGTATTAACTGCAGGTACATTAGTGTTGTCCTACCAGTTCTGAAAATCAGTACATGGCATCATAGTGCTACCGAAAGTGTATGTCCTCTGCCTTGTTGATAAATGACCCCTGTCGCCTTGAGATGTGCTTTTTGCTTAGATGACTCTCTTGATGATCTCTTTCCCTCCCCTACCCCCTCTGGAGAGCCCTAGCAATGGGACTCTCAGCTGCTGTATTGAAACTGAGTTGAGTCACACTGTGTAGGCCGCTAATAGCTGTGGCTGACCAGTTCCTGTCAGCTCCTGCTAGGATTATAGTAATTGCTTCCTGAGTCTTTACCATTGAACAGGGCAATGAAGAGCACAGTGACTACGCCTCCTGTTTGTCATTAGCCTGCCAGGAATCTCGCTGCAGTCCCCATTTGATTCTGAGTAATGGCTGCAATTCCCTTTAATTGGCTCAGGTTTGAGTTTCCGTTTGCTTCCCTGCTAAGCTGATTAACCTTTTTCCATTCTGCCACCTTTGCTACTACAGTGTTTTATTTCTTGGGAAATGGGAGCATGCAGGAATGGATAAGACCATTGTGTGGAATATATAAACAGATTTTTAAAAATAAGTCATATCTCATGTGGAACATATGTCATTTTTTTCATCTGTACAACATATTTGAGATAATTCTTTACCTGCACCATGCTTCCACATCTCCCCACCCCATTTTATTTCTTTTTCAGATTTTGGGCACATTCAGTATTTTCCCTCTAATCAGAAGAGTAAAATTGTTAATTTTTATTTGGACATTAAAAGGCCTGTCAGCTTTCCAGGATGCAGACAATGTTATGAAATCATAGCAAAGGATGGTTGCCATTATTTCACTTTTTTTGGATTTTTCTTGTAAGTGGATCACTTTTATGTAAGTAAACTACAGTGCTGTTAAGAACTGTCATAAGTAACAAAGAACAATAAGATGTCAGTTTTCTATCCAATAAGTATTATTGCATTATATTTCCAAGTATATTGACATAACAACAGATTTATTCCACTTGTATGCTGCCCAAAGCAAGCATTTTTCTGGTGATTTTAGAACAATACTCACGTGTTCAGATTAATGTCTCTGATATTCTATAATTTGAATAGTTTACTTCAGGAGGTAATTCAATCGCTAACCTTTCAAACTTTGTCCTGCTTGCTTATCACCTTTTCCCTCTATAAACTTACATTTCCTCTAACATGCTGAATTAATATTTTTTTTCATTTATACATCCGTAACAGATCTTAAACTTTTAAGCATTGCCCTTTCCTACCTAACAACATCCTTTGTTTCTGAGTGTTTTTTTCGCTGTGGTCTTCAGTAATTTTCCCTTTTTTTCACCCCATTATCAGTGACAGGTTTGATCTTCTATTGGACATTGGGACTGGTTCTAGGGAAGGTGGGAGTATTACAGATTGGATGGTCTACATCTCAACCAAACTGGAACTAATGTCCCTGGGGGAGATTTTGCTACTGCTGTTGGGGAGGTTTTACACTAATATGGCAGGGGTCTGGCAACCAGAAGAGAAGATAAGTAGACTGCAAGGTGGAAACTGGAGATTGTAAGAATCATGAAAGTAGCTTTAATAAGAGGAAGAGTAGGCAGGGAGCAGATGAATGCAAAATAACTGGTGGCCTGAAGTGCATATACTTTAATGCAAGGAGTATAGTGGGTAAGGCAGATGAACTTAAGGCTTGGATTGGTGCCTGGGAATATGACGTTTCTGCAATCACAGAGATTTCGTTGAAGGAAGGGCATGATTGGCAACTAAATGTTCCAAAATATAGACGCTTCAGATAGGACAGGGATGGAAGTAAAAGGGAGGAGAGGAGTTGCATTGCCGGTCAGGGATGATATCATAGCTGTGCTAAAGGAGGACACTATGGAGGGCTGGAGTAGTGAGGCATTATGGGTGGAGCTGAGAAATAAGAAGGGTGCAGTTACATTGTTGGGCTGCATTACAGGCCTCCCAATAGTGAGCGTGGGGTAGAAAAAAAATAGATAAACAAATTATGGAAAGATGTAGAAGCAACAGGGTGGTGGTGATGGGAGATTTTAGTTTTCCAACATTGACTGGGATACACTTAGTGTCAGAGGTCTGGATGGGACAGAATTTTTAAGAAGTGTCCAGGAGAGTTTTCTAGAGTAGTATGTCAATAGTCCGATGAGGGAAGGGGCCATATTGGACCTGGTGTTGGGGAATGAGCCAGGCCAGGTGGTAGAAGTTGCGGTGGAGGATTTCCTTGGGAACAGTGACCACAATTCTTTAGGTTTTAGAATACTCGAAGATAAAGATGAGAGTAGTCCTAAGGGAAGAGTACTAAACTGGACCATGGCCAGTTGTATCAAAATTAGGAAGGAGCTGGGAAATGTGGATTGGACACAGCTATTCGAAGGGAAGTCCACATTTGATATGTGGGAGGCTTTCAAATATAGTGCAGGATAGGCATGTCCCGTTGAAGGCAAACGATAGGAAGGACAAGATTCGTGAGCCATGGATGACAGCAGAAATTGTATGACTAGCCTAGAGGAAAAGGGAAGGTACATAAAGTCCAGGAAGCTAAGAATAGAACAGGCCCTGGAGGAATATCGGAAGAGTAGGACCAGTCTTAAACGAGGAATCAAGCAGGCTAAAAAGGGTCATGAAATAGCTTGAGAGAGCAGAATTAAGGAGAATCCCAAAGCCTTATCCTTATATAAGAAGCAAGTGGGTAACTAGAGAAAGGATTGGCCCACTAAAGGATAATGAAGGAAGCCGGTGTGTCGAACCTGAAAGAATGGGTAAGATTCTGAATGATTACTTTACATCAGTGTTCACTGAGGAGAGGGACATGATAAATGTTGAGATTAGAGATAAAAGTTTAATTACTCTGGATCACGTTGACATAAGTAGGGAAGATGTGTTGGGTAGGCTAGAGGTTATTAAGGCAGACAAATACCCAGGAACAGATGGGATCTATCCCAGGTTGTTGAGGGAGGCAAGAGAGGAAATAGCTAGGGCCCTGACAGATATCTTTGTAGCATCCTTAAACATAGTTGAGCTGCTGGAGAACTGAAGGATTGGTCATGTTGTCTCCCTGTACACGAAGGGTAGTAGGGATATTCCGGGTAACTACAGACCAATGAGCTGGACGTCAGTGGTGGGAAAGTTGCTGGAGAAGGTACTGAGGGATAAAATCTATTTGTATTTAGAAAAGAATGGGCTTATCATCAATAGGCATCATGGTTTTGTGCGGGGAAGTTTGTGCCTTACCAACTTAATAGAGTCCTTTGATGAAGTGACCAAGTTGATAGATGAAGGAAGGCCTGTTGATGTCACATACATGGACTTTAGTAAGGTATTTGATAAGGTTCCCCATGGTAAACTAATAGAGAAAGTGAAGTCACGTGGTGTGCAGGGTGTTCTAGCTAGGTGGATAAAGAGCTGGTTGAGCAACAGGAGACAGAGAGTAATAGTTGAAGGGAGTTTCTCGAAATGGAGAAAGGTGACCAGTGTGTTCCACAGGGATCAGTGCTGGGGCCACTGTTGTTTGTGATATACATAAATGATTTGGAAGAGGACACTGTTGGTGTGATCAGCAAGCTTTCAGATGACAAGAAGATTGGTGGAGTAGCAGAAAGCATAGGGGACTGTCAAAGAATACAGGAGAATATAGATAGACTGGAGAGTTGAGCGGAGAAGTGGCAGATGGAGTTCAATCCAGGCAAATGCGAGGTGATGTATGTTGGGAGATCTAATTCTAGAGCGAATAATACTGTAGATGGAAGAGCCATGGGAAACGTTGATGAGCAGAGAGAGCTGGGAGTTCAGGTCCATTGTACTGTGAAGGTTGCTGCACTGATGGATGGAGTGGTCAGAAAGGCATATGGTATGCTTGCCTTTATCAGATGGGATATTGAGTATAAGAGCTGGCAAGTCATGTTAAAATTGTCCACGATGTTGTTTCGACCGCATTTAGAATACTGCGTACAGTTCTAGTTGCCACATTACCAAAAGGATGTGGACACTTTGGAGAGGGTGCAGAGAGGTTTACGAGGATGTTGCCTGGTACTGGAAGGTGCTAGCTATGAACAGAGGTTGATATGGTTAGGCTTGTTTTCATTAGAAAATGGGAAATTGAGGAGGGACCTGATTGAGGTTTACAAAATCATGAAGGGTATAGACAGGGTAGATAGAGATAAGCTTTTCCCCAGGGTGAAAGATTCACTAATGAGTGGTCACGCTTTCAAGATGAGAGGTGAAAAGTTTAAGTGGATACACGCGGCACATACTTTACGCAGAGGGTGGAGGGTGGCTGGAACGCGTTGCCAGCAGAGATAGTAGAGGTAGGCATGGTAGATTAATTTAAGATGCATCTGGATAGATGCATGAGTAGGTGGGGATGCAGATGCTTAGGAATTGGCTGACAGGTTTAGACAGTATATTTGGATTGGCTCAGGCTTGGAGGGCCAAAGGGCCTGTCCCTGGACTGTAAATTTTCTTTGTTCTTTGTGCTTTGTTCCAATTCTGAGTTAATGGTTTTGTACCATTAATTGGTTTTAATCCATCTATATGGAATAGTTTCTCATATTTTTGGGATATAGTCATGAAAGCATTCAATTGGGTGTGGATTTAAAATATTCAACTTGTTTAGTACTTGTTAGCATGTCATTAAGAATTACTATTATTACATGGTACCTTTTCCCTGTTTAGTGCATATTCAATGTGCAACATGAGCACAGACGCTAAAATGTTGAGCTCCAAAGTGTTTCTTTTTTTTTCCTTTCCTGTGGAATATATAACATTTTTATTAATTTCTTAACCGTTGCTGTCAGCATTGCTTAAGTAAATTTGAAGAATTCAGTGAGCTCCTGTTTGTTTTACTGCAGCTGGCTTGACCAAAACTGCCAAATTTACCTTTGGTTAGTGGCATCACTACCATGGGTTTCATGAAATGCAAAAGTAACTTTGACAGCCCAACATGAGAATAGGACATTTGGATTACCACACTCACATCTTCTTCAAACATTTGCAGTTTATTCCAACTGGGTACTTGCCCTACAGTCATTTAAGCACTTGAGAGGCCTCGGTGAGAATGCATTTGGTCTAATCTTTTGCGATTTTTGGTCTCCTTAATTGTACAAAGGATATAAGTGAATTAGTAGCAGTTCAGTGAAGATTGAGGAAAAAGACTCATCTCATGAAGAAAGACTGGACAGGTTGGGTCTACATCTGTTCGAGGTTAGAAAGAAAAGAGGTGATCTTTTTGAAACATAAACAGTCCAGAGGAAATTGGCAGGCTTAATACAAGAAGGATGTTCCCTCTTGTGTGGGTGACTAGAACTAGCAAATATAGTTGAAGACTTAGATGGAAAATAGGATGCCTTTCTGACAGTGTTATTACTAGAATTCTTTTCCCAAAAAAGAGGTGGAGGCTTCATTATTGAATTAATTCAAAGTTGGGTTAGTTGTTTTTTTTTGAAAGACATGGGAGTTAAGGATTATGGACAGTAGACATGAAAATGAAATTGAGACCACAACCAAATCAGCTTTGCTTTTATGGAATCATGCCACAGGCTTGAAGGGTTGAACAGATTACTTCTGTTCCTATTCCCTGCGTTTCAAGGAATGAAAGCTCCTCTGAAGTGCCTCATTACAAAGATACCAATAAAATTCTTAAATATTTATTATACCAAAGTTCATCCTGATTGGACTCTGGAATCCATCCAATGACAGATCCCTTTCTTCCATTCTTCCTCATTTGTACAAGGTGCATTACGTTGTGTGGAGAATCTGATCCAGGAATTGGTATAATTACCAATCTGATGTGTATCCAACTTTCTTTAATAATGAACTGTTTCTAACTTCCTTTTTCTGTATTAGATTGAACTAAAATTTTGATTTTCTTTTAAGTAGGAGTATTGTTGGTTTTGTTATAATTCAGCTCTCTTCTTGATAAGTCATAAGATCCTATCTATCTTCTCATGTTGTTCAAAGATGTTACAACATTATTTTGAAGAGGAGGAGAATAGTTCACCATGATCAGTGTTAATCCATTAGATACAAAAGATCTGGAATTAATCACTTTGCTGTCTATAAGACCTTTATGAAGAAGGGTCACTGGACCTAAAATGGTAACTCTCTTTTCTCACCACAGATGCTGCCAGATTTATTGAATTTTCCCCAATTTCTGCTTTTGTTCAGAATTGTACCAATGAGGTAATATCTCTGTTCTAGCTGATGTAGGTTCTGGGCATACTTTCTTGCCCTGTCCTGAAGCAAAGTTGCAAAATCGGAGCATGGGCTTTGGTTTCACAACTGACAACAAATCCAGAATCTTACCTGGAGAAGAAGAAAAACTGATGTGGAAATCATATCTGTAAGATTTCTTGGATATTTCAAAAATATTATTTAAAATTTCTGAAACTTCATTGCATCAAGTGTATGAGAGTGTTTAATATGTATTTTGAGCTCTTGTGATGCAGTGTAGTGTCCCACCCTCTGAGCCAGGTGACCAAGGTTCAGGTCCCAACTACTCTTGAGCTGTGTGATAGCGTCTCTGATCAGGCCGATTGGAAAATCTAAAATACGTTCTGTTTCGTTGTGGATCTTGGTTAAAAAAAAAATCTGTTGCTTGTTGTATTAGCATTGTTGCTAGAGTGTAGGCTGTGTTTCTTTGTCTTAATTTCATACCTTAAGTATTCTTGCAAAACCCGCTTGGCCAGTAGCAGAGAGGAATGCAACACCATGCTATTTTAGGAAACCCTCTACCTTTAAATATTCTGTGGTTTGTACTCTAGTGTTGTCTTATTAATGTGAACTGATTTAAACAAAGCAATAGATTTATTAGATTACATAGTATTATCTTTTGAAGAAGCAGACCAGCTTGTTTTTAATCTCACTTCCACTGCCTTTATTAGTTGTTCTTGTCTTTTAGGAATATGAAGATGCCACTGTGGCTGATTCTTCTCTAAATTTCCTTCCTTTTTACTGCATATATGACTCAGAACTAAGGAATTTCATACCTATCACCCATTTTCCTTCTGCAATCTTTTGCACATTTAAAACCAAAGCTTGTTGAAACATTTTCTCTACTTTTTGATTTATATATCGCTTTCTTGTATTTTTTTTTGACATTGTTGTTCTGTTTAATAGACCTTAACTATTCATCTAGACTTATTGGGCATGAACTTGGGTTCTGTAGCAGCCTGGAGTTCAGCTCCTTTGTGTACGATCTGGGTGAAAAAAATGACCTCCACACTACCACTGTAAGCTCATTTAATTCATATTGAGGAAGATATTGGCAGTTGCACAGCTATCTTTTGCTAGATTTATGCAAGCAAGCATATCATGATGTCCATCAGTGTGCAGTGATGATTTATAGTCAGTGCTGCCATCTTGGAGTTCAGTTCTCCAGCTGACATCTCTCTTAATCTCACAAGGCTGAGTACATATTAGACAGTGGAATGAGACCCCATCACTGGATCATCAGCTACGAGCAATTGGTTTAAACTGACAGCTATTTGGTGAGTTCTTCTGTTGCTTTAAGTTGTAAGATTTATAGGAATAATGTATCAAATACTAATGACAGTTTGCACACTATAAGGTTTCTGTGCAAGGTAGTTGCTACTCATCATTGTGCATAGGTGGATGTTTGGAAAAGTGCATGACTGGGAGAAAGGTCTCAGCCCTCCATGTTTATGTAATCTTCTCCAATACTGCACCCTTTGAGATATTTGCACATCTCCTTAATTCTGACCCCTTGAGCCACCCAATTTGAATTGCTCCATCATTGGTGGCTGTGCCTTGAGCTACTAGACTTGGCACTCTGAAATATTCAATTTAAACTTCTCTGCCTTTCTACTCCGCTTTCCTCTTTTAAGAAGTTAAGACATGCGAGCAACAAGAAGCCATTAGACCCACAGCTGATCTAATTATAAAGTTGCATCTCCTTTTCTATCTGCTCCCCTATAACTCCCCCTCCGTCAAAGTTTGACTAACTCCATCTTGATTATATTTAATTACTCCACTTCTTGAAATCTATATCTTTGAATAAACATTCATCCATCTTCCCTAATAATGCTGTGTATGACTTGGTGTGCAATTTTACTTCATAATATTCTCTTGAAGAGCTTTGAGTTTTTAAAATTAGATTAATGTAAATACAAGGTATCTTTGCTGAATGTACACAGGCCATGCGGCACAGGCCAAGATGTTAGAGGATGGAGGAGGAGTAAGCAAGTAGGTATTTCAACAAGAGTCAAATCAGGAGCAGTTCTCCTGCCGAGAATGAAGACCTTCTTACTGGAACAGCAGGGGAAGAGACACAACAATTTCGACAGACCCTTTCAGCTGAAATTATATGTGAAACTTGAATTGAGGTACTACAATCCCAGTGACCAAATAACCAATAATTCTTGCGTAACCTGTCCTCTCTCGTTGACCATCTTGACCACAATGCACAAAATAATTACTTAAAACCAAACTTACAAATGAAATCATTATCTCATGCTTGTCTGGATTGAGTTCAATTTATCATATTTCTGCCTATCTGATCAGTTCATTGGTAGCTTTCTATAGCATACTAATTAGCAATTTTTGCATTAATCTGCAAACTTCCTTACTTCACATATCGTGCCAACATTGATAAATTAGACTGAACAAGAGACTAATATTGAGCTCTCTCACACCCCACTGGAAGTGATAAGTGTGTCTTCTTATCTAACAGCAAATTTCCTTTTGACCTCTTGATTGTCTATTGGGAACATATAGATGCCCTGACATCCCAATCTGTACCCATCTTCCTTTAGCTGATCTTCAAGAGGGACATACATTCAAAATTGTATCCTTCAAATCCAATGTGTTCTTAATGAGATCTTTCGTACTAGGCCACAATTAGGAGGAAACAAAAAAACTGCAGATTCTGGAATCCAAGATAGACAGGCAGGAGGCTGGATGAACACAGCAAGCCAGGCAGCATCAGGAGGTGGAGAAGTTAACGTTTCAGGTGTAACCGAAGAATGATTACAAGGAGAGCAGAGTTCCTGTTCCACATTCCTTATATGTTTCACCTCTGTATGTTTATAGTATTGAACTCAGAGATTCAGTCATAAATGTCCTTGTTTTGACTTATCTTGTATGTTCTTTGACAGTTTGGAAGCCTCATCCCTTTTCTTTACAGAAACATAACTGCTTGGAACCCTTTCTATCTCAAACTTCAATGCTTCCCACAGCTCTGAAGCTGATTTATCTTTGTTGTTGTTTCCATTTTACCTGTGACAAATTGAACTTTGGCTTGCTTGTGATTTGTACAAAAGCCACTCGTAGGTGACACAAAGAGCATGTGTGTGCAAAGAGAAAGCCAACATCATTGGTAAGTGATGGAAAGCAAGAGGCAGGCTCAAAGATGGTGCTGCAGGAAGAGAGGTTTTTCAGAATTCCAAATAACCTTTTTCATAAAAAAATATATAGAGTGTATTAATGAGATTGGCTTTCTCTGCTCATGGTACAGGCTTCTCAGCCTTTGTTCCTGTTGGGGCCCTGGCTGCTCTGTCAGTGGCACATGATGATGACATCACAGACCAAGCCATTTCCTGTGCCTGACCTATCGCAGCAACCTGGCTGCGCGTGCTGCGTCTGTGTGTCAGTGCCACTGGTTTACCGTTATGGATAATCATTCCATTTTAGCTTAGCAAAATTGATTTTCCTTCTGTTAAAAATTGTTAACAGTCTCTCCTTCCAAAACACTAAACTTATCTGAGTCATGTTGCAACCATTAAAATGTTCACTCCCACGTATACTCCTTCCACCTGCCCAGCATCATTCCTGAAGTCAAGTCTAGAACTGTCTCTCTTGTTGAGTTTGTCAGGTACTGGCTAAAGGTTTCAGCTAAATGTGCAGTCAGAGTGTCTGAAATCTGGCTATTTGAAAACTCAAGCTATCTGAAACTGGCATTTTTAAAAGTTGCCATTCATCATTATTAATTGTTTTGAAATGAACAAAGTAAGTTACTGGGACAATTTGACTAGATGCAGCAGTGACACAGTGATGCACCAGAAATGTTATTGGCTTCATGCACTGCTCATTTCCACCACACCTGACCTGGCTTCACTTGCATGCCTTTAGTTTCAATCCAACTTGATTGGCGAGTTGCATATTTTATTATTTATTTTTTTCAACTGTTGTTCCTTGCTTATTATGTGTTCTTTATAGAAAGAAGTTTATTTGTTTGATTTCACGTTCCTTCTTTTAAATAATTTAAGGTTCTGGTTTCTGTCTGTGAGAAGTGATCTGAAGTCTGACGCAGACTGGATCCTGAAATTGTTGATTTTGAGTTATTTTTTATATTCAGATTTCTATGTACCTCCATACCTTTCACCCTGATTTTAAGCCTGTCAACATTGAAGTAGTTGGAATTCCCTGTAATCGTCTCTTTCTGTTTCTTGACTTCTCTACAGTTTCCCAATTTTGTTGCTCTATTGATGACTTGAATTTAAAAAGAGACACTCTCAACAGTGCGATCACTCCTTTTTGTTCCTCATTTGAAGCTCACTCTAGCATTTCCTGTTCACAGGATCTGAGTCTGTGTAGCAGTCCTCCTATGTGACCTTGACTTCGGTGACTTGGCACCTGGACTGGCACCTCTACGCTGGCTGCAGGCTATTTGTGTCTCACCATATGCTTATCCAACTTCACTGCTCTCCTCTAAAAGTCTTGCAATATCAATGTCTGAGCTATTTGCTTCCACAATGAATCTGAGTGGTGGTGTGGCTTCATTCACAATCTTTTGGTGTTTCTTCACTGCTTCGTCAGTTTGCATTCCTTGTAATATTTGAAAGGAGAGAGGCATAAGAAGATAGGCTGTGGTGCAGGGAGGGGTGGTGGTTGGGAGAATTAAGAAATACATGCTCTTTTGAACTGTGAAAAAGAGAGAAAAGTATGTCACTGAGGATTGAGCAACTTGTTGTGATAATGTGGCTGTCGTAATTACAGAGTTGGCAGTTATTGCAAATTGCAAAAGCGGGTTGTGAGGCTTATAATGGTGCTGCGTGTACGGGGATGAGGTGTGGAAGACAAATGTGAGGCATGAGTCCTGTTTAATAGAGAATGTTGGGTGAGTGCTGAACAGGGATGCAGTTAATTGTGCAGTGTCTGAGATGAATGGTGCAATTGTTAGTATTTGGCATTTGAGAATGCATTCATTGACCTTCACCACTTGTGTGGTCATTGACCTTCTGTGGGGATGCATCCTCAGGACTTGTGTTCTGGATTGACCTCCAGGGCTGCCTATTTTCCACACAGTCTACCAAAAGTTTCAGCGCAGTATCTCAAAAACTCCTAAAACCCATCATATATTGTGCCATTCTTCACTGTTTCCAAGGTCCACTTGCTAGGACCAGTTCTGGCTATAATATAAGATGTGCAGGCTTTCTTTAAGCAGTGCAGACAAACCTCAGGCTGTGTTAGATAGTTCAATTTTGGTTTGTCTGCCCATGTGTCCAGCCAATGAGATCACTCTTAGTGCTTGCTGCACAGAGCAATCATTCTTGTGAGCAAACAGCATGAAGTTGGCATACAGCCTACATTTCAATCAATGGATGTGGATTAATCACATATTGCTATCCTTGTCTCCTTTACCAGGAGCTATCCAATTTACTCTCCATTGTCTCTTTAAATATTGCAATTAGGACCATATTTTGAGCACCTTCAGATAAATAGCTGACATCATAATTTTGAATAAAAATGCTTCAATAATGGTGGGAGTCACAGTGGTATTTATGAAAGCTCAATCATTAATATGCGAGTCACGTTCTGTTTCTCTGCCACCAAATTAAACTGAGACTTATTTTCTACAGTATGGCCAGCCTTTCACTTTGTATGATATTTACAGTGTGATGATCAAATCTGTGTGAAAGATCCCGTGGTACAGCTCAGCTGCCCTGTAGAGCATTAGCATTCGTGAGGTTAATTCTCTTGCTTTGATTTGAGAAACATATGAAGAGAACATGGTCTGAGCTACTTGTGGGATTGGGGGTTGTATCACGATGAGTGGTGAGTTCCTTACAAGGAAGTTTATGCCTTCCTCACACTTCATCTCCAAATTCTCCTCCCCACAAATGAACAGGTTATATTTATCTTTCAGTGACCCACTCTCGATGACCCTGTTCTCTTATATGCACACTACATCAATGCTCATCCCTCCAATCCATGTCAGCTATGACAGCTCTCCAGCTCACATCACATGTCAATCCATAAAATGCTTCTGGTGCTCCTGATTTAAAATGTTGGCATTTTCTTTCATTTTGTTTGCCCTGTTAGTTTAGCTGGTGCAAGAAGTTCCATTCACTCGTTGAGCAGAGACTGTAAGCTCCAAACAGCCATTGAGGTAGCTAGACTGTGGCATGTGATGACTTACTGACTTGAGGTCAGTAATGATGGTCCCTCCCGCTTTTGAAGGCAGGCCTTTGGACATGTCACCATGCCTGTCAAGTTGGGCTTATTGGTCATAACATGCTGTCTCCTATATTGTATTGATGGTCTGCCGCAAAACTGAAGTGTCTTATCCAGTTTCAAAACTGGGCTAAATGTATGGAGACCCTGCAGTGCTCAAACATCAGGGGACCCTCAATCTTAACTCCCCAGTTGTGCCTGAGAGAATTTAAAGCACTGTGTTTGGGATTAGCTTGGCTGAACGTGTTATCAGAAAGGTAGCACGCTTAGGCAGCAGAACGCTTTTGGATTGAAATTGAGATTTATTGCCAGTTTTCATTTTCATAGCTTTCAGCCTTCCAGATGTCGCTACAAGCTATTTGGCCATCATTGGAAGTTTGGTTTGTGACACTGCCAGGGTGTCTGTGTCTCAATCTTACAGAGATTGACAGAGTAGCTGCAAAGACGGATGTTCCTCTTGGCCGCGAGACCGAGAATCAGAGGCACAATCTCGGAATAAGGATTGAAATGAAGAGCAATTACCTCACTCAGATTATTGTAAATCTTTGGAATTTCCTTTTCTAGAGGTCTGGGAAAATGCAGTCATTCGAAAAGTTCAAGGGAGAGATTGAAAGATTTCCAACAATTCAAAAATCAAGGGGTCAGCTGATGTTAAAATAAAAGATCAGTCTCCTAATTGTCTGCAGAACCCCCTTCCCTTCCTTATATTTAATCAGCATGGGGGAGATTTCAGGAGGTCCACCCACCCATGAATCAATAGAAGCCTTTGGAGTGGCGGTTAATGGCATTTGTCCACCTCCTCCCACTGCCGCTAGGATTTTACTCCCAACTTCTTTGGAGCTGCAGTTTGGTGGGTTATCTTGTGGGGTGGGGAATTGCTTCCTTTATATGATCCCATTGCCCTTCCGAGCCTCTCCCCATCAAGATTTTCCCAGTCTTTCTGCCCTTTGAAAGTCATCTGGATATTTTACCCTCAGCTGTAAAGCCATGGCTGGAGTCTGGATATGATAGGCCAGTATGTTCCTCCAATGTTTATCACTGGGTTTAACTTACTAGTTGTTCTTGACTACTGTGCTGTAGGGGATGTTACACCCATGAGAAAACAGAAAGGTTAGCGTCTCATCCAAAACACTACCTCCAACAGTCTGCTACTATTTCATTATTACATTGAGTGACTGTCCACTTTTTTTGTGCTCAAGTCTCTGATAAACCTTGAACACCAAGGTTTTTTTTCACATAACCTCTTTTTCTGATCAAACTGTTCAGAGATAGAGTCATAGAAATGGACAGCACAGAAACAGACCCTTCAGTTCAATTCATCCATTCTGACCATTTGTCTTAGATAAATCTGTCTCATTTGCCAGCATTTGGCCCATATTCCTTTATCTCTCTCTATTTGTATACCCTTTTAAATGCTGTAATTATACCAGCCTCCACCACTTCCTCTGGTAGCTCATGCCATGCGTGTATCATCTTCTGCATCAAAAAGTTGCCCCTTAGGTTCCTTTCCAATCTTTCCCCTCACACCTTAAACCTATGCCCTCTAGTTTTGGACTCCCCCACCCCAGGAAAAAGACCGAGTCTATTTAGCCTATCCATGCCCCTCATGATTTTGTAAATCTCTGTAAGGTCACCCCTCAGCCTCCGATGCTCCAGGGAAAACAGCCCCAGCCTATTCAACCTCTGCCTACAGCTCAAACCCTACAACCCTAGCAACGTCTTCGTAAATCGCTTTCTGAACCTTTACAAGTTTCACAACATGCTTGCAGCTGATTGGACTTGAAGCTGAACCTCCAACTACTGTAGCATAGAGGGCCCAACCTGAAAGCTATTATTCAAGGTTTGTGCGAAGATTTGTAGCTCGGGTGCTCGTCGTTGTGGTTTTGTTCGCCGAGCTGGAAGTTTTTGTTGCAAACGTTTCGTCCCCTGGCTAGGCGACATCATCAGTGCTTTGGAGCCTCCTGCGAAGCGCTTCTTTGATGTTTCTCCTGGTATTTATAGTGGTCTGTCCTTGCCGCTTCCGGGTGTCAGTTTCAGATGTCCGCTGTAGTGGTTGGTATATTGGGTCCAGGTCGATGTGTTTGTTGATGGAGTTTGTGGATGAATGCCAGGCCTCGAGGAATTCCCTGGCTGTTCTCTGTCTGGCTATTATCTCAGAAATAAGAGTGCTACCAACTGTGTCACGACTGATACCATTTTGCTTGTCATTCTATCAGTGGTTTAGAATGACCTGGGTTAGTTGTGTCCCCCTGCTCTTCATAGCCAGCCTGCAACCTTTAGTTGCTTACCGCTCTCATCAAAGCTTCAAGTGTAATTTATAGGGTCACGCAACAACCTCCCCAACACCGTCATTTTTCTCGTGAAGACTTTCTAAAGATATATTTGTGAAAATATCTGTTGAATCTCTTTATATTACTGTAATTGACCCCATGCCACCTCACATTTTTGGTATAATTGAAATGTAATTGTTGATCCTTGTCCCCCTTACAGGAGCCGTCGCTTTGAAATTGTTGGAGATAACCTGGCCAGGACCTTTATGCTCAACTCTGTGTTTACATAATTTACTGAATGTGCTTTCCGTCACCTGCCAGCTCCAAAACTCTGAGCAATGACCAAAATGCTTCTTATTAGAAAGCTGTCTCCCTCTCCTGTGGCTGTTGTGTGTTTGGCATAGTGGTATCATTCACATCCTCAAGGATTTAGGTTCCAATCCAGAGGTTTTAAGTACCAAATTTAAACTGACATTAGTGGAAATTAAAAGTGTAGACAAAATGCATGGCTTTCAGGTAGGGGCTAAATTATTTTTTCTATAACCTGGTCGAAAACTTCCCTCTGCTCTTCATTCATGACTGCACAACAGCATGAGATGGGCTCATGTGCACACAATAGTGATTCGTTTGCTGTACTTTTCAGGTATTTTATGTTACAGTTGCTGCATCAGATTTCAGTGTGTTTGGTGTGTTTGTCAAACACATAGAGTCATAGATATGTACAGCATGGAAACAGACCCTTCGGTCCAACTCGTCTATGCTGACCAGATATCCCAACCCAATCTAGTCCCACCTGCCAGCACCCGGCACATATCCCTTCAAACCTTTCCTATTCATATACCCATCCAGATGCCTTTTAATTGTACTAGCTTCTACCACTTCCTCTGGCAGCTCATTCCATACACGTACCACCTCTGAGTGAAAATGTTGCCCCTTAGGTCTCTTTTATATCTTTCCCCTCTCACCCTAAACCAATGCCCTCTAGTTCTGGACTACCCCATCCCAGGGAAAAGACTTTGCATATTTACCCTATCCATGTCCCTCGTGATTTTATAAATTTCTATATAAGGTCACCCCTCAGCCTCCGACCCGACAGGGGAAAACAGCCCCAGCCTGTTCAACCTCTCCCTGTAGCTCAAATCCTCCAATCCTGGCAAAATCCTTGTAAATCTTTTCTGAACCCTTTCAAGTTTCACAACATCTTTCCGATAAGAAGGACACCAGAATTGCATGCAATATTCCAACAGTGGCCTAACCAATGTTCTGTACCATGACTTCCCAACTCCTGTACTCAGTACTCTGACCAGTAAAGGAAAGCATACCAAACACCTTCTTCACTATCCTATCTACTTGTGACTCCACTTTCAAGGAGCTATGAACCTGCACTCCAAGGTCTCTTTGTTCAGCAACACTCCCTAGGACCTAACCATTAAGTATATAAGTCCTACTAAGGTTTACTCTCCCAAAATGCAGCACTTCTCATTTATCTAAATTATACTCCATCTGCTACTTCTCAGCCCATTAACCCATCTGGTCAAGATCCTGTTGTAATCTGAGGTAACCCCCTTCGCTGCCCACTACACCTCCAATTTTGGTGTCATCTGCAAACGTACTAACTGTACCTCTTATGCTTCATCATTGTTTAATGCTTTACTTGTCCAGTGAATACATCAGAATTGTATTGTCCAACTTATTTTGTTCCCCACTTGTTGCTGAATGTAAACTAACACCTTGAAAATGACTTTCTGTTAAATTAGGAAACTTTCTACTCAGGACTCAAATGTTCCCGTTTTCTCCCCATGGATAATGGTATGTTGCTTGCTATTTTTTGACACACCAAAGTTTGAAATGGCTGCAACCTTGATACTTGGGAGACATTACATGACATAGAGCAGTAAATGATCTGTGTCTTGGTTGATCTGTTCAGTGAAGTGTAGTGATCTCCAATAGGACAGCAGTGCTATGCTGAAGTAATTTTAGAGGGAATCTGTCTCCAGTAGTTTATTATGAAAATTAAGGTTGTAAGCTGAATTCACCTAGAGGTGGTAACTTGTCACCATGCTTCTGAATGTCTATACTCTGATGTATTGTGAGTTAATTTGACTAATTTCTGATGTTTTGAACTATTAAAATATTAGGAGGGTAGAGCTTTGAAACCCTTAAAGAAAATGCAGCTAATCCATGTGAGAGTGTAATGTTCAGGTGTGACTCCAAAGTATCAGTGATATTTAAAACAATGATTTTGTACCCATCAAAAAAGAACTTGTTGATTTATGCCTGTTTTTATTCTAACTAGACCGTGTTAAATACTGAACTAAATCCAAGAAAGGCGACTTCATGGTCACTTGCTGCATCCATAACAGTATTCAGTTTTTCTTGGATACAGTTCAGTTCAAAGATATGGTTTGGCTTCAGATATTGTGATAGCTTTTCATAACAGAGTACAATCTAAGACCCACTTGCACGTCTCTAAGTCTCTTGTATAATGAGAATTCACTTAAAATATAGATTTCACACATGGAGTTGACATCTAGAAACTGATAATAAGCAATCGTTTACCAGATAAACTAAATCAATTGTTTACATCTGATAAGCATAATGTTTATATGATAGCTATTTCATTTTTGCCTTGTTCTCAGAAGATATTATATATTGGGCCGAAGTTTGATTGTTGCCAGCTACATTTCTTTATCCGATAGAGCTATTGCTTATATGCTGAAAAGTATTTAGAAAAGAAGAAAGCTGTAAATATTGGATATCTGAAATAACTGAAAATAATGGTAAGAGTCAGTAAATCAGTCTGAATGCATGGAGCAAGGAAGGCAGGGTTTAGGAGATTTTATTTGGGTCACCCATACTTTTTCACATTCCTGCACGTATTAGCCTTCGAGTGATCATTGGCAATCCATGGGGATGAGGTACCATCTTCCCCTCACCTTACTGTCACCAGCGTAAGCAAACTGAAACATTAACTCCTTGCAATAACCCGTGAGTGCTAAGGCCAATTGTAGTGTCCCTATTGCTTTAACAAAGACTGGTAAATTGAAGTTAGGCCATGCGTACATTGTGCGGTTGATTCTACATAAGCAGTTCATTTATTAACTGTATCATTTAGATGGGTTATTATTTTGTAAACTTAGCTTCATTGAAACACAAAATTTTGTTCTTTAACCACCTGACTTCTACTTTGAATGTATACAAATTATGTCATTCCTAAGTGAAAAGCTGGATAAGAAAGATAGATACATTGCACAACTCTGCTTTGTGAATGGTAGCCAAGTTACTGTGGAAAGAAAAGTGTTGGAGACATGACTTAGGTTAATTCATCTTGAATTAATCAAAATTCATGTTTCACTTTGTAAAGAAGGTTAAGTGATATCACTTAATCTTGTACAGTTCGTGTTTCAGTCATTTCAATACCCATTAAACACAATAGGCATGATGGCACATTCAAACCAGCTCCATAATGAGGAAGAATAATAATAAAATGATCAAATCGAAGACATGTTATATATTATGACCAATATAATAACTTGTGATCGTCCATTTGGGATGTGACCACCAGTGTTAGATGCAGCAAGTAAATACAGAAGATTTCAGAATTTCAGAGTAGATAAGTCAAAAAAGATAGACTAATATTTTATTCTTGGCTATTGAATTAAACTTAGGTGAGAATTTATTTATTCACATTAAATATTAAAATGTTATTATTTTGATTCGTTAATTGAGTCACTGTCACTGATTGATCTGATTGATGTTTGGCCCTGGGCATTTAATTTCCAGAATCTGGACTTTATTGTTTCATAAAATGTAGGAGTTGCTGGCAAGGACAGCCTTTGTTGTCCTCCTTTATTGTCCTTGAAGTGAATATCTTGCTCAGCCATTTCAGAGTGCAGTTAAGAATCAATCATATTATTGTGAGTCTGAAACTGCATGTAGGCCAGAGCAGGTGAGGACGGCATTAGATATTTCAAGGCGGAGTCAAATATGATGATGTACGTAGCTGAGAGTTACATATTTCAAAGAGTGCCTATTCACAATGGAATAAATAAGAAATAACTTCCATTTATTTTGATTTTTCTCCATCTCAGGCCAATGCAAACTGCTTCACACCTATTGAAATACATGTAGTCCAGACACTGACATCTAGTCAGCCAATGTAGCTGCCAATTTGTACGCAGCAACATCCTATGGTCAACCAATAATTAATCAAAAAAATCTGTTGTAGCTTTGTTGGTTGAGGAATAAATGTTGATCGAGGTAATAGGAAAATGATAGTGATGTTTGAATAGTGCCATGGGAGGTTTTACTGGAAGCAATATCAACACCACTGACATGTAGCATTCCATGCACACTGAAGTAGGAGCTAAATTATATGCTCAAATCTTTGGAGTGGAATTCTGACTCGAGAGATGCAAGTGCTACCACTGAAACAAGGTTACCAGTGGCGAGTAACATGATTCTTACCTGTACAGGACATTGTAGTGAAGCATGTGATGTAATGATCTATATTCTACAAGAAAAGTATTGCAGTCTCTAGATAGTTAAATTAGTTGTAAACAAGCTGCTTTAGTCCTTCCGTGGACATTCTTAAATACATTTTGAATTTTGAGTCTTAGTTTAATTTTCTCAGCAAAAGGAAAACTTGATCTGTTGTGTTGCCAAAAAGCCTTCAGTTTAGGTGTGTCACTCTCTATCCAACTGGGTTTGGAAGGTAATATTACTTTACAAACTTTTGAACGTATTGCAGAAGATTTACAAATCCACTTACAGATTCCTTTTTTTTCCGCTGTTTCAAAATTAATGACTGGCATCAATTGTGATATTTTCGAGTAATCTGATATCCTGTGAGGTGGTCTGATTTTGCACATTCTGATATTGTTCAGTTGTTCAATAATTTTTTCAAGTGAGCCATGACCTTTTGCAATGAACTTTGAAACTGGCATTGATTTTTTTTTTGCATGCTATTAAGCATAAAATATATATCTTGTGTGTAATCTTTATTAGTGGATTGTTCAAAATGGAGGAGAACTTGGCTTGGTTGAGACCAAATTAATTTGTATTTTCTTTCTGGGTTTTAGACTTATTTGAAAACCCTCTGAAAGTAGTCTGCAGTATGATAGCGTTTACAGGCCTTGGATTTCTCGTTATGATGTAGTTCATGTTTATTTGCCTGTGACATAAGGTATTTATGCAAGGTAATGCTAATGAACAGATGTTAATGAGCAGCATGCAATTACATATGCATTACATCAGCCAGTAATATTTTGCAAACATACTTGCTTTAATGAATAACAACCATCTTGCTTTGCATTGCACTGGGAGTTGATGGGAGTTGACAGGCAGTGTATTGACTTTCACTAGATTACGTTGGTATTGAGTTTGGCAGTGAAACCAGATAGGGTCAATCAGCTATGACACTGAGCTGCCCTTGTTGCTGTCTTTGTTATATTAAAGCTGTAGATCAGTTTCAGATAAGCTTTCCTTTGGAACACAAAATGAAAGGAGTCTAAGGCAATTAATAGTTCTGTGTACATGTGGGCTCCCCCAGTACAGGGATTTGGATGTGACTCAGAAATATTTCTTACATCAAACCTCAAGCAGAATTCCACAGAGCCAAGCTTGATTATCATATGTCTTAATATCTGTGATGTACAGAGTTAACTGCAAGAAATACATATGAATTAGGAGCTTGAGAAGGTCATTTGGCCCCTTTCGAAATTCCTTCACCTTTTGATGAGATCCGAGCTCACATGATTCTCTCCTACCCCGATAGCCTTTCCCTGTCTATCTCTGTAATGAAATGTTTCAAAGAGTCCACTTACAGGCGTTTTGAGGGAGAGAGTTCCAAAGACTCATGATCCTCAGTGAGAAAAAAAGTCCTTTTTTGCCTTAAATGGGCAATTCTTTGTTAGTAAACAGTGTCCCATGGTTCTAGACTCTCCCACAAGAGGTAGCACCTCTCCATATGCAGCTTGTCAAACACTGCTCAAAATCTCAAATCTTTCAATTCAGTCACCTCTTCCTCTTCTAAGCTCCAGCAGATACAAGCCTAACCTGTCTAACATTTCCTCATTCCAGGTACTAGTCTCGTAGATCTTCTCCAAACTACTTCAGATGTAGCCTCAGTATTGCCTTGTGTAACTGAAGCAGAACTCCCCTACCTTTGTATTTATTTCCATCAGAATAAAGAAAGCATACTAACCTTTCATAATTCATGTATTAGGATATCATGTTTACCCTGCATCTCAGAACTCTATAATCTGTTATCCGTTAGTTAACATGCTTCTTTCTTAATTCTTCCTGCCAAAATGGACAATTTCACACTTTTCTACATTATATTCCATTTGCTGGATCCTTGCCCACTCACTTATAACCTTTTTCTATCCCTTTGTAGCATCCTGTGTCCTAGTTCATAATTTACTTTCCTAATAAAAGCAAAAATACTGCAGATGTGAAGATCTGAAAAAAAACAGAAAATGCTGGAAAAACTCACCAATTCTGGCAGAATCTGTGGAGACAGAAACACAGCTAACATTCTGTGGAGACAGAAACACAGCTAACATTTCGAGTCCAATGACTCTTGCTTTGGAATTTTCATTCCTACCTATCTCTGTGTCATCAGAAAATTTAACAAGCATACCTTGGTAATGTGAGTGGTGGTTGCCACGAACAGAATGCTACAGGTAGCCAAAATGACACTCTGCCTTTCATGTAAATGAGTTCCGTAGGATATGAATTTGAGTGCCAGTGTGATGCCAGTGGCATTTGCTGAAAAGTCATGAGGATGGGAAGACTTAGGCTGACAATCAATTTAGCGTTTAGGTTGCTAGTGTAGCAACTTTCTGTGTAATGAAAGCTGCATCTTATGACTACATGGCACACTTAATAGAAATACGTTTGCTGCGCCTATTTCAGCTCAACAAAACATAGGAAAAGCAGGAGGCCAGTCAACTCTTCAAGCCTATTCTGTCATTCAGTGAGATTATGGCTGACCTGAGGCCTAACTTCATACATCCACCTTTGGCTCTTATCCTTCGATACTCTTGCTTAAAAAAAATGACTATCTCAGATTTAAATTTAATAATTGAATTAGCGTTGATTGCTGTTTGATGAACGGAGTTCCAAACCTCTGCTACTCTTTGCATATGGAAGTGCTTTCTAACATCTCTCCCTAATGACGTGTCCCTAATTATTAGGCTATGCCCTGGTTCTAGAATCATCAACTAGTGGAAATAGTTTATCTACCTTGTCTTTACTTGTTAACATCCTGAAGCCCCGATTAGATCATCCCTTAACCTTCTACATTCTAGTGAGTAAGAGCCTAATTGCTCATCTGAAGTCCTGAAGTCCAGGTATCAACTTTATAAACCTGCTTTGAACTACCTCCAGGGCCAAAACATCCTTCCTAAATTGTGCTGCCCAGATCCTGCTCACAGTACTCTAAGTGAGGTCTAACAAGGGATTTGTATAACTGCACCATAACGCCTGCATCCCTATACTCCAGCCCTTAAGATGTGAAGGCCAGCATTCCCTTAGCCTTATTAAGTATTTCTGCAACTGTTCTTGATTTTTAAAGGATCCCTGAACTCCCGAATCTAATTAGACATAGACTGCATTTAGCTTAGGGCTTCCTAAAAAGAAAACTCTGATCTATCCTTTTCAGTTTGAAATGAATAACTTCACAATTGTCTATATTGAAATCCATCTGCTACAGCTTTGCCCAATCACCTGATCTGTCAATATCCTGTTGTAATTTTATGATGTCATCAACACTGCCTGCAATACTACTCAACTTTATGTCATCAGCAAATTTGGATATTTGACTTTTTATGCCATTATTCGAGTTGTTAATAAACATTGTGCATAATTGAGATCCCAACACAGATCCCTGTGTGGTACCACTAGTTTTATCCTATAAATGTGCGTACCTGTCTGTCACTCCAACTCTATTTCTTGTCACTCAACCAATTTTGTAGCCATGTTAGTAATTTGCCCTCAATTCCTTAGGCTTCTGTTTTAGCTAACAGTTTCTTGTGTGAGACTTTACTAAAAGCCTCTGAAAGTCCACATAGTGAACATCTATTGACTTACCGCTATCGCCTTTGTCACTTCTTCAGAAAATCCTGTGACCTACTCTCCATGAATCTATGCTGACTTTCTCTGATCAGCTGAAATTTTATGAGATGCTCAGTTACCCTATCCTTGACTACAGACTCCAAGAATTTTCCCACTACATTGTTTATCTGTAATTCCCTGGTTTCTGTGTTGTCCTTCTTAAAGGGCGGAGTAACATGAGCAACTGTCCAATCCAGCAGGACAACTTCTGGATCCAGGGAATTTTTAAAGATTATGATGAGGACATTGGCAATGTGTTCTCCTCTATCTTTCAACACTTGAAAATGGAAGCCACCAGGTCTTTTCAGACCAGCCATGATCTCACTAAATGACAGAACAGGCTTGAAGAGTTGACTGGCCTCCTGCTTTTCCTATGTCATTCTTCAGTTTCATTGATTTATCCATTATTGATGATTTACTTAACCCTTTTTTAATTTCTATAGGACCTTTGGTAGACTGTCGTCACTTTCTGCTGTGAATACTGAAGCAAATTAATCATTCCTCTTGGTCATTGACAATATCCGCAGGTTACGGTGGATTAGCCATGGGAAGTGCAGGGTTCTGGGGATTAGGACAGGGACAGGGACAAGGACAGGGACAGGGTTTGTGGGGTAGAGCTGTTCTTCCTCGGGAGTACAAACTGCTTCTGAATGGCATACATTGCTCTTTCAACACCCTACACTGTTCCTCACTTGTTTCATGGTTTACATAGATAGTCTCTGCATCATCTCATTAAAGCCTCCCTTACTTAAATCCAAAATTGTGGTGTCCGATCTTTGCTTTACCTCTTACAAATGCTAAGTGAAACTCAATTGTGTTATGATCGCTGTTTGACAAATGCTCATGAATAAATAGGTCACAAATTAAGCCAAGCTCACTTGAGCAAATATTGCTTGTCCCCTTGTCACACCCAAGACATATTGCCATAGGAAACTATCAAGTACATAATCTAGAAATTCATAACCTTTCTGGCAGGTGCTTGCCTGTCTCTCCCAGTCTATGTTAAAATTAAAATTCCCCCATTAATACTACTTTGCCTTTGCAAAATAGTTGCCCAATTTTAATATTTATATAATCTAGCACTTCTGAGCAGCTCCCTTCTACATCACCTGTTGTTTCTTTACAGTTCCTCAGTTCCATCCATAAGATCTCCACTGGGTGCTTTCCCCTCACTACATAATCCCTCATCATCAAAGTCATTCTGTTTCTAATCAGGAATGCTATTTCATCCTCTCTCCCATTTTCTCTCGCATTCCTGTAAACCTTATAACATGCTATGTTTAGTTCCTAGTGCTGATCATTATGCAGCAATATTTCCATAACGGTTACGATATCATAATTTCCAATTTTGAATCTATGCTTGCTGCTCATTTAATTTGTTCATCTGTATAAAGAACCATTATTTTGGCTTTATACTCTATCTTATCCTTCAAGATCTTTTTATTATTTCTCCCTCCTGTCTTTACTTGATCCAGGGATTGTCATTCACTGGTTCATTTCTCAGGACAAAGCCCTGACCAATCAGAGTTAAGCTGCTTCGTTTAGAATTTAAATATGGTTTCACAGTTAACTGTCAGTCATGCCCATTGATGTGAAGGGCACTGCTTGTCACTGGCCACTCGGGTGTTTTCCTATCTTCCTGGTGGTGGAAATTGAATAAAGATTCGTGTACCTTGTGTCTCTCACTGTGTCTCAAAAAAACATTAACTGTCAATCATCATTAGTTGGTACATTCTTCATGACAGCGCCATGATATTTAAAGGCCACTTGTTGACCAATCAGCATGCTGTCAAAACAATGGTTTTTCGTTCAATTTGTATACTTGTGAGTTGTCTTGCTGAGTGCAAGATGAAAAGTTTTGACAAAACGTGTCCCTTTTTCATAATACTCTAGTTCTGCATGACCAAATGGCCAAAAGGATCCATGATATTGTCCAAGTTGAAAGTTTAAGCCATTGTGACTTAATGTTGTGTTGTTGACAATACTAAAACATTTAGCATTTTCCTTGGTGACTCAGCGGTAGTGCTCTTGCCACTGTTCTGAAGGTTGTGGCAAAGCTGTGAGTTCCAGTTCTAGATTAAATGTCCAGTGCAACCCTGAAGGCATTAACCTGGGTTTTAAGGGGGCTCAAAGTTTGTCTATTGGATAATGTGGAATTTCTGCTCACCTCACTTTCATCTTTTATGCATACAGTACCTTGGTCTTTATTATTTAGAGCATAGACTACAAGAACAAGGATGTTATTGCTGAACTTATGTGAGATACCAGTTAGACTTCAGTTGGATGTTGTGTGAACTCTGGGGCCACGCTTTAAACATAGAGTGAATGCTTTGGAGAGGTGGCGGTTGAGGTTGACGAGAATGGTTTCACTGATGAGAAGTTGGAACGTTTAGCCTTGGGAATTTGTAGGTGCTGAGGAGATTTGATAGAGACTTGCAAAATCATGAAGGGGTTGGTTATATGTATGGGAAGAAATTGTTCTTGCTGGTGAAAGGATTAAGAATGAAAGGACACAGATTTAAAGTGATTTGTAATAGAATGTAATGCTTCATGAGAATAATACCTTTCACAAAATGCATTGCCTGGAAATGTGGTGGAGGCAGTTTCAGTTGAGGCTTTTAAGAGAGCAGTGGTTGATGATTTGGATATAATCAACGTGCAGGACTTTGGGAGAAAGGTTGGAAAGTGACACTAAGTCATAATGCTCAATCAATCAGCCATAGCAAATATGATGGGCAGAATGACCTCACATCCATTTTTTTTAAAACATTGTTTTTAAACAAGAGACTAAAATGATACATTTAATGTTACATTACTTAAAGCATCAGTTTGTTGATGCAAGGAAGAAAAGTTTGGCACATTTTTGTTTACCTAAAACTTCACGCAAGTTATGAGCTTGTCATTTACAATTGATCACTGTGGTACAAACAAATTGATCACTGTGCTATTCTCAACATCGTAACTGAAAATGTGTACCACTTTCGCTTTCTCTCTTTGTCTTTTCCCACGCAATTATCATCAAAATTTGAAGTGCAAGGGCTGTGCACACAAAAAGTAATCGATTTAATAATTTGGAAGCTTTTCATTAGTGACAGTGCCAAGTCTGAGTGCAATATATTAAAGAGTGTCAGTTGGAAATATTTCACATTACATCAATTTCACTTTATCCATATGTGTACCCATTGCGTTTCCATTCCACTGTTATTCATTGAGACTAGCTATTCACTCATAACCATAATTTGGTAATGATTAAGGATGTGTTAACAGCAAGAAAACGGAAGCTTGTAACTCGGATAAAGTTTCATGAGTTGCTACATTTCTATGTATGCCTTAGAAAGTTGGATGTTCAACAAAATGCATGAAGAAAATGGAGGCCTTTCAGACTAAAATGTTGAGACTGTGCGAAAAAATTCTAATGAAGAATTGCTTCAAATTGCAAGAGCAAAACGTGTTTCAGACTGGGGTGATCATGAAACAGACCTTTGCTATCATGGATCTGTCTGTTCTCTATGTCTTCTTTAGTTCATCCAGTCCCAGTGGTGCTTAACTTGGAGATCCTGCCTCCTTACTGTATTAGTTATCTGGATTTAGGTATGGTAATGTAATTTGAACTCTGTCTTCTGAATACATTATCATGGTCATGGTTAGAACCATGTCTCTCTAGATACTGAATGTTACTTATCCTTCAGTGTTCATCTTAGAGTCTTCTAATGTCATGCTTCCATCATTAGTTATTTCAGTAACTGTTTCACTTCAACCCCTTATTCCTCAAAATGAACTCTAACTAACAGCATTCAGAACATAAATTGTTGCCACTTTGACCACTTGATCAGAGCTGAAAAGCTACAGGATTTCTTCTAGACGGCAAAGTGGAGGGCAATTGAATTAGGTGCAGTTGGACGAGGGATGTTACAGAGTGGTTGCAGATGTGTTATCGTAGATGCATGTGGATGGTGCAAGACAAACTGTTAAGGATTATATCTCAGGGGTAGGGGGTAGCTTAAAAACAGCAGCATCGACAATTGTACTCACATGCTTTCGGGCTGGCAAACAATGTTGGTTAGATGGGATTTGGAGACATTTCCTTTATTATAGAAGGAACAATTGCATGTTTTTGCATTCACCCTTCACTGAAATGTTGTGCTGCTGTATTCTGGGACTTGGCTGAATTGCAGGCTCAGTTAGTCTTCCCTCCTCTGCATTGTGAAGGACACTGTCTGAGAGCAATCGCAGTTGGGGTTGTTGAAGTGCTGTCAGTGAACTCAAAGCCCTGTAAAGACTCTACCAGTCAACACTATTATAAGGGCCCATATTTGGAAAGCACTTCCATTACGCATTTAGGCCTATTTGTTTCTTGACTGAGTACTTGCACCCCATAATCGTGCTATCCCAGACTCCACACCATTTCCGGGACCCCAGGCCCTTCCCAGTTAACTCCTTCATACTGCTGATATCACACTGTGTCCTCCCCAGATATTCCACTCCTCCATAAGCCTAACCTCACTCCATTGCTGACCTGAACAAAAGCACACACTTGGTTTTGTTAAGCTTCCATGTGAGTCCATTCCCCTGCTCTCCTCCTTGTGCTATGGAGTTATGTAAACACAATCACAGATCTGGCTCAGAACTGCAGAATGCAAAAAGGCACACCCATCTTTAAACAATTGTGAAACAAATGCCGCAACGTTCTCATGCGCCACTGACTTTATCTTGAAGAGTGGGTACTGTTAAAGCGTGATTCACTCATGGGTGTCCATGGCGTGCAAATATATTACAACTATCAGCCTATTACAGGCCAGCTGAATGATTGGCACATTGGAGACATGCCAACAGCTTATAATTTGCATCTGAGCACACCATTGCGACATCAAAACCTTTTGTTCCAGTGAAATTGGTCACCCAGCTTCTGTGAGCTCCATAAAATCTCCAGTTTTATTTATATTAAAAACCCTGAAATATTTACTTATTAGCATGGAACCCATATCTACTCATTTATTTTATTCATTCAGAGGAGTGTAGGCATCACTGGCTGATCAGCATTTATTACCTGTCCCCAGCAGCCCTTAAGAAGGTGGAGGTGAGCTGCCTTCTTGGATTGCTGCAGTCCATTCAGTGTAGTGCTTCTGGGGTTCAGTTTCAGAATTTTGCACCAATAACACTGAAGGAGCAGCGATATATTTCCAAGTCAGGATGTTGTGCAGCTTAGTGGGGAACTTGCAGATGGGGGTATCTGCTGCCTTTGTACTTCTACGTACTAATGGTCGTGGATTTGGAAGGTGCTCCCTCAGGGGTTTTGATGAATTTCTGCAGTCTATCTTTTAAATAATACACAAAGCTGTTGCTGAGCATTACTGATGGAGGTAGTCAATTTTGGGTGTCAGTCATGCAGGGTCCTTTGCCCTGGATGGTGACAAACTTCTTGAGTGTTGTCGGATCTGCACCAATCCAGGCAAATGAGGAAAATTCCATCACACTCCTGACTTGTGCCTGTATATGGTGGATGGTTTGGGGAGTCAGGATGTGAGTTACTCAATGCAGAATTCCCAGCCTCTGATCTTCAGGTGTAGCTGCAGATTTTTTTTTATGTTGCAAGTTCAGATCAATGATTGGTCAATGCTGATCCCCAGGACATTGATACTTGGGGATTCATTGATGGTAATATCATTGAATGTCAAGAGCCAAAGAATAGTTTCCATCCTGATTGAGATGGTCATTGCTTGCCACTTGTGTGGTGGGAATCAGTTACTTATCAGCGCAATCCTGCATTTTGTTCATGTAATTTTGATTTGTTGATTTCAGGATGTGAGGAGTTGTTAATGGTGCTGAACATAATACAATTATCAGTGAAAATCTCCAATTCTGACCTTATCATGAGGGAAGGTCATCGATGAAGGAGCTACATTTAAACTTTAAGAATAGAGATAACAACTGTAAATAAGATGCCAGTGGTATTGAAATAATGTTGATTAGAAAACCTAATCTAAGCAAATATAAGAAAGGAGAAAGGTACATTTTTACATAAATCTCTAATCCATCCCAAAATACTTCAGCTCGAAAAGTGTTTTTTTTTCATCTGAAGCTGCTGTTTGGTACAATGATCTGAAGGCACAGAATTCAGCCACAATATTCACGTGGATGTTGTCAACACCCAGCTCGATCTCACCACCAACTCTGTCAACTCCTTCATTGTTGCTATAGTACCAGCTTGTTTATCTAACGTCCAGTACTAGTTGAACAGAAATTTCCTCCAGTCTTTGGAAAGGCCAAAGCTTCTGTTTTTGGTTCCTGCTGCAAACTCTGTTTCCTTGGTACTGTTTCCACCTTGCTCCTTGGCAACAGTCTGTCTGAGATTAGGCCAATCTGTTCACGACTGTAGGTCGATATTTAATAAAGGTGCTAAGAGTGTCACAAATCCTTCTCTTTTAGGGAAAGCTGATAAAATTAATGGCCACGTAAGACGGTAAAATGTAGTAGCAGAAGTAGGCAAATCGACCCATCCACTCTGCCATTCAATGAGATCATGGCTGATCTGATAATCCTCAAATCTGCTTTTCTGCCTTACCCCTAACCCTTGATTCCCTTACTGATTGAAAATCTGGCTATCTCAACCTTGAGTATACTCAATAATCGAGCCTTGACAGCCGATTGTTGGAAAAAAATCCATAGATTGAGTATGCTCCGAGAAGAAAGAAATCCAGTCTTACCTCTGCTTGAAGTGTGCAGCTCTTCACTGAGATTGTGCCTTTTGGTACTCCCTACAAGAGGTGCTGCCCTCTCTGCATTCACCCTGTCAAGCTCCCTATGAATCTTATGTATTTCATAAGGTCTTCTCTTATGTTCTCAACTCTAATGAGCACAAATACAACTTACTAAACTTCTTCCCATAAAACAAATTCCTCTAGATCCTTCTACCTCAAGACTGCCTTGTATAATTTTAGCAAAACCTCCTTACTGTTTCACTGAATTGGGGTAAAAAACAACAACTGTAGATGTTGGAAACCAGATTCTGGATTAGTGGTGCTGGAAAAGCACAGCAGTTCAGGTAGCATCCAATGAGCAGCGAAATTGACGTTTCAGGCAAAAGCCCTTCATCAGGAATAAAGGCAGAGAGCCTGAAGCGTGGAGAGATAAGCTAGAGGAGGGTGGGGGTGGGGAGAGAGTAGCATAGAGTACAATGGGTGAGTGGGGGAGGGGATGAAGGTGATAGGTCAGTGAGGAAAGGGTGCATTCCCTTTCACTGCATTCCCTTTGAGATAAAGTCAAAGATTGTGGAGCTGGAAAAGCACAGCTAGTCATGCAGCATCATCGATTCTCCTGCTCCTCGAATGCTGCCTGACCGGCTGTGCTTTTCCAGATCCACATTCTTCGGCTCTGATCTCCAGGATCTGCAGTCCTCACTTTCTCCTTTGAAATAAAGGCCAACATTCCATTTGCCCTCCCTATTACCCACTGAACTTGAATGCTAGCTTTTTATGACAGACACTATTGTAACATAGAAAGATATGGTAATCAATTTACACACTGCAAGATTCTACAAACAGCAATGAGAATAAAGGCCAAATCATCTGTTTTGGTAATTCTGACCGAGAGATGTGTCCATGATGCCTGGCACTGAAGCCCACCCCACATTCTTTTTCTAATAATGCCAATGGATGTTCTATGTCCAACCAAGAGATGAGGTAGGGCCTTTGTATCATGCATCCTCCAAAAGACAACTTTTGGGCATCTCTTACAACTTCAGCTTGTCACATGAAGAAACATATATTAGTTCAATATTTTTGTGCATTCTAATCCACACTTGCATCCTCAGAACAGAGTTTCTTTTCATCATGACTGTTGGACTTAATTAAGCAAGTGCTGTTTCAAAATAAGGGACTGAACTGAATAATAAAAGATTACTATTGATTTGTTTTTTTTTGCATTCTATTCTAAAAGAGAGCCTGCTGCTGACTTTACACTGGTCAAATCAATACTTTAGACTCATCCAAGGATAAATTCAAGAGGAGTGTTTGTTTATATTTTGCCTTGAGCTCCAGCTAGATTCATAGTTTGGCTCTACAGGCAGGGATATCATCCTTTGGCCTTCTTTCATTTTTGGTGGTATTTTAGATATGGGATACGATTAGTTAGCATATATGCTGAAGCCTCACCATAAAATTGACAAAATTAAACTTAATAAATCAGGGAATATTTACAGAATTATCAAGTGACGTAGATTATCATAAAAATCCACATAAACATCACGAATATCCTCATGGAAAGGGGCCTAGGTTGTAGGCTTGTCTGACCTACATTTGACTCCAGTAGTGTACAATGTCGTTAACTTTGTGGTGGTAATTTTAGTCTCTTAAATTAGATGGTTTTAACCCAGACCCAACCACCTCAAATCTGTTCCCTTCCAGTTATAATGGAGAGGGGATAGAGGTAGGAAATTAATCCACTCCAGGGAAGCGGGTTGCTCAGTTAATTATTTTAATGAGGTGGGGCAGTATTGCTGGCTGGCTGGGTTTCTTAGGAATTGGGAAACATGGCAGCTAAAGGGAGGTGAGGACTCCTGCATTGAAGAAGTAAGTAGTTTTCCAGCTTTGCTTGCAGGCTAGGAGAATTTGGAGTGCTCTGCTTCTCCATCTTTTTTCACTCCCCACAGTTTGTTGCTGGAACAGCAGGAAATCAACCATCCTGGATTTGCAGCCTCTTCTGATGCATTTCCCACTGGAAACAGACCCTTCGGTCCAACTTATCTATTCCGACTAAATGTCCAAGACTATTCTAGTCCCATTTGCCAGCACTTGGCCCATATCCCTCTAAACCCTTCCTATTCATGTCCCCTCCTGATGCCTTTTAAATGTTGCAATTATACCACCCTCCACCACTTCCTCTGTCAGCTCATTCCATACATGCACCATCCTCTGCATGAAAAAATTCCACCTTAGGTCCCTTTAAAATCTTTCCCCTCTCACCTTAAACCTGTGCCCTCGAGTTTAGGGAGATGAATATGAATGTACATTTAAGAAGAACGCACATACTATTGTGGGAACCCTGATCAGAATACCTCCACCTGCCCCTTTTCACTTAATCTAATGCCTAACCAATGACTCAATTGTAATGACCCAACTTTGCCAATACTGAACATGTATGGGTGATAATTGGGGCTCTGCATTGTGACAGCAAATATTAAAATGATTACGAGACCATTCCAAAACATGTTTGGTTCTTGTGCCTAATGCTTGCTTCTTTTTCTTAAATATTATTCTGTTCTTAACTGATATCTGAAGCTGTATAATTACAGACAGTGGAAATGCAACTCCGAAACCAAATGAGATAATTCTGGCAATGCAGGCTCTCACCTTTCAATTTCTCATGATTGAATAGAATTGACTGATCAAATTGTTTCAAATAGAAAGATATGATCTAATCTGCAGTTTGGCGAGCAGCTCTCTGTGCATGGCATTGAGTTCAGAACTCTGCTTCCTTCAGTTCAAGGTAGTGTGGCTGGTAATGTTAACTAACTCAACCATGATACAATACACCTCAGTCATACATTTGTAACTGGCAGCTTTCATTATCTCAAACAATAATGTTTTCCCCCACTAGGTCAGTTGGGCATCATTATTCAATTTGATTTTGCTAGATCTTTGATGTGATTCTGGAAATATTAGAATACTCTAAATTTGAGGTTTGTGAAGCTCAATGTAATCATTTCACTGTCCTTGGAATTAATGTGTGAAAAATTCATTTGTTCAAATCATTTGTTCAGTCATTGAAAAAGGATAGAGTACTTTCTAGATGGTATGAAATTAAACATAGCCAATGTCCAGAGAGACTTGGAGTTCAGGTGCATAGATCTTTAAAATATCATGGACACATGTATGAAATAATCAAGAAAGCAGATGGAATGCTGGCCTTCATTTCTGGAGACTGGAGCCTGAGGATGCAGAAGTTATACTGCAGTTATACAAGACTCCAACTGGAGTACTGTGAGCAGATCTGGGTGGGAGTAATATGTATGTTTACAAGAATAATACCTGGGCTTCAATGTTTAAATAGAGAGATTATACAAATTATGCATATTTTCTCTGGAGATTGAAGAGTGGTCTGACTTAAATCTTCAAGATATTAAAAGGAAAAGACAGGGTAGATAAAGGTAACTTGGCTGAAGATTGGTTGGAGACTCTGGAACTAGGGGGCATGGTCTGAGACTTCAGGCCAGACCATTCAGGAGAGGTGTTAGAAAGCATTGGTATACACAAAGGATGGTTGATGTTTGGAACTCTATTCCATAAACAGCACGGGGTGCCAATTCAGTTGTTAATTTTAAATCTGAAACAGATATATGTTTGATAAACATAACTGATAAAGAACATGGACCAAATATAGGTATATGGAGTTAGGGCACAGATCAACGCCTTATTTTCACTATGGACCAACGCCTTATTTTCACTATGGACCAACGCCTTATTTTCACTATGGACCAACGGCTTATTTTCACTATGGACATCCAGTCCCTGTACACCTCCATCCCCCATCACGAAGGACTCAAAGCCCTCCGCTTCTTCCTTTCCCAGGAAGATTCGTAGGATATGTGGAACAGTCCATCTTCTGCAACTACACTGGCACCACCCCCCACCTTTTCCTCCGCTACATCGATGACTGTATCGGCGCTGCCTCGTTCTCCCACGAGGAGGTTGAACAGTTCATCAACTTTACTAACACCTTCCATCCCGACCTGAAATTCACCTGGACTGTCTCAGACTCCTCCCTCCCCTTCCTAGACCTTTCCATTTCTATCTCGGGCGACCGACTCAACACAGACATCTATTATAAACCGACTGACTCCCACAGCTACCTGGACTACACCTCCTCCCACCCTGCCCCCTGTAAAAACGCCATCCCATATTCCCAATTCCTTCGTCTCTGCCGCATCTGCTCCCAGGAGGACCAATTCCAACACCGCACAGCCCAGATGGCCTCCTTCTTCAAGGACCGCAGATTCCCCCCAGACGTGATCGACGATGCCCTCCACCGCATCTCCTCTACTTCCCGCTCCTCCGCCCTTGAGCCCCGCTCCTCCAACCGCCACCAAGACAGAACCCCACTGGTTCTCACCTACCACCCCACCAACCTCCGCATACAACGTATCATCCGCCGCCATTTCCGCCACCTCCAAACGGACCCCACCACCAAGGATATATTTCCCTCCGCTCCCCTATCAGCGTTCCGCAAGGACCACTCCCTTCGTGACTCCCTCGTCAGATCCACACCCCCCACCAACCCAACCTCCACCCCCGGCACCTTCCCCTGCAACCGCAGGAAATGTAATACTTGCGCCCACACCTCCACACTCACTTCCCTCCAAGGCCCCAAGGGATCCTTCCATATCCGCCACAAGTTCACCTGTACCTCCACACACATCATCTATTGCATCCGCTGCACCCGATGTGGCCTCCTCTATATTGGTGAGACAGGCCGCTTACTTGCGGAACGCTTCAGAGAACACCTCCGGGCCGCCCGAACCAACCAACCCAATCACCCCGTGGCTCAACACTTTAACTCTCCCTCCCACTCCACCGCGAGGACATGCAGGTCCTTGGACTCCTCCACCGGCAGAACACAACTACACGACGGCTGGAGGAGGAGCGCCTCATCTTCCGCCTGGGAACCCTCCAACCACAAGGTATGAATTCAGATTTCTCCAGTTTCCTCATTTCCCCTCCCCCCACCTTGTCTCAGTCGGTTCCCTCAACTCAGCACCGCCCTCCTAACCTGCAATCCTCTTCCTGACCTCTCCGCCCCCACCCCACTCCGGCCTATCACCCTCACCTTGACCTCCTTCCACCTATCCCACCTCCATCGCCCCTCCCCCTAGTCCCTCCTCCCTACCTTTTATCTTAGCCTGCTTGGCTCTCTCTCTCTTATTCCTGATGAAGGGCTTATGCTCGAAACGTCAAATTCTCTATTCCTGAGATGCTGCCTGGCCTGCTGTGCTTTGACCAGCAACACATTTGCAGTTAGGGCACAGATCAGCTGTGACCTCACTGAGTGGTGGAACAGGCTCAAGGGGGCTGCATGGCCTACTCCTGTTCCTAATTTCCCATGTGGCAACCATCAGGATTTGATTTTGATGTCTATTCTTTCTCTTTGGCTTTTAATACATTCTTGAATATTCTAATAAATATTCCTGTTCGTATCTCTGAGGTTTGAATGGTTACTGTTACAATGTATAATTTAGAATGCTGGTCAGAACTCTCACTTGGAAGTGAGAAATGTTTGCTTCATAACCATTTTATCAAAGTTGGAGTGCTTTGGATGGAGCAATAAACATGACTGTTACTCAAAGCTTTGTTAGAATCATCTGAGTAAACTCATTTATAATAATAATGTTGTAACACAGCCCAAAATCTAAGCGTCTTTCAGAAATTTTTTAAATTGCTGTTATGTACCTATGCTTTTCAGCTGAAACAGCATATTAAGCTGCTACTTACACAGGATCTTGGGGAGGATGACCTCTCACTTATATTCATTGTTTAAGGTTACACATACCATGATGGCTCTGAAACACAAATAAAAATATTCACCATGCCTGGACAGTTAAGATAGAAAGTCCACAATCGACAAAGTTCGTGTATTCTCTCATTTGGTTGTTTCAACTTTCTCCCGCGTTCATTCCTGAAAAGGAGAACTTAGGATAGCTTTTCGAATATGCTCATGTGATGTCCATTTGACTGCTAAAAAAAATTGTTAATCGGTTGGAAAAATGCACTCACATGAGTAGGGCTAGCTTTAACCTGATCTCACTTTGAGTTAATATTTAACAGACTAAGATTGCTTCGGTTATGTCAAGAGATTCATATCAATGAAGAATGCTTCCTGTTATATATATCTGAATCCTTCATTGATGGGACTGAACTTAGTTGTTACATTTTGATATTAGTCAGAAAATGCAAAGCTTGTGAAACATTTCTATGTAATGATGTCTGCCATGTGACTTCCAGCAAACAGTCGATACATTGACAATTAATCTCCTTATACACATGAAGGCAGATCCTGTTCCAATTACATGTATTGTGAGAACAGAGATTTGAAATATTCTGTTAAGGAAAACAGAAAAAAAGTTCAAGATGTACATTTTATATGGTAAATGTGATTTATATTTGTCATTGTCTTTGGAAAAATAAATATTGTACCTATACTTCTGTCTTTTGAAATGATGCAGATACAACGCAATTATGATTTCTTCCTGAAATCGCTACCTCTGTGTTTCCTCTTAAGACTGTGTTCCTGATGGATGTTTATCTGTTAGATTGAGTAAAATTGATCAAGAAGTTGGCAGTTTTTATTTGAGCCAAAACACTGTACAGTTTCCTTTCCCAATAGCCTCCACCCACACCCCTCCTCCGTTGTTTTGACTTGCTTTATTGACTGTGCCATAGCATGGAATAGAACTGGAAGAATTTCCAATCAGTTAATCTTTATGGATGAGGTTATACATGTAATATGTTTGTGAATAGACCAATACTGTATTTGTCCACACTTAAGATTGAAACGCCATTTAGAAGTGGAATCTTTTAAAATATTAATGGCTTGAGATGTCAAGCCATCAATGTTTAGTTGCAGCATGAGTTATATGTTGACTATAAGGTGAAGAATTTGTACTTCAAAGTTAATTCCAGTCTTTCTGATATTGCTGACAAATTTTTCATTTCAAAGATGAAAATGAATTGAAGTTAACTTGAAGTTCAATGTCAGTTATGTTGAACTTGTAAGCTCCTTTTTAGTATGTATCTTTAAGAGAAAAGTTTTAGCCCTTAATATGGGTCAATTTTTTAATGCAGTAAACATAAAAAGTGCAAGATTAACAATGTAGTGACATTTGCTGTACAAAAGAAGTCATGATTATTTTTCAGAATTTGTCGTCATCTTATTTTGCTCTCTCATAAATTGCACAGAATAAAGAACAATTTTGCAAAAATAATGCCCTTTGTTTTCTGTTTTTCCTTCACTCTAGCATCCCTTCCAACTGAAGGGCATCCTACTAGGAAATGATTACACAGGGCCGAGTATCTTAATTAAATAGCCTTTCTTTGTGTTTATGTGTGGATGACTTTGGCACTGCCACAGTTTTTCCCACCTACACAGTTGTTGGTGGATGATCAGTCATAGAAGCTGTGACAAATGTAATTGTGTATTTCTTAAAGGTCTTTGAAACCAACATAGATCTGCATAGACCAAAATTTTTGAATATTTAAGTTAATCAGTTAAAATGACCAGGAAAAAGTAACAATATTCCCATTTTCATTGTATTGCATGTTACAGATTTTATTTTCTTATTCACGGTCTCACCATTGCAACTGCATAAGTCACAGTAAGTAGTAAGACTTGGACTTCAACCTGCCATGTTACTGGAGCAAATTTAATATGTCACCTTAATGAGTGACTCACCAATATGAGAATGTAATGATGAGATATCTGATTAGCTAGTTCAGATTTCAAAAACTGGAATGCAGGGTATGATGATCTGTTGGTTAGTAAATGTGTATTAAAGAAAGAGATAATCAAACATTCATCTGTCATTGTGCTTTATGAGACATATTTGGTTTTTATAACAACAATTTAGACAGTTTATTCTTAACAGCCAGAATATGCCTTCTGGAATCTACATATGGTACAAAAATTGGTGGGACGGTAAAAGGTGAGGAAGATAGCCTTAGATTACAAGAGAGTTGGTCAAGGTGGTCTGATCAGTGGAAAATGGAATTCAGGACAAAGAAGGCAAAGGAATACATAATAAATGGTAGGACCCTGGGAAGCACCGAGGATCAGAGGGATCTTGGTGTACATGTCCACTGGTTCTTTAAGGTAGCAGGACAGGTTGATAAAATGATTAAGAAGTGAGGTGAGATTCTTGTGTCGTTAGCTCAGGAAAAGAGTTTAAAGACAGGGAAGTTATGCAAGAACTGTATAAAGTATTGATTTTGCTTTAGGTAGAGTATTGTGTGCAGTTCTGGTATCCACATTATAGGAGGGACAAGGTAGCCCTTCACATGGTGCAGAGGAGATTTACCAGGATGTTTCCTGGGTTGGAGAGTTTCAGTTATGAAGAGAGATTGGACAGACTGGAGTTATTTTCCTCAGAGCTGAGGAAGTTGAGATGGGACATGATTGAGGGATGTAAAAATTTGAGGGACATGAATTACGTAGACAAGGAGAGATCTCTTGGTGATCTCTCCTTGGCTCAATATTTCTCAATATTTGGCTCATAGATTTAAGTCAGGGTAGGAGGTTTAGAGGATATGTGAGGAAAATCTTTTGCACCAAAGGATGGTGGGAATCTGGGTTCACTGCCTGTTAGGGTGGTAGAGGGCAGAGACCCTCATACCATTTAACAGGTATTTTGATGTGCATGTGTGATGCCAAGTCATAGAGGGCAATGGACCAAGTGCTGGAAAATGGGATTGGAATGGGTAGGTAGTCATTTTTGACTAGTGTGGACATATGGGCTGAAAGGCGTTTTTCTGTCCTGTAGATCTTTACGAACCTACAATTCTATTAGTATCTGTTCATGCTGAAACCTTGTGAATATTTTCATTTAATGATCTGCATGTAATGCAGAAATCCTCCTTGTGACTAGTAAAGGAACAGGTATCTGTGACTATCAAATGCAAGTGTGTTTTTATGATATTTCACAAGAGACTAGCATGAAAATCATCTTTGATCAAAGTCACTAGAGTAAACATCAAATGATTGTGTGTGTATGTGCATGTATGCAGTTACATGTGGGCATCAGTGCTCAGGAAGTGATCCACATTAAATCCCAATGTGTGACTACTTAAATTTCCAATAATTACTTGATCTAGTGCATTGTATTATAGTTGTTAGTGGGGTGGGGATCTCAACTCAAAATGGAAAATCCCCAGTCTGTGTATTTCATAGGTGTACTTAAGATCAAAGAAAAATATGCAGAAATGTTAGCCAAATCTCCATGGAAACATCCCCCTCTAGTGCATGCCACATTTAATGCCCTTTTGCATCACAAGAAAAGATGGAATGAAGACTTGATTTAATATCCTGTTCAATAATACAACATATGGAACTGAGTTTCAACATGGACTACATGGTAAAATACTGGAGGTATGATTCAGAGCAAGAATGCTACCAAGCAAGTCAAAATAAAAATGAAAGAGTGACATGGCAGCTCATCATCTCAGGTTGAATCCAATTGCTGGAATGTTGCCATCAAGTAAGAGCACCAAATCTGAGCACTCAACCCCATAACTTTCTTGTCAAAACGTCTGCACACGTTTACCTCATTACTTGCCTTTCTCCCCTCCTCATCCAATCAGTTTCTGAAATCCTCATTTATGCTTTTGTCTTTTTCAGTCTCAACAATTTAATTCAATTTCCATCCTTCACACTTCATAAAATGCTGCTCATGAGAACATTGCTGTTGGTATCGTAAGCAGAATTGACTTACTCATCTGTCACCCTGTATTTGCAGACTTTCATTAGTTTCCAATCCCTCCAAATTGTTTGGCATGTCCTTGTGTCAAATCCCTTTGGCATTGATCTTCCCTTTTTCTTAACCTCCCCAAGCCTTTAACCCTCTAGAAATGTAAGTTGCTTCTTGGCTCTTGTTTGACATCACTTTCTTCACCTCAGTATTGATGGCCGTGTCTTCAGTTGTCTATACCCTATTGCCTCAGTAGATCTTCCTTGCTTACATTAATGTTTCAATACAATCTATCTCTTTGACCCAACTTTCCCTTCTAATATTTTCTGGTTTGGCTCCCTAATTCTTTATATCTGATAAAGCTTCAATTAACTCCCAAGTTTTTTTGTCCGTGTTAAATATAGTATGTAGAATAAGCATTTTTTTAAAATTAGTTCTTACAAAGTTATGTCACTTGCAAGGTCAGCATTTAAGATCTATTTCAGTTTTGCTGTTGAGGTGGTTATGCAGAAGCATGTTCTTGAATACAACTGAGTGTCTTGTTGTGCAGTTTCAGAGTACAGTTAAAAATCAAAACACCGAGCTGCTTTCTGGAGTCATGTATAAATCAGGACAGGTAAGGACAACACATTTTCTTCCTGAGGGACATTAGTGAATGTAAATTGTTTCACAACAATTTCACGGTCACCGTTATTCCACAGATTTATCCAACTAATTTCCTGGTTGACATGGTGGGATTTTAATTCCAGTCCCTGGATTATTACTGGGCTGTTTGAATGACTAATGAAGAGGCATAACATAACAGGGAGGGTCAAAGTGTAGGCGAACAGTAGTGATAGAGGACTCTTTAGTCAGAGACAGAGATAAGTGTTTCTGCGGCTGTGAGCGAAACTCCATGATAGTGATGTTGCCTCCCTGGTGCGAGAGTAAAGGACAACTCTGATTGGGCACAGGTTATTCTGAATGGGAAGGATGAGAGCCAGAGGTTGTGGTTCATTTGGTACTCACGACGTACGCAAGAAGAGAAAGGAAGTCCTGCAAAGTGAATTTTGGGAGTTAGATTGAAAGTTGAAAAACAGGACCCACTAGGGTTGTAATCTTGCAATTACTCTCTGTGTCATGTGTTAGCAAGGCCAGCATTAGGAAGAAAATACAGTTGAATGTGTGGCTGAAGAGTTAGTGTCGGAGGGAGGGCTTCGGGTATCTAGATTATTGGGATCTGTTCGAGCGCAGGAGGGACCTGTATAAGAAGGATGGCTTGCACCTAAACTGAAGGGGCACCAATATCCTTGCAGGGCTTTAAACCAGAACAGTAGGTTAGTATGTTGAATGATTGAAGAGAAAATAAAGGTTAAGCCAAGTCTAGTAGGCAAGGCCTGATTAATGTACAGGCAGGACTGGTGGTCTGAAGTGTATTTATTTTAATACAAAGACTATAACAGGTAAGGTAAGTGAGCTTAAAACCTCAATTAGTACATGGAAGTATGATGTCGGAGCCATTACAGAGACTTGGTTGAGAGAAAGGCAGGACTGGCAGCTCAACATTCCATAGAACAGAGAACAATACAGCACAGAACGGGCCCTTTGTCCCTTGATGTTGCGGCTGATCTGTGAACTTATCTAAGCCCAACCCCTACACTATCCCATTACCATCCATATGCTTATCCAAGGATTGTTTAAATCTCCCTAATGTGGCTGAGTTAACTACATTGGCAGGCAGAGCATTGCACATCCTTAGCACTCTCTGAGTAAAGAACCTGCCTCTGGCATCTGTCTTAAATCTATCAATCCTCAATTTGTAGCTCTGCCTCCTCTTACAAGTTGACATCATCATCTTAGGAAAAAGATTTTCACTGTCTCCCGTATCTAATCCTCTGATCATCTTGTATGTCTCTATCAAATCCCCTCTTAGCCTTCTTCCCTCCAATGAGAATAGATCCAAGTCTCTCAGCCTTTCCTCATAAGACCTTCCCTTCAGACCAGGTAACATCCTGGTAAATCTCCTCTGCACCTTTTCCAATATGTCCACAGCCTTCCTGTAGTGGGGCGACCAGAACTGAACACAATATTCCAAGTGAGGCTACACTAAATCACCCTCAATCCCATGCTGCTGCATTTTCTCCAATAGCCTACCATGTGGAACTTTATCAAAGGCTTTACTAAAGTCTATGTACACCATGTCAACTGCCCTACCCTCATCCACATGCTTACTCACCTTTTCAACAAACTCACTGAGGTTTCTGAGCTATGTCCTGCCCTTGACAAAACCATATTGACTGTCTGCAATCAAATTGTTACTTGCTAGATGATTATAAATCCTATCTCTTATAATCCTTTACAAAACCTTTCCTACAACAGACGTAGGGTTCACTGGTCTATAATTACCTGAATCATCTCTACTGCCCTTCTTGAACATTTGCAATCCTCCAATTTTCTAGTACTAAACTGTAGACAATGACAACTCAAAAGTCAAGGCCAAAAGCTCTGCCATCTCACCCTAACTTCCCAGCAAATCCTCAGATAAATCCTATCCAGCCCATGGGACTTGTCTACTTTCACTCCTAGATTCGATTACGCCTCTTCCTTACTAACCTCAATCCTTTCTAGTGTCATATCCCGTACTTTATTCTTCTCCTCCACAATATTATCCTTTTCCTGAGTGAAAACCAATGACAAATATTCATTTAGCACCTGTCCGATCTCCACAGGGTCCACTCACAACTTCCCACTTCTGTTTTTGACTGGCCCTCTTCCTACCCTAGTCATCCTTTTATTCCTCACATACCTATAGAAAGCTTTAGAGTTCTCCTTTATTCTACCTGCTAAGGACTGCTCATGTCATAGAGTCATAGAGATGTACAGCACGGAAACAGACCCTTCGGTCTAACCCGCCCATGCCGATCAGATCTCCTAATCCAATCTTGTCCCACCTGCCAGCACCTGACCCATATCCCTCCAAATCCTTCCTATTCATATACTCATCCAAATGCCTTTTAAATGTTGTAATTGTACCAGCCTCTACCACTTCCTCTGGCAGCTCATTCCATACACGCACCACCCTCTGAGTGAAAAAGTTGCCACTTAGATCTCTTATATATCTTTCCCCTCTCACCCTAAACCTATTAACAAGAATCACAGGGCATTTTATTGTATATTAGGAGCAAGAGGGTACCTGGGGAAAGGATAGGTCCATTCAAAAACAAGGGAGAGATTTTTGCATAGAACAAGGGGAGGTCCTTAACCGATATTTCGCACTGGTACTCACCAAAGTGAAAGACATAGACGATGGTAAGATTAGGAGGAGTATATTGATATTCTGGGGGATATTGATATTAAAAAGGAGGAAGATTTCAAAGATTTTTGTACATGACATAATATTAAGTTGACTGTCCTGACAACATTAAGGTGGATAAGTGTCCAGAGTCTGACAGGATCTATCCCAGGATAATGAAGTTGCGAAAGGAGGAAATTGCTGGGGCATTGGCAGAAATCTTTGTGTCCTTTATAGCTATGGTCGATGTCCCAGAAGACTGGACGTTGTTCTTTTGGTTTTAGAAGGACAGCATTGAGAATTTAGGACATTATAGTCTGGTGAGCCTTATATCAGTGACAGGGAAATTATTGGAGAAGATTCTTCAGGACAGGATTTTCTCACATTTGGAGAAGAATGAGCTTATTAGGATAATCAGCATGGCTTTATGCAGAGGAGCTCCTGTGTCACAAATTTGATTGAGGTTTTTGAGGAAGTGACAAAAGTAAGTGATGAGCTTAGAGCAGTGGATGATGTCTGCCTGGACTTTACTAAAGCATTTGACAAGGATCCTCATGGTAGGCTGGTCCAGAAGATTAAATAACATGGGGTCAGTCGTGAATTAGTGAGATGGGTACAAAATTGGCTTGGTCAAAGAAGACAGAGGGTTGTTGTGGAGGGCTGTTTTTCTGATATGAAGTCTGCGACAAATGGTGAAGAATGCTGAGACCTCTGTTGTTTGTAATATACATAAATATTTTGGATGAAAGTATAAATTAGTTGGTTAGTAAGTTTACAGACAATGTAAAAATTGTTGGATAGCTCCTTATCCTGAAAATAAATGTAGTTTTAGTGGGAAGGTTGTCAACATAGGCAAGCAGGTGGCTGGTACAGCTTCTACTGGCCTTTCTATGCCTCCTGTTTTCAAACGCAAGCAGAGGAGCAATGTATGAGAGATGCTTCAGAAACATTGACTGAAATGGCTGTCCTGGATCTGACTTAATACGTTGAAATTTGTAAAAGTTACTACATGGTAGCACAGCATTTGAGTCCACTTGGTCAGTAACAATACTGATGCTCTCATGAGTAACTGGTTGAGTAATCAGATTTACCCAGATTGTTCTGAAATCCCTTCATGTCCTTTTCCTGCATCAATCCAGTCAATGCGTATATTTTCATCACAACAAAAACACTTTGGGTAACATTTTGAAGATTTTTATACAGGACACAATAAAAATAAAACTGATTAATAGACGGATTCATCTAATGTGACATCATTTTCAGTTCTCACAGGTACTTCTCAATACCTCTTAAAACAGCAACTTGTATTCCTTTATAAGTGTGTACAAGCATTGATAGTGTGAATGCACTGCAATTTCATCTTGCAGATTTATAGGCCAGTAAATGGATGTGTAAGGAATTCTCCAGTACTCAGCCTGCAGTGGCTTTCAATGGCAACTTCTACTTGATGAAGTACATGAAACTCTGCTGTTTGTCTTAAATGTCACTCTGTCAATTCCCTCAAAAGATTTTTCACTAGGGTATCAAGAATTTTGTGCACTCATTTCAACGGATAAGATCATGCTATAATTGTTGAATAATTTAAAGGCAATAAAACATAACAAAACCGAGACAAATGTTCTGCTCTGTATTCAAGCTGTCAAAACTCTTCCTGTCAAATGGTTTTGATGGATTTTCAAGGGTTTGTTTATTTTAATGCACATATATGTACTGGATAATTCCTCATTCTTTAGCAATTTGGTCTGAAATGCCAGAAACACAGTGGAGGAGTGCATGCCATCTGCATTAATGTGCCTTTACAGCATATTTTGAAAAGTCTTGAAAATCTAAGTTTGTCCAACATTCACAACTTTTGGGAAATAAGTTCTAGATTTCCAAAAACTGTTTCCTGATTACGCTGTAAATAGCCGAACTTCAATTTTGTGATTATGCCCTCCTGTTTTGGATTCCCCCACTAGAAGCAATAGTTTCTCTGTATAGATTCATGGAATTAAATGTGCTGAAGGAGGCCATTTAGCCTTGAGCTTGTGCCCTCTACTTTCTGGAGATATCTAATAATTTCCACTCTCCTTTTCCCATTGCCTTCTATTTTTTTCATTTTCAAGTACAACTCCAATTACCTTTTGAATGTTTTTGAATTGGTTTCTAACAGTGTACTGTAGGTCACAACAGTTCTAAACAGGGAAACAGTTTGGAAGTTGGAAGAACAAAGGGACTTAAGGCTTCTCTTAAGGTTAACATGCAGGTTCAGTTAGGAAGACAAATACATTCATCTTAAGACGGCCTGTATACAAAAGCAGAGATGCACTTTTTTGGGGTAGTGTAGGGGGACGAGCTGAGGATAGTTCACAGGTCGGCGCAACATTGAGGGCTGCAGGACCTGTTCTGCGCTGTATTGTTCTATGTTCTATGCACTGCTGAGGCTGTATTGGGCTCTGTTAGAATATTGCAAGCAGTATTTAGACCCCGTATCTAAGGAAGGATGTGCTGGCTTTGGACGTATCCAGAGGAAGTTTACAAGAATGATCTTAAGGATGGAAGGCTTATGAAGAAGCAGCTGAGGACTCTGGGTCCGAACTTGATGGAGTTTAGAAGGATGAGGGGATATCTCATTGAAACCTACAGAATGCGGAAATGATTGTATAGAGTGGATACGGAGAAGATGTTTCCAATAGTAGGAGAAAATAGCATTGGAGTGCACAGCCTTAAAGTAAAGGGGCGACACATTAAATATGAAATAAGGAGGAAACTTTTTCAACCAGAGGATGGTGATTCTATGTAACTCAATGGTCGCAGAATGCTGTGGAGGCCAAGTCATTGAACATAGTTAAGACAAAGGTAGGTTCTTGATAAATTGTTGTTCCCTTTGAAATTTGGCATTCTGTGTATGTCCTCATTAGTGCAAAATGAAAATCTTTAAGAGTACATATCTTTTTTCACATAAACTCAAAAGGCAGTACTACAGAAAGAGCAAGGATTTAATTTGTATTTATAATAGCCATTTCAGTGTCCTACAATCTACAATGATTTGTTTGTGTTCACCCAAGGTCTCTTTTTTTCTTGCATCCTTTTAAAATGTGTACCAATTGGTTAACATGGTCTCATTCTTCCCAGTGGTGTAACACTTCATCTTTCCCTGTACTCACTTTCATTGGCCATGTGTTGGCCCATTTCATCAGTCTGTCTATATCCCGCTGATATCTGTTACTGTCTGACTCACTGTTTACTTTGCGTCGTTTGCAAACTTTAAAATATATTCCCTAGCCCAGGCCATTATCTACATCCAGAGAAGCAATGACGAACCCTGAGGTATTTATCCTGCCAATTTGAAAAACAACTAACTGAAAACTACACTCTACTTCCAGGCCCATAGCAACCAACACATGACCCTCATCAATCCTGTCCGTTACCTCATCAAAGAAGCTGATTAAGTTAGTCAAACTTGATTGCATTTACTAAATCTATGCTAACTCTCATTTATTAGCTCATAATTTCTAAATGCTAATTAATTCCTAATATTTTGCCTACTGAGAATAGGCTGACTAGCTTGTAGTTGCTGGGTTTATCTCTTTGCTTTTTAACATTTGCTCTTGGCTAATCCTTTTGGATTCTTTTCACATCCAGAGAGATTTGGAAGATTGTGACGAGAATAATTTCTATCAATATTTTCCTCAACAAATTTGGATGTCAACAAACTAATTTGGGCACTTTGCTACAATAAAATGATGAAATGCTAGGCAGGTCAGGTAGCACTGACCTTTCATCAACACTTAGACTGGAAATCTTACTGATAGCTTGATTTCTTGTCATTCTTGGTTCATATCAATGTAAACAATGGTGAAATGTAAAGGCATGGATATAAAGTCATCGTGTAGCTATCAATATTTTTCTTTCATTTCGCAAATTGTACAGTCGGCAACTTCAAATTATCATGAGAAAAATACCTAAAGATCATCTTGACTAAGGTTGAAGACAGAGGGTGGTGGTGGAGGGTTGTTTTTCAGACTGGAGGCCTGTGACCAGTGGAGTGCCACAAGGATCGGTGCTGGGTCCTCTACTTTTTGTCATTTACATAAATGATTTGGATTCAAGCATAAGAGGTACAGTTAGTAAGTTTGCAGATTACACTAAAATTGGAGGTGTAGTGGACAGCGAAGAGGGTTACCTCAGATTACAAGAGGATCTGGACCAGATGGGTCAATGGGCTGAGAAGAGGCAGATAGAGTTTAATTCAGATAAATGTGAGGTGCTGTATTTTGGGAAAGTAAACCTTAGCAGGACTTATACATTTAATGGTAAGGTCCTAGGGAGTGTTGCTGAACAAAGAGACCTTGGAGTGCAGGTTCATAGATCCTTGAAAGTGGAGTCGCAGGTAGTTAGGATAATGAAGAAGGCGCTTGGTATGCTTTCCTTTATTGGTCAGAGTATTGAGTACAGTAGTTGGGAGCTGAAAATGTGTTGCTGGAAAAGCGCAGCAGGTCAGGCAGCATCCAAGGAGCAGGAGAATCGACGTTTCGGGCATGAGCCCTTCTTCAGGAATGAGGAGAATGTGCCAAGCAGGTAGGGAGGAGGGACTTGGGGGAGGGGCGTTGGAAATGCGATAGGTGGAAGGAGGTTAAGGTGAGGGTGATAGGCCGGAGTAGGGCTAGGGGCGGAGAGGTCAGGAAGAAGATTTCAGGTTAGGAAGGTGGTGCTGAGTTCAAGGGTTGGGACTGAGACAAGGTGGGGGGAAGGGAACTGAGGAAACTGGAGAAATCTGAGTTCATCCCTTGTGGTTGAAGGGTTCCTAGGCGGAAGATATGGCGCTCTTCCTCCAGCTGTCGTGTTGCTATAGTCTGGCGATGGAGGATTCCAAGGACCTGCATGTCCTTGGTGGAGTGGGAGGGGAAGTTGAAGTGTTGAGCCACAGGGTGGTTGGGTTGGTTGGACCGGGTGTCCCAGAGGTGTTCTCTGAAACGTTCCGCAAGTAGGCAGCCTGTCTCCCCAATATAGAGGAGGCCACATCGGGAGCAGCGGATGCAGTAAATGCATCCTTGAGGCCTTGGAGGGAAGTAAGGGGGAGGTGTGGGTGCAAGTTTTGCATTTCCTGCATTTGCAGGGGAAGGCGCCGGGAGTGGAGGTTGGGTTGGTGGGGGGTGTGGACCTGACAAGGGAGACACAGAGGGAGTGGTCTTTTCGGAACAGTGATAGGGGAGGGGAGGGAAATATATCTCTGGTGGTGGGGTCTGTTTGGAGGTGGCGGAAATGACGATGGATGATATGATGTATATGGAGGTTGGTGGGGTGGTAGGTGAGGACCAGTGGGGTTCTGTCCTGCTGTCGTTTGGAGGGGCGGGGCTCAAGGGTGGAGTAACAGGAAGTGGAGGAAATGCGATGGAGAACATCATCGATCACGTCTGGGGGGACATTACGGTCTTTGAAGAAGGAGGCCATCTGGATTGTTCAGTATTGGAACTGGTCCTCTTGGGTGCAGATGCGACGGAGACGAAGGAATTGGGAATATGGGATGGTGTTTTTACAGGGGGCAGGGTGGGAGGCGGTGTAGTCGAGGTAGCTGTGGGAGTCAGTCGGTTTATAGTAAATGTCTGTGTTGATTCGGTCATCCGGGATAGAAATGGAGAGGTCTAGGAAGGGGAGGGAGGGGTCTGAGACGGTCCAGGTAAATTTGAGGTCAGGGAGGAATGTGTTGGTAAAGTGGATGAACTGTTCAACCTCCTCGTTGGAGCACAAGGCAGCTCCGATACAGTCATCGATGTAACAGAGGAAAAGGTGGGGGGTGTAGCTGCAGAAGATGGACTGTTCCACATATCCTACGAAGAGGCAGGCATAGCTGGGGCCCATGCGGGTGCCCATGGCTACTCCTTTGGTTACTCCATGGCTACTTCCTTATCTTCACCATGGACATCCAGTCCCTGTACACCTCCATCCCACATCACGAAGGACTCAAAGCCCTCCACATCTTCCTTTCCCGCCGTACCAACCAGTACCCTTCCACCGACACCCTCCTTCGACTGACTGAACTGGTCCTCACTCTGAACAACTTCTCTTTCCAATCCTCCCACTTCCCTCAAACTTACCTTGACTGTCTCAGACTCCTCCCTCCCCTTCCTAGACCTCTCCATTTCTATCTCGGGCGACCGAATCAACACGGACATTTAGTATAAACCGACCAGCTCCCACAGCTACCTAGACTACACCTCCTCCCACCCTGCCCCCTGTAAAAATGCCATCCCATATTCCCAATTCCTTCGTCTCAGCCGCACCTGCTCCCAGGAGGACTAGTTCCAATACCGAACAACCCAGATGGCCTCCTTCTTCAAAGACCGCAATTTCCCCCCAGAACTGATCGACGATGTTCTACACCTCATCTCCTCCACTTCCCACTCCTCTGCCCTTGAGCCCCGCCCCTCCAATCGCAACCACGACAGAACCCCACTGGTCCTCACCTACTACCCCACCAACCTCCACATACATCACATCATCCGTCGTCATTCCGCCACCTGCAAACGGACCCCATCATGAGAGATATATTTCCCTCCGCTCCCCTATCAGCGTTCCGAAAAGACCACTCCCTCCGTGACTTCCTTGTCAAGTCCACACCCCCCAGCAACCCAACCTCCACTCCTGGTACTTTCCCCTGAAAACGCTAGAAATGCAAAACTTGCGCCCACACCTCTCCCCTTACTTCCCTCCAAGGCCCCAAGGGATCCTTCCATATCCGCCACAAATTCACCTGCACCTCCACACACATCATTTACTGCATCCGTTGCACCCGATGTGGCCTCCTCTATATTGGGGAGACGGGCCGCCTATTTGCAGAACTTTTCAGAGAACGCCTCTGGGACACCCAGACCAACCAACCCAACCACCCCGTGGCTCAACACTTCAACTCCCCCTCCCACTCCACCAAGGACACGCAGGTCCTTGAACTCCTCCATCGCCAGACCATGGCAACACGACGGCTGGAGGAAGAGCGCCTCATCTTCTGCCTAGGAACCCTCCAACCACAAGGGATGAACTCAGATTTCTCCAGTTTCCTCAATTCCCCTCCCCCCACCTTGTCTCAGTCCCAACCCTCAAACTCAGCACCACCTTCCTAACCTGCAATCCTCTTCCTGACCTCTCCGCGCCCACCCCCACTCCGGCCTATCACCCTCACCTTAACCTCCTTCCACCTATCACATTTCCAATGCCCCTCCCCCAAGTCCCTCCTCCCTACCATCTATTTTAGCCTGCTTGGCACATTCTCCTCATTCCTGAAGAAGGGCTCATGCCTGAAACGTCGATTCTCCTGCTCCCTGGATGCTGCCTGACCTGCTGCGCTTTTCCAGCAACACATTTTCAGCCCTGATCTCCAGCATCTGCAGTCCTCACTTTCTCCTACAGTAGTTGGGAGATCATGTTGCGGCTGTACAGGACATTATTTAGGCCACTGTTGGAATATTGCATGCAATTTTGGTCTCCTTCCTATCGGAAAGATGTTATGAAACTTGAAAGGGTTCAGAAAAGATTTACAATAATGTTGCCAGGGTTGGAGGATTTGAGCTATAGGGAGAGGCTGAACAGGTTGGGGCTGTTTTCCCTGGAACGTTGGAGGCTGAGGGTTGACCTTATAGAGGTTTACAAAATTATGAGGGGCATGGATAGGATAAATAGACGAAAGTCTTTTCCCTGGGATTGGGGAGTCCAGAACTAGGTTTAGGGTCAGAGGGGAAAGATATAAAAGAGATCTACGGGGCAACTTTTTCACGCAGAGGGTGGTACATGTATGGAATGAGCTGACAGAGGATTGGTGGAGGCTGGTACAATTGCAACATTTAAGAGGCATTTGGATGGGTATATGAATAGGATGGGTTTGGAGGGATATGGGCCAGGTGCTAGCAGGTTGGGTTGGGATATCTGGTCGGCGTGGACAGGTTGGACCGAATTTTCTGTTTCCATGCTGTGCATCTCTATGACTCTATGACTAAATGGAAAAGTACAGCAGTGCTGTGGGACAAACACGAGGTGATAAACAAATAACGCTTCACAATTGGTTTTGAAATAATGTAGAAGCATTGCGTCAAAATATTGTTTTCTTTAATGGGATGTGGGCATTACTGGCTAGGCAAACGTTTATTACTAATACCTAATTGCCCTCTGGAAGATGAAGGTGAATTGCTTTCTTGAGTCGTTGCAGTCCACATGGGTTGGTAGGTAGTAGGTCGACCCACAATGATTTAGGGAGGGAATTCCAGGATTTTTACTCAGCAACAGTGAAGTAACAGCAATATATCTCCAGGTCAGAATGATGAGTAGCTTGGAGGAAAATTTGTAGGTGGTGCAGTTCCCATGTAACAAATGTTGCTTTTTCAGTAGTTATTTGCACAATATTTTTAGGGTTCTAATGAAAAAATGTTTCATTCCCTGCTTTGGTAAAATGATTAAAATCCATGGCTAAAGCATGATTTGTTTTAATGTCGTAATGGTGCTGACATATTAAATAAAACTATTATAATATCAAGCATAACAGAGCCTTTCCTGACTAATATTTAATATTTTTCATTACATTCTTAATGCCACATTGCAGTTTTAATTATGTTGTATGCTTTGAGAAATTGCCCAATGCTAGTGTAATTGAAAATGTAGTGTCTTTAGGGAGGATGAATAAATGAGAGGATTGACTAGAGGAAGCTGCACATAAACTTGATAGCCTGTTTATTGTATTGGGTATGTTTTGAAGTGTCAAAAAGTCTTTATACTTAACATGCTGAACTGCTGGGATGCCTTTGAGAGGCCCTCAGGTAAGACCTTTGAAATCAAAGCTGCTTTGTTGTTATTATGTTCTACCTGTTAATTCATTTATTTAATTTAGTTTTCTTCCACACTCTCCTCAGTGGGCTGACTCAAAAAGGGCACAGTGGCAGTAGTTTTCAGGTAACACGTACAAAAGGCAATTTTTCAGAGATCAGCACGTAGCTCAGTGTTACATTATTCAGGGAGGAATTATCACCAAGCCCAGACTGTCTTCATTGCATTCATGCACATGCACTTTTCATCAGGAGTCACTGGATAATGATCAGAGACAAAATGTTGACTTAGTACTATTTTGCTTCCCTCCCCCGACTCTCTCTACCCAAGTAAAACTGAGACACAGACACCAGAAATAGCCAGGTCAGAACAGACCAGGTATTGAAGCTGTGCTTTTTATGTGGCTTAGAACCAGACCATGCAGTACATTTCCCCAAAGTTGATGGCATCATTCAGCAGTAGGCAGGAATCTAAAAGTGAATAGGAGAGTGAATACAGTCAGGTTGTTTTATTGTACTGTTAAGTGAATACTATATTCTTTTTGCATTATGCTTCATTATTAGTTTTTCAGGCTGTGGAATAGTAACTATTAATCATATTATATCAGTTACTGCCAACTAAACAGATAGTTTGAAAGCTTCTTGATAATTTTACAATTTAAAATCTGTGTTTGAGTCCTTTCATAATTACGTGAAAGGGTAACAACATGTGGTAAACATTAGTCGAGACTCATCTCTATCCTTCTGCTATGAAAGTGTTGAGGTAGTTAATTGGACCTTGTTCTTCGGTATTTACAGAAGTAGCTATGGAGACTTTGTTATTTAAAAGTGGTGTTGGAGAGGTTGAAAAATGTGGTCACTTCAGATTAGAAATGTGGAATAACAATGAAGGCTTGTTCTTGTTCATTTAAAAAAAGGTTGAACTTTTTAACTGTTGAGCATATTATTGTAACATTTAGATTAACTCTTTGATAGCTGTTGTAGCTTCTGCTGAAATAATTTTTGACCATGGTAGAAACACAATCACTTTGGATATTGAAACACTTTTATAATGTTACAAAAAGCAGCTTGAAATACAAATGTATATTGTTGATCTGAGGGTTAATATCTAGATACGTCAATAGCATTTCTTCCTTTAATGCTTTGCAACAAAGTCTAAGTTTTTTAATGCTTTTCATGTCTCTAAATCTTGAGCCTACCTGCAGCTACATTTTTGGCTGGTTTGCCCATCTTCCAACTAGTGACTCACCACATGGCAGTGTGTAGAACAGCTTTCTGATCTCTGTTCGCACTCAGAGGTGGGATTTACTTCAGATCTGTTGATCCATAGAAAATCTGATCTGTCTATCACTGACTCACCTTTGCCCTCAATCACTGTGTTGAGCAGATGATATCCAATTACTTGCCTGGCACATGCATTTGCTAAAATGCTTGGTCGGAGAGGAGATTTGAGAATTGCTCTTTGAACTGTGCTAATGCTTGTTTAGTCTAATTTTATTTTTTGCCATACATTGGATTACCAATGCCTGTGTTTCTTTTTACTTCACTGTACATCTTGGAGCTGGTTATGTTTGAGCTTGAAGCACAACCAAACCCCTTTCAAAACTGAGTTATGCTGTATGGTTACTCATGCCCAGCAACAGTGGAGGCCTGCATATAGTCACTGACATCTGAATGTTAATTAAATTGAATGTTGTGAAAAAGCCAAATTGGAACCTAAGCTATTAACATTAAAAAGAATTCAGATTAAGAAGAAAACTGACAGACTAAAGATTGCCTGCAGCAGCTGGCTTTGCATCACGTAGCAGTTATTGGGTAATGAGAGTATCAGAAAATGATACGGTGTAGGGGGAGGCCATTTGGCCCATTGTATCTGTGGTACAGTGGTGAAGTGCCCAACTGATCTGACTCCCCTTTCTGAATAGCTTTGCAAATGTTTCCCCTTCCAGTATTTATCCAATTCATTTTGAAGTTTAACACTGAACCTTCTTTCATAATGTTTTCAGGCAGTGCAGTCCACAGCACAACAACTCACTGTGGGGGAAAAAAATGTTTCCTCCCAATGTCTCTGGTTCATTTGTCAGTCAGCGTAAATCTGTGCCTTCTGGTTACTAATCCAGTCTGGTCTAACTTCATAAATTAGGGATAATTTTTGTCTAATCCATTAAAGGGAAATTGATTGGATTAGATTGGTTATCTGATATCCACCACAATTGAGTTAAATTATAGTGGGCATGATGTAAAAGCAGGAAGGCATTCTTATCCCATCAACTTCTAGTTTTGATTAAGACTATAACTGTAGTTTAAAAGGCTAAACAAGACTACAGTTACACTAGAGCTAATGTGAATTTCACAACAGTACAAAATTATCTTTTGGAAGTGGTCTTAAATCTATTGCTGTATTAAATTTAAGTTGCCATTAATGAGCTGTTGTGGTGCTCTGATTACCATGCTCTGGTGTCTGAACCATTAGATTATCCTGGCCTGTATAAATGTATCTAATTATGAAATAGTTCCAACATTGAGGAGTTTAAACTTTCTAAGCACAATGTTACATTTAATGGTGGTGATAATTAGTGAAACACCTTTACTAGTGTTTTCGCAACAGGAAGCACGTGTGATAATATTATGCGGCTTTGGAAGGCTATTGTGCGATAACTTCCAGGATTCTTTTATTCGTGTTGTAATTGTTGTTTAATGTGGTGATCTTAACCTAGATTTCAATTTTTGTATTGAATACTCTCCCTGGGGTTTTCTTTCACAGTTCAAAGTGCTTTTCTATTGGAATGTTCTAATCTTTGCCTGTATAGTGATGCACCAGCCTCTCAGTGTGTGGCAGACATTGCATAAGAGATGGCTGCAACATTCATGTGTTGGAGGAGTTTTCACCCATTTATCAATTCTGTCTCAGCAGAGTCACTACCCTCAGGTGAAGGATAGGTTTGACATGCTGAAAGTACTGTGAGATAATTTTAGGGTCTAGACACAGATTTTACCTAAATGTTCACTGCTTAGGTTATGTTGAGGTTTCACAGAAGAAACATTCTTTTGAGTTTTGGAAACTGATATAGGCCCTCTGGAGTTTTGAATTCTCCCACTGAAGATTCAGTTTCTAGATGAACATTGTTGATAAGCAGAGGATTCCTTAAAGTAACAGATGTATGTAGTGAAGAGCAGACATAAAGAATATATTTTTCTCTTTGAAAGCAACTCGAACAATAGAGTCCTTATGAGACGACTGTGTTAGGTTGAGAGTAAATGCCTTTTGCTTAAGACAATGAAAGTGGTTTATGGCCTTTCAGAGGTCTGTTATTTGGATCACAATGAAAACAGACACCCTGTGTTGATGGGGCTGAGGTTGTAAAGCTTTTCTCATTGTGCCATTGAAGTGCCACTTACTTCCATTTTATGGGCTATGAAGCTGGTCTGTGGCTGGTTTTGCTACACTACACCTTTGTCTGATTACATCATTTCAAGACTGAAGCCTCCTTCACTTAACAAATCAGGGCTACCCATTTTATCAAATTATTCAACTTTTTTAGAGGTATGTTTCTTCTTGAATACTTTAGCTTCAAAGATTTCAAGTATTTCGAAGGGTTGAAATCCTGTTAATTTACATTGTGTAATAACTGAATTAAGGGAAGGTGTTTTTAGATCTTAAATGTTGAAATTTCAAATGTGTGTGTTTGTATCCAAGAACATCAAGGCTCTGCAGAAAGACAGACATACAGCAAGTGCTTTATTATTAATGTTTTTTTAAACAGGTTTATTTCCTTTCCTCATTACTGTAAAACAAATAAGGAAATAAAGGAAATAAACTTGTTTAAAAAAACTTTCATAATAATTCACTTGCTGTATGTCTATCTTTCGGTTGAGCATTGCTGCAATGATACAGCTATGATACTCTTGATGATCCATTTTCTGAGCCAAAGCAGTTTATGACAAAGCAATCTGTTTTAAACAATCACATATGATAAAGGACTTTTTAAATGTGTTTAAGCGGCTGTCGGGAATGTTTTTTTGAAGTCTATACAAAATGTCATTATCATATAGTAAGCTGATAGAAAAAAAAGTCAGATCTTTTCATTTTTTAGGGTATGAAGTGATGAGATAACTTACTTCAGTGTGAACCTTAATCTTGTCTTTTCCTGCTAGCAATCCTGCGAAGGGCCAATAGAAATATCTGTTGGTATGCAATTGTTTGTTTGCTTTGGACCTGTCAGGCCTGTTTTTGAATGGCTAGAGTAGGTTCTGTTTCAAAAGAGCCAAAGAGGTTCCATGGCTTGTGTCTGCAGCGTTTGTTTCCCACAGAGATAGATCCCCAATAGAGGGGTTCTAAGCAAAGAGACTGAGAGGACGTTATTAATCATGCAGTGTGTAAAAAAGACCAGCATTGATGTGGAGGAATTGTTTTGTTTATGCAAGCAGAATTTGGACATCTGCCCAGACCCATACTGAGGTAAAGGGAGAGCCTAAATTCAGAAGAATAAAAATGAAGGAAAGAAATTGGACTGACGGACAAAATAGATATGCAGTAGGTTTTAACCCTGCAACTGCTGGATCTTTCTGGTATGCTGCTAGAAAGAACAGACTTTAAGGCTTCAACAATTAAGATTAGATTTATTACATTTACCTGAAATATAAAATCATAAATCAAGAAGTAAATTTGTTAGTTATGATAATTCGTGACAATTAAATGATCATGATTGTCGCGAGCTAGTTTGTATTACCATGGTGGAAATTAAAACAACTGCTTATTTTGGTCAGATGCGCTTTCTCAAAAGTGATCCTTATGCTGATAAAAATGTCAAAAAACCAAAAGGTATCCCATTATTCTTGACTATAACCTTAGTAATGCAGTATCAGGAAACTCACCCCAGTGAGATTTGTTCCTGCAGCATACAATATAGTTGAATTGATCCCAATGTGTTCTGAAGCAAGTTGAAGAAAATCAGTATTCATATTAAGGCTGGTGCAGTTAAAAAAAATTTTTCTCTGATGTCAGTGGTTCCTGGATGCCACTTTCTGTCTAAACACATTCATTAGTTTATGAGCCTGCTTTATACTAACGTTGATGTGTTGTATTTGTTAGATACATTTCTGCATATTCTACAGGAATAATGCAGGCTTCAAAGCAACTGTTTGGAAATGAATATGTTATCTGGTGCCTGTTGGAAGTAAAATGTTAAAAGTTAATAAACCTCTGTGCGTACAATTTTCAAGGAATTATCATCATTTCATGCTAAATTGATGCAGGTCAAATGTACAGCTTAATATGTACTAGAGAGAATTGTCCTTTTTCCATCTCAGTAGAGATATTAACACACAAAAGTAAACAGGCTATTGATAGAAGATACTTATCAGAGAGAAGGATTTGAAACAAATGGGTTAAACAGTAACACGAAAATATCCCTCACTGTACTTTGCAGCTTAATTTCTTAGACAACTAAATAACATTTGGATGTTAAATCTCACACTCCAGTCCTAGAGTGTCACAATAAAAGATGAAGAGAAAAGCAAGATATTGAACTCACGTCTTAGTGTCGGCTTTGGCTTTCAGTTCTGGCCTACTCCAGGATTTGAATGCATAAGCTCAGTAGACATTCACAACACAATATTCAAGGAGGTCTGCACAATTGTGAAGCTGTCTTTTGAAATATATTTTAAAAGGAGACCTATGACATTCTTCAAAGCAAAACCAGAATGTTCTCCTGATGTTCTGGCCAACAGGAATCCTGCAATCAACATCAGTGAAACTGTTTAATTGATAATTCATCACTATCTGAAAAGCAAGATGTTCAGTTCAAATCAGAGTGTCAGATTTGACTTTAACTTCCGTAGCATTATTAGTCTGAGGGTTTTGGATGGGGGTGGGGGGAGTGAATGAGGGATGATACTGCATGTAATAGTGAGAGGGGTATAGGATAAGCCCTGGTGAGAGATAGGCACAGTAACAGAGATAGAGTGAGTGTGGGGTTGCAGAGAGAAATAGTAGTCCTTATCCTGGAAGAGTGGAGAATGGTTACTGGCCAACTTTCCTGCCGACATTTGAAACTGCACTGACCAAAATGGCTTCTTCGGGCCAGGCCGGCAGGTTCTGGTGGTGTCATCTCCTCACTGGTGCTAAAGGAAAGGGATGGTCCTCCTCTTTGCTCTTCATTCGCAAGAACTTCCAGGTTCCTTTCTGCAAAAAGACTGCCAATATCCCCATAACTGCCAAGTCTGGGGCAAGTATCATGAACTGTATGAGCCAGCTCCAGACTGCCAGCTTTTGACTGGGTGCACAACAGTCTTTTAAAGCTCGTGTTGGCTCCAAGAATCTGGGATGTTGCTGTAGTGGTGAGTACTTCTCTGTTCAGTGAATGGGAGTAAAGCACTGGCAGTGGAAGAGGGGGCTGTAAAGAGCAGAGTGAGGAACAATACCATGAGAAAACTCCAGTGAGAAACCCTCAGTGAGAGTGGACTAAAACAACACAGCTGATTTTGGTAAGACTCAGACCTCTGTGTTTACAGTCTGCTAGGCCATTGCAAGCAACCTGTGAGAATAAGGGATTATACCTTCAGGAATTTGGCCTGCTTAAGGCACATCATCTACATGTTTGGTGTTGTGACAAAATGTTCTAGTTAAGAACCAGGAATATGCTGTCATACCAATTGATAGTTCATAAAAATATTGTTGTGTCATTATAAATAATATGAAATCGTTTGTTACAGAGAAATAGAGAGAATGTTAGATGCTATAGAAATGACTTCATTTACCTTCCTTTACTTCATTGTCTCTCATAAATATAGAACAAAAAATTATCAAGTTCTATCTTAAAAGTTTGACTCAACATTAATGAGAGCCCTTGGGAAGCAGTGGCAAAGGATAATGTGGCTGGACCAGTTGGTCTTTTGGGGAAATAGGTTCGAATCTCACCATGAGAGACTGAGAGATTTGAATTCAATAAAAATCTGGAAGGAGAAAGCTAAGATAATAGTGACTATGTAACCATGGATAATGGTTCTAAAAACCCATCTGGTTCACGAATGTCCCTCAGGGAAGGAAATCTGCCATCTTTACCTCATCTGTTCTGCATGTGTCTCCAGACCCACAGCAGTGTCATCGACGCTTAACTATTTCCAGGACGATTTGGGCAATAAATGCTGGCCTAGCCAGTGGCACCCATGAATGGATTCAAAGGATCAAAATCCTCTGTGTGAGAAACAACTTCCTGTTTCACCCTGAAATGGCCTGGTTCATTTGATAAAATTTGATCACCTGGTTCTGGATTCCTCCATCAAAGGAAAGTAGGTCACTGAATTATTCCCACAATTTGTGGCACAGAAATTACTTGCCATAAACCTTATTTTTAATATATGATGTTACAAATGTTATATAATTACAATACACTATACGTGTGCCCATAAAAACAGAGGGCAGGATTTCTCAGATGGTGAGCTGGGAAATCCCATCACTTAAAGTGTTGTTAGATGGTGCACCCCTATCAATTTCAGCCAATCGACACATTGACCCATGTGAGGGCTTTAATCTGCCTCAGGGAGCTCCCAGTCAATGACAGAAGTGCCAAGGTTTTCCCTAGATTTTAAGTCCTGGAATTCAGGACTAGTCAAGTGCTGGGGTGACGTGAGGGCTGGGGAGATGTCCGGGACTGTTGGTGGAGAGGGTAAAGGGGGAAGGAGGCTAAAGAGAGGCAGAGCATTTGAAGCAGTACATCTGATTTGGAAAAAGGAGAAATATGAGAAATACATTCTCACCACATTTCAGCTTGAGCTCTGGTGGGACTCAGCACCTTTGTGAACAATACAATTGGCCACTTAAGGACTTCAAATGTTGCAAGGGTGAATGGAGACATAAAATAACAGACAGCTTGAGGTCATGGCAGAGAGCAGCGGGAATAGCAGTCGTGCAGAAAATTAAGTGTTGTTTTTCCAGCTTGCAGCAGGTCTGACATGGTAGTGTTGGCCAGGGAACACAGTCATGATCTTTATGGACTTCAGTAACGCGTTCGACAAAGTTCCCCATGGGAGACTGATTAGCAAGGTTGGATCTCATGGAATACTAGCCATTTGGATACAGAACTGGCTCAAAGGTAGAAGACAGAGGGTGGTGTTGGAGGGTTGTTTTTCAGACTGGAGGCCTGTGACCAATGGAGTGCCACAAGGATCGGTGCGGAGCCCTCTATTTTTTGTTGTTTACATAAATGATTTGGATGTGAGCATAAAAGGTACAGTTAGTAACTTTGCAGATGACACTAAAATTGGAGGGGTAGTGGACAGCAAAGAGGGTTACCTCAGATTACAACAGGATCTGGACCAGATGGGCCAGTGGGCTGAGAAGTGGCAGATGGAGTTTAATTCAGATAAATGCGAGGTGCTGCATTTTGGGAAAGCAAATCTTAGCAGGATTTATACACTTAATGGTAAGGTCCTAGGGAGTGTTGCTGAACAAAGAGACCTTGGAGTGCAGGTTCATAGCTCCTTGAAAGTGGAGTCACAGGTAGATAGGATAGTGAAGAAGGCGTTTGGTATGCCTTTTTTTATTGGTCAGAGTATTGAGTACAGGAGATGGGAGGTCATGTTACGGCTGTACAGGACATTGGATAGGCCACTGTTGGAATATTGCGTGCAATTCTGGTCTCCTTTCGGAAAGATGTTGTGGAACTTGAAAGGGTTCAGAAAAAATTCACAAGGATGTTGCCAGGGTTGGAGGATTAGAGCTATAGGGAGAGGCTGAACAGGCTGGGGCTGTTTTCCCTGGAGGGTCAGAGGCTGAGGGGTGACCTTAAAGAGGTTTATAAAATTATGAGGGCCATGGATAGGATAAATAGGCAAAGTCTTTTCCCTGGGGTGGGGGAGTCCAGAACTAAAGGACATAGGTTTAGGGTGAGAGGGGAAAGATATAAAAGAGACCTAAGGGGCAACATTTTCACATAGATGGTGGTACGTGATGGAATGAGCTGGCAGAGGAAGTGGTGGAGGCTGGTACACTTGCAGTATTTAAGAGGCATTTGGAAGGAAAATGTTGAAGGAACATAACAATGGCAAAAAAACTGATGCATTTTGCATGCATGAATCATGTAGTTAGCACAGAACAAAGGAGGGAACTGCCTCATGAAGCATCTTTATACCTTGTGTGAAAGCTGAATTTCGCCTTAGGCGTCTCACAATGAACAGGCCTTTAACCAAAGATATTACTGAAGAGACATCAGGGTACATAGCATCAGCCATTATTCACCATACTGGTTTCATCCTGAGCAACGATTATAAGGTTAGTGAGCAGGACCTAAGTTTCCTGAAACTGAACTAAGAAATTCCATATCTTATTTATTACGCTGGCATTAGGCATATTGTGTAACTACTGCTATAATGTTCCTCAGTGAAGATGCTTAGTGTCAATAATGCAAGATAAGTAAGAAGCGTCCCTGAGTTAGTGCGTATTTTATAATAAAGAATACAAATAGTGTTTCATATAGTCTAATAATTTTCATTACATTTCTAAAATTAAGCTGTTGTCTGTGTCATAACTTACTAATCATAACTGAGTACTTTTCACTCATTACTCCTGGAATTGTTGACCTCTCAGTTGAATTTTAAAATCCCACCCTTGTTTTCCAATTCATTCATTCTGTTCACTGCAGAAGTGTGCATGATCTGCAGCATGTACTGCAGCAACTTACCAAGGCTCTTTGGACATCACTTTCCAAACCTTTTTACCACTTTAGGCAAGAGCAACAGATGCACAGAAACACCACTTCCTGCAAGTTCGACTTACTACCCCTAAAATGGTATAATTTGAAGTGAAAATTACATTGCCATATGTGATAGTATTTGTGAACCTCAATCTGTTTGCTACTTAAAAGAATGCAATTATATATATTGTCTTTGGAACCTTGTGATAAATTAAAAATTTAAGAAATAACATATTGTGTCTTTGGATAATTTAGATTTATTTTATCTTCCTGATTCCTTGGCTTACAAGTTATTCTGTGATCTGATTGAATGATTAGGTTGTCAGTGTCCTGAAGGCAAGTAGACTTTTCACTAAGAGCACACCTACTCTTGAGGTCTATAAACAAAGCTTTATATTCGCTCGAACTCTTTTAACAAAGTGACTATAAATTAGTTATAGCGTCTTTACAGCCTTCACCAGCTTGTCCTCAGTGGGAATGGAACATTACATCTACTACGTTGCTACTTGCAGGTCAGCAAACTGCAGAAGTTACATGCTGATTTATTTTAATGTGGTGTAATTGTTTTGAATGTTTCTAGTGGGTTTCTTTCCCTCCAGTTTTCCTAACCTTTTATATACCCAAGGTGAGCTCTGACACTGGGTTAAGTTTGGTGACTAACAGTGTACTTTGGACAATACCATTTTCTTTAGTTTACCTTTCTTCTTTCGCTCCACTTTTTTTATTATGTCCTGCTCTTTTACATCATGGCTGGGTGTTTTAAATGGATCATGATATTGCTTGGAGGTGGGTAGTGCACTGCCCTGTGCCAAATCTGTGCCAGAATCCTGGCCTCGAACCACTTTCAATGAGGGCTCATCGGATTGCATTGGCTGCCCACCTGGAAGGGAAGGGGCCAACAAATTGAGCCCGTATTACTGCAATGACAGACCTTTCCAGTCAGTAATGCAAACTACCCATGTTTGCTTGGACAGTGTCCAGGCCACAGTATCGGTCTTGGCTCTGCAGGTGGGGGAGGTTACATGAACGGGATCATGAATCAAAAATGAGACTGTTCCCACAACCCATTATGGCAGCAGTGGCTTTGAAAAAAATCTTTACCTTCAGGACCCCTCTGACTCTATATTCACACACCAGCTCTCATATTGATCATTGATTGGATTTTAAAAGCATATATTTGATTTCTGATCAGACAGTGAACCAGTTTGGTTGCATTTAATTGGCTGGGCAGTCCTATAACCCAGCAGCAGGGTTGGGACTGAAGTGAGCCCCCTTGCCTAGTGCCTAGTCTGCTTTAAAAAACATGCTCTGTGGAATATGGGCATTGCTGGCTCGACCAGCATTTATGACCTATCCTGAATTGCGCAGAGGACAGTTAAGAGTTAACCATATTGCTGTGGGTCTGCAATCATATGTAAGACAGCAAATTTTCTTCTCTCAAAGGCTTTAGTGAATTGGATGGGTTTTTATAACAATTGACAGTGGACACATAGTTATCATTAGGTTAGGTTTTTAATTTCAGATTTGTCCTGAAGTTAAATTTCACCATATCCCATGATGGGATTTGAGCCCATGACTGCAGAACATTAGTCTGGGGTGCTGGATGATTAAATCTAGTGACGCCACCATTATACCACCACACCCTGAAAAACATGCCCTGTCCCTTTTATAGCAGCCTGAGATCCCATGAAGTGAAAAGGAATATTACTTTAGTGAGATGATGTCCCTTGACAAATCAGAACTTCTCTTGGTTTATATGACAGTGAGCTGCACAACCTTGATTATTTATCTGTACCCTCATGGAGGAGATTGCAAGTTTTCAGTACCATAGAATTGATTTATGTATAAACATTAAATTAGTGTCTAGCTGTATTGCATAAATATTTTAACAACTGCATCTTAAACATTTTTTGAAGATTGCTCCAGAAGTTTCTTTGAGAAGTGTTAGAAACATGCTCAAGTTTTTGTTCTTCTCTCAGATTACCTAAAAAAAGACTTTCCTCATGGACAGTATCTCAAATGCACATACCGGCTGCATTTTTGAAGAGTCATGGAGATTCCATGGAATCTCCTTTTGCAATAGTTTTCAACTGTGCTGGTAGGGCAAAGGGAGCAGGTCATTCCTCAGCCCCAGGGGATTCATTTGAAATGATAATTCAGTTTAACAGATCCCATTTTCACTGGAGCAATTACCTTAACCACCAGTGTAAAAATTTAGGTAACAATTATCAAGCTGCAAATTTGGTTGAGTACTTAGTCCTTTAAAAATTAGAAATAACAGCTTGTTTGTGTCAGTGGAGGTTTAAAAAAATCTCAAACTGTCAAGTTATTTAAAGCTCCAACCGATTAACAATTATAAAGCAGCAGATAGGCGGTATGTGTCCGTAAGAGTTGAAATAAATCTAAACTAACAATTACAAAAGCTGTTTATTGACATTATCCCAGGATTAGTATTATAGCTTGGCTGCTGTCCATGGCCTATCAGCAACTCAATAGGGGATTCTAAATTCACAATTTGATTGACTGCTGAAAAAGATCATTAAAAGATTAGTAATCTTTGATGAGTAGTTATAAATATCGGTGTTTGTTTTTATAAGGGATAAATTCATGAATCATTTCTAATAATGTTTCTGGAAAAAAAAGACTTGAGGAGGGACTTTAGAAGTGAATCAGAATACAAAAAGGGTAATAACAATAAGCGTGATGCACGTTTCTAAAATGTGTCTGAAATAATTGTGTGAATAATTTAACATGATTTTATGCTGTCTACATTTACCATCACTTTCTTTGAATTGGTTATCATGAATAAATTTTATTAAAGCTACATTAAGGGCTAAATAGATATTTAGACCTTTGCTTAATTGAATCTCAACATGATTCTTAAGGTCTGCCTAATGTGGGTTCTCAGTGAATTAGCACAGATGATGTAAGGAAAAAGAGGTAGGGACCCATGCACTGTTGTGAGTTGGCATTAAGTTGGCATGGGGCATGAAATGTAGAAACATACAAAATAGGAGCAGGCGTAGGCCATTGACTCCTTGGAGCCTACTCCATTATCAATGTGATCATGGATGAAAGAGTCATAGAGATGTACAGAATGGAAACAGACCCTTCAGTCCAAATCGTTGTGCCGACTAGGTATCCCAACCCAAATCTAGTTCCACCTGCCAGCACCCGGCCCATATCCCTCCAAACCTTTCCTATTCATACATCCATCCAGATGCCCTTTAAATGTTGCAATTGTACCAGTCTCCACCACTTCCTCTGGCAGCTCATTCCATACACCTATCACCCTCTGCATGAAAAGGTTGCCTGTTAGATCTCTTTTATATATTTTTTTCCCTTTCATCCTAAGTCTATGTCCTCTAGTTCTGGCTCCCCCACCCCAGGTAAAAGGCTTTGTCTATTTATTCTATCCATGCCCCTTATGAATTTATGAACCTCTATGAGGTCACCCCTCAGCCTTTGATGCTCCAGGGAAAGCAGCCCCAGCCTATACAATCTCTCCCGATAGCTCAAATCCTCCAACCCTGGCAACATTCTTGTACATCTTTTTTGAACCCTTTCAAATTTCACAACATCATCCAGCTCAAGAGCCTGTTCTTGCTTTTCTGCTGTATCCTTTGATCCCTTTTAGCTCCAAGTGCTGTTTCCAACACCTTCTTGAAATTATACAATGCTTTGACCTTGATTGCTTTCTGTGCTAGTGAATTCCACAGGCTAACCACTCTCTGGGCAATGAAATTTCTCCTCATCTCAATCCTAAATGGTTTACCTCATAACCATAGACTATAACCCCTGGTTCTGTACTTCTCAATCATCTGGAACATTCTTCCTATGTTTAATCTGTCTAGTCCTGTTAGAATTGTATAGCTTTTTTATGAGATTCACCCCACCTCCTTCATTCTTATGAATACAATACTAACTGATTTAACCTCTCCTCACACTGCAGTCCTGGCATCCCAGGAATCAGTCTGGTAAACATTAGCTGCAATCCCTCCAGAACATCCTTTCTCAAATATGGAGAACAAAACTGCACAAACTATTAAAGGTGTGCTCTCACATAATAATTGCAGCACAACATCCCTGCTCCTGTACTTGGAATCCTCTTGCTATGAAAGCCAAAATACCATTTGCTTCCTTCACTGCCTGCTGTGCCTGGTTGCTTACTTTAAGAGACTCGCGTATGATTCTGCCCAGGTCTTGTTTCCCATTCTGCTACCTCAATTCATGGCCATTCCAATCTGCCAATAACCTGCATTCCTATTTTTCCAACAAAATGGATAATCTCACATGAATCCACATTATACTTCTTCTGACATGCATTTGCCCACTCACTCAACTTGTGAAATTCATACTGAAACATCTATTCATCCTTCTCACAGCTGCAGGATTCAAGTTGGATGGTCTATTGAATTAACTGGATTTTACCACTGAATTCAAATTGATATTTCAGAAGTTGTATTCCAATTACAGGGAAATTCTACCAAAATATTAACTAGAGGGCATTCAGGGCATTCAGGCTGAGAGGGGAAAGATTTAAAAGGGACCTAAGGGGCAACTTTTCCACAAAGAGGGCGGTGCATGTAATGAATGAACTGCCAGAGGAAGTGGTGGAGGCTGGTACAATTATAACATTTAAAAAGTCTGTGAATGGGTATATGAGTAGGAAGGATTTAGAGGAACATGGGCCAAGTGCTGGCAAATAGGAATTGATGAACTTAGGATATCTGGTCAGCATGGACAATTTGGATCAAATGGTCTGTTTCCATGCTGGACATATCTATTACTCTATGATGTCTTCTGTAGCATATAAATTCAGAGTTAGTTTCTGAGTCAGAGGGAGATACAGCCACAGAAACAGACCCTTCTGTCTAACTCATCCTTGCCGATCATTTGTCCAGTATAAAGCTAGTCCCATCTGCCAGCACTTGGCCAGTATAACTCTAAACTCTTTATGTTTATTTACCTATCCAGGTGCCTTTTAAATATTGTAACATTACCAGCCTACACCACTTCCTCTGGCAGCTCATTCCTTGCAAGCACCACCCTATGCATGAAAAAGTTGGCCCTTAGGTCCCTTTTATATCTTTTCCTTCTCACCTTACACCTATACCGTCCGATTTTGGACTGCCGTACCCTGGGGTAAAGATCTTGGCTATTCACTGTATCCATGCCTGAAATGATTTTATAAACTTATAGAAGGTCACCCTTCAGCCTCCGACACTCCAGGGAAAATAGCTTTCTTTTTTTTTATTTATGAGGATGTTTACTTCTAATTTTGTTCCATTTCTGGATTATATATCTTCTACGATCAGCAGGCCAAGCAAGTACAGCAACTAATTTCTAAGTTTCTGAAATAACTGGTGTTGAATTGATTATTGGGATGTTTGCAGGAAAGTATAGTGCATGCTACCATACTCCTTCAGGTTTTTATTTTTAATATTTAGCATTTGCTTGGGCTGTGCATGCTTGATAATAATAAAAAAAAGTCCTCAGAGGGTTATGTTGAGCTCTGAAGGGTGTGAACAATATGAAAAATATGAAATGTGCAATACCCAACTGCTATTGCCCCTAAAGGCTAGTTGACGATTATGTTAAACAATTTGTTTTTATGGCAGTTTCAGGATGATTTAGTAGCGCATGTTACCGTCTTTGTGACCTTGCCCTGAAAAAGCTGTTTGAAGCTATTTACACTCAGTAACATTCAAGCTTTTCCATTTACTTCAAACTGAGAGGCAGATTGCATTAGCTACTTTACTGAGCACACAGCCTTACTGAAGTAGCGAGATCGTGAGAAATTAGGATCTTGTTCGGTTAACTCTTTGCCCCGGGCAGCCAAAAAAACTGAGATATAGGCAAGTTATGCTAATTTGACACTTGCCCTACAAGGCGAGTGCATGAGCCCCTGCTGTGTGATGCAGGCTGGGAAAATGATTAATTGAACAGTAGCAAAGGTAGACAGCCATACATGTTTTTAGAGGAATGTACTTCCTGTTATTTTTGTATTGTTAAGCTTGAATATTTAGTGGCTTAAAGTGGCTACATTGGCTATGGAATAGAGGCTCAGTAGTAGTTTCAGTGGTACAGTATGTGAATTAGCCTCTATTATATGTATAAACTGGTGAATTTAAATAGCCTTTGAAATTGAGGTGCTGAGTAGTGCATAATAATTCTAATGTCAATGTTCTAAAAAATTAAACTTCTGTTTTAGCAACATTTCTCTCAGTTATCTTGATCTAAATATTATTGCATTTGGTCATTCAAAACTTCCCAAGTATTTAAATCAGATTTAATCTGGTAGAAACAATGAAGTAGCTTATCTCAATTGTTTACATCTGTGAACATAAGAAATATGAGCAGGATAGGCTGTGTATGGAGTCTTGAGTTTGTTTGATCATTTGATTAGGCACTAGCTGATCTGATCTCAATCTCAACTTCACTTTCACACCTATTCCCCATGATACTTCACCACCCCAATCCTCATCAAAGTTATTGACTGAAGTTAGTTAATATTGATCAAAGTATGTTACTGTTTGTCCAGTGCTATGAACACTTGAGTTTATTCCACTTTTTCTGTAGATGTTTAAAACTTGATAACAGTGCAAGTTTTCTTTAAAAAGAGAATAAGTTAGTTGATATTATTTGTTATATTGATAGCAGGCAAAATATTTATGAAGCTTTTTTTCCCCATTTTATCAATTAACTGATTGAGCTGTGAGAATGATTTGGAGATGCTGCTGTTAGACTGGGGTGTACAAAGTTAAAAATCACACAACACCAGGTTATAGTCCAACAGGTTTAATCGGAAGCACTAGCTTTTGGAGCGCCGCTCCTTCATTAGGTGCTTGCGTGATGAAAGAGCGATGCTCTGAAAGCTAGTGCTTCCAGTTAAACCTGTTGGACTATAACCTGGTGTTGTGTGATTTTTAACTTTGAGCTGTGAGAAGTTAGCATTTTAAAATGTCATAGATTCATAAGATTGTACTGCACTGAAGTAAACCCTTCAGCCTAACTCATCCATGCCAATCAAGTTTCCCAGACTAAACTTGTCACATTTTCCTGTGTTTGGCTCATATTCTTCTAAACCTTTCCTATTCATGTACTTGTCCAAATGTATTTTAAATGTTGGAACTGTAACTGCAGCTACCACTTCCTCTGGCAGTTAATACCATGTACAAACAACCCTCTGTTTGAGAAAATTGCACCACAGGTTCCTTTTAAATCTTTCTCCTCTCACCTTAAACATATGCCACCTAGTTTTGAACTCCCCTACTGTAGGGTAAAGATCTTTGACATTCAACTTCTCAATGCACCTCATGATTTTATAAACCTCTGTAAGGTCACCCCTCAACCTCACATGCTCCAGTGAAAAAAGTTCCAATCTATCAGCCTCACTTTATAACTCAGTCCCAGTAACAATCTTGTAAATCATTTTTGCACCCTCTCCAATTTAATAATATCCTTCCTAAAATAGAACTGTGCACAACACTCCAAAAGTGGCCTCACCAATGTCCTGTACAACCTCAACATGATGTCTCAACTCCTATACTCAATGGTCTAAGCAATGAAAGTGAGTGAATTTACTTCATAGCCTTGAGGTTATTAGTTCCGGTCATAGGGCAACCTACCATTCTGTTCTGATTCTCTTCAGATCCCTGCTGAACTATTAGAGGTGCAACATCTTGTAGTAACAAAAGGAGATGGGAGGCAATGAGATGGAGTGCTGGCAGTGTTAACAGTTGGACAACCTTCCGGGTCTGATTTGCAATGTTTACCTAGGATATAAAAAAAAACTTGCATCCCTTCCAGTTTTTTCTCCCAAAGGCACCAGTGCATGCTGGGTTGAAGGTCCACCCTGCCAGATGCTCTTCAGTGTCTCTTCCAGTTGACCAAACTTCACCCCGAGGCTAATTTCTCAAGAAACATTATTCAGTAGTGGTGAAGGTGACCATGGCCATGACCTTTTAGGTATTGGGTACCTTCCAATTGGAACTGGAGAAATTGGAAACATTTTACAGTTTACGGTCCATTGCTGCATGAGAGAGGTCATTGGCACTCCATTCAAAAAGAGCTAATTACATTTCATTCTCTTTTGCAGAGACAAAAAAGGTAAGTGAACATGAAACCTAACTAAGATACCAGACATCCATAGTATAAAGTGGCTTGACTGCGTGCATGTCACTTTGCAGGAGTTACCTATCAATCCTGCTTTATAGTGCAACCAAAAGAGATTGTACTTCGTAAGCTTCCAACTACAGTGTCAATATGTGCCAAGATCACACAGATCAGGGGCGGCACGGTGGCACAGTGGTTAGCACTGCTGCCTCACAGCGCCAGAGACCTGGGTTCAATTCCCGACTCAGGCGACTGACTGTGTGGAGTTTGCACATTCTCCCCGTGTCTGCGTGGGTTTCCTCCGGTGCTCCGGTTTCCTCCCACAGTCCAAAGATGTACGGGTCAGGTGAATTGGCCATGCTAAATTGCCCGTCGTGGGGTAAATGTAGGGGTATGGGTGGGTTGCGCTTCGGCGGGTCGGTGTGGACTTGTTGGGCCGAAGGGCCTGTTTCCACACTGTAAGTAATCTAATCTAAAGATATACTGGTAGCAGTGTCAAAATGTCCTCTCGAGAGTTGTCCATTGTGCCAGCTCGAATTGAACCATTAAGGTAAGCCAGACCACAGGGGCTAACCACTGCATAAGACCGATGACTGTATAATGCAACCAGACAATTGGGCATTCCCCTGGAGAGCATGGTTCCCCTAGTTCATAATGGTTCCAGGCAGGATACCACAAATGGTTCCGCTTCCATATGAGGAGAGGTCAACCAGCTGTCCTCCTGCTCCCTTGGTTAGATACGACAAAGATCCCTCCTCTGCCAGATCAAAGGAATTTAGATTTTTAAAGGAGTCAGTATCACCAGGTTTTATTGAATTAACAAAAGAACAAGCTTCTATCAAAAAAAATGGACTAGAATAAGAAGTGAGTCCAAAAAAATAGATTAAAAACTGCAATAAATATGGATCATTCTAGGAGTTGTTTGTGAATAGTAGATTGTTGTGGTCGTTGCTTTGCATGACACCACTAACATTGACACTGGGGACTGAACATTCAATTTCAAGATTCTTGGCTTTGCTGGCTGATTGAAATTCTTCTAACCAGGTTCCTGTCAACAGTTGCTAGATAGCAGCCATCGGAACTTCTTTTCCTCTGTTACCTACATTGAACAGAAGTGTTCAATGGCAACTCAGGCTGTGACCTTCACAGCACAATAGTACATACTATTTTGGGAACAGTGATCACAATTCCGTAAGTATTAGAATACTCATGGACAAGGACAAGAGTGGTCCTAAAGGAAGAGTGTTGAGTTGGGGGAAGGCCAACTATTGCAAAATTTGGCAGGATCTGGCGATTGAAAGCGGCTGTTTAAGGGTAAATCCAAATTTGATATGTGGGAGTCTGTTAAAGAGAGGTTGATTAGCGTGCAGCACAGATGTGTCCCTGCGAAAATAAAGGATTGAAATGGCAAGATTAAGGAACCGTGGGTGACTGGTGAAATTGTGAGAATAAGAGGAAAAAGGAAGCATACATAAGGTCTAGGCAATAGAAAACAAACAAAGCTTGGGAAGAATATCAGGAAAGTAGGAATAATCTGAAACAAGAAATTAAGAGGGCTAAAAGGGGTGATGAAATATTTTAGGCAAAAAGGGTTAAAAAATGTTCCAAAGCCTTTTGTTGTATATAAGGAGCAAGAGGGCAAATAGAGAAAGGGTTGGCCTACTCAAGGACAAAGTTATATGTGGAGTCAGAGAAAATGGGGGAGATTCTTAATGAGTACTTAGTGTCTGTATTCACCGAGGAGAGGGACATGATGGATGCTGAGGTTAGGGATAGATGTTTGATTAGTTTCGGTCAAGTCAGCATAAAGAGGGAAGAAATATTGAGTATTCTAAAAAGCATTAACGTGAACATGTCCCCAGGTCCAGATGGGATCTATCCCAGGTTATTGAGGGAAGCAAGAGAGTAAATAGCTGGAGCCTTAATAGATATTTTTGCAGCATCCTTGAAAATCAGTGAGGTCCCACAGGACTAATTGCTAATATTGTTCCCTTGTTTAAGAAGGTTAGCAGGGATAATCCAGGTATTTATAGACTGGTGAGCCTGACTTCAGTGGTAGGGAAACTGCTGGAGAAGACACTGAGGGATAGGATCTATTCCCTTTTGGAAGAAAATGGGCGTATCACTGATAGGCACCATGGTTTTGTGCAGGGAAGGTAATATCTTACCAATGTAATAGAATTCGTTGAGGAAGTGACAAAGTTGATTGATGAGGGAAGGGTTGTAGATGTCATATATGTGGACTTCAGTAAGGCGTTTGATAAGGTTCTACATGATGGGCTGATGGAGAAAGTGAAGTTGAATGGGGTCCAGAGTGTATTAGCTAGATGGATAGAGAACTGGCTGAGCAGCAGGTGAAGGCTGTTTCTCAAAATGGAGAACTGTGACCAGAGGTGTTCCATAGGAATACATGTTGGGACCACTGTTGTTTGTGATATTATAAATGTTCTGGAGGAAGGTATAGGTGGTCTGATAAGCAAATTTGCAGATGACACTAAGATTGGTAGAGTAGAAGTTAGTGAAGGGGACTGTCAAGAGAATGCAGCAGAATATAGAGTCTTTGAGAGTTGGGTGGAGAAATGGCAAATAGACTTCAATCTGGGTAAATGCAAGGTGATGCATTTTGGTAGATCAAATTCAAGAGCAAACTATACAGTAAATGGAAAAGCCCTAGGGAAGATTGATGTACAGAGAGATCTGGGTGTTCATGTCCATTGTACCCTGAAGGTGGCAACGCAGGTCAAGAAGGCATACAGCATGCTTTCCTTCATTGGAAGAAGTATTGTGTACAAGGGTTGGCAGGTCTTCTTACAGTTGTATCAGACTTTGGTTTGGCCACATATGGAATACTGCGTACAGTTCTGGTCGCCACATTGCTAAAACGATGTGGATGCTTTGGAGAGGATGCAGAGGAGATTCACCAGAATGCTGCCTGATATGGAGAGCACTAACTGTGAAGAGAAGTGGAGAAGATTAGGATTATTTTCATTAGAAAGATGGAGATTGAGGGGGGGGGGGAGGGTTCCTGACTGAGGTCTATAAAATCCCTTTCACCATTTCCTTTTTAGTTTCTCTGTTTGAAGTTTCCTTGACTTTGTACAGGTGTGACATTCTATTCTGTGATTCCATTCGAGACTCTACCTGTCAATGAAATTACATCCACATTTGGCTCCAAGCAAAATGGTTTCAACCGTCCATTGGCCAAAACCTCTGATGACCATCCCAAATGCAGGCAGTAATATCTCCCCCATGGAAGTCAACAAATGCAGTCTTGCCTGTACCCTTCTGGTTAGCTTCTAATGCCTCCAGTTATGTGCCATCTTATTGTGCAGTGGAGAGAAACTGTGTCATTCAATGTTGTACAAAGAATTTGGCTGATGTGGCTGTCATGCTTCAATAGTTAGCAGTTTCATGGAGTGGCACAGAACCACTGAGTTGCTGTCAGCTTGTTGGAGAGCAATGCAGTCAGTCCCATTCCCATTCTCGTACTCTACTTCCATAGTTCTGGAAGTTTATTATTTCAAGTATCATAGCTAATAGGCATGAAGAGAAATCTCAAACAAAGGATGCGTTCTTGTCTGTATTTTTGTGTTTTACATTGTTTCTTTTAAAAATGGGTAACTTTGCTGAATTTATAGAATGACCAAGGTCAATCACTAAATTATTTGCAAAAGGTTCTGAATCTTTTGCATTGTAAAGACATTCCAGTTAAAGCTTATACAAAGAAACTGAAGGTGAGCTGTCTGCTTCCAGGCACCTTCAGAGAATGGAAAATGCCAAGACCTATGTTGTCAAAATGAGAGCTAATAATTTTACAGTTACCTTTTCACCTCACAGTGGAACCTTGAACGGGGGTGGTAAAGCTGCACACTAGCTGACTAACCTTCCAGTTATCTCACCATCAGTACTTAAAATGCCTGCCCTAGTTACATTGCTGAAATCAGAACTGGTTGAATTGCTTATATCTATGATAGAGTCAGGGTTAGGTGTGTTGGTCTCCTGAGGAGTATCCTTCATCTCTCTTCAGGTTGCTGGTCTTGAAGAAAGACCACAGGGCCCTGTTCGCTAAGGTGACTATTTTTGGATACTGACTGCTCATTTGCTCCAAGGAGGATAACAAGCAGCTTCTGAAACCTAACATTGGAGCCGAGATTCTGGTTAGCTTGTTCTTGAAGCTTACTCCTGAAACCATTGTTCAAAATTCTAAAATTTGGACTGGAAGACTGTCTGAGAAGGATGTGAAAGAATTACAATGAAGGCAAATAGTGAATTTCTGAGGTAAAGAAAAGGTTTTATGTCTTCACTACAGATGTTGTTGTTAGAGCATGTTGGTATGTTGAGCAATGTGCAAGCATAGTGATAAAGCTGGTTGGATATGGCATTTGAAGATGCATTCACTGACCTTGACCACTTCATTTGGCATGTAACTTCTTGCAATGTGACCTCCAGAACCTCAGGATTACAGTCCTGTCATTGACCAGTTATCTGCCCACTATGTTTGGAGAGTTTGCCTGAAGATCCTCCCATGGTTCTTTGACCGTTTTTCTTGTCAGTCTTTGGCTCCATTTTATCTTGGCTCAATCCTTTCTCATCCTGTTGAAGCTAGTATGTAGGAGTATTTAAGAATGCATTCTCTGATCATTACCGTTTGTGTGAGGTCATGTCACTTCTCATGACACAATGATATTGCCTCCAGGTTCTTAGGGCTTCTGTCCTGGCATTCATGGTTATCTGACTGTTTTCTCAGGCCATGTTTGGGGAGTCTCCTGTCTCCTTGCAGATGCAAGACACCACTCTTCCTGTGCATCTTCTTTTCTGTGGCTTTCAGTGAGTTTGTCCTACGATACACTGAGATCATTGCTGATTCATTCATTCTCTAGTCCACATTTTTGTCTTTCCCCCATAACATTTGACTCCCTTACTGATTAAAAATCTGTCACTCTCAGCCTTAGATATACTTCATGATCCAGCGTTGACAGCCTTCTGTAGTAAAGAATGTCACAGATTGACGCTGTTTGAGAGAGAAAACAAAATCCTCTTCATTTCTTTTTAGATGGGTGAATCCTTATTCCCTCTGGTCCCAGACTCTGCTCCAAAGGGGAAACAACCTATCGTCATTCAATCTGTCAAGTTCCCGAAGTATCTTATATATTTCAATAAAACAACTGAAGACTCGCACAACAGTTAGCAGTGAATGATGGCTTGTTCAGAATATGAACCAGGATCTCTTACATACCATTGTACAACACATCCCAAAGCAAGAATGAGACCTCTAGGTCAACAAGGCAACTACACAAACAATGGAGCCTTGGTTATTGGATGGTCTGGAACCGACAACTTTTCAAGTTACTAGCTAAACATTTTGAGCTATTGTGCCACTCCCAAATGTTACATCCTTTATTTTAAGTGTCCCAGCATAAAAGTGTTGTACACCCTTTTCCATCACACTGTTAAGAGATGCAGAATCGCTTTAAGAAGTGTAGGTGAGCTTTAATTGTCGTGAACCACACGGATATGGCCAGTCAACAGCAGAGCTGGCAGAATGCTATGGTCATGTAAAAGAACTGGCAACACAGATTTAGTTAGCGACAAAAAAAAACCCTGCAGATTCTGGCATCCGAAATACATAGGCAGGAGGCTGGAAGAACACAGCAAGCCAGGCAGCATCAGGAGTTGGAGAAGTTGATATTTCGAGTTTAACCCTGTCCTGAAGAAGGGTGTGTTCTTCCAGCCTCCTACCTATGTAGCACAGATTTAGTGGCAGTCAGTGGCCATGGATGAACTGTGTGACTTGACCCCATACCCAGTCAGTTGCCATGGATGAACTTGTGACTTGACCCCATGCCCAGTCAATAAGCATGGATGAACTATGTGATTTGGTTCCTTGCCTAGTCAGTGGATAAGGTTGAATTGTGCATCTTGATCCCCATGATCAATTTTGCAGGCTATCTAATTAAGCCTTCTCATTCTTTTACTGGATATGTCACAGAGTCCAGTTCTATATGACTCTGTATACGACAGGAAACTTAGGAGCATTGACATACAGAGAGATCTTGGGGTGTAAGTTCGTAGCTCCCCAAAAGTGGCAACACAAGTGAATAACGTGGTAAAGAAGGCATACAGCAAGCTTGGTCAGGGCATTGAGCATAAAAATTGACACATCATGTTGCAGTTAGGCCACATTTGGAGCATAGTGTGCAGGTCTGATCATCACACTACAGAAAGCATGTGGAACCTTTGGAGAGAGTGCAGTAGAGGTTTACCAGCAGTTGCCTGGATTGCAGTGTAGTAGCTATATAGAGGGGTTGGATTGTTTTCATTGGAATGTTGAAGGCTGATGGGGTGACTTGATAGAAGTATTTAAAATTATGAGAGACATGGACAGCATGGAGAGTCGAAATCTTTTTTCCGATGGTGGAATTGTCAAATCTTAGGAGCCAAAGGGTTAAGATGAGAGGGGGAAAGTTTAAAGAAGCTATTACAAGGAAAGTTTTCTACATAGAGGATGACAAGTGCCTGGAACACAGGGAGCAGATATGATAGCAATGTCTAAGAGGCATTTAGACAGACAGACAGAGAATAGAGAGATACGGACCTTGTGCAGACAGGGGGGATTAGTTTTGAGCAGCAACATGGTTGACACCGACATGGTGGGCCGAAGAGTCTGTTCCTGTGCTGGACTATTCTGTGTTCACATTCTGCTGCATTGATTTTGGCCTGGCAAAGTGTTCTGGTGAAAACAAATTAGGCAGGCTCTCTCAACTACTAATTGGCCTTTTTTTTAGTAGAGTGACACAAAGAATATCTGTGCTACAAGAAACGGTCTGAAGTTTGATACTTAAACCTTTAGGGTATTGCTGATATCAGTTACACTCCTGCTTCAAAGAACTTTGGATTTTTGTGACAATGATAAGTAATACCTCCAAATGATAACTCCACCCTCCTCACAGCCTGAAATAAATGACTACAGTCAACTGAAAACATGCTTAGTTACTGCATGGGGTGATCTGACCTGTGAATACATCACTCTGGAGCACTTAATTTCATTCAGATGGACCACTACTGAACAGATCAGACATGACGAGAATACAGAGCAGGTCCAGGGGAAGGGACTTTGGCAGGGAAGGGGGAAATCCAAGGCAAGCGAGCCCACAAGCTTTTTCTATTACCTAGCTTCCTGCATGCCTTGGCCCCAAAGAGAAATCTGTGGGTTACTCTGAAGATCTTCCTACAAATTAACTACAGACCTGTTTCTACCAAAGCCGTTCTCCCCTTCCATTTATCTGCAGCTCCCCCTACTCCCACCTCCATTCCTGTAGGAGGGTTATATCCGGAATGTCACTTCTCCACTTCCTGATGCTGCCTGGCTTGTTGTGATCTTCCAGCCTCCAGCTTGTCTCTTTCTGCTCCTGCAATTTCTCTGCTCAGGTCCTTGCAGAAACAGTTAATATACAGATCATTCTCCTTTAACACAGTCATTGTATTCCCATGTGACGTCGTGTTATAGAAAATCATTCAATAGAAATAATGGGGCTTATGGAAAAAAACAGGATTAGGGACTCCGGTTGAGCGAACCTGACCATTTCTGGTCAGTTCGGGAAATGCCAAGTTGTTATAAGTGAAATTTCCCAATGTATTGTTGACTTCCCAGCTCCTTGTGCAGTAGAGTTTATCCAGAACCCAGCTCCCTGCCATTAAACTTTGTGAAACTTTTGGAGGTTTTATTTGGTGCGAGTAAAATTTCCTTTTTTTTGAGGGTGTGGCTAAAAGGCTGAGATGCTGTGAATAGTTGGAGGTTTTGATGGATCTCAGGTTGCAGAGAGAATGAGGGGTCAAGACTCTCAGATTGACCTTGGGTGAGCTTAGACCAGGCATAACTTGGGAATGGGTGGAGTTTGGAGAGATGAGGTTCAACAGTGGTCTGTCCTCAGTTTCACCCCCCTGCCTTCCCATCGTCTAACAGTGAACAGGAGTTCGCTTTATGAAAAAAATGGTTTGCAGTTCACAAATTGCGTTACAGCCAAATCATGTTTATGAAACACACGTTATCAAGAACTACCTGCAGTAGAATGCGACGTTTCGAGCATAAGCCCTTCATCAGGAATGAGAGAGAGTAGCCAAGCAGGCTAAGATAAAAGGTAGGGAGGAGGGACTAGGGGGAGGGGCGATGGAGGTGGGATAGGTGGAAGGAGGTCAAGGTGAGGGTGATAGGCCGGAGTGGGGTGTGGGCGGAGAGGTCAGGAAGAGGATTGCAGGTTAGGAGGGCGGTGCTGAGTTGAGGGAACCGACTGAGACAAGGTGGGGGGAGGGGAAATGAGGAAACTGGAGAAATCTGAATTCATACCTTGTGGTTGGAGGGTTCCCAGGCAGAAGATGAGGCGCTCCTCCTCCAGCCGTCGTGTTGTTATGTTCTGCCGGTGGAGGAGTCCAAGGACCTGCATGTCCTCGGTGGAGTGGGAGGGAGAGTTAAAGTGTTGAGCCACGGGGTGATTGGGTTGGTTGGTTCGGGCGGCCCGGAGGTGTTCTCTGAAGCGTTCCGCAAGTAAGCGGCCCGTCTCCCCAATATAGAGGAGGCCACATCGGGTGCAGCGGATGCAATAGATGATGTGTGTGGAGGTACAGGTGAACTTGTGGCGGATATGGAAGGATCCATTGGGGCCTTGTAGGGAAGTGAGTGTGGAGGTGTGGGCGCAAGTTTTACATTTCCTGCGGTTGCAGGGGAAGGTGCCGGGGGTGGAGGTTGGGTTGGTGGGGGGTGTGGATCTGACGAGGGAGTCACGAAGGGAGTGGTCCTTGCGGAACGCTGATAGGGGAGCGGAGGGAAATATATCCTTGGTGGTGGGGTCCGTTTGGACGTGGCGGAAATGGCGGCGGATGATACGTTGTATGCGGAGGTTGGTGGGGTGGTAGGTGAGAACCAGTGGGGTTCTGTCTTGGTGGCGGTTGGAGGAGCGGGGCTCAAGGGCGGAGGAGCGGGAAGTGGAGGAGATGCGGTGGAGGGCATCGTCGATCACGTCTGGGGGGAATCTGCGGTCCTTGAAGAAGGAGGCCATCTGGGCTGTGCGGTGTTGGAATTGGTCCTCCTGGGAGCAGATGTGGCGGAGACGAAGGAATTGGGAATATGGGATGGCGTTTTTACAGGGGGCAGGGTGGGAGGAGGTGTAGTCCAGGTAGCTGTGGGAGTCAGTCGGTTTATAATAGATGTCTGTGTTGAGTCGGTCGCCCGAGATAGAGATGGAAAGGTCTAGGAAGGGGAGGGAGGAGTCTGAGACAGTCCAGGTGAATTTCAGGTCGGGGTGGAAGGTGTTAGTAAAGTTGCCCATATTCCCAATTCCTTCGTCTCCGCCGCATCTGCTCCCAGGAGGACCAATTCCAACACCGCACAGCCCAGATGGCCTCCTTCTTCAAGGACCGCAGATTCCCCCCAGACGTGATCGACGATGCCCTCCACCGCATCTCCTCCACTTCCCGCTCCTCCACCCTTGAGCCCCGCTCCTCCAACCGCCACCAAGACAGAACCCCACTGGTTCTCACCTACCACCCCACCAACCTCCGCATACAACGTATTATCCGCCGCCATTTCCGCCACCTCCAAACGGACCCCACCACCAAGGATATATTTCCCTCCCCTCCCCTATCAGCGTTCCGCAAGGACCACTCCCTTCGTGACTCCCTCGTCAGATCCACACCCCCCACCAACCCAAACTCCACCCCCGGCACCTTCCCCTGCAACCGCAGGAAATGTAAAACTTGCGCCCACACCTCCACACTCACTTCCCTCCAAGGCCCCAATGGATCCTTCCATATCCGCCACAAGTTCACCTGTACCTCCACACACATCATCTATTGCATCCGCTGCACCCGATGTGGCCTCCTCTATATTGGGGAGACGGGCCGCTTACTTGCGGAACGCTTCAGAGAACACCTCCGGGCCGCCCGAACCAACCAACTCAATCACCCCGTGGCTCAACACTTTAACTCTCCCTCCCACTCCACCGAGGACATGCAGGTCCTTGGACTCCTCCACCGGCAGAACATAACAACACGACGGCTGGAGGAGGAGCGCCTCATCTTCTGCCTGGGAACCCTCCAACCACAAAGTATGAATTCAGATTTCTCCAGTTTCCTCATTTCCCCTCCCCCCACCTTGTCTCAGTCGGTTCCCTCAACTCAGCACCGCCCTCCTAACCTGCAATCCTCTTCCTGACCTCTCCGCCCCCACCCCACTCCGGCCTATCACCCTCACCTTGACCTCCTTCCACCTATCCCACCTCCATCGCCCCTCCCCTAGTCCCTCCTCCCTACCTTTTATCTTAGCCTGCTTGGCTACTCTCTCTTATTCCTGATGAAGGGCTTATGCTCGAAATGTCGAATTCTCTATTCCTGAGATGCTGCCTGGCCTGCTGTGCTTTGACCAGCAACACATTTGCAGCTGTGATCTCCAGCATCTGCAGACCTCATTTTTTACCTGCAGTAGAATGCCTATTTCATATAACTTTCTGCTAGATACAGGTATTCAAAATAATGACGGATCTGGACAACATTAATTGGATGAAATTGTTCTCTTCATGAAAGAATTGTGAGTGAGAGGCCACAGATTTAATGTATTTGGCAAAAGAAGCAAGAGTGATTCATGGTGGCTCCTATCTTCCCCAAAAGGTCCTCAAGCAGAGCATGAGCCACAGAAATCCAAGAGCCACCCTCGCACCAGAAACCTCCATTTGTTCAAAATGAGATTTCATTTTCTTGACTGTTGTTTTGGGGCTCTGCAACAAATGCCTTCCAGGATCTCGCTTACGCTGCACAACAGGGTGTAGAGTAGAAGACTGATGCTTATGAAGTGTGAAAAAAGTCACCTTTCAACAGAATAGGAGCAGGAGCAGGGAGAAAGAGGGCATGGTGAATCCTAGGGAAGGAGTTCCAGATTGGGGAGTAGAGTTCAGAGATATGATACTGGAAAGCCCCAGGAAGCTAAAGTGATCTCATGCAGGATTCATTGGTGTTATTGACTGACTGATGCAGAGTTGTTTCAGCTGAGGTACCCTGAATAACTGGTGATAACCACATACCTGACCTCAGGAGAAGCCTGAGCCTGCACATGGAGATCAACCAAACCAACATGCATCACACTGCAACTGTCGAACATAAATAGATTATTGGCTGCAATCTCCACTGGCACCAATCAGAACTTGATGCACTATGTTTACCTTCTAAATACTGTTTAATACAGCACCATAAATAGCATAGCAAACACTGCATAAACCAGTTAATTTAACAGTGAACCACACATTCTTTGAACAAATACATACGGAACACACCCTGTATTGACTCATTAAGTGCTCATGGCACTGTGCTGCATGTCAATGTGGAAAATTTTATGACATTCCTCCTGTGTTGAATCCTCCTACCTTGATCAGATGAGCCAATTAGCCGAGGAGTGGCAAATGGAGTTTTAATTTAGATAAATGTGAAGTGTTGTATTTTGGTGTGGCAAATCAATTATGCACTTTAATGGGTCCCACGGAATGTTGTTGAATAAAGAGACTTTGGGGTGCAGGTTCATAGTCCCTTGAAAGTGGAGTCACAGGCAGACAGGACAGGGAAGGTATTTGATACACTTGCCTTTATTGGTCAGTGCATTGAGTATAGGAGTTGGTACGTTATGTTGTGGCTGTATTAGGACATTGGTTCAGCCACTTTTGGAATATTGCAATCATATGTGGTCATCCTGCTGGAGAAAGGATGTTGTGAAACTTGAAAGGGTTCAGGAAAGATTTACAGAGATGTTGGGGTCTGAAGGGTCTGAGCTGTACAGAGAGGCTGATTGGCTGGGGCTATTTTCCCTGGATTGTCAGAGGCTGAGGGGTGGCATTAGAAAGGTTTGTAAAATCATGTGGGGCATGGAAAGGCTGAATGGTCAATGTCCTTTCCCCAGGGTATGGAACTCCAAAATTAGTGGGCGTAGGTTTAAGGTGAGAGGGGAAAGATATAAAATGGATCTAAGGGGGCAATGTTTTCACACAGAGGGTGGTACATGTATGGACTGAGATGCCATAGGAAGTGGTGGAGGCTGTTACAATTACAACATGTAAAAGGTATCTGGATGGGTTTATAAATAGGAAGTGTTTAGAGGGCCAATTGCTGGCAAATGGGACTAGATTAATTTAGGATATCTGGTTTGTTCCTGTGCTGTACAACTCCATGACTATACATATTGTTCTGGAGGAGGTACAGATGGCCTTCTCACTTCTCTGGCTGTGCAGCTGTGAGGACTTTGTCCAGTGGCCTCGTAGTGCAGGGACCCACCAAGGCCATTTCTGTGACTGCACTGTCTGCATCTCAGCAGGGATAGACAATGTCAGTGGGAGCTGCAACACAGGTGCAGAGGGACAGAGGATGCCAAGGTCTCAGTGTCCTGTTGAACATCCTCAGTCCTTTTGCTGGGGTGCAGTTACCATTTCCTCAAGACACCTTTTAAGAATATTCTCTATTGTCTTGTTCATACCTGTATAATTGGCTTGGTTTAATGCTTGTTTTAGAATCCCAGATGATCCCTTTCCGTGAGGTTACTCATTATCCTAAATATGCAAGTCAGGATCTAAAATTGTCGCTTCCTGGGTGATACCAATACTCTCTTAGTTCTTATTGGTTCTCGAAAACTGTCTCAAATATATTCCATAAACGTATCTTCCAAACCACTGATTTGTCTAATCTCCATGACGATTAATGTCCCAAATGACTATTTCATTGCCTTTGTTGCAAGCTACCCCTTTTTCTTGATTAGTACTCTGTCTGATAGTACAGATGGGGGCCTCTGAAAGATTCCCAACAGCGCATTCTGATTCTTGTTTTTTTTAACCTTCCACTTTTTCACTCCTTCAACCTTTTTTCAACTTTGTATGTTGTTTTTAAATCAAACTTGTCAGTGTGCTATCATGTCTCTCTAATTATTTTTAAAATTATTATGAGATTTGCTTAAAACAGTTTTATTAATGTAATGGGGAGGCTAAACTAAATCTTCAGACACTCGCCACTGACACCTTTTTGTATGAACTAGCTTGACTCTTAGATATCACAGAAAGGTTTGGTATCACCATCCTCCTTTTAAGTTGGGATTTGTAGAGTCTACTTTGTCTCACGTAGTAGATGAGAACTATGAGGTAGTTTAACACAAAGAGCTGATTGTCATAATCAACATGTAGTTTACTACATGATGACATTGTAGTACAAGTGAAATTGGCAAGATACACATTGTTACTAAGATTATGAGGAGCTCTAGATGGTATGTCTGTCTCCTGTAAGATCCATAGTGTAGCTTAATGCAGTCTTCCCCATTAATCCTTTCAGAACCACTATGGTAGCCGACAATAATCTTTTAAGGTCATTTAATTCTCTTAAATTATTTAACAGTGTTGTATGGTGCTGTGTATTTGAGGTGGAGATTGATTAATTTGGAGGCTGGCTTGTAATGCAGTGATGCTAACAGTGTGGATTCAATTTCTAGTTTTGATTACTATGAAGGGCCCACCTTCTCAAACTCTCCTCTTGCCTGAGGCATGGTGACCCTCAGGTTGAACCACCACCAGGCATTTTGCTCAATGACAGGGCGGTCCGGTTACCTTTATTATGAATGATACAAATGGTACTTTTGTGCACAAAATTGTGCAGTCAAGAATGTTCCAATGTAGCAAAAACATTAGTTGCAGATATAGGACAAGTTGAAACGAGTTACCTCTTGTACAATGCAGTATAACATTAACAATAAAAAAAATGCTTGTTTTACGGTTGTGAGGCATTAAGATTGTAAAACATCTGCTGAAAGTACTGTAGCCCACTGGCTACACTTTCAGGTTTGCTGTATGATTTGAGATTGGAATTGCACAAGTTCTTCAAAGAATGAGGTTGTTCCTGTCTAAAAATTGGCAAGAATTGCGTGAAATAAATATCAATCAGTTTCATTTTAAATTCAACATGAAGGTGTGTTTTTTGAAAAAGACGAACAAGTTCATTATTCAGCAATGCTAGGTCAGGACATGTTGTGTACGTCCCGCAGGAATTTTGAAAAAGAGCATTACAGGATTTTTTTTAAAAGCGTCAAGAGCACATGTTTAAAAATTGCCAAATGGAAAGCTTTTCATTTGGATTGAAAAAAAAATTGGAGTATATTTTCACAATCTTATATACTTCAAATATTTCATTCACTGGAGACTAAATGTTGTCATAGCAACTGAAGTGGTTGCTGGGTAGAGTCTTGTCATGCAGAATAAGAGAATGTGTGAATAAGTCTGCTTTACTGCCAACATGTCATTCACTAGCACTTTTGCATGCCAGTGAGTGGGTGAGAGTTTTCATACTGGTATGGAGGTGGGGGAGGTGGCTGTCTTGCAAAAAGAGGAAAAAAATCTGCAACTTTGAAGGAATAGTTCAAGATTTTTTTTAAGATTATTTTTGAAATGTATTTTCACTAAAACATGAATGCTGTGTTTTAGACTGAGTTGGACCTTTTTTCCTTGTGCAAATGCAGCAGTGTTTTCTCGACTGGGTCAGTTATTTATATGCATAACTCTCATCTAATACACTTTCAATTTGTGTATTCTATCAGTTTTCCTGATGCTTGCTTGTCTTTAATTGGGAGAACTTTTCTATTTCTGACTGGTATGTAGTAAGTGATCTAGATGCAAAGCATTCTGTTTTCACTGTTGGGACAACTGTGCCTATCCAAAATGGTAACTTTCCAGAGCTTTGTCTGCTATATTGTTATATTATTCCAATATGACTTAGGAGCTACATATTCATGTGTATGTATCCATAAATGTCCAGAGTAAGCATCACTCAATCACTGCTTTACCACAGTCTATCAAGTTAATAATTTGTTAGCACAGGTGACCAGAGAAATGAAACTGATGATGTTCCAGAATTTGAGCTTTAATTATCTCAAAAGTCTGGGAATTGTAAGTCATAGGCAGGAAGAGTTGAGGAAAGTGGGTGGGAAATGAAGGTGGGGAAAAGCATTTACCGACCAGAGGATCTGCATAAAATGCATGTGAAAAGTAAAATCTCAGATTCGTGGCTTTCACACTTGAAAGAAGATGGACCAGGAAACTGGGATAGAGTATTAAATCTCAGTTACAGTCTTGGAATGTGCTCCCTCAACTTAATTGCTGAACTCTGATGCTTCATTGAATAGAAACTAGATTAAACTGGAGTGCTAGCCGAGATTACATTCTCAAGGTCTGGTGTAGAGTTAAAACCTCCAGCCTTCTGACCGACAGATAGTAGCGTCATGAGAAAGCAAAGTCAACAGTAATCATATTTGTGTTTGTATATGGAGATAAAATTGTACTCTTATATTTCCTTACTATTCTGTAAATTTAGATTAAAAAGTCACTGAAACTTAGATGAGAAGACATCTTCAAGATGATAGTATGCCCTGGTATAAGATGTAGTATTTAGTAAAAGACTTATACAGCCAGGATTATATAGCTACTTGGTGCTGGCTATAATTATACAGAAGTGTCCACAGCAATTCTTGATGTGTAATCTTAGCAAATGCCTAGTGCTAAACTGTGGCACTACAAATATACATGATAAACTCTTTTTGACAATGAGGGATGGGCAATAAATGCTGGCCTGTCCAATGATGCCCACATTCTGTGAACAAATGAAAAAAAATAAGAAAAGGTGCAATCACTGTTGTTGGCCTCAATCTATCAGTCTCAGTCTCTGGAAATATTATCTGGAGTTGACTTCAGTGCAAACCATAACTAATCTTAGCTGAAGTTCCTATCCTGTGCTATTTTTGGATTTTTAAAATATTCTGATTCCAAACTGACAACTTAAAAGCCTGCTGAATTTCTCCTTCTCAGTATGGTTTCTCCAAGTTGCTAGCTATTGTGTGTCTCTAATCTACGCAAATCCAATGACATAACATTGTGACCAGTGTCCCACCATGGCCAACTTGGAATTGTGCCCAAAAATAGTTTCCCGCAATCTTCATAAAATCGAACCCCGTCACGTGCCAATTTGGGTTTATTTTATTTATATTCAGATTGTGAACAAATGCCCAGGACCTGATCAGGTGGACCCTAGAACTCTGTGGGAAGCTAGGAATGTGATTGCTGGGCCTCATGTTGAGATATTTGTATCATTGATAGTCACAAGTAAGGTGCAGGAAGACTGGAGGTTAGTTAGTGTGGTGCCCAATGGTTGAGAAAGACATAAAGGAAAAGCCAGGGAACTGTAGGCTAGTGAGCCTGACATCAGTGGTGGACAAATTGCTGATTGGGATCCTGAGGGACAGGATTCACATGTATTTGGAAACACAAGGACTGATTAGGGATAGTCAACATGGCTTTGTGCATGGGAAATCATGTTTCACAAACTTAATTGAGTTTTTTGAAGGATTGATGAGGACAGAGTAGTGGATGTGATCTATATGGACATCAGTAAGGTATTTGACAAGGTTCATCATGGTAGACTGGTTAGTAAGGTGAAATAGAAGGAGGACTGGAAATTTGGATATAGAACTGGCTCAAAGGTAGAAGACAGAGGGTGGTGGTGGAGGATTGCTTTTCAGACCAGTGGAGCGACCAGTGGGGTGCCATAAGGATTGGTGCTGGGTCCACTGCTTTTCATCATTTATATAAATAATTTAGATGAGAATTTAGAAGGAATAGTTAGTAAGTTTGCAGATGACACCAAAATTGGAGGTGTCATGGACACTGAAGAATGTCATTTGAGAGTACAATGGATCTTGATCAGCTGGGCCAATAGGCCAAGGAATAGCAGATGGAGTTTAATTTAAATAAATGTGAGCTCACAGAGTCCCTGAGATATACAGCATGGAAACAGTGAGACATGATTTCCCATGGACTCTTCAGTCCAACTTGTCCATACCGACCAAATATCCCAACCCAATCTAGTTCCACCTGCCAGCACCCGCCCCATATCCCTCCAAACCCTTCCTATTCGTATACCATCCAAATGCCAGTAAATATTGCAATTGTACACTTCCTCTGGCAGCTCATTCCATACACGTACCACCCTCTGCCTGAAAATGTTGCCCCTTAGGTCTTTTTTATATCTTTCTCCTCTCACCCTCAAACTATGCCTTCTAGTTCTGGACTCCACCACTCTAGGGGAAAAAAAACTTTGTCTCTTTAACCTATCCACGCCCCTCATGATTTTATAGATCTCGATAAGGTCTCGGTAATCCAAGATGGAGGATGGGAAAAATTTCTGGTTTAAAGGCTGCTAATTTTTTTTAGGTGTTTTAGGTGTTGGAGGTGATTTCATTGTTTTGGAACTTTGAAGAAAAAAATGTCAAAACAAGAGCACTTTTAAAAAGGAGAGGAACAGACAAAGACAGCATATGGTGAACTCAGTGCAGGAGAGAGACAGAGAGAGGGAGAGAAAGAGAGAAAGAAACCCACACTGCTAAGTGACACAACTGCACAGTTACTGCCTTTGCATGTATCACTGGACATTGGAGTGTGTCTGGGAAACTAACACCAGTGAAATTCACAACTAATCTTGGAGGAACCTGTTTGGGAGAGATCACAGCACAGAAAAAAATAAGTGAATATTTTTATGTGTGGAGTTATAGTAAGTCTGCAGTAGTGGGTAGAGTGAGTTCTTTCTTGATTATATGTTTTATTGAGATATGTCTCTTGAATAAACTTAAAAATCTAAATCATAAGTATGAAGTTCACCTGGAATAGTGTTTTGTAGAGGAATAAGACAGTGTTATTTTCTGGGTCTGTAGATTGAAAGAAGCAAAAATGGCATTTAGTACAGTGATATGCTCTTCTTGTCAGATATGGGAGTTTAGGGAGAGTTTACGTGTTACTGAGGATTATATCTGCAATAAATGCCGTTGGTTGTGAATCCTATCAGATCAAATGGATTGGTTGGAGAGACAGTTAGATGCGATGAGGAATTTACAAGAGCAAGGGGATGTGATGGATGACAGTTATGAGGTGGGAGAAAAGTTGCAGATACAGTCACATTGGCAAGTTAACTCCAGGACAGGTAAGAGAGGTAGGCAGTTAGTGCAGGAGTCTTCTGTGGCTATCCCCATTTCAAACAAGTAAGCTGTTTTGGAAAATGTATGGGGTGATGGAATCTCAGGGGAATGTAGCACGAACTGCCAAGTTTCTGGTATTGACACTGGCTCTAATGCAATGAAGGGTACTTCGGGTTCCAACAGATCAATTGTGTTCGGGGACTCTCTAGTCCAAGGCACAGACAGATGTTTCTGTGGCCATCAGTGAAAAATCAGAATGGTGTGTTGCCTCCCTGGTGCCAGGATCAAGAATTTCTCAGAGAGGATGCAGAATGTTCTCAAGGGGGAGAGGGACCAGCAAGAAGTCATTATCCACAATGGAACCAATGACATAGGAAGGGAAAAGGGTGAGATTCTAAGGGAGAATGTAGAGAGTTTGGCAGGAATTTAAAAAGGAGCTCCTCGAGAGTAGTAGTATCTGGATTACTCCTGATGCTGTGAGCTAGTGAGGATAGGAATAGGAGGATAGAGCAGGTGAATACATGGATGAGGAACTGATGTACGGGAGAAGAATTCACATTTTGGATCATTGGAAGTGACCTGTACAAGAAGGATGGATTGCATCTGAATTGGAAGGGGACTAATATACTGGCAGGGAAATTTCCGAGATGGCTGCTCAGGAGGATTTAAACTATTAAGGTGGGGGCATGGGACCCAGGAAGATAGTGAGGAAAGAGATCAATCTGAGACTGGAACAGTTGAGAAATGAAGTGAGTCAAACAGTCAGGGCAGGCAGGGATAAAGCAGACAAGGTAGGACTGATAAATTAAACTGCATTTACTTCAATGCAAGAAGTCTAAAAGGGAAGGCAGATGAACTGAGGGCATAGTAAGGAATGTGGGAGTGGGATATAATAGCAATTACAGAAATGTGGCTCAGGGATGGATAGGACTGGCAGCTTAATGTTCCAGGATACAAATGCAACAGGAAGAACAAAAAGGGAGGCAAGAAAGGAGGGGGAATGGTGTTTTTGATAAGGAATAGCATTATAGCTGCACTGAGGGAGGATATTCCCGGAAATACATCCAGGGAAGTTATTTGGGTTGAACTGAGAAATAAGGAAGGGATGATCACCTTTTTGGGATTGTATTTTAGACCCCCTAATAGTCAGAAGGAAATTGAGAAACAAATTTGTAAAGAGATCTCAGCTATCTGTAAGAATAATCGGGTGGTTATGGTGGGGGATTTTAACTTTCCAAACATAGACTGGGAATGCCATAGTGTTAAGGGTCTAGATGGAGAGGAATTTGTTAAATGTATACAAAATAACTTTCTGATTCAATGTGTGGATGTACCTATTAGAAAAGGTGCAAAACTTGACCTACTGTTGGGAAGTAAGGCAGGGCAGGTGAACTGAGGTGTCAGTGGGGGAGCACTTTGGGGCCAGCGACATAATTCTATTAGTTTTAAAATAGTGATCAAAAAGGAAACACCAGATCTAAAAGTTGAAGTTCTAAATTGGAGAAAGGACAAAGGGGAGATTCTAAATGAGTATTTTGCATCAGTGTTTACTGTGAAAAAAACATGGATGATATAGAATGTAGGGAAATAGATGGTGACATCTTGCAAAATGTCCATATTACAGAGGAAGAAGTGCTGGATGTGTTGAAACACATAAAAGTGGTTAAATCCCCAGGACTTGATCAGGTGTACCCAAGAACTCTGTGGGAAGCTAGGGAAGTGATTGCTGTACCCCTTGCTGAGATATTTGTATCATCGATAGTCACAGATGAAGTGCTGGAAGACTGAAGGGCTGTAAAGACAAGCCAGGGACTATAGACCGGTGAGCCTGACCTTAGTGGTGGGCAAGTTGTTAGAGAGAATCCTGAGGGACAGAATGTTAATGTATTTGGAAAGGCAAGGACTAAATATGGATAGTCAACATGGCTTTGTGTGTGGGAAATCATGTCTCACAAACTTGATTGAGTTTTTTGAAGAAGTAACAAAGAGGATTGATGAGGGAAGAGCGGTGGACGTGATCTATGTGGAAGTCAGTAAAGCATTTGACAAGGTTCCCCATGGGAGACTGGTTAGCAAGGTTAGATCTCATGGAATACAGGGGGAACTAGCCATTTGAATACAGAATCGGCTAAAGGTACAAGACAGAGGATGGTTTTGGAGGGTTATTTTTCAGACTGGAGGCCTGTGACCAGTGGAGTGCCACAAGGATCGGTGCTGCGTCCACTACTTCTCATCATCATATATATATATATATATAAAATATGGTTTGGGTGTGAGCATCAGAGGTATAATTAGTAAGTTTGCAGATGACACCGAAATTGGAGGTGTAATGGACATCGAAGAAGGTAACCTCAGATTACAACAGGATCTTGACCAGATGGGCCAATGGGCTGAGTAATGGCAGATGGAGTTTAATTTAGGTAAATGCGAGGTGCTGCATTTTGGGAAAGCAACTCTTAGCAGGACTTAATGGCAAGGTCCTACAGAGTGTTGCTGAACAAAGAGACCTTGGAGTGCAGGTTCATAGCTCCTTGAAAGTGGAGTCACAGGTAGATAGGATAGTGAAGAAGGCATTTGGTGTGCTTTACTTTTTTGGTCAAAGTATTGAGTAGAGGAGTTTAGAGGTCGTGTTGCAGCTGTACAGGACATTGATTAGGCCACTGTTGGAATATTGCATGCAATTCTGGTCTCCTTCCTATCGGAAAAATGTTGTGAAACTTGAAAGGGTTCAGAAAAGATTTACAAGGATGTTGCCAGGGTTAGAAGATTTGAGCTATAGGGGAGGTTGAATAAGCTGGGGCTGTTTTCTGTGGAACTTCGGAGGTTGAGGGGTGACCTTTCTGCATTTTGGAAAAGCAAATCAGGGCAGGACTTTTACGCTTAATGGTAAGGTCCTGAGGTGTTTAGTATGTTTTCCCTTATTGGTCAGTGCATTGAGTATAGGAGTTGGGAGATCATCTTGTGGCTGTACGGGTCATTGATTAGGTCAATTTTGGAATATTGTGCAATTATTTGGAAAGTTATTGTGAAACTTGAGAGAGTTCAGAAAAGATTTACGAGGATGTTGCCAGCATTGAAGGCTTTGAGCTATAGGGAGAGAATTAATAGGCTGGGGCTGTTTTCCCTGGAGTGTTGGAGGCTGAGGGATGACCTTATAGGGGCTTATAAAATCATGAGGGCATGGATAGGATAAATAGACAAGTTTTTTTCCCTAGGATGGGGGAATCCAGAACTAGAAGGCATAGGTTTAGGGTGAGAAGGGAAAGATTTAAAACAGACCTAAGGGGCAATGTTTTCACACAGAAGGTTGTGCATGATTGGAATGAGCTGCTGGAGGAAGTGGTGGTGGCTGGTATAATTACAACATTTAAAAGGCATCTGGAGGGGTACTTGTATATGAGGGGTTTAGTGGATATGGGCCAACTACTGGCAAGTCTGGACAAGTTGGGCCTGTTGGCCTGTTTCCATGCTGTACATCTCTATGACATTATAACCTAATAGCTTATGAAATTCTTTCTTCACACATATTGTTTCTCTGTTTCACTGTCGGTTCCTCACCAGCCTGTGGTCTGCTGGTGAACAAGTGTTGAGGCTGAACCCATCTGCTCCAGGCCAGCTGCATTCTTTTCCTCTCTGTCCTTTTTGTCTTTTTATCCTTTCTCTTTTCTTTGTGATCCCAACATTGCGGGGAGGCCAGAGTGGTGTCGGCAGGGTTTCTGGGCGAAGGTAGGCCTAGAGCACAGACTTTGCAGACGTCCTGGAGCCATATTTGGGAACCCAGCTGATTTAAGTGCTTTCTTCTTCTATCTCAAAATGGTGCTGGATTGTGGTTTAGGTCACTTTTCACTATCTCCTGAGGTAAATGTGACAATAAATCATTCATGCATTCGTTCATTTATTCATTCATGTTCTTATACTAGACAGCATGCAGAAAGTAAATATTCTGTGCATGCTCATCAGGAATGTCAATGATGCAGCAGCTGGTGAACATCTTACTGAACTAATTCAGCCACCATGCAACAGACAATAATTCTGGGTCTGTTCCATGTTCTAAAATGTCTTTCTGTCCACTTAATTAATCTAAGCTTTGTGCACTATGTTAGGTGCATGGAGGTCCCAAAAATCCCTATTTAAATTTGGGCTGTTTTCTTAATGAGCTGGAGATGTTCTCAGAGACAGGGCTAAGAACAAGCTGAGAGAACCCCGAGCAGCTCCCTGTTGTGATCCTACTGACAAGTGCTCTTTCCAGAGATGAGGTCTGATTGGCAATAGTTAACTATCAGGCAAAGACAAGCAACTAAAGTAGGTCACTTGTAGGGGCATTTTGGGTGCTGGGAACTTCCCAATTGTGGATGTTTCATCTGTGGCAGCAGCCCATGGTTTTAGGTAACAAGGTGACCTTGACGTTTTCCCCTCACTCTCCTTTCTAAACACGGTATGTGTGAGAGGGCCACATCTGTAGTCACATGACCTCCAAACTGTTGGTCTGGCCATTGTGGAAACACTTCCTTTTTCACATTTTCATAATTCCTCAGAGGGCACTGACCTGGAGGAATTCTTAGATTTTCCTAGTTATATTGGAAGCAGCCACCTTTCCTATTAGGATTGCCAGTCTGATATCCTCTATTTGGGCATGCTACTTTCTTGGAGGCCCACTGCCTTGAAAAGGATGAGGATCCAGGAGGACTCTTCCTTATCTGTTGCTCCCAGGAAGATTGTGACCAATATCCATCACTGCCACTCCTGGATTTCTGACCCCGTATTGAGACCAAAGTTGATCTCCATAAAATCCAGTCCAAATCGGACTATAAGGCCAGTGCCCATATGTTTTTTTTTCCTTCTGTGATTGTTCTAGGAATACACTAAAGTATCAATTGGGCATTAAAAGATTGATTGTCTTCCATTGCTGAATTCCTTCCCTGACTGTGAGTCCATTCTAGCCAGGGCGGCACGGTGGCACAATGGTTAGCACTACTGCCTCAGAGCGCCAGGGACCGCCTCAGGCGACTGTCTGTGTGGAGTTTGCACATTCTCCCTGTGTCTGCATGGGTTTCCTCCAGGTGTTCCGGTTTCCTCCCACTGCACCAAAAATGTGCAGGTGAGGTGAATTGGCCATGCTAAATTGCCCCTAGTGTTAGGTGAAGGGGTAAATGTCAGGGAATGGGTCTGGGTGGGTGGAGGGTCAGTGTGGACTTGTTGGGCTGAATGGCCTGTTTCCACACTGTAAGTAATCTAATCTAATCTAAATATGAGCTGCTGTTTGTGTGCTGCTGAACCAATCACACTTCAGAGACGCACTATGCATCAGGGCAATCATTCTGTATTACAAGAAGCCAACCTTGCAGTGTAAAGGCCGGCCAGCACCCACTGCGCAGACATGATTACATTTATCAGTCTCAGTGTTCCTTAAAATGCTTAGAAATGGAGTCCATACATTTGTTGGACATTTATTGGATAACATAAATAAAGCAGTTCAAACAGTGAATTAAGTTGCTGGTCTCTGGAATTGGGGAACAATGCACTGAATTAGCTCATGTAATTTGAAATACTAAGCATGAACTGAGTCTCATCATCAATGAGCTACAAAGCTGTACTAGTTCCTATGTTAATCACATCACCTGACCTTTTTGAAGTTCTGTCGATGGTGCTGTTTATTCAGTGGGAGCCCTTTTTGACTGTTCTCCAAAAGCAATACATAGTTTTATTTAAAGCGCAAAGCTCAAATAAGCAACACTGCTTCTCTAAAAGCGAGGAATTCCTGCAACCCTTGCCCATGGGTGATATACATGAGTAAGAGCAGAAATAAATTATTCCTATGGATGGAATTTGGCTAAGCTTTCAATATCTTATAATTGGTAAGTTCCTCTTGAATTGAAGCTCATTTCATCTTTGAGAATGATTTTTTTAAAAATTGCTTATTGACTTACAATGATCCCACCTGCATGGTGAGATAAGGCACAAGGACTCTCTAATCCAAATGTTTCTCAATATTTTTGTTGAGAGCCAGATTGCCTATCAGTGTCTGCGTCAGGGCCAATCTCAGGAACACTGCAGTTTGCTGCAATGATGGGAAACATATATAGTGAGTTTTTAATTTCAATCATGACAGTTGGGAGAAAAACAGCTAAGGAATGACCTTATTTTAACAGGCTCTTTCCAACTGGCTGCATGCAAACTCACATAACCCTTCTTGCTTCCTATGTTAAAAACTAAAAGGAAAGAAAGCTTCATTGAATGCCAGGTTAGACAAGTATGCCATGGCCTGGCTGGTCGTGAACAAAGCTCCAAAGACATACGCAGCAAACCAGTTTGCTTAGTGGCTGATGGAAAATAGGAAGTTTACCTCAAGTTGTCCCTGTAGGCCATGTTATGATTATAACTGATATCGTTGGACAGTGTACTTATGCAGCTGGTGCTAAGATCACAGCTATATTTTACTGGCCAGGTGCCTTGGTATAAGTGCACAGTTTTTGGATAGAGTTAAGATTGTGGCTTTTAACACTGAATGCTACTAATCTCTTTTTTATATTAATTCTCTTTTGTGACTCAAATTTATTTTCCTCCATATTATGTGGTATGTTGAAGATTGGTAGGTTAATGAACATTTTCTACATTCTGTTAGTTTCTTTCATCATTTGTTTTTCACAGGGTGACGGGAGCCTGTTCAGAATTCAAATGTCCTGGGCCAATGATCTCTTCATGAATAGTTGGGAACATGGGTGCCTTTGTGATCACATATTTGATGTAGTGATGTGAGTCTCACCTAGTCAGACCCCTCCATCAGATCCTTTGGTAAAAGTCTGCTGTGTTAAGTGCCAAATGGAGAACAAATTCAAATTAAAGGCATGATTTGGAGGTGCCGGTGTTTGACTGGGATATACAAAGTTAAAAATCGCACAACAACAGGTTACAGTCCACCAGGTTAGTTGGAAGCACTACCTTTAGGAGCGCTGATTCTTCATCAGGTGCTTGTGGAGTATAAGATTGTAAGACTTAATGAAGTCACAGAGTCCATCCTTCAGTTTGCGAACACTGGGGTGTCCCAAGTATCTTTGCTGCCTTGCCAGATACCCGGTCCAGCCAAAGCCTGAAGCTGCACCACCTTTGTCACCTCTTGAAAAAACTCTGTGAGGCTTATCGTGCATGATCAGCCCTTCATGAATTCATCTTTACCTCTCCCTAACAAACTGAGTTTTTTCCAAGGTGGTCAGTTACCCTATCCTAGATTATAGACCAACAATTTGCCCACTACAGATGCTAGGCTAACTGGTCTGTAGTTTTCTGGTTTCTCTCTGTCACCCTTCCATAGGAGCGGAGTGACATTAGCAAATTCCCAATCCGTAGTATTGCTGCTGTTGAACCACTCTTGGTTGTGGCATTGAAATTCCCCACACCCAGAGTATAAACTGTGCCCTTGTCACCCTTAGTGCTTTCTCCAAGTGTTTTTCAACATGAAGGAGTAGTGATTCATGGCTGAGGGAGGACAGTCCATGGTGATCAACAGGAAGTTTCCTTGATCATGTTTAACTTCATAAGGTCCAGACTCAATATTGACGACTCCTGTGCAACTCCTTCTGACTGTATATCACAGTGCTGCTACCTTTGCTGGGTCGGTCTTGTCAGACAGGACATATTCACGGTTGGTAATGGTGGTGTCTGGGACATTGTTTGTCAGGTTGGATTCCGTGAGAATGACGATATCAGGTTGTTGCTTGACTAGTCTGTGAGACAGCTCTCCCAGTTTTGGCACTAGCTCCTAGATATTAATGAGGAGAACTTTGCAGGGTCGATGGGGCTGTTTCTGCCGTTGTTTTTTTTCGGTGCCTATGTCACTGGCAGATGGTCCCTCTGGTTTCATTTCTTGGTTGAAACTTTGTAATGACTGATTCTGAGTGACTTGCTAAACCATTTCAGAGGGCAGTTGAGAGTCAATCACATTGCTGTGAGTCTGGAGTCACGTGGAGCCTAGACCAGATGAGGATAGCAGATTTCCTTCAGTGAAGGACATTAGTGAGTCACCAGTAGATTCTTAATCCAAGATATTTTGTATTGAATTCAAATCCCATCATCTTCCTTGACAGATTTGAACTTGGGTCTCCAGAACATTACCTGAGTGTCTAGATTCCTAGTCTGGTGAGAATACCACAAGACCATTCCCTCCCCATTTTCCTCATTGTTGGGAAAATCACATCTGGATTTTATTATTGTTCTTTAATGCTGGAAACTGCTGTCCTTCCTTAGTCTGACCTACCTACATGTGACTCCAGACGCACAGCAATGTAGTTGACTCTCAACTGCACTCTGGGCAATTCAGGCAATATATGATCAACTAGGAGGAAGTGAGGACAGCAGGAAATTCCTGAAGAAATTCCTGAAGAAGGGCTTATGCCCGAAACATCGATTCTCCTGTTCCTTTGATGCTGCCTGGCCTGCTGCGCTTTTCCAGCAACACATTTTTAGGCAATATATGATGCCTATGTTCCCTCAATGAATTAAAACCAAAGTAGGACAGAGGCATGAGGTGGATTGTTCTTGTGGAGGGCCAGGACAGGCACAACTGGCAAAATAGTCTCATTTGATGCTGAGGAAGTCAACCATTCTATGATTCAGGTTTTTTTTCTCAGAAGCTTACTGTGTATTGAAAAATACCTTTCTCACCAAGGTATTAAGTAGGCTATGCTATCGTGTGTGCAATTTATTTGATATAGATTGTATCAGTAAGTGCATCCTGTATTTGCCATTTCAGTGCAGTTATTACTTATATTGCTGTATCATTTGCGTCAGGTATTTCTCATGTTGTTTACATTATCCACAGTTGTATGAATGAATGATTTTATTGTTGCATGCATTTCACAGTGAGAAAAACAAGAAAATACAGTGGAAAGCTTGGTCTGGCACCATTTTAAATTGTTTAAGAATAAGAAGAAAAGAAAAATGTAGCTTAAAGTGAGTCCATCATCCTGAGCCAGCACAGCATTAACAATGCCTGCTCTGCCATCTCTCCTACTCCATATCTACAACCTGGGCATTGAGCTCCCACACTACCTACAGAATGCTTTCTGAAATGATCAGATTGATTTTGATTAGGAATCAGTTTGAGGCAAATTGAGTATGTCTTAAATCCTTGGCGGAGGATCTTCCTCCCTGTTTTGGATTCAAGTATAGGTTAGTGGATGTAGTCTGAGAGATACAGGTATTATATCCAATGGCAAACTGAAAAGAGCAACAGACAAGAAAGGTCTATAGGCAGTGGTGATATTGCCACTGTCAGTGAATGGGTCCCTGGGCCTGCATATAGCAGCACCTGTTGTATGTGGCAACACAGATCAGCAACAGCCTGGTATATGAAACTGACACAATGCTGCTCAGCCACATCCAGGATGGTCTTGTGTTGGGAGACCTATAACTGAAAAAAGCATTCAAAACTCTTACTTTTGATTTCTGTTGGGTAGTGAGGCTGCTGCTGTATCTCCTGCTGTACTTGACCTTCCGCTGAAAGGAATGGATCAAGAATGGTACCTACAATAAGCTTGCTCAGGGTATATTAGGCAAAAATCAAATCCCCAAAGAAACAATTTCCATAGAGACAGGATAACACCATGCCCAAAATCCGTTTAGAAATTCCTAAAGGTCTGTATCTGCATCTCTTTCCAGTGTTTCCAGTCAGTTAGTCTGTGCCTGAAGACAATGCCAGGAGGATTGACTCAACTGGTTGGTCATTGGGCAGGGCTACCCTCCCATCCAATTAAAATTGTGTCAGGGTTCTAATTATATTTATGGGGTTGCTATGACCCAAAATCTTCATGAGAAGCTGAGATAAAGCAGATATTGTAATGCAGACTGGCTGGGTTAAATAATCTGTTTCTTTGCTGTATATTCTGTGTAAAGTTGAGAAGATGTAATACTTTTTCCAGCATAGAGTATGCACTGGAAACAGATCATGAGTGAAGAGATTAACTTGGTGAAACAGATGTTCAAAAACTGCATGGCAGAATAAATTGTGAGCATTCATTTTGACAGTTGCTTTTCTCTAAGACCTAAACTAATAAAGTGGAAATCTTAGGAGCTCTTTGACAAAGAAAATTCTCACAGTCTTTAGAAGTGACCAGTTTAAACTTGATGTGAACTGCATTGTTGCATTGGCAAACTTTACTTGGCTATTTTGTCAGCTTCAATCGGTATAAATGTTCTATGGTGACTTTCCCTGTGTTTTGACACCACGTATTTTCCTAATCAATGTTTTCAGAAATGTCATTACACACCTCTGAAGTCAATGCGACTTGAACTTGGGTCTTCTGGCTCAGAGGTTGAGACACGACCACTGCACCACAAGGGCCTTCTGTTTTGATGTTCCGTGGTGCTTACTGACACTTGAAATAGAAATCTAATTCTAACAACAAATGGGTGAGAGGGAAGCAAAGAAAACACAGAAAGGGTTGACAGTTGATTTTTCCTCATTCTAATTTATCTTCAATATAGGAAAATGAAATTTTGAAAGCAGATTTAATCTGTTGAGTGAAAATTGAAAGGTAGAGACAGTGGAAGAGTGAAATCGAAGAAACAAATTACTTTAAAGCGAATAGGTCTTTGGCCATTTAGCAGCAGCTTTTGGATGAAACAAGTAGAAGTAAGGACAGAATGGTTGTGTACGAAAGGGTAAAGGAGACGTTAAAGGGTAATTCATGGGGGAGTAGATGGCAATAAAGGGAGTGAGGTGATTTGGAGCAAAAGTGGGAATCAGGAGGGAGCTACTGATGATCACCATTGTAACCAGGAGCTTTTAATGGCACTAGGTTTTAATGGCACTGCTCATTTTGGTTTTTCTTTATCTGGAAAATGAATACTTCAGCAGGATGTGGATTGACCTGGTGAAATACATCAGAGTGTCCACACCACCTGACATCCTGTTGTGTAAGCTAATAGTTCGGAAGGAAAAAAGTGTTAATACTGTTCTAGCTGTACCCAGTCAAATGATGTCACACAGTATTTGAGTGGAGGTTATTGAGATCTACACAAGTTCCAAGAGGATCTGGTATGTTCTGCACAGTTCCTGATTGTCTTCAGTAATTATGCTTAGTTAGTAAACTGTACTTATTGCTATCATACAGTTAGCTACCCTATTCAACAATAAACCACATTTCTCACCAGTGATCTATCCTTGAGCACTGATACTTAGACAGGCCTTAGATGCAGAAAACAGGATTGGAGACCAACCAAACCTGTATATGACACTCAACGTCTTCCATCCCAAAGGAAAAAAAAACTGCCAGGTACTGAAAGACAGCATCTAAGGAGGCGAGATATCAAAGCAAATGACACAAACAAGATGCTGAATTCTCTAACGTTGTGCACCAAAGTTTATCAGTTGGACGAGTCATTACATTTTGTTTTGTGTTCTTTTATAAGTAATGCAAGCCATATTTTCCTGACTGAGGGGACAACTGAATGACCTGATTTGAGGGGAGTGTAAATTTTACACAATTAAAAATATCTCCCTCTTCCCTCTGAAAACAAGCATGGTTGGTGCAGCTTTCCCTAATGCTTCCAACAAGGTCATACACGGACAGTCTGACAAACACAAAGCCTTGTTTTACTGGTGAATGGAATGTTGGAAATACCCAAAAGCTGCAACATCCCTAAAATTGCTGTAGTGTGGTCGCACAGATTGTTCTTGATTTATACAATTCCGAGAAAATTCACATTCTACTCATCACATTGACTAGAGTACTTGTTTAGAAAGTATGACATCAGTGCTTTGAATTGGCTTTGTGATGCTTTATCACAGAATGAGGAATATCCGGCAGGTGGTGTGATGCATCCTCAAACTTACACCATTCATATGCATCGTATGTGGCCTAGCTCTCTGCAAAGTGGCAACATTCCAGCACTGACTAAAAAGGAATGTGTTTCAAGCAATGATTTCCTTTGTGTCTTGTTGCCTTCGCAATATAAATCCTGTCACATAATATCTTAAGCTTTGTATTGTGGTAAATTTATGAAAAAATTCTAATGCTGAGATTTTCCTTTTGAAGGGAAAAATATTTGGAGGCTTTATTTAGTAACTGTGTGAATGTTTCATGCCTTCTGTGAGTTATTGCACCTCTTTCTTGTGTTCATTCATATGTGTAAGCGGAGGTTTAATTAAAGTCTTATAGCTTGTTGAAAGTTGGATTGCTTAGGCTCTTTTATGTGGTAAGATTGTGTCCCACCCCCTCGGCTTTTATGTAAATAGAAGCCACAAAAGCTGGGCTTGGCATGCGCACAAGTACAACGTTGGTTTTCGGGTAAAGGTTATGTTTTGCTCTGATGCTTTTCGCTTGCCACAGCAGTATTGCTTCTTGTAAGTCACTCAATATATGCCACTCACCCTATCTTTTTGTATGTTTGTGTCAGAACAAAATATCAATTAAAGGTGAAGTTTTGTACATTTTTGCAATCAGTAGTCACAGAGGAGAGCATGTGTTGGCATATTTGTGTTCATTGTGTCATTGGAAATGAGGCTAGCCAGCTTACAAATGCTTATAGTGCGATCTTGTTGTTTCTGTATTCCAATTGGCTCCATTTGGTAGGATGGGGGAGGGGTGGTGTGGGGTGGTGGCTGCAACAATATTGGGGAAAGGGAAGTTTAGAAGGGGCTGGGCAGTTGCTGAAGAAGTCACATATTTGTAGATGCCCTTAAGGGATGACCTTGAATGATGTCTGTTCGATGTTTACGAGTTGAAATTATTTTATTACATGCAAGCAGATTATGTTTATCTCTTATCATTGATAATAAAAATGGAGACACATGCAGGCAGTCTTATTTTAGTGAATCCTGTCAGATGTTGGTTTGACTTTTATACCAAGTGAGAAAATTAAGCTTCATGCTTGATCAGACCTTAAATGATTTTAAGTATTGCAGTGTGTCATGCTTTTTCTTCTCTTACTGAAACACGGCTAGGCTGTGAATGTAAAAATAAGACATAGGGCACAGCAGCACTGTGAGGAGGACTGATGAGAGGAGGGAATTATAAAGCCAAGAAAAACTTGAATGAGTGCCAACAAGAGCTGCAGTGGCATGAAAATGGAATCTCCTGCCACACAAACATTTTCAGATTCAACAGCTCACGTTCAGGGGTGAAAATGCAGAGCACTAAAAGCTGTTTGTAATCATACTGACAGATATTAGGTGTAAGCAAGGTCGCAAGTGAGATGTTGTTTTATCATTTGATATTTTTGACTTGGTTATTTGGGAAAAAAATGTCAGATTTCTAAATCACATTCCTCACGTACACATTTGCTGATCTATTAACTGTAAGCAGAATACAATATATTGGTTAAATGAGCGTCAGCAAGATACTATTGATACCCCACTCTACCAGGTCTACAGCTAGATCTGTCCTCGCCTAATCAGGCTGTAGCTTCCTGAAGCAGCTTGTGTCAGCATTACACATGTAGAAATGGAGCCTGATGAATTATGTAGTGGGAAATACAGGATGTTCAAATGGAATGCTCTGCTTGAATCTACAGAATTAAGTTTTGCATCTGCTGCAAATTTGAACAGAGACTCTGCAGCAAGGTGTCATATCTCCTCACTGCATTTCATGTAATTAATGCCATTCCCCTTTCATTTCTGCAGTCTGCATTAATCGTAAATTGGATGATATCCTCGCGATGTACAAATGCTGGTAGTTGACATGACCTTTTCCTAGTGTCATAGAAGTTGAGCACAATGTGACATTCATTGTTGCCTCATTTACACAGTAGACATTGATTGGTTTTCACCTCTCCTGAGGATGACTGAGCTTGACTTGATTGTTTTGAGGAGTTCTCCAAGATGGCTTCATATCCTGAATTCAGCTGTGGAAGGAGTAGCTCAGGGATTCTATGGATATTTGCGTAGCACCCTGGTGGAGTTTTATCTAGGCTGGCTGTTATTTTTGAGTCACTATCTGTTTCTGGTGCAACTGGCAGCTGACAATGTGCTGTATGTCTTTGATGTGTGACACAAGCCTGGTGACTTAACAAAAGTGACATTGTTAGCAGGGAATGTGTTTTTTGCAGCATGACACACGTTGCTACGAATACTCAACACGTGGTTTGCTGTCTCCATATTGCACTGTATGAAGTGTCCTTTGTGAAACACGAATGGCTTGAATTTTGTTGTAGGAAGAACAACTAGTCAATATGCAATTCATTATTGAAGTCTTAATTGGACAGAAACTCCTGGTATCTGTGCATGTGCTATTAAGTGTGGAAATCAGGAAATTGCTGTCCGCCTTCTGCAGTTTCCTGGAGCAATACATTGTGGAGCCAACTAGGAATAAAGCTGTTTTAGATCTAGTGTTGCCTAATGCTACAGGGTTAATTAGTGATCTGAAAATATGGTGTCGGGGGTAATATATTAACATGAATTGAGAATTAATAGACAGGAAGCAAAATGTAGCCATAAATGGAGCATTTTCAGGTTTCCAGGATGTAACTCTAAGAGTACTACAAATATCAATGCTGGTGCCTTAGCTATTTATGATCTATATTAATGACTTGGCTGAAAAGACAGAATAGTGTATCAAAGTTTTCTGATGGTGCAAAGCTGGATCGGAATGTAAGCTGCAATGAAGGCACATTGAATCAGGTTTAGTCAGTGGGCAACAATGCAGATGGTGTATAATGTGGGGAACTGTAGTAAGAATTGAAAAGAAGACTTTTTTCAAAAGGCTAAATGGCTGAATGTTGATTCTTCAAAAATTTGGATTTACTTGTGCAAGAAACACAGAAAATTAGTATTTGAGTAACAATGAGAATTTAGGAAGCCAAATACTGTATTTGTCTGTGTTACAAGAGGATTGGGCTACAAGCTTTTGTCACACAGTTTAGTGTGTGGAGATTTGGTTTCCACACTAAAGGAATGATATATTTGAATTGGAGTTTAGTGGCAGTTTACTCGTCTGTTTCCTGAGGGTAATCAGAGACTGGTAAATTAGGCCTACGCTCTCTGGGGATTAGAAGAATGAGAAATGATCTCATTAAAACATAGAATATTTGGTGCTGGAACAAAGCTTTGGTGTGTTGCTGCAGTGAATCTTGTAAATGGTAGACACTGCTCTTACCGTGCATCATAGTTAAAGGGATGAATGTTTAAGAGGGTTCCCACAAAGCATGCTGCTTTTTCCTGACAGAATTGAATCCCAACAATGTGGAAACAATCCCTTTGGCTCAACAAGTCCACACCAACCCTCTGAAGAGTAACTCACCCCAGACCCATTCCCCTACCCTATATTTACCCCTGACTGACTTACACATCCTTGAATGCTATAGGCAATTTAGAATGGCCAATCCACCTATCCTGTACATCTTTGGACTGTGGGAGGAAACCAGAGTACCTGGAGGAAACCCTCGCAGACATGGGCAGAATGTGCAAACTCCACACACACAGTCTCCCAAGGTTGGAATCAAACCAGTGCCCCTGGTGCTGTGAGGCAACAGTGGTAACTACTGAGCCACCGTGCTACCCAAAGGGCTCAAGCTTCTTGAGTGTTGGAGCTGCATTTAACTAAAGTGGGAATATTCCATCACACTCTTGACTTGAGGCTGAAGGTCAGTCAGGATCGTGTTGAATGATGGAGTATGCTTCAGGAGCTACGTGCTTAGTTCTTGCTCTTAGTTCATGCATTCTTATGTTCTTAAATCTGACCAAGTAAGAGTCTTATGAGGCCACATAATTACCATAATTTACCTGCAAATCACAATAACTCCTGGGAAGGTTTGACAGTTACAGAGTTGGGATTGAATACTTATTTGAAGGTTCTTCGTGAACTTTAGTTTTTGACCCTTGTCCAGTTTGCAGCTCATTAATTCCACTCAATGATTGGACTTTGGAATTGAAGAAAGGAAAGGTGAATAATATAGAGATGTTTTATTTGATGGATAAAAACGGACAATCTTTTTGTCACAACATACCTTGCAAAACCTGTTTATAGTCGGTACTGATTGAAACACAACTCAGCTGCCAGATTAGGCGATTTGGACCTTTTTAATTCCAACTCTTACTCAGACTTCTGCTCAGTAGATATGTAGAGTTTTCAGTCTGCACTAATAGGTACTGAACACGCCCTGTCCTAGTTGGCTATGAACCTCTTCGTCTGGGAATGCAGCTTACTATACAACACCCATTACATTATTGGCTTCAGTGATTGTTTAGAAAATTTTCGCGTTTAATTCTGATTTATGCATCTAAGGTTTGTGGCCTGAATCAGCTATCTAAATGATCAAATGCCAGGATTATTATACTTATAACATTAAAAGTTTTTTTTATTTAAACCAAAGGGAAAATCTGTAAGAAAAAAACTTTAAAAAGGCTGTTAAGTATAGCCAGGGTGAAAAATAAAGGTGTACTAATAATCTAAATGCAATATCAACCTATTTTTATCCCTATACAGTGCAAGTTACCACTTTCCAAGTAATTAGCCTTTGCTTTAATTTCTGAAGGCATCACACTGAGCTGGATTTGGCTAAAGCTTTGCTTTTTCCCCTTCTCCCATCTATAAAGTCCTGCTGTATTGAATAGTTTTTTTTGTGTCTCCTTGTATCGCTCAATCTCCACCCTTTCACTACACAGGTTAATGTTTCTCAGTGACTAACCCCATCTTAAGAAATAAAAAGATATTCTGCCAACTTTTTAAACAAATTATTATGCTGGTAACAGAAGGTTAAGTTCAGATATGAAATATTATTATTGTCAAACATTTCTTCATCTCAGACCAAGTATAGGAGGGTTCCTGTTTTCAGTACGTAAAATGTAATACCCAATTGTACACCTAAAGACACACATTTCTTTTATTCTGATCCTAGCTGATGATACCACTGGACAAGTCAGATCCCAGAATGAAACCTGGCTTGATAGATGGTATATTGATATGTTTATTCACTTGTAGTGGTTAGTCATTGACAAAAATTTATGTGCAGTTTCAGATTTTCTTTAATAACAGATCAGTTTATTACACAAAAGAAGAAATATAAAAGAAACAAGCTCACTAAAGATATACAACAGTCTGATCTAAAACACAGCAAAACTAAGTTTTGACCTTGTTCTTGATGTTATCAGATATGAAGGCTCAAGGTCAGTGAAATTACGCCAACTCTTAAGCTTTCTATTTCACTGCCTCCTGGCAATTATTTTGGCTTGGACTGTAGAAACAATCCAATCAGTTTTCACAAATTTACCAACTTGAATTTTTCATAAATCTGACAGCCTCAATATTCTCAATTCTATTAACCTGAAGATTTCTAACCAAACTCCTGGTGTGGAAATTTCGCAAACCCAACACTTTATTCCCTAAAGTGTCTGGAACCCTCTCTTCAAGTCGAGAAGCTACACTTGATTGTAAACTCAACCTTGATACCTTCTGAAATCAACTGGAAAACTTACTTCAGAAATGAATTGAAAATAATTTGCTGACCCTAGGCATGCCTGAAGAGAAAACAAAGTCTTAAATTTTCACCCTACTTGCCATAAACACCACATTTTAGAAACGTCTTTCCATTAGCAACGCAGAAATTTGCAGTCACCTGTCACATATTTGACTAGATTACTGTTCTGGAAGGACTTTCTGACCCATTTCTTTTTGAAAACAATGGAAACCCTTTATAAATGTAACCAACCTTCATATGCCACTATTTTGAAATTCAAACTTTAAAGATTATGTTAATATACTTTTACACCTTTCATCAAAACTTTCATGTTTGATATTCCACAACAGATATTTTTATTTCAAGGGAGTTGTGGTTTTTGGTTGTAATTTACCAAAAAGGGATAAAAATTGAATCTTAGTTTGATCCACTGAATTGTAGCTCCTCCTACATTCCTGCCCTCACTGTCCAAAGCTCAACATTGAAAGTGTTTCTGACGACATTCCAAGGATGTGTTAGAAATTAGATTCAGCTCATCCCTGATTTTAAAACTGCTAATTGTGATTGGGTCCCTTAATAGGACTGAAGGAAAGTGATGCAGGAATATACTAGTCTGTCCAGAAAGATCAGCTCCAATTTCCATGGTGCCCCAATGTGTCCCATTGATCATTCAAATAGAATGTTACCAATGACTCCTGTGGCTACATTTAGACCCACTGGCCAATTTTGGAGCAAAGGGGCTATTGACAACATCTTACTCTAAACACAGTTGAAATGTTCAAGGTGTGGGAATCCACCTATTTTAATATCCTGTGCCTTTGAAACTTAGAATTGCATCATAGGCAAAGTGATAGACAAATGTCCTGACCCATTGCACTTCATTTTTCAAAAAGGACTGAATACCTTACAGTTTCGATCTTTCTTTTGTTGGAAGGCAGTGTAACTATGGGTGGATTTTAATGCTGCTCTACCTCTCCCCACATCACTACCACCCCCAGAGATGGGTACATGTCTACTGAAGTGGGAGGTTTCCTATTGGAGACTTAGATCCCCTCAAGGGAGGCAATGGTGTAATGTAGCCTAATAATCCTGAACCCGGGCTCATGCACATAGAGCAAATCATACAGAGCAAAGCACACAGAGCAAATCCCACCATAGCAAATGTGAAAAAAGTTTGAATTCAATAAATATTTAGCCTAAAAGCTAGATATTTAAAAGCTAGTTTAATAGTGACCATGTAACCACTGTTAATGAGATTTTAACCCAGTTACCCAGAACATTACTTTATAATGACATTTTCACCATGTCACTGCCTCCTCCTAAGGTAAGAGTTATAAGAAGTGGAACTTGAACAACAATTTCTTCTATGGGGTCATTTAAGATGTTTTGTTCTTTTATATTAATGGTCTCTATGGGAATTATATTGCTTGTTCAAAAACGATGTGAGGCTAAATCCAGAGACTAAAAGGAATAAATGTTTGGAATTGAGAGTTAACAGTGGGAGTAATAAAACTATCAACATTGTGAGTAAAGATCAAACGCTTTTGCCCAAAGAACTGCTAACATTTTAATTTTTTCTTCATGAGTTAATCCAAACATATTGATTTTGTATGGATGACAAAATACAAGACAAGCCACTGGATTGTCCTTCCCATTTATTGCTCCTCCCTAATTGCCTTTGAGAAGGGATGAGCTGTTTTATTGAACTAGTGCAGTCGATGGGAGAAGGTTGGGATTGTGCCAGACTTTAACCAATCATTCGGTCACTGGGGACAAAACCACTTTACAAATAAGTGAAGAAGTTAGGGCGACTGCTGCATACCAGTTTTTCACCACGTCCCAATTGCAGTCAAACTTTAAATGCTGGTATTATTCATCTTCTTCATGATACTATGAAGCTGCATCAGGTTTCAAGTACTACTCCCAGAGGGAATGGGAAAGAAGAGTTTCACTGCACAAAGTCAAGTATAACTGAGTGGTTCCCTGAGGGGGCTGGAATGTACTTGAAATACTATCTATAGCTGCTCAGTTACTTAGCTTGTTCTTCATGTCATATATGGAAATCTCCCAGTGTTTAGTGATTCATTATTTAATGTAGCTGCATCCTTTTTAGTCTGTCTTCAGCGCTTCCTCAGAATACAATCCACAGTATATTCTCGATGAATTATTGGACTAACGAGCAGGTTTTCATAATTCAAATGTAGCACATAGGCATAGAACTTCAGGTGATGGAATGAATTGCAGGTGAAAATCAATCTTTCTGTTCAGGTTTACCTTTATTAAATCATGCCCCCTGCTTCCTTCATCCCTCCTTCAGTGTCATCATCATTGAAATTTGTTCAATTCCTTAAGATCTGATATTTATAACAGCCTCCTTTCAATTTTTTTGTGCTATACCAGACATTAATATGAAGTCAACTCAACTCTAGTGCCATCATTTGTAATTTATTATCACGGGATGTGAATGGTGCTGGTTAGACACGCATTTGTTGCTCATCCCTAATTGGGGATGAGCTGCTTTATTGACTACTGTAGCCCATGAGAAGATGAAGGGGGTTGGGAGTATGGTGGATGTGCAGTAGATGTACCCACAGTGATGTTAAGATTAGATTCCCTACTTAATGGAAACAGGCCCTTAGGCCCAACAAGTCCACACCGACCCTCCAAAGAGTAACCCATCCAAACCCATTGCCCCATCTTACCCTATATTTACATCTGACTAACACGATGGACAATTTAGCATGGCCAATTCACCTGACCTGCACATCTTTGGATTGTGGGAGGAAACCAGAGTACCCAGAGGAAACCCACATAGACGTAGGGAGAATGTGTAAACTCCACACAGGCAGTCGTCCAAGGTGGGACTTGAATCCAGGTGTGTGGCGCAGTGATGCAGCAGTGCTAACCACTGAGCCACCATGCCGCCCTTAAGGTCAAAAGGAAGGTAACATATTTGCAAATCAGAACTGTGTCTGTCTTGGAGGAGAGCTTCTAGGTGGAAGTGTTCCCATTCATTTGCTGTCTTTGTCATAGTAAATGGTACGTATCTTGTGTTTGTAAGGAGCTGTTGTAGGAACCATGGTACATTGCTGCACTGAATCTTGGAGTTGGTACAACCAACAGCTGCCACATATGTCAGTGGTAGAAGCAGCAACTATTGAAGTTGTGGGTAAGGTATTTTTGGAAATGGTTTGGGGAGTCAGGACCTCCTACAGAGTATGGAGCCTGTGACCTGTTTTTATAGTCACTGTATTTGTATGACTGGTCCACTTCAGTTTCTGGGCGATGGTAAGGTGCAGAATATTGATAGTGAAGAATTCAATAATGATATTGCCATTGAATTTCAAGATGAGATGGTTAGATTTTCTTGTAGTCTTTGCTTGGCAGTTAGATGATGTAAATATTACTTGCGTTGTCTCAGCCTGCGCCTGGATATTGGCCAAAGCTGACTACATATGAATGTGACTCTTTCAGTACTGGAGGAGTATAGCATTAAATATTGTCATTATCACAATGTTGGATGTCAGGTATTTGAAGCAGTTAAAGAGGATTGAATGTGGGATTACTACCTGAAGCAATTCCTGCAGGGATGTTCCAGAACTAAGATGTCTTACCTCTAACAATTGCAAGCCTCCTCGTTTATGCTTAGTCTCAGTAGGGTGCTAAGTATTGGATGGTTTTCTCAAAGTTCCCACTGAGTTCAGTTTTGTGAGGGTTCTTTGTTGTCTTAATCAGTCAACTGCTGCCTTGATGTTAAGAACAGTCAGTTTCACCTCATCTCTGGAGCTCACCTGCTTTGTCTGTGTTTAGACCAAGGCTATAATGTGGCCAGGAGCTGGATGGAACCCAGACTGAGAGCCCGTGAGCAGATTGTTCCTTTGCAAGTGCCACTTGATAGCACCCCTTCCATTTCTTTACTCAGAATTGTGAGTAGATTGAAGAAATGGTAATTATAGAATACCAACAGTGTGGAAGCAGGCTGTTCAGACCATTGCATCCACTCACCATCTGAAGAGCATTCCACCCAGTCCCACCCCATTCCTGCACTTCTCCAGACACTCTGGACAATTTAGCACAGCCAATCAACCCAACCTTTAGGACTTCTTTGGGCTATGAGAGGAAACGGGAAAACCCGAAGGAAACCCATGCAGATACAGAGAGAATGTGCAAACTCCACACAGGCACTCACCCAAGGCTGGAATCAAACCTGCGTCCCTGGTGCTGTGAGGCAGAAGTGCTAACCACTGAGTCACCGTGCCACCCAAATTAGATGGATTTGTTTTGATTTTTATGGAAAGAACATAGCTGGGCAATTGTCCATTTTGGTGGGTAAAATGCCAGTGCTGCAACTTTACTGGCACAGCTTGGTTAAGGGTGTGACCAGTTCTGGAACAGAAATGTTTTGTACTGTTGCTGAAATATTGTTAGGTCCAACTAAATTCCGGTCACTGTGTCCTTGTCAAACACCATAGTTGCTTGTGCATTCAACTTTAAATCTATGTGATTGTTTTCAAATCCTTCAATGACCAGCTTGTCCCACCCTCAGAAAAATGCTAGTCATTGCCATGTGATCTTTAAGTACAATCTAAAATGCCCATCCTTCAAAGGGAATGAATCATTCAGCAAACAACAGTGAAGAGCAACAAAGAACTGAACTCTGGAGCTTCTCATTTTAAGTTTCAAAAAGAAGCACAAAAATTGAATTGGTTTTCATTGGAGAAATTAAAATTGTAAAGGGACACAAAGAAACATTAGCATTATCTAGGATCTGACAGATACATAAAGACTTTAAAATGACCAGAAATGGATAAGAAATTGAAACAGTAAGAGTTGAGAAACAATGAATTCTACTTAACTGAAAGACTTTCTTCATTCAAATCTACTTTATGATCTGTTTGTATAAGATAGCAAATTAAGGACTGGAAGGCTTGGGTATAGTATTCACCAGATTCAAGCAGATCTAGAAAAAACAAGAATTTTTTTTAAGGTATGTAACAGTCTTGTGAATTAGCACTGCAAAAGCAATGAACTCTATGGCAAGAACAATCCCTTTCGTTCTCATGAAATCTCGCGTTATAAGAAAATCACACAATAACTATGCCATCTAAACTAATGGGGCAGGAATCACATTATAGCCAATGCAGGGAAGGAAAGTTCATTTTTACAAATAAGGATCTGCATTCTTGAATCACATTAAAGCCAATTCGAATTGAAGGAACACACTTTATAGCAGAACTGACTGTATGCTTTTTAATAGAGCTAAATGAATGTCTTATATTAAGAATAGGTATGAAATGTAAGTATTAATATAGATGTTGATGGACTCCATGGAGTGTTATTGTACTTCTTCTGTAGGGAAACATAGAAAGATCCTACTTTTGCTAGTGGTGAACTTCAATTAGGAATAGCCCAAGATTAGGTGGAATGATGAGAGACTTGAATCTTGCTGTCTCCTCCTGAATTAAGTTAAGGGTGAGAGGACCATTGTCAACCTTTCGGCCCTGCCTCCAACAACTCACCGCTCTCACCATTCAGTGGGGAAGGTGGTTATAACCATGCAGCCAAACTGTCGCCTTCTGCAGCTTGCTGGGCTGATGCTCCAGTGGTGTTGAGAGTCCAGTGGCTATTCTTTCTGTAGAAGCCATATCTCCCCTGTGAAGTTGTTGCACACAAGAGTTGTTGGCCTTGATTGGCCAACGGCTCTAAGTAGGTGGAATTTCCAGTCCCACGGTCTTGATTTTAGGGGAAGTCTTGCAGGTGTCATTGCCACTGCCTGATTGGCTTGTGCTTCAGCATCACTTCGTGTAACATACTTTAACTGGGTCTTCAGTAGGCATACTGACCGCCATCATCTTGATAGTATCCTGCCTCTTATCTGAGAAATATGACAGCCAACAGGTAAACCTTGTAAACTGTTTGCCTGATATTTCTGGACTCACTAAGCATGGATGGAATTCACAGATTTTTTTTAAAATTGAAGCGGATATTTTCTTTATTCATTCACAATAAGTGGGTGTTTGCCCATCCCTAATTGCCGTCACCAGTTTTCCATGATAAATTGGAAAACTCTAGCTTAGTGGTCAATATGACCTCTTTCTGTGCAATATTTCATTATGTCATAACCTTGAACACAATGTATTCTCCTTTATCCAAAGCTAGCTATTCTTTTCTTTGTGTTATTGTGTGCATGAGAGGATTACTGAGTTATTTCAATAGTACTTAATTATTCAGGATTGTTAAAATTGGAAAGTTCCTCTTTAAAGAATGCTTACAATGAATTTTCATATTAGTTGGAGATCTAACATCACCATTTCAGCAAAATCATAGCTTCCGCTCATTGAGAAGAGATAAAGGCTGACAGCTTTCTAATGGATCATAAGGTACCTTGCCTCACAGTCTCAGTCAAAGTGGTTTAATGGGTGATTATTATACTCTGATTTATAACCTATGAACAAAATCCTTTGAGATTTGAAAGATGTTGCAAGTTCCCATTGGGCCACACCGGAAATTCCAATTGAATTTTATAAGGATTTAGTTTAGGTACTTAGGACCTCCCTAACCTTCCACTATCATGAGCTGCTTTGAGTGCACTTCAAAAGGAGTAGATACATTCATTTGTAATTAAATGCTTTTGAAGTACTCATGAGGTGAATTCAATGACATTGAATCCAGGTATTGTACTAGCAAGTGGTGACAACTGCTTGGCATATTCTGAAAAGAGATTATGTCAAATGATGTGGAAGTGACACAAGAAGGCAATAATATGAATTTAACCAAAAGGAGAACAGAATATTCTGGAAGCAGCAGGTCAGGCATTATCTGTGCAGAGGCAAAAAACAGATTTGATCGATTAGATTTTCATCTGGATGCAGAGGTGTGTTTCAGCACATGAGTGGCTGCACAGTTTTTTATATGCAGGAAATCCTATTTTTCACCTCACTGCAGACCCCATAGCACTTTCCTTTGGCCTTATAGTGAATCATGAATTCCCAGTGTGCAAGATATGCACCTGCTCCTGCTCAAGTCAGACTCCCCATTTTAATTGTGGGCCAAAGCTGGCTTTCTTCCTGCATACAGTATGTGTCGGGTGGTGCAGTGTTTTGGAATCCCATTAAATGCTTTGAGAGTTTGTGAAGAAAATGTAAAAGCCTGCTGACGAATCTGGAACATTCCAAAATGTTCAATATAAAGTGAACATGTGAAATTATTGGATGTTGTGTTATAATGTAGATGTGTTTTTAATGTAGTGATTCATTAACAGGATCTGTCATTTAAAGATAAGTTGATAACATTGACTAGCCCATGTATTTTTTTCACAGTCATTACAATGATTTTCCAATAGAAAAGCACCAAAATGCAATGGAAAATATCAACCAACATTCTGTCAGCCTATGCCATCCTTTTTTTCTATTGTGATTTAAAATGGCTCTGGCTGCTTCCGACAAAAATGGTACTGATGCTTGTAAAAAATGCTCCCTTACACTTTGGGTTTGACATTTGAGAACAACCTACACTTGAATAAAGTTGCCTATTTGCAGATACCTTGCTTTGAAATTGACATCAGGGCTTCTGTTATTTCCTCTCCAGAGAACAATCTATTAATTGGACATCTATGACCATTGCCAATGCTTGGCTGAGTGTTAAGTGATTGTTGAATTTTAACAGAGCATAGGTAGGCCATGTGTGACTGGAGCAGGCATAGAGTTGTCATACAAAATCTGAGGATGTATGGGCTGGTGTTAAATGTAAAAATGGCACGTGAAATTGTATATTGGTCGAGTGTTCAGTTTGCAATAGTTAAAAATAAACTGATCAGATTTTCCCAAGCTTGGAGAAAAAAACTGCTCATTTCGAGTCTGTGACATTACATCAGCAGCTGTTTTTAAGCTTTCAGTTTGCAAAATTGCCTGCTGAGTCAACGTGTGTGTGCGTGTGTACAACACATATTGAGAGAGAAATTTAATATTGGCCATTCATTTCTATAATTGCTCATATATTCTTTGAATTTGCAGACCATAATGGGTAGAATGTATTATGAGTTTGGAAGTGAGTTTGCAAAGGGCTATCCAGATTTTGCAGATCAACAAAAAAAATGTGGTCTTACTTTGTTCATAGAAATCTGATAACTAGGAAAGAACAGCTTGTCCTAGTTAGAGCAGCTTGTACAAACCTCTGGCACATACAGGGGTATTCATATTTCTCCTATCAGATTAATTGAAAGCTCTTTGCTAGCTTTATACAGTATTTCTCTCAGCCCAACTCTTCAGGTGGTTTGACAAAAGGAATGTCATGTGGAATTTACAATATTATCAGCAATTGTTCAAGAATGATTTTCAGTTTCAATAGTTTTTGACATTTAGTTGTTACAAGGTATATTTATTTAAAGTAACAGAGTAATTTTATGCCTTGAAATACCTCTTTTTAAATAATGTGTAGGGTGCAGGTTTGCGCGCTGAGCTGTAGGTTTGATATCCAGACATTTCATTACCTGGCTTGGTAACATCATCAGTGGTGACCTCCAAGTGAAGCGAAACTGTTGTCTCCTGCATTCTATTTATATGTTTGTCCTGGATGGGGTTCCTGGGGTTTGTGGTGATGTCATTTCCTGATCGTTTTCTGAGGGGTTGATAGATGGTATCTGGATCTATGTGTTTGTTTATGGCATTGTGGTTGGAGTGCCAGGGCCTCTAGGGAATTCTCTGACATGTCTTTGCTTATCCTGGCCCAGGATAGATGTGTTGTCCCAGTCGAAATGGTGTTTTTTTTCATCCGTTTGTAGGGCTACGAGGGAGAGAGGGTCGTGTCTTTTTGTGGCTAGCTGGTGTTTGTGTATCCTGGTGGCTAACTTTCTTTCTATTTGCCCTACGTAATGTTTGTGGCAGTCCTTGCATGGTATTTTGTAGTTGATGTTGGTTTTGTCCATGGGTTGTACTGGGTCTTTTAAGTTTGCTAGTTTTTGTTTGAGAGTGTTGGTGGGTTTGTGTGCTACTAGGATTCCGAGGGGTCTAAGTAGTCTGGCTGTCATTTCTGAGACTTCTTTGATGTATGGTAAGGTGGTGAGGGTTTCTGGCTGTGTTAGGTCTGCTTGTTGTGGTTTGTTCCTGAGGAATCTGCGCACTGTATTTTTTGAGTATCTGTTCTTCTTGAATACGTTGTATAGGTAGTTCTCCTCTGTTTTCCGAAGTTCGTCTTTGCTGCAGTGTGTGGTGGCTCGTTGGAATAGTGTTCTGATACAGCTTTGTTTGTGTGTGTTGGGATGGTTGCTGGTGTAGTTAAGTATTTGGTCAGTGTTTGTCGGTTTTCTCTATACGCAGGTTTGTAGTTCTCCGTTGCCCTTTCTTTTGACTGTGACGTCCAGGAATGCGAGTTTGTTGTCGGTTTCTTCCTCCTTGAATTCCTAGAGGCCTGGCACTCCAACCACAATGCCATAAACAAACACATAGATCTAGATACCACCTATCAACCCCTCAGAAAATGAACAGGAAATGACATCACCACAAACCTCAGGAACCCCATCCAGGACAAACACATAAATAGAAAGCAGGAGACAACAGCTTTGCTTCACTTGGAGGTCACCATTGATGATGTAACCTAGCCAGGTAATGAAACATCTGGATATCAAACCTACAGCTCAGCGAGCAAACCTACACCCTAAACCTCAACCTGAGCTACAAACCTTCACAAACCTTGCTTATGCCCGAAACGTCGAATTTCCTGTTCCTTGGATGCTGCCTGACTTGCTGCGCTTTAACCAGCAACACATTTTCAGCAATGTGTATTAATAGCATGCCTTTGCATTTCCTAAGTACTTTGCAAAATGCTCCACAAAGAGTGTGTCCTCCCTAACCTTCTCTTAAACATGATCAAAGTAATTGTGAGTTCTAGTGTATTCTCAACAGTGAGTTGTAGTTCATGGTCTTGCTATTCACTAATTCCATCTGATTAATATTTTCTGACTAAAAGCACACCTATATTTAATTGGTTAAGTGCCTGTGATATTCATTTTTCATAAGAACAGGAGTAGGCCATTTCGCACATCGAGCCTGGACTGCCGTTCAATAAGATTATGGCTGATCAAACACTTCAATGGCGTTTACCCACCCTGTATCCTGTACACCACTGGTATTGAGAAATCAATCAATTACCAACATAAGCATTCTTAAAGACCGAGCTTCTGCAGCTCCCTAAGGTAGAGAATTCCAGGGATTCACAACAGTATGAGTAAAAATATTTCTCTTCAACTCAGACTGAAGTGGCATCCTTCTTATTTTGAAGTTGTGACCCCTGGTTTTAGAGTCTCCAACTGGGTGAAGCATACTATCTGCTATCTGTGCTGTCTACCCCTTCATGTACTTTGCCAGTTTCATTGAGATCATCACTCATTCTTTGAATGCAGCTCCAGTTTGTCTCTTCTCCCTTCATAGAACAGTCCCATTGTCCTTGCATCATATTCGGTGAACAGCCATTGCATTCCCTCGATGGCAATGTCTTTCTTGAGATAAGGAGTTGGAAGATAATAATGAGATAATAATCTTAATATCTTAATATAATAAGAGCTTATGTTGTAAGAAGTTGTACACTAGCCTGGATAGTGGATTGGCTAACCAATAGAAGACAGAAGGTTGGGATAATGAGGGCATGATCAGGATGGGAAACTGATAATGCCACGGACATCAGTTTGGGGTCCCAATTATTCACTATATATGTGTACATATATATATAAACAATGACTTAGATAAGGAAAATGAAAGTATAACTGCCAAGTTTGCAGGTCACACAAAAGTAGGTGGGAAGGCAAGTGGTAAGGATGACAAAATAGTGTTGTTGATGTAATATACTGTGCGAAAATGTGAGGTTAAACAGCTTGGCAGGAAGAATAGAGGTGCTGAATATTATTTACGTGGAGAAAGCTGCAGCTAAGGGATATAGGGAGTTCTCATTTGTAAATTGCAAAAAGCTAGCATAGCAGTCCAGCAGATAGTCGGGATGGTGAATGGAATGTTGGGCTTTATTTCAAAGGGAGTGGAATGTAAAAATAGGGAGATTTTGCTAAAACAGTACAAGGCATGAGTCAGATCATAGCTTGACTCGTGTGAACAGTTTTGGTTCCCTTAACTCCAGAAGTATACACTGATTTTGAAGGCAGCCCAGAAGATGTTCACTTGGCTGCCCTTGGGTTTGGATCAACTGTTTATGAAGAGAGGTTGAGTAGGTTGTGCTTATTCTCATTGGAGTTTAGAAGAGTGACAAGAGACCTTATAGAATCATACAGGTTTCTCAGAGCACTTCACAGGGTAGATGCAGAAAAGCTGTTTCCTCCTGGTCGGAGGGTCTTGGAACAGAGGTTTTAATCTCAGAATTAATAGTTGTACATTTAGATAGAGATGAGGAGTAATTGTTTTCTCTGAGGAAATTAATTCAGTGAACTTCATTACCACAGGTGGCTATTGAGACTAAGTCATTAAGTACTGTCAAGTTTGAGATAGATTTTTGATCAGTAAGGGAATCTAGGGTAATGGAGATAAAGTAGGAAGTGGAGTTGAAGATTAACAGATCAGTCATGATCTTGTTGAATGGTGGAGCAAATCTAATGGGCTGAATGACTTACTTCTGCTTGTACATCTTATGATCTAATGGTCTAAGATGACACATAGTGTTCCAGGCGTGGTTCAACTAAGCCGCAAAACAACTGAAGCAATGTATTACTGGTCTTGTGCTCAAATCATCCAATAAATGTCAATAGCTTCCTAATAGCTTATACTAGCATGTTAACCTTCAGTGTCTTATCAACAAGGGTACCTAGGCTGCTTTGTACGTCCACACATTCCAACCCAGGCCAGGCATTGGACTAGGCTGCATCTCAGGGCTGCTCACTTCCTTTCTTAGCTTTCACTTATTCAGTGCCTAACTGAATGCTCACAGCTGAACAGCCTGTGGCTGTTTTCCCTGGACCGCCAAGAGGCTGAGATGTGACCTTATAGAGGTTTACAAAATCATGAGGGGCATGGATAGGATAAATAGACAAAGTCTTTTCCCTGGGGTGGAGGAGTCCAAAACTAGAGGACATAGGTTTAGGGTGAGAGGGGAAAGATATAAAAGAGACCTAAGGGGCAACATTTTCATGCTGAGGGTGGTATGTGTATGGAATGAGCTGCCAGAGGAAGTGGTGGAGGCTGGTACAATTGCAACATTTAAGAGGCATTTGGATGGGTATATGAATAGGAAGGGTTTAGAGGGATATGGGCCAGGTGCTGGCAGGTGAGACTAGATTGGGTTGGGATATCTGGTTAGCATGGACAGGTTGGACTGAAGAGTCTGTTTCTGTGCTGTACTTCTCTACGACTCTATGAGCACCAATGCTTTGCTTTGCAGATTAGTGCTTTACTCCTCCTCAGCCAGAGCTAACAGACTCACAGTACCTCTGTCTTGTACCACAGATACAAAGCCAGGAAGCTTGTCATGGTGTCAGCACTGATTAGTAGAGTCATGTTGTTGCACACAAAGTGTTCTTGTGATGATAGATGTCAGTGCCCTCACATTGCAACTTTGAAATCAGAAACATACTGTAAATAACCTGGAGATGTGCTACAATACTGCCGGGAGGCCAGCATCTACTGCATGCCAGTACCTATGGACCTGAGGTATGTATGTCCGCTCCCTTGAGTGTGCCCTGAGACATTGGCACCAAGTGTCGAGGATGGTGGTTCAGAGATGGAATTGCCAGGTACCCGCTTTAACTTTTATGTTGAGATTTCTCGATGTGTGGTTTCCATCAAGTGGGGAGGGTAGAGGCGAGGTAAGGTAGCAGTAGGGTGATAATGAGTGATAATCAATATGAATAGATGACTTGCTGCTTGCTAGCAAGAAACTCAATTTGACCTCTGAAACTTTAAGATATGACAAGTTGCTCTCAACATTGAGGTCTCGTTTGACATCTCTTGCAATCCTTTCAAATTTTTTGTCATCATTCAGAGACAGGGAAGATACCCATTGTTATAGAATTTAAAGGTACCCTTCTGTTGCCTCGTCAATAATACACCTATAATGTCCTTTGTGATGCTGGAATTTGTGAAAGTGAGTGCAAGTTTGTATTCAGGATTGTTTATTCTTAACAATGCTGGGAAAAAGAGTTGATGGATGAGTAAGGGGCACAATTCCAAACTGCAGTTAGTGACTCAATGATTCAAAAGGTGGGAAATTCTTTGAAAGATGCATGTAACGCCAAAATTCAGCTTGTTAGTAAAACAAGCGGGACAAGGTAAACATGAGTTGAAACTCTCCAGTGTATGGCGATATGACAGCTTTTACTTTGATAAAACATACTGAAAATTTTCAGAATTAGATGGATAGATGCATAAAACACAGTTACATGAAATGCTTTGTTCAGCTTGACATTTTATTTAAATTTCCCATCCTGCTCATGATGGAGCTATGGCATTGTGTACATTTCACCATATTCTGTTGCTTTCAAGTTCTTCCCTCAGTTAGCTGTTTTTGAGGTGTGAGTCGAGACTGTGAGGAGCATGTCTACCGGGCCTGGTCACAACCTCATGCGATCTCCTGCCAATACATTTTCCAGCGAAAAACACAACATAACTTTGCAGACTGATGGCAGCCCATTTCAAACACTAGTTGCTATGCTTAATTCAGCTGACACAACATCAGTTGGCCTCCTCTGAATGATATGCTAGGATATAATTTTATTTGATTTTAAGCCATCTAAGAGTATTCAGCTAGTGAGCAAGTTCATCAACTGCAAATCACACTTTAATTTCAGAATTTGGACCTGTCTTGCACTTATTTTAACTAAGGGAAATGATGTCAAAGTGTTTTGTGTACGTTGTGTGAGTATGGCAGCAATTCTAGCAGTCTGACACTAAAGTTCAAGTTTCCATCCTGGTGCCACCTCTTGATGAGGTGGATCAACATGGCCGTGTAACATCTCAGAAAGGGGGGTCATCAGCCCTGAAAGCTAGCTCCAAAAAGGCCCTATTTGAAATGAAATACTTAATACAAATCCATTACTGCAAATCACTGCCTACTACTTTACCTAACATACTGAAAATTAACTGTGCAAGTAGTTCAGGGAGCTCATTTTGGAATCCTCTTCATGATAATCTGTGACATGTGCATTGTTCAAGAAACTGTTGGGGAAAGGTATCTTTCTTGTTTCCAGAAGTAGTGTAAGATACTAAATGCATGGAAGTGTATGGTAAAATAGAGCAAAGTCAGCATGCTTTCATCAACGGGAGGTTATGCCTGACAAATCTGCTTGAATTCTTTGAGGAGGTAACAAGTAGGTCAGACCAATCGAGAGCCAATGGATGTTATCTACCTGGACCCCAGAAGGCTTTTGACAAGGTGTCACACAGGAGGCTGCTGAGTAAGATAAGAGCCCATGGTGTCAGAGGCAAGGTGCTAGCATGGATAGAAGTTTGGCTGTCTGGAAGAAAATAGAAAGTGGAGACAAAAGGGTCCTTCTCAGGATGGCAGCCAGTGATGTGGTGTTCTGCAAGGCTCAGTGTTGGGACCATAACTTTTCACTGGATACATTAACGGCCTAGATGAAGGAACTATGAGCATTCCAACTGGGTTTGCAGATAATACAAAGACAGATAGAGGGACAGGTAGCATTGAGGAGGAGGGGAGGCTGCAGAATGATTTGGACAGGTTCAGAGAGTGGGCAAAGAAGTGGCAGATGGAGTACAACATGGAAAAATGTGAGGTCATGCACTTTGATAGGAAGAAGCGGCATGGACTATTTTCTAAATGTGGAGAAAGTTCAGAAGTCTGAAGTGTGAAGAGACTTGGGAGTTCCAGTCCAGGATTCTCTCAAGGTAAACTTGCAGGTTGAGTCAGTAGTTAGGAAAGCCAATGCGATGATGGTATTTATTTTGAGAGGACTTGAATATAAAAGCAGTGGTATACTTCTGAGGCTCTATAAGGCTCTGGTAAGACCACATTTGGAGTATTGTGTACTGTTTTGGACCCCATACCTCAGGAAGGATATACTAACCCTGTTGCGTGTTCAGAAGACATTCACAAGAATGGTCCCAGGAATGAAAGGCTTAACATATGAGGAACGTTTGAGGATTCTGGGTTTATACTGGGTAGAATTTAGGAAGGTGAAGAGAGATCTACTTGAAACGTACAGTATACTGAATGGCCTGGACAGAGTAGATGTTGGAAGGATGTTTCTATTGGTAGGACAGACTAGGACCTGAGGGCACAGCCTTAGAGTAAAAGGAAGACCTTTTAGAACAGAGATAAGGAGAAACATCTTCAGCCAGAGAGTGATGAATCTATGGAATTCATTGCCACAGAAGTCTATGGACGCCAGGTCATTGAATACATGTAAGACTCAGATAGATAGGTTCTTGAGTATCAAGGGACTAAGATCTAAGATGTGATTAATGCTCCGTTTGGTAACACGTTATAGACTCAATCCTGGTTGCTGATAGGAATTTGAGCCTGCTGGTCCATCAGATTGGGTGGCAACTCTCTGGTGAAGCTAAAAATGTGTTGCTGGGAAAGCGCAGCAGGTCAGGCAGCATCCAAGGAGCAGGGGAATCGACGTTTCGGGCATAAACCCTTCTTCAGGAATGAGGAAGGTGTGCCAAGCAGGCTAAGATAAAGGTAGGGAGAAGGGACTTGGGGGAGGGGCGTTGGGAATGCAATAGGTGGAAGGAGGTTAAGGTGAGGGTGATAGGCCGGAGAGGGGGTGGCGGCGGAGATGTCGGGAAGAAGATTGCAGGTCAAGAAGGCGGTTCTGAGTATGAGGGTTGGGACTGAGATATAGTGGGGGGAGGGGAAATGAGGAAGCTGGAGAAATCTGCATTCATCTTTTGTGGTTGGAGGATTCCTAGACAGAAGATGAGGTGCTCTTCCACCAGCGTCGTATTGCCATGGTCTGGCGATGGAAGAGGCCAAGGACCTGCATGTCCTTGGCAGAGTGTGAGGGGGAGTTAAAGTGTTCAGCCACGGGGGGGTTGGGTTGGTTGGTGCGGGTGTGCCAGAGGTGTTCTCTGAAACATTGCGCAACTAGGCGGCCTGTCTCCCCAATGTATAGGAGGCCACATCGGGTGCAGCGGATGCAGTAAATGATGTGTGTAGAGGTGCAGGTGAATTTGTGACGGATATGGAAGTATCCCTTGGGGCCTTGGAGGGAAGTGAGGGGAGAGGTGTGGGCACAAGTTTTGCATTTCTTGCGGTTGCAGGGGAAGTTGCCAGAAATGGAGGTTGGGTTGGTGGGGGGTGTGGACCTGATAAGGGAGTCGCGGAGGGAGTGGTCTGTCCGGAACGCTGATAGGGGAGGGGTGGGAAATATATCCTTGGTGGTGGAGTCTGTTTGGAGGTGGCAGAAATGACGATGTATCTTGAGGTTGGTGGGGTGGTAGGTGAGGACCAGTGGGGTTCTGTCCTGGTGACGATTGAAGAGGTGGGGTTCAAGGTCGGAGGAGCGGGACGTGGAGGAGATGAGGTGGAGAGCATCGCCAACCACGTCTGAGGAGAAATTGTGGTCTTTGAAGAAGGAGGCCATCTGGGTTGTTTGGGATTGGAATTGGTCCTCCTGGGAGCAGATGCGGTGGAGGCGAAGGAATTGGGAATATGGGATGGCGTTTTTACAGGGGGCAGGATGGGAGGAGGTGTAATCTAGGTAGCTGTGGGAGTTGGTCAGTTTATAGTAAATGTCTTTGTTGAGTTGGTCCCCCAAGATAGAAATGGAAAGGTCTAGGAATGGGAGGGAGGAGTCTGAGATGGACCAGGTAAATTTGAGGTCGGGGTGGAAGGTGTTTGTAAAGTGGGTGAACTGTTCAACCTCCTTGTGGGAGCACGAGGTAACGCCGATACAGTCATCGATGTAGCGGAGGAAAAGGTGGCAACTCTCTGGGGCAGGACTCCCACTAGAGTGAGGTGTGAATGTCCTGTCTCCAACCAATTTATGTTCCTTGGAGCTACAGGGCTACCATGATACTCAGGGATGCGTTTCCACAACACTCTTCAGGCAGTAGCTTGGAAAATCCCAGCATCTAAAAAATCCTGCTCAGTGTTCATATTTTCTTCCAGTTAGTTATTTTATACTTGATTTCAAAAGTGCTTTTCGAAGTTGTTTTGAAGTATTTCCTATTGTAACTGATTTAATCATATCAACTGTATTTAGTAGGTCAGGCATGGCAGTGCAAACGTATTGCAAGATGATTGACTGTTCAGAAATACACTTACTGAATATAAAAATGTCGATTTTGTGGTGGCATTCTTTGACTCTGCCAATGCAATTATAGACTTTGAAATTAAAGCTTTAGAGGAAAGTCAGTAGACCAAATCAAGAGTTACTGCTTCACCAACTTAATCTCAACCAAAAATTACCGACTGGACACATGTCTGTATTTCTGCATGAGGTGTTTATGAGCCTGCACACTCATGATTTCACTGTTTTGTTTTAAAATCAATTGAACGGCAGCCACACAACGTCGTAATGCATGAACAGAAATTAATATAAGATGCATGATTGATAAAGTCCATTATATGATTGACCTTCACTTCATCGCTTGTCCATTGTTATTGCTGGGATTCGGTGAGCTATTCAGAACAAAGCTGTATGTTGTGTTATAGAATCAAAGAGCTATACAGCATGGAAACAGACCCTTCAGTCCAACTAGTCCATGCTGACCAGATATCCTAAATTCATCTAGTCCCATTTGCTAGCACTTGGCTCATATCCCCCTGAACTCTTTGTATTCATGTATGATCCTGATGCATTTTGAATATTGTAATTGTACAGCCGCCACCACTTGCCCTGGCAGCTCATTCCACACACGCACCATCCTCTGTGAAAAAGTTACCCCTTCGTTCCCTTTTAAATTTTTCCCCTCTCACTTTTACTTATGCCCACTAGTTCTGGGCACCCCTCCCCGGGGAAAAGATCTTGGCTATTTATCCTATCTATGCCTCTCACAACTTTATAAACATCTCTAAAGTCACCTCTCAGCCCCTGAGGCTCCAGGGAAAACAACCCCAGCCTATTCAGCTTTTCCCTTTGGCACAAATCTTCCAACCCTGGAAACATCCTTGTAAATCTTTTCTGAACCTTTTCAAGTTTTACAACATCCTCCGTATAGCAGGGAGACCAGAACTGAATGCAATATTCCAACATAACCTCCCAACTCCTACCCTAAATGCACTGACCAATAAAAGCAACCATACCAAATGCCTTCTTCACTATACTGTCTACCTATGACTCTAATTTTAAGGAACTATGAACCTGCACTCCCAAGGCCTCTTTGTTCAGCAACACTCCCCAGGACCTTGCCATTAAGTGTTAAAGTTCTGCCCTGATTTGCCTTTCCAAAATGCAGCACCTCACATTTAGTTAACCTAAACTCCACCTGCGCTTATCGGCCCATTGACCCATCTGATCAAGATCCTATTCAAATCTGAGCTAACTTTCTTTGCTGTCCAGTCTACCTCCAATTTTGGTGTCATCTACAAACTTACTAACCATGCCTCCTATGTTCACATCCAAATCATTTATCTAAATGACGAAAAGCAGTTGACCCAGCACCAATCCTTGTGGCACACCTCCAGTCTGAAAAACAACCCTCCACCACTACCTTCTGTCGAGGCTTGAAACTTTAGCTACATGTACAAATCATTGTCAGGAAATCGAACATAATGTTGACTATTCTGATTCTTTTCTCCTAACTTCTGTGTAATGATGCCTTGTGGACATGAGGAAATTATTGTTTGAAACTCGACAACATGGTGGTATTGGTAATATTGGCTAGAGTGGTCTCCAAAAGAGTGAAAGGAAGACATCTCTGCCCCACTCCTTGAAATAGAACAAGTACTCTTCTTTCCTATTTGATTAAAGGTGGGAGATCAATTGCTCAGATTTTTCAGGAATCATTTTGGTTAAGCCATGTATATGTTGATGTGGATCAATTTCTGTAATAGGATCCAATAAAACTCAACAACATAGCAATCACAAAGCATATTTGTGGAATTTTTCAATGACAGAGTTGGGAAATCAGCCACTTCACTCATTGTTTCTATGTCAGTTTAAAAAAGAGCAATCCAGGTAATCCCACTTACCTGTTCTGTATCCAAAGCCCAGAAATTTATATTTTCGAGTATCTCCAGCTTCTCTCACATAATTGAAGTCTTGAGTTCCTCGTCTGCACCTATCCTCAGACCCAGGTAAACTTCCTCTAAATTTTCACCTATAAATGGCCACAAATCTCCAACTGGGTCCTAACTAGCGTATCTAACCAGCGTTCTAATGATTTGTGCTCTTTTTATTAAACCAAGATCTCGTTATGCTTCTTAGATTGCCTTTTCAATTTTTCCTGCCCATTTGTAGGACTTGAGTTCAAATATCTGCAAACTTGTATATCCCTGAGCCCTTTCAAAAATTGTTTTATTTAAGTTCAAAATGAATAATCTCTCATTCTTCTGCATTAAATTTAAGTCTGCTTATTGTCTGCTTGTTTCCTAAGTCATCTACATCTTCCTGATTTGTTTTACTAGGTCCAGAGGGAAAAGATAGGAATGTTGATTTGATGATTATGAGGTCAGCCATGATCTCATAGAATGACAAAGCAGAATTGCTTTATTCTCAGTGTCTTATGGTCTTAAGGATGGAATACCAAAGTCCGATGCCGAGGGATAGGACTGTTGGAATTAGAAGCAACAGTAGGCCATTTGGCCCTCTGTACATGTATTGATTGTGATGATGTCAGCCAGGTGGACCTTAGAATCTGAGTTCCCTGATAGGGGCTGTTAACCTGGTCCAATCAGGATGCTCTGGCTGACAGATATAAACAGGAGTTTTCCCACTCGGGTGTTTCCTATCTTCCTGGTGGTGGGAATTAAATAAAGATTCATGCACCTTGTGTCTCTAAAAAAAAATAGACAGGAGAATTGCCCTTTGATGTGAAGGGCACTGCTTGTCACTGGCCACTCGGGTGTTTTCCTATTTTTCCTGGTGGTGGATATTGAATAAAGATTTGTACACTTTGTGTCTAAAAGATAAACAGGAGTTTCAGGGGTTCTGTTCACCCTGAGAGTTGAGGAAGCCGGACCTATGTCAAGGACTTTCCACATGTGAATAAAGCGTGCCTTGGTAGTGGGATACTGGCCTCTGTGGGATTATTTCAGTAGCTGCTCTGCCATCTAATGAGATAGTGGCTGATAGGACCAGGGACTCTATTGCTTCCTGTGTCCTCACATTCCAGTATCCTTGACTACTTCTTCTATCAAAATCTATCCAATATAGTCATGAAGTAATTCAATGACCAAGCCTCCATTGCTTTCTGGAGATGAGAATTCTATCTACTAACAACTCTTGGAGAGAAACAAATTTTCATTTCCATCTTAAAAGTGAACTCTCTTATTAACCTGTGTTCACTTGAATCATGGAATCATGCAGTACAGAATAGTACATTTGGTCTACTAAGTCAGCAACAGCTACTCTAAATCTAAACTCGTCCTACTTTCCAGCACTTGGCCCATTGTCTTGAATGCTATGGTATTTCAAGTGCTCTTCCAAGTAGTTTATAAGGTTATGAGATTTCCCATCACACCTATTTTCCCAGCCAGTGCATTTCAGAATCTCGTCACCATCTAGGTGAAACAATTTTGGTTTGAATCCCATCAAAACATCCTGTCTTTTACCTCAATATTATGACCCCTTATTATTGATCCTTCAACTTAGGGGAACAGTTGCTTCATGCCCACCCTGTCTATGTCCCTCATTCAACTTAATCAGGTACACCCTCAGCCTTCTCTACTCTTCAGAAAACAACCCAAGCTTATCTGGTGTCTCTTTGTATCTAAAATGCTCCATACCATCTGATGAATCTCCTCTGCACCCTCTCCAGTGCAATCATATTGTTCCTGGACTACAGTGACCAGACTGCACACAGTACTCCAGCTATTACCTAACCAAAGTTTTATACAGCTCCAATGCAGCTTCTCTGGTGTAATAAACCTCCATCGCCCTTTTAACCTATCCTGCTACTTTCAGTGATCTGTTGACAAGCAGCCCAAGATCCTTCTGTTACTCTGAGCTTACTAGCATCATGCCATTAATTGAATACTCCCTTGTCTTGTTATTGCTTTCAAGCTGTAATTTTCTCACATCTTTCAGGATTAAATTTCACGTGCCACTGATCTGCCCCTCTGACCAAGCCATCTTTATCTTCCTATAATCTAAGACGTCTTCACTGTCAGCCACCTGGCCAGTCTTCATGTTACCTGCAAAGTTACTTATCATTTCCCCCCACTTTCTCATCGAGATTGTTTATATATATTCCAAACAATAAGGGACCCAACATTGATCCCCATGTATGACACTGGACATCGGCCTCCAGCCACACAAACAGCCTTTTACCTCCACCCTCTGTCTCCTGCAATAAAGCCAGGATTGGATCTCACCTGCCAAGTAATCCTGGATCCCCTGTACAGCCCCTTATGTGGGACCTTTTCAAAGACTTTGCTGAAATCTATATAAATTACATCAACTGCACTACCCTCATCTACTCACTTGGCCACCTCAAAACATTTGTTCAGCATGACCTCCCTCTAATAAAGCCTTGTTTACTGTCCCTAATTTGCCTCTCCAAGTTGGTATTCTCTCCTTCAGAATTTTCTCCAGTAGTTTCCCTGTGACTAGTCTGTCTTATCCTTGTTTATTTCTGCCACCCTTTTAAAAATGAACCACACCTCTGCTGTGGGTTGAGAAGAATTAAACATTTGGGTCAGAGCCCCTGTAGTTTCCTTCTTTTTCTTTCACAGCAGGGAATCACGAATATATACAGTGTTAGAATTGGAGGAATACAGAAGCTTGTAGGCCCGGAAGTGATTCATTTCCTTCTTTGGCAGCCCCTTGGTTCAAGAAGACTTGCTTGCATTCTAGTTATCTGTATTCTGTTAAGTTGAAAATAGACTGCCATGTGCAGGGTAAGTGATGCTTGAGGCTTGGATAGAGGGTCAATTCAAAATTTGTGATCTCTCTCCGATGCCTTAATTTCACTTCTGCATTTTTTCACAAAGTCTCCTGAGGTATTATGTTATAATCCCAGCCAATGTTACCACTGGACAAGTCAGAACGCAGATAGAAACCTGGCCTGATAGGTCATAGATTGTTTTTATTATTTTTGTTAACATGATGGTCATTCATTGAAGCATAGTTATATGAGGTTGTAGAGTTTCAACAGAAGAACCGATGTTCATTGGACAAAAGAGAAATGATCAAATTATGAACTATGTCAAATTCTTAAATTCAACTTAACTGATTTTCCTCATTTTCTATCCTTTGAATTGTCGGTCCTTCTGACATAAAACCGAGAGCTGAAAGCTTTCTCAGCTTATAATGTACTGCAGATTTATAACTAAGCACTACTGGTCTATAATTTGCACAAACTAAACTGTCCTGTTGAGGTAATTTACTCCTATAACCGCCCAGGGAAGAAAAACGTCCTTTCCAGGAGAGACTATACTTGCTCCTGACCGCAGATTGGTCTCCTCAAAATTGCCCTAAAATCTTCAAATAACAGTGTTTCTTAAGCTAGCATCCTGAATCCAAATCAAGCTAATAGTATCCAATGCTTATTCCATCTGTCATAAACCACCACTGCATAAACACTCTTCCATTAACACTCTGAGATGTTCAGTGCCTCTGCTGGATGCCACATACTGGATTAGGTCGTTATTCCAGAAGCTGAATATGTGTTGCTGGTTAAAGCGCAGCAGGTCAGGCAGCATCTAAGGAACAGGAAATTCGACATTTCAGGCAAAAGCCCTTCATTAGGAAGGCCTGTCTGATTTTTTTTACTTAAAAAAATGTAACAAATACCATTTTTTAACATAATTCAAACTCTAAAACATAATATTTGTGGAGAAATTACACATCTGTTATTATAGTCTGATGCCTCCATAATAAAATTCACCCAGTATGGATATTCACAAGTTAAGATTTCTTATGCATTGATCGGTATGTTTTACAGAAAATTCTCAAAGTTAACCAATTAGCATTTTTAATCATGATCTAGTCAGGTAGAGAAGTTTCTCCTCAACTACTGAGCAAATGAACAAAACTACTGCTGCCACATTTAATTACAACTTTCAATAAGTTTGTTTGAAATAAAATGATTAAAGTGAAAAATGTGCTACACATTGATAGTTAGCCATTATATTCAAAGAATTATGAAGGGAATATAGTCTGTCTAATAGCCTCTGGCTCGATATTATCATGATACTCTTTAATTCACTTGTATGTTAACAATACTTTGGCATGTTGAGGATATGATCATTTTTCATCTGTTTTTTCAACACTGTTCAGATTAAAGCTGTTATTATTTTCAGTGATAGACCAAATTAACCACCTCACACTCTTTGCATGGGCTTTAAAAATACTACTGTTCTGCTGGATTTTGTCTTGCAGTCAACCAGATGTAGTGTTAACTAAAACAGAGTGACTGTGAGATGCTTCAATCCAGATATAACCAGAATTCTCACCACTAGAAGGCAGCCACAAACGACATACATTGAAGTAGATAAAGACTGTACTGAGTTTATTCTGTTTCAGAAAATCAAATTACCAGAAGTGGAATGGAAATGGATTGACAAATTCAAATTGTTGGCCAACATACAAATGTATTTTCAGTCTGTTGAGTCAAGTTTTGTTAGTTCTTGCGGGCTTGAGCAAGTGGAGGTCTTACCTTGTCCTGCTTGAATCTGACCTCTCACTAAGTTAACACTGATGCAGTATAATGAGACTGCAGTCTGGATCTTCTCAGCATGGAAGGTAGTGCATGTTGCTGAGCAATCTGCAAACTAAGAGGGTAGGGGAAAAACTAGTCATCTCATTTCTGCTTCGGTTGCAGACTAATTTACTGAGTTTGATTGCCATTTTTAATCAGCAAACTTCATTAAGATGTAATGCAAGAAAGCAAAACTGAATGGACATTGTTCTTAATATCTGCCAATTATTTCATCTCCAAACCAAATTCTTCAGAAGATAGTTGTTAGAAAATTGAATTTTTCTTACAGAGAGTAGTTGATCATATACAGGAAAGGTGGATAAATATTTGATGCAGAGAAACAGCAGACTATGAAAAGACAGTGAGGCAGTGAATGTAATTTTGAGAGGAAGCACAGACATCAGGATTAGAGTGACCTGCTATCCTTCCAGCACCTATAATCAAGTAATCCTGTAATTAAATTATCTGCTTTAATGGTAATGTGCAAAATATCCTGTCATGTTAAATGTTCCCATTCCCATGCCTTTGTTTACTTAGCTCTTGATTAGTGTCAGAGGCAATTTTAATCTTAGTGATCCTACCCAATTAGTTATCAAGCTGGAATCATCATGAATAGAGTCACAGAGATTTATAGCATGGGAACAGACCCTTTGGTTCAACTTGTCCACGCTGACCAAATATCCCAACCTAATCTCATCCTATTTGCCAACACTTGGCCCATATCCCTCTAAACCCTTCCTACTCATATACCCATCCAGATGCCTTTTAAATGCTGTAATTGTACCAGCCTCCACCATTTCCTCTAGAAGCTCATTCGATACACCCACCACCCTCTGTATGAAAAAGATGTCCCTTAGGGTCTCTTTTATATCTTTCCCCTCTCACCCAAGACCTATGCCCTCCACTTCTGTACCACTCAGTCCCAGGGAAAGACCTTGTCTATTTATCCTATCAATGGCCCTCATGATTTTATAAACTCCTATAAACGTCACCCCTCAGCCTCTAATGCTCCAGGGAAAACAGCCCCAGCCTATTCAGCCTCTCTCTATTAGCTCAAATCCTCCACCACTGGCAACATGCTTGTAAATCTTTTCTGAAGCCTTTCAAGTTTCACAACATCTTTCTGATAGGAAGGAGACCAGAATTGCACGCAGTATTCCAACAGTGGTCTAGCAATGTCCTGCACAACGGCAACATGACCTCCCAACTCCTATACTCATGCATTGACCAAAAAGGGAAAACATTTAAAACACCTTCTTCACTATCCTATCTCCTGCAACTCTACTTTCAAGGAACTATGAAGCTGCACTCCAAGGTCTCTTTGTTAGCAACACTCCCCATGACCTTACCATTAAATCTATAAGTCCTGCTCTGATTTGCTTTTCTAAAATGCAGCACCTTACATTTATCTAAATTAAACTCCATCTGCCACTCGTTAGCCCATTGGCCCATCTGATCAACATCCTGTGGTACTCTGAGGTAACCTTCCTCGCTGTCCACTACTACACCTCCAATTTTGGTGTCATCTGCAAACTTACTAACTATTCCTCCTATGTACACATCCAAATCATTTATATAAATATTTTAAATAATTTTAGAATTTTACAACTTCAAACACCTTCCATGCTGTCATACCAATAATCCTTTTCGGCAGTGGGTCCATAGCGAATGTGCATTTCCCAGTTCTCCAATACCAGCATGAACTGTATTAGTCTATAACTCTCAATGCTTTTGATATGAAAAGATAGTGAGATTTCATTTTTAAAAAATGAGACACTCATTATTTGTTACTTCTTCAGAAACAGGTTGTGAAGACCCTTTGGTAATTAGAACCCACCATCAGCAGAACTTATTTTATTCATTCACAGGATGAGGACATCACTGGCTAGGCCAGCATTTATTGCCCATCTCAGTGGGCAGTTAAGCACATTGCTGTGGGTCTGGAGTCACATGTGGTCCAGACCAGGTAAGGATGGCAGTTTCCTTCCTTAAACAATATTAGTGAACCAGGTGGGTTTTTCCAATAATTGACAAATGTTTCACGGTCACAATTGTGACATAATGGTCACATAATTCCAAATGTTGTATTGAATTCAGTTTCTGTCATCTGCTGTGGTGGGATTTGAACCTGGGTCCACAAACCATTACCTAGGTATCTGGAGCAGTAGTCCAGTGATATTATCACTAGGCCATCAACTTCTTCACATTATCTTAAAGTTTTTTGAAATTAATACAGCCTTTTTATTATTTGAGTAAACCTTCAAGCCTTGAAAAGCATTTATTTTGTCTTTTCAATTGTGGCTCCAAAAAAATGGAATTCTGCCAATCAACTATGAAAACCACTTGAATCAGTGCATACCTGTATTGATGTACATAACTAAGTGTACTGCAAGTTTTCAGCCAGAAGGCACTCTAACTTGAGCAACAATAATCAATTTTAAATCTAATACTGTCAGCACATGTTCTGCAAACTATTAAAGTTTTCATTTGAGAGTGATTGTGAGTGTTTAATAAATGAACAGAAATCATAATTTGAAAGAACAAGGGCATTGTGGGATTTAAAACATTGAATGATGTTGTTATTTTAAACTATGGCATAGTTGCTTTGAAAATTTCCCACAGATAGACTTGGCATAATCAATGAAAGACTTTCACATGTTACAATCACTTTCTTCTGAGGTATTCTTAAGAATCATTTTTTTAACACTGGGGAAATGTAAGTTAGTGCAAAATGATAAAGTGCGTCAGTATCTTGCTCTGCCAATTTCTGCATTTTTGGGATAATTCTGTGGTTCCATTTTCATGCACAATAGAGAGGAAAAAGATTCAAAAGAAGAAGGATGGAAAAAGTAAAGATGAATCCGGGCAGAGTATTTGGCTTCCCTTGTCAGGTATAAAGGTCAGAGGTCTGTAAAGTGCCCTCGCTGTTTCACACTCACCTGCCTTCAGCCTCTCTGTACTTGTACTGCAGTGGGGTGCAGTTTACAAGATGAGAAAAGTAAGACCCCTCAGAGCTTTGAACAGCTGTAGGGCTACTGTGGATGTATCCCCGAAGACACTTCACTAGTGAGATGGAAAATTCCCACCCGACATCTGAAAGATCTTACCTCAGACTTAGATTAGATTCCCTACAGTGTGGAAACAGGCAGTTCAGCCCAACAAGTTCACACCGAACCTCCGAAGAGTAACCTATCCAGACCCATTTCCCTCTAACTAATGCACCTAATACTATGGGCAATTTAGCCTGGCCAATTCACCTGGCCTGCGGAAGGAAACCCACATAGACAGTCACCCAAGGCTGGAATCGAACCTGGGACCCTGGTGGTGTGAGGCAGTAGTGCTAATCACTGAACCACTGTGCTGCCCCATGTGAGTGATTAGAAATGGTATGAAATATAAAGTGTGGCTAATTAGAAATGGTATGAAATATAAAGGCTGTGATCCAGAATTGAGCAGAATTAAGAAAATACAATATAGTAAGTCTGTGAAATTGCAGATATTGGAAATTGAATGTAAACATTGCACATTGGCAGATTGAACATACGATATATCGAACTAACCTAGGTAATAATAGGGAAATCAAGTACCATTTTTGTCCATAAGTTGACACCCCTACTCAACATAAAGTTTGTTAATGATTTGCACTCCAGCTGTAACATTTGCAGAAGTTCTAACTTTTAAGTAAAAGCATTAGATCTGAAGTTTGACATGTATCTGCAGCAAGAGGCATGAAAAGTGAAACATACAGCCTGAAAGAATACACCGTTTAGATATGAGTTATATCTGAAAGGGAAGTAAGTACCTTATGATTGTCTGTATTAGTTTAAAGTCATATCTGCCTGTTATGATGTCAGAGTTGCAGAACCAAATACATGAGTGTTCTGAAATTACATTTGCTCGGATGCTGTCTTCAAGTCATGAGATTTTCTAATTATTTTTCTGGTGCTTTAAGGTAGTTATTTTGAAATTTTAAAATAAATTTTCCCCATTGAGATCTGAATCTGTATTTACTGTTTCTCAGAGAATATTTGAATATATTGAAGACATGTTGAAAGTTGCAGAGCTTCCCAATTGTAAGTTCCTAAAATTCTGTGTCTTATGCATATGAAAGAATTGAGAGTTTAATTGTCATACATAAAGGGAAATACTTGGTGTGAGATTGGTGTTTTCCTTAGGCCTTGACTGTTCACAATGATTGATCCCATTTGAACCTTTTCATTTTAAAACACATTCTAAAATTCTCGGAACATTTGGACATAACTTGACTTTGGCAGAATGGATTAACTTTCAAGTCGTGCTTACAGAAGAAATTCCAGACTATTGAGGTTGTGTTCCTGCTGCACTATGTCGAATATAGATTTTTGTCAGAAGTAGTTATTGTGTTTGGGCAGTTTTGGAATAAAAAGGCAACAGATTGTAGCCTTACAAATGTAAACCCTTACTGGGTTGCTGCATCTGGTGTGATGTTTCTCATTAATTTGAATGAGTAGCAACATATTGAGTTTCAAAGAGAGTCAGAGCTAAGATGGCACTTTTTTTTATTGCTAAGAGTACATTTGATACAACTACATGGTCTGCAAGCCATCAGCTGCCTGTGACATTATAAATGATTGATCCTGCTTTGTTATAGTAGGGACATTTTCCTGGGAATTTTAGAATGTGCCACCAAACCTGTTGGTTCCACTTGTGGCTCAGTGACTTATTGGAGATGATTTATTTCATATACGTACCATTGTCCCCATTCCCTGGTGGGGACAGGAGGTTTGTCCATGAGTGCCATGGCTGCCCCAGTGCAATTGCTTTAACATGAGACTTGCCCGTCTTCTTGGGAGGAAGTCCTCCCTGACAGAGCTGCTAGCTAAGCTGATTGACAATGATCGTGTTGTCTCGGCAGCACCATTAGCACCTTGGCAAGGGTGATGTAGGGACACAGCTCCAAGAGGGCTAGGGCAAGGGTCAGCAGGGAGATAAACTTGATGGAAGGCACCTCTGATGGACTCAAATGACCCACGGTATGGGCTTACACCCGCCACAGATAAAATATCAGCAATGGTAAACTGGTATATTAAGTGATAATTAATTAATAAGTCATTCAAATGCCTCAATCGACCCAAGAATGGGTGGGCTGCTTCACCCTGGTGGCCATCTACATTTAGACAGGTTGGGGGCAGGTGGCCAATGGATTTCATTTGTCCACCACATTGAAACCCACCAACAGGAGATAGCAAAATCCAGCTAGTAGAATCGTGGACTTGCACAGCATAAGGAAATTCATTCACCCCAACAGAGCTGCACCACTTGTTTGGAGGAACTACCCAATTAGTTCCACTTCCCACTGATTGGCCTGAATCTTTACTTTCATTGGTGAACAGCAGGAGTAGGTCATTTATTGCTATGAACATTTTCCATCAGTTAGATTGGGGCTGATCCATACCTCGACTGTACCTACCTGAGTTACTGTGAATCTTTCAACACTGCAATATTAACCATATAAAAGCTTCTTGTGAAAGTATCAACCCGAACTGTAATCATAACATTTCACTGCGCAAATCAGCAAAGGTGAGGAAACAAATGCCAGAGAGAGGCCACGAATCCAAAGACTCCTTCAAAGTTTCATACAGCAGACTGTTGTCAGGAATTTTCTTTGTTTACAAATTAAATCGCTGGTTTGAACTAAAAAGGCAGCAGAACTGCAGACCAGCTTCAGTGATGGCAGGAACCGCAGTTTTGTAAATGTCATAACTGTTGTCAGAGCTTGTAAAAGACCACACACATACAATGTTCCAAACCACCTGTGTTAAATACAGCAAACTTTTATTTGTAGTATTTTTGAACTTTTCTAAGTGAATCGCATCCTAACAGTAGCAATTTTGGCTGTGTCTTACTTTAATTCTCCTGGTTGCTGGACCTTTGATTAAAATTTTCCCAGCTCTTGGAGGCAAATTTTGCCATCCGGAGGCTTTCAAATTTGGACCAAGATTTGTCGGGCCACTTATTTAGTGTATTCCTATCACAGTGCACCTTTTCTTTACATGGAAATGGCTACTCGTTCATCCATGACAGATACAGGTCATTCCACTGTAATGCACATTACATCAATGTGAATTTGCTGCAATACGATTGACAAATTGGGGATACTGTTTCGAAAGCGCAAACTTTCAAAATATGTGTTGGCTGTAATGCGATTACACTTCCAACACTTTAAATGATGCTTCTAAAGCATGTTTCTTCTCCAACATGAGGTTGCACAAGAACACAACTGTCACAACATAAAAGAACTGCCGGTACTCCATTTACAGATGTTAAGGCCAGAGTGATCAGTGATTTGCTGATAGGAAGGCAAGTTCCTGCCATTGCCTGCCCCTCCAGCTGTGTTAGGATCTTTGAAAATAGATTGCACCATTGAAAGCATCCTATCCAGACGCATCACGGTTTGGCATGACAACTGCTCTGCCCAAGACCGCAAGAAATTACAGAGGGTTGTGAACGCAGTCCAGTCCATCACGAAAGCCAGCCTTCCTTTCAGTGACTTCACCCATATTCCTGCTGCCTCACAAAAGCAGCCAACATAATCAAACACCCCTCCCATCCTGATCTGTGTTATACTCGCTTCCACTGGTCAAAAGGTACAAAAGTTTAAAACAGGTGCCAAAATATTTAGTAACAGTTTCCTCCCCACTGTTATCAGACTTATGATCAGACCTGTCATATTAGAATTGATCTTTCTCTGTAGCTGTAACATTATATTCTGCATTTTGTTCTATTACCCTGATCTGTCTGGATATGTATCTGAATGTGGAACAGGAACATGTAGATTTATACATGTGACAATAATAAATCAAATCAAATCAAAGGTAATTTCAATGCAAGAGTTTGGAGCACCATCATGTGATATGAAGATGCAATGTTTCTAATTCCTCTCATACATATAAACTGCATCCACAGACATTTGCACCTTTTCTACCTTCATGCTCTTTGTATGGTATGATCTGCCTGTACTGCGCGCAAAACAAAACTTTTCACTAGGTACATGTGACAATAATAAATCAAACCAAATCAAATTCTGATCTTCACAATAGCTCTTGCTGAGATATATAAGATACCATTTGGATCTTTGAGTAAGCACTTCCATCTTGTGGCGCCTTCTCTCTCTTCATCTGCTTACATATCCCTGTGGAGCCAGCAAGGCCAGAAGCTGAACTGGACTAACTAAATAAATACTATGACTTAAAAAACAGGTTAAAGTCTTGGAATCCTGAAATGAATAACTCAATTCCTGATTCCCAACCCCTGGCCTCCATCTGCAAACAGGAATGTTGGAATACTCCCCATTTACCTGGATGCGTGCAACTCTAGTTCTACATTCACAAACATGCGCTCCCCACCACCACTGATGCTCAGTTCATGCAGTGTGTACCATCTACAAGATTCACAGTGAAGATCCACCAAGACTCGTTCGAGAGCACCTTCCAAAACCATAGCCATTACTAGGTAGAAGGACAAGGGCCACAGATAAATTGGAAAATGGCTACGTGAACTTCCCCTTACCAGTCATTCAACATCCTGATTTGGAAATAAATCGTTCCTTCAGTGTCACTAGTTCAAATCCTGGAACTCTTTCCACAATGACGTTGTGGGTCTACCTGTAGCAAGCAGACAGCAGTAATTCAGGAAGGCAGCTCACTACTTTTTAAGGGAGCTGGGGTTGGTAATAACTACTAGCCCAACCAGTAACTACTACACACCATGAATTAATTTTAAAAAATGCAAATTTACATTTTTTTAGTATCCAAATCGGAACACCTCATATCTCTCCACTTTAAACTGCACCTAGTGTAGATTCAATAGTCAATTAATTTGACTTAAAATTAATTTCCAGCTGCTATATATTGCCTTCTGAGTTGGAATCATCTGAACATTTGGACAAACAACTGTATCTCCTTATTCAATTCATGAAGATCTGTGATGAAAATCCGAAGCCCCAGTACAGATCCCAGGAGAACACCACTTGTCATTTCATGCCAATCTGAGTGCACTCTTTATTCTTGCTCTGTCTGTTACCTCCCAACCAATTATCAACCTGTGTCACAAAGTGACCTCTAATTCTGTATGCTTTCATATTTGATCATTCGCCTGTGCCGCATCTTATCAAATACCTCATGAAAGCCTATATAGGCAGCATTCCCCTAGCCACCACGCAAGTGACCCATTGTAAAGTTCAACTAGATTAGCCAGACATGATCTGTGTTGTGCAACTGAAGAAATATAATATAAATACAAACTACATTAGTCTTAACTTTAACCAGAGAGAAGCCATGACACTATGACAATTCTGACATATAAAGCTAGTGAAATATATTTATTCTTTCTCTATCCAACAATGTGTTATTTTAGTTATACATTTGTGTGGTTTCAGGAGTCAATGCAAGTGTTTGTTATTTAATTAACTGCAAATCTGGTTGGAAGACCAGAGGCCAATTCTTTAAATATGATAGTAAGGTAGAATATCACATTACTTTCTCTGCCTTATTTTTAATCTGATATGTCAATGTTTTAGCCACATGGGCCTTGAGAAAGGTTGTCATAATGATAAAATAAAGAATTGCGGATGCTAAAAATCTGAAACAAAAGTATAAATTGTCAGAGAAACTCACCAAGACTGGCAGCAGTTCTATGAAGGGTCACTGGAACCAAAATGTGCTTTGTGTCCACAGATACTGCTAGACCTGCTGAGTTTTTCCACCAATTTTTTTCTCATTTGAAAGATTGTCAAATTGGCTGGTTACCGAAGTGAATTGAGGACTAATTTCAGCAAAAATGCTTGATGCAAATCTGCATTGTTCTGAGGTACAATTCTTTGGATTGAGCTTGAAACAAATTATTCCTGTGCATTGATGATTGAGAATTGCAAACAACATCCAGCGTTTTGACTTTTTTTTCCCGATTTGTCAAAATTGTAATGGGCCTTGTTTTAATTAGTCTGTGTACTGAAATTAGAACAGATGTTTTTTGTTTATTTACGTCTGATTGGTTAGTTTGGCGTTTTCTGAGGGCCATCTCATTTGTACTCAACCACTCTGCATTCAGAAGTTCTCTACTTCCATTCTTGAATCCATTGCAAGAAACTGCTGCAATGGCAATTTGCAGATAAACCCAAATATAGGCCATATACTCATGTGGTTAATAGAGCCTATTTTCCCCTGGACGGGTTAGTGAGAGGACGGTGCGTGTGTGGAATGGGCTGCCAGAGGAAGTGGTGGAGGCTAGTACAATTGCAACATTTTAAAGGCATCTGGATGTGTATATATCTCTATGACTCTGTGCCTCTTGAGATAATCAAAAAAAAGAAAGCTAACAAAGTATGTAGTGATGAGAAAATGATACCTCACATTTGGAGAACCTTTCCTTCTGGTTATTGTCAACCATCATCTATACTGAAAAGTATTAGATACAAAAGTTTGCTATTAAAGCTAGTAATAAATAACAGTGATCTAATAAAAGAAAGAAAAGCTTGCCTTTGTATTAAAACTTTCATGACCTCCATCCAGCCTTGTTATATTGAAATGGTACTTATCATTTTAAGAATATTTTATATGTGATAAATTAATCAGCTCACTCTAAAAGGAACATTATGATGCTGTATTGCTACTTGGTAAAGGACAGAGACTCGCGGGCGGCTGAAACAGCTTAGGCTTTCTTGCTAAAGAGCCATCATTGATTCATTACCTTGACTGACCTTTGAACTCAGTTGTTCTTCACATATATCATTCCTTAACTCAGTCTGCCCAATCCCAGTGCACCCAACTGGCACATTACAGTTGAGGGGAAAGGGCCTATAATTCAGATCATTCTGTTCTGAATTAAAACATGGGCCAGATGGATGACAGAAGGGAACAAAAATATTCTTTTTCAGCATGATGAACACTAACTTGGTGTAAAGCACATAATGCATTCCAATGTGCAAATCATACTTCCTGGAAATGTCAGATGGAATGTGTTGATCTTTCATCCATGTGTTTCCTGCCAGGAATAGAGTGGTCTGCTACAGTGGATTGCTGTAACTGAAGGATCCCAATGACAACTGGCAGTACTGATTACAGGTAATCACTGTAATGGACATAATGGGATTCAGGCTCATGACTAGTCTGATCAGCATACCTGTGCTTTATAAATGGAAAATGTTTCATATAAATTAAGAGAGAATGCTATCCTTTCAACAGATTCCTGCATTTTTGCAGTTGAAATCTGCTTTCTTTTTCATGGTAATAAATTGCAGCCTTTTGACATGTATGCCTGCAAATTCTGCTGCAAAAGGTTTAGTTGTAGCATTGTGAATGTACGATTGGAGATTCATTACCCGAGATCTAACTATCACAAGTTTGAGTGTAAAAGAATGTGGGGATGATGTGTATCCAGTTTGAAAAGCAAGAAATCAAAGTGCAGACATTTAAAGCAAACGGAACAGCTTGTGGAATTTGCAAAATCATCTTTTTTTTGGTTCAGATTGAAGGCTGTGCAACTTCAAACTGGGCTATTTGATGTTGAATTCTTTGATGTAAATTATTATCTGTTTCCTCATTTACACCTTCACACTTTCACACGTATTTGAAATTGTAGGGTGTTGCATGCCTCAAAGCCAAGCTAAGTATTAGTTCACACTTGAAATGCTGCACTTCCTCACAGACAACAGAGCCCACAACCCTTGCATCAAAAGCAAATCTTGTTTCTCTTAGATCAGGACTTGATTTTTAGGAATTCATGTGATGTTCTTAATGGCTTATTTAACTCAATTATATGTGGTAAAAACAGTATTCTTGTTCAATCATAGATCTTCACGTCATAATTCTCATATATAATGTAACTTCTGTAACCTGCTTTCCAACTTCCATACTTTTCCATTGTTTTTGAATCCATATGTGCTCTGCCATCTTGACCCAAATTTAGTCAGGTACTGACAAAATGAATTCAGTTGAGCAGTGCCCACTTAGTTCTGATTATTTACTCAGGACCTAAAACAGAGCTGTGCATGAAAAATGTGATACTTAAAACTTTAGAGTTGATGTTGTTATTTTGACTACATTAGAAATCAGGAGATTGAGCACAAAGTCATCATCCATATAGGGGGTGAAATGAAAGGGTCTTGGGATGAATTGAAATATTTTCTTCTTGGTTCATGCATTGTCAACAAAATCACTTATAAGGTTTCAGAAGTATTAAGAGCAGGAGTAAGCCAATGAATCCCTTTAACCTCCTTTGCCATTCGGGATGGTTACTACTGATTTCTACCTAACAGATGTTCCAGCATGTTTCCAACATGTTTCTAAATGATTGGCTCCTGGAGATGAGGCCATGCCAGTGGTGCTTAAATTCCCAGCAAGGGGAAACACCCTCTTCACATCAAGCATGTCAGATCCTTTCAGAAACTTGTACCCTGAATGCTTCATGAGATCACCTCTCACAGTGGCACAGTGGTTAGCACTGCTGCCTTATAATGCCAGAGACCTGAGTTCAATTCCTGCCTTGGGCAACTGTCTGTGTGGAGTTTGCACATTTCCCCTGTATCTGCATGGGTTTCCTCCAGGTGCTCTGGTTTCCTCCCACTGTCCAAAGATGTACCTATTAGATGAATTGGCCATACTAAATTGCCTGTAGTGTTAGGTGAAAGGGTAAATGTAGGGGAATGAGCCTGGGTGGGTTGCTCTTCAGAGGGTCAGTGTGGACTTGTTGGGCCGAAGTGCCTGTTTCCACACTGTAAGTAACCTAATCCTTCTAAACTATATTTTATATTTTTTTTATTTCCTACAGTGCCCAACCAGTCCACACCGGCCCTCCGAAGAGTAACCCACCCAGACCCATTTCCCTCTGACTAATGCACCTTACAATATGGGCAATTTAATATGGCCAATTCACCTGACCTGCACATCTTTGGATTGTGGGAGGAAACCCATGCAGACACTGGGAGAATGTACAAACTCCACACATGCAGTCACCTGAGGCTAGACATGAATCTGGGACCCTGGTGCTGTGAGGCAGCAGTGCTAACCGCTGTGCCTTCCACGATAGTCTCGGGAAATTGAGCTGCTCACCGTAGGCAACCATCTTGTAGCTAAAGACCAATCTAGTCAGACTTCACAGTACACCTTCTGAGGCAAATACGTTCTTCCTTAGATAAGAGCAAAACTCTGCACAGTAATCGAGGTGTGTTCCCAAATACATTTGTAGCAGGGCTTCTTTATCCAATCCCATCACAATGAAAACTAACTTGCCATTTGCCTTCCCAACTGATTGCAACACCTGCTTGTTAACTCTGTGTGATGTGTGTACACTAACAAGAATGATCATGTCAGATGTAACTTTCCGTCAGATTGTAAGGCGTTTCCTCCCTTGACATAATGAGTTCTAATTTAGGTTTACAGTGGAACCTTGATTGCCTTGCATTCGATTATCTGAATATTGGATTATCCAGCAAGAATGCAAATCCGTCTGCTCGGCCAAACTATGTTATCCGGCATTCGATTAACCGAATGAAATACTGCCTGCCCGTGACCTTCAGATAATTGAGGTTCCTCTGTATAGAACAGATTTTTTTAATCAAATCTCAAGTTTAAGAGCTATTATTTAATTTACTTTTACCCAAAGTAGTTAATTGTGAAAACTATTGAACTGTTGATAATATTCTTTAAATTAGCAATGAATGGATAATCTCTCCAAAAGACATGAAATGCATTTGATGTGGGAAATGAAGGAAAATTGGGATTAAATTATATTTAACTGAAAACTGATTGGCAAGTGTGTGACAGCGTCATTGAGTGCTCCAAAACAGAATTGTTCCTGGCTTTCCCATCCTTCACCTTGAGCAGAATAATTCTGTCGAATTATGTCATTTATAAGAAAAAAATCAAACTAGATGGACATAGCTGAAGTAATAATTGTTTACAATGTTAATATATTTTCACTAATTAGTTAGCAATATGATATGCCAAGATCATCATCACATTGGCAAATTAATTTGTAACATGTTTTCATATTTAATAGTAGATACTTAATTATTTGTAAATTTACACAAGTATTTGTATATAATAAAATCAATAAAAAGAAAAACTTACATAAAGTATATTGTCAAATGTATAAAATAACAGATTTCTGCTGCTTGTGATCTGTGTTTGATCTGTGTGGGGAAACATACCAGTTAGGATTATTGCAGGACCATGTAGTTATATGGAAGGTAAGTCAGGAGAGGATCTGATCACATTTCCTGTGATGGTCACTGATTGCCTTGACTTGATCATTTGGGATGTCACTAGATGGCTGACACCATGAGTACATCCTCTGCAAAGAATCAATATCCTTCCAAAAGTTGGGAGACATTAAAATAAAATAGATGGAATTGATTATTGGAATATAGGAATCGTTGGCAAGCCAAAATTTTATTGCACATATCAAATTGACTTTCAGGAAAGTGTGGATGCATTTTTTTATTGTTTTGAACTGCTGTAGTCTAAGTAATGAAGTACTTTCACAGTGCTGTTCCAGGATTTGGATCAACAACAATGAAGGAAGTGAGGGAATAGTGACATATTTCCAACCGAAGACAGTATGTGATTTAAAGAGAAACCAATATTCCATGGCACCTTACCAATGTGTTACTACGCGATTGAAGTCATGGGCTTGGAACATGCCATCAAAGGGGTCTTAGCTCTTAGCCACTGGAAATGGTATATACTGGTACCATTGTGCTCTGATGGCTAAGCGAAGTAATATTTAAGGTTGTGATTATGATGTTAATAAAGTGGGCTACTTTTGCTGGATGGTGTTGTGCTTCTTGAGTATTTTTGAAATATATGTAATGTATATTTCAACATGTAGGTCATGTAGATCATGGAAATGCATTAGGGAGTCAGGAGGTGAGTCACTCATTACAGAATAGCCAGCCCCTGTCCTGCTCCTATAGCCACTGTTTGAATAATTGGTCTCTTTAAGATTCTGATCCAGTTGTGACGAGAGGATATTGATGTTGGGGAATTCAGTGTGATTGTAATGTCATTAAATATCAGGCAGAGATGGTTAGAAACATGGAAAAATAGAAAATAGGAGCAGGAGTAAGCCGTACGGCCCTTTGAGCTATCCCTACCATTCAATATGATCATGGCTGATCATCCAACTCAGTTTTCCATTTCTGTGCTCTCCCCATACTCTTTGATCCCTTTAGCCTGAAGAAGTAAACCTAAGTCCTTCTTGAAAACATTCAATGTTTTGATCTCAGTGGCTTTGTAGCAGAGAATTCTACAGGCTCCCCATTCTCTAGGTGAAGACATTGCTACACATCTCAGTCCTCAATGGTCTCCCCTGTATCCTGAAGCTGTAATAGCTGGTTCTGGACTCCCAGCCATGGGGAGTCTCACTCCTGCACTTAATCTGGCCAGTCCTGTTTGATTCTGTCTGGGTGGTTATTACCTGAAACCTATCTGGCACAAATATTACTTTCCACTGGGGACATTCACTGATCGTCACCCAATGTTCAGTTCCATTTGCAATTCCTCAGATTCTGAAGCAGTCTGTACCCACATGTAGCAAGATTGGATGAGAAGATACACTAGTGGCATTATGATGGATTGTTAATCTGGAGACCAAGGTTCGAATCCGACTAAGTTTGAATGTTGACTAGGTTGTTTTTATTTGCTCACAGGATGAAGGCTGGGCCAGCATCTGTTGGACATTCCTAATTGCCCAGAGGGCAGTTAAGAGTCAACCACATTGCTGTGGGTCTGGAGTCACATATAGGCAGACCTTATAGAGGTTTACAAAATTATGAGGGGCACGGATAGGGTAAATAGGCGAAGTCTTTTCCCTGGGGCTGGGAACTAGAGGGCATTGGTTTAAGGTGAGATGGGAAAGATGTAAAAGAGACCTAAGGGGCAACTTTTTCACACAGAGGGTGGTACGTGTATGGAATGAGCTGCCAGAGGAAGTGGTGCAGGCTGGTACAGTTGCAACGTTTAAGAGGCATTCGGATGGGTATATGAATAGGAAGGTATTGGAGGGATATGGGCCGGGTGCTGGCAGGTGGGACTAGATTGGGTTAGGATATCTGGTCGGCATGGACGGATTGGATGGAAGGATCTGTTTCCATGCTGTACCTCTCTATGATTCTTTGACCAAGTAAGGGTGGCAGTTTCCTTCCCTAAATTACTTTAGTGAACCAGATGGGGTTTTCTGACAATCAACAATGGAATCCTGGTCATCATCGGGCTCTTAATTCCAGATTTGTTTTGTTGAAATCAACTGCACCATCTGCCATGGTGAGATTCAAACCCTGGTCTCCAGATTAGCAATCCATCATAATGCCACTAGTGTATCATCTCACCCAGTCTTGCTACATGTGGGTACAGACTGCTTCAGAATCTGAGGAATTGCGAATGGAACTGAACATTGGGTGACGATCGGTGAATGTCCCCAGATTGTACCTCATGATGTTAGGAGGTTCATTGATGAAGCAGCTGAAAATAATTGGGAAAAAGAATCTATCTTGAGGAGCTCCTGCAATAAATCATGGAGCTAAGATGATTGGCCTCCAACAACCTTAAACATCTTCCTTTGACCTGGGTATTATTCCAATCAGTGGAGAGATTTCCCCTTTATTTCCATTGATACAAGTTTAGCTAAGTCTCCTTGATGCTACAAATGTTATCTTGATGTCAAGTCATTCTTACCAAATCTCTTCAATTCAATGCTTGCATGTTTGAATTAAGGATGTAATGAAAACAGGAGCCAACAGTTATCTATTAGAACTCACCTCACATATTTGTCAGCAGGTTTGAGAAGATAATAGATGAGCCTTTCAATAGTTGTGATAATTGAGATTAGATATATGGCTATTGGCCAGATAGGATTTGACCTTTTTATAGACAGGATATACTTAGGAAAATATCCATTTTATTGGATGGATGCCATTTCTGTAGCCTGTACTGGAAGTGCTTGGCTATGTGTGGGGTTAGTTCTAAAGCATATTCTTTAGTAACACAAATCAGGATATTGTCAGGGCCCATAGCTTTTGCCTTCAGGCATTTCTTGATCCCACATACAGTGAATCAGCTCAACTAAAAGCTAGTTTTTGTGATGTTGGAGATCCGAGAACGTGAGAACTTTTAAAAAAAATGGGAGCAACAGTGGGCCATTCAACACTTATGGCATTCAGAACATTCAACATAGCAGCTGTCTGTCATTCACTCAGACCATGGTTGATCCTCTACATCAACTCAACCTCCTGTACAGTCCCCAATATCTCCTGAGTTGGATTTTCTCAGCCTCTAAACAAAGTATGCAATGCCAGAAAGTTTGGAAAATGCAGCGAGAATGATAAAATGAGATTCTATGTATCCAAAAAAATTGACTTTCCACCTAAGGCTTTAACAGCTGTCAGAATTTTGCTTGTGAGCAGAGAAGACCTAATTGCATGCATTCGCATGTCATTATTATCTAATCTCACTGAATTTATAAACAGGTTATTCTTTTTCCAGTCAGTGAAGAGAAACTTGACAGCGCCAATTCATGACTTGAATGAAAGTCACATTGGGAACCTGATGATTTGTCCCCTTTTGTTACCTTAAAAAAAGGTCAGGAGGCTAAAGGGTGACCTTATGAAAGTTTTAAAATCGTGAAGGGCATAGATAGGGTGCATAGCCAAGGTCTTTTCCCAAAGATGGGAGAGTCCAAAACTCATAAAACCATGACGGCCATTTTTTTCACACAGAGGGTGGTGTGTGTATGGAACAGGCTGCTAGAGGATGTGGTGGAGGCTGGTACAATTACAAAATTGAAAAGGCATCTGGATGGCTATATGAATAGCAAGAGTTTAGAGGGATGTAGACTAAATGCTAACAAATAGGTCTAGATTTATTTAGGATATCTGGTCAGTGCAGATGAATTGGACAGAGGGTCTGTTTCTGCACTGTACAACACTATGACTGCAGCTCACTGACCTCTTCTTCAGGTCTCTACCTTGGCCAACATTCCCCAATTTCTCTGAACACACTCCATGGGCAGTGACTGCTGCATGCACCTTCCATAAAGGCTGGCATTTCCAAAGCACCACCCTCGCCATATCATCATGCCACATCCCAGACGAATTTGTAATATACTTCAGCACCTCATTACTTCACTTGGGTGATCACCAACATCTTATTTTACTTTGCTGCTGCTAGTCTGCTTTCCCCACAGAGATGGACACCCAATTCATGTATCAGACCAGTGTGTGTCTTTTGTTTAATCATCTGTGGGATGTGGAGGTCACTGGCTGGCCAGCAATTATTGCCAGTCCCTAGTTGCCCTTGAGAAGGTGGTAGTGAGCTGCCCTCTTGAACGACTGCAGTCCAACAGTTGTGGGTTGACCCACAATGGAGGGAATTCTGGGATTTTGACCCAACACCAATGAAGAGATGGGGCTATATTTCCAAATCAAGATGCTGAGTGGCTTGGAGGTGAACTTGTGGGTGGTGGTGTTCCCATGTATCTGCTACCCTAATCTTTCTGGACAGGAGTGGTCGTGGGTTTGGAAGGTACTATCTGAAGATCTTTGGTGAATTTCTGCAGTGCATCTTGTAGATAGTAAAAACTGCTGCTTCTGAGCATCAGTGGTGGAGGTATGGATGCCTGCGGAAGTGGTGCCAATCAAGTACGCTGCTTTGTCCAGAATGGTGTCCAGCTTTTTGAGTGTTTGTGGAGCTGCACCCATTCAGGCAAGTGGGGAGTAACCTACCACATCCCTGACTTGTGGTTTGTAAATGGCAACAGGCTTTGGGGAGTTAGGTAAGTTACTCACTGTAGTATTCATCTTATACCTCCTCTAGTAGCCACTCTGTTTATGTGGGGAGTCCAGTTGAGTTTCTAGTCAATGATAAGCCCCAGGATGTTGATAGCGGTGGATTCAGTATGATAACAACATTGAATGTCAAGAGGTAGTGGTTAGATCTTAGATCCACTCATTGTACTTTTACTTGGATGATCACATTATGTCTGTCTTGCATTACCTTATCATTTAGCGTAGACAGAAAGCCTGTACTTTGTCATATTTAACAGCAATGAAAAGACATTGCGAAAGATACATTGTGCAGCACTATGCCACATTAAATTTCATACCCAAAGCACCTGGCAGCAGCTTACACAGCACATACACTGCATTTACTTCAACCGATGGCAATGTTTGAAAAGCTAAGGTGTGTATACCTTAGTACAGTCAGGTATTAAGGTGGCAGGTCCATCCTTAGTTGTGAAAGGTGGTGAGGTGTCCTGAGTGAGTCAGTAGGAAGCACAGAGGGAAGGAAAGCTTTGTAATTTAGTGATGGGGTGAAACCTATTGAGGGAAAATGTTTCATACAGTATTGAGAGTGTTAAACCATGAGCTTTGGTGAGAGATGGGTACATTAGCAGAAGCAGCGTGAGTATGTGATGGTAGAGAGAAGATGCTGGTAGTTAGCCATGGCGAGCACAGAAGGTCATTAATCTCCTTGCAGTGTTGCTGAGCATACCTCCCGACTGTGGACCCTGCACTGACCCAGCTGGCCACTTCAAACTAGACTGGCAGCATTTGATACAGCATGCGGATGGAATGTGAATATGGCATCCACACTCATAATGCCACAAAGTCCCAATGAACACTTCCACTCCTGCTGATTGCATGACTGCATGAGAAAAGCATGCTTACTGAGGTGAGCACTGTAAGATTGCATGAGAAAAGTTGTTGAGTTCACAGAGAGAAACTCACCATGAAATCCCTTAGAATCAACAGCTAGATTTGGGGAAAATTCAGCCTGCTGATTCCAAAAATCTGTTGATTTCTATCTTAAATCTGCGCAACACCTGCATATCTACACCTACCCAGGGATGGGAATTCCATAAATTCATAACTCATGTTCACTGATGCCCTTCAGGGAAGTAAATCTGCCACCTTTACATGGTCTGGTAACTCACAACACAAATAATTTGGTTGACTCTGAAATGCCTCTAGAATGGCCTCTTAATCTACTGAATCCTAAGGGCAGTTAGAGATTGTAATAAACTGTGAGACTGTTACCCCTTACTACTAGGTTCCCTAGCCAGAGGAGACATCTTCCTAAAATCCAAACTAGTATGCCCCTAAAGAAATTTACATGTTTAATTGAGAGCATCTTCTATTCTTCAAAACCTCATGGAATATAGAGCTCAATGACTCAATCTCTCCTCATAGCAAATGTACCCTCATCTAAGGGGTAAGTAGAGTGAAATGCTTACTCTCTCTCTGTTATTTCCTTCCTTTTGTTTGGAGACTAAAACTGTGTATGCTGTTAGAACTTTAATCTCACCAAGATCCGATGAAAATGCAAGCAAGGCTTTTTCACTGCTACCTTTCAATATCTTCGTCAAAATTTAATAAAGCATCTTTCTTTTTTACTAATTGCATGCGGTATCTGTGTGAAAAGTTTCAGTGTTTTATGCACAACAATAACTAAGCCCCTCTGGGTATTTATTATTTCCCAAGTTTTCTCAGGCTGGTGTGGATTATGCATCCCGTACTTGTGGATGAAGATTGTTGAAATATTTGAGACAGATTCCAATTAGAATGACAGCTTTACACTCACTATTAATTATAGATGGGCTGATATCATTTCTCACAGACCACTTCTCGTGTCTGCATGGTTGCTTACTTCTATTGCGTTTTGACACCTTCCAACATTGCTAACCTTGTACATAAAATGCCACTAGCATTTACATTGTTATTATGCCAGTACCATATGTACAACAAGCTAATGTCAGTCTTGCCATAAATGCAAAGGGAACTCAAAGGATGCCGAATGGAAAATTCCACTGTCAAAACTGTTAATGTATTTATTTATGTGGAGCCAGTATGAAATTGCACGAGAGGTGTTAATTATCATTTTGCACAGGGAATATCAGAGGATTAAACACAGGTTACATGTCTTTTTTTATATTTCTTCCACTCCCACCTACACAATATAAGCGTGAAAGCTAAGTATGTTGAAGTTTGTATGCTTTTATGGTAATTCCGCTGCTGACTTTATTTCCTTTTTAGCAGTATAAAGTGATAGGCAAAATGGTACTTTAGTATCTTCTTTCTCCAATCTTTCCATATGCTGTATGTGTACAATAACAAAAGGAAATGAACTCATCTCATCAAGATCAAATATTTATGAAATGCATTGACCTCTCCAAGAATTAGAAACCTCAATCTCAGGACAGTGTTGTGCCCTTTCTTGTAATGTGCTGCTGTCTTAGAAAACTGTGTGTATATATATTCTGAACATAGCTTGAACAATGTTAGTATCCACAGAACCATAGATTTTATACAGTTCAGAAGGAGGTTATTCAGCCGAACTTCCCAACCGCAGATTTCCTTTCTAATCCCATCTTTCTGCACATGCCCCCATAGCCCTACAGCTTACAGGACTTAAGGCGCAGATCCAGAGTTTAGGATCTCTGCCTTCACCGTTAACTCAGGCAACAAATTGCTGACCCACCACCCTCTGTGTAAAAATGTATTTTCCTCATGTTCCCTCTAATCTTTCTGCCACTAAGCTTGAATCCCCAGTTTTTGAACTCTCTGCTAAGGGAAACAGGTTCCTCCTGTCCACTCTATCTCTACCCCTCATGATTTCGTATACCTCAATCATGTCAATCCTCAGCCTTCTCTATTCCAAAGAAACAACCCAAACCTCTCCTCATAGCTACAATTCTCCAACCTGGCAACATTCCAGTAAATCTTCTCTACATTCCTTCATTATTTATCCTGAGATATTTGTTACAATGTGATAATGCCATAATTAATCTGTAATTGGGGCATTTTTTAAGAACCTTAACAGAGGTCCAAGGTGACTCCGTATGATTTTTTTTCACAGAATCTGTTCCCGTTTGTTTCAAATTATTCAACCAACACTCACTGCACTCACTCACTGATGCCCTCGGGTTACAGTGCAAGCTGTAGTCTGATACCACTTGGAGAACTTATATGTGTGAGCGATAAGCTATGCACCAGGCTATGTGAGAGTCTTTTCTTCAGGTGAACAGCAGGATTTTCATTATATGTATTTATGCAAATCATACAGTTATTCAAGTCTCTACTGATCTCAACCTGGAGCATAGAGACATCAAAAAGTCCCCATGGCCTCTTTATCTAACAGGCAGGAAGTCAGAACACTGATTAACTTGCTTTGTTTTTAAAGCCATTAAAGCATGTGTGTTATCATGTTCCATCCCCAAAATCAACTCATGCTGATGAAAAATCTGTGTGACTTAAGATGCATTTTTGGTTACCTCAGATAATTACAAAATTTAAAAAATTATAGAAGCTTCTTGCCTTGTTTGCATGAGAGCTGACTGGAGTAGTTATAATATGTTATCACACAGTGAAGTCTAAATGAGTCAACACCTTTCATTGAACAGCTGTCAGCAGATGCTTCGATGCCATGAAGGGTTTTAATTAGCACATCATAGAGGCAAGATCAGCAGGCTGAGCAGAGATGACGTATATTTTTTTCAACTGTTCCCTCTGCTGCCAACTATTTCCCCCACCCCCCCTCCGATTTGAGATGCAAATAAAACAACATACCTGTAGTTTGAGAAATCTAAGGGTTCCTCAGCAGGCAGATGGGATTTAAATCTTTGCTTCCAGAGCATATCAGTTCTAGTAAAAGACTGATATCAAAGGCACGAAGGAACAGTTGGCTCAGTTTGATATATCTAATGACAGATCTAAAAACACAGTTTGTTGTTCCTAATATCTTCAACACACACTTCCACAGTCATGACACCTGAATATTAGTGAGCATATCCTGCGCAGAAGAACAGGTTGAACAGTTTGAACCTTTATTATTTCAAATGTGTCCCTGGCACGTTGTTTTTGAAAGAACAAGGTCAGCAACGCAGACCTCCATCAGCATGCACTCGTTGCTAAGCCAATAACGCCAACAGATGGGTGACGGTTGCCTAGCTGTAGATCTTCTATGTGCTTGGTTGACCACTGAGTCACAACTTCCTGGAAGTTCATACCTTCGATGCAAGAATACCAATTGAGATAAGAGCTCAACTGGGTGAGGAGAAAGCTTGGAGGAATCAAGGACCTGTGAATATTGCACCTCTTCACCCATTGTCATCTTCTGCAAGATACACAGTGGAGCCTGTTATTCCTAGGTGGGCCTCCTGAGTGGCACCAAATGATGTATATCACAGAGTTCAGCACCACAGTGCAAACCACGGTCTTACAGGGCCGAAGACTGTCACACTAGCTACAAGATGCAATGCAGCAACTGTGTTTCTAGGTCATTGAATATTCCAAAAAGCTACATGTATTTTATTGAAAATATACAGCACAAGTCCCAATTTGCTGTTTTCAAACTTTACCTCTCAAAGCTTTGTGTTGAGAAAATTAGCTTTTTAAATGAGGGTGAAAGAGGAGAAATTTAAACAGTAGATAATTCAAAACAGGGGTGCTGCATCCAGTTGGGACCCACCATATTTCCTCCTTCCTTGCACCCTGGTAAGGAATTCAGCTTGTGATATTGAAAGGAGCATGGATCTGAAGTTTGTGGTGCAGTGGTAGCAAGATCAAAAGATTGTATGTTCAAGTCACGTCAGGTTCAGCAAGTTTTACCTCATCTCAAATTAGGGTGACACAGCCTCCCAGTAGCAGGGACCCAGGTTCAATGCCAGCCTTGGAAGACTGTCTATGTAGACTTTGCATGCTTTCCGCATGTCTGAGTGGGTTCCTGCCAGGTGTTCAGAGGTTAGATGGACAGGCCATGCTAAATGTGGAGTGACAGAGATGCGGTAAGGCTGGATAGGATGCGATTTGAAGATTGGTGCAGACTTGATGGGCTGAAGAGCCTCTATCTGCACTATAGAGATTCAATGGAGTGTGAAGCAGCTTCCTTCCCTTTTAACATTTGCTTGTTGTGGAAAAATGTTTATCTTGCCCCGATCTTCTGTTAGGAATGTTGTGATTGCAATGTCAGAGACAGGAGATCTGCCTGAGGACCATGTGGAAGTCCTGACACCGCTGCCATGCAAGAATTTGCCCAGGAATTTGAAACTTCTGATGGATAATCACCCTGAAGTTGGAACCCTCCTAAAAATGTCCCTAGTTATGAGTTAGAGTCAGAGATGTTGGGGGGTTTCAACTGATTTAAATTAAAAGTTCCCCAGAAAGCATCAGAGAATGAAATTGTGTCCTTTCTCCTAGATAACAAACTGATTCCCCATTCATCACAGGAAACTTCCCTCTCCCCTTCACCCACCTGGTACTTGTACCCACTGACCATCTGGCACCTTGCTCCTTAACTTAAACACTGACCTTCTCTCAGTAGCTGTGAAGACAGCTTCAGGAACTTTAAATGCTGGAATATGGCAGGAATTATCATGAAAAGAGGATATGGTTTCAAAGCCAATCCACTTTGTTGCTGTCTAAGTGGATTCCTACTGGATGAGACTAACTCAGTTGAGAAGCTTCTGGCCCAGAGAACTCCTCTAAAGTTTAATTGTGATTTGTTCTGTCTGAGCATAAGGTCTGGATCCAAATGTTGAATCTGCAGTGAATCTAAAGCATTTGGATAGGCCTATCCTATTGCACTGATTTATGCAGAAGTGCTTTTATGATTTCATAAATCCGCAAATTGTTTACACATCAACCTAATACATGCATAGAACACCTTTTTCAATACTTCTGTTTGTGTGTTTTAATTGTTAGTGGTATGTCATCACATTGTTATTGGAGGGTGGTTAGCTCAGTTGGTTTGCAATGCTGAATGATGCCTATAGTGTGGGTTCAATTCCAGCAGCAGCTGAGGTTACCGTGAAGGATGTTCCTTCTCAACCTTTCCCCTCACCTGAGACATGGTGACCCTCAGGTTAAACCACCACCAGTTATGTCTATCTTATGAGAGAGCAACCCTACATTTGGTAAGACTATGGTCATTTACCTTGACTAGTTACAAGGCACAGAGGTGGTGGGTGTATTTAATTAAATACCTCACATACTTAAAAAGGACTTCCTGTTTCATTTTTTGAGGTATTTGCTCCTTGGGTTTTATTGCAGTTCAGGTTTAAACATTTGATCTTTGGACAGCCGGTGCAGAGGATGTTGGGCATGTTGGCAGACTCCTATGGATCAGCTCCTGGGCCTAGTTGTGAAGGAGATTCTTAAACCCAGCCAATCACTCTCTAATGTGGCTACATGTCCACCAGGTATCCATGGAGAGGAACAATACAGTGTCCATTGTAACATCACCATCACTGGTGAGCACCATTGGGTCTTGAGTGCATTATCTCTGTCCACCATGACATAACAGCCCAAATTTAAGTTTTACTTAAACATTTAAACTCAATAGGTGTATCACAATGCCACTTCAAGGGACTGTCACTCATTAATTTGCTTTAATTTGGTTCAATTTGATATTTTTACTTGAAAGAAAACAAAGATTATTGGGACATTGGGTACTAGGCAGGAAGCTGACAAAAGCAATTCTGCATTCGGTAAATAAACCTATTATTAAAGAGAGTATTAGTGTCTACTTTCATACTTCACCAACTGCAGCAGAATTGTATTCAATAAATCCGAAACAACTTGCTTAATCACAGCATGATCACAGATTTGTTTCAACACAGGGAAGTTAATCAGCTTTAAGTTATTTGAACTTAATTCTGTTGTTAGATTCTCTCAGTTATTATTGAGACAGACACTTTTGTTACTTTTGACTGCTCGGGGAGAATAAACAGAATGCAATCAAGGGTTAACAATGGAAACAGTAAATAACAGGGTCCTACATTCATTGTGTAAACTCTTGCCTTGTTAATTCTCCCCAAGTGCATTACCTTACACTTTTTAGATTTGAATTAAGTTTTCTGGTGTTCTGCCCTCCTGACCAGTTCATTAATAGCCTCTTGCAATTTATGTCTATCCTCCTTGTTGTGTATAACCCTGCCAGTTTTCATATCATCTGTGTGTTCCTTGATCATACCTCTTACATACAAGTCTAAATCATTAATGTATTAAAATAGCAAGTGACAGAGTGGAACTCTAAAGGAAACAGAAATCCAGTCACTGAACTATCCCGCTACCAATACACTCTTCTTTCTGCCTCCTAGTTGATTTTGGATCCAGCGTGCCATTTTGCATTTGGATTCCATGGCTTTTACTTTTTGAGCAGTCTGCTATGAAGGACCTTATCAAAAGCCTTGTTAAAGTCCATATGCACCACATCAAATGCATTTCCTTCAGTAACATTCCTGGTTACCATCTTGTGCTTTGACACACTCCACACCTGGCACTCTATCAAACTGGCATCCTTCCTGCCATTCAACTGTCACCCAATCTGCCTGGCATCCTCTCCACCTAACATCATCACCACCTGGAAACCAACATCACACTTACCTTATGTACTTATGCATTCTTAGGAGCTGTCAAAGTGGCTTCATGTGATATGGAACCTTTACATCACGGTATAGAGCAGCCAGTTGGCTTTCACTCTGTACTATGAGAAACCTGTCAGAATGTAAGTACAACTTAGTATTTCTGAAGGGCTCCTAATAGGAATCCCCTCAGAAATATGGAGCTCTTTTGGTACATAAAAAAGAAAAAGAGTGGCAATTTGTGTGTGATTGCCACTTCTTGGAATATCCACCCCTATATCTCTTACCTGCACATTGTTCAATTGACCTTAATAAAGTTGACTTTAATGTCTGTATTAACTCTAATAGAGTTCAATATTGGGTTACTAAATAATAACTCAATCTTCTGGGCATGCTATTGAACTGCTAGGTTGGTTGTCAGTGGGCCATAATTCCAAACAAGAAAATAAGGAATTGTTGTTGGTAAGATTATGCTCAGCAGTGAATATTGGTTAGATGAACAAATTTTATAGAAAAAAGAATGAATTGTTTCTATTCTTGAAAATCCTCATTTATATTTCGAACTTTTCCCTGTCTGACTGTTCCTCCTTGACCTTTTCACAATATTCTCTGCGGTTGTAATATCATCCTGTTCTAAGGGTCTTCTCTGTTATCAGGTTCCTTTGAATTACTTGTGTGTGAATCCATTCATGTTGTTGCAGCCATTCCAACTCCTGCATTGGATTCTGATCACCCTGCATTGTGTAATGCCAGGATCGCTTTACTCATGTCCTTTTTTTTTTGTCTTCCTGTTACCTTCCTCATTATTACACATATGGTTGGGGATGTTCTAGATATCATCACTGTTTCTTGACTGCATTTTGTGTACTCTGATTCCTGCTTGGAATCAAGTCCATGATGAGTTATAACTTTTTGTAAATCACTAAATGGAAGACTAAAGTTATTGTTTTTGGTACTAACTATAATACCTGCCTTTTTAATACTGAGTCCACTCCTCTCACTTCCCATTCTCTAGAACTAGATCAAACAAGTAAAAATGTTGTTTAACCTTGCGCAGGGATCTTAAGTCAACATCCTGTAGTCAAATCATCATTTATTTCACATCTGAAACATTGGCTATCTAGCCCTACCTTAGCCTGTTGTGGCTGAAATGTTATTGCACATCTTTGCCATTTCTGTTTCACTATTCTTAAGATTTTATTGGAATTAAGCAAGACTTCAAAATCTAGACCAGAAGATTACAACCTGTTTTCCATTCAGATTGATTTTCATTTTTTGCAGTTGGGAAGTTAAACTTTAAAAAGCTTTTTCCTTATGTCCATTTTTCAAAGACGTGTCACAAACACAAATGTCAGAGGCAACAGTTTGACAACTGTATTGTGCTTATGCTTGTGGCCAGATTTTCATTGTCCCAATCATGACCAAACCCAGGCATGCTCGCAAAAAAACACTTGGTGAGCAACTCACCCAGACCTCTCATTCTTAGCTATTTTCCTGAGGGTGCGAATGAGAGAAGGCCCTGGAATCTGCCTGTCCTGTTAAGGAGGCACAGGTCAGCATTCTGTTGTTGACAATTCAATATCCATTATGTTTCTTCACTTTCATAGAGATGACTGGACTTTAGCAGCTATTAAGTTTTATACAAGCAGCATGGAAATGTGAACCATCGATTTGAAATGGGCACAATTTAAAAGGCAGATGAAATGATTTGCCTTCTATATTGTTCATATTGAAGTGTTGTTAAAGCATGAGTTAAATCTGTGCTCATTAAAGTGACTCATGACCAAATTGTGATTGGAATATGCAGCTACGCATTAAACAATTTATTTATCAGATTATTGCTTGAGCCAATTGATAAGGTGACAAGTGAAAGAGTAACATTGTAAATGTTGAAAAGTCATTAGATGAGTTTAAAAATGTCAAATCGAAAAAATAGTTTAAAAATTATAAATTTAATACTGAAAGGTTAGCCTAGTATGATAATTATTTGTCAATGCTTTTTCTGTTCGACTGCTTTCTGTATTCAGTTAAGATATCTGTTGAGATGACAGTTCTGAAGTCTGTTGCTTTCTTAGAGAGTTTTGTGGGCTCTTGGCTATATGAGCTTTGTTTGCACAGATAGTTTGAAGAGTCTATTTTTTTCATTTAATCTATTTTTCTAATCGCCCTGCTCAGAGTTGTTATTACACACCTCTGTAACAATTGGGATTGAATCCGGGTCCATTGGTAGAAGCACTGCACCACAAAAGGGCCTCTTGAAGAGTCTCGTATTTTACTTGGAGAGTTTCATGTGCTCTAGGATACAAAATTACTGCCTAATGATATTACATATGCTTGATTTTGTTTACACAGCTGCTTTATAAAGTTTACTTGGGCTTGCAGGGGGCAGTGGAGTGAGGAGGGAAGCAGGTTTTGAGGGCAATGTTGGTTTATCAGTTATTCAGCAACACTCACACAGAGGGTGGTATGTGTATGGAATGAGCTGCCAGAGGAAGTGGTGGAGGCTGGTACAATTGCAACATTTAAGAAGCATCTGGATGGATATATAAATAGGAAGGGTTTGGAGGAATATGGGCCAGATGCTGGCAGGTTGGGTTGGGATATCTGGTCGGCATTGACGGGTTGGACCGAAGGGTCTGTTTCTATGCTGTACATCTCTATGACCCTGTGACTCCATGACCGAACTCCTGTAACATGGTTCTGGGTTCTGTTCATAAAGTGGATAATGGGTGTGGAGGTTGTGGGGATTGGTGGGGGAGATGTTAAAGTGATCAGACATTTGAACTCTATGTGCATCTGTGTATGTGTATTACATGAGAAGCACTGGACTGAGATTTGTTTGGGAATGGAGACCTGGGCTACCTTGATCCTGACTCCAGAAAATCCCATGCTCCAGTCGAGTCAAAATGGAGATGGGAATGAGATGCAAGCTTAATCCCATCTCCTGGTTCCCACTTCAAGCATGAACATTCAGCTCAAATGTGTTTATTAGTGTTTTCTGTTTTCTTAATGAGAAAGTGGATCAAATCATATTGTTTAGTGGTTTAGCTCTGCTTTTAATTGGCCACTAGTGGTTTTGAAACTGTTGTAAACAGTACATAATTGTGACATTAATTCGTACTAGATGTTAACCAACTTAAGAAACCAATCTGAGTATGGCATTTTTACCTTACAGTCACAAGGGTGTTAGTCATTGACAATTTGGAGAGCCCTGGGTACCAGTGCAGGTGTGAGCAGCCAAGCAGTTTTTCTGATACTACATCCGTGAACAAACAATCCCTATTATCTTGTACCATGGAATGAGGGGCCTGAAATTATGTACAAATTCAGATTGGGTTTGGAGTGATGGTGAATCAACAGTATTTATGGGTACAACAGAAAGCTGCAGCCACTTCCTGCCCATTGAAGTTCTTGCTAGTCTTTGTAAACAGCTTCCTTTGTGCATAAATAAGAACACTTTCACGTGCTTTTGTTACAGCAGTTTGATTAATTTTGTTTTATTTGGGTATGAAAGCTGCATTTTTGAAATAAAAACAGTATGAGCATCTTGTTGTATAAAACAAAACCTTTAATTGTGCCACATTAAATTGAGGTGTGAGAAATGCTGATCTATTCTGCAGTTTAAATAAGGCAGCTGCCTTGTCTACTAATTAACTTGATAGTTGTGTCCAAATGAGTCTTGTAGCGGGACAAAAGGTTAACATTAAGGCTTCAGATGTCATTTGTAATCATTTTTTTGCTGTGTGTTTTGGAGAACCATAGCAAAGCTGGTATAATTCAGTAAACTCAACTACAGCAGATAGACTGTACAACCAAACAACTGCATCACTGTGACCCCTGTGAACATGCAGGCATTTTTATTGGCCCGATTACAGCTTTTCTGACATGTACTGCATGCTAAGTGTGAGAGTTAAGGGGTGGGTGGGGGAGGAGTAGGAAAGCCAGAGTGCGGCAGCAGCTTGTCGTATTCAGAAATAATGAGACCGCTGGAAGATGACTGGCTGCATTTGTAATAAATCTTCTTTTCTCAGTTTCTCTGCTATTTTGCCAGATTAAGAGCTCCACTGATTTGCAGGAACAGCCACTGTTTTTTGTTCTGTGCTTACTTTCTGAAGACAAGGACAAGGTGAGTGGCTTAAGCCTGATCACCTGGTTTCTGCCCCACTGTCTTTCTCCACCCAGACCCCCATCTCCCTCATTGCACTTAGTTCAGGCCATGCCACCATTGCAGGGGTGTTTCCAAATTAACTTGTGATATCTGCAACCATATCTGTGGGTTTGAGAAGCCTTGAAATGATCCCTTCAGGAAGAAAACGTGCTATAAATAGTCACGGCTGTGAAAAATCAGACAGTGAAGTGCATTTCACTCTGCAGTTTGGCTAACTTTACAGACAATTACCTATCTTTATGATAGTCAGACTTTGATATTTGTCAGCTAAAAGATTTAATCCAGCATTCTGCAGGCTGTCAACAATCCTGTAAGTAGCTGTTACAACTTCAGCAACCAAATGTTGATTATTTTAATACCGTTTTGAAAATAACATGTTTTTCTTGCAACTTTCAATATAATAAACATTTTTTTCAAGAAAATAACTTGAAATCTAAAGTTTGAGATCAGAACAAATGTCAAATATTTTGAATAGTGAAGAGGCTGATGGGGATCTATAGTGCAATAGAAATCCTATACATGCCCAGAGGCTCCAACAGTATCTGGAAAGAGCAAGATAGGTTTCCAGTGGTAATCAGTCATGAGCAAAATATTTGAAAATCATTGTGTGTGTGGTATTTTTGATTAAGAAGTGATTTTCACATACAGCATTTTTTAAATCATGTTTTTTAGAAGGGTGTTGAAAGGGGTCTAGCTCCCAGGAGGTAGGTGTCTTGCTGCAGATCAGGACACAGTCACTAATGTTATTAATTTTTAAAAAACAAAATCGCTGATGGATGGCCCTGAACATCTGACTGCATTCAATATGGCTCCACATGGAGAGCATGTTGTAATTAACCTAGAAGAACAATCAACAGTGTATGTTGTTTTAAGTTTTAAATTTATTAATATATGCAAATGAATAGAGCCATGGTTCAGATGTTTGAGAATCACAGCAGGAAGCAATTATAGGCACGCTAACCAGCAGCTTATCTCAATTCACGCGGGCTCTTAATAAGGATTTTGCTTGAGAAATAAACTGCTCAGATGGAAGTGTGGCTGATTCTCAAAGTATACAAGTAAAAAAGAACTCGAGTTTGATTGGAATCAAATATAATCCATTTATTTGATACTGGAATTTGGCTATAACTGCATATGGTTCATAGGCACCAAGTAACTCTGTTTTCATCTTTCTCTGGTTATCCAACGCACAGCTTGTTCTGTGTAAAATACAAACCACAGATCCCTTGATGATCTTGTGGGTAAAATGATTTCCTGATGTGGTACGAAGATGTTCAGAGCAATGCATGTCCTTACATTTGTTCCCTGTCTCGGCTGTATCAGCTGATCTATACTTAGCTCTATCACCCCTGGGCTCAGAGAAACACAACAAGCATGAGAACCTGGTCGCTGTCTAGTGATCTTTGCAGCAAAGGATGGATACTTGGTATGAATTGGATCGGGTCCAAGTTAGACATTATCTGGAGTTGAAAAGTTTTATAGTTTGCCATAACGGGAGGAACAGCAGACCTCAAGAAAGTGGTTGAGTGCAGATAGCGTCAGTGGAATTGTTCACCTGTAGGAGCCAGTAACTTAAGGAAAGAAGATAAATTAAGAGATAAAGTATCATTACTTTAATTCTGACTGTTGGTGGTGTTAAACAGGCAGTTGGCGTTGTGGCAGGTATCAATGGGGTTCCATGTTTTGTGGTTTGTGTGTTTCAAGGGAATAATGCTTGGAATTCTGTTTAATGGTTGAAAATCATATTTTGCCAAACTGAATTCCACTTGTTGGATAGTTCTAGAAGTGAAATGGCTCAGAATTACAGAGTTTGGCAAATGTTATGGCATGAGTGCCTGAAGCTTTCATTTGACTGCACTTTTTTGTTTCCTGTATGATTCACATGATGTTGTCATAAGTGCTACAAAGATCATGACATATTAAGCACAAATTGTAATTAATGCAATTCTACTTTTAAGACAATTTGTGCTGCTCTGGAAACATTGGTTTAGGAGCAGGGTGCACCGACAAAACTGGTCGCACCCTCCAAAGGGTGAATATCTGCCAATGAAGCTCATTTGTTGGCTTTCAGGGAGGCTCCAAATTAAATATGCATGGCCTGAAAGAATTTGCAAAATATTTAAGAAGGAACTGACTTCCTCAATTTAAGTAGAAAATAGATTTGTAAATTATTTTAAAAGTGGCTTTTAGTAATTTCGGGTTGAATTGTACATCCCCTGCCAAGTATGTTTTCACTGGAGATGGGGAAAACATGTAAAGTCTGTTTGGAGCTCGACTCCCAGTGTGTTAGCTTTAATTTGGGGTTGAGCAAGGCACACGGTCTCAGTTCATGGGTCTGTCCCACACCTTTACTGCCTTTTTTATGGGCCTCAGTTCTTCTTTATGTCCATTAAAGGAAGACAGCAGCAGGCAGGCCACACTGCAAATGCCATTTTTGAAAGGGCTTCTTTGAAAAGGAAGGAAGAAAGCAGGGCAAATAAATCCAAGAAGGTAGATGTTCTGCATATATCAGGGGTATCTTTCCATCCTGCCCCTGCAAAATGTTAATCCCTTTTATTCCTCACCCCATCCCACAAATCCCTATTCCCCCATTCCCTTCTTCTCCTCCCATGTTCTCTCATCTCTCCATACCTGAAAACTGCAGACATATCCTCTTCTTCCTTCACCTCATTGTGGTCCTAACAGCAGTATCCCACTACTGAACCCTGGTACTGCTGGTAATGCTAGAGCTGCCAGCCAATAAGATTGGCTATCGGCTGTCAAAGGTGGGACATCCTGTTAATTGAGAGGCTGAAGTCTGCATCGGAACCTGTTTGTTCTGTACGCAGTTCTCTGGGACAGTCCTTTCAGAGGCTGGTGTGCGTGGTAATGACTATCCTTCAGTTGTTGGTGAGTGGCAGAGTAGACCCAATGGGCCGAATGGCATAATTCTGTTCCTACATCTTGTAGCTTTATGGTCTCCTATTGTGGCACCCTGCAGCTAATGGGGAACCTCCCCTTCCTCCAAAGATCTCACCGGCTGCCCTCAGGACCAACGTCTCAAGCTCCAACTGCCCACCCCTCCCCCATTTGTTGGGTCCATTTGACGGGGTCCATTTGACAAGCTGTAATGAGCCTAGAAACTTACTGTGATCCCAGGCTTGCTTCTTAGTGGCTTGTCTAGTCTACTATGATAGCAGCAGTTGCCAGTGTTCCCCAAGGACACTGCTGAAAAGAATGAGCTGCTGGCCATTTAATTGATGTGAGCTCTTGTGGGTCGGACCTTATCCAAAAAATGATAAATTCCAGCGCTTCAGCTCATTACTTGCCTGAGGTTCAGAAATTCAATTCTTGGTTTCCACTTCCAGAAGTGGGGTTACCCCTGACTTTCCAACAGTAGAGGAAGCCATTTTGCCCATGAGGTGTCCACCAGTGTTTTCTTTTTATTCAAAGGAAGTCTCGTATTTTCATGTAGTTGTTGCTGTAGTCTATCCCTCATTTTTTATACGTTGTATCATTGCACCAATCTTTTGGGTTCTGTGCATAGTGACAATAACATACTTTTTCATTTTTATTTAAACTGCACCTAAACAAATTTAAATAACTTGAATACTATAAAATGATGTATTTTGATTGGATACTTCATCTTAGGATGTGGGGAATCCAAAGCTAGTCTTATTGTATATGTCAAAGACATGATTGAGATTAATTACACATGTAAATAGTTCAAGGCTACACAAACTGGGCAGTCTGGTAGCATACAGCAATATAAACTGATGCAGTATAAGTTCTCTGCAAAGGTACAATTACACTTTGTGTTGCTCCATTTTGCAAAGGTAGTATGTTAATAGTTACACATACCAGCAGTTAAACTGGTGCACTCCAGCAATGTCAACTTTTATATTCTAAATGCTAATCTTGCACCAAGAATATTTGATGTCATTACTACAGCATGTAATGTTTTGGATAATTTTGTGAATTTTTTTGACAACAGGAAGTGCAACATTATTTTGGACATGTTTTTGGCGCCATCAAATACCATTTTTTCTTGGTATTTTTTTTCTTTGGAGTCAGCCAAATGTAGCCATGATGACTGATCAAATGTCTGCCATTCTCATCCTCCCAGCGGGCTGTTAGTAAAACCAATTTGTGATCATGCATTAGGAAATGTGAAAGAGTAACTAAGAATGATCTAGCCTTTTCATTTTTCCTGACCTCTAAGTGTGGTAGTACTAGCAGCTTCTCTGTAATGCGATGACTGGGCTTGTAAACTTACTCTTTGAGGAACTGGCAGCAATAGCTCGCGCTGTGTACACACTGGGTTGTTGTGTCAACCTGCTGTGCTACATCTCATCATACTGTCATTTTTTAAAACAAAAAAAGGTATGTTTGGACATAAAAACCAGCATCAAAAGATGAATTCAAGGTTTGAATCAACTTTGAATGTTGATGATATTTAGAAGTTGTTCAAACTTTAGTTTTATCGTCTCTGTTGATGTCTGAGCCTCTTAATATAGATTGTGTTTTCTCTTGGCCTGATGTTATTGTTCTCTGTAATTCATCATAGGAAAAGGTCACTTTTACTAAAGGGTTTACTTTTTCTTTTGACAGGGTCCATCAAGGTCTCATAGCCAACCTGAAGTGCGATTCACTGAGATTCCCTCAAGATTACAACATGACTTCAGTTCTGACGGTGTGAAACCAAAGTACCAGGAGAGAGTTAATCAGCTCCAACTTGAGTGGTCTGCAACGTCTGGGGTCTCTCCTACTTTCCAGAATAATGCAACAGATGTTGATGCCAGAAGGGAAATAGCAAGCACTGCTAATACAAATTCCATTTCAGATCAATTCTGTGACTTTCCGAGTTCACAATTGAAAAGGCCTATTCCTGGCTGTACCTGGAATCAGTTTATAAATGGAAATGCTGGACTAGCCATTGTCAATGCTAACCGCCTGGTGACTACTAAATTGTCTCAGTCCATTGGTCACCCAGAATCGACAGCTAACCTAGCAAAATCAACAGATAAATGCAAAGAGTACTCAGAGCCCACAGACCAGCAGCTGTGTGGCAGTGGAACAGGAAAATCTTGCAAAAGAGACACCAAGTGCCCTCGAAACCAGATAGGGAATAATTCTGCTGGGTGGGACAAAAATGGTCAAAAGGGAACACAGTTAGAATTGCATGGAACTGCAAAAGGCAGGAAGGAGATTTTAGCAGGTCTCAGTGCAAACACAGAACTACCATCGAGAGCATCTCCCAGCAGGCCCAACACAATGAGTAGTCAGGACAAGGATTCAAGTTCTGTCATGATTAGAATCCCAATAAAACCACAGACTGCAGTGTCTCCTGGCACCAGAACAAGAAAAGGACGGCTATCAAAAGCAATCATGGACAAAAACGCACAATCAGAACCAGCGTGTGCTGAATCAAATGTTAAAAATACTGTAAGTAACAGCTTTCCCAATGCTGGAGATACTGGAAGCAATAGCCAGAGTCATGTCAGCAGCAAAGTAATCAAGCAGCAAAGTAGAAGTATGCAGAAGGAACTCGGTCAAATCAGTCTAGCGGTAGGCAGAGCTGGTGAACTAGCCGACCTTTCAAACAGTGGGAATCGGGTTAGGAAACCGACAGCAATATTGGCATCACCTGTTTTTGTAGATCCTACCAAGAGCAGAAGGGGCTCCCCAGAAATGAAGCATTCGAAACATTCGACAAAAAACAGCACCATTTCTGCCAAATGTAAAACCTTAAATCTTCTGAAGGAAAACAGTGTTGCACAGCAAGAAAATACAGTCATAGAGCCTCCTTCTGCCTATCCCATAACTCCTGCTAGTCCACTGTATTCGAACACGGATAGTTTGACAGTCATTACTCCTATGAAGAAGAAACGGGGAAGACCAAAGAAGCAGCCTTTGCTTACAGTTGAGACGATACATGAAGGGGCTGCCAGCAGCCCAGTTAGCCCCATCGGTTGTGACTCACCTAACAGCAGTAAGAAAAAGAAAAGAAAAAGTCCTGCTAAACTGATACCAATGGATTCTGTCACCTTAGAGCCTAAAGAAACGTCATTTCCCAAAAAAGATGGGAAAATAAATGTTCTGGATAAGAAAACAATCAAAACTATCAATAAAATGAAAACCATGAAACGGAAGAATATTTTAAATCAAATTCTGTCCTGTTCTAATAACACAGTGCTGAAAAAGAAAGTGCAGTCCTCTAGTACTGTTTCAACAATCTCATCTGTGCTTGAGAGCAAGTTAGGGAAACAGATCAATGTTAGCAAGCGAGGGACTATTTATATTGGCAAAAAACGAGGAAGAAAACCAAAAGCCATGGTACAGCTGCAGCAAAATGGAAACAAAGGTGCTGAGAAGTATTCGAAGCCAATTTCTGCCCATTCCGAAAATCCAACTGTGCCTTTCGGCTCACAGCTGACTGGAGCAGTGTCACCAACCACTGCCCAAACATCACCTTGCCAGGTTATGGGACCTACAGGAAACCTTAGCCCTGTCAGCAGTGAGACCAACTTATCTGAGTCAAAGGCAATGCCAAACCTTCAGCCAATCAGTGCACTTCCTATTAAAACCCCAAAAAGCTTGCATGCAAGCACTTGGAAATTGTCTCCACCACGGCTCCTGGCAAACTCTCCTTCTCATTTATCTGAGGCAGCTTCTTTGAAGGAGATCACACTGTCACCTATCAGTGAGTCTCACAGCGAGGAAACAATACCTAGCGATAGTGGAATTGGGACAGACAATAACAGCACTTCTGACCAAGCGGAGAAGAGTACAGAATCACGCCGCAAATACTCTTTTGACTTTTGCACACTGGATCCCTCAGAAGGCGCAGTTGTGGATCCTGGTGCAAAAGGAAAACACAGTCACAGACAGAAACACCTGCTCTTAGATGATTACCGTCTTCATGAAAGTATGAAGAAACAGAAGCATAGACGGAAGAGGAAAAGCCTGCAGATGCAGAATAGGGATGACTTGCAGTTCATAGCAGATCTGGAGGAACTAATTGCAAAGTTCCAGGTATTCCGCATATCTCACAGAAGCTACTCTTTTTATGCTGACAACCCCTATCCTAGTATTTTTCGGGTCAATTTTGATCATTACTACCCTGTGCCATACATTCATTATGATCCGTTACATTATCTTCGCCGGACAGCTGATCTTAAGTCCAAGAAAAGGCGTGGTAGACCTCCTAAAGCCCAAGAGACTATGACAAAGGTGCCTTTCTTACAGGGTTTTGGGTACCCATTACCCAGCGGGAGTTACTATGCACCCTATGGCATGCCTTATACATCAATGCCTATTGCTGCAGGTATGATGAACCTTGGGTATTATGGGCAATATTCAGCTCCTTTTTACTTGTCTCATGCACTTGGGTCATCAGCCCCCTTCATGAGGCCAGCGATGCCTCCACCCCAGTACCATGCCAGCTCCCACTTAAAAATGCCAACCACTGCCAAACACAAGGTAAAACACGCCATGCATTTGCAGCCTTCGATTGGGATGGATTTAAATACCGTACAGCCTTCGTTAACATCACAAAGAGGTGGTGGCCCTGGAATGCCCAGCAGCCGAATTCATAAGCGCAAACACAAGCACAAACATAAGCATCGAGATGATCGGCTCATTGGGTCCCGAGAAGACCTAGGTGAGCTCTTTGGGTGCAAATCTGATTTTGCTAAAACGTTAGTGCATCAGAAACTAGATGGCTGTGACAAAGATATTACACTGGGTGCTGACAAAGGAAAACCCAAGGAGAAACTGAGGCAGCAGTATATTGAGCCAACAGGGCAAAAGTCATCAAAGAATATCTTTGACATGGAAGCCTCATCGAAATTGGCCTTTTCTGACTTGCCACAATGGACAAGGACTACAGAGAAAAATGATCCTGTCAGTGAGTCAATTGATGCCTGTGTAAGAAGGTTCACAAGCACTGAGACCCGTACAAGACGGGAGGCCTCAATGGACCTGTATGGGGATTTGCAGTCTGCAAGTAGCATGACTGAGAAGCGGGAAAATGAATTAAGTGGGAGTAGAAAAAGGCACTTTGAGGGTTTTGGATCATATCGGGAGAAGAATGGACCTGTGCTAAGGACTAACAGGAAGGACTGGGGGCAAAATCCGTATAATACCCCTGCAGCACCAGGTAGTTATATATTTTAATATCTTGAAAATGTATCAGTGACCAATTAATTTTTTAAGATCATTTTGATCAGACATTAAGGTATGTGATATGAACTGCCAGGTAGCAAACTGAGTTTCAGAATTATGTTCATTTCTTATCTTCATTTCCGTATGTTAATCAGGACTCTAATTTTCAAGTCGAATTATTCTTTAAAGTGGAATTCTGAAATTGTAGTAAAATTGCTACCTTATCATTGTAGTTAATTTTGACAGCCAATGTGGTACACAAAAATGTGAGTCACAATTATTAGGAATTGCATTTCATTAAAGAGATTGAAAATATTGAGCTTATAAAGACATGGTTAAACCGAAGCAATACATTAAAATGGACCTGTACCTATCAGTAAGTTACCAACATGTAGTACATGCGAGGTGATAGATACATTTTATTGTATCTCTATTCCTAACTTGGCAAAAAGAATACAGTATTCACTACCCTTCTCCTTCAAACATCTCAAAGGGTTTTCAGTTTATCTCTATCTCAAACTAGTTATGGCAGCTTGGGGGGTCATGATTGAGAGGCTGGTATTTGTGATGAATTCTTTGTGGGGAAATTTTGATTTGTGATGGATCACAAGTACATAAATGAGAAAATATATTGAAAACTGCAGTTACAGAAAGGAAGATACATGCATTAAGGCAAATGGAATATTGTCAGTTATTGCAAGATGTATGGAGCATAATAATAAAGGAAGTCTTCCTACAACTCCACAGGACATTGATGAGACCATACCTAAAGTACTGTGTAAAGTTTTGGTCACCTTACTCAAAGAGGGACATACTCGCATTGGAAGCAGTTCTGAACAGGTTCACTAGGCTGATTCCTGAGATGAGGGGGTTTGCGTTGTGAGGAAAGGTTAAGAAGGTTGGATGTGTAGAATTTGAAAGAATGAGAGGTGATATTATTGAAACATGACCGTTTCTGAAGGGAGTTGATAAGGTGGCTGTCAGAAGGACATTTCCACTTATGCAGGAATCTAGAAGTGAAGACACAGCTTACAAATGAGAAATTTCCCATTGAAGGAATAATTTCTTTTTTCTGGAGAATATGAATGTTTGGAATCCTCTTCCTCAGAGAGTAGAGGAAGCTGAATCTTTAAATACCTTGAAGGCTGAATTAAACTGATATTTGATTGACAATGGAATTATGTGCTATGGCAGAGAGGCAAGAAAATTAAGGTTAGAACCAGGTAAGTCATGTTCTGACTGAATGAAGTAATAGGTGGGAAGGGCTGGTAACATAATTCATAACATATTTCCATTTTTTATGTTCTTACGTTAATACATGAATGAAGGGACCACTGGCTTGACTAGTGTTCTTTGTCCATCTCTAATACCATTGAGACAACTGAGCAACTTGTTATGCTATTTTAGAGGGCAGTTAAGAGTCAGTTGCATTATTGTTGGTCTGAAGACACACACAAGCCTGATTGACTTCCTTCTCTCAAAGACATTGCTCAACCAGGTGGGTTTTTACTGCAATCTGATGCCTTCACCACTACCTTTACTGATAGCAAATTTTTTATTCTAAATTATTTTTAAGTAATTGGGATTTGAAGTCATGTCATCAGATCATTAACCCAGGCCTTTGAGTAACTACTCTTGAAATATACTGTGCCCACTCAATATGTAATAAATCAGAGATATAATTTATCTGAGACGTTCATATATGTTTTCAAAAGACCAAGGTAGACTGAGCAAGTGTCATCAAAACACAGAATATTGGCATATCACTGTTTTATCAGCAGCAATTCCAACCATGCAGAATTTGCCTGTTCTTAATAGTTTCCAGAGACGTTTAAATAACAAGCATTCACTATAATCAATAGCTGACTCTGAGATGCACTTGAGCTCCATTGCCTTATTTTTTTTTAAATCCTTCATAAATCTTTTTCTTCTTTTTGTAAAATTACCAGCCACATGATTTGTTTCATTGTAGCTGCAGACTTGTGAAATAAATTCCATTGTATCAGTCTTCACAGTGGAGTATGAGGATAATACACTTGACATTCCAGGTGAGTGAGCAATGAATCAAGAACTGGAACTCAGTAATGTTAGAAGTAAGCAGGAAAGCAATCTTAATAATATGGTAAAAGACTGTCTACTCCTGAGGGCGTAATGGTTTAAACTGGCGGGGGGGGGGGGGGAGGTTTAAGGAAAGTAGGTAAAGAAATTGGGCTTGCTTTGTCCTTAATCATCTAAAGCCCTCTTGATTCAGGATTAGATTAGAAAACTGCAAATTAAATCCATTATTCAAGACAGGTAAAAGAGAGCAACCAGGAAATCATCGACCTGTTAGTTTAATATCTGCTGTTGAGTAATTATTGGAATTGATAATTAAGAACAGAATGACTGAGCACTCGAAGAAATTTGAACTGATTGGAGAGAACTGACTTTAATATGTAAAGGCTCTAAGTAAACTGATTGAGCTTTTCTTTGAGGTAGTAACTAAAGTTGTAGAGACAGAGAGAGAAAGTACTGTCCAAGCCTGCATTGTATCTGAATGTGGGAGCGGAAGTCAATGGATACGATTCCATGGACAAGATACCACAAGAGATTCTTAGCCAGAAGTAAATCTCATGGAATTGCAGGTAAATTATTGACCAGTTTAGGAGATTATCCTCTCAGAATCACTGGATTGTTGCAGACCATTGTGGCTGGATTGGGTCTTTCAATAAGCAACTCACTTAGTGCTACTTTTGTGTCATCTCCCTGTAACCTTGTACATTTTACTTTTGCAGATAACAGTCTAACTTGATTTGCAATGCTCAAAATTCTGAGACAGTGAATTTCAGACCTTAACCACTCACTGAGTGAACAAGATTTTCTTTATCTTGCCATTGCTTCTTTTGATCAACTGCTTTAAATTTTTGCCCTCTCCATTTCTTGATCCTTTGGTGAGTAGGAACTGATGCTGCCAATCTACTCTATCTTTTGGTAAAATAGGCCATAGTGTTAATGATTTGTACCTGAGTATAACCTCTGATGTCTCGAGAGGGTCGATCCAGAGGCCCTAACTGTTTACTATATTTATTCATTTGTTGGGTAAAAAAATAGAGAATAATGCAATTTAATTTTACTGATAACATCAATCGAGTAGCATAGCCCACAGTGTGGATGACAGCCTAGAATTCTAAAGAGACATTGATAGAAGAAATGAGACTGAATGGGCTGAAGTTATTTTCCCTGCAGTATCAGAGGCTGACCTTATAGAAGTTTATAAAATCATGAGGGGCATGGATAAATAGACAAGGCCATTTCCCTGAGATGGGGGAGTCCATAACTAGAAGGCATAGATTTAAGGTGATAGGGAAAGATTTAAAAGGGACCTGAGGGGCACCTTTTTCCACAAAGAGGGTGGTATGTGTATGGAATGAGCTGCCAGAGGAAGCATTTAAAAGACATCTGAATGAGTATGTGAATAGGAAGGGTTTAGAGGGATGTGGGCTAAATGCTGGAAAATGGGACTAGATTAATTTAGGATTTCTGTTCAGCATGGATGAGTTGGACTGAAGGGTCTGTTTCCCTGCTGCGCAGCTCTATGATACTACACTTCATTAAAATGTATGGTTGGGTAGAAAACTATCAAAAATGCATAAGGAATGCGTCAGCCTTTACATCAAGAGGCCTGGAATAAAAAGGGCAAAAAGTTTTGCTCGCACTATGCAAAGCCTTACTTGAACTACATTCCGTGTACAGTTCTGGGATCTGCACCTTTGAGCATTATCTACGTAGAGAAAAACTGCTGAAAGCTGCAACACAAATCGAGTTGGGAGAACACAGAAGGCTAGCACGAGGTGCAGCAGGTAATCAGGAAGGTCAATGGAATGTTAGTCCTTATTTCAAAAGTATTGGAGAATAAGAGTAGGGAAATCTTATCGAAACTTTATAAAGTGCTGATGAGACCACACATAGTGTACCGTGAGCAACCTTGGCACACCCATCAAAGGAAAGATATTAGTTCTTTGGAGGCAGTTCAGAGAAGGTTCACTAGGATGATCTCTGGTATGGAGGGATTGTCTTATGAGCAAAGGCTAAACAGGTACTCACTGGAACTTAAAAGAATGAGAAGTGATCTCATTGAGACATACAGGATTATTAAGGGACTTAACAGCGTAAATGCTGAGAGTTTGTTTCTCCTCATGGGAGCATCTGAGACCAGAGGGCATAGTCTCAGAATAAAGGGCACCAATTTAAGACTGAGATCAAGAGATATTTCTTCTTAGAGGGATATGAGTTTTTGGAGCTTCTTTACCACAGAGAGCTGTGGGGGCAGAATCCTTGTGTATATTTCAGGCGGAGACAGATAGATTCTTGATTAGTTGGGTGAATCAAAGAATACAAGGAAAGTGAACATGAAGAACGTTGGACCAGCCATGATTCTTTTGAATGGTGGAGCAGGTTCAAGGTGTCTAACAACCTCCTCCTGTTCCTATTTCTTATGACCATATTGGAAAAGATACGCCCACATTCCACGAATGGTTAAGAAAGAAACAAGCATTTAAAGAAGTGCAGAGTGATCAAAATGTTATCAGACTCAATGGGTTAACTTGTGAGGAGAGATTATATCAAGAGAAAAGCAAAAAATGCTGGATGCTGTGAATAATGATAAGCCCCAGAAACAGGAGTAGGATCACCATGTGTGTTTGACCCACTTCTATTACTCCTGGTACAGGCAGAATGCCAACTTCATGCTATTTAGGCATCACTGTACCCTGTAGGCACTGCTAACTGCTGTCAGGTGACTGCACACCTGAGCAGAGGCCAGACACTGTAAAAGATTGGCAGCAGTTAAAACAACTTTGCACTTTGTAAAACCAGTGTAGACCTCTGAAAAGGAAAGGTATTGTGGGCTCGAGCAGCTGCTGAAAATCAATCCATAACTGATTGTGACCTGAGAAAGTCTCAAGAATCACATGATATGGGAGGTAACTGGCTCCACATTTTACTAATGCTTGCACTGGAGGTGTCAGTTGAGAAAGCGAAGTGGGGTGGAGGAAGAAAGCTTCTTTCTCCACCAGGGTCTTGGATGTTTTCAGACACACAAAGGGGATAATAGCTGTAAATAGCCACGGTGGTCAGTACCTGAGCATCTGGATGCAGTGCCATAAGAGGTTCAGTGACCTCACACAAAAGATCAAGGATAACGTATGAATCTTCAAATACCACATGCCATAAGTTTCACACCTAGTCTCTGACACTGCTCAATACACCGTATCCCAGTCATACGCTCAACAAAAACTTCCATCAGTAACAACACATTATACTATGCATGGATTCACTCCTCTCTCAGTGCAGCTGCAAACCTCGTACCCACACCTCACACTTTACAGGCGCTGCTAGCTATTCAACCATGACAGGCACGTCACCCAAGCAGATAGCATCACACTCATTGATACCTTTCCCTCACTCTTGCAGGCCAAGGTGCCACACAATGCAAGGTAGCAGCTGCAGAACTGTCAGGTCAGATGCCTCTATCTGTATTTAATCTCACGGAGGAAACATTAGTTGTCATTATTAGTACAGCCATGGGAACACAAGTTCATAACTAATCCTCCTTCTCACATCCCATTTCCCCATCATTCCTACAAACCCTTCTCTTTTAGAAGCTGCAAATGATATAAGCATGACCTCTTCACCTCAGTCGATTCCTTCATTTATAGTCCTTCCCTTTTAGATACCCAAGAACTGCAACCTGGTAAAACAGGAAGAAGAAAGTGATATATACCCCAATAAAAGCAGAATACTGCTAATAATGGACATCTGAAACAAACACAGAGAGTACTGGGAAAACTCAGCAGGTTTGCCATCATCTTTGGAGAGATAAACCAAGCTAACTTCAAATTCAGTATGACCTCTTCAGAACTGAAAGGGATTGAATAATTTATTTTTATACAGAGGGAAAAGAAGGGTGAAGGAAACAGATGGTTTGATGGCCCAGTACAAAAGAGAAAGGGGTTGTAAATAGTGGTGAAAGAGAAATAAAGATGTAAAATGGTCTAAATTAAGGTGTGAAAGGTGGAGAATGGGTCTTCTCTACTGAGAACAAAGTAGACAAGCCAGAAAGAAGACAAGCCCAGAAGGGGGCAGATGGGAGAACAATGGAGAACAGACAGTCATGATCTGAAGTTGTTGAACTCCATGTTGAGACCTAGAGGCTGTAAAGTATCTGAGTGGACAATGAAGTGTTCTTTCTTGAGCTTGTGTGGAACTTTGCTGGAATACTGAAGTCAATCTAGGACAGAAGTCTGAGCATGACAGCATGTTGGAAGGTCGAGGTCAATCCTACTGACAGTGTGGATATGTTCTGAAAAGTGCCTGCTAAAAGCAACTTTTAGATTGATATTTGTAATTAGATTTGATAACAGTAGTTATTATGGTCACCATTACTGAGATTAGCTTTATATTGTAAACTTATTAATTCAATTGAAATCCAATTTAAGATTTGAGCCTATTTTACCAGACCAAAAGTCTGGGTCACTGGATGTTATTCCAGTGACATTGCCACTCTGCTCTTCAGATGCCCCACATAGCAGTGCAGCATATAGCAGACTCAGCATCCTGCCATCTGGCCTGTGAACCCCTGCAAGGATATTTCAGAGCAGTTTGGGCAGTAAAAGGATTGTTTTAAGTGGCCTACTCAATCATGCCATGTGGCAACCTGGCTTTCGTTGCTTGCAAGCTGCCCACATGTGCAAGTGTTGGACACTAGAATATTTCACCACATCAGTGGATAACCCTGAATGATTCATAGCCTTCTTTTGGTTTAGTGAGGTGGCTCAAATCCAAATGATGTCTTAAGGCACCAAATAAGAACTGCCAGGCTAGATATCAAGAGAGCAGGATCCCTCCACAATGATACAGTAAATTACATGGTTGACACACAATACTTGCCAAACAATGTGTGTGTAGTCTGTGACATCCTGAAACATGGAAAAGGCTGTGATCTGTGTGAAACCACTTACTCCATGAAACCTGCTGCTCCCTGGCCGGCCAGAGAGAATGAAATACATTCAGCTTTCTTTGAACAGAAAGTATCAATGAACTTCTTCACTCAACAGTGGGCAGCAAACCACAAATGTTGCAACAATCTCCAGCTCAAGTCAGGCAAGCATTGACATTTGGAAGTTCATGTCCACAGTCACATCTGTTACAGGGTGATCCTAACCCTGTTGTAAGGTTAGCCTTGTGACTGTAGCAGTTGGCAGGCTTCAGTGAGGATTGAAAGTACAGATGTTGAACATGTTGCTCAGGTCCAGGTAGGAGAATCCCCTGGATGGGTATCACGTCTTGTTGAATGCTCTTTTTCTCATCCTCCCCCCGCCCCTTCACTAATCTTGTAAATTGGTGTCTTCCTGTCCTCTGCTCATTCTTCCTGTTATCTATATTTGAAGGAGAATGCTACTAGTGCAAGCCAACCATTCAACTAATCTGATTTGTACAAAAGTCTTCCAGTCTGGACCAACATTATTTCTTGTGGACTTTCCAACCTCAAACTGTTGAAGAAGTATTAGATGCTTGCACTATCATAGCAATATCTCATGGAACTCAATGAACAACTGAGCTGAAAGTAGTAAAGATTCCTTTATTTGGCATTGATGGGGAGGGCGCCCTTCGTGTTGCTCAATGCATGTTCAACTATCTGTGATTGAGAGTGCATTGGTAATTTTATTGAGCCCCAAAATGGAAGTGAGAGTGTCTGATGTCATGGCTTGCCTACTTTGCATACTTCCAGGGAATGTTAACTGCCTTCACACTGATACCCTCACCAATATGATGAGGACCAGGATTGTCAAAGTAGATTTTCTAGCAGTGAGGACCCAGTTAGATATTACCAAGGACTCTGGTGATAAGTGAGTCAGAGATATTATATGATAGATCTGGCAATGCAATTCTGGATAATTTGGTGTAAAATGGAAAGCAGGAAACAATGTTAGTTATACTAAATGTATAATCATCTTCCTATCCTACTCAAACTTAGTTCTTCTAAAATGATTTAACGTATAACTATAACATGATTATGACTTTTTGAACTTATTCTTACAAGTCACAGGTTAATTATACTCAAGATGCTTTTTATTTAATTTACAATCTTAACTGTTTACATTTTAATGGTGAAAATAATTTCTGGCATTAGAGTTCAAACACCACTACCTGTTTGGCCTGGGTTTTCTCTCATTCTGTAGTGGCATTTTCCTGTCATTAAATGTTCACTTTGCTGACATTTGAAAATGAAATCAGTCTGAGCTTCAAAAGCCCATCACAGCTCAGGAGGGAAATGATGACAGCTAATAGTTTATGGCCACTTGATGACTATCTTGTGTGATCCCCAGACAATGAATGTCGGAGTTTGATGGAAAGACAATTGTTATGAAATTGTGAAGGGGAGATGAGCAGTCATTGCTCGTATTTTTCTGAGGAGATTAATGTCTTCTGTTTAGCCATGGGATTGTCTGCCTGATAGGCAGAAAGTCTGAAAGATTCCCATATTAATAAAGGATTTAAAACTCTTTCTTTCTCATTAGTGACTATTTTTAGTCTCACTAAAAGAAACCTCCGACAAGTATTCATGCTATATGTCAGTCAGGTTGGAGTTGAACATTCTACAATCAAAAGCATTGTTTCAGCTTGACTAACCTTACCTAATGTCTCGTTTTAATGGTACTGGATCCATGGACTGTCTTTTACAGAGGTGTCTCTCTTCCCCTGTCTCAGGAAGAAATTTCAGCCAAAACTGACTAATGTTAAATAAAGGCTACTCCTCCAATGGCAGCTTTAATGAGGTAAGACAGGGATTTCTGCCCATCAATGGCCCACACGTGAGAGCTACCATCTAATGGGCACTGCTCGAAATGCAAGGAGACCCACATTGAAAATGGATCCCAGACCCAGTTGGTCCCTGCCATTTTGGGTGGGAAGATATTGGCGAGTTTAGGAAGAGGGGCAAGGGATATGCAGTGAGATAAGATTTTTTTGGCCAGGCAAGAGGTGATAGATTGGGGCTAACATCTTGGATGTTGAACCTGAATCACCCAGCCCACCTTAACTTCCTGTCCAAATCACCTAGCCTACCATTCTTTCCTGTCCAAATCACCCAGCCCACCTTACCATCCTGCCCAAATCTGCCAGCCCACCTTACCTTCCTGCCCAAATCACCCAGCCCACCATTCCTTCCTGCCCAAATCACCCAGCCCACCTTTCCTTCCTGTCCAAATCACCCAGCCCACCTTTCCTTCCTGCCCAAATCACCCAGACCACCTTTCCTTCCTGCCCAAATCACCCAGACCACCTTTCCTTACTGCCCAAATCACCCAGCGCACATTTCCTTCCAGTCCAAATCACCCAGCCCACCTTTCCTTCCTGTCCAAATCACCCAGCCCATCTTTCCTTCCTGCCCAAATCACCCAGCCCACCTTACCCTCTTATCCAAATCACCCAGCCCACCTTTCCTTCCTGCCTTTAATGGAATTGGGTGAAACATTCATCTTCTAACTCTACCCACCTGCTGGCATTAATTGTATATGGTACAGGTAGCATTATATTTGGTTTAGTTGGAATGTTAAAGAAAGCTCAATTGTCCTTTTTTAGTTAAAATGGTATGTGGATTACTGATTACAATGGCAGTCTGCCTAGTGTTCATAGGATCCAGACTGGGGTGTAAGCAGGAGGTAGTGGTCTTCATAATGCATATTAGATGCTCCCCCCTCAAAACCAAAGCCAACAGGGGCTGTAAAATCTAGCCCAAATATGTTTGACAGAAAAGTAACTTCACAAAGAGAAAGCTCATGATAATTTGGTATCTGTTAAGTACTCAGAGGATCTTAGCGTCTCTCATAGCCAGTACATCAATTTTGGTGTGTAGTGAATGTTGTTTATGGAAGGAAAATTACATGCAACTCCTGCAGATCATATTTGCACATTCTTCTCCAGTTAATTTAGAACAATGTACGCCAGCTATCTATCCCAACCATTGGTGGCATGAGGGAATAATGGAATATATCTGAGAGTAGATTTAAAAATAATTTGACCTCTCACTTGACAACTGTATTGGCGCCGTCAATGCCTGATACACACTGAATTAGATAGATCAGCAAAAACCTACATTCAATTCCAAATCTCTGCTAAGTAAGCCAGTCTTACCCAGGGTAACGATACCTTATGTTCTTACTTACGATTTATTGCCTTGTCATCTTGCATTTAGTATTTAGATGTACACTTGTGATGCCAAGACATGGAAGGCTATAGGTCATGTGCTGGAAAATGGGATTAGAATGATTAGGTCCTTGTTTTTGACTGGTGTGGCCTGATGGTTTGAAGGGCATTTTCTGTGCTGTAGTTCTCTATGATTCTATCTCTGACTAAGGAAGGTAAAAGTCAGTCAAAGTGTTTATGTTCCTCATCACTGTTCAGTAGTCCGAGTGGGTATTGCAAGTGTGATGCCAGATGGACGCAGGATTTGGGTTGACTTCAGGACTTCTCAGAGGAAAAGGATGTCTGATGTTTCCTATCTACATGTTAAGAAACATCAAATAGTGCACATTCCAGAGACTAGCTTGCATCGAGCTCTGCTGCAGCATGATTCCAGGAAATGAAGAGAGAATAATGAAGGGAGGGCAATTAATACGAAAGAAACAGAGGGCAGAATCTTCCTGAGCATTGGTGGCATTGACGTTGGCAAGAAAGTATTTTCCAACCAACTGTTGAACTGCGTGATAATTTTCATCAGAGAGTGATGAGATGTTTATTTGGACATATTAGCATGTTTTAACATCTTACTTCATTAATGACCAACCGGATTATAACTAGACAGTGACTGCTTTTTCATTTATGAGATGTAGGCATGATTGGCTGGGCCAGCATTTGTTTCCCACTTCCGGTTGCCCCTTGATTTGAATGGCTCACCAGGACCACTTCAGAGGCAGTTAAAAGCCACCCATATAATGTGTTCAGGAGTCACATGCAGGCCAAACTGGGTAGGCACAGCAGATTTCCTTTCCGACAGGACATTAGTGAACCAGGTGGGTTTTTAAAAAAAATTCAACAGTCGGCTTTAGCGACACAGTCATCTTGCTTCTGCCTTTGGGACAGAAAGTCTGGGTTCATGTCCCACCTTTCCTCGATATGTCACATCATAGATTCAGTCCCAACATGATAGGCTAAGCAGTTATTTGGCAATTCCAGTTTTCCAGCTCCTCCGGAGCTGCATCTTGGACACCAGTCAGCTAAACATCCAAACACACTGCGTGGGCAGTGAGCACAGGCACCCTTGGCCAATAAACTTCAGTATTTGAGATATACCATTGAAAATAGGAGCAGGAGAAGACCATTCAGCTATTCAAAGTTGCTGTGCAATTCAATACAATCACAGCTATCATCCATCTCAGCGCCCTGTTCCTGCTTTCTCCCATATCCTTTAATCCCTTTAGCCCCAAGAACAATACCTAACTCCTTCTTGAAAACTCCTCAATGCTCCATCATGGCACATGGCTAATCTGCTTATAAGATGGTTCTATAGTTCAGTGCTGCATTTTGGAGCACACCAGCACCTTTCATTGACTGCTACCAGGACAGTTTACAAGCTATATCTGATCAGGTCACATCTCTGAGATGCTTGCTTGCTGTCTTAGTGTTTGCTCACTTTGCATCTACTTGGACATCCACAATATCCTTGTCAAAAATGCAAGGCCCCCTTAACCAGAGCTTAAGTGCCCAAAGTACATCAGGCGTAGCTTGTGTATTAGCACAGACACAAAGCTAGACCACTTGTCATGGTTGAAACAAATTATCTGACAAGGGGGTAGACATGTTGCAATATGTCCCTATGTTACAGCAGCCTCATAGCTGCAGCATGTGCCAGCAGCATACAGGACTTTGCAAAGGCATCAAGAAAATGGCCATGTCTCAAAGTCTTTGAGCTGTAGTCATCGAGTCACAGAGTCATACAAGACAGAGGAGGTCATTAGGCCAATCAAGTCTGCACCAATGAGAAGCTATCCTAAATCTACACTTTATAGCACATGGTTCGTAGCCTTGAATGTTATGACATCTAAAGTGTTCATCCAAGAACTTTCTAAAGGCCTCTATTGCCCATTAGCACTATGTGTTGTGTGAATCATTATGAACCTACTGTGTGGCCACAAGCACTCTGCACCACATCATACAGCTTCGAAGATCAATGGCTATGACACGATAGCAACGTGTTACTGCCTGGACACATTCACCCTTGGTGCCAACGTGGAGTCCTTTCTTGTCCAGGCCGGAGCAGGCTTTGGTCTCTGACAGTTCCCTTAATGCCAGTGGCCTGGGACATTTCTTCTTCAGCCAGCTGCAGACAGGCAGCAGTGCTCACCAGCAGGAGCACCCCACCATATGCTAGCTAAAATAGCCACCGTGGTGTCAATATTTGACATAGTGGACGGTACAGGAGACAGCTACAGTAATGATTCCTCTGAGAGTTGATGCTTCTTCCCTCAGAGGCAGAGGAGGAGATATGTTACAGGGCCTGCCTCCTAGCCACTGGGATCATATAGATGTCCCTTGTGTCTGCAGGAGAAGCCATCATGAACAAAGGCATTGTGAAAAGTACATTCACAGTGGGGGTAATGGGAGAGCAGCATATCAACAGACAGTGCTGCTTACCTGGTTGTCGAGTCATAGGTATTTCAGCATCATCGCATGAGCAGTCTCAATCTACATCGGCCAAGGCTAGGGTTCTCCTCTTGAAGGGGGTGAGGAACCAAATATCAGCTGCTCCTCACCTGCCTTGGCTCTTTCAGCCCTCTGATGTGAGGGTTGAGTGAGCTGAAAGTGGGTGGTACAGCTCTTTGTGCAGGTGGAGGTAGAAGAAGACGTCTTGAGTGAATGAGTAGGCAATGCTAAGGGCACTCCGGGCTAGTGATATGTGGAGACTGGGTGTCACTGAATGAGGAAAGATGTTGCAAACAATGAGACTGGTAGAATGTGGACCTTGTGGTAACAGAGAGAAAATAGTGGTAATTACCTTGCTGGAACATTTTCTTCTTGAGGTGGTGCTGAGTATTTCTCTGGACATTTCACTGAATTGTGCACGCCAACTAACCCATCTGCCAACGTGTACTAGGCTGGCAGGATCTAGTGTCACGGTCTCCTCTGCAGGTCCTGGGAGCAGAAAATAGCCCTTCTCTGCACCCCCTCATTCTCCAGTTATCTGTCTGCAAAGAAATATGTGAAGAAAAATACCTGAGCACTTAAACTCAAAATATCTATAACTGGTACCAGAGAATAAGTGGCTCCCTAATGTCAAACATTTTTCTGTTTGGAAGAAATCAAGAGCAAGGACACATGGTGCATGACATCATCCATGTTGAAAAGAATAGAAAACTCAGCAAACAAAGTATTGACATCATGACACCAAGCCTGGGAAGTCATTAATCTACAGACTGTACAGGAAAAGAACAGTGACCAAGATAAAGAAATTGCATCAGTTTTCTCTTGTTTTTTCATGATCAGGGCAAATTATTGACACTGTATGGGGTGGCTCCACATACCAGTGCTTGACATGGTGCACAACAGCCTTTTTAAACAGAGCACTGACATCAGGGATCCTGCATTGAGTGGGGGAATATGACAAATGGTGACTTAGGAACATAGTGCATCGATAACGAGGTGAGCTTTGTAATATAGCCTGAGAAAAGCTGATAAGCCTCACGTAGAGATGCCCGCTATGAAACTCGCCAAAATTGAAGCTTTGTCGATTTCTGTTAAGATTCAGCACAGTATTTGGTATTATTGTAGGCATACCTAGATAAATTCACAGTCCCGTTAAACTATTCTATAAGTCGCATCTTTGTGTTGTGACTTAAACACAAGATGAAACATTGTACAATTTAGCAGCAACCATTATTTAAAGCATAGCTGGTATTTTTTGTTTGATGTGACCAGCTCACATTATATTTTGGGGTTTGATTGTTCTGTAATTTAGAGAGAAGTCTTTACAGATTTGTTCAACAGGTTTCTGTAAATTGTCTGATACAATATCAGGCAGAAGATGATAAATCTTTGTACATTTCTTCAGCCAGATTAACCTGATATTCTGAGAGGTACATGACATACATCACAATATTAAAAGGTGTTCCTGTCATTAGAGATGATATTTAGAATAAAAATAATGTGACTTTGTCAGAGGCGTGTAGGCAGCAATCTAGTCTTTAGGTTCAGCTGAGAAACAAGCTTCAAACATGCTCTTGCACCTTATGATGTCATTTGAACAATTGGATTGAATGCCTACTTTGCAGATCGGCAGACATCCTCCATGTAATTACATTCCTTTTGTAGAAATTGATTGTAAGCTCTGCTCTCAATGTTATAAATCCCAATTATTAAATATTGCTGCTCTGCACTTTCCCTTTATCCTTTCTTCAAATATGCTATGTGTTTTCCACTGCCTTTCTGATTCAGAGTATTGAAATTAAGCTCACCATCTCATATTCAATTATTTCTTTTGTAGGATTTCAAAACTCAATTTCTATATCTTCGTTACTGTTCTTTTCCTTCACAGTCCATACATTAATAACTTCCTAGGGTTGGTGTCATGATGTCAATACTTTGTTTGCTGAGTTTTCTATTCTTTTCAACATGCATGATGTCATGCATGCACCATGTGTCCTTGCTCTTGATTTTATACATACAGAAAAATGTTTGACATTAGGGAGCCACTTAGTCTCCAGTACCAATTATAGATATTTTGGGTTTGTGTGCTCAGGCATTTTATGACATCCCTCATGCAGATGGTACGTGAGCCTGGACCTCCTTGCCCAAAGGTAGGAATACCCACAAAGTATTTTTAATATGAGATATTAAGATATAGATGTCTTGAAACATAATTGGAATATAATGTTATTAAATTCCATTTATAATAACCATGTTATTAGGTTGTCCAGTTAGATTTAGAAGGATGAAACTACATTGTAAGTATTATGAGCTTATACAAAGTGTTTCCACCTTTGGGGGAACAGCTGGATTAGAGACAGTCAATATATGATAGTGCTGAAAAAAATCAAAAAGTGAATTCAGAATAAATTTCGTTATCTCAAAAGTGGTGACAATATGGAACTTGCTACCCTGAAGGTTGGTGAGGTAGATACATTTAAGGAGATGTATCTACCACCCCTGAGAAAAGAAACAGGAAGTGACTTCACCACAAGAAATAACATCACCACAGGAAATGACATCACCTACCCAAAGAAACCCAAAAATATAAATAGAAAGCAGGAATTTTCAGCAGTGCTTCACCTGAGGCCCACTGGAGATGTTACCTAGTAGGGTGACAAAATGTCTAGAAATGAAGCTTCCAATTCAGTGAGCAAACCTACATCCAAAACCTCAACCTGAGCTACAAATCTTCTCAAAACTCGCTAACATTTAAGGAGAGCTTAGATATGTACATGAGGGACATGGAAAATTAAAAGATAAACTCATGCTTTGCAGAATGCCACTGCCATACTTGCTGCTAGGGTTATTGGAAGAAGGTCATACTGATCACGTTTAATAAGAGAAGGTAACAGTGGCTCAATTGTGTGTAAAGTGCGGCATGGGTTGTTTGAGCTGAGTGTATTGTGTTTTTAGTCTTATCCATCTCAGCATTGCTGATGCTTAAAACAGCAATTGTTTACAAACACTTCATTTTCAGTCTGTTTTATTGGAATATCTGTCCTCTCTTGGAAAGGATTTAAGTTTATCATTCATGGAAACGATGATAAGCTAATAATCAAATACCAGAACTGTCAATGGTTTTACATCAACAGCTAGATATAAACAGGCTTATAACACAACATAATGCATGAGAGTGAAATCAAACTTAATTAAACTCCTGCTCGATAAACATGATAAGTGGTGAGAAAATGTTACTTTAATTCTTTAATGGCCACAGAGGAGGGGTCAGAGGACTGAAGGATAGCTAATGTGGTTCTACTTTTCAAGACGGGTGGTAGAGATAAACCAGGGAATTACAGACCAGTGAGTCTCACATCAAGTGTAGGGAACGTATTAGAGAAAATTCTGAAGGAGATAATAAATCTCCACTAAGAGAGGCAAGGTTTGATCGGGGTAGTCAGCACAGCTTTGTAAGAGTGGAGGATAAGTAAGTTTGCGGATACAAAAGGATTGGCTGGGTGGTTAATACTTAGACGGAAGGCCTGGGGAATTTATAGACTGGTTGTTCAGATGGACAGATCAATGATGGATGGAATTTGATCTTGAGAAGTTTGAGACGATGCACTTTAGAAGAAGTAAAATGCAAGGGACGACTAAATGAATGGGAAGCTCAGGGGAGCAGAGGTGTCTTGTGCCCGTCCATAGATCCCTGAAACCGGCAGGTCATGTTAATAGGGTAGTTAAGAAAACATACAGGACACTTGCCTTTGTCAGTTGTGGCTTAGATTGCAAGAGCAGGAAGGTTATGTTAGAGCTGTGCAAAACTTTGGTTAGGTCACAGCTGAAGTATTGTGTGTAGTTCTGGTTGCCTGGCAATAGGGAGGAAATGGTTGCACTGGAGGTGGTACAGTGAAGATTTACCAGGATGTTGAGTGGTTTGGAGCATTTTTACAGTGAAGAGAGGCTGGATAGACTTGGATTGTGTTCTTTGGAGCAGAGAAGACTGAGGGGAAACCTGATTGAGGCGTTTAAAAATACAAGGGGCATGGATAAGGTGGAAAGGAAACGTATTCCTCTCAGTTGAAGGGTCGATATCAAGAAGGTATAATTTCAAGGTGAAGAGCAGGAGGTTTTGAGGGAATTTTGGGATTTTATTTTCAAAGGATGGTAGAAATCTGGGATGAACTGCCTGAGAGGGAAATCTTAACCTTTAAAAAGGATATGGCTGAGTACTTGAAATGTCATAATGTTTGAGGCTATAACACAAGTGCTGGAAATTGGGACAGGTGTAGATTTAACAGAGTAGTTTTTATTGTCAGTGCAGATGTGATGGGCCGTAAGATCTCTTCTATGCTGTTTGGTTCTGTAACTACAGAAAGCCTAGTAACCTACCTTTTTCCCTTGCTGCCAGTCATTTCTATTTTTAGATCTTATCTGTCCTTAGTAAATGGTGAAAATTCACAGTTAATACGTCGATAACAAATGATGCTTTCGAATAATTTCCTGAAAGAACATATAAACTGTCATGAGTGTTGGCAGCACCACGATGTACAACTGAAACATTTTCTATGATGTAGTAGAAAGTACATAATGATCTAGTTATGAATTTAAAAGGAACACAGAACGAACAATACTTTTACTGTTTTGTCATGATTTCTGGGAGTGCAGATTTTTGCCCCAAAGCAATTGCAGGCAAGTATTTGTTCATCGGCAACTCTTAATCAATCTTGTTGAAGTAGCAAATTCACGACTCCCCAGGAATTCAAGCTGTGCAGAATGCCATTGCCATGCTTACTGCCAGGGTTATTCCCCAACATTGGCAGCATCATAACGTTCCTCTTGAAAATCTTAATAGATTTTTTACAAAGCTGTTGTCAAATAGTTATCTGCTAGAAACAACAACCCCAGATGACAAGTTAATATTTCAGTAATAATAATATTAGTTATTAGAAGCTTTCAGTTAGGAAGAAAGATGCTTTATTGCTTTGAAAGAATACGAATATTTGTAGTTACCTCCGTGACGTTTTCTGTTTTGGCAACTTTAATCAAGAAAACATACTCAATGTCACTGAGCTTTGGAATATCACAGGACTCTCATAAAAATGAGAAAGCTGTGAGAAAGTAGGCAAAATAGTTTCTATATGCATAAGGGGGACTGGTTCCACTTTGAGCGTATTTGGAGATTTGGATGCAAATTGCACTCTATAATGTATTTATTTATTTTGGCTCATCTTTGCACATCCTCGAATCTAAAATGCACTATGAACCATTTCAACCAGGCAGCTTTTCTGAAGTTACTTTATTTCTGTTGGAGAATGTATATGAGATTGGTGACTTGCTACGGGTTTATGCATAGAATTGAAAATGGAAGTTTATTACAAAAAAGATATTTTTAATCAGACTAGCTAGTCTGCTTTAAAAAACTGACAATGATCATAGTTTAGTTTGTCTATGTATGGCTCGTTCTGTTATAACACGCATTCTGTCAATGCGAATTCACTGAAATGCGATTGATGAATTGGAAGTGCTGTTTCTACAGAGCGAACTTTTAAAATGTGTATTGGCTGTAATGCAAATTTACCGTCAACACTTTAAGCAATGTTTCTAAAATGTGATTTTTCTATGATGCGAAGTTGCAACAGAACATAATCTTTGTGCTGTAGGAGAACTGACTGTACTAATTTCTTCACTACTGTTATTAAAGACTTTTACATAGTTAATATCTTTTAAAATTTATTATTAATATTAGAAGTTACTTATTAATGTCATTCTGCCAAGGAAGCACTTAGTTTTAGGCCCACTAATGCTTGTAATTAATGGAAAATCTTCAAAATGAGATCTTTCCAAACACAGTGAGAGAAAGGAAGTTAGGAGACTCTACTTCAGGACCTGTATTCTGATTGCTGCATTGGTAATACTGACCAAGTCAGAGTCAAACTTGGATTGATAGACCATAGCTTTTATAATCACTGAACATATTCACAAAAGGGTGCCAATGTACTTTTATCAAAGGAACATAATGCAAAATATTACACAAAATAAAGAAAGTATTAAATAACAACTCAGAAAGATCTTATCATTAGCAGAAAAATAAATATTTACCCCTTTTTCCCAACAATGTCCTTTTTAGATATTCAACTTCAGTGAAGTATTACTCCTACCTTCACTCTTTAATTTCTTACTCAATTGGCAAAGCCACAAACATTTCTTCTCAGCAACATAGTGCACATTCACCAAACTTGATTATCTTCATCTCTCCCAGAGACAAGCTAACACATTGACCTTTCTCATAGAAGTTTCAGAAAGGTTCAGGGCTTTTTCCAGCCTTGTCTTACTTGAAATGCTAAAACAGCCAGAGATTGCCACATCTAAATTTCCCAGCTACTGGTATGGATCTCTTTCTTCTTCTGAACTGAACTCATTTGTGACCTATGGCTTTTCTTTCTATCGGTCATAAAAGTTTGATTTTATAAAAACTCAATCAGTTATCAAGAAGCTTACCTCATTCTCTAGCTTAAGTCAATGCTTTCTTGGAAATGCTGATTTGAACATACTATTCAAAATGACTTTGAGTCCTTAAAAGGAATCAATCATTTTTAGAGAACTAAAACCAACACCCATTTACCTATACTTTAGAATCCAATTTTCCAAATAGTAATAATATAAACCTTCCACATCCTTATTTCAGTCAATCCTTTCCCAGAGTTTGTGATAACTCATTCTCCATTAAACTTGCCTTTCTTCTCCAACCCAACCAACAATTCCCCCTGTCTGCCCATACCCCTCAGCTTATTAATGTCCCTTAAATCCCTCAATCTGCACTGCTTATCTGCTTCATGTGACTGCAGCTCCCTATCAGTGTTTGACATGTCAAAATAGAGCATAGTGGTGATTATTTGGCTTAAAACTACTTCATGTATGAATGCCAGAAGAGCTAATTTGAAAGATGCCAAACAATACACCTGATAACAAAATAACTTGTGATTTGATCAAAACTATGCAATTTGAAACAATCTACTTTTGTTTATTTTAATTTTATTCCACTTTATATGATTATTGCTTTATTAGGCAGAATCACCATTTAAATCAGGGACTTGTGATCCATAACACTCCTATTGTAAATATCACTTTCTATATATCATGGGGCAAATATGAATCAGGAACTTGAGGTAATTAATATTATTACAGAGTATTACAGAGACTTAAGGGAATAAAATCTTAGAAATCCTAAAACTGGATGGCCTCCATCCCAGGGTTCCACAAGAGAATTTTGTCAAATTCATTGATTATCATTTCCCAAATTACTAAGATTTCAGAGCAGATTGACATTAAATGTAACACTACTATTCAAGAAAGAGGAGAGAAATCAGGAAACTATAGACCAGTTAATTCATCATGAAGGTGGTGGAATCTCTATTCAAGCTGTCTTAACAATGCTCTTAAAACATCATAACATGACTAAATAAAGCCAACGTGATTTTATGAAAGGATCATCATGTTTGGCAAAATCATTAGAATTTTTTGAGATTGTAACTGATAAAGTTAATAAAGGAAATACAGGTATCCATGACATCTATTGGATCACACAACAAGTTAATATGGAGGATAAGGGCATAAGATATTGCAGATCATATAGCAGAGACTTAAATTTGATTAATGGACAGGGAACAAGGGAGTGAGAATAGATAGTGAATTTTCAAGTTTGCAACCTGTATTAATGGAGTGCTGCAAGGATCGGTGCTAGCAGCTGTGGCTTCAACTATTTAAAATTGATATTAATAACTGATAAAAAAAATCTTAGTTATTATGCATTCACATTTTCTGATGATACAAAACTGGGTCAGAATGTAAGTTGTGAGGATACAACAAAGCTCCAAATAAGTATTGACAAGTTAAGTAGGTGGGCAACAGGTGGCAGATGGAGTTTACTATGGCAAAGAGTGAGAGTTCTAAATGTTGATGTTTGAATGGCATCCCATGTATGCATAAAAGGAACATAGAAAATTAGCACAAAAACAAAAGTAAAACGCTGTGGATGCTGGAAATTTGTAGTAAAAGCAGAAAAATGATAGTATGTATAGCAAGTCTGCCACACCTATGGAAAGAGAAACAGGGTTAAGTTGCAGGACCTTCCATTTTGGAAGGTGGTAAGGTTTTTGGACACCACCATGCCACCTTTATTTAATTCATTCCTGGGATGAGGACATTGCTGGCTAGTTCAATGTTTAGTGCTGATCCCTAATTGCCCCTAAGTGTCAACCACATTGTTATGGCTCTGGAGTTAAAAGTAGGCCAGACCATGTGAGGATGGCAGATACCTTCCCCAAAGGATATTAGTCAACCAAATGGGATTTATCCTGACAATTGGCAATGGTTGCATCATTATCATTAGACTCTTATTTCCAGATTATTATTGAGTTCAAATTCCACCATATTCCTTAGCAGGATTCAAACACAGGGACATTAATAGTCTAGCGTTGAGGCCATTGTTTCTCCCAAGTTGCTTTCTGACCTCCAGACTGCCATCTTCCAAGACCAAAAGATGCCGCAAAAACATTTCAGGTCCATGACCTTTCATCGGAACACAACAGGAAGTTAGGATGCAGGGACAGAAGGAGATTAGGAAGACAAAGGTCATGTTACCCTTTATTGCAAGGAGATTGGAGTGCAAGAATAAAAATAGGAATGTTTTGCCATTTTGGACAGTGCTTTGGTAAGATCGCATTAGGAGTGAGGGGTAAGTTTTGGTCTCTGTCTGTGAGGAAAGATATTCTTGCTTTGCAGGTGGTACAGCAAAGGTTCACAAGATAGATCCCTAGATCAGAGTTTCCAGTGTTAAAAGGCTGGATAACTGGGCTTATAACTTCTGGACTTTTGAAGATTAAGAACCAATCTTATTGAAAGTCATGCTGAATAAGCACCGATTGGTTGTTATACTAATCTGGGGAATTGAGAACACAGAGACAGAATGTCAGGATAAGTGATGAGGACTAAGATGAAGAGAAAACTTTTCACTGAGGAGCTGATAATCTTTGAAACAATGTTCTCTCAATGACATGTTAATTCATGCCACCTGACAGAGTATATGTTTTAACTGTCATCAACAGCCAAGCCTGTTTTTTTGTCTGTGTTTAAAGAACATGATCAAGAATATTTAATCAAGAATAACCCCATGAAGATTGTGGCTGCTCCCTCAGTGAATATATGAAAGTCTGCAATGGAAAGGTTTTGTGTTTCTCAGGGAATTAATGGATCTTAGGACTAGACATGGAAATGTTACTTAAACATGGGGCCAAACATTTTGTGGAGTCAGAAAGACTCTGCAGATCTTTGCGAATGAAAGGCAGAACCCAGAACCCAAACATGGAAAAGATTTCAATTTAATTACTTGCCATGAAGTTGTGGCCTTGGCTGCATTTGTTCATTAGTGGCCATTTGGTTACCAAAGGTTGTCAGTTTATGGAAAATTCAGGGGAAATAGTAATGTTTTCTGAGTAGAATGTGAATTCTTCTGCCTGTCAAAGATGTGAAGAACTAAAATTTGAAATGGTTCAGAACAGATTTACAAGATTGTTGCCAGGGTTGAAGTGTTTGAGCTATATGGAGTAGCTGACTAAGCTGAGGTTGATTTCCCTGGAGCATTGGAGGCTGAGGGGTGACCTTATCGAAGTTTATCAAATCATGAGGGGAATGGGCAGGGTGAATAGACAAGGTATTTTCCTGGGGCGGAAGTGTCCAAAACTAGAGGGTATAGGTTTAGGGTGAAAAGGAAAAGACTTAAAAGAGACCAAAGAGGCACCGTTTTCACACAGTGGGTCGTGTGTGTGTGGAATGAGCTGCCAGAGAAATTGGTGGAGATAGTACAATCAAAATATTTAAAAGGCATCTGATGGGTATATGAATAGGAAGGGTGAGAGGGATATAAGCCAAATGCTGGCAAAAGAGACAAGATTAATTTCGGATAGCTAGTCTGCTTGAATGAGTTGAACCAAAGGATCTGTTTCCATTCTGAGCAGCTCTATGTACTACATATTTGTTGGCTGGGATACATCAGCAAGTTCTCTGATCAGATCTCAAGTCTTGTATAAAATTGCCATACTCCTATCAGACCACAGGGCTACTCTCTCAGAGAGAGACATCTGGTGGTGCTTTAATCTGAGAGTCACCACACCTCAGGCAAGGGGAAAGGTTGAGAAGGAGAGTCCTTCATGGTAACCTTAATCAGTGCAGGAATTGAACCCGTGCTGTTAGCATTACTCTGCATTGCAAACCAGCCATTAAAGCTAACTAACTCCTTATTTAGCTAAATATTGGACAAGTGAAGGTACATTCTGATCTGTAGTGGATGCACAGTCCACCCATAAGAGTGGCGACTGACAACTGAAAGGGAACACAAGGAAATTGAATGCATATAAAAAAACTAACAATGTGGCTCTTTTTTTTCAATATTCTATTAGATATTTGTTTGTAGTTTGGGAATTTATGTTCCCTGCAGAGGCAAGTTTATGCTTCACAGTACTTGTTGAGTGCTGAGGGCCATAGATTTGCATAGAACTCAGGGTGTCAAGTTTTTATTGATGGACCTCACAAGTTAACAAATGTACACTGTCTACAGTCATTGAGCAACCAACTTGGAAATATGCTTATTAAAGTTTTAACTGCCTTTCATTTAAGTTCCTTTTTAATCTTTTCATAAACAAAGTTTGCCTTGAGTAATTGAAAAATACAAATAATTTCTGTGAAACAAAATAAAATAGTCCAGAGTCCAATAACAAAATTCTTCACAAATGTACTTAAATTTATATGATCCTTTTATTACCCACGAATGCACAAAGAACTTTACAGCTAATTGATGAAGGATAAAATTGTCTGCTTGACTGGCAACCCCATCTAGCCCCTTCAGTATTCACTTCCTCCACCAGCAATGTACAAAGGCAGCAGTATGCATCATTGCCAGTTGCACCGTGCCAACTCACCATGAACAGCGCCTTCCAAATCCCCATCTTCTACCACCTGCAAGGGCAGGGCAGAAGATGCATGGGAACACCACCAATTGTAAGATCCCCTCCAAGCCAGCACTATCCTGATTTGAAACTGTATCATTATTCCTTCACACTTGCTGGAACAAATTCCTGGAATTCCTTCCTAACAGCATTGTGGGTACATTTAGCCATCATGAACTGCATCAGTTGACCACCACCTTCTTATGGTCAATAAATACTAATAACCAATAAATGCTAAACTAAAATTTTATCACCAGTCCTTCACTGTCACTGGGTCAAAATCCTGGAATTCCATCCCTAACAGAATTGTGGGTCAACCCACAGCAGGTGGATTGCAGCAGTTCAAGAAGGCAGCTCACCACCACCTTCTCAAGGGCAACTAGGGAAGGGTAATAAATGCTGGCCAGCCAATAATGCCGATGTCTCACAAAATAATTAAAGTAAATCCTAGCCGAGGGCATCCACAAACCTCATCCGGGTCATTTTGTCCCTTCTTCATCCTATTTAATGCCAGTCAAATACTTAGCTGGTTGGCAATGGTGCCTTTGACCTTCATGTGGAATTTCCTTTCCTCTGAGAGCTGTCAGGCAATCAGAAGCTGGTAGCTCATGAGTGAGGGCAGCACTTTTGGGAGTGGTGCCAATGCTGGTCCTGCTGTATAGGCCCAGGTTTAATCATCACTGGATCACCAATTTATTCATACTGCAGTACTTCTCTCTGCAATGCAAAAACACATCTATAATCCACTTTATTCACGTGCAGCTGAAGTGCACATGAACCTTATTGTGAACATTTTAGTGGAACCGTCTTGAAGCAGTTTGTAAAGGGGGTCTCCGATTTCCGAACAGCCAACTTATCCAGTCACATGCGAGGTGATGCATTTTGGAAGATTAAATTTAGGTGTGAATTATACTGGAAATGGCAGAGCCCTTAGGGTCATTAACATACAAACAGATCTGGGATTGCAGGTCCATAGTTCTCTAAAAGTGGCAACACACATGGCCAAGGTGATTAAGAAGGTATATGGCATGCTTACCTTCATCAGCAGGAGCATGGAGTACAAAGTTGGCAAACCATATTGTAACAATATAAAACCCTTGTTAGGCCCCATTTGGAGTATTGTGTACAGTTTTGGTCCCCACACTACCAGAAGGATGTGGAAGCTTTGGAGAGAGTGCAGAGAAAGTTCACCAAGATGTTACCTGGCCTCGAGGGCATTGGCTATGAGGAAAGGTTAAAAAGACTAGGATTGTTTTCAATGGAAAGATGGTGGCTGAGAGGAGACCTGATAGAGGTCTACAAAATTGTGAGAGGATGGATAGTCCGAGGCTTTTTCCCAGTGTTGAAGTTTAAATTACAAGGGGCACAGGTTCACGGTGAGAGTTGGAAAGTTTAAGGAAGATGTGCGAGGAAAGTTTTTCACACAGGGAGTGGTGGGAGCCTGGAATGTATTGCCAGAAGAGGTGCTGGAAGTAGGCACATTGGCAACAATTAAGAGGCATCTGGATGGTTACATGAATAGGGAGGGAGGAGAGGGATACAGACCGAATAAGGGCAGGTTTGTTTTTAGTTTAATTAAGGCATGATGATCGGCAAAGGCTTGGAAGGCAAAAGGGCCTGTTCCTGTGCTGTACTTCTCTTTTGTTCTTTTATGACTGCAATCTCATAACGTGGTGTAATATTAAAGGTCATTTCTGTGAATATTACCTCATACTTATAAACAGCTACTTTATATTGTCCTGCATTGTGTTCTGACTTACATACTAATCAACTTGTGGCTGGACTCAAGAATGGAACTTGTTCCCAATCTGGGAACTGCCTGTAAATCTAATTATCGTGTAAATCATATTCCAAACAGTATTCAGCAAGTCAGTCAAAGTACTGTAGCTTTTAGCAACAATTACTGAAAGTACGTGTATCATTGATGAGAACCATCACTGCACTTATTAATGTAATTATTACAAAGTGAACTTTGCAGTGGGTTATGGTTACAACTACCTCAGAACAGCTACCTATCCATTTAGAATGGAGTGGATGGATGGAAATGGTGTACATCTGTATCGCAGCTTATCATACAGAAGAAAATTGACCAGACAATTGTTTAATAAATCTTAATTACCTTTTAGCATTGGAAATCTCATTAACAGTATTTCAAAGCTTGGCCTGTGCTGAATGTCTATAGGTGTCTTAATTTTCTTTGTTGTTTCTAATGGAGCTTTATATAATGCATCTGTTTTTCAGATGCTAATTAGAGCTAATGAATACTGATAGCATAGCCTGGGTAGGAAACTCATTTTTATTTAAAAGAATGCTGTACCCCGTGAGGTTAGCAGTTCTTCAGTTTTTAGTTAATGAACCTCCTTCATTAATTCTATGAAAATTGCAGATAATTGGTGCTAATTAAAAGTTTTCCAGCTCCTTTAAATGTTCTTCAGGTCTCACACATTTGTTCATGTGCATGATGCTCATTAAGCTATCATTGGAAAATATGTTGAGTGTTGTAGGAGGAGAACTGTTTGAAAGTGCAGGATAAAACTATCTAAAGTTAACTTACTGCTTGTGAAGCCCTTGCGTTACTGACTCTTCATCAGAATTTTCTGTTCTCTTACATGGAATGGGCAGTGGCAAAAAATACAGTAAAAAAGTTTTTTAAAAATACAATCTCAACATTTGGAAATAAATTCTGATTTTCCCTTTCAGGTTTAGACAGAACATTCTAAATCTTGCTAATGAATAGCAATGGCCTTAATTCCACGCGGTTGTCATAGAGTCATTGACATCTACAGCACTGAAAAAGCCAAAGTGCCTACCTAACTATTCTCATCCCATTTTCAAGCACTTGGGCCAAAGTCTTGTATGCCTTTGCATCACAAGTGTACATATAAATACTTGTTAAATGTTATGAGGATTCCCACCACCCTCTGGGTAAAAAAGTTCTTTCTCTCATCTCCTGTAAAAACCTTCTGCCCCTTACCTTAAATCTATGCCCACTGGTCCATCAAGCGGGAACATTTCTTCCTCTCTACCCTATCTGTGCGCCTCGTAATTTTATACATCTCAAGCTCCTCTGCTCTAAGGAAAACAACTCTGTCTGTCCAGTCTCTATTCATAATCAATACTCTCCAACCCAGGCAACATCCTCGTAAATTTCCTCTGCACCCTCTCCAGTGCTATCACATTCCTTCTAGAATATGGATTCCAGATCTGGACATAATCCTCTTGCTGTTCCCCAATTAACATTTTAATTTGCATCTCAGTGTAGTTAATCTCACCTCATTTCTATGCAATTTCCAAGTCTCCCCTCCTTCTTCAACAAACTTGATGGTACCAGTTCTCAACATGAATGTCAGAATGGTTATCTTGCTGTTCACATCTCCTGACCTTCATCCAATTCTGTCTTCACCTCTGCATCCCTGAGTTCTCCATGGACACAGTCCTCTGCATTCCTTCATCTAAGCAAGTCAGCATCAGCAAACCACCCGCCTCATGCCGGCTATCAGATCAACTCATGAACCAACCAGTCCTTCAAGAATTCATTTGGAGGTCAGTCATGCCTATGACTTGCTGAGAGAGTGGAGGGCTTTTTGCTGCAACAGACAAATGGGGAGGACCTGAGTAAGATAACACAAGAAATGAAGATTATCAGATCAGCCATCATATCATTGAATGGCAGAGTGAACCCACTGCACCAGATAGCTTACTTCTGCTCTTGCGCTTTATGATCTTTTATATGTCAAACAATGTCCCATTTTTGAATTTCCTCTCTACAATTTCAAGTGGGATTTTACAAAACTACACCTACAATATTTAGCAGCATGTCTTTCGCTTTCAACATTCATTCTCAGGCACACATCAACATCAGCATTGCATCATTATTGGACAATATTTCTCTGTCCACGACAGTTATGCTGTTGTAATGTTATGTATTATGCTGGATTAACAACCTTGGTCCATGGGGTTATTGTGTCAGCTTTAATCCACACTTAATGCAAGATCTGTTGGGAGAATGCTCTATAGGGGACAATTTTGAATTTGAAAGATATAAATCTGTTCCAATTTTGTTTTTATTGCTCATGTGGAAGGTCAACACCAAGACAGACCGGACTAAATGGCCTAGTACCATGTTGTCCCATCTAATTAATGCACAAGTTGCACAAATAAATAATCCAGTTTCATTTCTACTGCGCTCTGTTTCATTTAATCACAGATTCTTAACATCTCCACTTTCATTAACTTTACATAGTTTTTCAGATTAGTGGAATTCAAATGCAAAATAAGATTTCAGACAAGATTTTCTTTTACTTGCACATTACCAATTTAACCTTTTTACTAAAATATGTATTTCATTTGAAGACATGCTGTAATTATTATTTTCTTTACAGAGTTGTGAGCCCTGACTTTTCAAATCAATCCAAACTGACTTGTTTCTCCAACACATTCCACAAATTTTTTTAGCATTTCACCTTTGCTGATTCCCTTCTCAAGTTGCTCCTATAAACATGCTAAAAAGGCAGCTCCAGGTCTCATGTGTTTCAACTTCAGGAATATAATACTGTCTGGGTGGCCCCATCTACCATTCCGCAGCCTCCAGACTTCATATGGCCTTGACTTTCCCTTCACCTAATCTCAGTAACAGAAAGAAACCAAATGTTAGGTGCTGATTGTAGGAAGGCAATGATTAAATGTACAATTAAGCCAGTCCTAAAGGCTGCCGCTCAGTTATGCCTATTAGACTGAAGGAGGCTTCAGAAGTAAACTCAGATTTGACAATTAACTGATCTCCAGCTTTTGGTGGCTTTCTGCAATCGATTTCATGATCATTTAGGAAACATTTGATGCTATTGACTTGATTGCACATAAGAAGAAAACTCAGTATAGACAAATGTTGCCTGAAATTCCCAAGAGCTTTGCTTGTTACTAGCTTGAAAAGCTTGCCAGGACTTTACTGAATAAAGTAATGAATTGTCATATTAACATATACAGATGTCTGCATGAAAGGATCCTGATAGAACACAAGATAACAAGGATATATAAAAATCATTTATCATTTCTCTCCCACACTGTTATTAATATCCATGCTCCCCTCCAGCACATACAATATCAGTCTCTTGTTTTGCTTCTACAGCTTTCAATGAACTGCCATCCCATATTTTACTTGTGTGTGACAAAAGACCTGTGGCATAGACATGAGTATAAGGAAGGTTTGTTAATGTCACAAAAATGGTGGTTAGGGTCAGGGGGGTGTTGGTTAATTAGCAAACAAAAACTGGTATTCTGAAAGATAGAGACAGATGAGTGGGACACAAGTGGCAGATGAAACTAGTCAGCATTGTGAAATGCTGCCTTTTGAGGGTTAACAGAATGCATTGTGGTGAACCTTAAAAGATTCTGAACTTTGAGTTACATGCACATATACATAACTTTGAGTTACATAATTACTTGTTAGTCTGAGGATAGGTGAATGAAGCAGGCATAAAAAGGTCAGTGACACTTTGGACTTCGTAAAACGATGGAGAAAGTGCAAGAATAAGGAGGTACTGATGATTTATATGAGGCACTGGCTAAAATACTGTCACTGGCTAAAATACTGTATTTAATTTCAGAGCTAGAAAGAATACAGTAATTTTACTGTCACCAGCATAATCTCCAAGGAGGGAGAGTGTGGATACATGCAGAGACTCGAGAAAAGAGGATTAATTCCATAATAATATAGGAAGCTAGAGGAGATAGATCAGATATTTTTGCTAAGGTCAAATCTGAAACAACAGTTCTTCTGGTTGAAGGGTCAATGATGGGAAATTGACAATTACGAATCGAGCAGGATCTTATTGAGTGACACAGCAGAGTCGAAGGGCTGAACGGCCTACTCTTTCTAAGCCTAATTTTCCAAAAAGAAAATGCATTGCATTATTCTAAAAATGTTTTAACGTAAATTAGCCTTTGAAGTATTAAACAATGATATGCTGATCAGATTCCCTCTGTCCTGTTTTTGCCTGCCTTCCCAAGAGCCTTCCACCCACTTTAACTGGCTCCACAGCTGTGACACATCAGACCGAGACTGAGTCGAGCTGCTTTATGTTTGAAAAATAAATTGTAGCTCCATTTATTTTGTCTTAAAAAAATTACTTTATTGGAAATCATTTATCTTTAAAGTATTATTGCTTTAACTTTTCAACACAAACTCAATTTTTTCCTCGGATTGAAACTAATGATGCATTACATCGTGTGGTGCTCTGACTGCTCTCTGTACATACAGATCCAGCAAAATGTGGCAGAGTGTGTACAAAGGGTTTACAGCCAACAACAGAGCATTGTTGGCAATCTTTCATTTACGAGGTGTTCTTTTTTCTAACTTGCTTAAAATCAGCACTCTTTTTGACATAACAGAATTAACTAACCATATCACAATAGTTTAAAATGAACCAGTACTAGTCCCAAGAAACTGGCATACCTTGTTTTTGATCATTTTTATCTCTGTATACTGAATCCAAGTTGAACATTTCTCCCCAACTCCAAGCCCTTAAACCTTCCAAAAATAATAGGGGCAAGTACCGACTTATACTTACATAGCGTCTTTAATGTAATGAAACATCCCAGAGCACTTCATAGCAATGTTATAAAACAAAGCAAAACATCAAGCCACATAAGAAGATGCTAAAACAAATAGCACAGAAACTTGGTGATAATGATAGGTCTTAAATGAATTTAAGTATGAAGGCATGATAAAGAGGCAGAGATTTGCACAGAGAGAGTTGCCTTCGCCTGGTTTCTATGCAACTTAAGGCGTAATACCAAGTTGGTGATGCTCAAGAAGCCTAAATTAATTGAGCCCAGATATTTTGAAAGTTATATAACTGAAGAGGTGTGAGGGAGCAAGAGGCTATGCAGCAATTTGCAAACATGAACGTCTTAAAATGAAGGCTTGCTTGACAGGGAGCCAGTGTAGGTTAATGAGCATAATGAATGATATGTGAATGAGACTTTGTGCAAGTGACAACATGTGGGAGAATCTTTTAGAAGTGTTGAGTTTTGTACCTGCTGGCTGGAAGGCCGGAGATAGACCTGCCCTGCTCTTTACAGGAATGCCGTACCAAACCAGAAACCCACCCGACAATGACTAGGCCAATGTTTCACTATGCAGGTTGTTCTGCTATAACACGCATTTCATTAATGTGAATTCGCTATAACACAATTGACTAATTGGGGACACTTTCTATAGTGCGAACTTTTAATGCATGTATTGGCTGTACCGCAGTTTCGGCCTTATTAGTTTAAATGGTGCTGCTATTACACGATTTTCTTATTACACAAGGTTGCACATGAACGGAATTACCTTGTTATAGTAGAACTGATTGTACCCTGAAATTAAGATGCCAATTAATGACCAGTTGAGGCAGAGCTCCTGCCGATAGCCACTGTCAGCTCTTGTGCTCAGCAGTACTGGGTGGAAGACTGTAGCTGCTGCTGAAAAGATAAGCACAAGATTCCCAAGATCATGAAGTAACACATGCTACAGGTAAGTAATGTGGGAGTGGAGATCATGGGCAGAGGCATATAAGGCCATCTGCAGCAAGGGTAATGAATGATTCGCAATTAGCTCGGGAAAGAGCCATTCGCCATTGCCCTTTCACCGCCGAGGACACCTCGCCACCGCCCATTGGCCGCTGAGGACGATTCGCCACCGCAAGTGTTTGTAACTTATTTTTATATATAAACCAATAAAATGATATTTATTTCACCTCTTTTTTCATCAATATGTACTATGTAGTTGTATAAATTAAGGGGACTGAGAAGTACGAAAGAACAGGCGGGAGGGAAAACAATCACTACATCTACTTATTTCCGGTGGCAAATTGTCTCCAGAGGTCAAACAACCCCAGTGGAGAAAAGTTGGTGGCGAACCGGCAGTGGCTAATCGGCGGTGGCGAATCATCACCAACCCCAATTACCTTACCTCTTCCAAATTTTCAATTAAGTCAGAAACTTGAAGGAGTACTCCATATTTGCTTCAATGAGTGCAGCGCCAACAATACCGCAAGAAGCTCAACACCGTTCAGAACAAAGCAACATGCTTGATTGTCACCACATCCACAAACATTCGCTCCCTCCACCACCAAACCTTCAGTATTATCAGATGCAGTGATGGGATAAGACCTTTAGTTGATCATTACTTGGTCACTTAAGGGCCTCCACTGGTGGCATAGCAGGTTGGCCAAGCCTTACTGCTTTGCTGAATTCAATGCCTTTCCTGCTTAATGCTTGCCACCAGCAAGAGTAGAGGATTCCACATGGGAGGCAGACATTTGGAGGATCTCTGGTTTTTGGGCAATCAGTTGAGTGCAGAAAATCCACCAGAAGTTCATTGAGATTGTCATGTCTAGAAGTAATAAAAGCAAAACTGAGCCTATCAACAGCGATGAACTGAAACGGGTGAAGTCACGTCCTATTACAGAAATGGAAATAGGTGGTCTTAGTGATGGCAGATCCATGTGGATATTAGCTTATCTCGGACAGATATTGGACACCAAGAGGCAGATTTACACCGTAGAGTGAGAAAGTACAAGTCTTACTATTTTCCAACATTATGTTTTAAGTTCTAAATTAAATTTGCACTGACCTTCTATCCCACTACTACCACCCACATAGTACCCCACAAAATGACAGAAGTTGATACCTTCTGTTTTATCATAGGTTTAATAGATCAATTTTCACTCAAGAAAAGTTGATCATCTGTTCAGCTATTTCAAAGGCTTAAGAGATGTCTGAACTTCAAATCAATGCCAATCAGAAGATCAGAATGGATTTTGGGAGCCAGCAATACATTGGAGATGGCAGGCTTGTTAGAGATGGATCGCGAGAATGCAAGGGCAGTTAGGCCAAAGAGTTCCTTTTAGAAGAAAGGCAATAGGAACAGAGTCAAAAGAGAGAAACAAAGCTGGAGAGAGAGAATGGTCAAAAATATCAACTGATATTGCCCCCAGAAGTGGAAATTGGGTAGTTTTGTGGAAAAATGTAGAGGGCCCAAGAGATACATCTTTTGATTTAGGAAAGGGCATGAGTAGAGATTGGAACAAAATAAAGATGCAAATTCAGGACTAGAGTCAGCGACTAGCCTTAGAAGAAGGAAGAGAAGTAAAGAAAGAGCAACTATTTTCCTTTTCATGACCTCAGGACATCCCAACATGCTTCACAGCCAAAGAGGTATTTAGGAGGGTGGTCACTGTTTAATTGTAGGGTTAGTTTGATGATAAAAATGATGTGGTGTGCTCTTGAGACACATGTTTCTGATTTCTGCATCTGGAAGCAAATTACTCATGCAGGCACGGGAAGCAATAGCCATCAGATCTTCTATTTAATTTTTTATATCCTCAGTAAAGCTCAAAGTACTTCAGAGCCAGTGAAATTGTTTTGATTGCAGTTACCTTTGCAATGTAGAACAAAACAGCAAAGTCCTAAAACTGCTCACAACCCACAGATCTTTGCAGGAGTTATGTGCATCAAATTTTCTTTTCAGATAAATCTGGTCATGAATTCTGGCAACAACATAAACCAATAGATTGAGGCAGACTGCAAAAATTTGAAATAATGGGCAAGAGCATCAATGAGATAAATAAGACAAGTAACCTGTCCTTAATAGTATTAGTTGAGAGGTATAGTTTAGCCAAAATGCTTGACACGTTCTACATTTCTGGGATCTACCTGAATGGGCAGACAGAGACTCAGTTAACATCTCATGTGAAATCCAGTATCCCAATAATGCAGCACCTGCTCAGTTTTGCATTTAGAGTTGCAATTTTTGTACACAGGTCTCTGGATTGGGATTTGAACATACAACCTCCTTATTCAAGGGAAAGAATGCTACAAGTGAGCCAAGACTGAAAACCATTAAATACTGCCTGAGCAAAGTAGCCATGGTATTCAGAGGGTCGATGGACCTCTTGACTAATATGAATGTTTTGTCCTGCCAAATGTGCCCAAAACCTGTGGGGCATTTATAAGTAATTTTGCTGTGGATATTATAGTAACTGTTGAAGCACACCCCTACTTTACAACAGTGAATTGTCTTCAAAAATACTACATTAGCTATAAAGCACTGTAGGAGGCCATGGGTTTGTGAAAATCACCACATAAAGGTAATCCTGTCTTCGTTTTTGCCTCCAGTAGAAAACAAATACAATGGCTCATCTGTAACATACTGGTTGTACCGTCAGCATCCATTAGGCACCAACAGAATAACACTACACTATGTCAACTGAGGGAAACACACAGAACCATACTGTCTCACTGTGGCATACCAGTGATAGCCTATCAACTGTCATATACCAGCTGCAGTTTTGTTATGTCCTCACAGTTTCTGTTATACTGGATGAGCTTCTGGGATGTCAACTGTGCAGAATCAATTATTAGACACCAGAATGACTATATTAGATACACACATAGTGGTAGTACTGCACTTCATAGGTACACTACTTATGACAGCTTCAATAAGTTCAGTAACTAAACTTCAATCACAAATCTTTAAAGCACAACTTAAGCCAATTTTGCCGAGGTATTTTTCAACTCCCATAGGTCTTTTATTTCAATAAATGTGTGCTATGGAGGGGTAAATCACATTGCCAGAGTAATCAATAATAATGTAGAAATTCAAGAAATAGGTGTAAAAGGTTCAGCTCCTGGAACCTGCTGAAATTGAGCAAGATCATGGATGACTTGATTGTACCCTTAACTTTACTTTCCTGTCTGTGTCTATATAACCCCAAACTCCTTTGCTAATCACGAGTTTTTCTAATGTGGTTAATGACTCAGTCTCCACTGCTGACTAGGGAAGAGAATTGCAAATACTAACAATGCTCTGAGGGAAGAAATTTCTCACCATATTATCCAAGTTCATAAGAAAAGTCAATTTGGACTTAAAGCATTAACTCTGTTTATCTTTCTGTAATGCTGCAGTTCCCGCAGTGCTTTTTGGTTTTGTATTGGATTTCCAGCATCTGCAGCATTTTGCTTTAATAATTCTTCTCATCTCCATCTTAAATGAGAGACCCTTTTTAAAAAAATATGCTCTCTAGTTGTAGACTCTCCAGCACAGGAAACATCCTCTCAACATCCATTCTTGTCAAGCACGTTTTCATTCTTCTAAATTCCGATGAGGCTCAACCTGCAGAACCTTTCTTCCGAAGGTAAATCCATCCCTGGAATCTGCCTACCTTCTCTGAAGTATGTCCCTCTATAAGTAAAGTTGGGATTCCATAAGAAATGAATTTCAATGGAGTAACATCTAATCTCCTACCCATTGCATATTCCAAATATGCAGATGATATGTTTTCTATGTTGGAAGTTGCAAATACATAAACACTTTCCTTGCACATCTTAATGAACTTCATTCTGTGTTTAAATTCAAATTAGTTTCCTTTCCTTAAAGTCTTGGTTGAGAAATCGACCAGGGAGCAGTGAGCTCTCTGCTATTGGCTCTCAGAAATCTACCTTCAGTGGTCAGTGTACTTGTCGGGATTCCTGGAGTTCCACATTCTGACAAATTGTCCCAATCACACCAATCTCGTAAATTTGTTCACTAGATCAATTCTGGAATTGAGATGATTGGCTTATGAGAAGAAATGAGTAGACTGCAACAATACTCATTGGAATTTAGAAGAATGAGTGTGCATGATAGAAACATAAAAAATCATGAAGGAAATAAATAAGATAGAAAGAGGGAGGTCATTTCCACTGACAGGTGAAACTACAACTGGGGGGCAGATTTGGGATAGAGTTTAGGAAGAACTTCATGTAAAGTGCTGTGAATCCGTGGACGCCCCTGCCCAGTGAAGCAGTTGAGGCTACTTTGTTGAATGTTTTTAAGGCAAAGATACGTAGAGTTTTTTATTAATAAAGGAATAATGGGTGAGGATGAGTGGTAGATAAGTGGAGCTGAGGCCATGAAAAGATCAGCTACGATCTTATTGAATGGCAGATCAGGCTCAATGGGCCAGATGGCCTACTCCTGCTCCTCGTTCTTCTGTTCTTGAACCAGGGTTTGACATTTGCAGTTTCCTAACTGTAAATTTGGCCAATTGCAGCTAATCCACCAGTCAAGGCAGTCAAATCGTTACTCAATGTGACAAAGTTTGTTTTTTAAAAGACCATTTATTTTGTCCATTGCAAGAATAGTGCAACATATGCAGGCACTGCTGGACATGTAATAGGACATTCAGGAAAATGTGTTCTTTTGAGGACCCTCCAATATTATTGAGTTAAAATTTTGTCTCACTGAATCTGTGCACTGTTCCACATTCCTTTTCAAGTTTATGCATGACAAAACTGAAGAACGTTAAGAATCAAGAATGGAAGCAATGGTACATGGTATTTCATAAAACCAAAACATGACAGTTGTTGCCAAATGTGGACATCAAACATTACATCAGATTAATGCTGAATGCCACTGCTGATACCAGTTATAGTGCCAGATGGTAATTGCATTTACTCTGAAACTAGGTGATACATAATCTTAATATTGTTATAAATGGACAAAACCGATGATTGCTACCAACATTGTTTTTCCAGTTCTGGCTCGGATACTTGAATTAACACCTCTGTCCCATTTGATACAGCTAACGTATTATGGTAGTCAGCCAACTATTTTGTTGGTGTATGATCAACTCTTCCCCCCCACCCCGCCATCCACATTTAAAACTGCTCACCACCCACAGATCTTTACAAGAGATATGTGCATCAAATTTTCCTTTCAGATAAGTATGGTCATGGATTCTGGCAACAACATAAACCAATCGATTGAGGCAGACGGCAAAAATTTGCAATAATGGGCAAGAGCATAAATAAACCTCCAGAGATTTATATGGTATAATCCGAAGTGAAATTGCTTTCTGTCAAGCAGGTTGCAAATCTGCTTTAGCAGTTGAAAATTTTGATCATGTTGCTAATGCACACAGACACGTTCCTGGTGACTAGGGCTTTGTCAGTGACCTTTGTTGTTATCTGAGGTCACAGAGCATAAGTACTGCTTTTGTTTTCAAGCACCTGGAAACAAATCCTATAGACTTCACGTCAGAGTCATTTGATAAATTGACAGAAACCGTTTGTTGCCAACCAAGAGAGCTGTTTTTCACAGCCCAAGGCTGTTTCTTTTTTAATCCTGTGTTTACATTAATTTTTTTCAAGAAAGCAGGTGTTGAGTGCCAGACCACCATGGACAATGTATGTAGTTGCCATGTATAGACAACATTTGGAGACTTGGTGGTTTTTGGCTCGTGTCTTTGGAATTTTTTCTGACTTGCTAACTCTAAAATGATCAAAGATGTTCACTTTGTTCTCCCATTAAAATTTAGTCAGTGAGATTCACAGTCGTGGCTTAGTGGCTAGCATTGCTGCCTCACAGCACTAGGGATCTGGGTTCAGTTCCTGCCTCGGGTGACTGTGTAGAGTTGCACATTCTCCCAGTGTCTGCATGGTTTCCTCTGGGTGCTTCCCACAGTCCAAGGATATGCAGGTCAGGTGAATTGGCCATGCTAAGTTGCCCTGTAGTGTTAGATGCATTAGTCAAGGGTAGGATAAGGGAATGGGGCTGGGTGGGTTGCTTTTCAGAGGGTCAGTATGGACTTGTTGGGCCAAAGGGCCTGTTTCCATACTGTAGGGAATCTTATCTAATCTGGTGCATTTCTTTTCATATTTTCATTCATATTTAGGCAAAGATCTGTATTTAAACAGTGCTGTCATGCTCTGTGTGGGGGAATCACTTTTATTTCTTGCCATATTTTAATACATTTATTCAGGGAAAGCAAAGGCATAGTCCCTGTGTCACTCTTCTATTAATTGAAAATGCCAAACTCATGCTCTGGAATCATAAGTTCAAATCCCAATTTTGCAGACAGTGAAATTTAAGTCAGTAAAAATCTGGAAAAGATAGCCTATTGGCAAATCATGTGACTACTGTCATTTTATATAAAAACCCACATGGTTCACTAATTCCCTTCAGGGAATGAAATCTACAATCCTTACCTGGTCTGGCCTACATATGACTCTGGCCCCACAGTAATGTGGCTAACTTTTCTGATCCTTTGGAAATTTGAGACAGACAGTGAATCCTGGGCTAGCCAGTGATGTCCATGTCCAATGCACAATTGAAAAGAAATGACAGATCCCTAGAGGCAACAGTAAAATAAAAATGAACCAGAGTGCTCTTGAAGAAAATATCTATGAGCACAATTGATCAAAGCAAATTGCTGATGCAGCCATAGGAAGCAAGCAAGCAATTGCAGTGAGCTGTAACAGGTTTCAAGCATTGTGTTGGACTATGGCATTTCATGGACAATCCCAATCAGAATCATAAAGGCTAAAGTATGAGCATGTAGCAACTTCACATTTACTTATCATTCAATCCCATTAGCAGAATAGAGAAGAAAGGTTTTGCAAAGAAATGTATCTTTTACTTTGTTTGACATGAGGCATCTAACTGAGGAAGAAACAAAGAGTGCTAGAAAGTCTCAACATCTCAGGCAGCATCTGCACAGAGTATTAACAGACCAGACTTTCAGCTGTCAGTAGGATCCTGAACAGGTCTGTGCACCTAGAAAACAGCTCTAGGTCTTGACTCTGTTGGGACACACTCTGATTTTGGGAGGTGGGGAGTGAGTCAGAACCTGCCTGCCTCTAATTAATGGCTCTTTAAGCTTTTGAGGAGCTTGTTAATGACAGGGGAGGACCAGAGTGGAATTTTCAATCTGGAAATCAGTGACCCCGAACAGTTTACTGCCTGTTAGTATGCACAGCTGCTGGGTTTAATGAGGGGAGAAGTGAACATTACTTTTATAAGGTGGAAAATGTCAAGACCTGGGAGATCTTGCATCAGTACCTTTTATTTTGCCATATGGTCACCTTTGTGAGTCCTGGCTGTTGACCCTCCAGATACTCCCTATACAGTTCTGCAAGACAGTAGCATCAAGTTCCATCATGATTACCTGCTGCCTTTGTTGCTCATGCTATACAGCAGACTGTGCTCACGTGAAACCACCACATTTACTACTTTGCTATCCTTTTCATATAAGGTCCTAGAATTAAGTTTATCAGGACCCAGATGCCTGTCAGCCCATAGCTCCAACAATTTGCTTAATACCAGTTCCTTGGTGGCAATAATTTGCTTGAGTTCCTTCCTCTCTTCCATTATCAGCTTTACAACTTTTTCTGGAATGTTAATTGTGTCCTCTACAGTGAAATTCTTCAATTTGTACGACCATAGATATAGGAGCAAAGATAAGCCTTTCAGCCTGTCAAGTCAGCTCTGTCATTTATTGAGATCATGGCGGATATGATAATCCTCAATTCCATTCGCCTGCCTTCTGCCAATAATCCTTGATTCCCTTAATGATTAAAATCTGTCTGTCAGCCATGAACATAATTAATTACCCAATCTCAATTAGCCTCTGTAGCAAAGAATCCCACAGATTCACATCACTCTGAGGTATGAAATTTGTCTTCATCTCCCCCTAAATGGGTGTTCCCTTGTTCTGAGATTATACCCTCTGGTCCTAGGGAAATAACCTTTCCATATCTACCATGTCAAGGCCTCTAAGAATCTTATATGTTCCAATATGGTCACCTCTCATTCTTCTGTATTCCAATGATATAAGCTCAACCCACTCAACCTATCCTCATAAGACAGTCCCTCCATACCGAAGATCAACCTTGAAAACCTTCTTTGGACTTTCCCCAATGCTAATATATATTTTCTTAGACAATGGGCCCATAACCTCTTAGTATTCCAGCATTAAACTGATTGATGTTTTTTTTACATTTTTAGGGACATCTTCCAACTTTTATGTTCCATTTCCTTTGAAATAAAGGCCAACATCCCATCTGCTTTTCCTATTACGTGCTGAAATTGAATACAAGCTCTTTGTGATTCATCCCTCTGTCCTGTAGCTTTCTGCAGTCTTCCTCCATTTAGATACATTCAGTTTCCCTATTCTTCCTGCCAAAGTACATAACCTCACATTTCCCCACATTATATTCCATCTGCCAAGATTTTGCCTACTCTTTTAACTTGTTTGTACCCCTCTAAATTCTGTGTGTCCATCCTCACCACTTTCCTTCCTTATAATTTTTGTGTCAACCACAAACATGACTATTGTATATCCACTTTCCACATTCACATTATTAATGTATATTATAAGTAAGTAATTGTGATCCATCACACATCCCTGTGGTACACCATCCTGAAAATTCCCCCTTATCTTAATTCTCTGTCTTCTATTGGTTAGCCAAACTTCCAGACATACTAATATACTGTTCCTCCAACACCATGGGCTGTTGTATTATTAAGTTGCCTCATGTGTCACACCTTAACAGATATGTACTGAAAATCCAAATAGATTACATCAACAGCTTCCCATTTATCTATCTTGATTGTTACCTCCTCAAGGAGAAAGTGAGGACTGCAGATGCTGGAGGTCAGAGCTGAAAATGAGTTGCTGGAAAAGCACAGCAGGTCAGGCAGCATCCAAGGAGCAGGAGAATCGACGTTTCGGGTCAATTCTCCTGCTACTTGGATGCTGCCTGACCTGCTGCGCTTTTCCAGCAACACATTTTCAGCTGTTACCTCCTCAAAGAATTCTAGTAAATTAATCAGGTATGATTTCCCCTTCATGAAGCCATTCTGACAATATTATGAATTTCTAAATAGCCTGCTATTACACTCTTTATAATGTGGAGGTGCCAGGGTTGGATTGGTGTGGGCAAATCAGAAATCACACAACACCAGATTATAGTCCAACAGGTTTACCCTTTATAATAGACGAATATTTTCCAAATGACAGACTGGCCGAGAGTTATCTGTTTTTGTCCCCTTCCTTTGTTAAATAAAGGTGTTACATTGGCAGTTTTCCAATCTTCTGGGACTTTTCCAGCATCTAAGAATTCCTTGAAGATTGATACCTGTACATCCATTGTCTTTGTAGCTCTTGCATTTGATAGCTGAGGATTTCATCAGGTCCAGGAGATTTAGCAGTCTTTAGCCCTGTTATTTTCCTTAGTACTTCTTTTTGAGTAATAGTTAATGTATATATTTCCTGTTATATTGCCTTCTGAAAATGTAATATTTTTGGGTTGCTATTGGTGAATTCTATTATGAAGACTCTTACAAAATATTTTATCTTCTCTCTCCTTATTTTCTATTATTAATCACTATGCACACTCACTGTATAATTAACATCCAATTTGTTAACTCTTCCTTTCTAAATATGTTTTGAAACACTGATAATCTGTTTCTTATATTTCTAGAAAGCTTACTTTTGTATTTAACTTTTACCTTTTCACTAATCTCTTAGTCAGATTTTGCTTCTTTTTTAATATTCTATCTAGTCCTCTGGTCTGTTACCCACTTTTGTGGTATTGTGTGCTATTTCTTAAAGCTTGATATTATCTTAACTTCTTTTTTAAGGTAACCATAGATGGCAGGTCCTCCACTTGGAATTTTCATCGCTGTTGAAATGTATCTAATCTGCATTGACCAAAATATCCCCTAAATATGTAGTATTGCATGTCTATTGTCCTATTCCTTAACCTTGCTGACAGTCACTTTAGAAAACTCTGCCTTTGTGCCCACATTGTAAATATAATGTTTAATATGAGTTTATAATGCTTTAATATGAATCTTGTACTTATTCTTCTCTTGCTCAATGGAATGTTTAAAGTACATCAACAGAATTATAGAATCCCTTCAGTGAAGATAGAGGCCATTGGCCCATTGAGTCTGCACTGACCCTCTGAACAGCATCCCAACCAGACCACTCCCCTCTCCCAAAATCCCTGTAACCCCACATTTCCCATGGCTAATCCACCTGACCTGCACATCCGTGGACACTGTGGGGCAATTTAGCACAGTCAGTCACCTAACTTCATTCGTCTTGGACTCATTCTTTTCCACAATGGAATGTAAGAGGTGAAATTAGGACATTCCAAGCTGATTGTCTGTGTGGCCGTCAATGCATATGAAATAAACTCAGAAACTGATGAGTTGACGACCAACCACAATTGAATTGAATGACAGAATGGATTTGGGAGGCTGGATTGGACACTATAGTGGTCCAAAATACTTCAGTGCTAAATAAATCCTTTTGAAATATTGTTTAGATACTGTTGAAAGAAGGACAAACAGGCAATTTTGGAATCAGAAATTGTGGCAGCTCAAAAGAAAGCCCTTTGATCTGACATGTCTCTGTCAGTTCTCTGCAACAGCAACTCCCCTAGAGCCATTCCTCTGTAGCCCTACTTCTTTTTCTATTCAGATAGTTATCCGATTCTCTTTGCAAGTCATGGTTGAATCTGCCTGCACCACACTTCGGGGCGATTCAATCCAGTCCTAACCACGTGATGTGTAAAAGGGTTTTCTTTATCATTGTTCCTTTTGCCAATCACTTTAAATCAGTATCCTCTGAACCTCAACTAATCTGTCAAAGGGAAATTGTCACCCTATCTGCTCTTTCTAGACCCTTCCTGATTTTAAGGGTAAAAACAATGACTGCAGATGCTGGAATCCAGAGTCTAGATTAGAGTGGTGCTGGAAAAGCACAGCAGTTCAGTCAGCATCCAAGTAAAATCGATGTTTCGGGTAAAAGGCCTTCATCAGGAATACACCTTCCTGATTTTAAGCCCCTTTCTCAAATCTTCTCATAATCCTTTTCTTTTCGGGGGAACTGACAGAACTTCTTCATTCTGCCCTATTAATGAATGATTCTCATTCAGGGAACCATTTTTGCACTTCCCTTCTGTAGCTTTTCTAATGTCTATACATCCTTCATTAAGTGTTGCCCCAGAAATGGACGAAATACTGTTGTTGAAGCTGAACCATTATTTTATATTTGTGTCCCTATTAATTAAGCCATGGTTCCTGATTGCTTTATTAACCACCTTCTCCAACTGTCCTGCAAACTTCAATGATTTGTGTACATCAACCCTTGGTCCTTCTTCTCTTGCACCTATCCCTGTTGCTGTTATGCTATATTTTGCGTTCTGTTCTGTAACCCTGATGGAGTTACATAAGATATGATGTCAGTATATCTTGTTACATATGACAATAATGAATCAAATTGTCTCAAAATCTATTTAGAATTCTACCCTTTATATCCTCATGTTTCCTATTAAAATGGACCATTAAATCTCAGAAAGTTGTTTGTTTGAAGGAGATCTCAGAGACAAGGAGATGCAAGACTGTGGAAGCATTTAAAAATGAGGATGAGAAAATTAAAATCAAGACATTGCTTGATACAAAGCGAGTGTAGGTCAGTGAGCTCAGTGTGATGGTGATAGAAAATGGGACTTGCTGCAAGTTAAGGCAATTTTCATTGTCTATGCTTCTCTAATTCTGGCCTCTCATGCATTCATAATCTTAATTACCTTACCACTCGTGACTCTGCCTTTCATTGCAAAGGCCCAAGCTCAGAATTCACTCACTACACTTCCCTGCCTTCCTACTTTGCTTGTCTTCTTCACTACACTTCTTAAACACTTCTCTTTGACCAAATATTTTGTCTTCTGACCCATGAATTCCTCATATGGCTTGATGTCATACTTGTTTTTGTACTGATCCTAGAAATTGCCTTGTGAGGTTTTATTATGGTGAATTAAAGTTGTTTTTGAAGGTTGTTTTTTTGACAGAACATATTTTGAAGTAACTGACAAAGGCCATATTATGAAGTTTTCTGGACTACTGGTTAGAGTTCTATACTATTTTGAAGAGCTTGTGTAGTCTATTCCCTTGTGAGACTATTTTCCAATTGGAAAATTCTTTTCCAATTACTCTTGGTTTTAAAGAATGTTTATTTTAAAGGGCCGACTATATACACTTCATGATTTATTGCTTTGTAAGCAATGACATTTTCATAGAAAGGACAGTAAGTACCCGAAATCCACTAAATGTAAGACAAATATGACTCAAATCAATACTAGAAGTGGAAAGGATGAGAATTTTTAAAAATTCTGCCCAAAAGTTATTAGAAATGAAGTGTAGATTAAATATGTTTGGAGTTTGGAGGATCAAGAATGTTTGAAGGTACCTTTTGCATGATTCTCCCAAAATTGTCCAATTGCTGTGCTTCTTGAAACAAAATATGAAGTAAATTAAATGAAGCTGCAAACCCATTGAATATTTACAGATTGGACTAATCACAAAGCAAATCATTTCACAATATGCAACATTGAAATTAAACTGCTTAATTTTATCTGGTGCCTCGTATGCATGCTATGTAGGCCTGTGCCTTGAATCCATTTAACACATTCAGTTCCATAAACTATAGTTAATCACAATACTTAAAGTGAAAGGAAAAGAAGTAAATGCAAGAAACACAATATGTACTTAGCAGCAGGTGAAATGATAACTTTAGAGAGTAAAGACAAATTTATTTCATGTCTTGTCTTCATAGAGGTTTATAAAATCATGAGAGGCATGGATAGAGTGAATAGCAAAGGTCTTTTTCCTGGGACGGGGAGCTCAAAAGTAGAGGTTTAAGTTGAGAGGGGAAAGATTTAAAGAGGATCTGAGGGGCAACTTTTTCATGCAGAGGGTGGTGCGTGTATGGAATGAAGTGGTGGAGGCTGACAAAATTACAACATTTAAAAGGCATCTGGATGGGTATATGAATAGGAAGGATTTAGAGGGATATGGGCCAAATGCTGGTAAATAGGACTAGATCAGTTTGGGATATCTGGTCGGCGTAAGCAAGTTGGACTGAAGTGTCTGTTTTCTTGCTGTATAACGTGGAGTCTATAACTGTTAAGTGGTCCACATTGGAACAATTAACTGATCCGGTTTCTCTGCAAAAGCTAACTGACAGACTGAGTATTTCCAACATTTTACATTTTTGTTTTAAATTTTTTGCAGTTTTTCTTTGTTTTTTACAAATTTTAAGATGTTTGGAAAAAATAACAAGGCAACAGAATGAAAGTCAGCATTGCATGTAGTGATACAACAGCTACATTTTGCAACCGACACCAGCAGTTATAATGGGCCAATGATCTCATATGTTGTAATGCATCTGTAAAAGTAAACTCTCCTGCATTAGGAGACGGGATGTTGAACTGACATTTAGAGTAGTAAAGCTAACCCTTTCAGTTCATTTGTCACAAGCTGTTCATTTTGAATATTTTGGTAGTCAGTGCTTCCCGAAGTTTTCTTTGGGAGGCAACAAGAAGTAGCAATTTGTTGAAGCATTGAATGTCCTTACAAAGCTTCTTAAACTACAGGTTGTTTCTGATTTCCTTACAGTTATACAGAAACAATTTGAGTTTTAGCATGTTACTTTTGTATTGCTGAAAAAGTCGTTCTAAGTTGAAGCTTTTCAATTCATATTCATCAGGTCAATATTTAAGAAATACCAACATAAAAGGAAAGTAACAATTATGCCATATGAAAGAATGTATTGATTATAAAGGTGTTGCCATATATGATGACTGACAGTTAACTGCTTAGCTTTGTTTAAATTCTAAACCAGGCAGGTTTGATTGGCAAAACATTACCCTCAGAACTCAACCACAGAATGATTGTCACCCATTTTGTTTGTTTGAAACAGTTGCAGTGATTATATATTTTCTATCTAGAAAAAAATGGGGTTTAGATGGGGGCCCTGTTATGGTTTACTGGTAGTATCCTTATCCCTGGCTTGAGGGGCCTGGGTACAAGCACTACCTGCTCCAGACATGTGTAATAATATGTCTGAACAGGTTGATTAGGAAAATAGATTAATCAAAATATATAAAGAATAGGGCTCTGTAAATTAAGGTATTTAGCTTCCAGTGGCATAAATGTGCCACATTATGAGCCCAGCTGGCATCCTAAATTGGTTGTCAGCATAATTCTTTACACATATTATTTGACAAATACTGTCTAACTGTGGAACCATATCTAACGTTAAATACTGTGGATTGAGTTTTGCAAGCTCAGGCTTCCACTTTTATTTTTGCCAAAGGTAATTTCCATATAGTCTTTAAAAAAATAGATCTACTTCAATCCCTTCCACAAAGCTGACACAGTTTGCACATTGGGTTTTTTCAAGAAAAGAACGTAATACTCATTAAAAAGGTTGCTACTCAAATCCATGATTTGTTACTTATTATCTGGTGAGATAGTGCTTTTGGAGGCAATCTGGAATTTTGTTATGCTGCTGAAATATGTTATAAAAAGAGTTGTGTAAATTTGTCTTTGACAGTTTTGAAACACACCCATGAACTTGGATTTGGATGGAAATTTACACCTTAGTGCATCAAGTAACAGAAATGGTACTGTGCACCATAGAGGTGACTTTTTCAGTTGCATTGTCAGGAATGACTGCCAAAATTGTCCCTTCACTCGGGAGAGGGAATATTAAACAGGATCCCTGTTTCAGCTACCAGTTCAATGACCCCACCTGGAAAGCGTAATGTAAATTTTCCAGATGTGCAGTTTTCAGGGGAGTTTATGTTGGAACACATTGGCTGACCTGTTAGTGCTGACAGCAGGGCAAATCTGTTCAGAATATCAGTTCTCCTTGACGCAGAGTTAGTGGGCAATATGCAGATGAACACCCTAACCTATAACCTGATGAAGTAAAGGAAGAAAGAAAATGCAATACTTGTTTACAATACACAGTTTTAATAAATATTTGAAATAATAATGGAAATTAGAGAGTAGTTTAACAGGTATGAGCTGGGTTCTGGGTTCATATGATGGCTGTGAACTGCTCAACCTTTACTTGTTAGTCTATTACTGACATCAACCCTTCTATTAGATTGCTCCCATTCATGCTTAGCTATTCATTATTTATCTTTAGTGAGGATCTGAGTTTATCGTAGTGACAGATACTTCACTGGGAATAAAAATCTTCCTCACAAAACACCAGTCAAAATCAAGCAGTTATAGAAGTAATATCACACAGTTATAAAATAAATAAAATGGGCTAATCACTGGCAGTGAAAATTTATGCCAAAGGAGTGTCAGGCAATGACCCCACCTCCAATGAGAGAGAATATAACAATTGAGCCTTGATGTTTAGTTGCAATATCAGTGCTGAAACCGCCACTATCAAAATCCTGGGGGGTTATCATAGATCAGAAATTGAATTCAAACATCCATTTGATGGACTTATTCTTGTCACATGTACTGAGATATAGTGAAAAGTGTTGTTTTGCATGCTATACAGTCAGATTGTATCAAACAAAATGCATCAGGATAGCAGAACAGAGTGTAGAATACAGTATTACTGACATAGAGAAGATGCAGAGACAGAGATCAATGTTAACTTTTAAGAGGTCAGTTCAAAAGTCTGGTAACAGTGGGGAAGAAGCTGTTCTTGAATCTTGTCACAGATATATGCAATCTTCTATATTTTCTGCCCGATGTAAGAGGGTGGGGGAAGAGAATATAATTAGGATGGGTTGGCATATTTGGTTATGTTGGTTGCTTTTCCAAGACAGTCGGAAGTAAAGATGGAGTCAATGAACGGAAGGCTGTTTGCGTGAGGGATTGGGCTGTTCACAACTTTCTGCAGTTTCTTGCGATCTTGGGAAGAATAGTTGCCAAACCATGCTGTGATGCATCCACATTGGATATTTTCTATGATGCATCTATAACAAAATGGTAAGAGTCCTTGTGAACATGCCTAATTTGCTTTGCCTCTGAGGAGGTAGAGGCATTGTTGTGCTTTCTTGACCATCGCGTCAATGTGGGTAAACCAACAGATAGTTTTTGATCATCACACCCAGGATATTTGATGCTTTCAACCATCTCCACCTCAGCAGACAGGGGCATGCCCTCCACTTCACCTCATGAAGTCAATGACAAGCTCTTTCATTTTGCTGATGTTGATGAAGAGTTTGTTGTCTTTACACCGTGCTGCTAAGCACTCGATCTCTTTCCTGTGTTTTGTCTCATCATTGCTTGAAATCCAACCTACAGCAGTGGTGTCATCAGCAAACGTGTGATGGAGTTCGGATGAAATTTGGCCACCCATTTGTGAATGTGTAAGGAGTACAGTAGGGAGCTCAGTACACAGCCTTGTGGGGCACTGGTCTGAAGGATTATTGGTGGAAGAGGTATTGTTGCCTATTTTTACTGATTGCAGTCTATGGATCAGGAAGCTGAGGATATAAATATTGTGGCTATAAAAGCAGGCCAGAGGCTATGAATTCTGCAATGAGCAACTCCTCTCATTGTCTCTCCATTGTTTATCTACCATCTATATGACACAAGTAAAATGTGTAATTGAATATTTCCCAATTGTCTGGATTAGTAAGGCTTTAACAACACTTACGGAGCTTGGCACCATCCAGAACAAAACAATCCACTTTATTCGCACTCCATTCACCACCTTCAACATTTATTCCCTTCAACACTGGCATACCTGCTGCAGCAACATGTACCACCAATGGGCTGCACTGCAGTAACTCATCTAGGCTCTTTAGAAAGATCTTCAAACCTCCAGCCTCTCCCACACAGAAGGACAAGGGCATTCAGATGCATGGTAACACCACTACATGAAAACAATCCACCTCACCCCACCATTCTAAAAATCTCATACCATCTTGACTTGGAAATACATCATTGTTCCTTCGTTATCACTGGGTCAGAAACCTGAAACTACTTTCTCAGCTGCACTGTGGTATACATACACCCCCCCAAGGACTTCAGTATTTCAGGACAACAGATTGCCCCTACTTTCTACAGGCAAATTAAGGATTAACAATAAATGTTGGCCTAACACTGATTACCACATCATATGAGCAAATTTTTAAAAAATGTGACAAAGATCTGTCAAAAGAAAAATGAGATGTACAACAGGAGAAGAGGAGAGTTTCATTCCTGGAAAGGGACGTGAGGATGCAGATTACATTTCCTACTATACCTGATGAGTGCACCATCACATGGTTAAACCCAATTCTGAGGGTTCTCGGTGACACCATTTAATCTTAGCTGGAGAGGTGAGGTCATGGGAGTGTTGTTGGAGGTCGATGGGGAGGTTGGGTTTCACTGTACTTTGGATATAAATATACAAAGATCTGTTATTAACAGAACATGTCATACTGTGCCTGTCTCAACTAAACAAAATAGATGACATCCATTCTCTGGGTCATTTCTACGGGCAATCCCTTGACCAGTCAGGGTCAATCTACCCGGTTTAAAATTTAAAGAAAACACTGCAGTTAACTGTCAGTCATCACTTAAAGATGCATTCTCCCTGACAATATCTCTACTAGAGTCCACTCACCAAACAATCTACACCCTCCTCTGATCAAAAAAGTAGGTTTTTTTTCTCTATTTTGAAATTTCTTGTCCTGATGATTGCAAAATAAAAAGCTTCAACAACAAAGTATCTCCTTTTTTAGCAATACTCAAGTTCTGTTCTCCAAAACAACTATTTACACTTTGGATGGTTTATTTTGAATGTTTCTTAAGTTCAGTTTTTCCCTAAACAGGTTTGCATTCACTGTCTGATTTACATCCCTCCATTTTGACACTGCCATGGAGATTGGAGGATAAATTTTCCTCCAGGATTGGGAACCTGAACTTGGAGCATTTCTGGCCCCAGACCTTATACCACTTCAGTAGCAGTGATCCAATAGATCAAAGCAACAGCCATTCATTGGTCAATAGCTGGGATTATCACCCATTTGGATGCTACGAGCTAGAGCTAGTCATAGCTGGATCATTTAAAAGACAGACAGCAGCCCTGACTGAATTCGCCATAGTTTTACAAGTGGATGAACGGGGAGGGAAGAAGCCATCTAAGGCTTAGGCTACTCTGACTGGGAAACTGCATTTTTCTGATGCGTCCTCTTAGGCTCTGAGGCCAAGGCAGACAGGAGAGTTGTACCCTCTCCTCCTTCTGCAGTAAGTCAGACCAAACAAATATGGTTGGAGGTGGCATTGATGCTGGAGGCCTCACATTCTCTCAACAAGCTTTCCTTGTGAAAATCTAGTCTTTCAGTTCAAGCAATGATACTCACAGCCACTGCACGAGCAAATGAATTTTACTCTTCATACAGCTCTCTGTGTTTCAGAGAGCTAAACTTGGACCTTCTATTTTCCCCCATCTTGGTTATTTGCTTGCTCTCCATACCCTTAATGAGGTTTCCTATGAGCTTAGCAAATGACACAATGGAGGGATGGAGATCACTGGCTCCCTCCACCTTTGAAAACCTCATTCGGCACTGAGGTGTTGGGAATCAGGAACACTTCTTAAATGTACAGTTTTCCAAGCCAAGCTTCAACCAACTCTCGAGTAATTAGAAAGTCAGCCGGGGGGGGTCTGACCAGAACAGCCTTCTTCTTACTTTAAGACCATAAGACATAGGAATGGAAGTAAGGCCATTCAACCCATCAAGTCCACTCTGCCATTCAATCATGGCTGATGGGCATTTCAATGCCACTTATCCATACTCTCCCCATTGCCTTTAATTCCTTACGAGATCAAAGGGCGGCACGGTGGCACAGTGGTTAGCACTGCTGCCTCACGGCACCAGAGACCCGGGTTCAATTCCCGACTCAGGCGACTGACTGTGTGGAGTTTGCATGTTCTCCACGTGTCTGCGTGTGTTTCCTCCGGGTGCTCCGGTTTCCTCCCACAGTCACAAAGATGTGCAGGTCAGGTGAATTGGCCATGCTAAATTGCCCGTAGTGTTAGGTAAGGGGTAAATGTAGGGGTATGGGTGGGTTGCGCTTCGGCGGGTCGGTGTGGACTTGTTGGGCCGAAGGGCCTGTTTCCACACTGTAAGTAATCTAATCTAATCTAAGAATTTATCAATCTCGCCTTGAAGACATTTATCGTCCCTCTACTGCGCTCCATGGCAATGAATTCCACAGGCCCACCACTTTCTGGCTGAAGAAATGTATCCTCATTTCCATTCTAAATTGACCCCCTCTAATTCTAAGGCTGTGCCCACAAGTCCTAGTATTCCCACCTAATGGAAACAAATTCCCAGCGTCCACCCTTTCTAAGCCATGCATTATCTTGTGAATTTCTATTAGATCTCCCCTCAACCTTCTAAACTGTAATGAATACAATTCCAGGATCCTCAGCCGTTCATCGTATGTTAGGCCTACCATTCCAGGGATCATCCATGTGAATCTCCAGTGCCTGTATGTCCTTCCTGACGTGTGGAGCCCAGAATTGGATACAGTATTCTAAATGGGGCCTAACTAGACCTTTATAAAATCTCAGTAGCACATCACTGTTTTTACACTTCCAACCCTCTTGAGATAAATGACAACATTACATTTGCTTTCTTAACCACGGACTCAACCCACAAATCAACTTTTAGAGAATCCTGGACTAGTACTGCCAGATCCCTTTCTGCAGCCTCCCCACCTCCTCAGGACTACTTGCCTGACCGCCTAACTTCGTATCATTGGCAAACTTTGCCAGAATGTCCCCAGTCCCCTCATCCAGATCATTAATATGTAAAGTGAACAGCTGCTGCCCAACACTGGACACTATGGGACACCACTTGTCACTAGCTGCCATTCTGAAACAGAAGCTTTTATCCCAACTGTCTGTTTTCTATCAGACAACCAATCCTCAATCCATACTAGTAGCTCACCTCGAACACTGTGCCTCTCATCTTACTCAGCAGGCACCTGAGGCATCTAATCAAAGGCCTTTTGGAAGTCTAGGTAGATAACATCCAGTGGGATTCCCTGCTCTAACCTATTTGTTACCTCTTCAAAGAATTCTAACAGGTTTGTCGTGCACAACCGCCCGTACTAAATCCATGCTGACTTGTTCTAATCTGACCCTGCACTTCTCATCCTAATGATGGAGTTGTTTCAGAGAACACCTCTGGGACACCCGGACTAACCAGCCCAACCACCCCGTGGCTCAACACTTCAACTCCCCCTCCCACTCCGCCAAGGACATGCAGGTCCTTGGACTCCTCCATCACCAGACCATAGCAACATGATGGCTGGAGGAAGAGCGCCTCATCTTCCGCCTAGGAACCCTCCAATTACAAGGGATGAACTCAGATTTCTCCAGGTTCCTCATTTCCCCTCCCCCACCTTGTCTCAGTCCCAACCCTTGAACTCAGCACCACCTTCCTAATTTGCAATCTTCTTCCTGACCTCTCCATCCCACCCCCACTCTGGCCTATCACCCTCACCTTAACCTCCTTCCATCTATCGCATTTCCAACACCCCTCCCCCAAGTCCCTCCTCCCTACCTTTTATCTTAGCCTGCTTGGCACACTTTCCTCATTCCTGAAGAAGGGCTCATGCCCAAAACGTCGATTCTCCTGCTCCTTGGATGCTGCCTGACCTACTGCGCTTTTCCAGCAACACATTTTCATCTCTGATCTCCAGCATCTGCAGTCCTCACTTTCTTATGGAATTTTACCTACAACTGAGGTTAGGCTATTCGGCCTATAATTTTCCATCTTTTGTCTTGATCCTTTCTTGAACAAAGGGGTTACAACAGTGATTTTTCCAATCATCTGAGACTGTCCCTGACTCCACTAATTTTTGAAAGATTACAGCCAACATCTCCGCTATTTCTTCAGTCATCTACCTCAGAACTCTAGGATGTAGCCCATCCATGCTAGGGCCTTTATCAACTTTTAGACCTTTTAGCTTTTCTAGTACTTTTTCTTTTGTAATGGCTACCATACGCAACTCTGCCCCTTGACTCTCCTTAATTGTTGGGATATTATTCATGTCTTACACTGTGAAGACTGACACAAAGTATTTATTAACTTCTTCAGCTATTTCCTTATCTCCCATCACGAGCCTTCCTGCATCAATTTGAGGCGGCCCAATGTCTAATTTTGCCTTTCTTATGTATTGAAAGAAACTTTTTCTGTTATTTCTAATATTGCTGGCTAGCTTACCTTCATATTTGATCCTCTCCTTTCTTATTTCTCTATTTATTAGCCTTTGTTTGTTTTTGTAGTCTTCCCAATTTTCTGATTTCCCAGTGCTCTTGGCCACTTTATAGGCTCTCTCTTTTTCTGTGATACATTTCCTAACTTCCTTTGTCACCCGTGGCTGTTGGATTACCATCTGCGCCCCCCGGATAATCTTTCTTTTTTTGTGGATGAACCTCTGTACTGTGTCCTTAAATACCTTGTTAGCCTTAACTAGGAGCTGTGCACATGACGGTATGTTCAATTGATGCTTTGATTTTCTATGTAGGTTCATAACCTTTTGAATTCAATCTTCCATTATCTTTCATCAGTGCATAGTTATTAAACTTGGCAGCTTGTTTGTAGTTTTCCAATGCTTCCTGTTATTGGTCAGTTCCACCCCTGTTTTGTGCTGGGGAATGTTTCATTGCAATATCTCCACTGCACTAAGAGTGTTTCAAACAGATAAATTCAACAGGAGGGGGGTGTTTGAGGTGCTGGTGGTTTGGCTGCAGTGAAGTAAAGGTCACAATGGTTCTTGTTCCATCATGGGACGGAGGGTTGCAATTGTAGAGAAAAAGAATTCAGCTATGCTTTCTGGAGAGAGCCAGCCAGGACCTAAAGTGCTTTGTTAGGGGCCAGTGACTGGTCAATGGTCAAAAAAGAAAAATGTCAAATCCAGATGCGAATGATTAGTGATAATGTTGTATGCACTGAGTTTGGTTTTGCTGACATTAGCCAGATCACTCTAATCGTCTTGCCTTCCGGATATGACCAGCGTGGTGGGCCACATGTTTCAACGGTTTCTATTGGTATGCTGGAGAACAATTGGTTAGACATTTGTTACAGGATTTCTCTGAGTGCTGCTTATGATAGGTTGAACCAACATGGAAATCCAGTGTTATTCATCAAATTGTCTGGGTTACATCAAATGTACTGTACTCTGTTCATTTAATATGCACACTGAACCTTTCACCTGAACTCGAGCTTTCTCTATTTACTAAAATAGAATAATAGCCACCACAAAAGTTTTCTCGAGAACAGTGGGAATCGGTGAAATAATGACCAACAATTAATCAAATCCAGAATGTCCATTACTATGTGGTAGAAAATGACAGTGTAACTAACTATTGAGTGGTGTAACTGAGCAATTATTGAGGTCTGAAAGGCGCCGAGTTGGTACCATTTATTGAATAGTGCCCCATAGCCTCCACAATCATTTCAGCTGTTTCCAAGCTGTATGACTCTATAAGCAGTTCCCATTCTCTAATGCCATAAGCTCATTTTGCTGACATTGGGATCTAATGGGGGTACCAAGCCACCACTTGCTGACAGTCTGACCAGCTCAGAAATCATCTGACAGGAGGTTTCCTCATTGAATATTCTGGGGTCATCTAAAATAACGGGCATGGACTACCTGTAAGTACTGCCAACCCAATCAGATCTTTCACTCACCTAGCTGAGCAGGCCTTAGTAAGAGCAGAGAGAGGCTGGTCCTTCTGAATGAAGGGCAAACCTCTTGTTGAGTTCAAGGTCAGTCATGATCACAGTCTCTTATGTTCCCCATCATGAGACTGGCTCCATTGAGCTGTTCTGCCAGCGATGAGGGTCTCAAAATCATCCTTTATTCGAATCTTAATCACCTTCGTTGACAGCCTGCCTACATATCCCAAGTAACCACTCCTCTTCCCAATTGTCTTCCTCTACAGCAGTGGGAATGCATTAGACAGCCATAGAGTTTTCCTTTACTCCCACTCCTATGGCGCCAGGATTATTCAGCTCCACATGTCTGACAAGAAGGAACTCCAAGGCAACAAAATTGTAAGCTCTGCCTGTTCTCTCCTGCATTCCTGACAAAATGTTATGTGCATGAGAGAGGGCAGGTGGAAGACCTGTTTTCAGGCTTCTTCCACTGCTTTGGAGAAGAGATGCCTATTTCCCATTGTGAGCTAAGATTGGGAGCTCAGTGCTAATCGTACAATGAGTTTATAAGCAATGCTGCACTTATATCTGTGATTGAATCCAAGCTGAGACCAGGCAGCTGTTGGGCTTTCAATTTTAAATGTGTTATTGTGCAAAATATCTAAGTGGTGACCAGACATTGACCAACACTTAGGAGGAAAGGCTTCCACAAATTTTGTTCTGAACCTTTTCAAATTACAAGCTCTTTACAATTAAAAGACTAGCAGGCATAGGTTTAAGGTGAGAGGGGCAAGAGTTAAAAGGGAGCTAAGGGGCAACTTTTTCACATAGAGGGTGGTGTGTATATGGAATGAGCTGCCAGAGGATGTGGTAGAGGTTAGGACAGTTAAAACATTTAAAAGGTATAGGAAGGGTTTAGAGGGATATAGGCCAAATGCTGGCAGATGGAACTAGATTTATTTAGGATATTTGGTTAGCATGGACGAGTTGGACTGAAGAGTCTGTTTCCATACAGCTCTATCCATGTGTAAATGAAGGGTGATTTGGCGATAGGATACCAGCCTGTGTGGAGTTATTTCATTACAGTGCTGGTAGAAGTGGGCTACGATTTTGTTACAGAGTCATAGAGCTGTCACAGAATCCTTGACACTGATCTAGCTCCCTCAGAGCCAGCTCTCAGAGTGAGCAGGATGTCTGACACTCCTGTTTATATCTGTCAGCCAGGGCTCCCTGATTAGTTCAGGTTAACAGCCCCAATCAGGGAACTCATTCTATAAGGTCCACCATGCTGATCTCATTAGAATCACTATAGAAAGTAGTCAGAGATGTGAAACATTTGAAATCTCACAAAGGACTTCATAAACATCTATAAGAAACCCCTAATCAGGAGAGGCAAAATGAAATTAAGACTGTGCTTTGAACTACATTACAGCAAGAAATTGAGAGGCCATAGTTTTGAGGTTATGAAGGGGGACTTTAGGGAAAAATGGACATTATTGGATTTTCAACAGCCAGTATAGATTGCCAGAAATGAATATTGGGGCTTGAACATGGAGTATTTAGGAATAAGCTAAATCATGGTGGTAGAGATTTCCTGAACTTCAGATCTGGTAATGTGCCAAAGGTATTAGAGTAGACCTTACAAAAAGTCTGCATGATGGGCCCTTTCAAATTTTACTATTAATATCAATTTTTGAAAAATACTCTTATCTATTCCTGTAACACATTTTAATTTTTGTCATATGTAAATATTTGTGCTTATAAAATTTATAATACAAATTTAATGAAATCCTTTCTTTTGTGAGAATTTTTGAATTTCATGTACTAGTACCTATTTCTTTCAAGATATGGGTATTTTTATCAAGAGATCTTCTGGTGCCATTTCTCAGTTTCCTTGAGATGGCAGAGTTGGAATGTCACATTAACTCGCTATTATCCTCCTGATGCTACTTCAGAGTTTGAGAGAGAATTCCAGAATATTAACCCTGGCTATCCCTAAGTCACTTTAAGTTAATCCAAATAGTTAACATTATAAACAAAAGCATTAGTGCTTGAAAATGCTCTGTAGACCTGGCTGCCGGTTCTGCACTTCTGGAGAAGGGTCACTGGATCTGAAAGATTAACACTGCTTTCGCTCCACAGATGCTGCCAGAACTGCTGAATTTTTCCAGCGATTTCTGTATAAATTTCTGATTTTCAACATCCGCAGTTCTTTGGGTTTTTTGTTTGTTTAGGGACTGACATTATACTGCAATACATGATGCCTTCGGCACTGTTCACTGTTCAAAAAATGGAGCCAGATCCAGGTGGGCAGGAACACAGTATAGCAGTCTGTCAGCTGCCAAAATGACAAATTTGAATTGGGAGGGTTAGGGATTGGGAGAACTGTCTGCCTCAAATGATTTATTTAAAAATGAATTACTTACATTTGGCTGCTTATCAGTAGAATCACAATGATAGCAATTTTACCACCAGCCACGCTAAATTCAAGCATAGAGTTCCTTTCATTTATTATTTTAGGTAGAAGTAGCAGTGAGTAATTCAGCACAAAATCAAATGCTTGATAATTGGCATCCTGGGTCTCTAAGTACATTATCAGACGCTATCAATCAAAAAGGTAAAACTGTTCCGCTTGCTGATTGCTTCGCCACTGCAACTATTCTTTTTCTCCAGTGAACCCAAACCAGCTTTGCTTCTTGTAGTACTTGCGTTCCAAAAATTTGGATTGTGTATATAAATTGCTGAGCTGGATGCCTAACTAGGTCACTCAGACATTCATTGCAAACATTTGATTCTGTATTGAAAGCTGACTTCATTGGAAGTCTGTTATTCAATGTGGGCTTTCATCAGTGAGTGGAATGAACAACTTTGGTTATTGCATTCAAATATTATTTGCCATTGACTATTGTTTGTGTTATGATGCTAAATCATTTGAACCATAATTTCAGCTTGCAATTCCCAGGTATGCCAAACGCAACGTGATTCAACCATTCCACAAAACCCACCAACTAAAAGCAAGCCACTTGTCATTCAAACTTTTACATTCTCGTGACATCCAGATTAATCAATTTTGAAATGTATTTGCAGTTGGAATATGAAACAATGGAGGTAGAACTGGTCATAGCGGCCAGTCCTTAACTCCATAACAATTTATCGCTGGCTTGGAGATGAAGCTTTGGCACGGGAATTGTGAAAATGATCTCACAGTTTGTAAAGGAGAAAGCATCTGTTGAAATGATGTTGGGGAAACTTCTGGCCTCAGTAAGGGTATACACACTGGTCTTAATTACATTATTGGATTCAATCTTCACCTTTAAAACTAGATCCCATTGGGTTTTTTCAGATGCCCTATTCTCTTGCATTAAAGAGCACGTTAAGTTCAAAGCAAGGTGGAAAGGTAGTGAGATCAGAGAAGTTAAGTGACTGGCCTTACTTTAACTGGCCTCCTGCCTGGTTTCCGTGAGAGCCAATGTCTGATGGTGCACTTTCAAATGATTGCATTTGTTTCCCAGTGTGAGTCTTACAGTGTCCACGTAAGCCAGTAGCCTCATGCTGAGCTGCACATTCAGCATGTAATGACTTGGGTAAAATGGGCTACATGTGCTAAGTGATCAATTGAATTGCTTTTGGCCTGCATTACACAAGATGGTGAATGTGGCAATTCAGTATGTAATTCAGGTTTTATTCCTTAAAGAACCTATGATCGAAAGGGTCTCTTTCAGTATGCTTTTCCTCACATTTTCTATCTGCCGAATTACAAATTGAACATGTACTCCCACCATCAGCGACAAACAGTGGCAGCACTCAGCAAGGTTCCTTTAACAGCACCTTCCAAATCTGTCAGTCCTCTCACCCAGAAGGAGAAGTGCAGCTGATGCAAGGGAGCAGCACCACTAGCAAGTTCCCCTCCGAATCACACGCCATTCTGACTTGAAACTGTCACATCAGTCACTGTTGTTGGGTCAAAATCATGGAAGTCCTTTCATAACAGCATTTTGGGTGTGTATGCTCTCTATGAACTGTCCAAGTATAAGAAGACAGCTATCCACCGTCTTCTCAAGGGATAGGCAATAATTGCTGGCTGAACCAGTGACAGCAACAATCCATAAATGAGTTTTTAAAAGTCAACAAATTCAGAGTTAATTTGTATCATGACCTCCACATCACAGGGACAACGTATTGAGTGATTGCAAATTCTGCTTCCTCATTCTATCTAAATGATAAGGATCGAGACATTATTGTAACTAAGGTCTGACTGTAAGTGTAAGAGCTGAACTCTCACTGAGAGATGGGGTGAAATCATCTGTATTGATATCAAGATTTTGTTCAACTGTATGATACCAAGAAGCCCTATTTAAAAACAGGTATCAGTGGGGACAAGGAGAATATTCTCCTTGGCTCGAAGGAAGGTGGTTGTGAATCACAGAAGTGTTAGCGTGCAGCAGGAAGTTATTTGACCCACCCTGTCTGCAGCAGCTCTTTGAATGACCATCATATCTTAGTGCCATTCTCCTGCTTTTCCCCATACAGTTGCACATTGTTTCTATTTAGATGATCATCCAAGGCCCTATTAAATGCCTTAATTGAACCTGCCTCCCAAGCTTAATGCATGCTAATCTTAGTATCTTGTTAATGTTAAGTACCTGGGATCCTGGTGCTGTGAGGCAGTAGTGCTAACCACTGAGTCACCGGAGGCGGCACGGTGACTCAGTGGTTAGTACTGCTGCCTCATAGCACTAGTGTCCCAGGTTCGATTCCAGCAACTGTCTCTGTGGAGTTTGCACATTCTCCTGGTGTCTGCATGGGTTTCCTCTGGGTGCTCTGGTTTCCTCCCACAGTCCAAAGATATGCAGGTCAAGGTGAATTGGACATGCTAAACTGCCCATAGCGTTAGGTGCATTAGTCAGAGGGAAATAGGACTGGATGGGTTACTCTTCGGAGGGTTCGTGTGGACTTGCTGGGCCAAAGGGCCTGTTTCCACACTATAGGGAATCTAATCTAATCAAATGGTCTATCCAACGCATTGCTCCTCTGCCTTTATAGGGAGCATGTACCATCTTGGTAAAGACAGGTGCAAAATATTAATTGAATACCCAAGCCATGACCCTGTCTGCACTTGTGGTGGTGGTCCCTATGCCTTTTAAATTTTACCACTACTTTACTTTTTACATGTGTATAGAAGACTTTGGGATTCCTTTTATTGTTGGCTGCCAGTCATTTCTCAAAATTTCTCTTCGCTTCTCTGATAAATTCTTCCACCACCTCTGAGACGTTTGCATTCCCTTGGTTCTCTATTTGACATCTGTCATAAACATACTTTTTCTCATGTTAACTTCTGTCTCCTTTGTCATCCAGGGAGCTTTGGAATGGTTGGTGTACCTTTCTGTTTGAGGGAATATGCATTGATTGTACCCAAATCATTTCCCTTTTGAAGCTCGTCCATTGCTCAGTTACAGTGTTTCCCTTCCTTTCAGTTTATCCTGTCCCGCTCCTTTCTTGCCCATTGAGATCAACTGTCTGCCAATTGATTTTTCTTACCTTGGTTGACCATTATCATTCTCTACCAACAGCGTAGTTATTATGATACAATGACCACTGTCTCCTAATTGTTCCTCCCACTACTTCTTCATTCACGGTGGTTTACTGCTATCTCACTGCACAAGGAACCCAGATTGGATTCCAGCCTTAGGTGATGGTTTTTGTGGCATTTGCATATTCTTCCCATGGTTGCATGGGTTTCCTCCGGGGACTCTGGTTTCCTCCCTCAATCCAAGGATGTGTAGATTAGGTGGTTGGCCATGCTAAGTTGCCCAGAGTGTTCAGGGATATGTAGGTGAGGTGCATTTGTCAGGGGTAAATGTAGAGTAATAGGGGAGGAGAATGGGTCTGGGTGAGTTACTCGTCGGATGGTCGGTGTGAACTTGTTGGGCCATAGGGCATGTTTCCATACTGTAGGGATTCAATGATTCTATGACTTATGGGATGTGGGCATTGCTGGATGGACCAGCAGTCCATTGTCTGTCCCTGTTTGCCCTTGAGAATCATAGAGTCAAAGACATGTACAGCATGGAAACAGACCCTTGGGTCCAACCCATCCATAACGACCAGATATCCCAACCCAATCTAGTCCCATATCCCTCCAAACACTTCCTATTCAAATACCCATCCAAATGCCTCTTAAATGTTGCAATTATACCAGCCTCCACCATTTCCTCTGACAGCTCTTTCCATACATGTTCCACCCACTGTGTGAAAAAGTTGCCCCTTAAGTCTCTTTTATGTCTTTCCCCTCTCACCCGAAACCTATGCCCTCTAGTTCTGGACTCCCCCAACTCAGGGAAAAGATTTTTGCCTATTTACCCTATCCATGCCCCTCATAATTTTGTAAACCTCTATAAGGTTATCCCTCAGCCTCCATCGCTCCAGGGAAAACAGCCCTAGCCTGTTCAGCCTCTCCCTGTAGCTCAAATCCTCCAATCCTGGCAACATTCTTGTAAATATTTTCTGAACCCTTTCAAGTTTCACAACACCTTTCCAATAGGAAGGAGACCCAGACTGCATGCAATATTCTAACAGTGGCCTAACCAATGTCCTGTACAGCTGCAACGTGACCTTCCAACTCCTGTACTCAATACTCTGACCAATAAAGGAAAGCATACCAAACGCCTTCTTCACTATCCTATCTACCTGTGACTCCACTTTCAAGGAGCTATGAACCTGCACTCCAAGATCTCTTTGTTCGGCAACACTCCCGAGGACCTTACCATTAAGAATTAAACTCCATCTGCCACTTCAGGAGAGAGCAAGGGAGAGAGAGAGAGAGAACCTGCATAGCTACTGTCTTTGCTGTTTGAATTTATGTATCGCTGGACATTGGAGTGCATCTGGGAAAATTAACAAACAGTGAAATTCACAATTGATCTTGGAGCAACTGTTGGGTGAAGTTCACAGTACAGAATCAGATAATTAATTGTTATTTTAAGTGTGGCCGACAGAGAATCTGCAGTTGTGAGTAGAGTGGGTTATTTCTTGATTATATGTTTTTGGAGACATGTCTCTTGATGAAACTTAAAATATAAGCCATAACTATTAATTTAACCTGAGGCAGTGTTTGTAGAGGAATAAAACGGTGTTACTTTCTGAGTCTGTAGATTGTGAAGGAGCAAACATGACCTTTAATAGACTGATGTGTACTTCTTGTCAGATGTGAAAGCATGAAGAGAATGTAAGGGTTACTGTGGATTATATCTGCCATAAATGCTGTTGGCTGCGAATCTTATCAGATCAAATCTAACAGAGAAGTTGGAGTCTTTTGCTTCCTTAACCAAGTATTTGTCACCATCACATCATATGTTAGTCTGCACCCATACCTCCCCATTTTATTGAGTATACTTCCTGCATTCATACTCATGCACACTAACTCTTTTTATTCATTTATGGGACATGGGCATTGCTGGTTGGCATTGTTGTCATTGAGAAGATGGTGGGGAGCTGCCTTCTTGAAGCACTGCAGTCCATGTACTGTAGGTTGATCCAGACTGCTCTTAGGGAGGGATTTCAGAGTTTTGACCCAGCAACAGTGAAGGAACATTGATTTTCAAGTGGGTATAATGTGGATTGGAGGGGAACTTGCAGGTTTGCATGTAACTGCTGCCCTTGTCCGACTAAATGGAACTTTAATTTAAAGTTCATTACTTATTCCCCCAACTTCACCTGTTAACTTGTGCTTGTGCTGGCGATCTGTCCAAGTTTTGTGCACCCTGGAATGCTTTTCTAATTCTCTCTTGACTCCCACACAACTGCCTAGCTGTTTAAAACATTCCTAATGATAGCAAAAATGCACCGGAAGGAACTGTGAGAGTCCAACCATTGGACTTGTACAGATCCCATCATCCCTAGAACCAGCCCTGATATCCTTTCTCCTGCACTATCTTTCCAATGTTCAATCATCTGTCTTATACTCCAATTTCTATACTCACTTATACATGACGCTGGGAGTAACTCAGAACTTTTGAGGCTCTGATGGCTAATTTTCTAATTAGCCTCTTAAATTCTGATTGGAGGATCACATTCCCTTATTGTACTTAAATGATTGGTACTAATATGAACCATAACCTCAGGCTGGTGCACCCTCCCAAGAAGAATGTCATGCAGCTGTTCTGTGACAACTTTGATCCTGGCACCAGGGAGGCAAAATATCATCCTGAAGCTCCGGAGAAGCATCTGGCTGTTCCCCTAACATATCCCATATCACTATTGCTCTTCCTTTCTCCCTTCTCCTTCTTCCTTTCCTGTATAGCTGATCCACAAACATGGTACTTACTACAGCCCCTTGAGGAACAAGTGCTGTCATCAGATTCTAATACAGAAAACTGATTTGTGAGCAAGACCCTAAGGACTCCTGTGGTTGCTTCCTGTTCTCTGGATTTTCTGGCAGCCACCCTTTTCGTTTCTGCCTCCAGGTCCTTAAGCTGTTGAGAGACAGCTCTCTGAACATGCTAACCACATAACTCAGCCTCATAGATGTGCCCCAACAGTGACTCCAGCTGTTGCTTGGGCATCAAACCTGGAGCTGAAGTTTCTGCTACTGGCAGCACTTCCTGCACATCTGGTCGTTTCCTATGAAGGAAATGTCTTCCAAATTTCGTTGGACAGTGCTCTGATGCCATATCTTTACTTCCCTTGCCTTAATATTATTCTGCTTTATATAACTTGAATTACTTTATATTAGCTCTGACTTTTCCTTATTCCTGGTGTTTCTCAGTTAAATCTAAGTGTAGCTGCTTCTTTAAAATTTTGTAAATTTTATAGCAATGTAAAGACAGTCCAAATAAACTTGCTGGACTATAACCTGGTGTTGTGTGATTTTTAACTTTGTACACCCTAGTCCAACACCAACATCTCCAAATCGTCCCTAGTAGCAGTTTCTTACTAACAAATTAACCTGTGATAAGGAAGAGTTGAAGAAAGGAAGCATCTGCAGCTCACCTTCATCAAGCTCCCCACACCATTTTACTTATAGTAACCTTAACTGAAAGCCCCTTTGCCCCAAATTCCAACTTTGACCCAGTCCACAGACATACTCACCTGGTGTTTGTCTCCCTCTCATTGACTGTGTGCCTTTATTTTATGAGACCAGTCATCACAACCCCAGAACATCACTTTTGGCATTCCTCAAGATACTGTTCTTGGCCCAATCATCCTCAGTGGGAACAGGAGTAGGCCACTGTCTCCATAAGTCTGTCCTGCTATTCAATGACCTCCAAGTCGATATACCCACATTGACCTTACAGATCATAGAAATCTATTAATCTCAGATATAAATTTATTAGGCCTGCAATCAGTTGGCATTTGTTGAAGAGAATTCTACCACCATTTGTGTGCAGAAATGTTTGCTGATATTACTTCTGAAGAAAGAAACACAGAAATTGCTGGAAAAACTTACCAGAACTGGCAGCATCTGTAGAGAGAGAAACTAAGTTAACATTTTGAGTCCAATGACCCTGGAACTCCCTGCCTAACAGTAGTATAGAGATAATAGCAATGAGCTCCACATCCTGAGAATAAACTTTTGAAAAGTCTGTGATTTTTAAGCAGGCTGAATTTACAAATAATAGGTATGAATACAGAATGCATCTGTATTGCTTTGACTTTGTGGAAGGTTACTAAGTTTAAGGTACCAAAGTTGGACAACCTGGGACCATTGTGTAGACTAAATTTTAAAGTATCATAGTGACAACTAGTGGTTGAAATCTGTATTACAGAAATTATGTTCAAGCTTATCTATGGTTTCCTAATACAGAATGTAATAATTTAAAGTCAAATGGTTTGGGGCAAAAGAGATAATAAGTGATGGGAAAGAGTGTTTAATATCTGTCAGAGTAATAATCAAAACTTGTGAATAAATCAGCTAGAAACCTAGTTAACTAGACTAGTAAGAACATTGGTATTTTAAATTACATTTCTCATCCTCCAGAGATTCCACCATTTTGGACGTGCATATACAGCGAGCAGCTGACTGCTGGCGTGTCTTTGACTGATGTTAGTGAATCAGTTCCCAGCTGTGTGATGGCCTGATATGGCAGATCCCCAGAGGATGGTGATGTAGGGTTTATGCAGCAATTTTGTACAGCCTGAAATGTTCCCAGTTTGGAAGCTTCCCAGTCAGAGAGGGAAGGTAGAGAATCAGACGGGATGAAGGTCATTGAAACCAAGAATCATAGGATATTGTTGTTATTATTCGGCATGAAATTGGTGTGCTAAGGTGAAGCAGTTTAAAATTCCAAAACTGGGTCCTCCTGGTGACACATGTCAACACTGTTACCCAGCTGAGAGGAACACATCCTCCAGATCTGCTCCTTCTTTTGAAGTGATTTAGCTGTCATCTGAAGTTAAATTCTAATAACAGCTTTTTTGAAGGATATGTCAATGAAGAGAGGTAACTCAAACTCAAGGCCTTCTGTCTGGCATGTTGAATGATCACTACATGTGCTTATGCTTTTGATGAAGGACTGCCAAGGATGATAACAGAACTGAGTGTCAGTTTTTTTTTCTGAAAGGGGAACGAAATAGAGTATACAGACAAGCCATTAGAGCACTTCAGACTTCAAAATGAAATGTTGCCGACAAGCCTGAAAACTGTCTGTAATGATATCATGCTAACAGTTCACACAAAGCTAATTTGAGCTCAGAATATCTTCTTTCTCAGCAATTTCGACTAGCATACAGAATTAACTGCTGTTTATTAAACAGTACATACTAAATTAGTACAGCATAAGGCTACTTACTTAATTTCCCTATCTGTCAAAGGTATGTTTTAATGCATTTGTAAATTTACTGCATAACACTGTGTAAAAATACGCTGCTGTGATTAAAAAAAGAAATAATTGGATTGCAGCCAATATTCATAATGAAACCAGCAGACTTCATCCAAACTGAAGAAAAATGGATTCTAGGTATATAAAGATAATACTAGCTTTCCTTTCCATGATATGTGTCATGCCACTGAATTGTTGCATCTAGACTGAGGTCTAGAAATTCTAACATGCAATTATTATTCAAGTACAAGTATTGGAGCCACAGCTATTTAAGAGCCACTTAACATTATAACTCATATTTGGCTAGTTTGAACTTATAAAAGTGTTGAAGGGAGTATTGAATGTCATTAGTAAGATGCAGGATCCAAGCATTAACTAAGCCAAGGCATGAATCACAATCCTAAAACAGCAAAGTACTGCAGATGCTGGAAATCTATACTACAAACAGAAAGCATGGGAAATACTCAGTAAGTTTGGCTGCATCTCTGAAGAAACAAATAAGAGTTAATGGGTAGAATTTTCCAACTGTTGAGCAGCATGGGCAATAGCAAGAAAATTGGGAAAACATAACAAGGATGGAAAATTCTGATTCTCAATGTTGAGAAAATAAGTTCTGCATTTCCCCTTAAAATTTACAATGACAAGTTCTGAATCTTGTGAATAAGTGTTGACTACCTTATTTCCATATATTTGCATCTCATTATTAGCCAATCTTGCTTCATTTATATGCAGCTCGAAATTTTCCCATCTACTGCCAAGAAACTAGATGGTGCCAATTTCTGATGTGAAAGTCCCTGAAAATAACACTTAGCTAAAAATGGGAAAACTCACCCGAAAGTTTCAGGTCAGTGACTAATATTTATAGTCACTTTGCAATTCAGAAGCTATAGCTGTTGTAACACTTTTTACAGAATAGTTTTCCTGTGGAACTCCATTGAAGAACTGCTGCATCAAGTCAGCAGAGATCGATTTCATTGTCTGCCAAGAAGGAAGATATGAACACTTGCTACCAGGCTGGATAAGTTGCAAGCAAATTAAATCACACATGCAGTCTCATGTGGGAATGCATGACCCAATACTTGAAATATTAAAGAGAAATATGAAAATGACAGTCAAAATGGTTTTATTTCAAACTGATTGTTGGAATTTGAATCCTAAAAGCTAAACATAGCTGCCAGGAAAATTATGTTTTAGCACTTTTTCAAAAACGTGAAGCTTAAGGGATGAAGAGCTTGTTTATTTTTAATAAACGCATGGGATATAGGCATCATTGCCCGTCCCTAGTTGCCCTTGAGAGGGTAGGTCGTTTTTGAACTGTTGCAGTCCATGTGTTAATAGTACAGTTTTATTTCAGCTCTTACCATTCTCTGCAGTTTGGCAGGCTCCATAAATCTATACATCAGCCTTGTGCTGGAGTCATGGTTTTCTTCCCCAAAGTTACAATTTCAAAACATCAGCAAGCACCCATTTTACTGAAAAATGAAAGTGATAGTCACAAATATTACTCAAGTTTCAGTAAGATCACCTTTCATTCTTTTAAACTCCAGAGTATAAACCCAACTGGGTCAACCCTTTGTCATAACACGGTTCATTCACATCAGAAGAGGTCTAGTGTGGCTCCTCCAAGCTGCTTTCAGGACAAGGATATCCCTTATAAGTAAGGTGATTAAAAGAGTACTGTGATCTAGTATAGTCTCACCAGTGCAATTCTCACTTGTAGCGTGACATTTCTACTTGTATATTCCTTTCCCTTTGCAGTAAGTGGAATTAATTTGGCTTCCTAATTTCTTGTGCTCTTTTTGATTGAGGTACAAGAACATGCCAATCCCTCCGTACTGTAGTAGTCTCTCTCTGTTTAAATAATATTCTGATTTTGTACTGTTCCTGCCAAAGTGGATAATTTCCTATTTTCCCACATTATACACCATCTGTCAAATGTTTGCCTACTGACATGACTTGTCTATATTTCTTTGCAGATGCTTTGCATCTTCCTTCCAATTTACTTTCTTACTTGCCTTTGTATCATCAACAAATTCAGCCACAATGCAGCCTGGCCTGAGACATGAGTATAGATCATAATTAGTTGGGATCCTGTGCTGATCCCTGAGGTACTACACTGTTGAAAATGACCTATTTATCCTGTTAGTTAACCAGTCTTCTATTTAAGCAAAAATATGTTTCCCAACCCATGAGCTGTTATCTTGTGTAGTAACATTGTACATGGCACCTTATCAAATTCTTATTAGTAATTAAAATACAGGTAGTTCTTCTATATCGCCATGGTTGCATTCTTATGCAACCCTGCATTATAGTCAAACCGAGCTTTAGAAACAGTCCTTAAAGAATTTTAAAAGTTTGCACTTCAGAAACAGTGTCCCTAATTCGTCAATTGTGTCACGACGAATTTGTGTTAATGAAACATGCATTATAGCTGAATAACCTGTACCTTCATTCTGCTTGTTCCTTTTTACCTAGATTGTTACATTCTCAAAGAACTCTTCCATAAACCATGTTGCTGTAATTTTCTTACTGCAACCTAATGGATTTTTTTATTGACAGATCTTAGGCTAACTGGTCTGCAATTTTGTACTCTCTGTCTCCCTCCTTTCTTGATGACAAATACAGAGGAATGGTGGTGTCATGGTAATATCACTGGACCAATGCTACATAGGTCCATCTGGTGTTAGGCAAGAAGGAGATTGGCCAGCAGTTCTCTGAGGCAGAACATCCTTCTCAGATGAGGACAGCAGTCTCAATTAATGCATTGCCAAAACAGCCTCAGGGTATTAAGTCTATTAATAGGTTTGATTGTGACTGACTTTTTAAAGTCAGAGTCACAGTGCTCTGTGAAAAACAGTATCATGTTTCTGTAATTGCTATCGTATATTCCTTTATTTCAATTTGTGCTATCAATTCATAAGTCTTGTTGTAGACACTTTGTGCATTCGGGTAAAGAATCTCAAGTTCTATATTTTTACTATTTTCCCCTTCATGGTACCTATTTGCATTTTTGTATTTGTTTGTACAGACTAAACTGCTCATGCTCTGATTTACTGCATTATTGCCTTGAGCTTCCTTCTGACCTTTACAAATCTGCCCTTGTATCAACCTCTCCCCAATTTAGCCTAACAACCCCTTTTATAGCGTTAACAATGGCAAACCTGCAGTGGCCCAGTGGCTAGCACTGCTGCCTCACAGCACCAGGGAACTGGGTTTGATTCCAGCCTCGGGCGATTGTCTGTGTGGAGCTTGCACATTCTCCCAAGTCTGTGTGGGTTTCTTTCGGGTGCTCTGCTTTGCTCCGTCAGTCCAACAATGTGCAGTTTAGGTGGACTGGCCATGCTAAATTGTCCATCCTGTTCAGGGATTTGTAGGTTGGGTGCATTAGCCATGGAAAATGCAGGGTCACAGGGACAGAGTGGGATGGTGGGTCTGCATGGGCTGCTGTTCAGATGAACAGTGTAGATTTGAAGGGCCAAATGGCTTGCTTCCACATTGTAGCGATTCTGTGCTTTAAAGATTGCATGGATGAACTGCAGAAATTATTCATTCAAAAATAAAATGGATAAGGTGGCCCAATTATGGTTAATAAGTGAAATTAGTAAGAGTATTTGATCCAAGGAAGGGGCATACAAATTGATCTAAAAATCTATTGATCTACAAATCGATCCACATACCTGTGGATTGTGAGCAGTTCAGATTTCAGCAAAGGAGGATGAAAGGATTGATTAATGTGGGGAAGATAGAGTATGAGAGTAATCTTGTCAGGAACATACAAGCTGATTATAAAAGCTTCTGTAGATGTGTGAATTGAAAATGATTAGTGAAGACAAGTGGAGCTTCCTTACAATCAAATGGGGGGGAAGTTATAATGGAGAACAAAGAGGTGGCAGACAAATTAAACACATATTTTGGTTCTGTTTTCGCAAAGGAGGACATAGATAATGTCTCAGAAATGTTGAAAAACACATGGTCTAGTGAGAGAGAGGAACTAAAGGAAATCAGTATTTGTTGGGAAATGGTGTTGAGGAAATTGATGGGATCAAAGGCTGAAAAATCCCCAGGGCCCAACAACCTACATCCCAGAGTAATTAAGGAAGTGGTCTGAGAAATAGTGAAATCATCTTTCAAGATGCTATAGACTCTGAACCATTTCCTAAGGATTGGAAGGTAGCTAATGTAACCACACTATTTAAAAAAGGAGGCACAGAGAAAGCCGGAAGTTATAGACTGGTTAGCCTGTCATTGGGAGTAGGAAAATGCTGCAGTGCACGATAGAAGATTAAATGGGAGAGCACTTGGAAAACAGCAACTGGACTGGACACAGTCAGCGTGAATTTACAAATCAGAAATCATACTTGACAAATCAACTGGAATTTTTCACGCCTGTAAATCGTGGAGCTGATAAAAGGAAATGAGTGAATGTGGTTTACTTGGACTTGCAGGATACATTAAATAAGGTCCCACATAAGAGACGAGCAGGTAAAATTAAGTGCACAATTTGGAGGTAGTGATCTGGCATGGAGAGAGAACTAGCTGGCAGACAGGAAACAAAGAATAGGAATAAATAGGTTATTTTTCTGACCGACAGGCAGTGATTAGTTAGGTACCATAGGGATCAGTGCTTGGACCTGAGCTGTTCACACATTACATTAATGATTTAAATGAGAGAAATAAGTGTAATATCTCGAAGTTTTCAGGTAACAGGAAGCTGGATGGGAGGGTAAACTGTAAGGTGGATGCAGAGATGCCTCAGTGAGATGTGGACAAGTTGTGTCAGTGTCAAAAGCATCACAGATGAAGTGTGATGTGGATAAATAAGAGGTTATCTATTTTGGTAGCAAAAACATGAAGACATTTGATTATCTGAATGGTGATAGATTGGGATAGAGGGAGTGCAACAAGACCTGAGTGTTCTCCTACACCAGTAACCGAAAGTATACGTGCAGGTGCAGCAGGTAGTGAAGAAGGCAAATGGTATACTGACCTTCGTAGCGAGAGGATTTAAGTACAAGAGCAGGCTGTCTTCCTGAAATTGTACAGGGCCTTGGTGAGAACACACCTGGAGTATTGTGTGCAGGTTTGATCTCCTTATCTGAGGATGCTCTGACTGTGGAGGGAGTGTAGTGCAGGTTTACCAGACTCATTGCTGGGTTGGCTGGACTGACAGTTAAAGAGGATTGGGTTTGTTAGGACTATATTCACTGGAGTTAGAAGAATAAGGGGGTAATCTCATAGAAACTTATAAAATTCTAGCAGAACTAGATTTGCAGAAAGGATATTTCTGATGTCTGAGGAACCCAGAATCAGAGGACACAGTCTATGGATATAGTGTAGGCCATCTGGGACTGGGATGAGGAGAAATTTATTCGTCCAGAGAGTGGTGAGGCTATGAAATTCTCTGCCATAGAAAGTGGTTGAGGCCAAAACATTGAATATTTTCAGGAAAGAGTTCGACCCACTTTTTAGGGCTCAAAGGACCAAAAGAAATAGGAAGGAAGCAGGAACAAGCTACGATTTGGATGATCAGCTGTGAGCAGATAGAATCGCAGAGCAGGCGCAAAGGGTTGAATAGCCTACTCCTGCTCCTATTTCCTCTGTTTTGGTGTTTCTAATTATATAATTTGCTGGTCTCAGAGCCGTTCAGGTGAAGGGTACCCGTCTTTATTGTGGATTTTGTTAAGGGTTACACATGTAAAGTTTTGGTATCAGGTTAAGTTGAATTAGGGATTATTTAATTTTAGTTCCTTTTATCAAGTCTGTGTCTACTTACAAGCAATGCTTGAATTTTGGAACCAGCTGGGATGCTTCTCAGCTGCAACAAAGCCCTGAAGTTGTTCTGGGGAGAATTTCTTGAGGGTGGACTCATGGCCTGAACATAGGATGGCTTTTCCTTTCATTTCTGAAGTCTGCAGGCAGAGGAAGGCCGAACCTAGAGGCTGAAAGAAAAAGAACATAGTTTGCTGTGTTTAAACAAATAATTAAGTTCTGCTTGTGGGGAGAGAGAAATGGTGTATTCGAGAGAATCGGCATGGGCCGAGAGAGAAATGCAGCCTCTGAACTGACGCGAAGGAAGTGGTGTCGATTTGGTTGCTAGGTTTTGGTATTAAAAACAGAAGAAAGGGAGAAGACAGCTGAGACGTGTACTAACAGACCCCAGAATAAGTGAAACTGCCTTCCAGAATAGGAGTATGTTTAAAAGCCCATTCTGGTGGAAGCTACAGCAAAAGAAAGATTAAGCTAGGTTAAGTCAGTTGGATTGAATCTAAGGAAGAAACTTGTAATGTTGACAATATTGACCCGTATGTTCTGAGGAGTGGCACTCAGTCTCAGATTGCCACTCTACTCCTACTTTTTTCTCCCCATGAGCAGTGAACTCCATTTTTCTGTCTAGCAATTCTGATGCCACTGCTTCAGAAATGTGCGGCATTCACGAAATCAAGCCATTGTCTGGTAGTGCAGGATAATCAAACCAGGTCCCTTTTTTTAATAAAGCAGTGAAGGATGATTAAAACATCCATCAGCAAAGCCAGTCACTTTGACAGCAGCGGTGAAGGGATAAGCATATAGGTAAGGGTGACGTTCTGTGGCAAATGGTTAAGGGGGTGGGGTGCTACCTGTAAGCAACCATTCCAAATGCCAGCACATGCCTGCTGGCGTGTTAACCAAGGAAGGAGTCAGGCCATTTGTATATCTATGGCATTCGTAACAAAGAGCTTTGTTTGAATTCCGACTAGATCAGCGAATGGTTGAATCATGAGGTGAAGGTAGAATAATGGAGCAAGAGAATGAAAGTCCTCTTTTCAGGACGTTGCTTCATAAATCAAGCATCTAATGTGACCGCCCTGTGTAAGTATATATTGTCATAGATAAATCATTTGTGAGAGTTGTTTTTTAGAGTAAATGGCTTGCCTAAGTCTGTGCCATGGTTCAAGAAAGGTTTTGGTGATTGACAGAAGTTTAGGGCAATCTCAGAAGGTTAATAGGCATGAATGTGGCACTGCGTGTCAACTCGAGCTAAATGTGAGGGAACTCCACCAAGTTACCAATGTTACTCATTTGAGCAGCATTAAATTGCTTTACATAGATTGTGTTTCATACTTCATGATCTATATCCAACGTTTTCAATGAGAGGCATTCTTTACGAGCTGTTGTTCTCTGTGGAAGTTTCTGGTATTACATTGAATAGTACACCTCCAGCAATTTCTCAAACAGTGGTATATGAATGTAAGCCATTTTCTTTATTGCTACAGTCTATTGAAGAATAAAAGCTGGTATTCAGAAAAATGTTCCATCACTTTCATCCCTTATTTTATTTCCAGAACAACTAAAGTATTAATTAAATAAGGTGCAGTATTGATGAGGGAATGCATTTTAAATCGCATTAAATGAGCAACTTGGGCCAAATCAAATCCCTAAAGGTTAAGAAGTGCCCTTATGCATCACATTTTTATGCTAAGTAACAAATGAGTTTGATAACTCTGAATGTTTGGATAATCAGCGTGTATTTTCAATAACTACTTATCAGCTCACAGACAGGCAGCTTATCTCTCAAATCTTGAAACTGAATCACTTTCACAATTTGAAGGGAAGAATTAAAAATCAATCATTGTTTTATCATAATGGCTATTTAAGATATGATTGATAATTACATGCTGAAAGACATTGTCTTTAAAAGACTGGAAGTCTTCTGTGTGGTAATATCTGTTTACATTGTATTATATCATTCAGTTTGGATTCATCCAGAGTCTGTCAGCTCCTGAAACCATTACAGCATTGGGTCAAACACTAATAAAAGAGTTGAATTCCAGAGCTGAGGAGTTACTGCACTTGACTTCATGGAAGCATTTGACTGAGTGTGGTCTCAATAAACCATTGCAAAGTGCCTTTTCTACCCGCAATGCTGCTTCAAAGTGTGGCCAACCTCGAGAACAGGATCTGGACCAGATGGGCCAGTGGGCTGAGGAGTGGCAGATGGAATTTAATTCAGATAAATACGAAATGCTGCATTTTGGGAAAGCAAATCTTAGCAGGATTTATACTCTTAATGGTAAGGTCCTAGAGAGTGTTGTTGAACAAAGATACCTTGGAGTGCAGGTTCATAGCTCCTTGAAAATGGAGTCGCAGGTAGATAGGATAGTGAAGAAGGCGTTTGATATGCTATCTTTTATTTGTCAGAGTATTGAGTACAGGAGTTGGGAGGTTATATTGCAGCTGTACAGGACATTGGTTAGGCCACTGTTGGAATATTCCTATCAGAAAGGTGTTGTGAAACTTGAAAGGGTTCAGAAAAGATTTACAAGGATGTTGCCCGGGTTGGACGATTTGAGGTATAGGGAGAGGCTGAACAGGCTAGGACTGTTTTCCCTGGAGCATTGGAGGCTGAGGGGTCACCTTTGAGGTTTACAAAATCATGAGGGGCATGGATAGGATGAATAGACAAAGTCTTTTCCCTTGGGTTGGGGAGTCCAGAACTAGAGGGCATCAGTTTAGGGTTAGAGGGGAAAGATATAAAAGAGTCCTATGGGGCAACATTTTCACGCAGAGGGTGGTATGTGTATGGAAGGAGCTGCCATAGGAAGTGGTGGAGGCTGGTACAATTGCAACATTTAAAAGGCATTTGGATGGGTATATGAATAGGAAGGTTTTGGAGGGATATGAGCCTCGTGCTGGCAGGTGGGACTAGATTGGATTGGGATATCTGATCGACATGGACGGGTTGGACCGAAGAGTCTGTTTCCATGCTGTATATCTCTATGACTGTATAACAGCTGATTCTAATTGAAGAGATTGAGAAGCTGCACTAGGTGGTAATAAATCAGAAATTGCCTTGCCACGTTAGATTTGGCTTCATAAGATCTCATGAAATGAGAGTCATTGTTAAGGTTTCACCTGGTCACTGTGCTACCACCTCTGATGGAACCAAACATACCCAGAGATGGCTGTGGAGGAATATGGAACATTGCATGAAGATGTGATGGCAATGTCAGGCCTGTTGCTTGACTGGTCTGTAGGAGAGCTCTCATAGTTTTGGCACAAGTTAGTGAAACCTACATGGTGAGCTTTAGTCATTTCTGGTGATCAGGTTGAAATCAGATGGTATGATTGGATTTGTTGTCATTTGACTTTTGTGTTTTGGTCTGGCTCAACTTCAGTTCCTCATTAGATCATTTCAGAAGGCAGGTGAGAATCAGTTACATGGTTGTGAGTCTGGAGTCCTAAGTAGACTATACCAGGCAAGAATGGCAGATTTCCTTCCCTGAAAAGACACTGGTGAACCAATGTTTTTTTTAACCACAATCTGAATTTTCTATGTTCGTGAGCATGATTAATGACACTAATATTTTGTTACAGATTCATTACTTGAATATTAATTTCCCCAATCTTTAATGATGCATTTGAACTCATAACTCCAGTCTTGGGCACTGGATTAACAATGCAACGCTGTCACAATTATATGACCACTCCCATTATTAGTCATTTTGGTATTGTCATCCCAACTGAAATCAGTAAGCCCATTTAGAGATCAGATGTCATGTGGAACATGCCTAATCAGAATGTTCTATATGAGACAATAAACTGACTAACTTTATCCCACAGTACTCGCAAATTCCAAGCCAAGAACTACTTTGCCACTTTTTCCTGGCTTTGAAAATATCGGTGTTTTATCGTGTGTTTTATTTTCTCCCATTAGGTTTAATAAGCTCACACTCCAAGCTGGACCAAATGATCTTGCACAAAAATGATAGTGGCCTTTCCATTGTAACCAGAAAGAAAGCTGTTTCTACTGAAAGTGTTACAGTCTCAACTTTGGCATCATCTCCCCTACCTTCCCCATCTCCATCGTGCGAATCAGGTTAGTTGAGAGTGTTAACAACAATTGCAAGGTCTGCAGAAATGCTTAGAAATTTGATTTAACATCCAGTGTTATTATTTAAATTCTTGCAAGCTAAGTTATGGCTCCCTCCGTTTGCTGACTCATGAACTATCAAACAATGTTGGTCAACTTTAGTGGTTGGAAGCCAAGCTTTATTCATTCTAACCTGCGTTCATTTGTGCAAATACAAAATTGAAACGCATAAGAATTTGAGTCTGGCTTCAAGCAAAACTTATAAATGAACCAACTGTCTTTACTCAGCGGGTTGTGAGTTCATGGAATGCACTGCCAGTATCAGTGGTGGACTCTCCCTCTTTAAGGTCATTCAAGCGAGCATTGGATAAGCATATGGAGGTTATTGGGCTAGTGTAGGTTAGGTAGGCTTCGGTCGGCGCAACATCGAGGGCCGAAGGGCCTGTACTGTGCTGTATTTTTCTATGTTCTATGTTCTATGAGTTGTACAATATGGAAACAGACACTTTGGCCCACCTCATCCATGCTGACCAGATATCCTAAATTAATTTAGTCCCATTTGCAAGCACTTGGCCCATATCCCTCTAAACCCTTCCTATTATTATACCCATCCAGATGCCCCTTAAATGTTGCAATTGTATTAGCCTCCACCACTTCTTCTGGCAGCTCATTCCATACACGCACCATGCTCTGCATGAAAAAAGTTACCCCTTAGGTCCTTTTTATATCTTTCCCCTCTCACCTTAAAGATATGCCCCCTAGTTCTGGACTTCTCTACCTCAGGGAAAAGACCTTATCTACTTATCCTATCCATGCCCCTCATGACTTTATAAACCTCCATAAGGTCACCCCTCAGCCTCCGACGCTCCAGGGAAAACAGCCCCAATCTGTTAAGCCTGTCCCTATTGCTCAAATCCTCCAACCCTAGCAACATCCTTGTAAATCTTTTTTGAACTTTTTCAAGTTTCACAACATCCTTCCACTAGGAAGGAGACCAGAACTGCATATAATTGTCTGCACTTATGTATTTCAATAATAGTTCAGTGGTTAGATGCAATTGTATTATTATTTAAGAAGTAATGAGCAGGACAGGTAATCAATCCTCCATCCTGTTTTTCTCGTGACTAATAGAGCCATGCTACTCACAACAATTCAAGGTTCAATCTGTAGTCCACAGAGGCCAACCACCTGCAAAATTCCCATGTATTCCATGAAGCTATGAATCAATTTACTGAATATTTGTATCTGTAATTTCAAGTCCAGTATCTCAGCAGGGCTAGTTCTTTATTGAATGACTTCATCAACACAGCTGATACTAGTAGAAGCCTGGTCTACATGTTCATTGACTGATTCAAGACATTTGTCATCAATTTGGTTGATCAAGAGTGTTAAATAACCTGAGGGGTGAACCGTCGCAGTTACATTGACGTCACTGATGTTGGTATAGTCAACTGGCAAAGCGTGTTTAATTGAACATTCCTGCCATACATTGAAAATTGGTGAAAGGCAGCTTGCATTTACATAACACCTCTTATGAACCCAGAACACTAAAAACCCATTTTAAGCAATGACATTCTTTTGAAGTATGGTCTCTGTTATAACATAGGAAAACATAGCAGTCAATTTCTGTGCAGTGAAGTCCATATAGAGCACTGTATGATAAATAGCCAGGAAATCTGTTATTGTGACTTTGAAGCATAGGATAAATGTTGTCCAGGGCAACAAAGAATAATCTTTAGATTGTGGCATGGGATAATTGTGTCCACATGTGTGGGCAGGTGAAAGGCTTCATCTGAAAATTAAAACCTCCAATTAGTTCAGCAGCCCCTCCAATCTGCACTGCAGTGTCAGACTAACTAACAGCATGCGAGTCAGTGGATCAGATATTCTCATCTCAGGGTTGAAACGATTTCAGGGTCCTGCTGGGACCAAGTTGCAGAAGTCCCAACAGATCCTGTTTTTGCCGGGAGGAGAAGTAGCTGGAGGCAATTGCATAGGAGGGAAACTCGAACACAGCAGGGTGGTTGGAATTGAATTGCTTTAATTGGCAGTCCTTCAAGTGTATATTAGTCAGAATTGGTTTTTGTTGGTAAAAGTTCAGTAGAAATCTTTGTTGCATTTTCCAAGGGCTAGTATTATGACTTTATGAATGATTGGCTGAGATGAGAAAGCTAAAATTATTTCAGTAAGTTCATAGTTGGAATGAAAGTTTCAAAGTGCTATTGAAGTATTAGATGTCTTTGACATGGGCTCTAAAGAGAAGATTGCTTGTTTTTACCTGGGATAAATCATTTGAGGAAATTTTAAATCTTTCAATGGGTTTCACGAATAGGAGTTTTTCTGCTATCTAGTTGAGGTTTTTATCACAAAGTGGTAGCATGCTGACCTCTGAAGCAGAAGATCCAACATTCAAGTCCCATAGAAGGACTTGTTGGCCATGGAAGGTGGATTTGTTACATGGTAAAACAGGTTATCAGCCTTTAGATCCTTCTGACAATGGGACAGCTAAGAATGTCTTAGTCAGCCATCCTGGACAAGGCAATACCAAATGGTATGATCCCAGCTGGACTATTGGACAGGTCAGGTTCCAGAATGAAGCTTGTCTTGAAAAGTCATAACTTTATTTTCTTTTAGGTAATTATTGTGATGCTTAGTCACATGATTCACAAAAACCACACATTTTCTCTACCTGTCATCAGTACATTTTGTCTCTTAATGGTACAAGGATTCACCCAAGTCCAAGCACATGTGCGCAGTTGCATGATTTCTTTAGCTAAAATGTTACTAGCTCGGGAATGACTTGCTGACATTTTAAAACTAACTTTCATAGAACTGACCAAGCTCTCTCTGCCTCTATTTTAAATCCAAGAATTATAATGATATGTACATATTATGCACATTCCATCACACAACCTGCTGTGGTACTTTATCCATAACAGTGGACTATCCAGTGCAGGTCCATGGCCTTACCTTCAGAACTGAAGATGAGAAAAAAAGGCAAGCATTGAGCATGAGGCTGAGCTTATATTTTTTGCATCTCCATCTGGCTTTCGGGTTGTATACCTGGTGTAGACTGAGTAAGTGACAATGAAGGTGGCATGGGAATACAATAGGAGAAAGAAGATTATAATCGCCCATGAAGGGAGGGTGGGAACTGAGAGGTGAGGGTGACTTAAAGTGCCAGCGAACCAAGCCATGCCTTTTGACAACCTGTCTTAGTACTTACACCACCCAGGATCTGTTTGTGAGGTCAATTGTTGTAACTCAATCATGCTCCACCTCTCTGGAACAAACATTGGGTCCAACGGGGCCCTTTACACTGAGGCACGAATGCTGAATCATGGTTTCCTGCAAAGCCAGCCTAATGTGTCTGTTTTAAACATGGACTTAAGAACTTATACAGCAAAAGCTGACAGAATGCATATGGACCTTTTTATTTTTTAAAACACTATCAATATCAAATGAAACACTGCACATAATTACAGAATTTAGGAAAATATTAAGTAGGAATATCATTATTCAATTGTTCTTATCTTTGTTGATTATCACTGTCATGGTATAATGACAGTTTGACATGAGAACATTTTATTATTTCTCAATTTTAAAAATATTCACATGGCAGTTCATCCTTTGACTTAGGACTCTGTTCATTATGCCCTGACTTCCCCCAAGTCAGAATAACAAGAATTCAGCCTTTAGCCTTTAGCCATCAGGACCAGTGTTCAGTTTTCTTGAAGCCATTGAGACCTGTTTACATCTGTTTACCACAAGTCTATGAAAGGGACTTTTGTATCAATTAGCGTGATCCAGTCTGAGCTGCATCTCTACATCCGATATGTTGGGGGAACACAGAAAAAACTTTAGAAGTTGTCTTAATGAGAGAATGGAAGTTTTCTGAAAATTTCCTGTCAATAAGAAGGACTCCTTTGAAAGTCCTTGTTTTCTCAGCGAAACTTGTTTTTTTTGTGGGAGGAAAGAGATCGACAAATGAAGCCAGCTGTTCAGTTAAACTTGGAATAAGTTGGTGGGAATCTATGCAGGCATGCTCAGGCTTTAATAATGATAGTAATTAAGCAAGACTGAAACATGACCTGTTTTGCATGAAAATGACTACATTCCTATATTTTTAAGTGATGCATGTTTTGAAGCAGTGCTTAATACATTTAGGCAGTATTGTTTTAATTAAAAATGTTAAATAAAATACTAATGCTTTTCACTGTCTTTTTACTCTTGCTAGCAAACAAAATTCCCATTCCCTGATTCCTAAAGTTCTATGAATTACCCCCCACTCTGCCCACAGTCAGTGCTACAGACGTAGAAGTGGAACATCATTATGTGACGCTGCTGCTAACATATTTCGTGTTGGGTGGCATGGAAAACATATTGTGCATTGATAACGCCTGAAATAGTGCAATGACTTTGAATAATGTGCCGCTTCACATCAAAGAGCCACTGCATCCCTTTTTGCATATTTACTGACAAATTCAGCAATTAAATATAAAACATTTGAGCTTAATTTCATAGAAGTGCAACTTGTGAGAACATAAAATAAACATGAATAAGAAAATACCATCAAAGCTTTCAGCAGCCCGACTGTCCCATTGAAGAGTCCAGCTGCATTTTGAATGGCTACAGTGTTTTGACATTTGATATCCCTGTCTGGCAGATTCCAAACCTTTATCATACATTTGTCTACAAAAGTGTGAATGCTGGTATTATAAATTTGCATTATACGATTTCTAATGTATGCTGCAGTAACGTGTCTTCCTTCCTTATTTTGAATCTGTCTCCTGGGATAACGTTATCAGTATCAAAGCTCTTTTAGATAACGGAGTGGCATTTATTTTACTGCATATACAGAATTTATACTTTTCCAATCTTCCTCACGGAGAGTGATCAACATATGAAAAATATTTCCACATAGAATTGTAGATGAGATGCAAATACTAAAATTTCTTTTTTAAAAAAAAGCTATGTGCAGACATGAAGGTACTGTGAGATTTTCTGTGCAGTTGAATTAAGATAATTGGAATGGCTTCACTCAGCCCTGATAATTATTGAGTTTTTATTTTAGCTTGTCCTCTTAGAATCATAGAGATGGACAGCACAGAAGCAGACCCTTTGGTTTAACTGGTCCATGCCAACTAGATATCCCAACGCAATCTAGTCCCATTACCTTCCTTTTCAATATTATAATTGTACCTCTTGTGAACATTGAGAGACACATTTGTGAGCAACGGTTAAATCATCTCAAAGGTTATCACTTTTGTAAAGGCATCATTCTTCAAGTTCTCACTCCTCATAAGTTGCATTTTACAACCTCCTGCCACATAGGTTCTTCAGAGGGGTGAGATGTAAAATATGCTATGCCTGTTGAGTCTCTTAACTTACCAGTCATTGTCCACTCGAGGCTCTCAATGACCCACCACTGTCATAATACACTGAGAAGTGAAAGGAGAGCAGGTGTAAGAAACCATTCCTTCAAATAATTGTCAGGAATTTGTGAAGGAAGTGGGTACACCATTTGGGGGACACAAACCCTCTCCACTACCTCCTCACCTGGCCTCTAAAATCGACTACACTCAAACCCCTCACCGCAGCCTCAAAATTCCTGTTTCCCCTCCCTAATCCTTCCCATCCAAAATCCCAAACTTAACTGACCATAGTGCCCATGGCTTCACACCGTCGGGCCTCCAAGGATACTGCTATCACACACTACTGAGTTCTGGTGCCAGTGCAGCTGGAGCTATCACAAGTCAGATAGCTGGTAGTTCTCAAGGCAGATGCTTTTCCACTGGGGAACAGAGGCCCAAAATCATCAGCTTAAGGTTTACGGAGCCCAGTTCTTGCTACAGAATGGCCTTATTTAATATCGGTTAGTTTTCCTGGGTTGTGGGGGGGCTGCCATGAAGGGAAACTTATTTGCACCCCTAGACCCCCAACACTCTGTATAAAATCCAGCCCCATGTCATCCTCTACCAAGACCAACAGTCACTGACTTCCAGATACTGGTTATTTATTAATATTGGAAGAGAAATGATTCACTCTTGCTCAACATTAAAAATATTAATAGTTAATACCTTCAAAACTCCCACACTTGTCAGACTTATGATTGGTAAATGTTATGGTAAAACTAGCCTCTTGCAAAATACGCTTCTTATGACTTCAAGTTCAACATTTGTAGCAATGCACAGGTGAACCTGGTTTGTGACAACACAAACTGTTCACTATCTGTGTTTTAAATGAGAATAGTATTTGGTCGGTCAAAGAAGCCAATCTTAAAAACCATTTTACCAAGTGTTTATTTGATAATTTAATCAGGGATAAGACTAGTATAAATGTGCATTTAAAAATTTGATTTTGAACCCCCTCAACATAAGATGTAGACCTCTATAGAGAAAGATAACTACCGCACTAACCCTTTGCCCTTCTCTAAGCTGCTTTTCATTACGACCAGGCTTTTATGTCTTTATTCGTGAGGACACATTAAAACCAGTTTGTGGCAACGGAAATTCAGTGATCAAAAAAAAAAGCTTTTGCATTAGGTTGCAGAAGCTGTATCCTATTTCCTGAGCAAGTTGTCTCGCTGAGTTTTGCCAGTGGTCCAAAAGGTACTTCAAATATTAAATGTCTGTAACTTCAAAAGCATCTTTAAACTATTTTAACATCAGTCTGGCATTGGACAGTGTATAGTTTCAAGCTGTGAAGCTAATTAAGTGATCATGTACATCTGGTGATTAAAACGATCCCTTTTGTTTCTCTCCATTCAGTTCAAAGTCCCAGTTCTTCACCAAGGAGAAAGCTGAAGAGGAGAGAAATTGAAGCTATTCAGTGTGAAGTCAGGAAGATGTGCAATTATGATAAAATTCTTGCGACAAAAAAGAACTTGGACCATGTCAACAAGATCTTGAAAGCCAAAAGGCTGCAACGGCAGTCAAAAACCGGCAATAACATCGTGAAAAAGAGGAGAGGCCGTCCAAGAAAGCACCCAGTGCCACTAGATGATGACTTCACAGACCAGATGCCAGTACTGGAGAAATGCGTGGATCTTCCCAGTAAAAGGAGTCTGAGGTACAGTTTAGCCCCCGAGACACTGGCCTCAGCCAATCAGGACACAATCATGGACACAATAGAAGCTGTAATCTGCATGGTACAGCAGCAGGAGCCTAAGTCAGATAAAGGCACCAAGAGAAAGCAAAAAGAGGAAGTTGAGCAGAAAGTGAAGAGACACAGGAAGGCCAAAGATATTGAAAACGAGGCAATCACTGCAAATTCTAAAAGGTACAACAGTTTGACCATCTCCAGCACCAGCTACCAATCTACAGCCTCTAATCACTGATAACTTCCTGCACTTTAATGTTACTTGGTGAATGAGAAGGGAATGACTGAAACTCGGATGTTGGATCATTTTAAAATAATAACCATTTTCTTACATAATTTGCTATATGAAATGGATAGCCTCGTTCCAGCATTCATTGCATTCTTTACAAATACTAGACTCTGCAGTCAGTGTCTGGTATTGTAATACGTCAACTCAGTTTCACAACTTTGTACAAACATTCCTTCTTCCTGTTAACCGCGCTCTACCATCGACCCATTATTTGCGAGTGGGCAACATGTAATGGCATATAAAAGGGTAAGTTCGTACAAGTACTTTTGGCATCCTGTTAGAAGAATGTATTAATGAAATAATCCTTGGGAAGGCAGGCAGCAATAACATTTTGCTTGCAACAGCATTTCTTATATACTGAATTTATAATCAATATATGCTAGTCAATTAAAGAAGGAAAAAAAACAAATTAAAAATATTCTTGCCGTCATTTAGGCAATACTGTACTCACAGAGCCTTAAATGCAAAAGTGTTATCCACATAAAGCACTTTCTGCTTCAGTTCAACATATGCTGTTGGTAACTCAGCAGAAACAGAAAACAAAGTCATTTAAAGGGCATTTTCAATCAATAAGTGCCCCAGGTTTATTTTATGTAGTGAAAATAAATTTTCCCACCTTGATGGACAACGCTGTCAGAAAGTAACATTGAGCAGAAAGAGGTGCAAAGCTTAGAGCAGGTTCAGCCTGAACTTCTTAAGGGAACGGCTGAATTTCCTACTTACACCTGTACCTTTATCACTGAGCATTTCCTTCTGAAAGCAATATTGTACAAAACAGTAAAAAGAAATTCAATCAGATTACTCTTTTAAAGATGATAATTGCATTTCAATTTTTTAAAACAAATAATAATTGATTTTCAACTCCCGCACTTGTCACTAAAATTTGAGCAATTAAGTTCACAAGTGACTTTCTGTAAAGGTAGGAATTGATGTTGTAATTTAGATCATTTAAAGATATAACATTGTGTGCCCTCCTGTATGGCCTTACAGTTTTCCAAAGTAAATAGATGTTAACAAAGATTTAAAAAATATATATATTTTCCACAATTATATAAATTTCACAGCATGCTTATTCATGCAATACTTAAGTGACAGTTCTCTTAAATTACAAAATTCACTCTGAAAAATGTCCCAGATTTGTTCAAATGATTACATCAGAGTTAATTTTCACCCCTGAATGCACAGAAAATATGGACCACAGAAATACTGGCTTTGAGAAGATGCAGAACATTATACATTAGAATTTGTAGCCAATAGAACTGTTATCATTTGGGATGGCCTGACAATAGAAATTGCTTTATTTGTCTGAACATCTTTGTTAACTGGTAAACTCCAACCATAAGTTGTCATTCTGAACTGAGTCAATCGTTAATAATTATAGTTCTCCGAAAAAGGAATATGACTTCTAACTGTGCCCCAGTTAACAGTTAAAGTTGTAACCCACTATTTCCCAAACTATTGTATGCAAATAATCGAATACTTAATATCAAAGACTTGGCTGTTTTAATGTATCCCCAGATTTGTGATTGTCTTGTAACCTGGTAATTGTGCATTTTCTTTCTTTCTGGAGAATCTATTACCTTAAGCTTTGAAAATTCTGTATTTAATTTCCCCTTATGCAAAAAGAAATTAAGTGTTCTTATGAAGATAATCCAAAACATATTTTCAATTATTTTTCAAAATGAGTAATTGTGACTGCAGTTATAGTTAGGCAAAATGTTTATATCATGGCAGCCTTAATTCAGTCAAAACAGTAGCCTGTTGTATATAATGTAATTACACATCTTTGACCTGCATGGGTTCAAACTGTCTGAATCATCGTGTCTGTGTAATTGTCATTTTAACTGTTTTTAAATCAAGTTTAACAATTCATTTTGATGCCAAACACTTGTTTTAATGCAACTGGGGTTTGGGAATGGTGCTAATTGAAGTTGGACTGCGGAGTGGGTGGGTTGGGCAGGGAATTTGTATTTCTATGACATACAAGTTCTAAAAGTAACCCTCGCCTTTAAAATTTGGTACACGATGCCGCAAAAGCAAAACCATTAAAATGACAATGACAATTGTTTAAAGTGGACCACAGCATTAACAATGTAATCAGCATGGAGGTACAGTAAATTTTGGGTCTGATAAAGCACGGTGTAGTGCTGATGTGAAATAATGTATTGTATCATACCTAGTGAAACCTGCAAGGGTTGTAACACTAAAACAATACAGAGACATTGAAAGAGCTGCCAAATGTGTCTACACGGGTGTCCTAGTCAAATCCCAGTGTTTTGTTTCACTCTGCTTTTTTTTAGAAAAAAGAGCAATTTCTTGCCGAAAATTGATAAGACTGCAAATGAAGTTTCAAAATGTAACTTTAAACATGGGGCACAAGGTCCTTTTACATAGTGCTGGCTTATTTTAGTCTGTATTCATAGTGTTTTTAAACCTTTTTTAGAGTGTATTTGCATGTTATTATACTTGACTGTATGTACACATATTTTAGACAAATATTATATTTGTATTCTAATTAAACATAGAGCAAACTTGTACATTGTTGTTTGAAATGTTTTTTGTAACAGTTTTTATTCATGAAGCATTTTTGTACATTGAATAGATATGAACTGCTGTTGATTGGCGCTTATGTATTTGGCATGCTGATTGTCATGCTTCTACATATGGTTGTTGGTTTTAAAACTTTTTTTCTGAAAGAAGCTCATTGTTTTGCTGCCGAAACCAGGTTAGCAATAGAGCACTTACTGAAAAGTAATCTGTTCATATGTTATTCATTGTGTGAAAATAAAGAAACATAATCAAAACCAACAAACCTGGATTGAGAATGTCATCTTTGTCTAAATGGCTTGACCTGCATTAGCACATTATGACCTGTCATTCACAGTATCTGCTTTCACCTTCTTGAAAGGTTGGGGCAGCTCTTATTCCAGCCACATCAACGTATGAAATATTAACCAAGGCTCTAAGACAGCGATGAGAAGAAATGACTTCTTTCAAAAGGTAGTGAATTTGTGGAATTCTTTCTGTTGAAGCTGAGTCTTTAAGTATATTCAAAATGAGGCAATCTTGGGTTATGGGGAGAGAAGCTGAAAATGTGTTGCTGGAAAAGTGCAGCAGGTCAGGCAGCATCCAAAGAGCAGGAGAATCAATGTTTCGGGCATGAGCCTGAAGAAAGGCTCATGCCCAAAACGTCGACTCTCCTGCTCTTTGGATGCTGCCTGACCTGCTGCGCCTTTCCAGCAACATATTTTCAGCTCTGATCTCCAGCATCTGCAGTCCTCACTTTCTCCTTATGGGGAGAGAAGGCAGGAAAGTGGAGTTCAGCATTACCACATCAGTCATTTTTTCACTGAATTGCAAGGCCAACTCACTGGGCTGAATGGCCTACTCCAACCCCTGCAGAGGAGGTTCACCAGGTTAATTCTGGAGATGAAGGGGTCAGCCTGTGAGGAGAGCTTGATCTGCTTGGGACTGTACTCACTAGAATTTAGTAGAATGTGAGAGGATCCTATAGAAACATATAAAATTAAGAAAGGGATAGATAAGATAGAGGCAGGCAAGCATTTTCCGCTGCTTGGTGAGACTAGGACTGGGAGATATGACCTCGAGATGGGTAGGGGGGGGCAGATTTAGGACAGAGGTGAGGAGGAACTGCTTTTCCCAAAGAATAGTGAATCTATGGCATTCTCTGCCCAAGGAAACAATGGGGCATCTTCATTAAATATATTCCAGGCATAGTTGAATGTGTTTTTGCATGGTTGGGGAATTAAGGGTTATGGGGATGATGCAGGCAGAAGGAACGGAGACGATGGATCTTAATGAATGGGGAACAGGCTGGTCGGGCCAAATGGCCTACTCCTCCTTCTATTACTGTGAAACTATGAAACATCTTATGGTCTATCATACTGTTAAATAAAATGTAAATTCATCATGTCTTAGAGTCATGTATCATGGAAGCAGACCCTGATTCACAAACCTGAACCCTGATTTTCTGCAATGACCGAGAGTGTCTCTGTCATGGTGAAAATGCAGCACAAAGGTGGGAATCATGAGTCCCACTCCTCACTTTGTCACTTCTCATTTCTACTGTGGATGGGCCATAATTCACACGTGCTCCTCGATGAAATGGCAATTTAAAATTGCAGCTGAAAATGCATTTTGGAGTTCGGCATCTGGAATGTAGAGGTAAGAGAAGGTTTACTTTCAATGCATTTCTTCTTGGATAATCAGAGTATTCCTTTGAAGACCTGGGGTACCCCTGTTATATTGTCCAAGAAAACTGTGAAGGTCAGCCCAGGGATTGCTTGATAACTGTCCACTGCAGTTTGAGATGGTTAACTATGGAGAGGATTGTGCTTTAAAGGTGGATAAGACCCTTGAAACTGTACCACTTGTCAAGACATATTAAAAAATGTGTTAAAGTATAAACAACTGTCAAGGATCAACTTGTCAACCTGTCAAGAGGTGTCAAAAGGTGTCAACTCTTAAAAAGTGGCAAAGTTTGATTGTCTGCTTTAGAGTGCCTTTCTCAATAGAGTGCAGTCTGTGAAGAGAGACCTTCAATGGTAGAACTAGATTTTTGTTCCTTTCTGTGTGAATGCTTGTGGGTATTCAATGTATTACCATCTTGGTGAAGGGGAAAAGGTGCAGGAAGGACATAGACACTGGCATAGAAGTATGAGGAACCTTGGGAAATAGATTGAGGACATCGGTAGTAAGAAGGGTGAAGGTTGAAAAAGATTTCTGTTTTTCCCCTTTTGGAGAGGGTAAGGGATCTCTTTGAATCTAGTTCTGGAATACCCTTGGGGAGGCAAAGCATGCATTTGGAGAGGCAAAACCCTCTTTTGTAGAGGTGGTGCTTCCGATGTGATTGTGAAAAGACATCTTGTACAACAAAAGTGCAACAATTCATTGGGACTGGCGACATTGTCCAGCAATGGAAAATGTATGGAATTACAAAAAGGTCGGACTAGGTATTTCAGGAGTCCCTGTTCATAAAAATAAATGCAAGATTTTGCTGCATGACTGATTTTTCAAAGTATAATTTTCAGCAAAGGGATTGTCATCAAAAGAGCATTTTGATAGACAGCTCTAACTGCTTACTGAATGGAAATGTTAACATAAAAGATTAAGTGAAATATAGTACAACCTGGGTTATCCGAACATCAATTATCTGATTTTTGGATTATCCAAACAAGATCTCAAGGTCCCATTAAAAACATTATCTATTATCTGAACAATCAGTTATTCAAACTAAAGACTTCCCGCCAGTCTGGTTTGGATAATCGAGGTTGTTCTGTATTTGTTTACAACAGGTTTAGTTGAAGGAATTTCAATTTATTTACTTCTTTTATCTATGAATGTTTCTTTCCAATAGTATCTTCTGATGAAAACTATCAGCCTCCCTCCTGAGGTTTACCAATAGTGCTCAGTCGGTAAGTCGGAGTAGTTGGCTGCTGGGTATGAGTTAATACTGGGGCTCTAACATGACATTTGGTGTCATGTGGGTATGAGGAGCTATTGGGATAGATACACTCACAGAGGGTGGCACAGGACTGAGGGTTGAGAGTGGCTAGATGTCACAAGGTGACATGGGGGATATAATGGCTGTTGAGGAATGGGTAGATTGGCATAAGGTGGTGCAGGAGATATAATACCAAATGGGATGGTAGACAGGAAGATGCTGACATGGATGAGGAGTGTTTTGGAGTAAGGGAGAGTGCTCAGGAGGGTTTTTTTTTCTTAATTTTTATTTTCAATGTTTGACCACAGTGCTGGAGACCTCACCCAGCCTTACCATCCGGCCCACCTCCAGAACTGTCAGCCCCCTCCCCCTCCACTACACCAACACCAAAAGTGTGGGTGACTGTTTTTAAAATTGGGGGTTCATGAAACCAGGATATCTGGTGACTCTGTGCACCCAACTGGGGAGCAAAACTTGGGACCCTAGCATGCCATAACAATGCCAAATATTATTGGCTATCTAACTCATAAATTGATATTCAAGGTGAATGTTGAGCCACTTGAAAACACAGTTTCGTTAATACATTTCAAAAAAGCTGGATTAATATAGCTAAAAATCACACAACACCAGGTTATAGTCTAACAGGTTTATTTGGAAGCACTAGCTTTCAGAGCGCTGCTCCTTCATCAGGTGGCTGTGAACCCTCCACTGAGTGATTTTGGCTGTGTATGAATTGCGATGGCTACCCTGGATGAATATCTCTCTAGAGTCTATTGGATTTTTTTTATTCTGGGGGCTGGTGGGTGTGGGTTGGGGTGGGAAGGAGTGCCTGCGATTCTAATTCAGGGTGTGCAGCCGGTGGTATTCCTACAGCTGTGAACCTCCCTTCCTGCCCACCCTCAAAAAATATTTTAAGAGGGAGGAAGGGGAGTCTGAGCCCTGTCTCGTTGCAGGTGGGGGAATGGGGGAGACACAACATTTCCACCGACAGCCAGACCGAAGGAAGGTATTGACGTCTGATTGTTGCCAGTTGCCTGCCCGTGCAAATCAGAATTCAGGAGAAATGTCTTCACCCAGATGGTGATGGGACCATAAGACTCATTTGATGGCTGTTTGAGACATTGAATGAGATCAGCGCTGATCTGTTTCTGCTCTTACCCATCTCCATAATTATTCCCACCTTTAATCTATCGAATAACCAAGCCTTAAGAACAACCATCTGATGAAAGAGCAGCGCTCTGAAAGCCAGTGGTTCCAAATAACCTACTGGAGTATAACCTGGTGTTGTGTGATTTTTAACTTTGTGCACCCCAGTCCAACACCAGCACCTCCAAATCTGGATTGACATATGTACTTCTAAAAATGCCACCTACACTCGAATATTTTCATCAATCATATGCCTGCATTGCATTTCAATTTGAATTGTGAGAATAATTTTTATCTCTTGAGAATGGAAACTAATTGACCAATTGTTCCCTCTCTAGATGCTGCAATGCCACCTCTTTGTGCAGTAAGCCGTTCACTTTGATCCATTTGTATTTCTAAACTAATTAGGACCATTGGATTTTTCATAGAAGGGCAACACTCAGCTCATTGTGTCTGAGAATGACAGGTCTTTTCTAGAACAACACAAGGTCAAAAAGTGTAATGCTGGAAAAACACAGCAGGTCAGGCAGCCTCCAAGGAGCAGGAGAATCGATGTTTCAGGGATGAGCCCTTCATTAGGAACGTGGGGGGTTGGGGGAGGAGAAGGGTGCTGAGAGTTAAGTAGGCTGGAAGTAGGGGTGAGGTAGCTGGAAAGGTGATAGGTAGATGCAGGTGGTGATGTTGGGGGTTGATGGTGATAGGTCAGAGGGGAGGGTGAAATGGATAGGTGGGAAGGAAGATGGACAGGTAGGACAGTTCAAGAGAGCAGTGCCAAGTTGGAGGGCTGGATCTGGGATGAAGTGGGGGAGCGAGGAGGTGAGGAAACTGATGAAATCGACATTGATGCCATGTGGTTAGAGGGTTCCAAGGCGTATGATGAGGCATTCTTCCTCCAGGCGTCGGGTGGCTAGGATTTGGTGGTGGAGGAGTCCCAGGATTTGCATGACCTTGGTAGAGTAGGAGGTGGAGGAGGATATGCAAATGCTGGCAAGTGGGACTAGATTAATTTAGGATATCTGGTGGCATGGACGAGTTGGACCAAAGGGTGTGTTTCTGTGCTGTACAGCTCTCTGACTCTTATGACCTGATTGCAGGAAGTAGTTATGATTGTCGCAAGTGGAAATGGGGCAGTGCATTTTGTACATGGAGCCATATTGTACTATGATGATGGAATCAACTTAAGACGATAATTAGGGGCTGATCAAGGGGACCGCTTTCTCCTGGATGGCATTTCAGCAGAATCAAGGCAAGTGGAGTGTATTTTATGGTGTTGGGGTTTATAGGTTTTGTGAAGTAAGTTAGCTGTTGTAGAATTCCCTACCTCTGCCCTGTTGTAATAGCCACAGTATTTAATGGGGCCAAAGGGAGATGGTGGTGTAATGGTAATGTCATTGAGCACTAATCCAGAGGTCCAGTCTAATGTTCTGATAAAAGGTTCAAATCTACCATGGCAGCCTTCAGGTACCAATGAATAAATCTGGAACATAAAGGTGTATCAGATGGTTGTGAGACTATCATGGATTGTTATTAAGACCCAGTTCACTCATGCCCTTTAGAGAAGGAAATTTGCCATCCTTAGGTAGCCTGGCCTACATGTGACTGCAGATCCATAGCAATGTGGTTAGATGATATGATATAGGAGCAGAATTTAGGCCATTTGGCCCATTGAGTCTACTCCACCATTCTATCATGGCTGATATGTTTCTCAAACCCATTCCTTCATCCTTTTCCTACTAACCCTTAATCCCCTTAGCAATCATAAACATGTCTATCTCTGTTTTATTTACACTCAATGAATCTTAGCTGCTCTATGAAATCAACTAGTAAACCATGGTGTTCACTAGTAGTTCTGGTTGGTCAGTAAATGCTGGCCTTGTCACTGATGTCCACAAACATAAAACAGGGCTAGTGTGTGAATTTTATGGTTAGTGGAATCTCCAGGAAATTTATGGTGGCAATGTCATGGAGTGATAGCTAAACTGTCTTGTTAGACACAGTTATTGCCTGCCACTTGTGTGGAGAAAATTTGACTTGCTACTTATCAATCCAGGTATTTTTGTAAAAGTTTGGTGCAAAGGTTAAAAATTGAGCTTAAAATCTGTCCCACTTTAGCTTCTTTACTCTTGTAACAATCAATTCTATTTCTTTGTATCACCCTGGATGGATTTGATAAGGTGAATTGGAAAAACCTTTGGTGTGTGTTCTCTAACAATAGAAAATCAATTTAAAACTGCCAGTGAGATTGAGGAAAAAGAGCAAGAGAAATATTTTAATGTAGTTGTTAGAGCTTAAAATATTTTCTTATAATGAATTGTTGAGATAACTATTTAAAAACAGCCTTGAATATTATTTTTGCGCCTTGTGTCTGGGCTTACCTGTATCTGTTACCTTTTTTAAAACTTTGTATATCCAGCAGGATGAATGGATATCTGTACAAGCTTAAAGGTGCATATCATTATATTTTCTTTTTCATTTGCAGAACATGGGCTTCACAGAGAAGGCCAGCATTTATTGCCCAGTTCCTTAATTGGGAAGTCACTGCTGTGCATCTAGTTGATGGTTCTTTCAAGAGTCACATTATGCCACTGGCGGAAGAAGTAAATCGTTAACATTCCAAAAGGGGAGGGCCAAACAAACAGGCTGCCATGCCTGGGATATTGTTGAGATACTTCAATAATAATGCAGATGTACTCATTCAGACCAATGGAGATTATCCTCTTATGCATCTTACTTGTGTCTTGTAGACAGCAGAAAGATTCAGAGGAGTCAGAATATGAGTTAGTCGTCACAGAATTCCCAGCTTCTGACCTGCTGTACAGTCATAGTATTTACAATCTCTCAGAACAGTCATTAACCATCGTTTGTGTTTGGGAACATTTTAAAAGTTGTATTTAAAAGGCCTTGACCCTTAACCCTTCCGTTGTTCCCCTGCATCCTCCAAGCGTACACACTGCTATGTACTTGAAGTAGGGTCAAGGGTTTTAATTTTATCAAGTTTCAAATTAAAGTACATGATAGTCATGAAACAAGTATGTAGTTCTGCTCAATTTCTTCCTGGTATGAGAGGATACTTGACCACTGGTGGTTTCGGGAATGTTAGTTCAGCGGTTGGAGCAATAACAGCTTATGTAAGCATATTATGCATTGCTACACAGATAGAGGAGATAAGAGAAATTGAAGGTCAAACATTTTAGTTGAGTTACCATGGAAACTGGCAGACCCTAGGTTGAGGGTTAAGGTAACAGGGGCCTTCATGAGGTTGAGAGCTATAAATATGTGTTGTAAACTCTGTGTTATCAAAGAGTTCTTGCATATGGTCAAATAAAGTATTTGTTCAGAGTCAAGAGTCAAGCCCACAGCACATTACAGAATCAATGAACCATATGCTAACAATAGCAAATCCCCAAAGATAGCCAAGCAACTGAGATGCCAATTTGACTTCGAATGTTGTTTAGCCATTGCTCGAGCCCCATTACACATGAAGGAAATATTCCTCTATCCCTTTGAAATACATTGATCTTTTTTGTGACATTAGGTCACACTCCACGTACAGGTGTATGATTCCCACCAATGCTGTTCAATAAAGCCCTGGCATTCAATGTTCTCTCTGCTAGAACAGTTGTTCCTCTTTCTCACAAAAGATTCTGGGTGGTCCTTGTGCTTCTAATTATAACTAGAAATCTACTTGCCACATTTGAAGCCCAGGAGTTACTAATGCCAGACTGTGATTAAATTAATTTAGTGATACTTCTGAAGTTGCACCCTGTCTAATATTTGAAGTATCTCTTGGACCACTGGCAAAACTCAGTGAGACAACTTACGGAATCATAGAACTTCACAGTACAAAACAAGGCCATTTGATCCTACATATCCTTACTAGCTCACTAAAGAGCTACCTAGCTAGTTCCATTCTCCAGCCCTAATTCCATAGCCCCCTAACTTCATCTCTTTCACAGAAGGAGTGGGAGCAGCAAGTGACAAGGACGAGGGGGGCAGCCGGGAAGGAAAGCAGTGAGTATAAATACTCACCCTTTGACGCCAACGGCCATTTTGAGTGCGAGCAGCAGCGGAGGTAAGACAAACCCAGAAGACTGCAGCTAAGGTAAGGCAGTTTCTAAAATTACTCACCAGTAGCGGACAGCGGTGTTTTCCCTTTCACAGAAGGAGCAGAGGAAGTAACGAGGACCAGAGGGGCAGCCAGGAAGGAAAGCAGTGACTGTATATATCAGCCAGGGTCCGGGACGTCTCCGATCGGGTGTATAAGATTCTAAAAAGGGAGGGCGAACAGCCACAAATCTTGTTACATATTGGCACAAATGATATAGCCAGAAAAAGGATTGAGGATATAAAAAGTGATTTCAGGGAGTTAGGATGGAAGCTGCAAAGCAGGACGAACAGAGTAGTGTTCTCTAGTTTACTACCGGTGCCATGAGAGAGCGAGGCGAGGAACAGAGCGTGGGCACAGCTTAACGTGTGGCTGCGCAGCTGGTGTAGGAGGGAGGGCTTCAGATATGTAGATAATTGGGATGCCTTCTGGGGAAGGTGGGACCTGTATAAGAAGCACGGGCTGCATCTGAACTGGAAGGGGACCAATGTCCTGGGTGGAAGGTTTGCTCGAGTAGTTCAAGAGGGTTTAAACTAGTATGGCAGGGGGGTGGGAACCTGAGCTGTATACCAGAGGTGAGAGTTGATGCAGATGAGGCAATAGCAAGAGGTAGACCAGCTAGCGGGAAGGATTTTCCTGGGAAGGAACCAAGGGATCAATTAAAGTGTGTTTGCTTTAACGCAAGGAGTATCAGAAATAAAAGTGATGAACTTAGAGCATGGATCAATATCTGGTGCTATGATGTTGTGGCCAGAACAGAAACAGGGTTTCTCAGGGGCAGGAATGGTTGCTGGATGTTCCAGTGTTTAGAGCATTTAAAAAGAATAGGGAGGGGGGAAAAAGAGGAGGGGGTGTAGCATTACTAATCAGAGAGGGTAATTCAGCTACAGAAGTTACCATTGTCGAGGAGGGTCTTCTCACCGAGTCAGTATGGGTGGAAATTAGGAACAGCAAGGGAGCAGTCACCTCATTAGGAGTTTACTACAGGCCCCCAAATAGCAGCAGGGAGATTAAAGAAAGCATAGGTCGGCAGATTTTGGAAAAGTGTGGACATAGTAGGGTTGTTGTAATGGGTGACTTTAACTTTCCCAATATTGATTGGAACCTCCTTCGAGCAGAAGATTTGTATGGAGCTGTTTTTGTAAGGTGTGTCAGGAGGGTTTCCTAACACAGTATGTTGACAGGCTGACGAGGGGACAGGCCATTCTAGACTTGGTGCTCAGAAACGAGCCGGGATAGGTATCAGATCTTGTGGTGGGAGAGCATTTTGGTGATAATGATCACAACTGCCTCACATTCTACGTAGCTATGGAGAAGGAGAGAAGCAGGCACAATGGGAGGATATTTAATTGGGGAAGAGGAAACTATGATGCGATTAGACATGAGTTAGGAAGCATGGATTGGGAGCAATTGTTCCATGGTAAAGGCACTATAGACGTGTGAAGTCTGTTTAAGGAACAGTTGTTGCAAGTGATGAATAAATATGTCCCTCTGAGACAGGCAAGAAGTGGTAAGATAAAGGAACCTTGGATGACGAGAGCGGTTGAGCTTCTCGTCAAAAGGAAGAAGGTAGCTTACATAATGTGGAGGAAGCTAGGGTCAAGCTCAGCTCTAGAGGATTACAGGCAGGTGAGGAAGGAGCCCAAAAATAGTCTGAAGAGAGCCAGGAGAGGGCACGAGAACGGATTAGGGAGAACACAAAGGCATTTTACACTTATGCGAGGAATAAGAGAATGATCAAAGAAGGAGTAGGGCCAATCAGGGATAGCATAGGGAATTTGTGTGTGGAGTCTGAGGAGGTAGGGGAAGCCCTAATTGAGTTTTTTGCTTCTGTCTTTATGAAAGAAACGAACTTTGTAGTGAATGAAACCTTTGAAGAGCAGGTGTGCATGCTGGAATGGATAGAGATAGAGGAAGCTGACATGCTGAAAATTTTGTCAAACATTAAGATTGACAAGTCGCCAGGCCCGGACCAGATTTGTCCTCGGCTGCTTTGGGAAATGAAAAATGCAATTGCTTCACCACTTGCGAGGATCTTTGCATCATCGCTCTCCACTGGAGTCGTACCTGAGGACTGGAGAGAGGCAAATGTAATTCCTCTCTTCAGGAAAGGAATTAGGGAAATCCCTGGCAATTACAGACCAGTAAGTCTCACGTCTGTCATCTGCAAGGGGTGGGAAAGGATTCTGAGGGATAGGATTTATGACCATCTGGAAGAGCATGGCTTGATTAAATGCAGTCAACACGGCTTTGTGAGGGGCAAGTCATGCCTCACAAACTTATCGAGTTCTTTGAGGATGTGACTAGAAAAGTTGATGAGGGTCGAGCTGTGGATGTGGTGTATGTGGACTTCAGCAAGGCATTTGATAAGGTTCCCCATGGTAGGCTCATTCAGAAGGTCAGGAGGAATGGGATACAGGGGAACTTAGCTGTCTGGATACAGAATTGGCTGGCCAACAGAAGACAGCAAGTGGTAGTAGAAGGAAAATATTCTGCCTGGAAGTCTGTGGTGAGTGGTGTTCCACAGAGCTCTGTCCTTGGGCCTCTACTGTTTGTAATTTTTATTAATGACTTGGATGAGAGGATTGAAGGATGGGTCAGCAAGTTTGCAGACGACACAAAGGTTGGAGGTGTCGTTGACAGTATAGAGGGCTGTTGTAGGCTGCAGCGGGACATTGACAGGATGCAGAGATGGGCTGAGAGGTGGCAGATGGAGTTCAACCTGGATAAATGCGAGGTGATGCATTTTGGAAGGTTAAATTTGAAAGCTAAGTATAGAATTAACAATAGGATTCTTGGTAGTGTGGAGAAACAGAGAGATCTTGGTGTGCAGGTACATAGATCCCTTAAATTGGCCAGCCAAGTGGACAGGGTTGTTAAGAAAGCATATGGTGTTTTGGCTTTCATTAACAGGGGGATTGAGTTTAAGAGCCATGAGATCTTGTTCCAGCTCTATAAAACTTTAGTTAGACCGCACTTGGAATACTGTGTCCAGTTCTGGTCGTCCTATTATAGGAAAGATGTGGATGTTTTGGAGAGGGTTCAGAGGAGGTTTACCAGGATGCTGCCTGGACTGGAGGGCTTATCTTATGAAGGGAGGTTGACTGAGCTCGGACATTTTTCATTGGAGAAAAGGAGGAGGAGAGGGGACCTAATTGAGGTATATAAGATAATGAGAGGCATAGATAGAGTCAATAGCCAGAGACTATTTCCCAGGGCAGAAATGGCTAACATGAGAGGTCATAGTTTTAAGCTGGTTGGAAGAAAGTATAGAGGGCATGTCAGAGGCAGGTTCTTTACACAGAGAATTGTGAGAGCATGGAATGCGTTGCCAGCAGCAGGTGTGGAAGCAAGGTCATTGGGGATATTTAAGAGACTACTGGACATGCATATGGTCACAGAAATTTAAGGGTGCATACATGAGGATCAATGGTCAGCAAAACATTGTGGGCTGAGGGGCCTGTTCTGTGCTGTACTGTTATATGTTCTATATATCCAGCTATCCTTTGAAACCTCCTATGGAACCTGCCTCCACTACTCTCCCAGGCAGTGCATTCCAAATCTGAACTGTCTGAGTAAAAAAGGTTCCCCTCATCCCACTTGGAGCACTCTTGCTGACAACCTTGAAATTGTGTCCCCTAGTTACAGACATCCCTCTTTGCCCTGTCAAAATTATTCATAAGTTTGAATATCTCAATAAGATTACCTCTTACTCTTCTCTGATTCAAGGAGAATAAGCCCAATCTTTCTAATCTTGTATCTACAGTTCTTCGTTCCTATCATTGCAGGATCTTGCTCAGATGGACTGAGAAGTGGCTGATGGAGTTTAATTTAGATAAATGTGAGGTACTGCATTTTGGGAAAGCAAGTCTTAGCAGGACTTATACACTTAACGGTAAGGTCCTAGAGAGTGTTGCCGTACACTCCTTGCCTTGGAGTGCAAGTTCATAGCTCCTTGAAAGTGGAGTCGCAGATAGATAGGATAGTGAAGAAGATGTTTGGTATGCTTTCCTTGATTGGTCAGAGTATTGAGTACAGGAGTTGGGAGGTCATGTTGTGGCTGTACAGGACATTGGTTAGGTCACTGTTGGAATATTGTGTGCAATTCTGATCTCCTTCCTATCAGAAAGATGTTGTGAAACTTGAAAGGGTTCAGAAAAGATTTACAAGGATGTTGCCAGGGTTGGAGGATTTGAGCTATAGGAAGATGCTGAACAGGCTAGGGCTGTTTTCCCTGGAGCATCAGAAGCTGAGGGGTGACCTTATAGAGGTTTATAAAATCATGAGGGGCATTGATACGATAAATAGACAAATTTATATAAATAAATATAGATAAATAAATAAATTTCCCTGAGGTGGGGGTGTCCAGAACTGGAGGGTATAGGTTTAGGGTGAGAGGGGAAAGATATAAAAGAGACCTAAGGGGCAACTTTATCACTCAGAGGGTATGGAATGAGCTGCCGGAGGAAGTGGTGGAGGCTGGTACAATTGAAGGGCCTGTTTCCACACTATAGGGAATCTAATCTAATCTATATCAAATGCTTTCTGGAAATCTAAATATATAATATCCACAGCACTACCTTCATTCACTACCTGTGTCACCTTGTCAAAGATCTCAATTAAGTTTGTCAGATATGACCTGTCCTTGACAAATGAAGACTGTCTAGTGTTAATTTATTTTTCTCTAAATATATATTTGCCTTACGCTGTATTATGGCCTCCCACAGTTTTACAACCGTTGATGTGAAGCTAGTCAAGTCTGTAATTTCTGAGGTTATCCTTTGCCCCTTACTTAAACAGCAGTGTCACATTTGCAGACCTCCGGTCCCCTGGGACTGTTTACTGTGCTCAGAGACACCTGGAAAATAGCTGTCTATGGTTCTGCAATTTGCTCCCTTACCTCTTTCAGCAATCTTGATTATCCCATCCCAGAGGTCTGGCAACTTCTCTGCCTGCTGTGTTGCCAGCCTTTTTAATACCTCTTCTTTATCTATCACTATACTGATCAGTTACTTGGCATTCACATTTTCATCTGGGCCATTGTCACCATCTCCTAATTTGGTAAAGATGGACACAAAATATTCATTTAGTACCTGCTTTAGTAATCAGCTTACCTGCTTGTTCCTTATGGGCCCTACTCTATCCTTCACTAATCTTTTACGATTAATAAGTTTCAGCACAGCCTGACATCCTTTCCTTATGCATCCTCTTTGTTTCATTATTCCAGTTTAGGCTCTAATCTGCTTTTGAGACACTTTTCCTCATGTCTGTTTCTATTATTATTGTAGTATGCTTTGCGTGCTTCTTTTTTCTTCCTTATCTTCTCATCAATACTCTTAGTTATACTGGAGCTGTAGTACTGTAGCTTTGAATACACCAGATATATTTCTCATGGGTATGCATCTACTTTGGAGAAAGTGAGGATCGCAGATGCTGGAGATCAGAGCAGAAAATGTGTCGCTGGAAAAGCGCAGCAGGTCAGGCAGCCTGAAGAAGGGCTCATGCCGGAAACGTCGATTCTCCTGCTCCTTAGATGCTGCCTGACCTGCTACACTTTTCCAGCAACACATTTTCCGCTATGCATCTACTTTCCACCCTATTCATCTCCCTTTTGAAATTGTCCCATTTGCTGAGGAAATAGAAAACAACTTCTATAACCTAATGCAAACTTTTTTTTTGACCACTGAGCTTCCATTGCCACAAACTGGTTTTAATGAATAAGGACATAAAAGCCCAGTTGTAATAAAAAGCAGCTTACAGAAGGGCAAAGGGTTGAAGCAGTCGTCATCTCTCTGTATGGGTCTACATATCATGCATTAAGTGGAAGTCTCAGCAGCTTGTTCACCTCCCCTGTCCTCAGTATGGTCATTGAATCTATCCTCAAGGTTGTAGTCAGAGTAACAATTTGGGTTGTCACCTATTGATCATGGCTCCCTTCTCTGCTTTCGCTTCATACCCCTCTAAAATATATTGGTTTAGCTCATAACTTCCAGAAATCTGCACGAAGGTGTCCCACATTAGGGTAATGAAAATGCTTAGGCTTTTGGACACCACTGCTACCCTCAGTACCTTTCTTTTTGCTCTGAGAAGATCATCGTGGGGTATAACCAGCTCTCCCTTCTATATGCCTTCCTTTTACTCACTACCTGTTCCTCTTCTCTGGGTTAGTAGGGGGTGAGTGAAGTGACAGCAGAAGGGTTTAGATTTGTGATCAAGTTCAAAATCATTTGCCATCTCACTTTTCCCTTGTTTATTGAACCTTTCCATTTCTCTGTGGGTTTTTATTAATGAAAAGAGTAAATCTTTGCATTTTTTCAAAATAGTTATTTCCCTAAATGTCCCAAGTGTGGCCTCTACTTTTAGTCTCTGCATCCAATGATCAAAATTCATTTTCTTAACCCTCTTAAACTTTATGTAGATCTGCCCATGCTATTTCTGAAAGCTCCAGAACATTTACCTGTCAGCTTCAGGAACCAATTCATAAGCTCCGAGAATAGACTTTATCCATGCCATTATCTCCTGAGATGGTACGGCGTAAACTTCATAGATTCTGCCAAATCAGCTGCAATGATAAGCAGTGCCGAATTTTGGCTATCTCAACTGGTTAGCTACCTTTACAAAAGATTTTTTTTGAATAAGAAATGCCCCTAGGTCCCTTTCATCAGACTCTCGGAGGGCTTGCATGATTGGGATCAACTAGATTCTGGGTTGGTGTCAGATCTTTCCTCATTCAAATTTCCAGTGGAGTCAAGTGCATTGTTTATGGTTCCAGCATTTTAAGTTAATTAACCTTTTTCTCTCTCCTGCCTCTGTTCTTTTCTTCCCTTTGTAATTCAAGATGCACTTCTTACATTTCTTTTCTTTTTAATTTTCCACTCTGCAAAGTGCTTTTCTCTTTCTGAAAGAAGTACTTTTCTCGCTCTAACTCATTTTGTTCAACTAAATCAGCGCCCATGTAAGCTTACCCTCTCCTAATTTGACATGTTCCTCTGTTTCTCGCACTTTAATCTTCAACTTTTTAGTCACTGCTTTTTCAATTTCAGGTTTCTTAGCTTTTCGTCTGATGTCTAACTTCAAATGTTGCACTACATTCACAAAGTTGTGTGATCTTAAATTCCTTTAAAAAGACATAATCTATCTCAGACTGATGCACAAACTTATTGCATCAAAAGTAACCACTTCAGTCATAAAAACCTTACTCTACTGCACAAGAAACCAAGCATCTTCCTTCTTAAGCAGTCCAATTATTATTATCCGACTTCCAAATACATGTTTCCAATTTTGGCTTATCTTGTAAGACCCTAGTCTTATGTTCTGACTGAGGTTTCGGCATGTTTTATCACACTCTCATCCCGTCACCTCACTGGTCATAAATGAATTTAAATTTTCTACACAGCTCCTGGTATGGGCATTTATCAACATTTTCTACATTAAGTTTAAAACTAAAAGCAAAAGTTGAACAAGTTACCTTAATAAACAACAAAATTATTTATTCTGAAAACCAAACTATTTGGAAAAATTACAAATCACATCAATTAACACACAATTTAAAATATGAATATAAAGATACTCCCACTTCCAAATGACCCTATATGTGCACAGATGTCAATTAAAATAGAATAACTTTTTCTGCACTTGGCTAACAACACCTTGGCTAACGATTGTTATTTCTTGAAGTAAAAAATATGTTATGAAATGTTCAAGATGGCTTTCAGTCAGGATCATGGTGCACATTGATGAGTGTCACTAAACACTGGGACTGTTGCAGATTCAGTTTGTCTAGAAAAAGTAGAGAATTCAGCATCTTTACTGGAAAATGGCTGCATCAGTTTTTCAGGTCCTAGCTGGACTTTCCAAAAGGTTTTCCTCAGAAGGCACAGGACGAATGAGGAGCCATTCTGTCAGCAGGCTATACCCCAACTGAACTTCAAACAACATCCAAAACAAATCCATAAATCCAGCCCAAGCAATTAGCTCAAGCCATGTGACTTAAAGCATCCTTAACTCAAAAATATGCCGATGTTCTTCTTGTGATCCGTTGTTAAAAATAAAGTCCAGATATCTCTCCGACATTCCAAATGAACCACCGTCCATAATTCTTCAAACAAGAATCCTCTTCCGAACAAAATGCACAGAAAAGTTAAGCCAAATATTCATAATGATGCCAGTTGCTAACTCTAATGGTAGAATGAGAGAGAAGATAACAGAAAAATGCAGGTGTCTCTATGGCAAGATAGGAAGACAAGTGAAAGAATAAAGAAGATTAAATAGAGAACCGCAAAAAGGAGAAACATAGAAAGAAATATAGATAGGGAAACAGGATAGAAATTCAGAGCCAGAGAGAGAGAGAGAGAGAGGCAGTTGCGAAGGAAAATTGACAAGAGTAAGAATAAAAGATCTTTTAAAATTTATACATTCACAGAATGTGCGTTAACTGGCTAGGCCAGTATTTATTGCCCATCCCTAATTAGCCAGAGGACAGTTAAGAGTCACCACAGTGCTGTGGGTCTGGAATCACATGTAGATCAGACCAGGTAAGGCTGGCAGTTTCCTTCCCTAAACGACATTAGTGAGGCACATGGGTTTTTATCACAATTGACAATGGATTCATGGTCATCATTATACTCTTAATGCCAGATTTTTGTTTAATTAAAGTCAAATTCTATGATATGCCATGGCCGAACATTGCCTGGGTCTCCAGATTAACAGTCTAGCAATAATACAGGCCATCATCTCCCAAAACAACGGCAAAGATACAAATTACATCAAATAGCACACAACTTGAAATGTGAGCGTATAAGTATTCACACTTCTAAACAAGCCCCATGTGCAGTCCTGCTAATTAAAATAAGAAATTTTGCCAGTTATGCCCCAGTCTGCCCTCTCGCCAAAAGGATTTCTATTCTAATATTTCTTTACCTTCACCACAGCCAACCCACTTTCACTCTCTAATTGTCCCTATTAACAGCTTTTCTTTCTTCATGTCTCACTAAAATCATCTCTTTCACTGCCCAGCTGCAGTTCTCTCTCTCTGGGCTACATCTCTACCTTTGGTATACACCTTCCCTCTACCCCCAACTCAGTCTTTAGCGTATGTACCAACCTTTTCCTAGCTACAATCAGTTCTGAAGAAGGGTCACTGGACCTGAATGTTAAATCTGCTTTCTCTTCACAGATGCTGCCAGACCTGCTGAGTTAATCTGGCAATTTCTCTTTTTGTGTAAGACATTTCCTGCACAGATTTTGTTTTAAATAACATGGGCCAATGATTGCTATTTCTTGAAGGGTAAAGAATATGGTGTGAAATATTCAAGTCGGCTTTCGGTCAGCATCATGGCACACGTAGATGGGTGTCACCAAACATTTTTCAAAACATCTTTTTTCTGGATAAGCTAAGAGACAGAAAATGAAATAACATTCATTTATATTGTTCCTTTTACACTGAAGGTTTTCCCAATGTGCTACACAGCCACTTAACTATTTTTGAAGTGTATTTGTTTTATAAACAAACTTGGGAACTAATTTGTGCAAAGCCAGTTTCCTTGAATAGCAATGTGATTAATGATGAGATGAAGATATTTTACGGCTGTAAGTTGAGCTGTGGCTGTTCACCCAAAACATCAGTATTCCTTTATCAGATCCATGCTTGAGGAAAAATATGAAGTTGTCAGTCGAAATCAAAACCTGTTCAAAAGCCTTGTGTGCTCAATCTCATACAGTCAGCCTTAATTACTGCACTCAGAAGTTACGAGCATAATTGGGACTTTTCAATACTAGGATTTTTCCACTGAAACTATTTTGCAGAGTTGTGCACATAAGTGGACAATAATATGAATCATCATAAAGTTGTAGCATAGACACATAAATAGTACTACCAGGCTAAAAAGGCAGGAGGTACTTTTAATATCCAATCACAAACTGTTTATATTTCAGCTATCATGATCTAACAGCTGACATATAATGCGATCTGTTTAACCACCCACAATTGATAGATGTGGGTCAAGCTAAATTGGATCTGACAACCTTGTTGAAAGAATTCAATTCACAGATGCAGTCATCATTTTAAGGAAAGAATTCATTTCAAAACTCTTCTGTGGAAGAGTCACAACGGATACAAATGATATTTTTAATAGCTCTAATCGGATTTTGATCTGATGATTGGTCAGAGTGCCCAATGATGAAAATAGATCAATCATGCATTTTACTTTCAGATCAAATAGTGATGTGTAAACTTTTATGGTTTACTGTCACAGTGGGGTGGCACGGCGGCTCAGTGGTTAGCACTGCTGCCTCACAGCGCCAGGGTCCTGGATTCAATTCCAGCTTCAGGCGACTGTCTGTGTGGAGTTTGCACATTCTCCCTGTGTCTACGTGGGTGACCTCCTTGTGCTCCGGTTTCCTCCCACAGTCCAAACATGTGCAGGACATGTGAATTGGCCATGCTAAGTTGCTAGTGTTAGGTGCCTTAGACAGAGGTAAATACAGCATAGGGGAATGGATCTGGTTAGGTCACTCTTCGGAGGGTCGGTGTGGCTTTGTTGGGCCGGAAGGGCCTGTTTCCATACTGTAGGGAATCTAACCTAATCTAATTCACAAAACATTGGCCTCAAATGGCTGTATATAGCTAGCATTCTTGTGCTATTTACTTCAATTCCTAACCTACATCCATGCTCCCAGGATGACAAGTATGAACAGCAAACCACTACACCTGATACAGATTACAATAGTGACTCCACTGCAGAAGTAACTCATTGGCTGTAAAATACTTTGGATGATCTTAAGGTTAGGGAAGGCAGTATAAAAATGCAAGACAAATTCATGGGCAAATTCATAGAATGCATTCCTTCAGTGGGTGAAATTTAATTGATCCAGTGCGGACCCAGTTGTGGGTAGGACTTCTGCTCATGGCAGAAATGGCTGGACAAGCACAGTTATGCAGCAGCCATCCCATGGACATGGTGGCAGAGGCAGCCCCAGCCAATTATGTGGAAGCAGCAGGAGGAAAATTGCTAAACCTATCATCAGCCAATGGATTGGAGGCCCGAGTTCCCATTTTAAAGTGGCACCCAGTCATGCACTTGTGCCTAACAACTAGCAGCTTATAGATTACATCCTTACAGTGTGGAAACAGGCCCTTCGGCCTAACAAGTCCACACCGACCCTCCGAAGTGCAACCCACCCAGACCCATTCCCCTACATTTACCCATTCACCTCACACTACAGGCAATTTAACATGGCCAATTCACCTAACCTGCACTTTTTTGGACTGTGGGAGGAAACTGGAGTACCCGGAGGAAACCCACGCAGACACGGGGAGAATGTGCAAATTCCACACAGACAGTTGCCTGAGGTGGGAATTGAACCCGGGTCTCTGGCGCTGTGAGGCGGCAGTGCTAACCACTGTGCCACCGTGCCGCCCCCTCAGACCAAGAACTGGGTGGCCCGCAAGGTTCACTGATGCCTTCTTGAAAGTTCTCCACTAGGCTGCTCTTCACCATGATGATATCAGGCCTTCTCATTCAGATCCTGTTCTAAGGAAGGGGCACTGGACCCGAACCATATACACTGAATTCTCTCCACAGATGCTGATAGACCTGCTGATATTTTCCAGCAATTTCTGTTTTTGTTCCACTACTTTGTTCTTCTGACCCTTTTGTTGACCAGTATTTGAACAGTGGATGTGGTCTCTCTCTCTCTCTCTTTGGATAATGTCTCACTCTCTTTTCAAACTGACATCGTCACCTCCCTCTTCCAAGAAACAGCACATGACCCCATCATTCTTGCAGATTACCATCCCATCTCCAAACTCCCTTCCTTTCTAAAGTCCTTTTGTGTGTTTTCTCCTCACAGATCCAATTCATCTAAACAAATTTTTCACTCTGATACTGTACTAAAACTGTTCTTACCCAAGTCGGGAGAGACCCATTCTGTGACTCTGACAAAGGAAGATTTCCCCTTGTTATCCTTCCCCCGCAGCTTCTCACATGAAAGCAGCCTCACATGCCATGACCACAACAGAAAACAGAACTTCCTTGGAGTCCTCCAACCTGTACTTCAGTTGATTGATAACTTCCAGCAAGTTCTGCTTTATTTGTCTGATTCTATATTTCAAAGATGTCACTTGTAACCGAATCTTGAGCAATATCATTCACATGGCACTGGTCTTCAACAGTCCTCCAAGTGGACATTGCAAGTACCTCCTGCTACCTTGCCCAAAAGATTCACCATTGTACTTGTTCATGCACAAGAGAATGATCACACAAGAAAATCTAATAGACTCCAAGACACACGTGATCCCAATTTCCAGGCGCACTTCCAGACTTTGTAATGAGTTTTCCCATCCTGAGACTGAATCACAGGCACAATTGCACCACTTCTACCCAGTGATATTTACAGAAAACATAACGAGACTCACTTAAAGGTATCAATAACAGTTCTTGTTTCAGATTATGATGTGCTTCAGTGCATTCGTAAGTTATGTTTCCCATGCAAAACTACTGAAAACTGATATCAACTGCAGACTGACATTATACCAGCAGAAGCTGCAGCCCACCTTAAAATGTTTTTTTTAACCTTTGGAAACTTTGGATATAGGCAGCACTGTTCAATTCTACTTGCAAAACAAGGTCAGCAGCTAGTCCTAATTTTTTAAAAATCAAAATACTTCTGATGCTGGAAGTCTGAAATGAAAAGAGAAATTGCTGAAGAAACTCAGCAAGTCTGTGTAGAGAAATACAAAACAGGTGTTTCAAATCCAGTATGACTCCTCCTTGGAACAGTTCAGTCCAAATCTCAAGACTTGTAGGGCCTCATCACTTCGAGAAACAAATGGATAGAATTTTTAAAAATTCATTTCTGGGATGTGTGTGTTGCTGGCTGGCCAGCATTTATTGCCTGTCCCTAATTGCCCTTGAGAAAGGGGTTGAGAGCTGCTTTCTTGAACCACTGCAGTCCACTTGCTGTGGGTTGGCCCAGAATGCAGGTAGGGAGGGAATTCCTGGATTTTGACACAGCAACAGTGAAGGAATGGTGATATACATCCAAGTCACTGGAAGGTGATAATGCTCCCATGTATCTGATGCCCTTGTCCTTCAAGATGAAAGCAGTCACATACTTGAAAGGTGCCAACTGAGGATCTTCAGTGAATTTCTGCAGTACGTCTTGTAGATAGTACACACTGCTGATACTGAGCATCAGTGGTGGAGGGAGTCAATGCTTGTGGATGTAATGGCAATCAAGCGAGCTGCTTTATCCTGGATGGTATCAAACTACTTGAGCGTTGTTGGAACTACACTCATCAGGCAATTCATACTCATGAATTGTGCCTTATAGATGATGGACAGAATTTAGGAAGTCTGGAGGTAAATCACTTGCCATAGTGTTCCTAGCCTCTGACCTGCTATTGTATCCTCTGTGTTTGTGTGGTGAGTCCAGTTGAGCTTCTGGACAATGATGCCCCTCAGGATGTTGATAGTGAGGGATTCAGTGATGGCAACATCATTGAATGTCAAGGGGTGGTGGTTAGATTCTTTTATTGGTGATGGTCATACCTTGGTATTTGTGTGGCGTGAATATTACTTGCCACTTGTGTGCCCAAGCCTGGATATTGTCCAGATCTTGTTGCAATTGAACATGGACTGCTTCAGTATCTGAGGAGTTACAAATGTGCTGAACATTGTACAATTTTCAGTGAACTTCCCCATTCCTGACCTTATGAGGGAAGGTCATTGATGAAGCAGCTGAAGAAATTTGGGTCTCGGACACTGTCCTGACGAATTCCTACAGAGAGGTCCTGCAGCTGAGATAATTGACCTCCACAAGCACAACCATCTTCCAATGCACTAGGTATGACTCCAATCAGCAGAGAATTTGCCCCCGATACCCATTGGTTCAAGTTTTGCTAGGGCTCCTTGATGCGGCACTCATTCAAATGCAGCCTTGATGTCAAGGGCTGTAACTCTCACTTCACCAACTTAGCTCTTTTGTCCATGTTTGAACAAAGGCTGTAATGAGGTCAGGAGCTGAGTGGCCCTGGCGGAATACAAACTGGGCATCATTGTGCAGGTTATTTCTGACAGGTACTATTTGATAGCATTCTTGATGAACCCTTCCATCACTTTACTGATGATCAAGAGTAGACTGATGGGATGGTAATTGGTCGGGTTGGATTTGTCCTACATTTTATGTACAGGACATACCTGGACAATTTTCCATATTGTTGGGTAGGTGCCAGTGTTGGAACTGTACAGAAACAACTTGGCAAATGGAGCAGTAAGTTCTGGAGCACATGTCTTCAGTACTATTGCTGAAGTGTTGTTAGGGCCCATAGCCTTTGCAGTATCCAGTACCTCCAATTGTTTCTTGATAATGTGGAGTGAATCAAATTGTCTGAAGATTGGCATCCGTGGTGGTGGGACCACTGCAGGAGGCTGAGATGGATTGTTCACTCGGTACTTCTGGCTAAAGATTTTTGCAAAAGCTTCAGTTTATCTTTTGTACTGATGTTCTAGGCTGTTCCATCACTGAAGCTGGGGATATTTTTGGAGTCTCCTCCTCTAGTGAGTTGTTTAATTGTCCACCAGCATTCAGAACTGGATATGTCAGGACATCAGAGCTCAGATCTGATCTCTTGGAGTTTACAGAGCTATGAGGTGGCAGATTGTGCTGGAGTACAGTTTTGCTGCAGTTGATAGTCCACAGTGCCTCACAGAGGCCCGATAGAAAAGGTTGAATACATATTAAGAAGGACTGTGAACTTCTGGTGCTTGTTAATGGCCAATACACAGGAGGATGTCATGAGGCTTTAATCATTTGACAAGACAGCCTTGAGCAAGATCTTGAGATGAACAATGAATCACAACTGTTGACCAGTCATCAGGGATATCCGTTAAGGTCATTGGTCATTGCTCCAGTAAAGCATCTGCTGACAGTGTGGGGAAAACAAATAATTAAGCCGCTGGAACTGCAAGATGCTTAATGGAGCAGACAATAATAAGCGTTTGAAGTGCACTTTAGGCACCTGAATAAATCAGATAGAACTTTGCACTACTGTCCAGCAAGAGTCTCCACCATAGTCTGCACAATGTTGCTGTGCTGCAATGTTTCCTATTGTCTGAAAGTGGAGGGAATGATGATGAAGAATACAGAGAAGGCTATTTATACCTGCATCAGGAGGAGGGGGGAGCCAGAGAAAGAAGACACCAATTTAGCACTAAGTGCATTCAATAAATAAAAGTTTGGAAATCATCTAGAATTGCGTCATAAAGACTTGCAGTGATCCTCAAAGAAAGAGTGCTAGTTTTACAGTGAATTAAAGGTCTGTTGGAGCAGTCACTGCTGGGATATTGAACTGCCTTCTCTAATTGTTGAAGTTCGTCTGGTGTGGGTCACCAACAGTGCAGTTGGGAAGGGGGTTCTGGGATGTTGGTCTGTCACTCAAGAGGGAACTCTAATATATTTCTACATCAAAGTGGTGTGTGGCTTGGTGGGGATCCTGTGGTTAATTGTGTTCCTCTGGCCTTAACTTCCATTCTAGGATCATTGGCACAGAGCCCTAAGAAATCCAAACTCCATGGATCCAACCCTGAAAACTGACTTTCTGCTCTTTGAATTTTTTGATTTTGGGGTTGAGGCAAGTTGGCATTGGGTGAGGCCTGTAGTTGGGACAGGCAACCATGAAAGCAACTAAGAGACTGCAGAGTTCCTGAGGTGGGTTGAGCACAAGTGGGGCACATGGTGAATACTCAGAACTTCCCTCCTGCTCTCACTCCCTCATTCACATGTCCCATCTAAGCCAAAATATTCCCCTGTACTCATTCCTCATTAGTACCTCCAGCATGTGCCCCTTTACCCAACCATTGTGACCTCTCATTCCCCATGCCACTCTATGCCCATCTACCCATCTGTCTGATTCCTACACCATCTTAATGCCATTTTCCAGCCACCATCCCTCCCCCTTTCATCAACCGTGTGCCTCATTGAATATCTAAAAGCATCCATGTACATAGAAAAATATATTTCTATTGCTTTCCTTTTTATAATGCAGACCACGCTCAGTTCAGACAAGCAAAGTCATTCACAAATGCACATTTTGGCACATTGACACTGAACTAATTCCCCAGACACCAGTACCCCACCACCAAGTCACCCTTTACTCACCTGTGAAGAGTCCTTCACACTGATCCAGTTCCCTCAAAGCCAGTTCTCAGAGTGAATGGGATATCTGACACCCCTGTTCTTATCTGTCAGCCAGGGCTCCCTGATTTGACCAGATTAACAGCCCCAATCGGGGAACTCATATGCTATGAGGTCCATCGAGCTGACCACATTACAATTACTACATCCATCCCCTCCTAAGTCCGTGGATGGAAGTCTGTTCTTTGTCATGTAGCCTCTCCTGGGATGTTTTCACATGTAGTCCAGTTCCTCTGAGTCAGCCTCAGATGCAGACAATGTGCACCAGACCATAGCCCACCTCTTGCATCTGGAATGTCTTTTCTCCTGGCGACAAAGATGTCGCTGTGGTGATACCCGTTATGGCCATCTCAGATTCAGAGGTTGTTTCCATGCCCGATGGAGAGGGGGAGCCCAGCCTTTCCGGTGTTGTTCTGCACTACTTGCGAGTTCTCAGCTATAATTTGGTTCACACACTTGTTCAGGACTGTAGCATCTGCCCAAACTTTATAGTTCACTGGATCTGACCTCACACCAACCATGCCTCTTACACATGTGGGACTATTTCCATGGTCCCTAAACAAAGCTTCATCCTCTGAAGTAAACTGTCTCTCTCATTTAGCAGAGTCTGGTGTCCTCATTCCTGATGGGTTTTTTTATAAAGAGGCCTGCTGCAGCCAAAAATGGCTGAGGATATAAATTAGGAGGCCATGTGGCAAGAGATAGAATATCTCACCTAAAAAGGTGTAATGATTTTTAAATAACAACCCTTCAAAGTGGAGGAGGAGGAGGCAGTAAAAAACCAATTGGATTGTGATCTCTTGTGACAAGACAAATAATACGAGGCTGACAACTCATGCTAAACAGGAAGGAACCCCGTATGGATTATGACCAAACTTTCAGACACATTTTGTGTTTGCCTTTGGAAAATACTGAAGGACAAGGGTTAAAAAGACCATTCCAACTCCACTGGACTATAGTAATGGGACTGAGGTTCGCATGTGCGCCAGTAAGTTATGTACCTGTGTGTACCAGCTGGGTTTCGACTATTCCCTTGTCACCTCCTGTGTGGCAGGCAAAAGAAATATCTCAGTCTAGCTAGCTAGCAAGCTGCACGAAAGGAGACAAGGCAACAACAGGACTGACTCTAACTCTGAATGCTGGAATTGAGTCATGGTTGAAAGGAATCAGAACAATAGAACCTGAACCAAACTACAAATTGAAGTATCTTGAAATCAATTGTTCAGCCTCCAATGTCAATGTAACCTCAACTACAAAGTTCACAATGTTCAACTATCTGCTCTTCACATTCCCTTTCGCAAACTGATCCATTTATCTTTTTCTTTGTTAAACTTTCATCGTTTTATCCTTTACTTATTTCTAATCTGTGCCTATATGTTGAGTTGCTAATTCTTCTTTCAAGTCAAGAAAGCTTGGTTAAATTATTTCTGATCAGTTCATATGCGACTAGGAGAAAGTTATCCACAAGGCAAGGGTGCTTTATAAATCAACTTGTATCAACCAACTGAGGAAAGGGCGTGGGGGGGAAGGGTGGTGGTGGTGGGTGGGTGGCACGGGGTGGGGGGGGCAGGGTGGGAGTGTGGGGGGGGGAATGGTGTGGGGAACTGTAACAAATTGAAACATTATGCAGGATTTACAAGTAATATGGATGACACTTGATGCTATAAATAAAGTCCTCAATTTATCTTTGAAGGCTTCTCAGATGTAGCAGATTGCACACAGTCACCTCATCTTCTTTACATCCTGGAGTTTGTTTTTGTTTTTGTTTTGTCTCCGCTCAGTTCTAATGCAGCATCATCTCATTTGTTGTTCCTTGGGGGAAAAAAATGTGCAACTTCATTAATTGATTGCTTTCACTGATTTATATAATTCTCATAAAGCAATAAATTGAATGATGTCCTTTTACTCTTAGCCATTAGGGAATCAGCCTATATATCCTGCATAACATTCTTGTACGTTCTTATCTGTACATCAGAACCCTGCCATTGGGCAAAGACCTTACTCCACAGGACCAGGTGCATGTTGGTGTGTAATGGCCACCTCACGTTAACAGAAGTGACACACGGACATCCTCTACCCACTCAACATGAACACTGGAACATCAGAACCCCCATGCACAACCCCAGCAGTGACAGGCCTGAACAACACATTGCTATTGTTGGTGCTATGACATTGACATCATGAGATAAGTAATTAGGGAACTAAATCTGCAATCCCATGATCCTTTGACTCACCCTAATCCATCTGGTAAGGAGGCAGATTTCATTCCCTACTGGACATGAGTGGATCAAACAAGTTTTTAAGACAATCAACAGTGGTTAAATAGTCACATTAGAATCTCTTATAATGCCACGTTTTTAATCCATGGTGGAATTTGAATTTATGTCTTCAGAGCATTATTCTGTGATTTGGCTTAGTAGTCCAAAGATGTCTTATTCATGGCTGAGATAGATTGATATTTAGTCAGTAGAGGAATCAAGGGTTATAAGGAAAAGGCAGGAAAGTGAAGCTGAGGATTATTGCATCAGTTATGATCTCATAGAATGACAGAGAGCTGAACACGTCAACGTGAACACTCTATGGTCTGTGATTTTATTACAGTTTCTAGATGCAGAAGGCAGGACATTTCAATCCATGAAACTCATCAAATTACTCTGTTAATCCAATAGCTGAATGACAGAACAACATAAACACTTACTTCCGAGATGACCAATAAATACTCTCCAAAAATGATGCTTAATAGACAGTCAAATATTTTTTAAAATCCCCAATATCCACATTATGCCAAATGCTCAAAGGATAGCAATGGAGTAAACTGTTCAACATTTCAAGCATTTTATCCATTTAACAAGGTCATGGCTGATCTGGTTGTGGTCTCAGCACAACTTTCTAACTTGATCTCCATAACCCTTAATTACCTTATCTATCAAAATCTATATAAATGCATCCTTAAATAATGCAGTGATGTAGCCACAACTTCTATCTTTGGAATAGACCCTCCAAGAGAAAATCAATCTCCTTATATCTTAAAACTGAGATCTCTTACTGTAAAGCAATGTCTCCTTCTTCTCGTCTCCTCGAAAATAGGAAATAACTTCACCGTATCCATCCCTTCAAGTCTCTTCAGGTTCTCATATGTCTCAACAAGATCAACACTCAGTCTTTAAAACTTCAATGTGTGTTTCACCTTCCTTCATGAGAAGTCCTTCATCTCCAGAATGAGTCAAGAGAACATTCTCTGAACTGCTGCTAATACAGCTATGACTTTTTCCAAGTAAGGAGACCCAAATTGTATACAGTATTCCAGATGTGTGACCTTGTACATGTAATAAATCTTCCCTGCTTTTAGATTCCTTTTCTTTTGCAATAAATATCAACATTCCATTTGCTTCAGTAGCATTTGCTGGATATAACTGAATAGTTTTATTGTGTTTCATGGACCAGGACACCCAGATACCTCTGTACCTGAGTTCTGCAATCTCTCTCCATTTAAATGTCATATTGCTTTTCTATTCTTCCTTCCAAAGTGGGTAACTTTACATTTTCGTACACCGTCACGTACTGTTATGATCCCAGCTAATGTTGTTACTAGATCAGATCCCAGACCGAAAACTAACTTGATAGCTCATATTTTGTTCTTTTTGTTTGGATTTAGCAAAGTGATCTCTCACTAAAACACAAGGATGTAATTTTGCAGGTTTGGTTTTAAGAATAAAACAGAAGTTTATTACATTAAATGAACAAAATTAAAATTTAATAAACCAGACAACACAATATACAGATATTGAAACACTGAGTAAAATATAATCCCATTAATCCTTAAAAAAAGACTACCCCTTTACAATATTCACTCCAAAGAGAATCCTTTCACTTTCACATCTTGATTTAATTGTGACTGCCACTCCCCATCTTGAGAATTTGATAGTCCTCATCCTGGAGGAGCTTGTTAGAGGACACAATGCAGTAAAGAGTCAATCACACAGGCATGGGTCTGGAGTTACATGCAAGCCAGATTGATGAAGATGGAAGACTTCCTTCTCTCAAGGTCATCAGAGAATCAAATAGATTTTATTTATAAAAACCAACAATGGTTCTCTTCAATTTTTTAATTCTTTGTATTCACGGCTGAGTTTGTTGTTGTCTTTTCTGGTGCCTAGACTGCTGTGTGGCAGTCTGTCTGATTTTGTTCCTTTGAAACCTTAGACCAGTTTAATAAAACTGAATGGCTTGCTAGAAGCATTCCCTCTAATATTCTTCCTGGTTGTGCAGGCCTCCAAGGCCAGGCCTAGTAGCAATTTCTGGAACTGGAAGTCATGGCTTAGTCAGCCAATGGCAGTCACTATGCTCAGCTGAGAGAGAACATTTCTTGCTCGGCCATTTCAGAAGGCAACCAAGAGTTAACCATTTTATTGTGAGTCTGGAGTTACATCCAGGTGAGGATAGAATGGACTTTAGTGAGCCAGGTGAGTTTTTAACAACAATTATTGATGGTTTCATGCTTATCGTTAGTTTTTAAATTCTAGATCTTTTAAAGCTTCCAATTCCATAATGTGCCATTGGAGATCAGAATCAAAAGTGTGGCTTTGGAAAAGCATATCAGGTCAGGCAGCATCCGAGGAGTAGAGAGTCAATGTTTCGGGCATAAGCCCTTCATCAGGGTGCTTTACTAGCCCCACATTTTTCATCACCGGATCACGAGTCAAGTAACAATGACATGATTTCATCATTTTCCTAGTGGTACTCCTCTGAATTTTTACGAAATTTTACAGTATTCCTTTCAATTTGATACAATCATTAACTTTTATATTTAGCCAAGCATGATGCATCACTCTTAAGTCTTTGTTCTTTCTAAATTGGATAGGTTTTTGCTAAGATTTATTCGGTATCACCTTAAAGGTCTGCCAAAGCATCTCTGTTGTCCTAACTGTGAACCTGGATGGCTTGTTTACTTTTGCGATATCTACCTTCATACCCTTATAATTCCCATTACTCCATTCTATGGCATTAACCTTAGACCAACACTTCTCTTCAAATTGAATGTGAAATTCTATTAAATTATGATCGCTGTCACCTAGAGTGATAACTGAGAGCTCCTTTGCAATGAGGATGTTGATTAGACCTGTCCTATTGCTCATCTCAGGTCAAAATAATCTGCTTCTTGGTTGGTTCTGGAACTATTATAAAACATTGCGATTCACCCTGACTTCATGTTCCAGGCTACATTTGGCAATCTGATTCATCCACAATACATGCAACTTAAAATCATCCATGCTTATTGTTGTACCTTTCCAACATGACCCATTTATGTCTTCCCGCATATTCTGTCTGACAGTATAAATACTGCTAGAGTGCCTATAAACCACTCCCACAAGTGACCTCTTACCTTTCCTGTTTCTTATCTCTACAAAAACTGATTCTACATATGCTCTTTTGAGCTAAGATAATTTCTCATTGCAGTATAATTGACATATTTAATTAACAGAAATACTCCACTGCTGTTTCTTAGCTTCGTACCTTTTTAAAATATCAATATTCATGGTCACCCTGCAATTAATCTCTGTGAAGATAATTAGGTTCTACATATTTATTTCTAAATATGCAACAATTCATGCATTATGCTATGTGTGCTGCAGATAAATGAGCAGGAGAGGAGGACTGGAGACAGTCACAAGCACCTAAAAGAGCTTGCAAGAGTGAATGTGGACACCAGAGAAAACAGCATAAAGAGAAGAGAACAAAGCGTAAGAGTTATTTCATGGGAAAGTTGTATCTTGATAAATTGTTGAGCAGTTGCATATAGGGACTGTACATCAACACCAGTAGCTTCAAAGAACATATATTCCTAAATAGATAAATAAAGAGAATACATGCACAGGAAATTGATAAGTCATGGGATAAAAGGGACAGCAACAACGTGAATATAAACTTAGATAGTGATAGGAAGCAAAGACTAATGGTTGATGGATAATTTCTTTGGGCTGGAGGTAAGTTTGGCATGGATTTCTCTAGGCTCAATATCAGGAACCTTGCTTTTCCTAAACTCTCTAGATCTTGGTGTGTAAGGAACTATTTCAGTTTTTGGAGATGAGAGGATCCGTGTCGAACTTCAAAGGACATTAACACATTGGTAGAGTGGGCAGACAGGTGGAAGTTGAATTCAATACAGAAAAATATAAGGTAATGTACTTTGTGACAAGGAATATGTGCCTATGTTACAGCTCCCACTTTCTCTAGTACTGCTGTCAGTGCCTCATTAACTGAAACCCATTTCTCCCACACCATGCCTTAAGTTACGCATTTATTTCTCTAATCCTATTTACTCCACACCAATTTGCTTATGTTCCATATAATAATCCAGAAATTATTATCTTCGATGTTATGCATTTTCAATTCATCCCTAGCTGCTCATAACCATTAAGCAGAATGTCCTTCCTCATCCCATCTCTGTTGCTGACAGCCACATGGACCATGCAAATTGCAAGTTGCCCTTCAACCAAGCACAGAAGTTTCGAAATTCAATATCTGGGAGAGATTTCTGAAAAACACGTCAAGGGTGATTGCAGGAGTTCATCCAGAATCAATTATTAACAATTTTCCATGTCAATTTTGGACTGATTGCCTCCTCCTGCCTTAGTTCTGTCATTGGACAATAGACAGTGTATGACTTCTCAATGACACTGAAATCATCTTGCAAAGCCAATTACAACTTTGGATGTTAAAATGGGGTTTTCTTGTAATTTCTTCAATAATCCAAATAAAACATGGAAAGAAAAAAAATTAACAAAGAATAAAATCGAGAGACAACTGATAGAATTGAGGAGTTGCAGTATCAAGTATATTTTTGAGAATGAAATGAAAGTGAGAAAAAGAAAATTGAAGCAATAAAAGTTCATCAAACAAAGAAAACCAAAATTCAGGGAATGAAAATGAAGACCATGAGAAAAAGGAAGGCATTCAGTGCTCATTTATTGAGTTGGCTGTTATGTCTTAATGACAAACTGTGAATAGTATAGTGCTGTACTCAAATGTCAACTTTGCTAAAGTGTTATGTAAATTTTCATATGCTGTACAGTGAGCTAATCATAGCTATTAAATGATTTTCTAACACCGAACACAAGTGCAATTGTAATGGTGACTTTATAATAAGGAATAAGTCAGTGGAACAGGACCCATTTATTCCCACTAATTTGTTAGTGGGTTGGAGATAATGAGGGTGGTGAAAGAATGAGGTGAATAATATGTGGAGAAATAAGCCCATGTGATTTGTGTTCTTGTCAGCAGGAGTTGCACAGTGATAACAATGTGAGGAAATGAATGTGTAAGGCAAGAAAGGGTGAGAGTGAAACAAATGACAAAAAAAAGAAGAAAGGAACAGAAAAGAAATAAAATAGAAAAAATAAAATAAAGATTTACCTTTAGGAAAGACTACTTTTAAAAATTCACAGGCTTTTCCCCCCACCTCACCATAGGAACATTCCTTCAATAGAGACTATATCAACACCAGTTATAATTAGGTAATTTTTAGTCATCAATTTTTTACTTGGGAGTTTTGCTACTTAGATTTTATGGATTTGATTCAATGGTCACTTAAATTCATGAGTACATTTTGAAGTAATAAAAATCTCTGTTCCCCACATATTTAATGGTAAATGGGCACAGCCTGAATTCAGTTGAGAAAGTTACTTTTTATATTAGGATTGGTGTATGTGCAAATTCATGATTTCACTGTTTTGCAGTTTCTTCTTGTGCAGGACTTATTTTTAAAAGTGGAGTTCAAATATTTTCTCTTAAATTTGCAGCGGAAGAATTAGAAATCCCTTCCATGGATTCTGCTTTAAGGTTGAACACATATGACGTGGATTTACAATGCTGTGTCAGAATCATCATGTTCCTAGAATTAACATGCAAAACCATCTTCTTCTTGATCTTACACTGAGCAATGACCTACAGGGAGCTGTAAATATCAGAGTAACTGCACAGAAAATTTGTAATGTGCTTTGGGATGCTGATCATCATTCAAGATGACCTCTGCTAAGTATATGCCTCTGAATTACTGGCAGCAGAAATTTGTTTAGCAGAAACAGCATGTTACTCTGCAACTTTGTATGATTCATTTATTTATTGACATGCATAGCTTGTTACAAATTACAGTGAAAATGTTGTGTGATATTGCCACTCTCCAACGCCATCTTAAAACATTAAAAAAAAACAAAACACAGAATATAAAGGCAGAAAAATGAAGAAATAAAGTGTACAACTTTACAGTCCTCCTTGCTAAGTGCTGCACCATGGGTCATAGGCCAGGCATGAGTGCCCTTTGCTATGCCACCATTGCTGGAATGAAAGTCACCACTCTTCGATGCCATCTCAGTGCCATCTTTAGTTGCATTGGTGACAAAGTTATTGTCATTTATTGAGTTATACAATCATAGAGTCATCGAGGTTTACAGCACAGTCAAAAGCGATCACCTAGCTATTCTAATCTAATGTTTCAGCACTTGACCCATAGTCTTATACACCGTGGCATCACAAATGTTACACCTGAATACTTCATAAATGTTATGGCAGATTTCACCTGTCCCAGCCTTATAGAGTGTGGTTTGAAAAAAAAATCTTTCTTCACATCACTCTAAATCTCCTGTCCCTGACCTTAAATGTATGCCCCCTGTTCTTGATCTCTCCACCAAGGAGAAAAGTTCCTTCCTGTCTACCCTGTCTAATTTTACCATGTCTCCCCTCAATCCTCTCTGTTCCAAAGGAAAACAACAACATAATAACCAATCTTCCTTCATAACTAAAACTCTTCAGCCGGGAACATCTGGAGAAATCACCTTTGTACCCCCTCCAGTGCAATCACATCCCTCCTGTGATATGGATTCAAGAACTGCACACAATACTCTAGCTATGGTCTAATTTTTATAGTGTTAGGATAACCTCTTTGGCTCTCAAACTCCTTGTCTCCGCTAATAAAGACATGTCTTCTATATGTGTTCTTAATCAAATTGTACATCTATCCCATTACCTTATCAGACCCAGTAGACATGCACATCAAAGTCCCTCTGATACTCAGCGTTTCACAGGGTCCAACCATTCATCATTGATTCCTGTCTTTGTTTGTCCTGCCTAAGTGTATCACCTCACACTTATCTGGATTGAATTCCATTTGCGACTGATCAGCCCACCTGACCAGCCTATCTATAGCCTTCTCTGATCAAAGGCTATGCTCATTATTATTTACCACACCGCCAGTTTTGGTATCATCTGCAAACTTATTAATCAACCTTCCCATATTCAAGTCTAAATCAGCTTGGACCCACCACTAATGGGTGGCATAACTTAATGGAACATAGGCTTCTATGTACAAAAGCACACCTCAATAATCACTTGAATTTTAGCGCTTACATTTCAAATGCTTGTGCCCAGAAATACTTATAGAGTGTAAAATAACTACCAAAGCAGAAAATAGATTAAACTTTGTTGTGAATAAGTAAGCTGTTCCAAACAGCCATAATCTTTTACACCTTTTTCTTACTGTGACCTACAGCATGTTAGCTCATTATAATAGTTCCTTTCAGAGACGAGGGAAAGACAGTTTTATTGGCTCAGAATGTTTAAATTTATGCTGAGCGTTGTCCCTGCTGTAGGAAACAATGTTTCAATGGTTTTGGTGAACTGTTACATTTGTCCTCACTAAGGATGCAATATACTTTCTGTTCCTTCCAAAGCATTTTATGCCATTAATTTACGTGATATTAAGACTCAGATTCCTGAATCAGGTATGGAGAAAGACAGGAGTCATAAGGAACTAGGGGAAATAAATGCTGATGTCTTGAAAACAATCTACATTTCAGAAGAGGAGGTACTGAAGATTGTAAAAAAACATAAAGGTGGATAAATCTCTGGGATCTGATCAAGTGTATCCTCGGCTGTGATGGGAATTCCCATCCATGGACTCCATCTACACTTCTCATTGCCTGAATCCAAATTGAACTCCATCTGCCACTTCTCAGCCCATGAGCCCAGTTGATCAAGATCCCTTTGTAATCTTAAATAACCCACTTCACTGTTGAATATACCACCAATTTTGGCATTATCCGCAAATTTACTAACTATTCCTCCAAAGTTGTGTATATAAATGACAAACAATATGTATGCTGCACTGATCCCTGGCCTCCAGTTTGAAAAACAACCCTCCACCATCACACTTTGTCTCTTCCCATCACGTCAATTTTGTATCAATTGACAAGCTCTCCCTGAATCTCATGTGATCTAACTCTACTTATCACTCTATCATGCGGAGCCTTGTCAAAGGCTTCACTACAAGTCTACCCCTCTTCCCTCAACAATCTATTTCGGGACTTCCTCAAAAAAACTCAATCACATTTGTGAGACGTGATTTCCCATGCATAAAGCCATGCTGACTATCACCTAATCATTTCTTGCCTATCCAAATGCATATAAATCATATCTCTCAGAATACCCTCTGACATCTTAACCACCACTGACATCAGGTTCACTGGCCTAAAGTTCCCAGGCTTCTTAAATAAAGGCACAATATTAGCCACCCTCCAGTTCCTAGCACCTCACCTGTATTTATAAATGGTACAAAAACCTCTGCTTGAGGCCCTGCAATTTTTTTCCGTAACTTGATTTGATTTGATTTGATTTATTGTTGTCATATGTATCTAAGTACAGTGAAAAGTTTTGTTTTACGAGCGGTAGAGTCAGATCATAACAAGCAAAGACATCCAGATCATAGGATACTTAGACAGACTGAGCCATGCAAGGTTACAACAGGAAGTGCACACAAGCAAGGTCAACATTAGATTTGAAGTTAGAGAGCCCATTCTGCAGTCTAATGGCAGCAAGGAAGAAGTTGGCATGGTGGCTCATTGAATAGGAAATTCGACGTTTCGGGCATAAGCCCTTCATCAGGAAGGATGAATTTCCTATTCCTTGGATGGATTCCTGATGAAGGGCTTATGCCCGAAACGTCGAATTTCCTATTCCTTGGATGCTGCCTAACCTGCTGTGCTTTAACCAGCAACACATTTTCAGCATGGTGGCTCATTGGTTAGCTTCTGCCTCACAGCGCCAGGGACTCAGGTTCAATTCCAGCCTTGGGTGGCCATCTATGTGAAGTTTGCACAGGTTTTTGTGTGGCTTCGTCCGAGTGCTCTGGTTTCCTTCCACAGTCCAACGATGTGCAGATCAGGTGAATTGGCCATTCTAAATTGCTCATAGTGTTAGGTGCATTAGTCAGAGCGAAATGGGTCTGGGTGTGTTACTCTTTGGAGGGTCAATATGGACTTGTTGGACCAAAGGGCCTGTTTCCACACTGTAGGGAATCGAATCTAATCTGTTCTTGAACCTATTGATGCATGTGTTCAGCTTCTGGATCTTCTGCCTGATGGAAGAGGTTCGAAGAGAGTATAACCAGGGTAGGGGGGGCTTTGATGGTCTTGACAGCCTTTCCATGGCAATGAGAAGTGTAGATGGAGTCCATGGATGGGAATTCCCATCACAGCTGAGGATACACTTGATCAGATCCCAGAGATTTATCCACTTTTATGTTTTTTTACAATCTTCAGTACCTCCTCTTCTGAAATGTAAATTGTTTTCAAGACATCAACATTTATTTCCCCTAGTTCCTTATGACTCATGTCTTTCTCCATACCTGATGCAAAATATTCATTTAGTATCTCTTCATCTTAGATCTCAGCAATAACCAATGACTCTCTTGTCGCAGCGGTGCCACCCAGAGAAATGGCCACAACCGGAACTGCATCCACTCTCTGATGGTGATTTTTACTGAAACTGGACTGGGAGATGCGTAGGTAAGGTTTTGGCAGGGTCAGGTCAGGAACCCGAGAAAGGGGCCAATGGGGAGAAAGCCATGGTGGACACAGTAAGGATCGACAAAACCCTTGCAGTCAGGGAAGACTTGGGGGATATCTTTGACAGGCCCGGGGTCCATAACTGAGGTATCCCACCACCTCTCCTGCCAACACCCTTAGCAGTGAGAGCAGCTGGTCTTCAAACTTGGCACTGGCCTCTGCCAGCAGCAGCACAAATTGCAGCAGGGTCGAGAAGGGGTCTTTCAGGAGCTGTTAACTGACCATGTAAGGGCCTTAATTGGCCCAAGGCGGCTGGAGAGCCCAACATCTCCGCTGCCATGTTTGGAGTTGTGACAAAATTCAGACTGAGAGGTTAGATACCAGGAAAAGCCTACATGGTACAATGCCAAGTATTACCAATATTTTATTCTGCCCCATCTGCCAACCAACTGGCCTCATAGACAGCATCAATTTCTATACTGTTGTTAATGCTGCTTAACACGGTTTCTCTGGTTCTTGCATTTTGGCATATGCTGGCCTCTATTTACACTGTATTCTATGATTCTAATGTAATTAGTAAGGATCAGAGTAAATTGGCATTAATAAGATTATTACACAAAGAACAAAGAAAATTACAGCACAGGAACAGGCCCTTCAGCCTGCGCCAATCCAGATCCTCTATCTAAACCTGTTGCCTATTTTAAAGGGAGAAGAGCAGACAAAGGAAGCACATGGTGAGGACAGTGCAGGAGAGAGAGAGAGAGAGAACCTGCACAGTTACCGCCTTTGCTGTTTTTGAATTCACATTTTCTGGACATCGGAGTACATCTGGGAAAATTAACAAACAGTGAATTTCACAACTAATCTTGGAGGAACTGGTTTGGGCGAAGTTCATAACACAGAATCAGATAAGTTAATTGTTGTTTTAAGTCTGTCCAAGAGAAAGGCTGTATTAGTGAGTACAGTGGGTTCTTTCTTGATTATGTGTTTTTGGAGATAAATCTCTTGATTAAACTTAAAATATAAGCCATTGCTCTTAATTTAACCTAGTGCAATGTTTTGTAGAGGAATAAGACGGTGTTATTTTCTGGGTCTGTAGATTGTGAAGGAGCAAAAATGGCCTTTGCAGTGATATGTACTTCTTGTCAGATGTGGGAGTTTAAAGAGAGTTTAAGGGTTACTGCGGATCATATCTGCCATAAATACTTTTGGATGTGAATCTTATCAGATCGAGTGGATCGGTTGGAGAGACAGATAGAAGTGATGAGGAATTTCCAACAGCAACAGTATGTGATGGATGGCAGTTATAGGAAGGGGGGAAAGTTTCAGATACAGTCACATAGATGGGTTAACTCCAGGAAGGGTGAGAGAGGTCGGCACCCAGGGCAGGAGTCTTTTGTGGATATTCCCATTTCAAACAGGTATGCTGTTTTGGAAAATGTAGGGAGTTATGGATTTTCAGGGGAATATAGCACGAGCAGCCAAGTTTCTGGTATTGAGACTAGCTCTAATGCAATGAGGGGTATGTTGGCTTCCAAGAGATCAATTGTGTTAGAGGACTCTGTAGTCCGAGGTACAGAAAGATGTTTCTGGTGCCAGGATCAAGGATGTCTCAGAGAGGGTGCAGAATGTTCTCACTGGAGAGAGGGGCCAGCAAGAGGTCATTGTCCACATTGGAATCAACGATATAGGAAGGGAAAAGGTTGAGATTCTGAAGGGAGATTACAGAGAGTTAGGCAGAAATTTAAAAAGGAGGTCCTCAAGGATAGTAATATCTGGATTACTCCCAGTGCTACGAGCTAGTGAGGGCAGGAGTAGGAGGATAGAGCAGATGAATGCATTGCTGAGGAGCTGGTGTATGGGAGAAGGATTCACATTTTTGGATCATTGGAATCTCTTTTGGGGTAGAAGCGACCTGTACAAGGAGGATGGATTGCACCTAAATCAGAAGGGAATTAATATACTGGCAGGGAAATTTGCTAGAACTGCTTGGGAGGATTTAAACTAGTAAAGTGGGGGGTGGGGGGTGGCGGTGGGACCCAGGGAGATAGTGAGGAGAGAGATCAATCTGGGACTGGTACAGTTAAGAACAGGAGTGAATCAAACAGTCAGGGCAGGCAGGGACAAGGTAGGACTAATAAAGCAAACTGTATTTATTTCAATGCAAGGGGCCTAACAGGGAAGGCAGATGAACTCAGGGCATGGCTAGGAACATGGGGCTGGGATATCATAGCAGTTACAGAAACATGGCTCAAGGATGGGCAAGACTGGCAGCTTAATGTTCCAGGATACAAATGCTACAGGAAGGATAGAAAGGGAGGCAAGAGAGGAGGGGGAGTGGCATTTTTGATAAGGGATAGCATTACAGCTGTGCTGAGGGAGGATATTCCCGGAAATACATCCAGGGAAGTTATTTGGGTGGAACTGAGAAATAAGAAAGGGATATCATCTTATTGTGGTTGTATTATAGACCCCCTAATAATCAGAGAGAAATTGAGAAACAAATTTGTAAGGAGATCTCAGCTATCTGTAAGAAGAATAGGGTGGTTATGGTAGGGGATTTTAACTTTCCTAACATCGACTGGGCCTGCCATAGTGTTAAAGGTTTAGATGGAGAGGAATTTCTTAAGTGCGTACAAGACAATTTTCTGATTCAGTATGTGGATGTACCTACTAAAGAAGGTGCAAAACTTGACCTACTGTTGGGAAATAAGGCAGGGCAGGTGACTGAGGTGTCAGTGGGGGAGCACTTTGGGGCCACCGACCATAATTCTATTCATTTTAAAATCGTGATGGAAAAGGATATACCAGATCTAAAAGTTGAAGTTCTAAATTGGAGAAAAGTCAATTTTGATGCTATTAGGCAAAAACATTTGAAAGCTGATTGGAGGCAGATGTTCACAGGTACAGGGACAGCTGGAAAATGGGAAGCCTTCAGAAATGAGATAACAAGAATCCAAAGAAAGTATATTCCCGTCAGGGTGAAAGGGAAGGCTGGTCGGTAAAGGGAAAGCTGGATGACTAAAGAAATTGAAGGTTTGGTTAAGAAAAAGAAGGAAGCATATGTCAGGTATAGACAGGATAGATCGAGTGAATCCTTAGAAGAGTATGAAGAAAGTAGGAGTACACTTAAGAGGGAAATCAGGAGGGCAAAAAGGGGACATGAGATAGCTTTGGCAAATAGAACTAAGGAGAATCCAAAGGGTTTTTACAAATATGTTAAGGACAAAAGGGTAACTAGGGAGAGAATAGGGCCCCTCAACGATCAGCAAGGCAGCCTTTGTGTGGAGCTACAGAAAATAGGGGAGATACTAAATGAATATTTTGCATCAATACTTACTGTGCAAAAGGATATGAAAGATATAGACTGTAGGGAAATAGATGGTGACATCTTGCAAAATGTCCAGATTACAGAGGAGGAAGTGCTGGATGTCTTGGAATGGTCAAAAGTGGATAAATCCCCAGAACCTGATCAGGTGTACCCAAGAACTCTGTGGGAATTTAGAGAAGTGATTGCTGGGCCTCTTGCTGAGATATTTGTATCATCGATAGTCACAGGTGAGGTGCCGGAAAACTGGAGGTTGGCTATCGTGGTGCCACTGTTTAAGAAGTGCAGTAAAGACAAGCAGGGAACTATTGACTGGTGAGCCTGACCTCAGTGATAGGCAAGTTGTTGGAGGGAATCCTGAGGGACAGGATGTACATGTATTTGGAAAGGCAAGGACTGATTAGGGATAGTCAACATGGCTTTGTGCATGGGAAATCATGTCTCACAAACTTGATTGAGTTTTCTGAAGAAGTAACAAAGAAGATTGATGAGGGCAGAGCAGTAGATGTGATCTATATGGACTTCAGTAAGGCGTTCGACAAGGTTCCCCATGGGAGACTGATTAGCAAGGTTAGATCTCATGGAATACAGGGAGAACTAACCATTTGGATACAGAGCTGGCTCAAAGGTAGAAGACAGAGGGTGGTACTGGAGGGGTGTTTTTCAGACTGGAGGCCTGAGACCAGTGGAGTGCCACAAAGATTGGTGCTGGTCCTCTACTTTTTGTCATTTACATAAATGATTTGGATGCGAGCATAAGAGGTACAGTTAGTAAATTTGCAGAGCAAAGAGATCTTGGAGTGCAGGTTCATAGCTCCTTGAATGTGGAGTCGCAGGTAGATAGGATAGTGAAGAAGGCGTTGGTATGCTTTCCTTTATTGGTCAGAGTATTGAGTACAGGAGTTGGGAGGTCATGTTGCGGCTGTACAGGACATTGGTTAGGCCACTGTTGGAATATTGTGTACAATTCTGGTCTCCTTTCTATCAGAAAGATGTTGTGAAACTTGAAAGGGTTCAGAAAAGTTTTACAAGAATGTTGCCAGGGTTGGAGGATTTTTATAGGGAGAGGCTGAACAGGCTGGGGCTGTTTTCCCTGGAGCGCTGGAGGCTGAGAGGTGACCTTGTAGAGTTTTACAAAATTATGAGGGGCATGGATGGGATAACTGGACAAAGTCTTTTACCTGGGATCGGGGAATCCAGAACTAGAGCGCATAGTTTTAGGGTGAGAGGGGAAAGATATAAAAGAAACTTAAGGGGCAACTTTTCACGCAGAGGGTGGTACATGTATGGAATGAGTTGCCAGAGGATGTGGTAGAGGCTGGTACAATTGCAACATTTAAGAGGCATTTGGATGGGTATATGAATAGGAAGGATTTGGAGGGATATGGGCCGGGTGTTGGCAGGTGGGACTAGATGGGCTTGGGATGTCTGGTTGGTATGGACAGGTTGGACCGAAGAGTCTGTTTCCATGCTGTGCATCTCTATGACTTTATGTATCCCTCTGCTCCTTGCCCATTCATGTATCCATCCAGATACAACTGAATTGACGCTATCATGCCCACCTGTACTATCTCGCTGGCAATGCGTTCCAGACACCGACCATCCTCTGCGTAAAGAACTTTCTGTGCTTTTCTCCCTTAAACTTTTTCCCTCTCACCTTGAACTCGTGACCCTTAGTAATTGAGATCCCACTGTGGGGAAAAAAGCTTCTTGCTATCCACCCTATCTATATCTCTCATGATTTTGTAGCCCTCAATCAGATCCACCCACTCAACTTCCATCTTTCTAGTGAAAATAATCATAATCTACTCAACCTCTCTTCATAGCTAGTGTCCTCCATACCAGGCAACATCCTGGTGAACCTCCTCTGTACCCTGTCCAACGCATCCACATCCTTTTAGTAATGTGGCAACCCAGAACTATATGCAGTATTCCAAATGTAGCCAAACCAAAGTCTTATGTAAATGTAACATGGTCTGCCAACTCTCCTACTCAATAGCTGAAAATGTGTTGCTGGTTAAAGCACAGCAGGTCAGGCGGCATCCAAGGAACAGGAAATTCGACGTTTCATCCTGATGAAGGGCTCTGGCCCGAAACATCAAATTTCCTGTTCCTTGGATGCTGCCTGACCTGCTGCGCTTTAACCAGCAACACATTTTCAGCTCTGATCTCCAGCATCTGCAGACCTCACTTTTTACTCTTCTACTCAATACTCTGTCCAATGGAGGAAAGCATGCTGTATGCCTTCTTGACCACTTTATCGACCTGCTTTGTCACCTTCAGGGTACAATGGATCTGAACACCAAGTTCTCTGTACATCAATTTTTTTTCCCATGGTTTTTCCATTTACAGTATCATTCACTCTTGAATTGGATCTTCCAAAATGCATACCTCACATTTGCCCACATTGAACTCCATCTACCATTTCTCTGCCCAACTCTCCAATCTATCTATGTTCTGCTGCATTCTTTGACAGCCCTCTTCACTATATGGTACTCCACCAATCTTACTGTTATCTACAAACTTGTTAATCAGACCACCTTTACCTTCATCCCGATCATTCATGTATATTACAAACAACAGTGGTCTCAACATGGATCCCTGTGGAACATCACTGGTCACATTTCATGATCCTTTCAGCCCCTTTAATTTGAGAAACTCCCTTCCACTACTACTCTCTCTATCCTGCTGCCCAGCTAGTTCTCTAACCATCTAGCTCTTACACCCTGGACTCCATGTGATTTCACTTTCTCCATCAGCCTACCATAGGGAACCTTATCAAATGCCTTATTGAAGTCCATGTATATGAAATCTACAGCCCTTGTCTCATTAGTCAACTTTGTCACTTCCTCAAAGAATTCTATTAAATTGGCAAAATATGAATTTCCCTGCACAAAACCATGTTGCCTATCACTGATAAGCCCATTTTCTTCCAAATGTAAATAGATCCTATTCCTCAGTATCTTCTTCAGCAACTTCCCTACCACTGATGTCAGGCTCACTGGTCTACAATTACCTGGATTATCCTTGCTACTCTTTTTAAGCAAGGAGACCACATTAACAATTCTCCAATCCTCCATGTTCAAGGAATCTACAAAGACATCTGTTAAGGCTCTTCTCCCACTTCCCTCAGTAACCTGGGATAGATCCTATCTGGACCTGGAGACTTGTCCATGTTAATGCTTTTAGAACACCCACCACTTCCTCCATCCTTATGCCGACTTGACCTAGAGTAATCAAACATCTATCCCAACCCTCAACATCTGTCATGTCCGTCTCCTCAGTGAATACCAATGCAAAGTACTCATTAAGAATCTCACCTATTTTCTCTGACTCCACCCATAACTTTCCTCCTTTGTCCTTGAGTGATCCAACTTTCTCTAGTTACCCACTGGCTCCTTATATATGAATAAAAGGCTTTGGGCTTTTCCTTAACCCTGTTTGCTAAAGATATTTCATAATCCTTTTAGCCCCCTTAATTCCTCATTTCAGATTGGTTCTACTTTCCCGATATTCTTCCAAAGCTTTCTCTGCTTTCATTCACCTAGGTCTTATGCATGCTTCCTTTTTCCTCTTAGCTAGGCTTACATTTTCACCTGTCATCAATGGTTGCCTAATCTTTCAATTTCTATCCTTCATTTTCACAGCGGCATGTCTGTTCTGCACTTTAATAACATCTCTTTAAATGCCTCCCACATATCAAATATGGATTTTGCTTCAAACAGCTGCTCCCAATCCATATTCTTCAACACCTGTTGGATTTTGCTACAGTTGGCCTTCCCTCAAATTAGCACTCTTCCTTTAGGATTACTGTCATCTTTGTCCACAGGTATTCTAAAACTTACAGAATTGTGATCGCTATCCCCAAAGTAATCCTCTACTGAAACTTCAACCACCTGGTCGAGCTCATTCCCTAACACCAGGTCCGGTATGGCCCTTTCTCGAGTTGGACTATTTACATATTGCTCTAGAAAACCCTCCTGGATGCTCCTTACAAATTCTGCTCCATCTAGACCTGTAACGCTAAGTGATTCCCAGTCGATGTTGTGCAAATTAAAATCTCCTGTCACCCTGTTGCTCCTACATCTTTCCATAATCTGTTTACATGCAGGTAAGCATGCAGGTACAGCAGGTAGTGAAGAAGGTTAATAGCATGCTGGCCTTCATGACAAGAGGGATTGAGTATAGAAGCACAGAGATTCTTCTGCAGCTTTACAGGGCCCTGGTGAGACCACACCTGGAGTATTGTGTGCAGTTCTGGTCGCCAAATTTGAGGAAAGACATTCTGGCTATTGAGGGAGTACAGCATAAGTTCACGAGGTCAATTCCTGGAATGGCGGGACTATGCTGAAAGACTGGAGCGACTGGGCTTGTATACCCTTGAGTTTAGAAGACTGAGAGGGGGATCTGATTGAGACATATAAGATTATGAAAAGATTGGACACTCTGGAGGCAGGAAACATGTTTCTGCTGATGGGTGAGTGCCGAACCAGAGGACACAGCTTAAAAATATGGGGTAGACCATTTAGGACAGAGATGAGGAGAAACTTCTTCACCCAGAGAGTGGTGGCTGTGTGGAATACTCTGCCCCAGAGGGCAGTGGAGGCCCAGTCTCTGGATTCATTTAAGAAAGAGTTGGATAGAGCTCTCAAGGATAGTGGAATCAAGGGTTATGGAGATAAGGCAGGAACAGGATACTGATTAAGGATGATCAGCCATGATCATATTGAATGGTGGTGCAGGCTCGAATGGTCTACTCCTGCACCTATTGTCTATTGTCTACATATTTACACCGCTATTTCACGCTCACTGTTGGGAGGTCTGTAGTATAGCCAAACATTGTTACCACACTGTTCCTATTTCTGAGCTCTGCTATATTGCCTCACTGCTTGAGTCCTCTATAGTGCCTTCCTTCAGCGCAACTGTGATACCCTCTCTGGCCAGTAATGCTACTCCTCCACCCCTTATACCTGATTGCTATCCCACATGGGATATCTGTATCCTGGGATATTTCATTGCCAATCATGCCCTTCCCTCAACCAAGTCTCCATAATAGCAATAACATCATATTCCCAGGTACTAATCCAAGCCCTAAGTGTATCTGCCTTACCTACTACACTTCTCGCATTCAAACAAATACACCTCAGATCACCTGTTGCTTTGCATTCATCATTTGCTCCCTGCCTACTCTTCCCCTTAGTTACGCTGGCTTCATTATCTAGTTCCTTACAGGCTTTAGTTACTACCTCCTTACTGTCGACTAGCCTCCTCACTTGGTTCCCATCCCCCTGACACATTAGTTTAAACCCTCCCCATGAGGATATATATGTAAAAATAACTCAAATAGTCAATCACAAACAAGTATCATTCCCAATGATGCCATACAAGAAAGTTAGCCCAAAAGACATAATTACTGAACAAAAAGAAGTATAATTTACATTTTTTCATTCTTTTATATGATTCTGTTGTTTTAATGTAATTACACTTACAACAGCAAAATATTCTACTTCTATAGATTATGAAACACCTTTAGCTTTAGAAATAGATAAATCTCAAATATTTTGAGACATACTGTTCCGTCAAATAGATCTTTCCAGTCCAAGGTCTTATACCCTTGAAGAAATGATGATATTTTGCTATCCAAGGTTGTCACTTGGAATTAGGCATTCCCACAAGAGAAAGAGCTCAGGCCTTGCTGTTGCTGACAGTGAGCCTATGAAATGGCAAGGTGAACAACATCCCCTGCAACATGACCTCAGCAATGAAAGTTAATAGAATGATAGACAAGTATGATGCTTGGAATTAATACTAAGGTTTATTTTTCCTTCTGTGATTTTTCAGTGCTCCTTTCTCTCCAAAGCATTGCTGCAGACCAGATCCTCTACCCAAATGTGGGTAAGTGGCAGTTAAGGCTGGTTAAAGCAACATTTTGTGAAGGAAAGAACAGTGGAGGTACCTTTAACAGCAAAAGATTTTATTCTCGTAAAAAGAACAGTTCAATAAAAATACAGTTCTTCCTCTTTCTCAAAGCTTTACTTCCCTTTTGATGGTGTTAATTGATTCTAGATTATACATTTTCAGACACCATATCCACAAGCAGCCTACTTCATAAATGAACCTATTGATGTGCCATTATAGCATGGTTTCTAGGATCAAACACTGTTGGCTGTATGAAATGGTCTTAGTTGTGCCCTATGCATTACCACATGTAACATATACTGCAGCAATTGCATTCTTATTGGGGCAGATGCCTTGAAATGTATTAACACTACCTCCTTTGGTTAGACCATAGCTGAAGTTCTGTGTGCAATGGTTTTCTCCCACAATCCAAAGATGTGCAGCTCAGGTGAATTGGCCATGCTAAATTGCCCATCGTGTTAGGTGCATTCATCAGAGGGAAATGGGTCTGGGTGGGTTACTCTTTGGAGGGTCAGTGTGGGCTGGTTGGGCTGAAGGGCCTGTTTCCACACTGTAGGGAATCTAATCTAATCTAATTCTAATTGCCAAACTATAGCAAGGATGTGATTGCATTGGACAGGGCGCAGAAGAGGTTCACTAAGATGTTGCCTGGGATAAGACCATGAGATACTGAAGCAGAATTACACCAATTGTCCCATTGAGTCTGTTTCATCATTTGATCGTAGTTGATATGTTTCTCAACCCCATTCTCCTGCCTTCTCCCCATAATCATTGGCCCCTTTACTAATCAAGAGCCTATATATCTCTGTCTTAAATACATTCAATGATTTGGCCTCCACAGCCAAATATCTGGTGGAACTCTTTTCACTGGAGAGTAGAGGTTGAGGGATGACCTTATAGCAGTTTATAAAATCATGAGGAGCATGAGTAAGATGAATAACAAAAGTCTTTTCCCTAGGGTAGAGGAATTCAAAACTAGAAGGTATATTTTTAAACTGAGAGGAGTAAGATTTAACAGGATCCTGAAGGGCAACATTATCATACAGAAGGTGGTTCATATGTGGTCTTAACTGCCAAAGGAAAGTGGTAGATGCAATAATTACAGTGGTACAGTTACAACATTTAAAAGATGTTTGGACAGGTACACAAACAGGAAAGGTTTAGAGGGATATAAGCCAAATGCAGGCAAGTAGGATGAGTTTAGGTTGGTAAATTTGGTTGGTCTGGATGAGTTGGACTGAAGGGTCTGTTTCCGTGATATATATCTATGACTCAGTGACTGGAGAACCTCCTGCTCATCTCAGATTTAAAGAGTCAATCCCTCGCTCTGAGCCTGTGCCCTTAGTTTCTAGACTCTCCTATTAGTGGAAACATCTTCTCCATGTCTGCTCTATCCAGGCCTCTCAGTATTCTATAAGTTTCAATCAGATTCCCTCCACCTCCCCCCACCCTGATTCTTTTATACTCCATCGAGTGGAGACACTCCTGATGTTTTTTATGTATGGTATGATTGGCCTGAAAAGCACACAAAATAACACTTCTTACTGTATCTCAGACATGTGACAATAATAAAATCAAACCAACTCAAATCTCCTGCTCCTTATATAACAAGCCCTATGTCCCGGGATCATTCTTGTAAACCTCCTTGGACCCCTCCAAGGCCAACACACCTGTCCTTAGATGCAGGGCATAAAACTACGCACAATCTTCCAAATACTATCTGACCAGAGCCTTATGTAGCCTCAGCAGTACATCCCTGCTCCCATGTACTCGTCCTCTTGAAATAAGTGCTAACGCTGCATTTGCCTTCCTCACTGCCAATTGAACCTAGATGTTAACCTTAACAGAATCCTGAACAATGACTCCCAAGACCCTTTGTGCTTTAGATTGCTGAAGCCTTTCGACCTTCAGAAAATAGTCTATGCCTCTATTCTTCATATCAATGTGTATAAATTCACACTTTCCCACATTGTATTCCATCTGCAACTTCTTTGTCCACTCTCCCAGCCAGGCCAAATCCTTCTGCAGCATGCCCACTCCCTCAACACTACCTGTCCCTCCACCTACCTTTGTGTTATCTGCAAACTCGGCAACAATACCTCTGTTCCTTTGTCCATTTTGTTACTGTGTAATGTAATAATTATGGTCCCTATACTGATCCCTGTAGAACTCCACAAATCAGCTGCCATCCTGAAAAAGGTCCATTTATCCTCTCTGCTTTCTGCCAGTCACCCAATCCCTTATCCATGCCACTACTTTTCCCCTAACATCGTGGGCTCATATCTTATTTAGCAGCCTCCAGAGTGGCACCTTATCACAGGCCTTCTGGAAATCTAAATACATCACATCCACTGACTCCCCTTTGTCTAATTTTGTTTTTGCCTCCTCAAAGAACACTAACAGATTTGTCAGGCAAGACCTCCCCTTGATGAAGTCGTGCTGACTCAGCTCTACTTTGCCATTCACTTCCAAATACGACACAATCTCATCCTCAATAATGAACTGGAGTGGTTTAGCGATGAAGAGAGGGTGGATAAGCTTTGGTTATTTTCGTGGAGCAGAGAAGACCTAAGGTGTATATGATTATGAGGGGCATGGACAGGGTGGATAGAGAGCATCTGTTCCCTTTAATTGGAGGGTAAAAAATGAGGGGGGTATAATTTTAAAGTGACAGGCAGAAATTTTAGACAAGATCTGAGTGAAATATTTTTACCCAGAGATTGGTGGGGTCTGGAAAGCACCACTGGGAGGTTAATCGAGATGGGAAACCTCACAACTTTTAAAAAATATTCAGATGAGAATTTGAAATGTCATAATATTCATGGATATGAGCCAAGTGCTGGGAAATGGGATTAGTGTAGTGAAGGGAGTTTAATTGGTGTTGGCTTGATGGGCCAAAGGGCCTCTTCTAATCTATATGATACAATGATCCTGTGATTCTCTTCACATTGCCATAAGTCTTGGAACTTGTTTGCTTATTGACTCTGCTGTGTTACAAGTACATAATTGACTGTACTATACTGAATCCAAATGTACTGAGAGCCTGACTGAAGGCTAAGATACCTTAGTACCAAGTTAAAAATCACACAACACCAGGTTATAGTCCAACAGTTTGTACCAGAACATTACATTACTGTAACGCTTTGTAATTGTCTCCCTTAGCTGGAATCTAAGCAACAACACAAAACCCAGAATTTATTTTTTTAAAATCCATATTTCTGAGGTAACATCAAAACTAGCTGACAAATATCATCACCCATATTCGACAAAAATAAACACCTTCAGGCAAGAGTCAGTGGACAGCTAGCAGCAGTGGAACACAGGTTCATTTCTAGCTTCACCCCATTCTCGGCTGCTAGGACTAATGATAGTGTACCCCCAGTGCACAGTCTGGAGATAAAATCTGGGCATAGCTTAGGTCTATACTTATCAAGTGAGCCACTTGAGGATTTCAATGACTATGTTTTCGGTACAGCCAAAAATGTAATTGTTTTGTTTTCCTGTCTTGCAGTCAACATGCACTCACACACTCCCAGGGGAATCTGCACTCAGTGAAAGCAAGTGTGAGATAGAGCAGCTATATTGTAATGTTGTTCTGCAAACAGAAGTGCAACTCCCTGCTGGGAAGAACAGGAGTGATTCATTGACCCCATATACAAATTAACACTTGCAGAAAATCTTTAGTTGACGCAGTTCTTTTTCCTTTCCAATTCATTACCTCACTACTTATGAAGACTATAAATTGTCAACTTTCAGACTTGGACTTAATAAGAGAAGTTGTTAGTTGACACACTCAGCGCATGTTCAACTTAAATTTGAAAAATAAAATCATAAATACCATGAATGCTGGAAACCTGAAAGTAAAACAGAAACTGCTGGCAGCACTTTTAGAGTGAAGAGCAGCACTGCAATGACCTTTCATCCCAATATGTAAAAAGAGGTGAGAGGGGAAAAGGAGAGGATAAAAGAAAGGAAAAGGACTGTGTTAGGTTGGAGAGACCATAACAGAAGAGATGATGCTATATGGCAAAAGGAAGAAGCAAAGAAATAATAAACCCAGAAGCATGATAGTGGCTGAGTGACAAAATAGTCCAACAATTACAACCAGGCTCCGAAACCACTACAGGCAGTCCCCAGGTTGAAATTGTGTTCTATTCTAGAGTCCGCTCACAAGTCAATTTGTATACTAGTCGAAATACAACACAGGACAACATAAAGCAGGCATTCATAAGTACAGGAAATATTCATACATTTGATCTTTAAAATTACACTACTGTATGGGATTGTGTTCTTAAGTAAATTGGATGTTCATAAATCCAGGACTCCTCATAATGTATGGTTCTCTTCCATTGAGATTCTGTCCTATGTGACTGCTGGCCATCATTTGATGGTGTCCAGAGGGGATGAGCTTGATGGAGATGAAGAACAGTCATACCATTGATGGCTGGATGTTTACTGGTGAGGATATTGTCCAGGGGTAGATAAGAGCTAAATGTTGGTGTTCAGCAATGTAGTCATTAGTTTGTCAAATAGCATCTACTAAGCTTGTCAGCCAGTGTATGACTGTATCATTTCAGCCAGCTCTTGTCCAACAGAACTGCTTTATTTTTTTCTCATGTCGATCTTTCTCCCCTTGCCCACTTGCTTCTTTCAGTGCCCTCCCACACTTTAATAAAAGCAAAATACTATGGATGCTGGAGACCTGAATCAAGCCTAGAGAATACTAGAGGAATGCAGCACATCTGGCAGTATCTGTAGGAAAAGAAACAGAACTAATATTTTGAGATTGATCATATTGGACTCTAATTCTGTTTCTCTTTCAGCAGACATTGTCAGACCTGCTGAGTTTCTCTAGGACTATACGTATTTATCTCCAGACCACTTTATTGGTTTCCATTTTCCTGATCCTAAGCATCTTCTCTTCACCATAACTGTCCAATCTCTTAAACCTCCATTGCCAACCAGAATAGCTCAAGGGCTCACTTCATTTTCCTTGAACAGAATTTAGCAATTTCAGATCGTGTCCATCGTCAATTATGTTTGTGCAGACAGCAACTTTTTTAAAAAAATGTTTTCAAATTTTAACATTACAGCGCAGTACAGGCCCTTCGGCCCTCAATCTTGCACCATCCTGTCATACTAATCTAAAGCCCATCCCACCTACACTATTCCATGTACATCCATTTGCCTGTTCAATGACGACTTAAATGCACTTAAACTTGGCAAATCTACTACCATTGCAGGCAAAGTATTCCATACCCTTACTATTCTCTGAGTAAAGAAATACCTCTGACATCTGTCTTATACCTATCTCCCCTCACTTTAAAGTTGTGTCCCCTCGTGTTTGCCGTCCCCATACTTGGAAAAAGGCTCTCCCTGTCCACCCTATCTAACCCTCTAATTATCTTGTATGTCTCTATTAAGTCACCTCTCAACTTTCTTCTCTCTATTGAGAACAGCCTCAAGGCCCTCAGCCTTTCCTCGTAAGACATTCCTTCCATACCAGGCAACGTCCGAGTAAATCTCCTCTGCACCCTTTCCAAAGCTTCCACATCCTTCTTATAATGCGGTGACCAGAACTGTACACAATACTTCAAGTGTGGCCATACCAGAGCTTTGTACAGCTGCAGCATAACCTCCTAGTTCCGGAACTCAATCCCTCTATTAATAAAGGCCAAAACACTGTATGCCTTCTTAACAACCCTGTCAATCTGGGTGGCAACTTTCAAGGATCTGTTTACATGGACACCGAGTAAAAAATGAGGTCTGCAGATGCTGGAGATCACAGCTGCAAATGTGTTGCTGGTCAAAGCACAGCAGGTTAGGCAGCATCTCAGGAATAGAGAATTCGACGTTTCGAGCATAAGCCCTTCATCAGGAATAAGAGAGAAAGCCAAACAGGCTGAGATAAAAGGTAGGGAGGAGGGACTAGGGGGAGGGGCGATGGAGGTGGGATAGGTGGAAGGATGTCAAGGTGAGGGTGATAGGCCGGAGTGGGGTGGGGGCGGAGAGGTCAGGAAGAGGATTGCAGGTTAGGAGGGCGGTGCTGAGTTGAGGGAACCGACTGAGACAAGGTGGGGGGAGGGGAAATGAGGAAGCTGGAGAAATCTGAATTCATACCTTGTGGTTGGAGGGTTCCCAGGCGGAAGATGAGGCGCTCCTCCTCCAGCCGTCGTGTAGTTGTGTTCTGCCGGTGGAGGAGTCCAAGGACCTGCATGTCCTCGGTGGAGTGGGAGGGGGAGTTAAAGTGTTGAGCCACGGGGTGATTGGGTTGGTTGGTTCGGGCGGCCCAGAGGTGTTCTCTGAAGCGTTCCGCAAGTAAGCGGCCTGTCTCACCAATATAGAGGAGGCCACATCGGGTGCAGCGGATGCAATAGATGATGTGTGTGGAGGTACAGGTGAACTTGTGGCGGATATGGAAGGATCCCTTGGGGCCTTGGAGGGAAGTGAGTGTGGAGGTGTGGGCGCAAGTTTTACATTTCCTGCGGTTGCAGAGGAAGGTGCCGGGGGTGGAGGTTGGGTTGGTGGGGGGTGTGGATCTGACAAGGGAGTCACGAAGGGAGTGGTCCTTGCGGAACGCTGATAGGGGAGGGGAGGGAAATATATCCTTGGTGGTGGGGTCCGTTTGGAGGTGGCGGAAATGGCGGCGGATAATACGTTGTATGCGCAGGTTGGTGGGGTGGTAGGTGAGAACCAGTGGGGTTCTGTCTTGGTGGCGGTTGGAGGAGCGGGGCTCAAGGGCGGAGGAGCGGGAAGTGGAGGAGATGCGGTGGAGGGCATCGTCGATCACGTCTGGGGGGAATCTGCGGTCCTTGAAGAAGGAGGCCATCTGGGCTGTGCGGTGTTGGAATTGGTCCTCCTGGGAGCAGATGCGGCGGAGACGAAGGAATTGGGAATATGGGATGGCGTTTTTACAGGGGGCAGGGTGGGAGGAGGTGTAGTCCAGGTAGCTGTGGGAGTCAGTCGGTTTATAATAGATGTCTGTGTTGAGTCGGTCGCCCGAGATAGAAATGGAAAGGTCTAGGAAGGGGAGGGAGGAGTCTGAGACAGTCCAGGTGAATTTCAGGTCGGGATGGAAGGTGTTAGTAAAGTTGATGAACTGTTCAACCTCCTCATGGGAGCACGAGGCAGCGCCGATACAGTCATCGATGTAGCGGAGGAAAAGGTGGGGGGTGGTGCCAGTGTAGTTGCGGAAGATGGACTGTTCCACATATCCTATGAAGAGGCAGGCATAGCTGGGGCCCATGCGGGTGCCCATGGCAACTCCTTTAGTTTGGAGGAAGTGGGAGGATTGAAAAGAGAAGTTATTCAGGGTGAGGACCAGTTCAGTCAGTCGAAGGAGGGTGTCAGTGGAAGGGTACTGGTTGGTGCGGCGGGAAAGGAAGAAGTGGAGGGCTTTGAGTCCTTCGTGATGGGGGATGGAGGTGTACAGGGACTGGATGTCCATAGTGAAAATAAGGCGTTGGGGACCGGGGAAGCGAAAATCCTGGAGGAGGTGGAGGGCGTGGGTGGTGTCCCGAACGTAGGTGGGGAGTTCTTGGACTAAAGGGGACAGGACCGTGTCGAGGTATTGGGAGATGAGTTCGGTGGGGCAGGAGCAGGCTGAGACAATGGGTCGGCCGGGGCAGGCAGGTTTGTGGATTTTGGGCAGGAGGTAGAAACGGGCGGTGCGGGGTTGTGGGACTATGAGGTTGGAGGCGGTGGATGGGAGATCCCCTGAGGTGATGAGGTCCTGGATGGTCTGGGAGATGATGGTTTGGTGGTGGGAGGTGGGGTCGTGGTCAAGGGGGCGATAAGAGGAGGCGTCCGCGAGCTGGCGTTTGGCTTCAGCGGTGTACAGGTCAGTGCGCCAAACTACCACCGCGCCTCCCTTGTCTGCGGGTTTGATGGTGAGGTTGGGATTGGAGCGGAGGGAGTGGAGGGCTGCACGTTCTGAGGGTGAGAGGTTGGAGTGGGTGAGAGGGGTGGACAGGTTGAGTCGGTTGATGTCACTGCGGCAGTTGGCTATAAAGAGGTCGAGGGCGGGTAGGAGGCCTGCACGGGGTGTCCAGGTGGATGGGGTGTGTTGGAGGCGGGAGAAGGGGTCGTCAGAGGGTGGGCGGGAGTCTTGGTTGTGAAAGTAGGCACGGAGGCGAAGGCGGCGGAAGAATTGTTCAATATCTCGCCGCGTGTTGAACTCATTAATCCGAGGGCGTAGGGGAATGAAGGTGAGGCCCCTGCTGAGGACTGATCTTTCATCCTCAGAGAGGGGGAGATCTGGAGGGATGGTGAAAATCCGGCAAGGCTGGGAGCTAGGACCTGGTGTGGGACTGGAGCTGGAGCTGGAGCTGGGGGCGGGGTTAGGGGCGGGGACAGAGATCGAAGTAGGGGCGGAGTTAGACGTGGTGACGTTGATCGACGTGGGGGCGGGGTCATGCGTCGTGACGGAATTAAGCGTGGGGGCGGGGTTACGTGAAGCGACGGGAGATGGCGTGGGGGCGGGGTTATGCGTAGTGACGAAAGACGGCGTGGGGGCGGGGAAACCTGAGGATTTGTGCTCCTGCAGGTTAGTGATGTCAGTGGGGGCGGAAGTGGCTGCGTCGACGGCAACCGGAGGGGCGGAAATGGTTGCGGCGACGGAGGAGTGGTGGTCATTCCCGGTGGCCGCGTGGGTCGCGGGTCCGTCGGCGATCGTGGAAGCGGTTGTGTGTGTGGTGGTCACCGGGGCAGTTGTAGGGGCGGCGATCGCGGGGGCTCCGAGGTCGGTGGGGGCGGAAGTGACGTCACGGTCGGCGGCGGCCTTTGGTGCCGCGGGCGCTGTGGAGGCCACATGTGTAATGGCGTCCGACAGGCCTGTGGAAGACATGGACACCGAGATCTCTCTGCTCATCTGCACTCCCAAGAATCTTACCATTAGCCCAGTACTTTGCATTCCGATTACTCCATCCAAAGTGTATCACCTCACACTTGTCCACATTAAACTCCATTTTCCACCTCTCAGCCCAGCTCTGCATCCTATCTATGTCTCTCTGCAACCTACTACATCCTTCATCACTATTCACACCTCCACCGACCTTAGTGTCGTCCGCAAATTTACTAACCCACCCTTCTAAGCCCTCATCCAGGTCATTTATAAAAATGATGAACAGCAGTGGACCCAACACCGATCCTTACGGTACGCCGCTAGTAACTGGACACCAAGATGAACATGTTCCATCAACTACAACCTTCTGTTTTCTTTCAGCAAGCCAATTAATGATCCAAACTGCTATGTCTCCCACAATCCGATTCCTCTGCATTTTGTATAATAGCCTACTGTGGGGAACCTTATTGAACGCCTTGCTGAAATCCATATACACCACATCAACCGGTTTACTCTCATCTACCTGTTTGGTCACTTTGTCAAAAATGTCAATAAGATTCATTAGGCACAATCTACCCTTCACAAAACCATGCTGACTGTCCCTGATCAGGTTATTCTTTTTAGATTAGATTACTTACAGTGTGGAAACAGGCCCTTCGGCCCAACAAGTCCACACCGACCCGCCGAAGCGCAATCCACCCATACCCCTACATTTACCCCTTACCTAACACTACGGGCAATTTAGCATGGCTAATTCACCTGACCAGCACATCCTTGGACTGTGGGAGGAAACCGGAGCACCCGGAGGAAACCCACGCAGACACGGGGAGAACGTGCAAACTCCACACAGTCAGTCGCCTGAGTCGGGAATTGAACCCAGGTCTGAGGCGCTGTGAGGCAGCAGTGCTAACCACGGTGCCACTGTGCCCCCCATCTTTTCTAGATGGTTATAAATCCTATCTCTTATAACCTTTTCCAACACTTTACCAACAACTGAAGTGAGACTCACTGGTCTGTAATTACCAGGGTTGTCGCTCCTATCCTTTTTGAACAAGAGAACCACATTTGCTATCCTCTAGTCCTCAGGCAGTATTCCTGTAGACAATGATGATTTGAAGATCAATGCCAAAGGTTTGGCAATCTCTTCCCTTGCTTCCCAGAGGATCCTAGGATAGATCCCATCCGGCCCAGGGGACTTGTCTATTTTCAGACTCTGCAGGATTTCTAATACCTTTTCCTTGTGAACCTCAATCTCTTCTAGTCTAGATGCAAGTATCTCTGTATCTTCCTCACCAACATTTTCATTTTCTATCATGAACACTGCCAGAAAATATTTATTTAGTGCTTCCCCTATCTCCTCCAACTCCACACACAACCTCCCACTACTATCCTTGATTGGCCCTAATTTTACTCTCATCATTCTTTTATTCCTTAAATACCTATAGAAAGTCTTAGGATTAAACCTGATCCTATCCGCCAACAACTTCCCATGTCTTCTCCTGGCTCTTCTGAGCTCTCTTTTTTGGTCTTTCCTGACTTCCTTAAAACCCTCAAGCGCCCTATCTGAGTTTTCACATTTTGTCCAAACATAAGCCTTCTTCTTCTTCTTTTCCAGGGATTCCACTTCCTTCATAAACCACGGCTCACGTGTTCTATATCTTCCTCCCTGCCTGACAGGTACATACTTATCTAGGACACACAGGAGCTTTTCCTTGAATAAGCTCCACATTTTTAATGTGCTCATCCCCTGCAGTTTCCTTCCCCATTCTGCACTTCCCAAATCTTTCCTAATTGCATTGTAATTTCCCTTCCCCCAGCTGTAACTCTTGCTCAGTGGAGTACAGCTATCCCTTTCCACTAAAGTAAATCTGACAGAATTGTGATCGCTGTCTCCAAAGTGTTCATCTACTTCCAAATCTAACACCTGGCCGGGCTCGTTGCCCAGTACTAGATCTAATGTGGCTTCGCCCCTTGTTGGCCTGTCTACATACTGTGTCAGGAAGCCCTCCTGCACACACTGGACAAAAACTGACCCATCTATAGTACTTGTACTGTCGTGATCCCAATCAATACTTGGATAGTTGAAGTCCCCCTGACAACTACCCTGCTCCTCTCACTCCTATCGAGAATTATCTTTCCTATCCTTTCCTCTACATCTCTGGGACTATTTGGAGGCCTATAGAAAACTCCCAGCATGGTGGCTTCTCCTTTCCTGTTTCTAACCTCAGCCCATATTACCTCAGTTAACAAGTCCCCAGACATCCTTTCTACAACTGTAATATTGTCCCTGATCAACAATGCCACACCTCCCCCTCTTTTACCATCTTCTCTGTTCTTAATGAAACATCTGAATCCCGGAATCTGCAACAGCCATTCCTGTCCCTGCTCTATCCATAATGGCCACAACATCGAAGTCCCAGGTATCAACCCACGCTGCCAGTTCACCCAGTTTATTTTGGATGCTCCCCACGTTGAAGTACACACACTTCAAACCAGGTTCTCGCTTGCCAGTGTCAGATACTTGATTTTGGAACTCCCTACTCTCATCCTCTTCTGTACCTGTCCTACAATTTTGGTTCCCATCCCCCTGCTGTATTAGTTTAAATCCACCTTAATAGCTTTAGCGAATTTCCCACCCAGGATATTGGTACCCCTCTGGTTTAGATGAAGACCATTCTGCTTGTAGAAGTCCCACCTACCCCAGAAAGAGCTCCAATTATCTAAAAATCCAAAACCCTCCCTCCTGCACCATCCCTGTAGCCACGTGTTCAACTCCTTTCTCTCCCTATTCCCCACCTCACTAGTACGGGGCACGGGCAGCAAACCAGAGAAAACAACTCTGTTTGTCCTAGCTCTAAGCTTCCATCCTAGCTCCCTGAATTTCTGCCTTGAGTCCCCATCTCTCTACCCACCTATGTTGTTGGTGCCTATGTGGATCACGACTTGGGGCTGCTCTCCCTCCCCCCGAAGGATCCCAAAAACACAATCAGAGACATCACGGAATCTGGCACCCGGGAAGCAACTCATCAACCATGAGTCTCTCTCATCCCCACAGAACCTCCTATCCCCCTAATTATCGAGTCCCCAGTGACTACTTCTCTGCTCCTCTTCCCCCTTCCCTTCTGAGCAGCAGGTGCCCACTACTTTCCCCTGGTAAATCATCCCCCCCAACAGTATCCAAAATGGTATCCTTATTGTTGAGGGGAATGGCCACAGGGGATCCCTGCACTGCCTGCCGGTTCCCTTTCTGTCCCCTAACTGTACTCATCTGTCTTTTTCTTTTATCTGGGGAGTGACTACCTCTCTGTAAGTCCTGTCAATAACCCAGTCTGCCTCCCGAATGATCCGAAGTTCATCCAGCTCCAGCTCTAGTTCCCTAATGCGGTTTTCAAGGAGCTGGTGTTGGATGCACTTCCCACAGATGTAGTCAGCAGGGACACTAGTGGTGACCCTTACTTCCCACATTCTGCAGGAGGAACACTCCACTGCCCTAAACTCCATTCCCACTATTCTAACCCCGAAGTGACTACTAAAAAAAAGGATTAGGAAATAAACTAGTTAACTTACCTTGTCAATTTGGCTCCCACTATTTTTTTAGGTTAGAGGAGAAGGATGGGTGAAAGATACTACCTGAATAGTGTCTCGGGTAACGCAACCACACAAATATAAACTGTTCTACTTTGCCTTCCCAGAAGTCCTTTGCTCACTCATCCCTCGCTGGCCTGAAGGTAAGGGGTTTAAATATACTTATCTGTTCCTGAGATGCTGCCTAACCTGCTGTGCTTTGACCAGCAACACATTTGCAGCTGTGATCTCCAGCATCTGCAGACCTCATTTTTTACTCGAAGATTTTAACCTACTGCGAATCCTCTTACAAGGATGCCTTCCTTGAAGAAGCTCTCTTCCTCCCTCTACAAGGATTTCAGTGAGTCCCTCTCTCACTGCACCCCCCAGGTTATCTCAGCCTGCTTGGCTCTCTCTCTTATTCCTGATGAAGGGCTTATGCTCGAAACGTCGAATTCTCTATTCCTGAGATGCTGCCTAACCTGCTGTGCTTTGACCAGCAACACATTTGCAGCTGTGATCTCCAGCATCTGCAGACCTCATTTTTTACTCGAAGATTTTAACCTACTGCGAATCCTCTTACAAGGATGCCTTCCTTGAAGAAGCTCTCTTCCTCCCTCTACAAGGATTTCAGTGAGTCCCTCTCTCACTGCACCCCCCAGGTTATCTCAGCCTGCTTGGCTCTCTCTCTTATTCCTGATGAAGGGCTTATGCTCGAAACGTCGAATTCTCTATTCCTGAGATGCTGCCTAACCTGCTGTGCTTTGACCAGCAACACATTTGCAGCTTATCTGCATTCCCGACAATCACCTCGCACCAATGTCTCCTCCTCCCGGCTCCTGCCTCTCGCTGCTCTGAAGTGGACCCAAAGTGAACTTTTGGTGATATTTCTGTCATTCCCGATAAAACCTGCTGTTGGCTCATTCATTTTCCTTATATTCACTGTTATTAACTCTTCCTTTGCCTTGCAGTATGACCGTTTTATAAATCAATCTATCCCACCTTCCACTCTATCACTAACCTTGCCTTTCATTTTTTTGCCATCTCCTTGCCTCTGTACTTGTTTAGAACCAGTCACATTTCTATCTTGCCAGTTCTGGTTACACAGAGTAGTCCTGCAACATAAACTATGTTTCTCTCTCCACGGATGCAGGCCGACTTACTCAACAATTCCAGCATTGTCCATTTTTATTTTGACATCAGTAACATAGCAGAACATATTCTGTCACTCATGGTAACAAACAATTATCCATCCCAACAAGCTGAGCAATAATGACATGTGCCTCTCCCAGTGTCAGTGTAAAGTGGCTGAATGATTGTCAGGTCCGGCTTACATGTGCAGACTGACCTGTGTGTAACCTAAGTTCTCACTCTGATAAAGACAAGATTGAACTGAGGCAATTCTGTCTGTCTAGAAGAGTGACATTTGAGCTAAGGCATCATATGAAATTCTCATCTGTCACTTGGATATCCTGTAACACTTTATATATTCTAGTTGCAACAGATCTCCAAATGATTTCATCAATATTTGCTCCTTTGCACTCAAGTGCTGTTTTCATACTGCGGTATCATAAAATCACACATGTGTTTTGTTTAACGATAGCATCTGCCAGCTCTTACTCATCACTCACTGGTTAATTCAATCAAATACATTTGATCGATCCATGGATCAGTGCTTTCTCAAAGAGGTGTACTCCTTACGAGCAGTGGTCAATTCTTCTTTGTTATGATTTTATACGATTGTGGAAACTTTATGGCATAGAAAGAGAGCATTTAGCCCATAGAATCGCCAAAAAACAAGACACTCAGCCCAGAGTCATTGTCAGCTCGTCATCCATGGCTCGGCAGGTTATGTTGAGGTGACTCTTCTTGAATTTCTAATGAGTCAAGGATTTCTGCCTGTCCTACCCTCGCAGGTAATGAGTTCCTGATGCCTACCACTGGGTGAAAAAGGTTTTCCTCATCTCCCTTCTATTTTACCAGTCACTTTGAATCAACGCCTCTTAGTCACTGACTCTGTGTGCAGGTAAGTGAGCCCTTCCCATCCATTCTGTCCAGGGGCCTGACAGTTTTGTACATTGCAAATAAATCTCCTCTCTGTCTCCTCCATTCCAACAACACCAACTCCAGCCTATCCATTCTTTCCTCATTCCTGCAGTTTTCCAGTTCTGGCAGCATCCACATAAAATGTCCTTTGTACCCCCTCTGGTGCAATTGCATTCCTTTAGTAATGAGGTGATCAGAGCTTTATGACTTTGGTCAGATAATTGTAAGTTTAGGGGAGGAACAGAAAGCTACAGCAAGACTAGAACAAAAATATTAGCAAGATTAAAAGCATTGTTTTCTGTGCCTTCTGCAAACTCTGTACCTCAGCTATTGATTCCATCCCTCTCCCCGACATCAGTCTTGAGACTTAAAAGTGCAGTTTGAGCATTTAAAATGGCAGGCTGTGGATCAAGTCTGGGTAAAAGACATTATTATTGTTTGGTCAGCATTAGTGAGCCAAATGGCCTGTTTCTGTGATGTACAACCCAAAAAACTAAAAACAACAGTTCATAGTTTTGGTGCCCTATCAAGAAGATCACTTATTTCATCTGCTTAACATTGTCTGATTTGTCACATTTAAACTCAGTTGCTGCAACACTCAGTTATTACTTCATTACTTCTAGAAATAACTATTCCAGGCGGGTCTGTAACATTCTAAATTCTGTTAACCCGAGGTCATCCAAATCTCTACTCCATATATTAACTCACAGCATGAATTTCTGCAAGGGCTCCCTTAGTCATCTGCCAGGAATTTATCTGAAGATAGGAGAAAGACCTTGCAATAAGATAATCAACGTAATCTCTCTGAGGTTTCCATCAATATTCCAATGAAGTTACAGGAAACAATTTGAAGAATAGGCTGTACATTTTTAAAATTTGTTTTCAGCAAGTGGGTCTTGTTGGTCACATGATAATTTAAATGAACTCCTACTTATCCTGCAAAGGATTTCTTAAGCTCACAAAATCACTATTTGGTAATAGTGCTCCCACTTGACGTGCTGTTCAAAAGCAAGTTGTTCATGGTAAATGGACAATGTTGGGAAGACAAATTGTTGTAATCTTTATGGTGTAGATACATCCACGGTGTTGTCAGAGAGAGATTGCAGAAGTTTGATCCTGTGTCTTTGGAGGAAGAGCAGTATAATTCTAAATCAGGATGTGTGTGGCTTGAAAGAGACCTTTATGAGATGGTAGAGTCATCAAGCCATAAGCAAGGAAACAGGCCTTTCAGCCCATGCCGACCAGGTTTCCTGAACAAAACTATTCCTAGTTGCCTGCACTTGGCCCACATCCCTCTTTCTATTGAAGCACCCATCCAAATGCCTTCTAAATGTTGTAATTGTATCCATCTCCCCAACCTCCTCTGGCAGCTTGTTACATATATGTATCAAACTCTGTGTGAAAAAGTTGCCCCTCAGGTCCCTTTTAAATCTTTCTGCTCACACCTTAAAACTGGCCCTTTAACTTTCAACTTCCTTACCCTGGGAAAAAGACCTTATTTATAACCCTCATAATTTTATAAACCTCTGAAAGGTCACCCTCAGTATTCCATGCTCCAAGGATATAAGTCCCAGCCTATCCAGCTTCTCTTTATAGCTCAAACCTTCCAATCCTGGCAACCTCCTGGTAAATATTTTCTGAACCCTCTCCAATTTAATAATATCCTTCATATAGCAGGACAACCAGACCTATATGCAGTACTCCAATGTAACCTTACCAATGTCTTGTACAGTTGTAACATGACGTCCCAATCACTGTACCCAAGGCTTTAACCAATGAAGGCAAGCATGCTAAACGCCTTCTTCACCACCTTGTCTACTTGTGATGCTACTTCCAAGGAACTATGTATCTGCACCCTAGGTCTCTCTATTTGACAACATTCCCCAGGGCCCTACTATTAAGGTGATATCTTCATGTGCCTGCTGTCCTGTCCTTCTAAATGGTGCTGCTTTGGGATGTATAAAGTGCTATAATAAGAGCCTTGATGAGTTACTGTTGTGTATTTTGTAGATGGCACACACTGCTGCTACTGTGTGTCAGTGTTGGAAAGAAAGAATATTTAAGGTGGTAAATGGAGTGCCGATCAAATGAGCATGGACTTCAATTTTGCTAGGATTTCTTGATATTACCATTGGTAATATTTTACCTTAGATACTTTTTTGTTTGCTTGTTTGCATCTTTTCATCCCTCTTGTTTAATTCTAAAGTCTTTTCATTACCTTTCAACTTATGTCACATAGTATTTTAGTCATTGGACCAATTTTTATATAAAAAAAAGGAAACCACCGAAGTCATCACCTGATGAAGGATCAGCGCTCTGAAAGCTTGTGATTACAAATAAACCTGTTGGACTATAAGTTGGTGTCTTGTGACTTCTGACCTTGTCCACCCCAGTCCAACACCGGCACCTCTACATCATGATCTTTTTTATGGTCACACAATCAAAATCAGGGCAAGTGGATGAATATCCAATAAATTAAAGGTCACTTTGTGAATTGTGAGGTATAGGCTTTTCAGCAATTAACTTTTAATGTCTTCAACGTTCTTGACTTCACTGTGAGCAGTAGTTTCAAATAGTATTCTCAGATTTGATTGCTCGGGATTCCTTCACTATGTCAAGCACTTCTCCTCCCTTGTTCCAGTCAAATATGAATTAGAATTCCTATAGTGTGGAAGCATTTGACCAGGGGCACAAGGAAGTTTTAAAGAGAGCACCACTGCAACAAAGTCTGGGATGCCCCAGCAATTGTGAATACTTCTACCAATGGCACTTGGGAGATTGGGGTTATTATTGGGTGAGTGGAAAGTTATAGGGACATGGTGCATACTAATGACGTATGTTCAGGACAGGTGTTCAAGAAAACTCGCTTGGCCTCATAGAGAGAATCCCTCAACAAAACTTGACGAAGTGTCACTTAGCTGATGTCTGGCAAAATTCATCCTATGTGATAAACAAAACAGGATCGACTGGGATCAATAAAAGAATCAATGTGATGTTCTCCAACAAATTAGTGCTGATTTCCATTTGCGTTCTCAAGGCCATCTTTAAAATGGTTCCTGTTGTTTAGATTTTACCAATCAGGGAATAGCATGTGAGGGCTTTCCTGAGCAATAGCACATTTATATCAAAGTTGGTTTGCCACAGTTGGAGTGCATTCTGCAGCTCTGGGAGCCCAGTATAAAACTTGTATGAAAGCCGTGAAAACATTCTTCAGTGTGATGCCAGAGATAGTAAACTGTAGATCATAAAGTCAGGCATTAAATATTGGAATTATTTATACTGGAGCAGACATGGCTAATTGGAGATATCATAGAGATTTTGAAAATTATAAAAAGTGAAAACAGAAAGACTATTTCCTTTTTATATAAGTCAGTGATGTAGAGTTATCAATTTAAAATTATCACTATGAAGATTATGCAAGAGAGCATTAATGGAGCATGGAATGTTTTTCCACAGGGACCAATTGCAGCAAAAGCTTTTGCTTATTTTAATGTAAAGTGAATAAATATTTGAAGCAAGGACATACCCAAGCAATAGGAAGAAAGGACCTGCAAGATTAACTTCTGGATAGCTCCAGTGAGAAGCCAGATCAGAAACAATAAGGGAATGGTGTCTTTCAGTGCTGTGAATCTTCATGGATTATGATGCAGGATTTTCTTCATATCAGTCTGAAGAATACAACAACAGCACCTTTTGGAAGGATCATGAATACAAATTTAAAGTTTGTATGTGAAGTGCTTTCTTGGGTCCTACACCACTGGCTGAATTCTGATGCCAATGAATGATCCACCTATGTGCTGTTCTCCCATCACCACCAGCGTTAACGGGTTTATTTTTAAAATGCTACAACTTCAACTCCTGTTACACAATGAATGGTCTCACTTGTCTTATGCAAACACCAGCAAGCATTCACATAACCTCTGCTCTGAAGAAGTCAGCCTCTCAGCCACTGAGCTTCTCCTCCATCTTTGAGGAAATAGTCACAGATCTTTTGGAGGATGTACCAGCATGTTGTCTCCTGCACCCTTAACCAATCAGAAGTCTTCATCTTGGTGGTTCTCACTTGGTGTGATCTAATGTGCTTCCAGATCTACACAAATGTAATTGAATCTTTAATGCTCTCTTAAATGATCTAGACACTCAGTTAATCAAGCTACTACTAAACCGAGAAACTGAAATGAGACCAGGCAGATCACCTTTGAATTCATTGAGTCACCAAAAATAGCTAATCTCTAGAAAGCTAAGCAAGCCGTACAGATTTGTGGTACATGGACCATCACACAATCACACCAGGTGTGGTCATAACACCCACCAATCTACCTGCTGCAGATACATCTGTCCATAGCAGTATTGGCAGAGTGAAGACTGCACAGTCCTTGTTGAGACAAAGTCCTATTTTTGCATTGATGATGATCTCCATTTTGTTGTGTGGCACCACCACTGTGCTAAATGGGATAAATTTCAAACAAATTTAGCAATTCGAAGCTAGGCATCCATGAGATGTTATGGGCTATCAGCAGCAGCAGAATTGAATTAAATACAATTTGTAATCTCACAGCCTGCCACATTGCCCACTGTACCATTGCCACGAGGCAGGGGATCACCCCAGTTCAATGAAGAATGCAAGAGGACATGCCAGGAGCAACACTAGTCCACATCTAAAAATGAGAGATCAACCTGGTGACATAGCAACTCAATACTACTTGCATGCCAACCAATGAAAGCATCATCGAGTCAGCAGATATTACAATATTATCCCACAACCAATGGACCAGGTCTAAGCTCTGCCACGTCCAGTTGTAAATGGTGAGAAGCAATTAAACAATTCACTGGCGAAGTCTCCACAAACATGCTCTTTGATGATGGGGGAGCCCAGCACATCAGTGCAAATGATAAGGCTGAAGCATTCACGACAATCTTGAGCCAGCAGTGTCAAGTGGATGATTCATTTTGACCTTGTGCAGAAGTCTAAGTATTACAGATACAAGTCTTCAGCAGATTTGATTCACTGCATATGGTATCAAGCGATTTCTAAAACCACTGGATATGAGAAAAACTATGGGCCTTGACAATATTCTGGGATTGCAGACTTGTGCTCCAGAACTTGCTGTGCCTCAAGCCAAGCTGTGACAGTACAGCTACAACACTGGCATATACAAAGTAGAAAATGACCTAGTTATGTTCTGTACACAAAAAGCTGGACAAATCCAACCCAGCCAACTTCTAGATTATCATTCTACTCTTCATATTTCGGAATACGATGGAAGGTGCCTTGACAGTGCTAACAAACGCTCAGCAATAACATGCTCTCTGATGCTCAATTTTGGTTCTTCCCAGCCATTCAGCTCCTGACCTCATGACAGCCTTTGTTCAAACATGGACAAAGGAGCTGAGAGGTGAAGTGACAGTACCAGCCCTTGATGTCATGGGTGCATTTGACTGAATATGACATCTGGGTATGACATCAGTCTGTTCTTGATGGTGTTTAGAAGGATGAGGGGGAATCTGATGAAAACTCACAGAATATTAAGAGACTGGAAAAGACTTCCATTTGTAGAAGAGAGTAAGATCTATGGAAACAGCTTCAGAGTGAAGGGATGCCCCTTTGGAACCAAAGGAAGAATTTCTTCACCCATAAGGTGGTGAGTTGTGGAATTCATTGCCACATAGGCAGTGAAAGCCAGGTCACTCAGTGTATTTACGATAGGGATAGATAGGTTCTTGATTAATAAAGGGATCTAAGGTTATGGGGAGAAGGCTGGAGAATGCAATTGAGAAACATATCAGCCATGATTGAATAGTGGAGCAGATTTGATAACCTAAATGGCCTAATTCTACCCCTTCCTGCAAGATGACAACAGAGTAGGACGCTCCACTGGAGCTCTGCTGCTCTGCCTATTCTTTTTCTTTCTTTTCTTTTTCTTCTCTCTTTTTAGCAGTACTGGAGTAATGTGAGGGGATGAGAGTCTGAGTGCATTGGGAGGGAAATTGAGTCCCAGAACAGTGCGAGGGGAAGCAAGTCCCAGTGCAGAGTGTGGGTGAGCGAGTTCCAGAGCAGTGCAAAGGGAAACAAGTCCTGGTGCAGAGTGAGGGGAAGTGAGATCTGGTGCAGTGTGAGGTGAAGCGAGACTCAGAGCAATGTGAGGGGAAACCAGTCCCAGAGCAGTGCAAGGGGAAACAAGTCCTGGTGCAGTGTAAGGGGAAACGAGTCCTGCAGCAGTACGAAGGGAAGCGAGTCCCAGTGCAGGGCGAGGGAAAACAAGTCCTGGTGGAGTGTGAGGGGAATTGAGTCTTGGAGCAGAGTGAAGGGAAGCAAGGACTGATGCAGCATGAGGGGAAGTGAATCCTGATGCAGCGTTAGGGGAAACAAGTCCCAGAGCAGCGCGAGGGAAAGCAAGTCCCATTGCTGTGTGAGGGCAGATGAGTCCTGGTGCAGTGTGAGGGAAATTGAGTCCTGGAGTAGCGCAAATGGAAGTGAGTCCTGGTGCACTGAATTGAATTGAATTTATTGTCACGTGTACCAAGACACAGTGAAAAACTTCGTCTTGTGAGTAATACAGGCAGATCGCATAACATAGAAGTAGCATAGATAGTGAATAATAGGTAAACAGCGGCAAAAACAAAAATACAGGTATAGGTCAATGTTAAGACTTTGAGTCCATTCAGTATTCTAACAACAGTAGGGTAGAAACTGTTACAAAACCGGCTGGTGCATGTATTCAGGCTTCTGTACCTTCTCTCATTGCGAGGGGAAATGAGTCCCAGTGCAGCGTGAGGGGAATTAAGTCCTGAAGCAGAGTGAGGGGAAGCAAGGACCAATGCAGCATGAAGGGAAGCAAGGACTGATGCAGCGTGAGGGAAAGCAAGGGCCGGTACAGCGTGAGGGAAAGCAAGGACCGGTACAGCGTGAGGGAAAGTAAGGACCGGTACAGCGTGAGGGGAAGCAAGGACCAGTACAGCGGGAGGGGAAGCAAGGACCAGTACAGCGGGAGGGGAAGCAAGGACCAGTACAGCGTGAGGGGAAGCAAGGACCAGTACAGCGTGAGGGGAAGCAAGGACCAGTACAGCGGGAGGGGAAGCAAGGACCAGTACAGCGGGAGGGGAAGCAAGGACTGGTACTGCGTGAGGGGAAACAAGTTCTGGAGCAATGCAACTTACCTTGGTGCAGCTGAGTGTCAGTGCAGAGCAGACTGGAGGCTTGGAGCAGAGCAGGACAGTAGTTGGACTAGAGTCTGGCATAGCCGGTCAGACCAAATGCTGAGCTGCTGCTATTTGAAATTCTTTACCGGATTGCAATGCCAATCCCTTAACTATGTATGAACTATTTCTAACTCTTATTTTACACACTGCATTTAATGTTATTATTTTTCCTTTCATTCTTCTTTTGTATCCAAGATTTATACCTTTTATTGGAAGGCAGCCATTGTAAAAACTTTTGACTGTTCTCCTGTAATCCTGTACTGAAGTATACATGACAATAAAGGATATTCTATTCTATATCTTATGATCTTACCAAAGAGCAAAACTCTTTTGGAAGAGTTTTGGAATCAAGTGGAAAACTGTGTACTGGCTCGACTTAACTTGGGCACATCGGAAGACAACTGTTGGAGGACAATAATCTCAAACCCAAGGCATCACTTCATGAGTTCCTCAGAACAATTCAAATCATTTATGCAACACAAGTGGCAGACAATGACCATCATCATTAACACAGAAGCTAACCATCTCCCCTTCACACCAAAAGGCTGAGCCATTGCTGCATCTAACACGACCAACATGCTTGGGTTACACTGATCTGAAATCGACCTTTACCAATTTTGTGAACAATGTGATTATAAGATCCTATCAGAGGCTAGGAGTTCTATGGCAAGTACCTCACTTGCAAACTCCTCCGAGCCAACCTCCCATCCCCACAGCACAAGTTTGGAGTTTGATGGCATAACTTTCAATTCGATAGATATGAGTGCAAATCCAACAACACTTGAGAAGTTTGAAAGCACTCAGGATGAAGCTGCCGACTTGATTGGCACCACGTCACCACCTTCGAAATTCACCTGCTTCACCATCGACATACAATAGTACCATCTACATGATGCACTGCTCTTTCAATAGAACATTCCAAACTCATAGTCTCTATACCTCGAAGGATGTGTGCAATAGATACCATCTGCACATTTCCCTCCAAGTCACTCACTACCCTGACTTCGAAATATATCACCATTCCTTCAATGTTGTTGGGTCAAAATCCTGGAATTCCCTCCCTACAGCATTGTGGGTGTACTAACATATCGAGTACTGTAGCTGTTTCAGGATCAACACACCGCCGATTTCTCAACCACACTTCAGAATGGGCGCAAAATGTTGGACAGCCAACAGCATATTCATTCTGTGAAAGAATTCTTAAAAATAGCTGCTTTTTCCACCATACCATGCAAGCTTCAGCTGAAAGAGGAAAAAAAACAGTTCTCAAAGGAAACGAGACTGTCAGAAAAGTAGCACAAGGATATCAGCCTCAGGCAAAAATGCAATGAGCATTTTTCCTTCAAACCAAACACAATAATTTGTCTCCTTAAAGCAAACAGAAAGTTGATATAATGCTGTGTTATGCAAATACATTGGACAATGGTGTGTCAGCCCTCAGCGATATGATCATCAAGAGATGGGCTGGAAATGAGCCCAACTTTCCAAAACTCCCTAATATGTGCCTGCTTCTGCCTTTCCAATAATCTATATCATAATTATTTTGCATGAAGAAATTCTTTCAAAATGAGAATCTTTGGCCTGTGTCCCATCACAGTTCTAAAAATAAATGTGATTCCCAGCTGAGTGGCTGAATGCTGCATTGCAGTTTTATGGCAAGATATTTTTTGGCTGTTCATTTGAAAGTGTCTTTTTTGTATTGCTGAATGCTGCCTTTGCGCAAATCCCTAATGATATATATTGAACATTTACATTGATTTCATGACACGTTACTGCTGACAGCAATTTATTAATTACACTCATAGTCCTAGAAAAATATTGCCTATTGTGAATTAATTGACTCATTACAGCGTACGGGTTAGTGGGTGATGAACATATCACAAGAAGTCTGATGGGTGATTAATGATGTTTGATTTCGAGTGCTCAGATCCCTATTAATTAGTAAAGTTTGGCGTGGGTTGGGGTGTAATCGAGGTCAGCTCTCAAGAAGTGTGCATTTACTTCTTTTGCGGAGAATCATTTTCTCTAACAAAGAATGATTGCATTTCACCTGTGAAAGTGTAGGCGTGGAAAAATTACTGAGCGCGCTACAAATCAGAACATGACCTTAGTTGTTCATGTTAAATCTGCCATGCTGGCACATACCTTTGTGACTAAAATGAGTGAAATACACAACAAACCTTGTTTATCGCTTCTTACACTGGTTGAAGATATAATTAAATATGGATTAGCAAGTTTTGTCAACCTATTATTCTCTTCATACAGAAAATATTACCTTGTCATGTTCATTAATGATTTTGATAACGATTGATCCCATAAAGTAGAAAGCTTTGCAATTGCCATTGTGAGGTTTGTGTAATTCAGTACATATGATGTTTTCTGAACAAATGTTTTAGCCCAAGATAACATCTATTTTCCAGTCCAGTCTAATATTCTGGCAGATGGCAATTATCAGAGATGGCAAGTAATAATAGTAGATTAGCTGAACAACCACACATCTGAATATCTTTCAAAGAGATGTGACAATCAAATGTTTACAGATTTTTTACCCTTTTCTGACATTTTATTTTCACTTTTCCCTCTTCCAAGACATGCACTTACAATACAAACTACAGGGAGGGTTCATCAGCAGAAAGCTGATGCGTTTTTCCCCTGGCAACCCAAAGTGCTGATGTCAATTGTGCTTTTGTTTTTATCACTCTAAATAACTCAGGTTGGTGATTGAACATGCGATTTTCCTGGTCTCCATGGCTCAGTTACTCACTGTCTCAACCATCTATTTCAAATCATTGTATCTCTCTATAACATCCTAAGCCCCACACAACTCTCCAAGGCCTCTAATATCACAAAGGAAAAAATATATGTTAATATAATACACTATCAGGAGAAATTGTTGCCCTGTCATTTATGCATAATCATAGAATCAATTTGATAAAGAAACAGAGAACTATGCTTTTAAATTTGTTGATGATATCAAACTAAATGGGAACTGAAACTGTGGAAGTGGACAGACAGACAGCAAAGAGAAACAGGCAGGCTTAGTGTGTGGGCAACCAGGTGGCAGATACAGTATAACATGTTTGAGAATGTTCAATTCCATCATAAGAGGAAAATTGAATATTTTTTTGAAAGCATGAAACTTTTAAGTGTTGATAGAGATTTGAGTATGCTTGTACATGGAAACTAGAATGATAACATGCAGTTACAGCAACAATTCAGAAGGCAAATGGCATGTCAACCTTTATTGTATAAGGGGGTTGGATTACAGGAATAAATACATCTTGCTACAGTTTTACAGAGCTTTAGTGAAAGCTTATCTGGAATACTGTGTGCAATTTTGGCCGCCATATTTAAAGAAGGATACACTTGCACTAGAGACGAAACAACAAAGGCTCACTATATTCGTCTCAGGGTTAAGGTTTATGGTCCTATGTTGAGAAACTGAATAAATTTTATCCATATGTTCTGGAGTTCAGCCGAATCAAATGAGATCTCATTGAGACATAAACAACTCTGATGGGGCTTCATATTGGAGGTGATAAGAAAATTTTATCTCCTGGCTTGGGGAATCTATAAAATGCAGCACAATCTCAGGTTAAGGGTCCGATCATTTCAAACAGAGGTGAAGAGCAATGTCTTCACTCTATGAAAAATCCTCTAATTGTATCCATTTGTTGTACTGACCAAGCCAGCTAATTATTAGTGGTGACATTAACTCTCTTCACCACAATCACACAGCAGTAGCAGATGGATTGGTGAAATTCACGAAGGTTCATAGAATCCCTATAGTATGGAAACATGCCCTTCAGCCCAACAAGTCCACACCGACCATCCAAATTCCCTGATGCTATTACCCTACATTTACCCCTGATTAATGCACCTAATATACACATCCCTGAACACTACGGGTAATTTAGCATGGCCAGTTCACCTAACCTGCACATCTTTGGATTGTGGGAGGAAACAAGAGCACCCGGAGGAAACCCACGCAGACAGGGGAGAATGTGCAAACTCCACACAGACAGTCGCCCGAGGCTGGCATCGAACCTGGGTCCCTGGCAATGTGAGGCAGCAGTGCTAACCACTGAGCCACTGTGCTACCCTTGAGACAGCAGATTTCAAATGCCTGATCACTACTATATATAAGAAAAAGGACAGTGGAGACATAGGAACACCACCACCATCACCACAAGTTCATTTCCAAGCCATGCACCACCCTGACTTGGAAATATATTGTTGCTCCTTCAGTGTTGTTGGGTCAAAATCCTGGAATTCCTTCCATAAGTGCAATGTGGGCCTACCTTTGCCAATTGGACTGCAGCAGTTCAAGAAAGCAGTTCACCAACACCTACTCGCTGGCAATTAGAGGTTGGCAATAAATACTGGCCAAGCCAATTATGCAAACATCCCAAGACTGAATAAAAAATTGGGAAATGGCAACATTCAACTTTGCCCAGAAATAGGGGTGGGGGTAGTTGCAATGTTTTCAGGAGGTTAATGAGCACAATTCTGAGGTTATTAAGCAGTATTACATGAAGGACAGGCAATGTAGCAGTCAGTTATTTGCAGAAGCTAACAGAGACAAGGCTGAATCATGCCAGAACTAAATTAAGTTTTATTTTCATTGAGTATTTTGAAAGGTGAGGCTGAATGAGTTTTGCCTTGCAGTCATCCCATCTCACCTCATTAACAATGTAACACATCCCCAGGTCACCCCTCTTTTCTGACATTAGCCCAATTCTCTAAGTGACCATAGGCACTGCCAGAACATCCTGGGATCTTGTTGCTGGTGGCATCTTTAAATGCACAGTTCATGGCATTGACCTGCAACATGACAGAAACTGGAAAACCTCACAATGCAGATGACAACCTGGAGGGCTAGTGAAGAGGATGGACATCTAGGTCAGTGTGATCTTGACCAGCCAGAGGAAACCCCAACAATTCTGCATTTTGTTTAGTTACCTTCTCTGCTTTCCCTCATCCTCACTGTATCTCTGCTACAGCACCTACCTCTGAACAAGGCTCATGCTCTACCACTCTCACTATTGCTTGCAACATTTTCCATCACTCACTTTCACCTCCTCAAACTCCCCTCGGCATCTCTGTGTGACTGCCAACTCACTCACTTCAGATAACTCACAACTTTTCCACTCTCTTGCACCAGCATTTACAGCTACACCACTCACTTTCATCTCACCCAATCCTTCTCTTTCTCTCAATCGAGGAAAAAACAGCCCACAAGAGAGTTGAAAGAGTAAAAGTGGGTAGTAGGCTGTTTGACATTTGGCTTCTCAAGTTATATGAAGAGGACATCCTGACCCTGAGTGCACTGAGCAGCCAACTGACCAGTCCAAGCCCTTGTGAATAATATTGGAGGCTGACCTTGCTTATACCCCCCTGACTTCACTGAGGACTACTCCCCTCAGATAATGTGATCTTTCTATTTGGTTGAAGCAAATGCAGTTGGTTTGCTGTGTACTCTGCTGGCACTTAGAAAAGTATGAACAGGAGTAGGCCACTCAGCCCATTGACTTGCCTTGCCATTCAGTACAATCAGATTGATCGAATACTTCAATGCATTTTATCCACCATATTTTTGTCCCAAATATGGGATTCAAGGAGAGCTTGCCAATTGGATATGAAATTGGCTTTCTGGTTGGAGACAGAGGGTGATGGTGGAGTATTGTTTGTCGGGTTGGAGGCCTGTGACCAGCTGTGTTCCACAGGGATCAGTGCTAGGTCCACTGTTGTTTGTCATTGATATTGATGATTTAGAATGAGAATTTAGAAGGCATGATTAGTAAGTTTTCAGTCGACAGTAAAATTAGTGGCACAGTTGACAATGGAGAAGGTTAGCTAAGATTATAAAGGGGTCTTGATTAATTGGGCCTGTAGGCTGAGGGGTTGCAGGTGAAGCTTATTTTAGTTAAACGTGAGGTCTTGCACTTTGGTAAAACAAACAAGGGCAGGACAAATCCAGTTAATGGTAGGGCTATCGGTAGTGTTGTAGAAGAGAGAGACCTAGAGGTTCAGATACATAATTCTTTGAAAGTTGCGACACAGGTAGACAGCATGATTAAGAAAGCATTTAGCATGCTTGCCTTCATTGTTCAGACCAACAAGTATAGGAGTTGGGATGTCATGTTGAGGTTGTACAGGACATTGGTGAAGCCACTTTTGGAGTACTGTGTATAGTTCTGGCCCTGCTATAGGAAGGGTATTATTAAATTAGAAAGAGTTCAGAAAAGATTTACCAAGACATTGCTGGAACTGGAGAATTTCAGTTATAAGGAGTGGCTGGATAGGCTGGGACTTTTTTCAATGGAGCATAGGGAGTTATGGGGTGACCTTATAGACATTGGTAAAATCATGAGGAGCACAGATAAGCTGAAGAGCAAAGGTCTTTTGCCAAGGTTTGTGGAGTTCTAAATGAGGGGCATATTTTTAAAGTGAGAGGAGAAGATTTACAAGGGGCCTGAAGGTCAATTTTTTCACACAGAGGTTGGTTTGTCTGTGGAATGAACCACCAGAGGAAATGATAGGTACAAGTACAGTTCCAACTTTTAAAAGACATTTGGATAGGGACATAAATAGGAAAGGTTTAGTGAGAATGAGAAGGTGGCCAAGCATGTGGATAAAGGTAGGGCAGTTGATGTTGTGTACATGGACTTCATTAAAGCCTTCAATAAGGTTCCAAATGGTAGGCTATTGGAGAAAATGCAGAGGCATGGGATTGAAGGTGAGTTGGCAGTTTGGATTAGGAATTGCCTTTCTGTAAGAAGGCAACAAGTGGTGGTTGATGGGAAATATTTAGCTTGGAGGCTGTTTACTAGTGGTGTGTCACAAGGATCTGTTTTGGGACCATTGCTGTTTGTCATTTTCATAAACTACTTGGATGCTGGCATAGCTGGATGGGTAAGTAAGTTTGCAGATGAACTAAAGTTGGTGAAGTGCTGGAAGTATATTGCAGGTTGCAGAGACTTGGATAAACTGCAGAATTGGGCTGAGAGGTGGCAAATTGAGTTCAATGCAGATAAATGTGATGTGATTCACTTTGGGAAGAAAAACTGGAAGGAAGAATATGGATGAATGGAAAGATTTTTGATAGTGTGAATGCACAGAGGGATCTTGGAGTCCATGTACATAGATCCCTGAAAGTTGCCACCCAGGTTGATAGTGCTGTTAAGAAGGCGTACAGTGTGTTAGAGTTTATTGGGTTGAAGGATTGACTTTCAGAGCTGAAAATGTGTTGCTGGAAAAGCGCAGCACATCAGGCAGCATCCAAAGAATAGGAGAATCGACGTTTCGGGCATGAGCGCTTCTTCAGGAATCCTTCGAGGAGAAAGTGAGGAATGCAGATGCTGGAGATCAGAGCTTCGAGGAGAAAGTGAGGACTGCAGTTGCTGGTCTTCGAGAAGAAATGACTTTCAGAGCCATGATGTCATGCTCCAATTGAACAAAATGATAGTGCGGCCTCATTTGGAGCATTGTGTGCAGTTCTGGTCGTCCCATTATAGGAAGGATGTGGAATCATTGGAAAAGGTGCAGAGGAGATTTACCAGGATGTTACCTGATATGAAGCATAGGTATTATGAGGAAAGGCTGAGGGACTTGGCTGTATTCTCATAGGAGAGAAGACGGCTAAGAGGGGACGTAATAGAGACATACAAGATGATCAGACGATTAGATAGGATGGACAGTGAGACTCTTTTTCTGAGGGTGATGACATCTGCTTGTGCGAGGGGGCATAGTTGCAAATTGAGGGGTGATAGATTTAAGATGGATGTCAGAGACAGGTTCTTTACTCAGAGAGTGGCTACGGGCGTGGAATGCTCTGCCTGTCAATGTAGTTAACTCAGTCACATTATGGATTTAAACAATCCTTGGATAAACATATGAATAATGATAGGATAATATAGGGCGATGGGCTTAGATTAGTTCACAGGTCAGTGCAATATTGAGGGCCAAATGGCCTGTTTTGTGCTGTATTGTTCGATGTTCTACGTTCTATGTTCTATGTTTAGAGGGATATTGGCAAAACAATTGGGACTAGTTTAGTTTGGGAAACATGGTTGGCATTCATGTGTTGGACCGAAGGATCTGTATCTGTGCTGTTGATTCTATGACACCGCCATCGCCATGACCCTTTATGACTTTGGTAATCAGAAATTTATCAATATCTATCTTATATTTAATCAAAGATAGAGCTGTCATAGCCCTCTGTAGCAGAGAGCTCCAAAGGTTCACTACCTTCAAAGTAAAAACAAATCTCCTTCTCTCAGAGACAAGTGGCATCTCCTTATTTTTGACGTTGTGCTTGCAGTTCTATTTTCCAAAACCTGGAGAAATATCTTACCTGCAGCTACCCTATGTATCCCATTAAGTGTTTTATAAATTTCAATGAGATCACATTTCATTCTTTGAAATTCTGGAGAATACAAGCCCAGTTTGCCCAATGGGACAGCACCCCCATCCTGAGAGCAGCTCTGGTGAACCTTCATTAAACTCACACTATGGCAATAATACCTCTGCCAAGGGCAGGAGACCAAAACCACACGCAGTACTCCAGACATAGTCTAACCAACACCTTTACATCCAAGACAAAACTTTACTCCTCCTCTGCTCTAATCCTCTTGGAGTAAAGGCTAACATTTGATTAGCCTTTGTGATAGTTTGCTACACCTGCATGCTAGCTTTCAGTTACTTATTGACAAGTGCACCCATGTCCCACTTTGTATAGCTGCCATTTCAAACATCTTACCATTAAAGACATGCTCTGCACATCTGCTTCTCCTATCAAAGTAGATAGCCTCACATTTCTCCATTTTAAAAAAATCTATTCACTTGTGGGATGCGGGCCTTGCTGGATGGCCAGCATTTATTGCCTGTCTCTAATTGCCCTTGAGAAGGTGGTGGTGAGCTCCTGTAAGTTGACCCACAATGCCATTAGGGAGGGAATTCCAGGATTTGTTGCAGTGACAGTGAAGGAATGGCAAGATATTTCCAAGTCAGGATGGTGAGAAGCTTGCAGGAGAACTTGAAGGCAGTGGTGTTCCCATGTATCTGCTGCCCTTGCTGCACTATCTCCCAGATATTAGTCAGGAGGCCTTTGCAGGGTCGACAGGGCTGTTTTTGCTGTTGTCTTTTCTGGGTCAAATTCGATGCCAACTGGTCAATCAGGTTTCATTTCTTTGTCGAGACTTTATAGTGATTGATGCGACTGAATGGTTTACTAGGCCATTTCAGCAGGCAGTTGACCCCCTTTGCTGTGGGTCTGGATTCACACATGTTGGCCAGACCAGAGAAGGATGGCAGATTTCACATGAGTGAGCCAGATGGATTTTTCCAACTATGACAATGTTTTCATGGCCTTCAGTAAAACCTCAATTTCGTATATCATTTATTTAATTCAAATCTCTCCATGGCATATTTGAACCTTGTTCTCCAGAACATTAGCTGAGTTTCTGGATTAATAATCAAGCGATAATACCTCTAAGCCATCACTTCTCCAGGAGTAGGAATGATTGCAAGAATGTTACAATCACTGAAAATATTCTTAGCTTTTGTATATCTCAGCTCTGAAGTTAGATGAATCTCCCTACCACAGGAAAAGATTTTGATTTTCAACACCGTGCCTCACAGAAGATTAGCATTCAATGGTCAAACAATGCAGCAGCAGTGCTGAAGCAGATGGCTTTCCTATGCTTTGACCTTTCATATATTACATATATTTTGTACACATTGTACACTGGTGGTGGAGTCATTGAATAATAGATAATGGTATCTTAAGAAAGTTTTTATACATCCAATAATACGTTAGTTTCAAGTAATGCAAGTGTAACAGATACTAATCATTTGCAACAGCAAACTAGAGGGGATAGGTTTAAGATGAGTGAGGAAAGATTTAAAAGAGATCTGGGGCAACTGGTACATAAAAGGTGGTGCTTGTATGGAATGGGATGCCAGAGGAAGTGGTGGAGGCTGGTACAATTGCAACATTTAAATAGCATTTGGATGGGTATATGAATAGGAAGGGTTTAGAAGGGTATGGTCCAAGTGCTGGCAGATGGGACTAGATTTATTGAGAATATCTGGTCAGCATGGACAAGTTGAACCAAGGGTCTGTTTCTGTGCTGTCCAGCTCTATAACTCTATGACTCCATGGGTCGGTACTAGCTGCAAAGAACCAACTCCACATCTCACCTTCTAACATCAAACTCTTTCCATAATAACATTCCGTGATGGCTTTTGCATAAACCATTTAAGTTAAATATTTCTATCATGCTCACTGACTGCTACCTTCATTCAAAATGGAACGCGGTGTTGCCAAGTGAGTCTTCAATCCAATGTTATGATTCACAAAAATGCAAGACATGGACAGGATTTTCCAAAAGGCAAAGACAATATTTCCCATTTCATCACTTGAAGGGTCAGCAGAAGCATTATCGAACCCCAATCAACTCAACACTGGAGCATTAATTCTTTGGGGCTGGAGCTTCTGGTCACCTGCCTCAGTCAGCTCCTGGCTAATCTGAATGTCCCAGTCATACTTATAGAGCAATGGCTCGGACTGGGATGACAAGCAGTCCCCAGATTATAAATCTTAGAGTTAGGTAAACAGACAGGAAGGGGAAGGGAGTAAGTCCTGAAGGGGGTGGTGAAAATATTCTTGATGAAGAAGCCAAGGGAGAGGAAGAACCTGAGTGTGGGCTGGATTGCCCAATGTGGAAAGGCCCCTCCATCGTCATGTCTGCGGCATGACCAGGCTAAATTTCTGACTTCTGTCATGTTCTTGAATTCTTTGTCATCAGACTGCGGTGTGAATGTTCCCTGTGTGGCCATTTATTGCCCACTTTAGGGTCTCAATTGGGGCAAGAGTAATTGGCTGGCCTATAGTCCTTACCCATCCCACCATAAAATTGTGGATAGGGGTTCAGCCCAAGTGAGAGGCCATCCAGGGAATTTCCAGGCTCCCATCTGCAAACTTCCCTGCAAGAGAGCATAAAGTTCAGTCCTGTAATGTATTATCAATGTAAGCAAAAAAATAAGTTTCATGTTTGCGTCAAAACATAGCACTTTTAAGGCATTGTAAAACTGTGAATATTTCTAGCACAAAGCAGCAAAAATGCTATAGTCCTGAAAGAGTTAGTCTGACATGTGATTGCAGTATAACCCTGTCAGAAATTTGTCACCCAAGAATTGTCAGGTTACAGGACTCATGGAATAAATATTACAATTCACTGTCACAGATGATGTATCTTTGTTTACATCAACAGACTATTTAATGGAGATTTTCTGTGCTGTCTCAGTCACTTCTGTAAATCTTTCATTTCATGTCAAATGTTCTTTAGATGTTAATAAGGGTGAAGCTCCAAAAGGTGAAACGCAGCAAACTTTATTAATCTCACTTCGGATTAAAAGCAAAATTTTCATAGTTTTACACATTGGGTTACTAAATTTATGTCTTATTTATCTTTCAAAATTCCAAGCTTACAAACGATTGAAGACAACTGAATGGATGAGCACAGGAAAGCACAATATGGAGTAATGGATAAGGAGAAGTTGCAATGTTATAAAATAAAGGGATCTCTACTGATTGGTCCAACACAAAAAAGAATTCATCTGTTCAAAATTGTACTTTTCAACGGTTCAGTTCTATGTTTTTTTAAACAGTTGAGGTCACAAACCACACATTTGTTTGGTACACAAATGGCCTTAAGTACCACTTTGCACCCGATGGCTTCTGTCAATCATACAACCAGAGACACTATGTGTTTTGATCATGAATTGCATACCAGGTTTAATTCATGTGCCTCAATGATACAAATGCTGAGCTTCCAAACTATCTAAAGAGTATCTCAGAGTTTTTAGGAAATTATTGACAATAGACAATAGGTGCAGGAGTAGGCCATTCTGCCCTTCGAGCCAGCACCACCATTCATTATGATCATGGCTGATCATCCTCAATCAGTATCCTGTTCCTGCCTTATCCCCATAACCCTTGATTCCACTATCCTTAAGAGCTCTATCCAACTCTTTCTTGAAAGTATCCAGAGACTTGGCCTTCTGGAGCAAAGCATTCCATACACCCACCACTCTCTGGGTGAAGAAGTTTCTCCTCAACTCTGTTCTAAGTGGCCTACCCCTTATTTTTAAACTGTGTCCTCTGGTTCGGGACTCATCCATCAGCAGAAACTTGCTTCCTGCCTCCAGAGTGTCCAACCCTTTCATAATCTTATACGTCTCAATCAGATCCTCTCTCAGCTTTCCAAACCTCAAGGGTATACAAGACCAGTCGCACCAATCTTTCAGCGTAAGATAGTCCTGCCATTCAGAGATTTGACCTCGTGAATCTACGCTGCACTCCCTCAATAGCCAGAATGTCTTTCCTCAAATTTGGAGACCAGAACTGCGTACAATATTCCAGGTGCGGTCTCACCAGGGCCCTGTACAGCTGCAGAAGGACCTCTTTGCTTCTATATCCAATTCCTCTTGTTATGAAGGGCATGCTATTAGTTTTTTTCACTGCCTGCTGTACCTGCATGTTTGCTTTCATTGACTGATGTACAAGAACGCCTAGATCTCGTTGTACAGCCTCTTTACCTAACTTGACTCCATTTAGATAGTAATCTGCCTTCCTGTTCTTGCCACCAAAGTGGATAACCACACATTTATCCACATTAAACTGCATCTGCCATGCGTCCGTCCACTCACCTAACCTGTCCAGGTCACCCTGTATTCTCCTAACATCCTCCTCACATTTCACCCTGCCATCCAGCTTTATGTTGTCAGCAAATTTGCTAATATTGCTTTTAATATTGTTGTTTGATAGTATCGAGCTGGAGTTTTGCTGAGAATAGGCACATTATTTTGATGCTTTCCACTTTGTTCTCAAGGAAGGTTGCAAGAAATACTACAGAAAATGACACAATATTTACACTGCATCAGAGGACGATGCTGATTGGTTGGCAAGTGGACACTGATTGGTAGAAACATGTAGTGGAGAATGTACCAGTTATGGTGACTTGGCAGTTAATTGTCAGACTTTGTTCAAACTTTTACACAAGGTAGTTTAACTTCAATTGGTCACAATGTCATACAGTCATTGAAATTTACTGCTCACTGATGTTCAGTTTGAGTTCTGCAACAGTCACTCAGCTCTTGACCTCATTACAGTCTTGGTTCAAAAATGGACAATGAGTTCAGCTCCAGAGAAAGAAAAAAGTGACAGTGACTTCTCCTGGCATCAGGCCATGTTTGATCAAATGTGATGGATCCCTTGGAAAACTGGCAATGGGAATCAAAGAGCACTCTTCGAATTATAATCTTATTTAGCCTGCACTAATCTGCATTGAGGCTCAGGTTGTAATCCTAGGTTATTACCTTTGAGGTTCAGCCTTTTCACGTACCCTCTAGCAGTTCATATTCCCTCAGCAAACCTCTTTCTTGTGTCTAAATATATGTAATTGGTGCCGATGTGGTGACATGACTGTTAGATCCTTTCTGTCCAATATCATTTCTCTACAACTCTGAGGAGATGTGCAGAACCTTAGGACTTGGCAAGTAATGCAGCTGTTTTATCTCTCACTGTCATAGTACCATGTCTGTCCCCATGACTATGATGTCAACTATCAACTATGTTTCTGTTAACTCCCCACTGCCACCACCCCCCCCCTCCCCCCACCCCATCCCCCCAACTCCCCACCCCCACTTTAATGCCTTCTGGACCAAATTACTCATACACCCTGCAACCACTGCTATCATCCATTCAAACTGCAAGAATATCAAACCTGTTGCAAAACAGAAAGGTTAGGATCCTCCACTTCTGTCTGCTGAGTCCTCATAACGGCCCCAATCCTAATTGCCCTCTGACTGAATTATAAGTCCACATCCTTTGAGCATGACCTGGAACAAAACGTGCAGGTAATGTTCTCCCTCTTTGATGTGTTACAGTGCTTGCAGCTTAGCTTTCCATGTATAAATTCTGAGCCAATGCTCCAAAGTCATAGAAACATACTGCAAATGTGTTTGCCTTGGATTACACAGGTGTCCAGGAAATCACAGCCCACAGTTACAATATCAAAGACCTATCTATACCAACGGTAAATATTCTCAATGATGAAACATCCACAACTTGCTGGGATAAAGAATTCCTTTGAGTTGTGATGATCCTGGTCCAGTCTGTCAAATTTATGTTGCAGATAGGCTAGGGATCAATAAGTTTGATTTTTAAGTAGACAAAGGAGATTGCTAAGAGAATAAAGCTGCAAGCTTCCAAAGTTTTGTTTGAATAATAAACAAATGTTACAATACAATATTAAAACAATAACACTATCTGAAATACATGTTCATCTTATCACTAACATCAATTAATTAACATGATAAATATGGGTAATAGCATGTAATCATAAACCCCATGCATGCATCTAAGATTAAATATGATAAAACTGATCCTAGAGATTTCTCAGCAATTCATCCCAGATGTTAATCATATAGTAGGTCATTAAACCTAAACAAATTTCACAAGTGATTATAATTCACTTCTGCTGATCTGTCCTTGAAACATCCTCTCATGAGCCCTCCATCTTAGTGTCTTAGTGACATTCTGGGCACAGAAACATAGAAACCTGGAGCTGCTACATCAATGACCTCCCTTTCATTATAAGGTCAGAAGTGGGGATGTTCACAGATGATTGCACAATGTTCAGCACCATTTTGAACCAGTACTCAGATACTGAAGCAGTCCATGTTCAAATGCAGCGAGATCTGTACAATATCCAGGCTTGGGCTGACAGTTAACAGCACATTAGCAGCACAGAGGTAGAACAAGTGGAGAGTATCATTCAAGATCGGAGCTGGTTACAGAGCGTGGTGAACTCAGCCCGGACAATCACAAAGGTCAACCTCCCATCTATAGAATCCATCTACCAGGCCCCCTGTCAAGGAGAGGCTGCCAGCATTCACAAAATCCCATCCCACTCTGGCGATGTTTTTCTACATCCTCAGCATGGTGGCTCAGTGGTTGGCACTGCTGCCTCCCAGCACCAGGGTCCCAGGTTCGACTCCAGCCTCGGGCGACTGTCTGTGTGGAGTTTGTACATTCTCCCTGTGTCTGCGTGGGTTTCCTCTGGGTGCTCTGGTTTCCTCCCACAGTCCAAAGATGTGCAGGTTAGGTGAATTGGCCAAGCTAAATTACCCCATAGTGTTAGGTACATTAGTCAGAGGGAAATGGGTCTGGGTGGGTTAGTCTTCGGAGGGTCCAAATGGACTTGTTGAGCCGAAGGGCCTGTTTCCACACTGTAGGGAATCTAATCTCTACCATCAGGGAAAAGGTACAGAAGCCTGAACACATGCTCCTACAGGTTTCGTAACAGTTTCTACCCTACTGTTGTTAGAATACTGAATGTTTTTGTTTTTGCCGCTGTTTACCTGTTATTTATTTATCAATTCTGCTTAACTATGTGATCTGCCTGCATTGCTCACAAGACAAAGCTTTTCACTGTGCCTTGGTACATGTGACAATAAATAAATTCAATTCAATTCAATTCAGTTGGCAAGAAACAATCATACCACACAAATGCTAGGCTATGACCATCACCAATAAGAGACAATCGAACGACCAACTCTTGACATTCAATGGTGTTACTATTATTGAATTCCCCCACTATCAACATCCTGGGGTTAGACAATAGACATTGGGTGCAGGAGTAAGCCATTCTGCCCTTCAAGCCAGCACCACCATTCATTATGATCATGGCTGATTATCCACAATCAGTATGCTGTTCCTGCCTTATCCCCATAACCCTTGATTCCACTATCCTTAAGAGCTCTATCTATCTCTTCCTTGAAAATATCCAGAGATTTGGCCTCCACTGCCTTCTGGGACAGAACATTCCATACACCCACTACTCTCTGGGTGAAGAAGTATCTCCTCAACTCTGTTCTAAATGGCCTACCCCTTATTTTTGAATGGTGTCCTCTGGTTCTGGACTTACCCATAAGTGGAAACATGATTCCTGCCTCCAAAGTATCCAATCCTTTAATAATTCTATACATCTCAATCAGATCCCCTCTCGTCCTTCTAAACTCAAGTGTATACAAGCCCAGTCCCTCCAAACCTCCAACATATGATAGTCCTGCCATTTCAGGAATTGACCTCGTGAGCCTACGCAGCACTCCCTCAATAGCCCCTAGGCATCATGGTAGCCCACAAACCTACCGCCACATTGAAACAGCTTCTGATGAAATTTTTTGCAGCAGAGAGTGGCAGGAGCTGAGTGGAAGTGAGGTCGGAGAACAGAGGCTGTTGGGAAGGTTAGTGAGTGCTATTTAAGTAGTGTGTTATAGGCCCCAAGTCCTACACAGGACCCATTTCCCTAGTTATGTGCCTTGCTACACACTAGGCCCAGCATAGTTCAATGTAGACTTTCCCAATTGTGCAAACCCCACTTTACACAATACTGGTGCTGGTGCCCTACAAACCAGAACCTAGGGAGAAGGTAATTCTGGATCTGGTGTTGTGCAATGAACCAGATTTGATCAGGGGCCTCGAAGTAAAGCAGCCATTGGGAGGTAGTGACCATAATAAGATAAGTTTTTATCTACAATTTGAGAGGGAGAAGGGAGAATCGGAAGTGTCAGTATTGCAGTTGAACAAAGGGAACTATGGAACTATGAGGAAAGAGCTGGCCAAAGTTCAATGGTTCAACACCCTAGCAGGGATGGCAGTGGAACAAAAATGGCAGGTATTTCTGGGTATAATGCAGGAGGTGCAGGATCAGTTCATTCCAAAGAGGAAGAAAGATCCTAATGGGAGGCAGGGGCGGCTGTGGCTGACGAGGGAAGTTAAGGACTGCATAAAGATAAAAGAGAAGTAGTATAACATAGCAAAGATGAGCGGGAAGCTGGCGGACTGGGAAACATTTAAAGACTAGTAAAGGATAATTAAAGGCAATACGTGGAGAAAAAAATGAGGTATGAAGGCAAACTGGCCAAAAATATAAAGGAGGATAGTAAAAGTTTTTTATAGGTATGTGAAAAAAAATGGCTAAGACTAAAATTGGGCCCTTGAAGACAGAAACGGGTGAACTTATTATGGGGAACAAGGAAATGGCAGAAGAGTTGAATCGGTACTTTGGATTCGTCTTCACTTGGGAAGACCCAAGCCATCTCCCAGATGTAATAGCGGCTGAAGGACCTAGGGTAATGGATGAACTGAAGGGAATTTATATTAGGCAGGAAATGGTGTTAGATAGGTCTGAAGGCTGATAAGTCCCCGGCACCTGATAGTCTGCATCCCAGGGTACTGAAGGAGGTGGCTCGAGAATTTATGGATGCATTGGTAATCATTTTCCAATGTTCTATAGATTCACAATCAGTCCCTGTGGATTGGAGGGTGGCTAATGTTTCTCCCTTTAAAAAAAGGAGGGAGAGAGAAAACAGGGAATTATAGACCAATTAGCTTGACGAGTGTTGCGGGAAAGATGCTGGAATAAATTATAAAAGATGAAATTACAAATCATTTGGATAGCAGTAACAGGATAGGTCAGAGTCAGCATGGAGTTATGAAGGGGAAATCATGCTTGACTAATCTGGAGTTTTTTGATGATGTAACTCTGAAGATGGACAAGGGAGACCCAGTGGATGCAGTGTACCTGGACTTTCAGAAAGACTTTGATGAAGTCCCACATAGGAGGTTAGTGAGCAAAATTAGGGAGCATGGTGTTTGGGGCAAAATACTGACTTGCATTGAAAATTGGCCAGCTGACAGGAAACAAAGAGTAGTGATAAACAGGTCCCTTTCGGAATGGCAGTTGGTGACCAGTGAGGTACCACAAGGATCTGTGCTGGGACCATAGCTGTTTACAATATACATTAATGATATAGATGAAAGCATTAAAATTAGTATTAGCAAATTTGCTGATGACACAAAACTGGGTGGCAGGGTGAAATGTGAGGAGGATGTTATGAGAATACAGGGTGACTTGGACAGGCTAGGTGAGAGGATGGATGTATGGCAGATGCAGTTTAATGTGGATAAATGAATGGTAATCCACTTTGGTGGCAAGAACAGGAAGGCAGATTACTATCTAAGTGGAGTCAAGTTAGGTAAAGGGACAGTACAATAAGATCTAGGTATTCTTGTACATCAGTCAATGAAAGCAAACATGCAGGTACAGCAGGCAGTGAAGAAGGCTAATAGCAAACTGGCCTTCATAACAAGAGGAATTGAGTATAAGAGCAAAGAGGTCCTTCTGCAGCTGTACAGGGCCCTGCTGACCTGGACCTGGAGTATTGTGTGCAGTTTTGGCCTCCAAATTTGAGGAAGGACATTCTGACTATTGAGGGAGTGCAGCGTACATTTACGAGGTCAATTCCCGGAATGGCCGGACTATCATATGTTGAAAGGTTGGAGGGACTGGCCTTGTATACACTTGAGTTTAGAAAGAGGAGAGGAGATCCGATTGAGACGTATAAGATTATTAAAGGATTGGGCATTCTGGAGGCAGGAAGCATGTTTACACTGTTCGGTGAGTCCAGAACCTGAGGACACAGTTTAAAAATGAGGGGTAGGCTATTTAGAACAGAGTTGAGGAGATACTTCTTCACCGAGAGAACATAGAACATAGAACATTACAGCGCAGTACAGGCCCTTCGGCCCTGGATGTTGCGCCGCCCTGTCATACTAATCTGAAGTCCATCTAACCTACACTATTCCATGTACGTCCATTTGCCTGCCCAATGACGACTTAAATGTACTTAAACTTGGTGAATCTACTACCGTTGCAGGCAAAGCATTCCATTCCCTTACTACTCTCTGAGTAAAGGAACTACCTCTGACATCTAATTTATACCTATCTCCCCTCACTTTAAAGTTGTGTCCCCTCGTGTTTGCCGTTCCCATACTTGGATAAAGGCTCTCCCTGTCCACCCTATCTAACCCTCTGATTATCTTGTATGTCTCTATTAAGTCACCCCTCAACCTTCTTCTCTCCAGAGTGGTGGGTGTATGGAATGCTCTGCCCCCGAAGGTAGTGGAGGCCAAATCTCTGGATACCTTCAAGAAAGAGATGGATAGAGCTCTTAAAGATAGTGGAATCAAGGTTTATGGGAATAAGGCAGGAACAGGATAGTGATTGTGGATGATCAGTCATGACTATAATGAATGGTGATGCTGGCTCAAAGGGCCAAATGGCCTACTCCTGCACCTATTGTATATTGTCTATTGTCTATTTCTCCAATGTCAGTCTTTGAGCTGCATAATTATTTCTTTAATCATATAGCCCTATATCTACTTACACGTATGATAATTTGCACTTAGCTCCTCATACAAACTGTAGAACCTCTTCCCTAATCCTGCTTAGATCATTGGTCTTACATGGTCCACAACTACCAAATTCTTCCATCCCACTATAATTTCCTCACCAGCTCCAAGCAGCTGTCCTGAATTGTGGCACTGACAAGAAACATAGCCTTCCGGAATTGACTCTTTCATGCAAAGACCAGTATCCATGTCCCTCACTATTCGGCCCCGACTACAACAACATTCCTTTTTGCTTCCAGTTTCCGAATCCTTTGAATGGTTTCCTGCAGCCCTCAATCTTATCCAAGCAACTGAAAGACCCTCAGTAGAAACAGGCCTGACCACTTTGTTCAAAGTCCCACTTGTTAACTGGATTCCAACAGAAGTGATAGTTGTCTGACACTGATCATCCTGACAGGTTTAGCTGTACACGAAGGTCGTCTGTCAGAGTGGTTGAAACTAATGATTAATATTCTCCTTGCTCAAAAGAATAAATGGCATCAGTGTGACAACATCAAACAGTTATAATAAAATTGCTGTGACCCTGGAAAAATACAGAAGGAAAGAGAACCTTGATTGACAATTTCATCCTGCCATTGAAAGAAAATGTCCTGGGTTTTGCTTAAAACAGTTTTCTCCTTTGGAAAAGAATGCAGTTCCGGTTCCAAAATAAAAACAAAGGTATCAAAGTGAAATTCACATTTGAATTTACAACAGGGAAAAGTCGATATACTTGGAACTACAGTAGTTTATTAATCAACTTCTGTACGGTTTCGTAGAAAAATTAGCAACAAACCTGGTCTTGGTAAATTCTGTGGTGAGATTTTTTTTGTGATATGTCAACTTTGTAATATACTGAGAAAATAGCTTATTGGACCTGCTCTTCAATGGGAAGCTCTCCAACCAGCATTCCTGAAAGTTCATGTCTCAGGTCTCCTGCCAGCTATGAGAATAGAAGAAAACTTCTTGACAGAATAGATATCAGATATCAAAGCCAGTAGCAGCAGAGACAGTGCCAGCTTTGTGAAGAGAGGCATAGTTTTTAAATGAGGCTAAATTTGCGTGTCACGTTGTGAGATTACCATAAGTTCTGTTGACCTACAAAAGGCCTGACGAATGTTCACCGCCGCTCCCACATTACCAGACACCTGGAGGAAGAAAGCCTCATCTTCCGCCTCAGAACACTTCAACCCCAGGGCATCAATGTGGACTTCAACAGTTTCCTCATTTCCCCTTCCCCCACCTCACCGTAGTTCCAAACTTCCAGCTCAGCACTGTCCCCATGACTTGCCTACCTGCCTATCTTCTTTTCCACCTATCCGCTCCACCCTCCTCCCTGTCCTATCAACATCATGCCCTCCCCCACTCACCTATTGTACTCTATGCTACTTTCTCCCCACCCCCACCCTCCTTTAGCTTATCTCTCCACCCTTCAGGCTCTCTGCCTTTATTTCTTTTGCCTGAAACGTCGATTTTACTGCTTCTTCAATGCTGCCTGAACTGCTGTGCTCTTCCAGCACCACTAATCCAGAGAATGATTACCAAAGCAAAACGAAATGAGAAAAGATAACTTATATACATCACAGAGCAAATGAAAGAAAGGAGGCGTTGAAGACAGTTGCAATCTTGGTTAAAAAGAGAATTTGAAGTGCAGCATGTTCTTGACATGTAAATTTTATAACAGGTAGATTGAAAGACTTTTGTGGGCCACAATAAGGTCAGAAGGCAACTATAGGGGAATAAGAATATATATTTGCAGAAGCTGAATTAAAGCCTGAAGCTTAAATATGATTGTACTGGGACAAATTCATTGCAGCAGTATGTTTATACAAAATCAATCAGTTGAGTGACAAATGATTCACAAATCTGAAACAACCAGTGGAATTCTATTCATCAACAGAATATTGAAAAGTCATCAGCAGAATATCCAAAAAATGTTCTGCTTTGAATGGATCTATTGTTTAATTAGTTGTGTAATTAAATAAAGTTCTCCATTATTAATAAGGACAATCACATGTATTTCTTTACATGAGACAAAATGCTCAATATGGAGAACAATATATTGCATCAACTATTTCTGTTACACACTGGCAGTAAGCTAACAAATTAAGATACTGTGTATTTGAATGTACAGTTTCTAACTGGACTGTAGCAAAGGCATTCACCAATATCTAACTGCCTGAAGTTCACGAATATAGAGTCATAGAGAAATACAACATGGAAACAAACCTTTTGTTCCAACTCTTCCATGCCAACTGGATATCCTAAATAAACCTAGTCCCATTTGTCAGCATTTGGCCCACATCCCTCTAAACCCTTCCTATTCATATACCCATTCAAATGTCGCAAGTATGCCAACCTCCATCACTTCCTCTGGCAGCTCTTTCCATACACGCATCACCCTTTATGTGAAAAAGTTGCCTCTTTGGTCCTTTTTAAATCTTTCCCCTCTCACCTAAACCTATGCCCTCTCATTCTGGGTTCCCCCAACTCAGGGAAAACAGTCATTTCAGTTGCAGGATACCTCTGCAGGAGTTCCTCAGGGTAGTGTCCTAGCCCAACCATCCTCAGCTGCTTCATCAATTACCTACTCTACACCATAATATTAAGAATGGGGATGTTTGCCAGGGATATTCCAATAACTCCCCTCCTAACTCTCCAAACTATCAGCAAGTAACAAGTCAGGAGTGTGATGGAATAGTCATTATTTGGATGAGGGCAGGTCCAACATATCTCAAGAAGCTTGACACCATCTAAGACAAAACAATCCTTGATTGACACCACATCCACAAATATTCATTCCATCTACCAGTCAAGCTTAGTAACAGCAATGTATTACCATCTCCAAGGTGCACTTCTTTCATATGTAAACTGTTAAAGTTAACCTGAGAATATAACTTTTAGAAAAAGTTTTGTGATGTACATATGAAAGAAGTGAAACTAACACGGTCATTCAAACAGATGAGAGTCTTAACAAACAATCAAGGTATTTTTCAATGTATAATTTCAGTTACATCACACTGTAAACTTTTGCAATAAATTCTGCGTCTTTCAATTGTGTACTCCACAAACATCCGATGAAGGAGCAGCACTCCGAAAGCTAGTGCTTCCAATTAAACCTGTTGGGCTATAAGCTGGTGTTGTGTGATTTTTAACAAAGTTAACGGCTTCTTCTTTAAATAGACAACATATCTAAAGAATTGACAGGGTCCTGCTAGCAACTGTAACTCCAGCCTGAGCAGAGAAATGACTGTGGGTTTCCCTGCAGGTGAAGGCCTGTCAAAATTGGATCAGAGACAGAAGAGGCCATTCAGAGTAATTCCCTTTGTACTTATCGTCGCGGTGCCGAAGGCAGCAGGAGTCCTGGAACTCCTGCCTCCACATCTGCCAGGTGGGTGGCCAAAAGCCATGCAAACTCCTGCAGGCCAGCAGATCAATTTTCATTCTGGCTGCCGGCTGGTTCCAGAGGTCTGCTGGTTAAAATTGGTGTTTCTTTCTTCTATGGCAGGAGGACAGGAAATGAATTAACCTCTGCACTTTACCAAGGGGAATCCACTAAGGTAAAAAATAAACAATCGGGTTTAATATCTCAAGATTCTAGCTTTGTGATGCTTTCAGTTTTGTATTGGAGTGTTAGTTTAGATTATAAACTCAAATCCTGGATTGTGGCTCGAATCCAGATTTTCAGATTCAAAACTGTGAATGTTACCTTCATCATTGTCTTCTATAATTTATTTGGTAAAGTTTTATGGACTAGACCAAGTCTTCTCAAAACAAATCAAGAAGATAGTCTAAACTTGAACTGTTTCTTATTTTAAAGTCAAGTGTTAGGCATTGCGTTCTGGATGCAATTTGATTGGTCAAACTACCAGTCTTGAAGTCAAACACACTTTATTCAAATATCATAGTTAAAATGCAAACAAAACAAAGAAGAATTGGAATAACTTAACTCTATTGGGAAACTTGACAGAATGATAGATGGTTTTAATGATTAAACTGCAACTATTCCAATATCGTTTAAATACACCATTGGCAAAGACAAATTTGATAAAATAGGTTGTCTCACGTGGAATTCTCCAGTGCAGGAGAATATCAAGAGAAAACTCTGCAAAAGACAAAGAACTTAAACATTTTTTTGCAATGCAGAGAGAGGTGTGAAGCAGCTTCCAAGCCCCAACAACTGCTGAAAGTTAAACTAAAATCCTGGTTCTGTGGGTGCTTGACCCCACCCATTCAGGCTGCTTCTATAGTTTCAACTTTAAAAAACAAGCTAAGGCTCACAAGCTGTTTACTTTATTGATTTGAAGCAACTTTACACCTCTATCTCAATCTTGCTTAATAAAAATAAACAAGACAGAAATGTCTCTTAAAACCATAACATCGTCACCTAAAAAGGGAATGACAAGGTCACTTCCCAAAATGGTGAGATGCTTCATTGCTGGTTGTCAGTTGTCTTTGGTAGTTCTTCTTGTGAGGTTGTGAATAGCCCATGTAAGCAGAACATAGTAAAAGTGGTGACAAGTACTCTCAGTCACCACTCCAGATTTCATACACTTGGAACATTTTTCTGTCTGTCTGCCTCTCTCTCTCTCTCTCTCTCTCTCTCTCTCTCCCTTTTTAGACAAAGTCTTTCCAATGAACCCCAATGCTGCTTCTGTCAGTAGTACTTTATTCAAGAAGAATTTCAAACTGCTTCAAATAAGGCATGAATGAGACCCACTGCAGCTGTGATTTCCTCCCTCTGTTGTATGCAAGAGATGATTAAAGAATGGTAAATACTATATTGATATTTTTCTTCAAGGACTGAGTAAAATTATTTCCATTGAAAATACGCCATCCTCAGAGAAGGTGTAAACATGTGTGCAACCAACCATAGCTTTCTATTTTAAAATACTTGCAATATAATAAGTCAAACGGCACTTCATAAGCATGTTATTAGTCACAATTTCACAGTGAGGTATATAAGGAGACAATAGGACTTCTGCTTGAACAAAGTGATGTTTTAAAGTATGCCTTAAAAGAAGAGAGACAGTTCAAGAGGGATGGTGACATTTAGTGAAGGAATACCAAAGCTTTCAGTTTCAGCAGCTGTAAGCATGACCATCAAAATTGGACAAGTTAAATTGGGAATACCCATTCCATAGGTCTACACAGGACCTTGAGTTGATAAAGCATGGTGCTGGAAAAGACACAGCATGTCAGGCAACATCTCAGGAGCAAAGGAGTTGACATTTTCAACATAACCCGTCTTCAGGACTCAGTTGACTTTTTTGCTCCTCAGATGTTGCCTGACCTGTTATACCTTTTCAAGAGTCATGCTATATCAACTCTGACTCTTCAGCATCTGCATTCCTCTCTTTCTCCTACACAGGACCTTCTCAGACAGTCGCTGAATTTTCATCCACAGTCAGTCAGTGTTCTCCAAACTTCGACCAACGTTGCTTCTGTTCATGTGCATTCTAACTACAGTTAGAACTACATTTGAAAGTGTGACCTTTATTGGTAACTCAAGCAAACAAACACTCACAAATGATCTCTTACCACAACATATGATAACTATCTTCTAAACCTTATATTCCTCGTTCATAATGTGGCACATCTACCCCACTTCATCCACCCCAATGTCTAACTCAAAACTTGTGAGATGATCATCAGCACTCTGCCAAACTGGATGATCTATTTTCTCAAAGAACTCTTTAGGTTTTCCTTCTGTTGTTGTCTATTTGATCCCTTTCTAGAAATAGACATCTGATTTTGTGTTTTGTCTGCTTGTCCTCTCTTCTGCATCTTTTCTGAAAGTGGTCTATAATGTGACAGATTACTTGACTTTTAATAGCTGGGCACTGTCTGCGACTGTGAAGTTTCTTTGCACCATTGTGCTGACAGGATTTTTAGTGTCTACTTAAACATGTTATTTATAGTTTTATACCTTAAGTATTGAATGGGTTTTGCTAAACTCATGTACCAAGCTTGATGCTCTTATCTTGGGATTGATCTATGTTTCTTCCAGACTTCCATTTCTCTCACTATCTGAATTGCTTTCTTGAGAGTCAGGTCTTCTTTGGACAGTAACAAATCTGACAAAAAATCATCAGCAATTCCTGCAACAATTCTACCTTTTACAAATTCTAACTTGAAATTGTCTTAGTCACATTTCACCACTAATTGGTGGAGACTATTAATGAAATCATCTATGGCTTCTCCTGATATTGTAGCACTGGATTAAATCTTGCTTTGTCAAGAATTTTATTAGATTTGAAGTGCAAGTAATTGTAAAAGGTTTTCAATTATTCTTCAAAATTATTTATTGATTCTTTTACACCTTGCTGAGCTTTAACACCGTCAGTTACTGTACCAGTTGTATATGAAATTGCATTTCATTGTTCAGCTTCTCATATAATATATTTTGAGTACAACCTTATAGAAATCTGAAAATATGGGCTATGACAAAATAAAAATAGGAAGTATGGAGAAACTCACTGGGCCTGGCAGCATCTGCTGAAAGAGAAACAGAGTGAACATTTTGAGTCCAGTATGACTCATCTTCAGAATAGAAAAATAGAAAATAGGAGCAGGAATGGGTCATTCAGCCCTTTGATCCATCTGTGCCATTCTTTATGAGCAGGAGGAATCATTCCACTTAATATTCTGTTCCTGCTTTTCCTTACTATCCTTTAATCCTTTTAACCCCATGTGTTATATCCACCCCTTCTCGAATTCATACAATGCTTTGACCTTGACTGCTTTCTGTGGTCATGAATTTCACAGGTTCAACACCCTCTGGGCAAAGCAATATTTCCTCATGTCAGTCCTAAATGGACTACTCCACATCCTTAGATTGTGCCCCCTGGCTTTGGGCTCCACAGTCATTGGGAACATCCTGCATCTGCTGTCTAATCCTGTTAGAATTTTATCGGTTTCTATCAGACCCCTCCCTCATTCTTCTGAACTCTGGCCAATTATACTCCTAACCGATTCGACGTCTTCTCATAAAGCCAGTCCTACTATCCCAGGAACCAGTCTGGTAAACCTTTGCAGTGCGCCCTCTGTAGCAAGAACATCCTTCTTCAGATAAAAAGACTAAAACTGGACATTATATGTCACACATTATTAACCCTTTCAGAAGCTCCTATCAGACATCATGACGTCTTGAAATGTCTGCATCAGGATATATGGTTTACTTGCTAACATCAATGTTATCTCTCTTTAAAGCCAGTAGTAACCTCACCATAGCTGCTTCCTGGCCAGATTTGAAGATCCCCATCCAGTCATGTTAGCTGTTTGATGTTTTCCATGCGCACAGAGCCCTGTCACATTAATGGATAGCGCTTGGCACTGAGGCTATGGGTTGCATGGTCATGACTGCCCTTTCCTTCTGAAGGAGAAGGAACGTTCATGGAAGGGGTTTGCTTGGGAGAGAAATGAGAAATGTCTTTTAAATGTGGCATAATTGAATTGGTGACACAGCAAGGGAGAAATCCGGAGCAGAGAACATTTCACCTTGTCATTGATTTCTATTGGGAAATTCTGTAGAGGCTTTAGCAAATCAATTCTAGTTGTGAGTGCTGTGTGCTTCTGTCAGTTTGGATCAAATTGATTGACTGAAGTACAGCTAGCTCAGTGATCTGGAAATGCTGAGCTAGTAACTATTTAGTACTTATTACAAGACAAGGAAAAATAATGTCTACGAACAATAACTATAAAACACAGTTCTTTATTTCCCCTAGAATGGCTTTACTGGGACTTTTATTCTCATAGACAACTATTCCCAAAAACTTCTATAGTAAGCTTTTGGAATCCAAAACTGCTCCCTGCTTTCTAAAGGGCAGGTGAAGGAATGGAGCACTTTGAAAAAATACACCCTAGAGGCTCTGCTTGCAGGATATTACAGTCTTATAGAATTTGCTATTTTGTAATCTCTTTTAACTCACTCTCAGAGTGGCATTAGTAATTATTTATGGTTATGAAATGCTTGGAGATAGCTTTGGCCACAAACCACAAGTATTGCTAATAGCAACCAGGAGAGATGTCTTTCATAGATTTATTGTATTTGTGGCTGTCCATTTATACAATTTACCACAGCCAGACAGTGTACTGCACTCCACTACAAGCTGTTTTGAACAACATGCCAGAGGATGAATACTTGGATACACTAAAATAGATACAATGGAGATTTGTTCAATCAAGCTTAATGATTGAAGCATTGTTAAATAAATAATGTATCAATTAATTTGTAGGTTAGAGTGCACTTTAATGAAGGCTTCTGTTAATTGCTTACTGTACAATAACGGAAATTTGCCAAAATATATAATTGGATTTCCTACATGTTACTTCTATGATGAAATTTATATACTGTTTTGTCAGTTCTACAAGAACAGAAGTGGATCATTCTGAAAATGGACATGGATTGAGATGCGCAATTAACTGCTCGAGCACCGCACCCCCCACCCTCCCCCCACCCCCATCACACGCACCTATTTATTCTGAAGCATGTAACGCACAAATGTCACACTCCTGACTCTTCACCATGAATGTAGGACAAAGCCAGCACAAAAATGATTGTCAGCATGGGACTCAATTTCATCTGATTCTTGGAGCCATTAAAGCTGGCCTATTGCTTTACGTCAGTCTGTACCTTTCAAAGAGGAGGATCATTCTGCCTGAAGCATGTGCATAGAATGGCAGAGTAGGAGGAATAGTGCATAATGTTTAAAGATGAGAGAAATGGCCACAGTATTGTTAAAAAAGACAGCACTGGTGACTTTGGCACCGGTTGGGTACAGGACCAGACTGATCTCCATTTACTGGGCCCAAAGGATCTCCAGACAGATGTCACCAAGTTCATGGGAGTAGATAGCTGTTACAATCACTGCCAACAGACCTGGATAGAGTACCTCAAGAAATTCCATGACCACACAGGAATGGCCAAGGTCTTAACAAGGAGCAGGAATAGCGTTTTGAACCTGTTCCACCATTCTATATGATCATGGCTGATCATCCAACTCAGTACACTGTTCTAACTTTCTCCCCATACACTTTGATCCTTTTAGCCATAAGAACAAATAGTTTCAAATGCTGTATCCTTTCAAAGGTTCCACTTTGTGTGAAAGTGTGGCTCTTGTTATGTATATGTCTCTGTAGGGATTGCACACTGGAATCAGAAGTTGAGTGGTCACAGGAAAATCTTTACAGACTCCTTATGATTTGATGCAGTGGGTCATCAAAGAAAGAATGAATTGTGACTAATGCCAGGATACCAGGCCTGTATGACATCCTGAGTAAGATCACAGATCATTTGGATATTGAGGGATTCCAGTTTCAATGCATCTCTGAATGTTTGGGCAGTGCCTACATAGTGAAGTGCGGTTTGCAAAGGGATCCCATCATTATGGAGAAGCTAGCTCTGCTGACACAGCTCTTTACTTCTTCCACCTGGCAAGAGAGAATGAAATATATTTCATCTCTCTTTACTTATGGAGCCTCCGAGAATTTCCTTATGCAACAGTGGATGGAGAGGGAAAAGATATTGCAAATCTCACCTGCTCCAGCCTAGAAAAAGCTTGTCATTATCAAGTTGACTATCACAGCTTCTTGAGAAGGCTCTGCCATTCCAGGCGGCTGATTTCAGTGAAGACCCCCTTGAGAAGTTGGAACCATCTGCTACACTGTTCCTTGCTCAAGAGGTGGAAGAATTTTTCCCCGAAGATGAGTGAAAAAGGCTGCCCACTGACAAGTTATCGCCCTTTGCTCCTTCTCCTTCTTCTTGTAACTTGTCCGCCTCAATGTCATCTTTGTTCACCATCTCTGTCACACTGCAGGTTGAGGGGTATAAAAAGCTGCTGCAGCCCACAACTGGGAGCAAATTGTCTAACAGGAATCCTGATAGTAGAACCACAAAGAATAGAAGAACCAGGTACCCCAGCATCCCCTGTAGACTTCAGCAACTTTAAATATTAGTACGAACAAGCAAACATTTCTGCCAACTTAATAGTAGCCAATAGGAATTAATCAGCAACTAACCAGATACCAGCTAATCAGGCTCAATAGTAAGAGCGCAGATTCAGCTGTACAAGATTAAGAGACAATGTTAGTTAGAGGTTGTTGGAGTGTTCAGGTTGACAAGTGTTACACACTGACTAATTGTATGATCTGCTCGTGCTGCATAATTCTGGCCTTTGCTTCCAGCACTCAAAGGTGCCACTGATGGGAGCTGCATCATGAAGTGCAGGTGTCATTTTGCGACTTATGCAGTACACATTGCATTGATAATCCAAATGCTACACAATCTAGCGCTGCAGTAAAATTATATGACAAATGTCAAATTGGAAGATCTTAAACTTAATTCTGAACATTCACAGACATTGGAACATAATGGAAGTGCTGATATTTAGGGATTGATTATAACAGTGACACTACCACACCTTATCTGCAGAACAGTATAAAGTGCATTGCCAGGTGTTATATTCCAGTCAATATACCTGTTTTGGTGATTTATACAATAACATAGTGTATTACATGACGCATCATGAACCAGCCAAACTTACATCTTAAAAAAAGTATTTTCTTTATGAGAAGTGTGTCATTTGAAGTCTCATAAAACATTTGGTGATGAGTGTTGGAGGAATCCAACCTAGAAATGTAAGTGTTTATTTGTCAGCTGTTACATTGCTGTTCATTCATAGTGTTCATTATGGGTAACATTGTGTTAATAGGGCCAGGTTGTGTTCTATAGATGTAGTTATATAATTAGACAAATTTTCCACAGAATTCTGGCCTTGGAATAGAGCCTTTCTATTCTTACATGTGAGCCAAAGTTCTTTCGGAAAATCTTACAGCATGACTACTAAGCACAAGCTGGCTGCAATGATGTCAGGCTTCCAGAATGCAGTAAGTGAAGTAGCACCAATGACAAAAATCAATGATACAGGATAAATGTGCTAGACTTTTTATATAATCTTGTTCAAGAGCAAACAACATTTCAAATACAAAGAATGCACTAACCCACTTTTAAATCGATTTATTTGATTTGCATGTTAATAGCTTCCAGATGTTTTCTGCCCATGAAGAGAAAGAGGAGGAATAGGTAAATAAAGAAAAACAAAACTTAAGAAAGTTAAAATTGTAGGAAAACAAAAGGGATAAAAAAATGTATACAAAACCTCTAAAATTCTGATCTATGATCGACAATTATCAATGGGCGTTGTTTAATATTAATACATATCCTTAATATTCATAGTTTTCAGTAAATGTGTTCATATTTAATTCATATAGAATCATGCAGTACAAAAGAGACTCTTCAGTCCATCGAATCTGTCCCAAGAATGTACTGTAACCCACACTAGTCCCACTTTCCTGCACGGAGCCCATAGCCGTGAAGCAACAAGTGTTGCAGAAAGAATGTTAGACTTATGTATTTAACTCCTTGCACCTATTGTCATGGAGTTTATGCAACTCTGTTACTCTTTTGATGAGAAACTGGTGAAAGATGATCCCTAAATTTTCTGCAGTAATCAAGCAAAGTAGAATTTCAATTAAAAACTGCCACACTCCAGCAAAAACAGTTCACAATCCATTACATGGAATAATCATAACTCCACCTTATAAAATAGCTTGTTGTCCAATGATCAATGTTATGAAAGATTTGTTATTGACTTTATTTTAGATGAATTCTTACTGACAAACTTTGCTGAAGAATATTTTCAAACTCCGGTAACAATTGGATAGAAAGCAGTCAAACTTTTAACTTGAAACAATAAGTTGACATGAAAGCATATGGATAATAAACAAACATCAATTTCATTTGTACAGCATTGATTTGAAATGTACTTGTTTGTTGATTCTATTATTGGTTAATGTGGTTGAGCTGCAGTGATCATTAGTATTTTAATTATTCAAATTGCTGTGTTTATGTGATATTATTCACCTTGAGCCTAGGCATGCCCACACTGTGCATGCCTTACCCTGCGCTGACTGTGCTGTATTGGCAGGCTGTGCCAGTCCTCAGTCATTTGGCTCCAGAGAGGCAGGTCCAGGAGCAAGGACTGCGATGGAAGGAACAAGTGTGCCCAGCAGCCAGGAATCTGGGTGAGTGAGGACCAGTGTTGGCAGGTCAGGTCACTGCAGGTGAAGGATAGGGCACCTCCACAATCTCCTTAGTGGAGATTGTTAGGAACCTGTGTGTGACTTCTCCTCTGGCTGAGTATCTTGTGATGTCAGTCTGTGTCTTTGTAAGGAGGGGCACGTGAGCTACACTCAGAACTCACCTTCTGACTCTCATCTGGCTTTGGGACTGAGGACAAAATTTTGGTGTGGTGGCGTGCCGGTTTTGTTGACTCTCCAGCTGCCCTGGAGAGTGCTGAGTCTAAGCGAGATTTGAGAAGACTTATAGCTCAGGTTGAGGTTTTGGATGTAGGTATGCTCGCTGAGCTGGAAGGTTCATTTCTAGATGTTTCATCACCCTACTAGGTAACATCTTCTGTGGGCCTCCGGGCGAAGCACTGCTGTTGATTTCTGTTTTCTATTCATGTGTTTGGGTTTCTTTGGATTGGTGATGTCATTTCAGGACATTACATCACCGGAGGCCCACTGAAGATGTTACCTAGTAGGGTGATGAAACGTCTGGAAATGAACCTTCCAGCTCAGTGAGCAAACCTACATCCAGTGCTGAGCTTGTCCCTTCATGGCAGTTGCCAACCTGTCCATAGAGGCAGACGATAGACAGATATGAGATTGGCTACACTGCTGTAGAGTCTGAGCAAAGATAGGCAGTAAATCGATGAATTGGTACAATCACGCTAGCTTCTCAGCAATGAGCGCTAGTAAGTCCTGGGTGCCTGCCTGCCTACCATTGCTGCTCCTCCCATGTATCTGCAAGATTTTCCTCATTGCCAGGATCACAGGCTTATCTCTTGGCAGAAGCTCAGCAAGTGCCTGATCCTTCTCCTGCTAGTGGTCTGGGGAGTTTCTCCTCCACCTAAGTGTGGAACTGAAGGTGTGTGAACCTCAGGGAGCCCAGTGATATGCCATTGTCCATGCTGTGATGCAAATGATTGTCCCTCCAATGTTTCTCCTTAACAATGTGTGGAGGTTGAGGAACACTCCTAAGGGAGACGGGTTTGTCCTTCAAAAGAAGGGTTTACCTGTAGGAGATGGTGCAGCCACTGGTTAGTATTGGAAAATGTGACCACTGTATTGGAATGATCAATGTTCCTTACTCAGCTCTATAAATGCACCAGGCCAAATGGAGCATCAGTTACAATGCCCTGGAACTCTGCTCACTAATCCTTGCTCAGGTATTGGATTAGATATCACTGCGGGGTGAAAGTGAGGACTGCAGATGTTGGTGATCAGAGCTGAAAATGTGTTGCTGGAAAAGCGCAGCAGGTCAGGCAGCATCCAAAGAGCAAGAGAATCAACGTTTCGGCCATGAGCCCTTCTTCAGGAAGAGCTCCTGCTCTTTGGATGCTGCCTGACCTGCTGCGCTTTTCCAGCAACACATTTTCAGCTTAGATATCACTGCACAAAGGCTTCACAAACACCACATCTACACCACTATAATGTTTTTTTATACATTATTTGGACATTTTTGATGCCTGAAACAATTGCCTATTCTAAATGTGCTAAAAAGTGATGATTGATTCTTTCTCTACAAGTGCTGCAGTTCTCGTGTTAATATTTTTACAATGATGGTAAGCAGTAGAGGATTCTAACTTAATGACAATGGACCAATAGTGATATATGCCCAAGTTAGGATGATGTGTATCTTGGCGAAGCAGTTGGAAACTGCTTATACCATACACAGACATGCCTCTTGGAGATAGCGTTTCTAACCTGAAGATACTTTAACAGCAATTTTGTTGGGTTGTAAAACTGATTCAGGGCACAGTTATACAAGAGATGGCCATTGAATCCGGTGGAAGGTTTCTCTTTGACCGCCATTATCTTCAACACATGGAAACTTAATGCCAGAGTCAAATGGTGCTTTGATGTTAATCTCACCACTTTTTTGGATTTGACATCTTGGATTAAGTTCTGCTTCAAAACTGTGATGAAGGCTAGAGCCAGAGAAGTGGCTAGCTTTGAAGGACATTTCTTCACTACTCTCAGGGTCATTTCTGTGTCCTAAGAACGCATCCACTTCAGGCAGTGAACCAAGTCTGCTGGATGGAAATTTCAGAAATCCAGGCAACCATATTTTTGGCTCAAGATGCTTGCTAAAGTAGAAGTATGATTTATATAGCACAATTTCAGGCACCAGTATAACTGCTGATTCGTTTAAGTCCACATGATATCCAGAAACTATTGGAGGAATGGATACTGCAAAGGCTATAGGCCCTGACAACATTCTGACAATACTGCTGAAGACTTGTGCTACTGAACCTGCCACTCTCCTAACCAAACTGTTCCAGTCCGGTTACAATACTGACACCTGACAATGTGGAAAATTACCCAGGTATGTCTAATATCTAAAAAAAAATCAGGCAATCATCACTCTATTCTCGATCATCAGTGAAGTGATGGACGGTGTCATCAACAGTGCTATCAAGCAGCACCTGCTCAACAATAACCTGCTCAGTGACACCCAGTTTGGGTTCCACCATAGCCACTCAGTTCCTGACCTCATTACAGCTTTGGTTCATTCATGGACAAAAGAGCTGAATTCCGGAGGTGAGATGAGAGTGACAGCCCTTGACTTCAAGGCTGCATTTGACCAAGTGTGGTATCAACGACCCCTGGCATAACTGGAATCAATGGGAATCGGGGGCAAACTCTCTGCTGGTTGGAGTCATGCTGGCATAGAAGAAATGATCATGGCTGCTGGAGTCATCTGTGCAAGAATTCCTAAGGGTAATGTCCTAGGCCCAACCATCTTCAGCTGCTTTAACAATGGTCTTCTGTCTATTATAAGGTTGGAAGTGGGGATGTTTGCCAATGATTGCACCATTCGTGATTCCTCAGATAATAAAGCAATTTATGTTCAAATGCAGCAAAATCTGGATAATATCCAGGCTTGGACTGAAAAGTGGCAAGCAATATTCATGCCACACAAAAAAGTTCAATAAGCATCACCAATAAAGGACAATCTAACCAATGCCTTAGCATTCAATGGTGTTACCAACGCTGAATTCTCCACTATCAGTATCCTGGAGGTGACCATTGAACCTCAACTGGACTTGCCACATAAACATAGTGACTAAGAGAGCAGGTTAGAGGCTAGGATTGCTGTGGCAAGTAACTCAACTCCTAAATCCCCAAAGCCTGTCCACCATCTACAAGGCACAAATCAGGAGTGTGATGGAATAATCTCCACTTGCCTGGATGAGTGTAGCTCCAACAACATTCAGAAGCTTGACAACATCCAGGACAAAGTAGCTTGATTGGCATTATATCCACAAGCATCCCTGCACCACTGATGCTCAGGAGCAGTAGTGTGTACAATCTACAAAATAAATGGCAGAAATTCACCCAAGATCTTCAGTCAGCACCTTCCTAACCCACAACCATTTCTATCTGGAAGGACAAAGGCTGTAGATACTTAGGAACACTGCCACCTGAAAATTCCTTTCCAAGCCACTCGCCATCCTGACTTTGAGATATATTGCCATTCCTTCACTGTGGCTTCTTCAAAATCCTGGAATTCCACCGCTAATGACATTGTGGGTCAACCCACAGCAGGAGGCCTGCAGCAGTTCAAGAAGGCAGCTCACCACCACCTTCTCCAGGGCAACTAGGGACAGACAATAAATGCTGGCCAGCCAGCAACACACACATCCCCCAGATAGAATAAAATATGACTGAATTGTTAACTACATTGAGAAGAAGGCTTCCCATTTTGTCTGTGATTGAAATTTCAATTTTACATTTGTTGTGCATTGGCTTTCAAATACTAACGCTATAACTTTGTGAAATCCAGAGTAGATGTGAAATATTATTCATATTAACTGAAGTTCAACTGATTATGCATTAAATTCTTAATTAAACATCAATTGCTCCCTTTCAACGTTATATATACTCTAGCCATACTAACAGGAATATAGCTAATCATGCATTCAAATTATAATTAAACCGTGATTGCTCTCTTCTTTTATATGCTGTCACATTTTTACTGCTTTTATCTGCTATATGTTGACATAAATGAAAAAATACTTTAGAGAAAATGAATTAATTAAATGAAAAATAAGAGTATAAACATCATTGAGCTACTCCTTCGCTGTTGTGTTAATCCCCAAAGCCATTCTTTCCTTAATACAAAGAAGGGATATTGAATAACCAGATAAAAAAGAACTGGCAGGAATTCATGGAACATTTCCATTCTGCAGGTACTGTACAGTGTCATGGAACAGTAATTTAAGTAACAGGCATTAGCCTAATACAACCCTTCCAAGAAGAATGGAAAAATACATGATTTTTTTTCTTAAAGACATGCTCCATAAATGAGATACTTTGTGAGAAGAGTTATTCATTAAGTGTTGATGGTATATCACTTACATTTGAATTTTATGGCTTAATAAAAGAAGCTTTTGCAATGACATGCTAAAGAAGACAATCATGATGTCAATGCCTGGTAGACTGTTTTTCAACCCCAGGGCAAGACACCACACTGGGTTAGTACAAGGAAAATTTTCTGCATTGTCGTACAATGATAAATCTCTCCTAATTAATTCCAGTTCTGCTGCAGATCTTAATATATTAGTAATGTTATCCAAGGACATCACCGTTAACCATTACACCCTTCTTCCTTGTTGGTTTGGTAAATGAAAGCTATTTATTTATACAAAATAAAAACAAGGTCATTCTCTATTTGGACACTATGCTTAGTGGCAAATTGACAAGATGAGAAATAAGAAACCTTGACAAATGCAACAAAGTAACATATAGTATTAATCAAGAGTGCAATATATATTCATGAAAAAAAATCTAATACAGAAAGTCAATTGCTAAATAAGTGTTGGCAACATATGGTATGAATTTATTGAATGTACTGAGGGCCTGATATCAAGGAAGTAATAAAATATGACCACTGCTGTATTGGATTGTAGTTGGAGGGTACATTGGAACTGGTATTTTTCTTTTTTAACTATATGTTGGAAACAGAAGTAGCAAAATTCTTAAAGATGGTCATTTAATAACTCACAATTAATAACATATACTGGACTTCCTCCAAAAGGTCCCAGCATCATAGATGCCAGTCTTCAGCCAATTCAGTTCACACCCATGTGATATCAGGAGATGGCTGAAGGCACCGGATACTGTAAAGGCAATGGGCCCTGACAATATTTCACCAATGGTACAGAAAATATGTGCTGCAGAACTTGGCTCACCCAAGCCAAGCTGCTCCAATAGAGCAACAACATTTGTATCAATGTGGAGAATTGACCAAGTATGTCCTATACACAAAAGCGAGACAAATCCAACTCAACTAATTATCATTAGTTTACTCTCGATCATCAATAAGCTGGTGGAAGGTATCATCAACAGTACTATCAAGTAGCATTTGTTTAACCATAATTTGCTCACTGACGCTCAGTTTAGGTTCCATCAGGGTCACTCAGCAACTGACATCATTATAGTCTTGGTTCAAACATGGACAGAATAACTTAACCTTGATATTAATGCAACATCTGTGCCACTAATAGTGCATCAAACACCCCTAGCAAAAGTGGAATCAATGTGAATTAAAGGGAAAACTTTATTATTTAAAGTCAAACTAAACACGGAAGAAGCTGGGTTGTAGTTGTTGAAAGTCAGCTCCATGACATCACTGCTAGGGTTATTTTGAAATTTGAAGATATTTGATTGCAGTCTTCTTTAGAATATTAAAAACATCTTTGAAAAGCATGCATTGTTCTAAACAGTTAATATGAGTGTTAGTGAAAAACAATATATTTTGTTCAACTTTTAATCTTAGAATGATCTGGACATTTTGCAAAAATTCAAAAATAAAAGGAAAATAACATTTATACCGTATAAAAATTGAGTACTGATTGTTTGGCAAGTAGAAGCTGATTTCAAGAGGCATTGCCAAGGAAAATGCACCAGTTAATAATGACTGGTAGTTAACTGCCATTTTGGCACCTTGACGCAGTATACTTTAAGAATTATCAACATTTGGAGGAAATGATGGCAAAGAAATCATATTAAAAAACAATGGAGTATTTTGATGTGATAGATTTTCACTTTGTTGAACCCTCAGAGCAACATCATGCATCAGTAGATTGCAGCGAAGTATATATTTTTTAGATTAGACTCCCTACCCTGTGGAAACAGGCCCTTTAACCCAACAAGTCCACACCAACCCTTTGAAGAGTAGCCCACCCTGACTAATGCACCTAGCAACTATGGACAATCTAGCATGGCCAATTCACTTTACCTGCACATCTTTGGAATGTGGGAGAAAACCGGAGCACCCAGAGGAAACACATGCAGAATGTGGAACCTCCATACAGTCACCCAAGGCTGGAATTGAACCAGGGACCCTGGTGCTGTGAGGCAGCAGTACTAACCACTGAGCCACAAAGAAGCATAAAAGGAAGGTTACTTTTAATTGTTAGCACACAAGCTAAATTAAATTGAAAGAGAGACATTGGGAAAAACAGATTTAAAATCCAACTGAAGAAGTAAGTCAAAAATGTGTTATTGTTCTTGAGAAATAGAAAGTCAACATCCAAACACACACTATGAATGAAAATTAAAAGAAAGCATGTAAACATTTACAACTAAGATGAAAGAATTATAAACAAATATCTTTATTATTGGCATTTATATGCAAAACTTATCTTTTATAGATGAGGGCAAGTTGCAAACATTGTCTGTTGATTAGATTTGATTTGTTTTGATTTATTATTGTCACGTGTAACGCGATATAGTGAAAATTATTGTTTTATGTGTTTTACAGGCAGACCATACTATACAAATGCATCAGGGTAATAGAACAGAGTGCAGGATATAGTGTTGCAGCTACCAAGAAGGTGCAGAGAGATATCAACATTAACATTTAAGAGGTCTATTCAAAAGTCGAAAAACAGCGGGGAAGTTATACGCATGTATATAACTTTAATATTGTCTACCTGATGGAAGTGGGTGGATGATAGTATAATTGTGGTGGGAGGAACCTTTGATCATGTGGGTTGCTTTTGCAATGCAGCAGCAAGTATAGATGGAGTCAATGGTCTGTGTTCACAACTCTCTGTAGTTTCTTGCAATTTTGGGAAGAACAGTTGCTATACCGTACTATGATGCATTGAAGTAGAATGCTTTCTATAATGCATCTAACATCTGTGGCAGTGATTGTGGGTACAAGTGCATCCAAGGTTGTTGTTATGGGTAACAGCATTCCACTGTCCTTCTGCTCAAAGTGAGCACAGATTGCATTGAGCTCATCGGGGAGGGATGCACTGTTGCCCATGATTCTGTTCGACTTCACTTTGTAGCTCATAATGTTGTGTAAGCCTAACCATAAATGATGGGTATCCATGTGGTTAGTCTGCATCTCAAGCTCAATTTGATGTTGTCTCTTGGTATCCCTGATGGCCTTACGAAGGTTGTACCTAGATTTACTGTGTACGTCAGGGTTGCCCTACATGGACTTCAGTTCGGCATGGATCTCCAGTTCATTTATGATGTCTGATTAAGAATAACTTCTTCAGCACGCAGTCATCTACATACTTACTAATGAAGTCGATGAGGTTGGTAGCTGAGTTATTGAATATGGACTAGTCCACCAACTCTAAGCAGGCCAGTCAAAGCCCTTCTGTTTCTTCAGAACAACACTGCATGGCTTTCTGTCTTGGGTCCTTCTGCTTCAATTTTTGCTGCAAGCTGGGGAGAGGAGCACAGCATAGTGACCTCATTCCCCAAAATGTGGACAGGGAAATGGAGCAGTGGGCACCTTTGCTGGTTGTATAGCAATGGTCGAAGGTGCTTGGACCTTTGATGGGACAGGACGTGTGTTAATCATATTTTGGCAACACATTCTTGAGGTTGGCCTGATCAAAGTCACTGGCTATGATGAACAAAGCCTTGGAGTATTCCGTCTCAACACTGTTTGTAGCTGTGGGTCGTTCATCAAATGCACTCTTCACTGCTGCATGGGTTGGGATGTAGACCACGGGGGGTGAGCGCGTGTCTGATGAAGGCATGACTGGTGAATTCATGCCCTTCCTGAAGAAGGGCTTATGCCTGAAACATTGATTCTCCTGCTCTTCAGATGCTGCCGGACTTGCTGCGCTTGTCCAGCACCACACTCTCGACTCTGAACTCCAGCATCTGCAGTCCTCACTTTCTCCTAGGTGAACTCATGTAGCAGATAGTAGGAACTGCATTTCACTATTAAACATTTTAGGTTTAGGGAGCAGTAATTCATCAGGGTCAGCACGGCTGAGCACTGGGAGATGTTGACTAGGAGATAGACTCCACAGTCCCTTGTCTTGCCTGAGGATGCCAAGCAGTCCATTCAGTGAACTGAGAAGCCCTCAGGTTGTAAGGCAAAGTCAGGTATAGCAGGAGGTAGCCATTTGTCTGTAAAACAGCTCACAGCGGTCCCTCAACTCTCTTTGGAAGGTGAGTCTAACCTTAAGGTCATCTATTTTGTCCTCAATGGCTTGGACATTTGCCAGGAATGTGCTGGGCGTGGTCGGGGGTCAAAACCTCAAAGTTTTAGTTTTACCCAAAGTCCAGCGCATCTCCCATGTTCCCTGGGCTGCTCCTAGTCAATCTCAGGCATTGGTGAGGGAAGTCTGCTGCTCCAAGAGGCAAGAATGTATTCTCAATGGGGTCGGGGGCACCAGTCACAGCCTTCAGTGATTCACGGTGTCTTGCAAGTGGTCTGGTCAGGTCACTGCAGGGTCAGGTCACATTCCTACGATAGTTGGAGCTTGAGTCCAAGATTCCACGGAGAGGTGGGGCTTGCAGCTCCAGCATTGGTAATCGGGCCTTGTCTATCGAACCTTCCTCAGACCTGCAAGTAGATTTATTAGAACAAGGTTCGTAATTTTGACAGACTTAGAATTGAGTCTTAAACAGCAGAGTGATTATAAGCTATGTTAGAATAAGATCTGCTGCAGACGGCTCAGATGGAATTGTCACGGTCTGGCGTCATTTTGGGTCATCCACCATGTTTGCCATGGCAAAGGTCTTTACTTTACTAAATGTTGATGAGAAATATCAGCAGAAAGGCTTTAGTATTAGAGACAAAAGGGGCAGGAACCTAGGTATATGACAAAAACAAAAGGAGACCCAACAAGTGATCCAAAAATAACCATGCATGTTCTTACAGTACCAATCAAACCTTCAAAGGTGCTTTGGAGAAAATTTATCAGCCATGAGCCGGCACAGAGCCAAAGAAGGGGACATTAGATAAAGTTCAATTGGACATAGGATTTAAGAAAACTCTGAAAAGAGGAGAGAGAGGTGGAGAAGATCATCACATCGATCTGCCAATGAACATTAAGCTTCACCTAAGGGTTTGGAGCAGGAGGTGAACATAACCAGGTGAAATGAGGCAGGTCAGGAAAGGTAGTGGTATTGTGGTTTGTCAGTGAACTGTTATTCCAGATTGCCAGGTTAATGTTCTGAGAACATGGGTTCAAATCCCATCATTGCAGATGGTGGAATTTTAAATTAATAAAATTCTACAATAAAGGAAGCTGACCAAATAGCAACCACTGTGCATTGCTGTAGAGGCTCATCTAGCTTTTTTACTAATGCCCTTTAGGTAAGGAAATCTGCTCTGCTTCCCTGGTCTGGCCTATATGTGACTCCAGACCCATAGTAATATGATTGCTCCTTAACTGCCCTCCAGGCAATTAGGGGTGGACAATAAATTCTGGCCTTGTAGGGAATGTCTACAATCCATGAATGAATATTAAAAGGTAATCAATAAATCAATAGAAATTGGAATAATTTAAGGTTGGAAAAATAGGAAGAAAGATTATAGAACTACTAAGGGAAATACAAAGTGGGAGTGAGGATCTCAAGTGAGGACATGAGCTACAGTTTTGGGGTAGTGAGCTCTGAAGCAACAATGGACATTGTGGAGATTGGACCAACTTGTAACAGTTGGACAGCTGAGCACTCACTGCCCCTGTTCTCACTGAGGATTCCTGACAATTTTCAAATGTTAAAATGGGGTCACAGAAGGAAAATGTTTGGGAAGGATGGACTTAAGAGGTACACAATGCTGTCAAATAATTCTTAGAAACCAGATCCATAGAAGATGAAGCATTTGTAAAACTCACTGAACATATCAGGGACAAAGCACAAAATGAGCATTGTTATGAGGAACGCTCAGTGCTGAAAGATTGTTAATCAAATGTATTGCAGAAAAATATCGACTCTTCATGATGGTGGTAAACTTTCCATCTCTCAGCACAATGATCTGCACTGTGGTGGTCAGCTCTATGTTCAACATCACTGTCATGGCTCAGGAGGCGTTCTCTTTCTTAGCAGTCTCTGAAAGGTTTGCTCTAGGTGAGGGCAATGGACTGAGGAAATGTGTGGTTTGCATTATTTTTCCTGACTCACTCTTTGGCTAACAAAGTTTCTCATTTTTTTCAGTGACCTTCCAAATTGTTGGCCTCCAGAGGTCATAGCTATCAGCAACTGTCCCTCAGTTGTCAGCGTCAGTGCCAGCCATATTCATATCTGACAGATGCCCTTTAATGGAGGTATGGAAATGCAGGAGATTGTAACTCCCTCAGAGAACGTGAGGACAGTAGATGCTGGAGATTAGAGTCGAGAGTGTGGCACTGGGAAGGAACAGCAGGTCAGGCAGCATCCGAGGAACAGGAGAATTGACGGTTCAGGCAAAAGCCCTTCATCAGGAAGGTAACTCGCTGGCTAATTCACTATACAGCTATATAGCTGTTCTCTTTCTGATGAATGTGGTTGAGCCAGTGCAGACATCGCTGGATTAATAATGGTTATACGCTGATGGAATTAGCTAATTTAACTGGAGGTCAGCTAAATAAGGAAATGGTTACACTGTCAGATGATACAGAATTCTGAGGAGAAATGTTTGGAATTATAAAATGCATGGGACATGCTATTTAAATAGCTGGAATGACAGCAGATATTTAAGACAACAAATATAAACTCCAGCACATAGAGGGAAATAAAAATTGACTGACACAAGGATTCAATAAATGATGCTAAAATTACTAAGGATGAGATTGCTAAGCAATCTCAGAGTCATGATAAACTTATCGTTCAGCTGGTTCAGTTACCATAACAAATAGGAAAACTGAGTAATTTAAGCAAAATCACTCTTTTTCAGTAGTCGCTTTGGGAATTCAGAACAGTGGGAATGGATGTTAGGGCCGTTGAATGCTCTTCCTGTAGAATGTGGGAGACTTCCTGTATACCTGTGTCCCCATTGCTTTCATCTTGGGAAGTGCACCCAACTCCACCTCCTCAGAAACCACATTGTGGAACTGGAGCTGAAGCTGGATGAACTTTAGATCATTCAGTAAGCTGAGGGGGGTAATTGAGGGGAGTTACAGGGAGGTAGTCACACTTCCGGTACATGAAAAAGGTAGATAGGTTACAGTCAGGGAATGGAAAGGGAACAGGCAGACATTGCAGGGATTCCTTGTGGCTGTTTCCCTATATAGCGTTTGGATACTGTTATGGGGGAGGTGGGGTGGGGGGATCTTACCAAGGGCAAGCCTTGGGGTACAGGTCTCCAACACAGAGTCTGTCCCTGTTGCTCAGAAGGGAGGGGTGGAGAGGAGTAGAACATTAGTCATCAGGGACTCCATAGTTAGGCAGCAGTTAGGAGGTTCTGTGGGAACGAGAGCAACTCACAGTTGGTGTATTGTCTCCCAGGTGCCAGGGTCTGTGACATCTTGGATCGTGTTTGCGGGATCCTTAAGGGGAAGGGGGAGCAGCCCCAAGTCGCGGTCCACATGGGCATCAATGACATAGGTAGGAAAAGGGATGGGGATATAAGACATAAATTCAGGGAGCTAGGACAGATCCTTGGAGTTAGAATAGAGTTGTTACCTCTGGTTTGTTACCCATGTCACATGCTAGTGAAGCGAGGAGTAAGGAGAGAGTGGAGCTGAACACGTGGCTCCGTGATGGTGCTGGAGGGAGGGTTTCTGATACCTGGATAATTGGGGCTCATTCTGGGGTAGGTGGGACCTCTACAAAAAGGATGGTCTCTACCTGAACCAGAGGGTACCAATACCTGGCAGGGTGGTGGTAGTGGTGGGGTGGGGGGTGGATTTGCTAATGCTTTTTGGGAGGGTTTAAAATAATTCAGCAGGGGGATGGGAACCTAAATTTTAACTGCAGTGTACAGGAGGTTGAGAGTAGTGAGGTCAGAAATAAGGTTTCAAGATCATAAGAGTTTATTGGCAGGCAGGAAGTTGGTTTGAAGTGTGTCTACTTCAAAGCCAGGAGCATCCAAAATACGAGGGTAAACTTGCAGCATGGGTTGGTACCTGGAACTTTGATGTTGTGGCCACGTCGGAGACGTGGATAGAGCAGTGACAGGAATGTTTGTTGCAGGTTCTGGGATTTAGATGTTTCAGTAAGAACAGGGAAGGTAGTAAAATCTGGGGAGGTGTGGCATTGTTAGTCAAGGACTGTATTACGGTGGCGGAAAGAAGTTTGAGGACTCGTCAACTGAGGAATTATGGGCTGAGGTTAGAAACAAGGAAGGAGAGGTCACCCTGTTGGGAGTTCTCTATACAGCTCCAGAGATGTAGAGGAAAGAATTGCAAAGATGATTCTGGATAGGAGCAAAAGTAACAGGGTAGTTGTTATGGGAGACTTTAACTTTCCAAATATTGACTGGAAATACTATTGTTTGAGTAATTTAGATGGGTCAGTTTTTGTTCAATGTGAGCAGAAGGATTTCCTAACACAGTATGTAGACAGGCCAACAAAGGATGAGGCTACATTGGATTTAGTACTGGGTAATGAACCAGGACAGGTGTTTGGATTAGGTGGTACTTTGGTGATCATGACCACAATTTGGTTATGTTAACTTTAGCGATGGATTATATAATGCAGGACAAGAGTTATAGCTGGGGGAAAGGCAATTATGATGTGATTAGGCAAAATTTACAATACATAGGATGGGGAAAGAAACTGCAGGGGATGGACACAATTGAAATGTGGAGCTTGTTCAAGAAACAGCTACCCTGTGTTCTTGATAAGTATGTACCTGTCAGGCAGGGAGGAAGTAGTTGATTGCGGGACCTGTGGTTTAATAAAGAAATTGAATCTCTCGTCAAGAGGAAGAAGGAGCCTTATGTGAAGATGAGATGTGAAGGCACAGTTCGGGCACTTGAGAATTACAAGTTAGCCAGGAAGCATCTAAAGAGAGAGTGAAGAAGAGCCAGGAGGGGACATGAGAAGGCATTGGCGGATAGGATCAAGGATAACCCTAGAGCGTCCTACCCACCAATGCCTTCTCATGTTTCCTCCTGGCTCTTCTTCACTCTCTCTTTAGATGCTTCCTGGCTAACATGTAACTCTCAAGTGCCTGAACTGAACCTCACATCTCATCTTTATATAAGGCTCCTTCTTCCTCTTGATAAGAGAGTCAATTTCTTTAGTAAACCACAGCTCCCTCACTTGACTACTTTCTCCCTATCTGACAGGTTTATCAAGAATAAAATAATGACTAGAGTAAGATTAGGGCGATCAAGGACAGTAGTAGGAAGTTGTGTGTGGAGTCTGAGGAGATAGGAGAGGCACTAAATGAATATTTTTCATCAGTATTCACACAGGAAAAAGACAATATTGTCAAGGAGAGTAATAATATACAGGCTATTAGACTAGAGGGGATTAAAGTTCATGAGGAGGAGATGTTAGCAATTCTGAAAAGTGTGAAAATAGCTAAGTACCCTGGGCCAGATGGGATTTATCGTAGGATTCTCTGTAAAGCTAGGGAGGAGATTACAGTGTCTTTGGCTTTGATCTTTATGTCGCATTGTCTACAGGAATAATGCCAGAAGACTGGAGGATAGAAAATGTCCCCTTGTCCAAGAAAGGGAGTAGAGACAACCCTCCTAATTATAGACAAGTGAGCCTTACTTTGAGTGTGGATGAAGTGTTGGAAAGCATTATAAGAGATAGGATTTACAATCATCTAGAAAGGAATAATTTGATTAGGGATAGTTAACATGGTTTTGTGAAGGGTAGGCCGTGCCTCATCAACCTTATTGAGTTCTTTCAGATTGTTACCATACAGGTGGATGAAGGTAAAGTGGTTGATGTGGTGTGTCTGGATTTCAGTAAGGTTTTTGATAAAGGTCCCCATGGTAGGCTATTGCACAAAATATGGAGGCATGGGATTGAAGGTGACTTTGTGATTTGGATCGGAAATTGGCTCATTATAGGAAGACAGAGGGTAGTGGTTGATGAAGAATGTTCATCTTGGAGTTCAGTTACTAGTGATGTACCCCAAGGAGCTGTTTTGGGCCCATTGCTATTTGTCATTTTTATAAATGACCTGGATGAGGGTGTAGAAGGATGGGTTAGTAAATTTGTGGATGACAGTAAGGTCGCTGGAGTTGTGAATAGTACCGAAGGATGTTGCAGGTTATAAGCTGCAGAGCTGGGCTGAGGGGTGGCAAATGGAGTTTAATGCGGAAAAGTGTGATGTGATTCACTTTGGAAGGAGTAACAGGAAGGCAGCAGACTGCGCTAATGGTAAGATTCTTGGCAGTGTGGATGAACAGAGAGATTGCGGTGTCCATGTGCATAGATCCTTGAAAGTTGCCACCCAGGTTGATAGTGTTGGTAGGAAGGCATGCGGTGTGTTAACTTTTATTGTAGAGGGATTGAGTTTTGGAGCCATGAAGTCATGTTGCAGCTGTACAAAACTCTGGGGCAGCAGTACTTGGGGTATTGCATACAGTTCTAGTTGCCGCATTATAGGAAGGGCGTGGAATCACTGGAAAGGGTGCAGAGGAAATTAACCAGGATGTTGCCTGGTATGGAGAGAAGGTTGAGGGACTTGAGACTGTTTTCATTAAAGAGAAGAAGGTGAGATGTGACCTAATGGAGACATGCAGGATAATCAGAGGATTAGATAGGGTGGGCAGTGAGAACCTTTTTCCTTGGATGTTCATGGCTGGCACAAGGGGACATAGCTTTAAATTGAGGGGTGAAAGATTTAGGCCATATGTCAGAGGTAGGTTCTTTACTCAGAGAGTAGTAGGCCGTGGAACACCCTGCCTGTAATAATAGTAGGCTCACCAACCTTAAGGGTATTTAAATGGTCATTGTATAAACATATGGATGACCATGGAATAATATAGGTTTAATGGGCTTCAAATTGGTTTCACACTGTAATGTTTTGTGTTCTATGTTCTTTGAATGCATGTCAGAGAAGGCCATGTTCAAAATTATATTGTGCTCTGGTCAAGTGAACACGCACACTGAGATAATCATGTGTTGGAAATTGTTCAAAATGACAACAAGGTTGACTCTTAGGCCTTAACGTCAAACCATTCATGAGCTGGAGAGTTTTAAAAATTTAACCAAATAATGAGTTCCTAATATGTGTATATAAATGTCATTTCCATATGGAGTTCATGCTGTGTATTTGTTCCATGCTGGAGAGGCCCCAGGCATGAACAGAATTAAATCAGGGTCTCAGAATGCAATTGGGATTTACAAGCACTGATGTCCATTCCATGTTGCAAACGTGGATGACTTTCCTCCCCCTCAAATACTCTAGCTGATCCATAATGGGCATGGGGTGCTCTGCTCAGCAGGGGCACAGCAGCACAATTGGCTGGCACAATTTATGTTTAACTAGACCTTTCAAAGGCAGTGCTTCTCTTAAAAAGAGAGCTGTACTCATCTGACAAGAGCTGCAGCAGACTGTCTCTGAAATGTTTGGTTAGAAAGAACCACACATCAATGGAAAAAAAGAGGGACCGCCTACCACCCCCTCCCCCCCCCCCCAAGCTTTTCTGATGCAGAACTGAGTAGTGGGGGTGGGGGGGGGGTGCTTTGGGGGAGTATGTGGGATGGGTGAAGTACACTGAGTAGGAACTGGGTGCAGGATGGTCAGTCCCCAAGTCTGGCCCTGAGAACACAGTTAGATAATGTTGAATGAGGTTACCTCATACCTTCACTAGATTGTTCTTATCCACTCACTCATATATACATTTCTTGTACTGCCCAATGTACTATCACTTATCAGCAACCAGGGCTCCTAGCTAACATCCTGATACTTCAAATCACCCAGCTGGTACTAACAGTCTCACATTTACCATCTACCACATACTTCCAGGCACTCAGCTATAACTCGCAAATAACCCAAGCACACTTTCTGACAGGCATTCTCGCTCTCACCTATTAACCCCAGGAATGCAGCAGAATATATGGGGTATCGGAATGCCTGGGAAACTATTGAAAACATTTCTGAAGGAGAGCATTAATTGCCATTTGGACTGGCAAGGTTTGTTCAGAAATAGTTGGTCTGGCTTTGTCAGATGGACAACCTGTCTAACAAATTAGATAGGGTTTTTCAAGGAGATGACCTGGTTTATAGATGAGGGTGATAGTGTTGAACGTAGTATACATAGATTTACGCAAAGCCTTTGATAAATTTTCACACAGACGACAGATAAAGAAGATAAAGCACAAGGAAATCAGAGTAACTTGGCAAGATGGATCTGAACTTGGCTTAGTGGTAGGTGTCAGAAGATGGTGGCGGAGGCTGCCTGTGTGACTAGAGGCCGATGTCCAGTGGTATATCACAGGGATCAGTGTTGGATCACTTATTGTTCAGGATATATTGACATTATGTAGATAAGAATGTGGAGTCTGATAAGTAAGTCTGTGGGTTACACGAGAATTGGGTAGATAGTGAGATAAAGGTCTTAACTTACAGGATGACATGGACAAATGGGTCAGGTGAGAATTCAAGACAATGGAATACTCAATGAATGGTAGGACATTAGGAAAGTCATACAAATAGATGGATTTTGGGTTTCTTGTCCACAGATCCCTTAGTGTGACTGGATATGTGAATAGGGTAGTTAAAAAGGTATACAAGTTAAATCAGCTATGACAGCAATGGAAGGATGGGTGAAGAGTTGCTGCTGCAGTATGTGGAAGCTGCTGAACACCATTATGTTCCTGAGCAAACACATCTGGAGTAAATGTTTACAGCTCTAGGAACTTGGAAACGGAATTGAGAAGCTGGCGTCTAAACTACGGATAATGTCTCAAATCAGGGAAGGGGAAAGTTAACCGAACATTCCAGAGGGCAGTTACACTTTTCAGATAAAACAATTAAAACTCGGTCTGTGATCAGACACAGGACAATGTGACTGCAAGTGCAGTAGGCATGAAGATCTTGGAGGTTACAATTGAATAGCCTTACTCCCTGCAATTCTCCACATTTGTGAGGATAACAATATCCAGAGTGCGACAGGAAGGAATAGAATATGTCAACACAGAACAACAGGAGTAAATAGATAAAAGGGGGAAAAAAATGGTAAAAAGTCAAATTAACAGCTCTTTAGTTGAATGCAGGTAGCATTTGGAACAAAATGGTTGAATTAACACCACGCAAACAGCTTAATGGATGTGATCTGATGGCCATTATGGAAACATGGTTACAAGGTGATCAAAGCTGGGAACTAAATATTCAGTGGTATGAGTCATTTTGAAAAGGGAGGCAGGAAGGAAAGGATACTGGATAGCATTGTTGGTACAGATGGATTAGGCAAGAAAGCTTACTGTTCAATTCTGGAAAAAAGGCAAGTTTTATAAATACTGTAATACCTGAAAATTCAGAGATACATAATATGATCAACCAGAGTCAGCAATGCTTCATGAAGATAAAATCATGCGAGACAAATTTAGTAGAATTATTTGAGGATGTAATGAACAGGATAGATTAAGAGGAAGAAGTGGATGTAACGTGGTTGGATTTTCAGAGGCATCTGGTAAGGTAGCAGACATTCAGAATACTTAAGATACGATCCCATGATGTTACGGGTTGAATATTAGCATGTATGAAGATTGACTAACTAATATAAGATGGAGAGTTTGGATAAAATGGGCAATTTCAGGATGGCAACACGTAACTAATGGTGTGCCACAGGGATCAATGATGCAATCTCAATAATTCAAAATATATATTAATGACTTGGAAAAGGGAAATGAATGTACTGTAGCCAAGTTTGCAGGTTACATTAAATAGGTGAGAAGGTAAGTGGTAGGAGTTTGCAGGGAAATTTAGATAGGTCAGGTGAGTTGACAAAAACCTAACAGATAGAATATAATGTGTAGAAATTTGAGTAACGCACTTTGACAGGAAGAATAGAGGAGTTGAATATTATTTAAATGAGGAAAGACTTCAGAAAGCTATGGAACTGATGATGTTGAGAGTTCTTGACCAGGCATCACAAAAAGCTGGTATCCAAGATCAGCAGATAATAGGGAAGGTAAATCAATATTGACCTTAATTTCAAAGGGAATGGAAGATAAAAATAGAGAGGTTTTACTAAACTTACTTAAGGCACTGGGTAGACCACAGCCAGGAGAGTGTGAACAGTTTTGGGCCCTTTGTCTAAGCAAACATATACTGATATTTGAAGTAACCCAGAGAAATTCATTAGACTTTTAAGTCATAGGATGCAACCTGTCAGGTCCAGAGGACCTTTTGGTTTACAGTCCCATTATTTTCCCTTGCACTTTATCTCCAATAATAGGCGTGGTATTTATCCCCACTCCTCATCTTTCCCCTTTAATATTTAATTATTCTGGGATGCTATTACTAGTTGCTATGGTGAAGATTGATAAGCATTTATTCAACTATTCTGCCATTTAGTCATTCCCCATTATAATGACCGCTAAGGGTTTTTTTTTGTTCATGTTGGCTTCTTGATGAATTAGACTGATTTTTTAATTATTTCCCTGACTCCCTTCGATTTCTAGTCAGAAATAACTCCAAGTCACCACAACATAGCCATAGTGAAGACTGGTGTTGATCATTTAAATCCTGCACATCCAATTGCAATCTCAAATTATTATCTTATATACCATTTCCTCATTTTACACCCTTTTGAAAGTTCAACTGAAAGACTCATGACTTGCGTGTCAGGTATCTCAATCCACAAATTACTTCTCAATTTGTACAAAAACTATGTTAAAAATATCTATCTAGCTCTTCCACTAAATTTTCAGCAACAAAGAGGAAGTCTCAAACACTTCAGCTGGAAGGAGGAAGGTTGCCCATGAAACTATCAATCACTGGAGGTTATTCTTGCAGCTGAATGCTGGGTGACATTGTGAGAGTGTGCTGACTGGCTCAGTGTGGACTAATATGGCAGAGTGTCTGGCAAAGAAACATTAAAATCTGTTGGACAATATAGCTTACTCTCACTGCAAATTTTACGTTCTCTCACAGTGTACATGTCAGGGCCATGCTAATACTGGCTGGAAGCTTTCCAACCACCAATTTTTAATTTTTTTGTCTTCTGTAATGGGGTATTGTGCCTAAGAGCGCAGCCAAGGATGCCAAAATATTAATGTGCCTGATGAAAGATTAAGAGTGAATGTTCTATCTTCCAATGAGATTACCAATCTAATGCATTGGTTGTGCTTTTGGGCAGACTGAGGCCACAAGAATTGCTATATAAATGCAAATCCTTATTTTTTAAATACAAACCTTTCTTTTTTCTTATCATATTCTAACAAGTCTGTGTATTTCTGGAATTACCTGTTCGCTTTAAATATTCACAACAAACAAAGGTTTGTATCAGAGTAACACATCCATCTCAAAACATGGCCTATAAATTGGTTGAGGCATTGAGTATAGCAGTTGGAACATAATGTTACAGTTATATAAGTCATTGGTGAGGCCGCACATATTGCCTATAGTTTTGGTCACTCTGTTATTGGAAAGACATAGTTAAACTGAAATGAGTGCAAAGAAGACTTACAAGAATGGTGCCAAGACAAGTCGACCCTGAGTTATAGGGAGATATTGGCCAGGATAGAACTTTATTCCTTGGAACGTAGGAGAATGAGGGGTGACCTTATTGAGGTACATAAAATCATGAGGGGCATAGATAGGATGATTGCACATAGTCTTTTTTTTCCAGGGATGGGGAATTGAAAACTAAAAGCAATTCCAAGGTTTAAGGTGAGAGGGGAAAGATTTAAGAAGGACCTGAGGGGCAACTTCTTCATGCAGTGAGTGGTGCTTAGATGGAATCGGTTGCCAGAGAAAGTGGTCGAGACAGGTACAAAGCAACATCTAAAAAAAGCATGTAGATAAGTACATGGATGGGAAGGGTTTAAAGGGATATGGACCAAATGTGGGCAACTGGGACTGGCTGAGTGGGCACCGTGGTTAACATGGACCAATTTTGTGCAATGGGCCTGATTCCATGCTGTGTTACTCTGTGACTCTATGACTCTAAATCTGGTGAGCTGACAAAACTGAATTTGACCTTTATTCAGATGCATGACTGCATTGTGAGTATTAAGAATATAGTGGAGCATGGAGTTAGATCCTCTCAAAATCTGTGTACAGTTTTGATCGCCCTACTAGAAGAAGGATATTATTAAATTGGAGAAGGTGTAGAAGAGATTTACAAGGACGTTACTGGAACTGGAAACTTTACATTATAAGGAGAGGCTGGATAGACAGAGACGTTTTTTCATTGGAGGCTGAGGGGTGACCGAGCGCACGTTTATAAAATCATTAAGGGAATAGATAAGGTGAATAGCCAAGGTATTTTCTCTAGGATATAGCAGTTCAAAACTAGGCCACATAGGTTTAAAATGAGAGATGAAAGCTTTTAAATTTCTAGAAAGTGTTCAACAAGGTGCTATACAAAAGGCTGCTGCGATGTTGTGGCCATTACAGAGACGTGGGTAGAACAGGGACAAGAATGGCTGTTGCAGGTTCCAGGGTTTAAATGTTTTAGTAGGATCAGACATGGGGGTAAAAAAGGGGGAGGCGTGGCATTACTTGTCAAAGATAGTATTACAGCAGTGGAATGGACGATGGAAGAGGACTTGCCATCTGAGGTAGTTTGGGCTGAGGTTAGAAACAGGAAAGGTGAGGTCACCCTGTTAGGTGTTTTCTACAGGCCTCCTAATAGTCCTAGAGAAGTAGAGGATAATATTGCGAGGATGATTCAGGAAAAGAGTGAAGGTAGCAGGGTGGTTGTTATGGGGGACTTTAACTTCCCAGATATTGACTGGGAGAGCTATAGCTCGAGTTCATTAGATGGGTCGGTGTTTGTCCAATGTGTGCAGGAGGGTTTCCTGACACAATATGTAGACAGGCCAACAAGAGGTGAGGCTATACTGGATTTGGTTCTAGGTAATGAACCAGGCCAGGTGTTAGACTTGGAGGTAGGTGAGCACTTCGGGGACAGTGACCACAACTCGGTGACTTTTACTTTAGTGATGGAGAGGGATAAGTGTGCGCCGCAGGGCAAGAGTTATAGCTGGGGGCAGGGAAATTATGATGCAGTGAGGCATGACTTAGGATGTGTGGATTGGAAAAACAGGCTCCAAGAGAAGAACACTAATGAGATGTGGGGATTGTTCAAGGAGCAGCTACTACGTGTCCTCGATAAGTATGTACCAGTCAGGCATGGTGTAAAGGGCCTTGTGAGGCAGCCGTGGTTTAGTAAGGAATTGGAATCCCTTGTGAAAGGAAAGAAGGCGGCATATGTAAAGATGAGGCGTGAAGGTTCAGTTGGGGCGATAGAGAGTTATAAGGTAGCCAGGAAGAATCTAAAGAGAGAGCTAAGGGAAGCGAGAAGGGGACATGAAAAGTCTTTAGCTGGTAGGATTAGGGAAAACCCAAAGGCTTTCTATAGGTATGTCAGGAATAAAAGGATGACTAGGGTAGGTATCGGTCCAGTCAAGGATAGTAGTGGGAAGTTGTGTGTGGAGGCGGAGGAGATTGGAGAGACACTAAATCAATACTTTTCATCAGTATTCACTCAGGAACAGGACACTGTTGCTGACGTGAATATGGAGTCACAAATGATTAGAATGGATGGCCTGGAAATATGCAGGGAAGAGGTTCTGGGAATATTGGAGAGGATGAAAATAGATAAGTCTCCTGGGCCTGATGGCATTTACCCTAGGATCCTATGGGAAGCTAGGGAGGAGATAGCAGAGCCATTGGCCTGGATTTTTATGTCGTCATTGTCAACGGGAATAGTACCAGAGGACTGGAGGATAGCGAATGTGGTCCCCTTGTTCAAGAAAGGGAGTAGGGATAGCCCTAGTAACTATAGGCCAGTGAGTCTGACTTCAGTGGTGGGCAAAGTCTTAGAGAGAATGGTAAGGGATAAGATTTATGAACATCTGGATAGGAATAACGTGATCAAGGATAGCCAGCATGGTTTTGTGAAGGGCAGGTCGTGCCTCACAAACCTTATTGAGTTCTTTGAGAAGGTGACTAAGGAAGTGGACGAGGGTAAAGCAGTAGATGTTGTGTATATGGATTTTAGTAAGGCGTTCGATAAGGTTCCCCATGGTAGGCTAATGCTAAAACTACGGAGGTATGGCATTGAGGATACATTAGAGGTTTGGATTAGGAATTGGCTGGCTGGAAGGAGACAGAGGGTAGTAGTTGATGGACTAAGTTCATCTTGGAGTGCAGTTACTAGCGGTGTACCACAAGGATCTGTTTTGGGACCATTGCTTTTTGTTATCTTTATAAATGATCTAGAGGAAGGACTTGAAAGCTGGGTAAGCAAGTTTGCGGATGACACAAAAGTCGGTGGAGTTGTGGATAGTGAGGAAGGAAGTGGTAGGTTACAGCGGGATATAGATAAGTTGCAGAGCTGGGCAGAAAGTGGCAAATGGAATTCAATGTAGCTAAGTGTGAAGTCATTCACTTTGGTAGGAGTAACAAGATGATGGATTACTGGGCTAATGGTAGGCTACTTGGTAGTGTGGATGAGCAGAGGGATCTTGGTGTCCATGTACACAGATCTCTGAAAGTTGCCACCCAGGTAAATAGTGCTGTGAGGAAGGCATATGGTGTACTGGGCTTTATTGGTAGAGGAATTGAGTTCCGGAGTCCTGAGGTCATGTTGCAACTGTATAAGACTCTGGTGCGGCCTCATCTGGAGTATTGTGTGCAGTTTTGGTCGCCATACTATAGGAAGGATGTGGAGGCATTGGAACGAGTGCAGAGGAGGTTTACCAGGATGTTGCCTGGAATGGTAGGAAAATCTTATGAGGAAAGGCTGAGGCACTTGGGGCTGTTCTCATTGGAGAAGAGAAGGTTTAGGGGAGATTTGATAGAGGTGTATAAGATGATTAGGGGTTTAGATAGGGTCGACACTGAGAACCTTTTACCGCTAATGGAGTCAGGTGTTACTAGGGGACACAGCTTTAAATTAAGGGGTAGTAGGTACAGGACAGATGTTAGGGATAGATTCTTTACACAGCGGGTTGTGAGTTCATGGAATGCCCTGCCAGTAGCAGTGGTGAACTCTCCTTCTTTATGGTCATTTAAGCGGGCATTGGATAGGCATTTGGAAGTTATTGGGCTAGTGTAGGTTAGGTAGGATTCGGTCGGCGCAACATCGAGGGCCGAAGGGCCTGTACTGCGCTGTATCTTTCTATGTTCTATGTTCTATAAGATAAAGGTGCATAGCATTACAAGTAATGTATTAGCATGGATATAGGACTAGTTACCTAACAGAAAGCAAAGAGTGCGGATAAATGGGTATTTTTCTGGTTGGAGATCAATGGCTAGTTGTGTGCCTCAGGGATCAGCATTGGATCGCAACAGCTCATACCTTACACAGATGATTTGGGTTTGAGGACCAAATGTAGTTTGTCAAAGTTCACAGATGGCACTAAGGTGAGTGCTAGAACAAAGTGTGTAGAGGGCACTGGAAGTCCACAGAGGGATACAGGTAGGTTAAATTAGTGGGCAAGGGTCTGGCAGATGGAGTTGATAAAGCTGAGTTCTTCCATTTTGGTAGGAATAACAAGAAAATAGGCTACTATTTAAATGGTGCAAAATTGCAACATGCTGCTGTGTAGAGGAATCTGGGTGTCCTTGTGAATGAATCACAAAAGGTTGCTTTGCAGGTGCAACAGGTAATTAAGAAGGCAAATGGAATATTGCCCTTAATTGCTAGAGGGATGGAGTTTAAAAACAAGAAGGTTATGTTGCAGCTGTATAGGGTGCTGGTGAGGCCACACCTGGAGTACTGTGCACAGTTTTGGTCTCCTTGTTTGAGAAATGGTGTATTGGCACTGAGGAGGGTGCAGAGGAACTTCAGTAGGTTTATTCTGGAGTTGAGTAGGTTGGGTTATGATCAGAGATTGAGTAGAATGGTATTACACTCAGCTGAATTTAGAAGAATGAGGGAGGATCTTACAGAAACATGTATGATGGGAATTGATAAGATAGAGGATGAGTCCCTGATCAGCCATGATCTTATTGAAGGGGAGGGCAGGTTCGAGAGGTCAGATAGCCTACCCTGGCTCTTGTGTTCTTGTGTTCTTGAAAGGATTCTGAGGGGCAACTTTTTCACACAGAGGGTACTTCATATGTGGATTGATATGTCGGAGGAAGTGGTAGATAGATCATAAGACCATAAGACATGGGAGTGGAAGTAAGGCCATTCGGCCCATCGAGATCACTCTGCCATTCAATCATGGCTGATGGGCATTTCAGCTCCACTTACCAGCATTCTCCCCATAGCCCTTAATTCCTTGTGACATCAAGAATTTATCAATCTCTGCCTTGAAGACATTTAGCGTCTCAGCCTCCGCTGCATTCTGCAGCAATGAATTCCACAGGCCCACTACTCTCTGGCTGAAGAAATGTCTCCGCATTTCTGTTCTGAATTGACCCCATCTAATTCTAAGGCTGTGTCCACGGGTCCTAGTCTCCTCGCCTAACGGAAACAATTTCCTAGTGTCCACCCTTTCCAAGCCATGTATTATCTTGTAAGTTTCTATGAAATCTCCTCTTAATCTTCTAAACTCCAATGAATACAATCCCAGGATCCTCAGCCGTTCCTCGTATGTTCGACCTACCATTCCAGGGATTATCTGTGTGAATCTTGGCTGGACGCGCTCCAGTGCCAGTGTGTCCTTCCTGAGGTGTGGGGACCAAAACTGGACACAGTACTCCAAATGGGGCCTAATCACAGCTTTATAAAGTCTCAATAGCACAACGGCGCTTTTATATTCCAACCCTCTTGAGATAAATGACAACATTGCATTCGCTTTCTTAATCACGGACTCAACCTGCATGTTTACCTTTAGAGAATCCTCGACTAGCACTCCCAGATCCATTTGTACTTTGGCTTTATGAATTTTCTCACCGTTTAGAAAGTAGTCTATGCTTTTATTCTTCTTTCCAAAGTGCAAGACCTCGCATTTGCTCACGTTGAATTCCATCAGCCATTTCCTGGACCACTCTCCCAAACTGTCTAGATCCTTCTGCAGCCTCCCCACTTCCTCAGTACTACCTGCCTGTCCACCTAACTTTGTATCATCGGCAAACTTCACTAGAATATCCCCAGTCCCTTCATCCAGATCTTTAATATATAATGTGAATAGCTGCGGCCCCAACACTGAACCCTGTGGGACACCGCTTGTTACTGGCTGCCATTCCGAAAAAGAACCTTTTATCCCAACTCTCTGCCTTCTGTCAGACAGCCAATCCTCAATCCATACCAGTAGCTCACCACAAACACCATGGGCCCTCACCTTGCTCAGCAGCCACCCGTGTGGCACCTTATCAAAGGCCTTTTGGAAGTCTAGATAGACCACATCCACTGGGTTTCCCTGGTCTAACCTACTTGTCACCTCTTCAAAGAATTCCAACAGGTTTGTCAGACGCGACCTCCCCTTACTAAATCCAGATGCAGTACAGTTACAACATTTAAAAGACATTTGGATAGGTACATGAATAGGAAAGGTTTAAGAGGGATATGAGCTAAACAGAGGCAAATGGAATTAGTTTATTTTGGGAACTTAGTCAGCATGGACCTATATTTCTATATGATTTTATGACTCTATGTGAACAGTATTTCTAGGCTGTAGTTTCACAGGCTTTAACAGCCTTTCACAGATGTCAGACAATGAAGGTCTCTCAGCAGGCTGTTTTGTGGTGGAGGCCATAGCAGAATATCTTGTTCCTAAACACACTTAAAATGTACATCCAAGCATGCTCAGTACAAATCATGTGTATAGGTCCAAGCTAATTGCTTTCCCTCCCTGGCCCAAAGGTAATTGTGGGCACTTGTTCTGCCCTGAGGTGAACTGACTCCGGTCATCCATGTGACACTTGGTTTACAATCTAAATAAAGTTGGGTGATCTTGTGGTAATTGAAAGTACCCCTACCTCTGAGCCAAGATGTCCATTTTCAAGCCTCATTCTATTCTGGAGGTGTGGAAAAACACTTCTGGATGGATTGATTTGGAAAATATCTATAATCTAGATGAGTATGGCCTTGATTTATCTGTTGTAATCAACCCTTTCCAGGAATAGAAAGACTACTTAATTTCAAAATGCTAATGTATTTGACAATGCCCTGTACTTGCAGAAATGTTAAAGACATAAAACGTTTGCATTAGATGCTCTTAATTAACTTTCACCTCTATATTAGAATAAATTACTGCTGAAGTGTTTCTTCTTTAATGCCACCAATTAAATTACTCTATTGTTTGACCTGCCTGTGGTTACTTCTTAATTGAGTTGGGTTTACTAATTGATTCAAAGTGCCTTAAAGGGAACCTTTCCAGAAACCGGTGATAGGTTCTCCTGAGATGGTAAATATTGCTTCTTCATACAATTTCTAAATTGTAACATGGTTGTGAATGTTTAAAATAGACATAATTAGCACCAGTCAAATTCAACAATTTTACATTATGATCATTGCTACAAGAATCAGCACTGTTCCCAGGAGTCAAGGACCACGTGTGGTGCATGCAGAATTGTTTAGTTTTCACTTTTGTGCTATTTAGATCAACCAAGATAATTAGTGCTAACTAGACTTCCCATAATTCATTTTTCCATGTTTCAGTACTTCAACAGTCTCAAAATCCTTCTCACCATTGGCATTCTGATTCCCACTATTTATCTTTCAGCAGTTCTGCATAATGGGCCCTGCCTTCACTTTACCACAAATATGAACATTAACATGCAATTTCCAAATAAAAACCTATCCAACTATTCCGTCTGTTAGTAGGAATACTTAAGGGTTACACTTGTGCAACATTGTCTTACGTTCTGATTCACCTTTCCTGTTGTCCTTCACCAGTGTTTCCCCATTGGTTTTAGCTTGAGATGTGGAAGGCTATTGAGTTTCAACTAAGAACACTTCAGATGAGCATGGTGGGAAATCTCCATCAACTCTAGGATTTTGAGGGTCCAGCATCCTGGAATGAGCCAATAGAGTCTGGCCCAGCTGCCCATGAAGCAATAACATGGGCACTATTGTAATGGGTCACAAGGCAACAAGCATGTAACAATCCTGTGAGACAACAACAGTTGCACTGTGGTAGTTTTGAAAGGGTTAACATTGGAGACTTCATCTAATTCCATTTAATTTAATGATAACATGGAGGTGCCAGTGCTGTATGGGGATGAACAAAGTCAGAAGTCAAACAATGCCAGGTGACAATCCAATAGATTTATTGAAATTGCAAGCTTTTGGAGTGCTGCTCCTTCATCAGGTGATGTGGAGGGAAATGTACAGGCACAGAATATATAGATTAGATTCCCTACAGTGTGGAAACAGGCCCTTTGGCCTGACCAGTCCACAGCAACCCTCTGAAGGGTGACCCACCCAGACGCATTTCCCTCTGACTAATGCACCTAACACTATGGGCAATTTAGCATGGCCAGTTCACCTGACCTGCATATCTTTGGATTGCGGGAGGAAACCCATACAGACACAGGGAGAATATGCAAACTCCACACAGACAGTCCCCTGAGGCTGGAATCAAACCTGGGACCCTAGTCCTATGAGGCAGCAGTGCGAACCACTGCGCCACTATGCGGAGAGATGAAGACAATTAGGGTGTCAATAGATAAGTACTAATAGGATGAGTTGAGTGTCAACAGGCTGAATAACAAGACTGTGCAGGTGATCAAAAGTGTCAAATGGTGCGAATAAACAGCTGAATAACCAATGAGGGGATGACCTATAAACCGATTAATTAAGGCAGAGGTAATTACAAAAAATCGGAAACCATCTTATTTTGGAGAATAATCTGGTGTCATGTGACTTCTGACTTAATCTTATGACATCATAAGGAAAGTCAGAATATTTTAGGATCTCAAAGAGGACAGATGTGCTACAGTATGGCTTTAAATTACCTTAACAGTGATGTCTAAGTTACTAATCTGATTTGTACTTGCTTGCTGTCATGCAATAAATTGCATCTTGTTTAAGACAAGAGCCTCTTCTCATTAAAGCTCACTAGCAGCATTCCTCTGCCTCTGTAAACCAAGTAGACACTTGGATCCAGTCAAGGAAAAGTGATGATGGGATACGTACAACAGCATCTTCAATGGAGCCCAGGCTACTTTTTTTGTGGTTATCAATTAGTATTTCTGTAGTGCAGGAGTGTTGTGACATTTTGGATGCCCTTGTAGCTCTGGCACCCAGAGCCAATAGTGCAGCTGCCCGAATTTTCATGGCATCAGTGTGAGTAGAAATATATCTCCTGGTGGATACCACTGTCATGTTTGTTCACCTGACATTGGATACAAGAACAAACTGCACTTTGCGAAGCTTCAACACAAAAAGAATTGTGTTTCCTTTGCTCTGAGTCATTGACACAACTTCCTTGCAGATGATAGGGTAGGTATCGGTCCAGTCAAGGATAGTAGTGGGAAGTTGTGTGTGGAGGCGGAGGAGATTGGAGAGACACTAAATCAATACTTTTCATCAGTATTCAGCCGTGGTTTAGTAAGGAATTGGAATCCCTTGTGAAAGCGAAGAAGGCGGCATATGTAAAGATGAGGCGTGAAGGTTCAGTTGGGGCGATAGAGAGTTATAAGGTAGCCAGGAAGGATCTAAAGAGAGAGCTAAGAGATGCGAGAAGGGGACATGAAAAGTCTTTAGCTGGTAGGATTAGGGAAAACCCAAAGGCTTTCTATAGGTATGTCAGGAATAAAAGGATGACTAGGGTAGGTATCGGTCCAGTCAAGGATAGTAGTGGGAAGTTGTGTGTGGAGGCGGAGGAGATTGGAGAGACACTAAATCAATACTTTTCATCAGTATTCACTCAGGAACGGGACACTGTTGCTGATGTGAATATGGAGTCACAAATGATTAGAATGGATGGCCTGGAAATATGCAGGGAAGAGGTTCTGGGAATATTGGAGAGGATGAAAATAGATAAGTCTCCTGGGCCTGATGGCATTTACCCTAGGATCCTATGGGAAGCTAGGAGGAGATAGCAGAGCCATTGGCCTGGATTTTTATGTCGTCATTGTCAACGGGAATAGTACCAGAGGACTGGAGGATAGCGAATGTGGTCCCCTTGTTCAAGAAAGGGAGTAGGGATAGCCCTAGTAACTATAGGCCAGTGAGTCTGACTTCAGTGGTGGGCAAAGTCTTAGAGAGAATGGTAAGGGATAAGATTTATGAACATCTGGATAGGAATAACGTGATCAAGGATAGCCAGCATGGTTTTGTGAAGGGCAGATCGTGCCTCACAAACCTTATTGAGTTCTTTGAGAAGGTGACTAAGGAAGTGGACGAGGGTAAAGCAGTAGATGTTGTGTATATGGATTTTAGTAAGGCGTTCGATAAGGTTCCCCATGGTAGGCTAATGCTAAAACTACGGAGGTATGGCATTGAGGATACATTAGAGGTTTGGATTAGGAATTGGCTGGCTGGAAGGAGACAGAGGGTAGTAGTTGATGGACTATGTCCATCTTGGAGTGCAGTTACTAGCGGTGTACCACAAGGATCTGTTTTGGGACCATTGCTTTTTGTTATATTTATAAATGATCTAGAGGAAGGGCTTGAAAGCTGGGTAAGCAAGTTTGCGGATGACACAAAGGTCGGTGGAGTTGTGGATAGTGAGGAAGGAAGTGGTAGGTTACAGCGGGATATAGATAAGTTGCAGAGCTGGGCAGAAATGTGGCAAATGGAATTCAATGTAGCTAAGTGTGAAGTCATTCACTTTGGTAGGAGTAACAAGAAGATGGATTACTGGGCTAATGGTAGGCTACTTGGTAGTGTGGATGAGCAGAGGGATCTTGGTGTCCATGTACACAGATCTCTGAAAGTTGCCACCCAGGTAAATAGTGCTGTGAGGAAGGCATATGGTGTACTGGGCTTTATTGGTAGAGGAATTGAGTTCCGGAGTCCTGAGGTCATGTTGCAACTGTATAAGACTCTGGTGCGGCCTCAGTTTTGGTCGCCATACTATAGGAAGGATGTGGAGGCATTGGAATGAGTGCAGAGGAGGTTTACCAGGCTGTTGCCTGGAATGGTAGGAAAATCTTATGAGGAAAGGCTGAGGCACTTGGGGCTGTTCTCATTGGAGAAGAGAAGGTTTAGGGGAGATTTGATAGAGGTGTATAAGATGATTAGGGGTTTAGATAGGGTCGACACTGAGAACCTTTTACCGCTAATGGAGTTAGGTGTTACTAGGGGACACAGCTTTAAATTAAGGGGTAGTAGGTATAGGACAGATGTTAGGGGTAGATTCTTTACACAGCGGGTTGTGAGTTCATGGAATGCCCTGCCAGTAGCAGTGGTGAACTCTCCTTCTTTATGGTCATTTAAGCGGGCATTGGATAGGCATTTGGAAGTTATTGGGCTAGTGTAGGTTAGGTAGGATTCGGTCGGCGCAACATCGAGGGCCGAAGGGCCTGTACTGCGCTGTATCTTTCTATGTTCTATATTCTATGATACTTCCTTATCAACCTTCTTCAGTAGCCTGGGCAAGAAAAGTCAACATGTGAAACATTTCCAAAAAGTAAATATGTCACTGGTGAGTTGCCAATTCAGGAGGAATATTCCCACACCTCAGCTCCAGAACTAGTGTGCTTATTGATTCACTGCACGAAAACCCCTTAGCTACACAAACTGCAATGTACCTGTGGTGCTAGGCTTTAAGTTGATGGTTGCTAGGTTCGGATTGAGTGACATTGCATCTTCAGAATTCTAGCCTAAATTTTGGGTAGTGTCACACAGCAGCTAAAGAAAAGAGAGCAACAGGCATTACCTCCCAGTGTAAAGAGGAAGTACTTACTGAGGGCAGCTGCAGTTTGTCATACAGAAAATGTACAATGTGAAGTGGAAGTAAGAAGACATTTAAAAAAGTGTTCCTGTACCATAACGTTCCCTCAGTATTACCCTGATGTCAGTTTTATTTGCATTTTCTACTGGTCATGGTCTTCTACTACAAGTTGCCTGCAACCTTTGGGAGAGAATCCAGAATTTTGAGTAGTGAGGTGGTATTTGTGTTGGTAGAGACTTGAATAGAGACTGTGAGACCTGTTCCCACCTTGGTAACTTGACTTTATCAATGAACTTTCTTTAACTTTGTAGCTATATCCTGGGGGCTAAACCTCTGGTATTCATCCATGTGCTACTTAGTATCCCCCAACTCACCCAGATGAGCATACATCCAATGTAAAGCATGTGTAGATCCAAGTCCAAGTGATGACTATAAACTGTCAGCTCCAATTTCCTGAGTTTCTGGGACCATATGAATAGACCTGTGCAGCATACTTTTCAGGCATTATCAAATTTCCAAAACTTCTTATTGATGCATATGTAAAGGTGTATGTAGTTTTCTTTTATGCCACTCATTGATTATGGTCTTATGTATGTTCTCTGTTGTTTGAGAGCATTGTTTCCAGAATCCCTCTCTCACTCCTGTTCTGTATGATGTTAGCAAATCATGTTTCAAACCTGAAGAGGCTGAGAGATTAAAATGTCAAACTGCAGAGTACAGGCTCCATTAAGGTTGTAACATCTTACTAATTGATTAATATCAAAAATAAGGATAGTTTCTGCCCTAGCCAATTTCGGTATATAAAAAACGGTGCAAAGAAAATAAAGAAAAACAATGAACCTGCAGCCACTGAGACATTTTCTGTGAGTTGCTAAGCAACGGAATATAGAACCAATGTTGTTAAGGTAGCAGGTTGCTTTTGCTAAGGATTTTGCATTGAAGTATGCCTCAACGATTTGAAACCTGAATCTGGGATCATGATGCCCTGCAGATCAGTGGCAACTTATAACATTGTATATATTGTGCAGTATCTATAATTCTTTGGAGTCTGAGATTATGTGATTTGGGTTTACTTTTGATCAAGTTGTCCATATAAAGTGCAAAATTATTTTGTAAATGATAAAACATGAACACGTCAAAATCATGATATTCACTAGAAAGGTCCATGCTCTCCAAATTAATGCAGAACTTTTCTTCTGACTGACTTAATATTTAATCAAATACAGAGAGAATGCTAACCTTGTGGTTTACCCACTGTTCTTCCTCAAAGTGAGTCATAAAATCTTGTGCTCTGAAAATTAAATTTCTATGTAATTAATACGAAACTTCTAACACCCAGTAAAATAAAATCTGCATTTGGAAAGAATGCAGAGTCTGTGTCTAATGTGGATAATAGGAATACTTCCTTAAATTCAGATAACCTTTAGTAAATGTTAATATATTCAGGTGTTGGGACATGTGGCAGCAAGCCTTTTGTACAGCCATTTTTGTAATTATACAACGGCTAGCAGTGCAGAACATCTTTCAGTGTCAAATTCTAACACCCATATATTCCATCGATTGTCATCTTGTATGCAGTTTCTATACTCAGAAATGTCATGCACAATCTAAACCAACATTCAAATCTCTGATTGAATAATCATTTCTAATATCAAATTCGCAGCAGAAATTATGAATTCTCAGTTTTCTTTCCTGTTTTATTTCTGTCTATAGCACTTCAATATATGCTTACTCAGTACATCCCCATTCAAGTGTTTGAGGGTAAATGGCACACCTTGTCTGCAATTGTTTGTTTATAAATAGAAAAATTTATACTAACATTTGGCTTTGTTGTAACCTGAGGTTAGATGTTTCTGATGTGAGAATAATTTTGGCAAGCTGTATGCCTCGCTGTTAGTATTAGGTATTGTGTTCTTTCAAATAAGGAATGGTTTGATGAAATCATATTTCTATTAATTGTTCTGCAGAATATGGAGCACAACGAGTTTGGGGATTTCTGTCAATTGTCACAGCAAGTTGTCATGATATTCTACTCAGACTTGACTTTGGTTTTAGGGATTGTTCATAGAAATGACAGCTTCTTTTTATTTACTGTCTTTATGAAAAATTGTATTTAAATTTAACGAACTTCTGAAAGACGACCCTAAGAATAAATGATTAGGACACATGACGATAAATTCTACTTTTTTGACAAAACTTAAGGAAAGTGTTCCATGAGGACATAAAGGTGGACAGGTAAGGGAATTGAGGAAGGAATTCCAGAGGTGTCTGAAGGCACACAGACAAATAGGTGAAGGGAGGATGAACAAGGGGAGAGAGAGGTACAAAGAGTGTATGATAAGGATCATATACAAGTGCAAAAGTTATGTAGGGATTTTACATTGTGAAAAAAGACTTCAGTCATATTCAGCATATCCAAAAAGAGACAGAGCGCAACTAGATCTAGTAATTGATAATGAACTAGTCCAGGTAAGAGAAGGGAAGAGAGAGGAAAAGGAGAGAGGCTTTCTGCATGGAGCCAGAGGAAGTGAGTGAGGTCCTTAATGAGTACTTCTCATCAGTATTCACGAAGTAGAAGGACATGGATGATGGTGAGACTTTAGAAGGAGTACATTGATACTCTTGGACATGTCAATACTAAGAGCGAGGTGTTGGGTGTCTTGAAAATATTAAGGTAGATAAGTCCTCAGGACCTGATGGGGTCTCTACCAGAATACTGAAGGAGGCAATGAAGGAAATTGTTTGAGCCTTAACAGCGATCTTCGTATCCTCTCCAGCCACAGGCGAGGTCCCAGAAGACTGGAGAATAGCTAATGTTGCACCCTTGCTTAAGAAGGGCAGCAGGGATAATCTACAAAATTATATGCCGGTGTGCCTCACATCAATCATAAGGAAAGTATTAGAGAAGTTTCTCAGACACAGAATTTACTCGCATTTGGAGAAGAATGGCCTTATTAGGGATAATCAATGTGGATTAATGCCGGGAGATCTTGCCTCACCAGCTTGATTGAATTTTTTGTGTTGGATACAAATTTGCTTGGTCATAGGAGACAGAGGTAAATGTAGAGGGGTGTTTTTCTGATTGGAGGTTTGTGACAAGTGGTGTTCCACAGGATCAGTACTTGGAACTCATTTATATATATATATAAATTGATTTGGATGAAAATGTAGATCATGTGATTAATAAGTTTGAGGATGACACAAAAATTGGTGGAGTTATAGTTCGTGAGGAAGGTTATCAAAAGATACAGCAGAATGTAGAAAAGTTGGAAAACTGGACAGGGAAACGGCAGATGGAGATTAATCTGGACAAATGTGAGGTGTGGCACTTTGGAGGTTAAATTTAACAGGAAATTATACAATAAATAGCAGCTTCTTTTGGAGTAATGAAATATACAGGGATCTTGAGCTGCATGTCCATAGCCTCCTGAAGGTGGCAGTGCAAGTAGATAAGGTGGTAAAGATGGTGGACAGCAGTCCCCACTTCATCAGCTGGTGAATTGAGTATAAAAGTTGGCAAGTCATGTTGCAGTTGTATAAGATTTTAGTTAGGATATATTTAGAGTATGTGCGCATTTCTGGTTACGACACTATATGAAGGATGTGGAGGCTTTTGAGAGGGGGCAGAGGAGCTTCACCAGGATGTTTCCAGGATTGGGCTGTAGTAGCTATATGGAGAGATTGGACAAACTTGGATTGTTTTCACCAGAATGTCAGAGGCTGAGGGCCAACTTAATAGAAGTATATAAAATGACAAAGGTCATGGATACGGTGGATAGTCAAAGAGTCTTTTTCCCAAGGTGGAGATGTCAAATATTAGGCGGCATAGGTTTAAGGTGAGAGGGGAGAAAAGTTTAAAGGAAATTGAGGATTTTTTTTGCACAGTGGGTGGTATTTTATCTGGAATATGCCGAGTGGAGGAGGTAGAGTAAATATGTTCACAATATTTAAGAGGCAGGGAATAGAGGGATACAGACTGTATGCAGACCGATGTGATTAGCTCAGAAAACCATTATGGTGGCACAGACATGATGGGCCGAAGGACCTATTCCTATATTGTGCTGGTCTATGTTCTATGCATCTGTGGGAATCTATGGGAGTAGCAAGATAATAGTGATCAGAACATATTAGCGTTCTAAGTATAAACTAAGGAGGAATTAAGTAAGATGAAGTAATAAATCGGAAAAACAGTTAATTTTAAGAAAATAAAAATAGAACTAAAAAAAACTGATGAGATAGCCACCTGCTATTTATGACTGTATGATTTAAGGAAAATAAATGTAAGGAGTAGTTTCATCATATTTACAAAGACAGCAAATTAATCAATGGACACTTCAAATTTTATTTAATCATAGAATGGACCTGGAGGTTTTTTTTTAGATTAGATTTACAGTGTGGAAACAGGCCCTTCGGCCCAACAAGTCCACACCGACCCGCCGAAGCGCAACCCACCCATACCCCTACATTTACCCCTTACCTAACACTACGGGCAATTTAGCATGACCAATTCACCTGACCCGCACATCTTTGGACGGTGGGAGGAAACCGGAGCACCCGGAGGAAACCCACGCAGACACGGGGAGAACGTGCAAACTCCACACAGTCAGTCGCCTGAGGCGGGAATTGAACTCAGGTCCCTGGTGCTGTGAGGCAGCAGTGCTAACCACTGTGCCACCGTGCCGCCAGAATGGATATTGATAAATTGCCTTGGGAAGTGTAAGGGTATATGGAATAGGTTTGATGGTGCATGGATTGACATTATCACATATTAGGGATTATAAGACTTGAGGTGGCATGAGGCAGCATGGGCTGGTATGAGTAGGACACTGGGAGTGAGTCAGTGGATCTGGGGGTGAAAAGGATAAAGGCTGCAAGGGCTTTTCTTCATAGATGCAACAATGCATGGAGCAATGAGTTTGGCCTTTTGTCCAATCGCTTCCACACCTAACAGTCCCTAAAGTCTCTAATGGTGGTGCCATGATGTGGATGAAACACAAACATACAGGAATGGAAATTCTAGTGTAATTTCTCATAGGTGGAGATGTAGGGCCTGAAATGATTCCAGTGGACTAAGAACTCAGATTATATACTCAGACCAGTATCTTGACAATAAGGGAGAAGCTGATGAAAAGAAATCCAATAAAAAATAGTTAAGACATGAGTGAAAACAACACTGTTGGGTTGCCAAAGGAAAACTTCAAAAATAAATTAACTCGGAACGTTCAAGAAATGATTCCAGAGATACAAGGCTAACAAATAAAAGCCTGTGTCTGTATAGAGCCACTAAAGAATAAATATAACAAGATTGCAGACACTGAGATTGAGATGGCAACTATAATAATTGTAACAAGGCCAGCCTCATAGAATGAGTTCCTGATTGGGGTTGTTAATCTGGTTCAATCAGAGAGCCCTGGCTGACAGATATAAACAAAAGAATCAGACATTCTGTTCACTCTGTGAGCTAGCTCTGAGGAAGCTAGATTAGTATCAAGCACTGTGCATGTGTAAATAAATGATGATTTGGTGATGGGATACTGGTCTCTGTGGAGTTATTTTTAAAAAAATTAAACATTTAATTTGTTTGAGTATTTATCAGAAAATTTAATATGGTGAACAGGAGACATAAAAATAATATAAATGCAGTTAAGTTAAACACAGGGAATAAGTGATAAATTGCCCATACCTGGATGTCACCTTAAAAAGGTAAGGGAAAATATAACAGACATTTTGATTTGTGGAAGTTCTTTCATTGGCAAGGATTGTGTTAACTGCTTATCTATACTGACCTTGAGAAAGTGGAGATCAACCATCATCTTGAAGTGTTATTGTCTATCTGGTGCAGGTACACTCAGTGCTGTTAGGAAGTGAGGTCCAGGATGTTGGCCTCAAAGCACCAAAATAGCCCAAGTCAGCATATTGTTTGATTTGGAGGGCAACCTGAAGGCAATGATTTCCCAGTATATCTGCTGGCCTTTACTTTTTATGTGGTAGCTGTTAAAAGTCAGAAGTGTTATTAAAGGAGCCTTGGTGAGTTGCTGTCGCACATCTTGTATGTGGTAGGCACTGCTGCCACCATGAATGGGTGATGGACGGAGTGACTAAAGTGGTTGATGGGATGCGAATCAAGCATACTTCTTTATCCTGAAGTGTTGTTGGAGCTGCCCTAATTCAAGCAAATGGGCAATATCCATTACAATTCTGAATTGTGCCTTGTAGATGGTGGACCTAAAATGGGCAGCTAGGAGGCGAGTTATTTGCCATAGAATTCATAGGCTCAGTAAATTCACAAATGAGGCTGAACATTATTCTGTCATCAGAGAATATGCCCAGTTCTGACCTTACCATGGAAGGAAGGTGATTGATGAAGCAATTAGACCCAGGACATCACGCTGAGCAACTCCTGTGATGATGTTCCAGGGGTGAGGTGATCAGCCTCTAATAACCACAACCATCTTGCTTGTCTATGTATCAAAATGTATTTGTAAAGGGATTACTGATAGAAGACTGATAGATACCTACTGTGATTACAATTTTAAAAAGGGACAAAATTAAGTTCAGGGATCTATAAAATAAGTATATTAAAAAGGCAAACTCATTGTCGTATAGAAGTAGGCATTAGAGAGAGATGGCTGGTGGTGGTTTGACCTGTGGGTCACCGTGACGCAGGTAAAGGGACAGATGGGGACTCCTGCATGGCAAGCTCAGTGGGTGCAGGAATTAAACCTTTCACAGTAATACAACATTACACTGCAAACCAGCCATCCAACTAAGTGAGCTAACAACCTGACCACCTGTAGGTAGCATAATCAAAACAATGCATTATCAAAGATGTAGTAAAAAAAAAGTCCAGATTCTGGAATTATCATGAAGAATAGTCAGTAAGGATTCAAACAGGGAAAGTCATACTTTCCCAATCTTTTTGAGTTCATTCAAATAAAGGAAATTGGAGGTAAGGGTAAAACACTAGACAGCATGGGCCAGTCTTTCCAATTTGTAAATAATTGGAAAAGAGATGTTTGCCCCAAGTCATACATTGGTATATTCATAAGTTCTTATGCAATAATTGGATGGGAATTGTTTAACTCCGCACCCCCTCCCCCAGTCCCCAGGGAACATGCCTGGGCAGGATTCACTCACACGCTGAGCCAAGGTAACACCATGAGCCACTGAGGGCTGGGACCTACCATGACAGAGGTGAGCACCAAGAGGGGGAAAAAAGGGAACATAGAGATAAAAGTAGTAACAAAGAGAAGGAAATGGGAAGTAAATAGTAAGGAGTGGAGGACTTCCTGATGGGTAGTTATCAGATTGACAAACAGTGGGAAGTGATGTTCTGTAAAGTTTGATTTTAAGCCACTTTTCACTATTTCTATCGATAATTTGGAGGCTGAAATCAGAAATAGAATTTCAACACTTATTGATGCACAAAATTAAGGAATATGGTGAATACAAAAATGAATTGTGGTAAAATGAAGTTATTGATACATTTGTGAAATGACTATCCAATTTACGAATTAACATCCATTTAAATTTGAGGTAATAGAACATAGAACAGTACAACACAGTACAGGTCCTTCGGTTCACAATGTTGTACCAAGCATTTATCTTAATCGAAGATCAATCTAACCTACACACTCCCTCCGACTCCCTCGTCAGGTCCACACCTCCCACCAACCCAACCTCCACTCCCGGCACCTTCCCCTGCAACTGCAAGAAATGCAAAACTTGCTCCCACACCTCCCTCCTCACTTCCCTCCAAGGCCCCAAGGGATCCTTCCATATCCGTCACAAATTCACCTGCACCTCCACACATACATCATTTACTGCATCACTGCACCCGATGTGGCCTCCTCTATATTGGGGAGACAGGCCGCCTACTTACGGAACGTTTCAGAGAACACCTCTGGGACACCCGGACCAACCAACCCAATCAGCCTGTGGCTCAACACTTTAACTCCCCCTCCCACTCCGCCAAGGACATGCAGGCAACACGACGCCTGGAGGAAGAGCGCCTCATCTTCCGCCTAGGAACACTCCAACCACAAGGGATGAATGCAGATTTCTCCAGCTTCCTCATTTCTCCTCCCCTCACCTTATCTCAGACCCAACCCTCGGACTCAGCACCACCTTCTTGACCTGCAATCTTCTTCCCGATCTCTCCGCCCCCACCCCCTCTCCGGTCTATCACCCTCACCTTAACCTCCTTCCAACTATCGTATTCCCAACGCCCGTCCCCCAAGTCCCTCCTCCCTACCTTTTATCTTAGCCTGCTTGGCACACCTTCCTCATTCCTGAAGAAGGGCTTATGCCTGAAATGTTGATTCTTCTGCTCCTTGGATGCTGCCTGACCTGCTGCGCTTTTCCAGCGACACATTTTTCCAGCTCTAACCTACATACCCTTCAATTTACTGCCGGGGTATTAATGTGCTTGTCCAGCAGTCGCTTAAATGTCCTTAATGTCTCAGACTCTACTGCCATCGCTAGCAGTGCATTCCATACATCCACCACTCTCTGCATATACAAGTCTGATGCGAAGGTATCTTGGTGTGGTAACCCAGGCAGAAGGTGTCCTTTCCATCACTGAGCCCATCCAGCAACTGTAAGGCAGCATTGATGAACCAAGGAGACAGACTGGGCTTTTTAGGAGACGTCTCCAGAGTTCTAGGCTGAGGGGAAGTCCTTGGCTTACCAGCTGGCCTTTAAATGTTGCAGCAGACCTTTGACTACAGAGGTCCTGGCAGTGGTGGTGGACAATGACATCCCCAAAACAGACATTTTACATCTTTGTTACCCTCAGTGTTTTCTTTAGGATAACAGGTAGCAGATTTAAAACAGAGATGAGAAATCACTGCTCTCAAAGGGGTTGTGAGTCTGCAAAATTCACATCTCCAGAGTACAGTGGACGCTGGGACATTGAGTAAATTTAAGGAGGAGATAGATGGATTTCTAATTAGTAACAGTTATGGAGAGTGGGCAGGAAAGTGGAGTTGAGGCTGAGATGAAATCAGCCATGTTTGTATTAAATGGCGAAGCAGGCTCCAGGTGCTGAAATACCTACTTCAGCTCCTAGTTTTTATTTTCTTATATTTTTATATTCCTGATGACAAGTGTGTGATCATGTGAGATAACTCACCTCAGGCCAGAGCACATCTGAAGCATTGATTCCATACTTCCACTTGAAAGTAGAAAGTCTCAGCTTATTTATTTACCTGCATGTGTTGTGCTGTCATTTAAATTAGAAAGCAGCCATTTTACGCAGGACAAATCACATTATACTTTTTGAATCAAAACTCTGCAGATTTATTATGTCGCAGTCCACTTAATTAGTAATTTTTGTTTCTAAAGTCGATTAATGGGAGACAAATTGCTGGAAATGCTCAGCAAGTCTGGCAGCATTTGTGGAGAGAAATCAGAGCTAACATTTCACATCGAGTGACCCTTCCTTGTCTTTGATTTCCAGCACTCAAAGTTCTTTCGGTTTTTATGTAGATTATTAGGAAATTCATTAGCTTTTATAGATTATTGACAGTGATGTGGTGTGATGGAATAATTTTTTTGAAAATAGCTTATTTTTGTTATCATCTATCTCTAAATGATTTATTCTACAAATGGTCTGGTTCTGAACTGGAGCTGCCAGATTTGATTTCTGGTCTTGAACTGCTAGCTGTGCACAGAAGTGAGCAGCAACTAGTCCCTTGACATAAGGTTTTGCCTCCAATCAATCAATCTGCCTAAGTGTGATGTACCTCCAAAGCACATGACACTTGAACCCGGGCCTTCCTAGCTCAGGTATAGGGCCATTACCACTGTACCACAAGAACCCTCTCAGATGGAAAATTAGGCAGAGATGTTATTGAGCAGTATGCTCACCATGAATAAAAAGCCTGAAATATTCCTGCTTTGTCTCAGAGAGGAAGAATTGTTACATGAGAGAGATATCAGAATGTTGATGACACCAATTCAACCGCATCAGCAACTTTAGAAGCCGATACTAAAAACCTCTAACAGAATCCCTAAAGTGTGGAAGCTGGCCACTTTGCCGATCAAACCCACACTGCCCCTTTGAAAAGCATTCCACCCATGCCTGGTTTCATGCCTTAGCCTTCTTTCATACTAAGACTTGATCAGCTACATGTGCATTATTAGTGAATATTACATTTTTTTCCACGCAAATTCTATTCTAACCCAATCTGCAACATATAAAAGGACAGTCAGAAATTCCAATTCTTAAAGCTGCTTCTCTGTAGGTCTAATATGTTAAATAGCAGTGTACATCATGTTGTCATAGAAACATCATGATTCATGACGAATGTTTTTTGCACATGCTGGGAATAGTAGAATTATGGTTCTTAACTGTATTATTAGGTAACATTTGTACTGGGTTCCTGAAGCTTTTTATGAATAGAATTGAAATTTAGAATTAGACATGTCAGCTTTAAAAAAAAACTTGTTTACTGAATTTTAAGGAAGTAGGAAATTTCTATATGTTTGGTGTCAAGTAGATTACTACTTTTTAACCTCCGGGCCTTGGGTTTGAACCCAGTTCAAACAAATTGAATAAAACAATCTTTCATTTCTGTGAGCTGTCAGGACTCTGAGCTTTCACATCTGCACTTGGTTTCTACTGGTATGAGTCTATAACACAGATTTCCTCATTATTCAGAAATAATTGTCTCTAAATTGGCAAAACACACACAGTAAACCTGTATCCGGGTACTGGCTTGATAAATTGAGCTGCTTTTATATTTATTTGGTTTGTCCCAGCATTTGTGCCAGTAGAAATAGGCCTGTGCTTGCCAACATTTTTAGTTTATAGTCTTTACAAGGAGAGAAAGTTCACTTGTCTGGTGTGCTGAATAAGGCACTTTCATAACTTACTTTCTGTAATCACTTTCACCAGACCTCATTCTCCGAACTAATCACTTTCTAGTTTGACTCCATCCTTGCTTCACATCGGAATAGGTTTTAAATATTGCTGATAAACCAAAGGGCCAAGGCCAAAAGCCATTAATTTATAGAATCCCTACAGTGTGGAAACAGGCCCTTCAGCCCAACAAGTCCACACTGACCCTCTGAAGAGTATCCCACTCAAACCCATTTCCCTAACCTACCCTATTACTCTACATTTGCCCTTAACTAATGCACCTAACTTACATATCCCTGAATACTATGGGCAATTCATCTAAACTGCACATCTTTGGATTGTGGGTAGAAACTGGAGCACCCGGAGGAAACCCACGCAGACACGGCGAGAACATACAAACTCCACATGGAGAGTCGGCCGAGGCTGGAATCGAACCCGGGTCCATGGCACTGTGAGGTAGCATTGCTAACCACTGAGCCAACATGTCACCCCACGATATGAGTCAGAAAAACTTTAAGAATGATAGATGAGATCCAGTTCGTGCACTTATTCCTATTTCTGGCTCAATGCTTTCAAACACAGTGAATCCTGCAACAGTAGTTACAGAGGAATTCATGGGGGCATGGAAGGGGTATGAAGAAATGAGACTTTGTGTAGGGGACAGGAGGGTATAGAGAAATATAGGAAATATAGAGGGATGCTGGATGATAGGAGATAGAGAGGAATGGGGGGGCATGATAAATATGAGGAGGAATAAATTAGAAATTGGAGATGGGATGGAGTAAGCAGGGTGCATGGGAGATGCGATGGGGCACGAAGGGAATGAGAGGTGGGGCATGAGGGAATATGAGAGACATTTTTACAACTGGGCTGAATAAATGGACTTGAACCTTCTTACCTACTAGCCTTACCATCAACCCATATGTGTCCGAGCTATGAATCTGTTGGATAACTTGACCAATTCCAAAGTCTATACCTTTTCACGAAGGAGACAGAGCAGAAATTGGGGAAGTTTTCAACATTGTAACCTATTCGAATAAGAAATCTATAATTGTTTTTTCAAAGACGGATCCGAGGCACTGGGTTGATAGTAAGGCTAGTTTAAACCCTTCACCTGCACACTATCCCACAGCTTTCCTCCTTACCTCTCTTCCCTCTGTTCCAAGCAACAAACCAACTGATTTTTAAAATAAATTCTTATTAATATTCTACTTTAATATTTTTTGATATAACTTTCCATATCTCAATCACACTGCATGCTAATTTTCCAACTGCGAATTGAATTCTTTTTTCAGGTATCTTAACTTTGTGCCCTTTAAGTTTAAAAAAAGCAATCAAAATAACATATCGTTATTTACCCTAACAGAAAACTCAATCTTTAGGTTCTCTTCAATTGTCTCCTAACGTTCCCAAAATCATTAAAAAATATTTAGTTCAGGAAGCTCCAGGGCCTGTTTGATCTAACGTGGTCGAGGAAACCCACTCCTTCACCTGACCAGAAAGGACTTTGGCGGTGAATGTGAAACATTTCATTATAGATTGGCAACTTGTTGTCAGTTTCTATTAATATGATGGATATAAGGAAAACCAGAAGTTAGAAGTCACTCTTTCAACATCCTAAGCTGTTCTGTGCCCATATTCAAAGTGGGTGGTACATCTCAGTATTAACATTTACAGACTTATAAAACCTCTCCCCTCATGATTAATTTTATTCATCCATGTAAATAATTACATTAACCATTACCCCATCTCCTCTGCAAGTTTCTGACATTATAGATTTAGTTTATCAAGGGGTTTCATTATCCTTATAATACATTTTCTCTTGGAACTTGGGAGGTTAGTGACTTGCTGTGTGGACGATCATTGGCAATGATGGCCTTCCTGACAGTCCGAATGCTGCAGGTCCCTTTAAATTGGAGAGCTTTTAATCTGCTGGATTTCCTTTAGGACATAATATTTTCTGCTTTAATAATTACTTCCTGTGGTAAGTGGAATGATTTGACATTGATGGTCACTCCTCAGTGGGTATGATAGACCTACATATGCCACATCTTTAATCTATGGTAGCAGATTTCTATTCTCAATCTGTCACAAATCACCATATTTTCCAACTTAGTGTCAAGAGTTTGTGTAAAACTCCCAAACCAAACACATTTTCCCAACCCAAACCCTTGTGAAACAATCTCTTACCACATCCTTCTGATGTAAGAAGAATCTTTTAATCATTATCTGGTTACCTGGACAGGAACCATTTTTTCTGTCTGGGAGAAGCAGGAGTCAGAGCAGATGTGACGTTGGGAATAGGAGGTTGCTGGGAAGGTAAGGACTTAGTATATATTTGGGCAGCTGCTATTCAAAAGGGCAAGCAAATGACTCGCAGGACAATAGTCATAGTGAATGCTATTGTAAGGATAGTAGATAGGTGGTTCTGAGGTCGAAAACGAGACTCCCAGTTGGTATGTTGCCTTCCAGGTGCTTGGGCCAGGGATGTCACCGATCAGCTGCAGAGCATTCTGAAAGGGGAGGATGAACAGCCAGTTGCCGTGGTGCATATAGGCACCAATGATATAAATAAAAAACGAGGTGAGGTCCTGAAGCACAATTCAGGGAGCTAGGAGAAAAGTTAAAGAGGAGAACCTCAAAGGTAATGATCACAGGATTGCTACCAGGGCCATGTGCTAGCAGGATAGAACTGAAAGAATAGGAAGGATGAACACGTGGCTTGTGGGATGGTGGAAGAGGGAGTGGTTCAGGTTTGTGGGACATTGGGACTGGTTCTGGGAAGGTGGGATTATTCAAAATTGGATGGTCTACACCTGAACCAAACTGGAACTAATGTCCTTGGGGGCATTTTTGCCACTGCTGGGGGAGGGTTTAAACTAATGTGGCAGGGGGCTGGGAACCAGAAGAGAAGACTAGTAGACAGTGAGGTGGAAACTAGAGATTGTAAGGAACAGGAGCATGAAGTTAGCATTACCAAGAGGAAGAGCAGGCAGAGAGCAGATGAATGTAAAGGAACTGGTGGTCTGAAGTGCGTATGTTTTAATGCAATGAGTATAGTGGGTAAGGCAGACGAATGTAGGGCTTGGGTTGGTGCCTGGGAGCATGATGGTATTGCAATCACAGAGACTTAGTTGAAGAAAGGGCATGATTGGCAACTAAATGTTCCAGGATATCGATGCTTCAGACAAGGCAGGGAAGGAAATAAATGAGGGGGAGGGGTTGCACTACTGGTCAGGGATGATATCACGTCTATGCTAAAGGAGGACACTATGGAGGGCTTAAGCAGTGAGGCATTATGGGTGGAGCTGGGATATAAGAAGGGTGCAGTTACATTGTTGGGGCTGTACTGCAGGCGTCCCAGTGAGTGTGAGGTAGAAGAACAAAAGGTAAACAGATTATGGAAAGGTGTAGAGGCAACAGGGTAGTGGTGATGGGAGATTTAATTTTCCCAACATTGACTGGGATACACTAAGTGTCAGAGGGGGCAGAATTTGCAAGGAACATCCAGGAAAGTTTTCTAGAGCAGTATGTCAATAGTCCGACTAGAGAAGGCTCCATATTGGATCTGGTATTAAGGAATGAACCAGGCCAGGTGGTAGACATTGCATTGAGGGAATAGTGACCACAATTCTGTAAATTTTAGAGTACTCATAGTCAAAGATGAGAGTGGTCCTAAGGGATGAGTACTAAACTGGCCAAGACCAATTACATCAAAATTTGGCAGGAGCTCGGAAATGTGGATTGGGAGCAGCTATTTGAAGGGTAGTTAACATTTGATATGTGGGAGGCTTTCAAAGATAGGTTGAGGAAAGTGCAGGAGGTAGGCATGTCCCTTTGAAAACAAGGGATAAGAAAGGTAAGATTCATGAACCGTAGGTGACAGAAGAAATTGTGCAACTAGCCTAGAGGAAAAAGGGAAGTGTAAGTAAGGTCCAGGCAGCTCAGAACAGAATGGGCCTTGGAGCAATATCGGGAGAGTAGGACCAGTCTTAATGAGGAACCAAGCGAGCTAAAAGGGGTCATGAAATAACTTTAGTGAGCAGACTTAACGAGAATCCCAAGGCTTTTTATTCATATGTAAGAAGCAAGAGGGTAACTAGAGAAAGGGTTGGACCACTAAAGGATAAGGAAGGAAGGTCGTGTGTCGAACCTGAGAAAATTCTCAATGATTAATTTGCATCAGTGTTCACTGAGGAGAGGGACATGATCAATGTCGAGATTAGAGATAGACGTTTGTTTACTCTGGATCACATTGGCATAAGGAGGGAGGATGTGTTGGATAGGCTAAAGGATTTTAAGGAAAAATCCCCAGGACCGGATGGGGTCTATCCCAGGTTTTGAGGGAGGCGAGAGAGGAACTAGCTGGGGCCCTGGCATATATCTTTGTGGCATCTTTAAACACAGGTGAAGTGCCGGAGGACTAGGGAGTTGCTAATGTTGTCCCCTGTTCAAGAAGGGTAGTAGGGACATCCAGGTAACTGTAGACCAAGGAGCCTGAAGTCAGTGGTGGGACAGTTGCTGGAGAAGATACTGAGGAATAGGATCTATTCGTATTTGGAAGAGAAGGGGCTTATCAGTGATAGGCAACATAGTTTTGTGTGGGGGAGATCATGCCTTACCAACTTAATAGAGTTCTTTGAGGAAGTGACCAAGTTGACAGATGAAGGAAGGGTTGTAGATGTCATATACATGGACTTTAGTAAGGCATTTGATAAGGTTCCCCATAGTAATCTAATGGAGAAAGTGAAGTCGTATGGTGCAAGGTGTTTTGGCTAAGTTGATAAAGAACTGGTTGAGCAACAGGAGACAGAGTAGTAGTTGAAGAGAGTTTCTTGAAATGGAGAAAGGTGACCAGCTCGCTGGACCCATTGTTGTTTGTGATATACATAAATGATCTGGAAGAGGGCATTGGTGGTCTGATCAGTAAGTTTGCAGATGACACAAAAATTGGTGGAGTAGCAGAAAGCATAGGGGACTGCCAAAGAATACAGGAGAATATCGATAGACTGGAGAGTTGGGCGGAGAAGTGGCAGATGGATTTCAATCCAAGCAAATGTGAGATGATTCATTTTGGAAGGTCTAATTCTAAAGCGAACTATACTGTAGATGGAAGAGCCTTGGGAAAAGTTGATGAGCAGAGAGCTCTGGGAGTTCAGGTCCATTGTACCCTGAAGGTGGCTGCACAGGTGGATAGAGTTGTCAAGAAGGCATATAGTATGCTTGCCTTTATTGGACGGGGTATTGAGTAGAAGAGCTGGCAGGTCATGTTAACATTGTACAAGACTTTGGTTCAGCCGCATTTAGAATAATGTGTACAGTTCTGGTCGCCACATTAGCAATAGGATGTGGACGCTTTGGAGAGGGTGCAGAGAAGGTTTATGAGGATGTTGCCTGGTATGGAAGGTGCTAGCTATGAAGAGAGGTTGAGTAGGTGAGGATTGTTTTCATTAGAAAAACGGAGATTGAGGGAGAATCCTGATTAAGGTCCATAAAATTGTGAAGGGTATAGACAGAGTGGATAGAGGTAAGTTTTTTTCCCAGGATGAGGGATTCAATAACTGAGGTCACGCATTCAAGGTAAGATGAGAAACATTTAAGGGGGATACACATGGAAAGTACTTTACACAGAGGGTGGTAGGTACCTGGATCGTGTTGCCAGCAGAGGTAGTAAAGGCAGGCATGGTAGATTCATTTAAGCTGCGTCTGGACAGATGCATGAGTAGGTGTGGAGTAGAGACATACTGATGCTTAGGAATTGAGCAATAGGTTTGGAAAGTGGATTTGGATTGGCTTGGGCTTGGAGGGCTGAAGGGCCTGTTCTTGGGCTGTAAATTTTCTTTGTTTGTTATCTATTTTTTCTGTGCCATCAACTATTTGTCTAACACTGCCACTAACGTTTCACTCAATTCCGTGTGATTAGATTAGATCAGATTACTTACAGTGTGGAAACAGGCCCTTCAGCCCAACAAGTCCACACCGACCCACCGAAGCACAACCCACCCTTACCTAACACTACGGGCAATTTAGCATGGCCAATTCACCTAACTTGCACATCTTTGGACTGTGGGAGGAAACCGGACCACCCGGAGGAAACCCACGCAGACACGGGGAGAACGTGCAAACTCCACACAGTCAGTCGCCTGAGGCGGGAACTGAACCCGGGTCTCTGGCACTGTGAGGCAGCAGTGCTAACTACTGTGCCACCGTGCTGCCCACCGTGTGCTTTTAATCTTTGTCATATCTCTTTTCTGTGTTCTCTCAATTGCTTTCTGAAAGTTAATTTTACAAGTCCATTTCCTTTTCCTTATTTTAATAAATTGTATAAGCTTAGTTAGGACCAACTACAACAATAGAAATGGTTCTTTCCACCCTGATAATCTCCCGTTTCTCTAATTGTTTAATAATATCATCACATAAAGGGCTAATTTTCCTAGGATTTACTTGGAAAATGTAACCTGTGGATATTTATAACGAGTTTCCAAGTGATGTCAAGAATAAATATGCTGCGCCAATGGTGGCTCTGATTTACCACAGTCATAAAGGAATAGAAGATATGGAAGGGGCTGGTACGTCTTGGGTGTTTCAGCAGTGTTGCAAAGCAAATTCTGGATATTGAGGAAGCAGTTGTCTACCAGAAGCATGGGATTTACTGTTACATGTACTTGGAGTGCTTTTGCCCAATTATTTGCTAACAGTCCATATTTTTCTCCAATTCAGTATCGAAGAGGAAGAATTCTGCATTTACCCAACTATAAGCCCAACATTCTCACATCAGGCAAGAGAGCTTGTGCAACACTGACATTACAATATCAGCTTTGATGCAGTCAGAATAGAATAAGGGCTGCAGAAACTGTGATGAGAGAGAAAAGCCTTCTTTCTCTGCCATTTTAGAAGATATGGAAGGCACAGGGCATGGCAAGTGGTGGCCGAAACTATAACTATCAACAGGGTTGTTCACGAGAAGTGGATCCAGTGTAGGAAAAGAATACTGAATAATCTCAGCAGGACTTCAGTAAGGCATTCAACAAGGTTCCCCATGGGAGACTGATTAGCAAGGTTAGATCTCATGGAATACAGGGAGAATTAGCCATTTGGATACAGAACTGGCTCAAAGGTAGAAGACAGAGGGTGGTGGTGGAGGGTTGTTTTTCAGACTGGAAGCCTGTGACCAGTTGAGTGCCACAAGGATCAGTGCTGGGCCCTCTACTTTTTGTCATTTACATAAATTATTTGGATGCGTGTGTAAGAGGTAAAATTAGTAAGTTTGCAGATGACACCAAAATTGGTGGTGTAGTGGACAGCAAAGAGGGTTACATCAGATTACAACAGGATCTGGACCAGATGGGCCAATGGGCTGAGAGTGGCAGATGGAGTTTAATTCAGATAAATGTGATGTGCTGCACTTTGGGAAAGCAAATCTTAGCAGGATTTATACACTTAATGGTAAGGTCCTAGGGAATGTTGCTGAACAAAGAGACCTTGGAGTGCAGGTTCATAGTTCCTTGAAAGTAGAGTCGCAGGTAGATAGGATAGTGAAGAAGGTGTTTGGTATGCTTTCCTTTATTGGTCAGAGCATTGAGTACAGGAGTTGAGAGGTCATGTTGTGGCTGGACAGGATATTGGTTAGGCCACTGTTGGAATATTGCATGCAATTCTGGTCTCCTTCCTATCAGAAAGATATTGTGAAACTTGAAAGTGTTCAGAAAAGATTCACAAGGATGTTGCCAGGGTTGGAGGATTTGAGCTATAGGGAGAGGCTGAACAGGCTGGGGCTGTTTTCCCTGGAGGGTCAGAGGCTGAGGGGTGACCTTATAGAGGTTTACAAAATTATGAGGGGCATGGATAGGATAAATAGACAAAGTCTTTTCCCTGGTGTCAGGGAGTCCAAAACTAGAGGGCATAGGTTTAGGGTGAGAGGGGAAAGATATAAAAGAGACCTAAGGGGTAACGTTTTCATACAAAGGGTGGTACATGTATGGAATGAGCTGCCAGAGGATATGGTGGAGGCTAGTACAATTGCAACATTTAAGAGGCATTTGGATGGGTTTATGAATAGGAAACGTTTGGAGGGATATGAGCCGGGCACTGGCAGGTGGGACTAGATTGGATTAGGAGATCTGGTCGGCATGGATGGGTTGGACCGAAGGGTCTGTTTCCATGCTGGACATCTCTATGACTCTATGATTCTATTTGCTCCACATCCCTCTAAACATGTCCTGTTCATGTACCCATCCAGATGCCCTTTAAATGGTGTAATTGTGCCATCCTCCACCACTCCCTCTGGCAGCTTACTCCATATACTCACCATTCTCTGTGTGAAAAAGGTACCCTTTAGGTCCCTTTTTAATCCTTCTCCTTCTCACCTTAAATCTATGCTCTCTAGTTCTGGACTCACCCACTCTTGGCTATTTACCCTATCCATGCCTCTAATAATTGTATAAATCTCTGTCAGAGAAATTTGCCCAATAGGTTAGAGATCACAAAACACAGTTCGAAGTGAAATTGACCAACAGTTTATTACAAGTGATATCGCTGGAAGAGCAACTGTCTAGGCTGACACAGAACTGACAGCCTGTACAGGTAGATCAGAATTTCTCTTCCCAGAGCTGAGGATGAGACCAGTTTTATTATAATGCTGCACAATAAGGCTGATTAAGAAATGGGGAAACTACAATGCATCTGGAAATGGAGTAATCTAGTTACAATGATGCTAATTGGAAAACAGTTATTGGATGAATGTTCTGTTTCTTCACACAACGCAACATCCTGAGAGTATTGATGGTTCCATTCCTCTTCACAGGTAGGTGTTAATGTCTCTTCTGATGTGGTGAGGTGCTTCCATTGCCCTGTTCTTGGAGCATGTCCTTGCTGGTGCCTCTCTGCCTGACCTGCTCTTTGTGTGGCTTTGGTATTGCTGTGTTGTGAAACTGACCTTGTGGTTTTGAGATATCTGTGATGCTCTGTCATTGTTATGAGCTTAAAGTGTATTCTCTTGTCTGCAAGGGCTGTCTGATTTGTCTTGAGAGCCTGCTTGGGAATTCTTCAAGGAGAAAGTGAGGTCTGCAGATGCTGGAGATCAGAGCTGAAAATGTGTTGCTGGTAAAGCGCAGCAGGTCAGGCAGCATCCAAGGAGCAGGACATTTGACATTTCAGGCATAAAAAGAAGGGCTTATGCCCAAAACGTCGAATCTCCTGCTCTTTGGATGCTGCCTGACCTGCTGCGCTTTTCCAGCAACACATTTTCAGCTGCTTGGGAATTCTGGGTGTTTTGAGTACAGTTTGACCAATTGTGCTTTTGTGGGCCTCTCGTAGGTTGGCAGATCTTTTCCCACAACCTCTGTAAGGTCACCCCTCAGCCTCTAACGCCACAGGGAAAGAAGTCCAGCCTATTGAAACTCTCCTTCTAGCTCAAACTCTCCAATCCCAGTGACATCCTTGTAAATCTTTTCTGAACTGTTTCAATTTTAACAACATTTTTTTCTACAGCAGGAGACCAGAATTGAATCCAGTATTCCAAAAGTGGCCTTACCAATGTCCTGTGCAACTGTAACATGACCTTCCAACTCCTTTATTTAATGCACTAAGCAATGAAGGCGAGCATGCCAAATGCCTTCTTTACCATCCTGTCTAGTAATTCCACCTTCACGGAATTGTGTACCAGCACCTCCTGATCCCTTTGTTTGGCAACATTCCCCAGGACCCTTCCATTAATCTTATCAGTCCCTGTCCTGATTTACCTTATCAAAACATAACAGCTCACATTTTATCTAAATTCTCCATCTGCCTCTCATTGGCTCATTGATCCATCTGATCAAGGTCCTGTTGTACTCTGAGATACATTTGGGCATTGTCCATTATCCCATCAATTTTGGTGCCATCTACAAGCTTACTAACCATGCAACCTATATTTCACATCCAAATTATTTATCTGAATTACGAAAAGCAATGGACCCAGCCTGATCCTTGAGGCAAACTGCTAGTTACTGGCTTCCAGTCCAAAAGCAACCTTCCACCACCACCACCATACTCTGTCTTCTATCTTCATGCCAATTTTGTACCCAGTTGGCTTGCTCCCCCTGGATTCCATGCAATCTAATCTAACTAACCAGTCTACCATGCGGAACCTTGCCAAAGGCCTTGTCCACATAGACAATGTCTGCCACTCTGCCTTCATCTATCTTCTTTGTCACTTCTTCAAAAATCTAAGTTAAATTAGTGAAACACAATTTTCCGTGCTCAAGATGACCAAAGGACATTTTTTAAAACTGTTATAAGATGGAAAAGGAGGTATATGGGTAAAAGGTGAGAGAGTATTCCAGAGTTTAGGCCATGACCACTAATAGTGGAGATATTAAAATCAGGGGAAGCATAAGAGGCCAGAATTAGACAGGCATAAACATCTGGGCGTGTTGTGGGGTAGTGGAGTGTTATGAGACAGGAAGAGATAACACCACAGAGTGAACTGAAAATAAAGATGGGTTTACCAGGAGTCATTGAAGGTCAGTGAGCACAGGGTTGATATGGGAAGGGGAGTTGTTATAAGTTAAGGCACAGGCAGCAGGGTTTTGAATGACCTCAAATTTACAAAGGGTAAAGTTTCCTTAGTCTTATCAGACCATTAGAGAGAGACAACTGGTGACGGTTTAACCTGAGGGTCACCACGCCTCAGGCAAGGGAAGAGTTTGAGAAGGAGAATCCTTCACAATAACCTTGAATGTGGCTGGTGAGACAGCAATGTGCTAGAATAGTCAAGTTTAGAGGTAACAAAAGCATATATGAGGAAAGCAGTGACATGAGACAATGCTCGGAGGTAAAAATAGATGGTCTTTCTGATGGTGCAAATACATGCATGGAAACTCAATTCAGGGTTGAATATGAGAAGGTTGAATGTGAGAAGACATCTAGATGAGCAGATGAAGCGATGGCCCCAAGACAAACAAACAGTCAGCAGCTACTGAAGGCGTTGGAGAGAGTAGGACCTTGGCAGAGGCTATCAGTAGTACCTCAAGGAGCAAGCAAGTGGAAAACTGAGACAAGTAATTAATAACACCCAAAGGAACAGGCAAGCAGGGGATCTCAAGGCAGAAAGCCAATAGCTTCTAGAGGAGCAAGCGAGGGGAGAACCTTGAGATAGCCAATTTATAAAAGAGATAGCACAGAAAAACTGTATTGTGATAAAGATGGACCTTCAGATGCTAGACAGAGCAGGGTGCAAGATAAACACCATTGGTTTGAAAAGAAAAGATAATAGCAGGGAAGTTGAAAGTTGATTCTCACATGGTCTCTAATAGCAGTTAATCATCAAAGTGCTGAAATTGATCAACATTAATTTTGTTTAGCAATCTGCAGTTACTTAGCCTAGAAAAGGTTCAAGCAATGGGGAAGTAAACTGTTATTCCATTTTATTATTCCTTATCATAGAGTCATAGAGATGTACAGCATGGAAACAGACCCTTCGGTCCAACTTGTCCGTGCCGACCAGATATCCCAACCTAATCTAGTCCCACACACAAGCACCCAACCCATATCCCTCCAAACCCTTCCTATTCATATACCAATCTAGATGTCTTTTAAATGTTGCAATTGTACTAGCCTCCACCACTTCGTCTGGCCAGCTCATTCCATACATGCCCCACCCTCTGCATGAAAAAGTTTCCCCTTAGGTCTCTTTTATATCTTGCTCTTCTCACTCTAAACCAATGCCCTCTAGTTCTGGACTCCCCCACCCCAGGGAAAAGACTTTGTCAATCTATCCTATCCATCCCCCTCATGATTTTATAAACCTTTATCAGGTCACCCCCTCAGCCTCCTCCAGGGAAATTAGCCCCAGCCTATTTAACCTCTCCCTACAGCTCAAATCCTCCAACCCTGGCAACATCCTTGTCTTTTCTGAACCCTTTCAGGTTTCACAACATATCTTTGATAGGAAGGAGACTAGAATTGCATGCAATACTCTAACAGTGACCTAACCAATGTCCTGTATAGTCGCAACATGACCTCCCAACTGCTGCATTCTTAAATGATAATGCCTATTGCATTTTAAGTGTTGAGTGAGTATCAGGAAGTGGTAGTGACATTAATTTATTGAATAATTGATTACTAACTTTAATTCCTCATTAAGCTATAATAAAGATGGCAGTTAAGATGACGTGTTGCGATAGAAGAACACAGTGAGTTTGATGCCAGTGTGATCCACAGTAAACAAGTGGCCTGTAAGTGTTTGCAGTTTGAGCAGCTATGGCTGAGAATTTATGAGCCAAACCACAGACACTGTTATATAACAGGAAGGGGAAGCTTAGCTGGACACTTCAGTCACAACTCTTCAAATAAAGCCTTCTGATTTAGTCACTAGTCAAAGAATGTGTGACTGAGGTGAGGCAGGTCAACAGATCCACAAGGAAGCAATGCTCAAGCCTCAGCTTTTTCAGTTTGCATGCAGAGACTTGTAGGATGGACAACTCCCACAGTTACCTCCTCACACTCTGCTTTCAACAAAGACTCAATTTCATTTTCCCAGTTTCTCCATCTCTGTTGCATCTGTTCTGATGATACTGACTTCCACCAGGGTGTCACTGACACAACCTCTTCTTTCCTCAACTCAGGATGCCATCCCAACTGTGGTTGATAAGGTACTCAACCACCCCAACCCATTTCCTACACATCTGCCCTCACTTATCCCCTCCCTTCCAGAATAGCAATAGGGATCCCCTTGTCCTTAATTTCCACCACACCAGTGCCCCCAACCCCCAGCATCGTCCCATGCAACTGTCCCTTCTCACCATCCACATCTTCCAGGAGAAGCAGCATTTCACTTGTACATCTTTCAATGTAGACCACTGGATTTACTCCTCACAATACAGTATTCTTTACATTGGTGAGACCAAAGTGAGACTGGGTGACTGCTTTACAAAACATCTCCATTCTCATGGTAGGAGTGATCCTGACTTTCCAATTGCTTATCATTTCAAAACATCACTGTACACCATGCTAACATTTCCATCCTGGTCCTTTTACAATGTTCCTTAGGTCTATACTTAGATTTCCAAAAGGCATTTCATTAGGAACTATGTAGGTGATGATGGTGGACAATAGAAGCTCATGGTCTAGGTGGTTACATATTGGAATGGATGGAGGATTGGTTGGCTAACTGGAAATGGAGAGCAGGCATGTGTGGGCCATTTTGTGGGTGGCAAGATGTCACAAGGCTGGAGGCCTAATCCTTTTATAAGTTCTAGAAATGCATTGGATGAAGGAATCTTTGTTAAAACTTGCTGATGACAGAAAGGTAGGAAGGAAGGTAAATTTTGAAGAGGGCATAATGAGGCTACAAAAGGATATGGATAATTTATTTGCAATGAGCTAAGATCTGATCAATGGAGAACTACTATATTTATTTTGACGAAAGTTGAGCACAAACGTAGGGACGTTATGGTTGACTTACACAGGGCATTAGTGTTGGTCTTCTTATTTCAGGAACAATATAAATGCCTTGGAAGCCAATCAGAGAAGGTTCACTGAACTCTGGAATGGTGTGTTGCATTATGAAGCAAAATTGGACAGCCTGGGCTTGTATCAGCTAGAGTTGAGATTAAGAGGTGATTTGATTGAAAGGTATACGATCCTGATCTGTCTAGACAGCATGGAGGTTAAGATAATGTTTCCTTTTGTTGGAGAAATAAGGGTCACATTAAAAATAAGGAGTTGCCCACTTAAGACAAAGGAGTTTGGAACTCTTTTCCACAAAAGATGATGGAAGCAGAGACTGCAGTTACATTGCACTTTGCTCAAAAACTGCATACATTCATGTAGAACTCTGAGCTCAAAAACTGCAGGAATTTATGTAAAACACTGTTATCCCACTTATTAGATTAGAATCAATCTAAACATCAGGTCATAGACAGAGAACACAGGGGGCTAACACCTTCAACATATTGTCTAGCTATCACCATTGTTAGCAGCTAACCCGAGAATGCAACTTTAAAAAGAAGGGTTTTGTGATTTACATATGAAAGAAGTGAAACTATCACTGTATTCTAACAGATGAAAGGCTTAACAATCAATTTTTCAATGTATAATTTCAGTTACATCACACTGCAAATTTTTGCTATAACTTCTGTGTTAGGATTGAGCCCTCCACAATTACCTGATGAAGGAGCGTCGCTCCAAAAGCCAGTGTGCTTCCAATTAAACCTGTTGGACTATAACCCGGTGTTGTGTGATTTTTAACTTTGTACACCCCAGTCCAACACCGGCATTTCCAAATCAGTCATTATCAGCTGACTAATCTTTAGATTGAGCAATTATCCCTTTAAATGAGAAAATTCCAAAGTTATTTCAAAAAGGCGGAAGAAACTTTAACCACAGACTGATTAATTCTAATCAGAGGCAGAAAGGCTGATAAGGCTCAGTTGATGAAAAAGAATCAGCATTAGTGAAGAGCTGGTCATATCTGAGTAATCTAACTGGGGTTGGAAGGAGAACAACAGAGATTCACTGAATGATATTGGATGATTCACCGGAATGATACTGTGGCTAAAACAGCAGATCAGAAGCAAAGAATCCTGTAACGGGTAACTCACTTCGAGGTTCCCCAAACCTGTCCACCATCTACAATGCATAAGTCACTTGCCTAGATCAGAATACCTTCAAAACACTCAAAAGGTTTGACATTATGCAGGAAAGTGCAGTCTGCTCGATTGGCACCACATCAGCAAACATTCAATCACTTCGTCACCAAAACTCGATAGCAGCAGAGTGTACCATCTACAAGATGCACTGCAGAAATTCACCAAGTTTTCTTATACAACCCCTAACATTAGCATTATCATCCAGAAGGACAAGGGCAGCAGAAACATGGGAACACTACCACCTGCAAGTTCTCCTCCAAGTCACTCTCCATCATGACTTGGAAAAGTTCTGCTGTTCCTTCAATACTATTGGGTTAAAGTACTGGAACTCATTCCCTCATTGCATTGTGGGGGTACTTACAGTAAATGATCAACAACAATTCAAGATGGTTCATCACCACCAATTTCTCAGGGGAAACTAGGCATGGCTAATAAAGCCAGTGACATCCACATCCCAGGAAGAATACAGAATTTGTATACTGTCACTTTAGCAGCCCTACACAACCATCCCTGGATTTGCAGGGGCATATACCACAACTTGTTTGCCTTTCCTAAATTACACCAATGAAGAACATTGGCGCTTATGTGGCAATCCTCAGCATTGCCCATCTCCAAGACAGATGTATATACTATGTTACATTCCTAATGAACAGCTTATGCTTGAAACATCAACTGTCCGGCTCCTTGGATACTGCCTGACTGGCTGTGCTTTTCCAGCACCACACTTTTGGATTCTAATGCCAAGCAAAAATGTATTTTCCTTAAAGTTCAATTGTGAGGAAAGTTTGCTTAAACTTGGCCTAATTTCCTTCAAAACTGGCAGAATGTGGAGTAATCTTGATGAAGAGTTAAATAGGGTAGATACAAAAATAAAATGTTTGTATAAGTGGGAGAACCCAGAGAAAATCAGCATAATCTAAAAATGAGATAGCAGCCATTTCGCATTAAATCAGGAAGACGCTTTTCATAATGAGCATTGAAATCTTAACCTCATTTCCTAGAATTGAAAAGTTCTGAGGTTAACAGATTTTTGAAGTCAGAAGTTTTAGAGGAAATGCAGGTCAATGAAATTGACGAACATGTCAGCCATGAACTAATTGAATGGTGGAACAGACACAAGGGGCTGATTGGCCTCCTGCTGTTTAGATTTCCTCAAACAAGAGCTTTTGATGAAGAAACTGTATGCCCAGTAATTGGTAGCTCAAGCTGGAACTCACTCTCCCTGAAACTGTTTCTTCGTCCTGCCAAAAAAAACACTTTACAGCTTTATGCTGAATTTTGCAACTTGGCCAATGGAAATCTTTCCATTGCATGCCTGTGAGTTAATTGAAGAAAATTGTTTGACCATGTGTCTTATATGCTTCAAGCTATAATGACACGTTGCTATCATTGAAGAAATATGAAAAACGGTGAAGTGCACTTTACTTTTTTCCAATGCAGGCTTTAAAAGGGTATTGTCCAGGGTCAAGTTGCATGTCCAGGGAGTGCAAATATAAGAATTATTTGTCAATTGAAATTACATGAAATATGTAGCACAGAAACAAACTCATGAGTCACACTGTTTATGTCGGCATTGAAGTTTCACTCAAGCCTCCTCCCACACGTCTTCATTAAACTCCATCAGTGTAGCCCTCAATAACCTCATTCTCGTGAATTTATTCTGTATCCCCTTCAATACATCTGTACTGTATGGCTGAACTACTCCCTGTTGCAAGTGAGTCCGATTTTCTCACTAAAGCATTTTTTTCTGAATTCTCTATTTCATTTTGCAGTGACTACGCTATATTAATGGGTTTTAGTTTTGTATTCTCATTGAGCTAGGTTGTATGGGCTGCCAATTTCTCTGCATTCCTCCCATGACCCAAAAGACTGTCCTGTAGCAATTTAATGCCAATGGCAGCATTAATTGCTTTAAACAACTGCCCCTCTCTCAGGGAAAATATTAGCTAGGAGTGGGGCTGCTGTTGGAATTACAGGCAGTATAGGTAACCTGGGAGGGTATACACTTTTAAGAGGTCAGTGAAGGGTTAAAGTGGAGAATGACTTTGGGAGAGGTTGCCTCCAGATCCAAGAGACCAGAAACTGCTTCCTCCTTGCCAAACACTGCTCATGCAATTCAAATATCAAATGGCCCTGCAGTGGGTGATATGCTGATGGAGGCTGGAGGAGGCCCTCATGCGTGTATTCATTTGTGGTGGGCAAGATGGTCACTGATTGCTGTAAAATTTCAGACAGGCCAGTTCAGGCAGACAGATAACGGGGTGGCCACTCACTGAATTTTACACCATCAAGCCCACAGTTGGCAGATCCCACTCTATGTCGACTCTATAAAATCTTGTCATTTCATGTTACAGACTGATATTAGATCTTTCGTCAGCCTTTGCTTTTAAAGAGAAAAGATACACAGTCCACTCATCTTTGCCTGACAGTTATAAACTCATATTTCTGCTACCTTCTCTGAAAAGGGGCAGCACGATGGCTCAGGGGCTAGCACTACTGCCTCATAGTGCTAGGGACCTGGGTTCTATTCCCACCTTGGGCAACTATCTGTGTGGAGTTTACACATTCTCCCCATGTCTGCATGGATTTCCTTCGGTTGCTCCAGTATCCCCCCACAATCCAAAGAATATGCAGGTCAGGTGAATTGGCCATGCTAAATTGGCCATAGTGTTAGGTGCAATAGGCAGGAATAAATATAGGGTAGGGAAATGGTTCTGGGTGGGTTACTCTTCGGAGGGTTGATGTGGACTTGTTGGGCCGAAGGGCCTGTTTCCGTACCATAGCGAATCTAATCTAATCTAAGATATATTACTTGAAGCCTGACCAGCAACTATCTATCCCCTCTATTCTGTAACAATGACCAGAACTCTATACAGTACACAGTGTTAAAACATGATACAGTTTTAGACTATAAGACATAGGAGCAGAAATTAGGTCATTCTGCCCATCAGGTCTGCTCCACCATTCAATCATGGCTAATAAGTTTTTGAATCCCATTCTCCAACTTTCTCCCCGTAACCCTTGATCCCCTTGACAATCAAGAACCTATCTATCTCAGTCTTAAATATACACATTGACCTGGCCTCCACAGCTTTCTGTGGCAATGAATTCCAGATCACCTCTCTATGGCTGAAGATGTTTCTCCTTATCTACGTTTTAAAAGGTCTTCCCTTTATTCTAAGGCTGTGCCCTTGGGTCCTAGTCTCTCCTACCAATGGAAACATCTTCCCAATATCCACTCTGTCTGAGCCATTCAGTATTCTGTACGTTTCAATTGTATCCTCCCTCATCCTTCTAAACACCGATTCGTATAGACCTGAAACATCCCTCATATGTTCAGCTTTTCATTCCTGGGCTCATTCTTGTGAAACTTTGCTGAACACGCACCAGGGCCAGTACACCCGTCCTAAGATATGGAGCCCAAAGCTGTGCACAATACTCCACCAGATTTTAGCCTTGCTTTGCAACTTTTCAGTATAAATCGCTGGAAATTAAGTGAAGTACTTAAAAATAAAACCTGGTTATTAGCCTCCGTGATTAGTAAATTTGTATTGGGGTGATGATATAGTTGTGATGGCACTGGAGAAGTGATTCAGGGATTGCCCATGCCTTGGATAATTGGGCGTAAATCCCAGTATTAGCAGCTGATGGGCTGTAGCTAATAAAATGTATAGAATTGAAAGCATGTCTTGTTAGTGTGACCTATTATACTGTGTTTTATTTTTGGAAACTGTATCTAGATCACCAGTGTCTTTCAGGAAAGGAGATGTACCTTCTTTTGGTCTACATAGGACTGCAATGTTGTTGCCTCTTAACTGCCCTCTGAAATGTTTGAGTAAGCTATTTATTCCAATGGTGAAGTAGATTAGGGAAACACATGCTGACCTGGTCAGCAATGCTAGGAGAAAGTGAGGCCTGCAGATGCTGGTGATCAGAGTCAAGATTAGTGTGGTGCTGGAAAAGCATCATTCCTGATGAAGGGTTCCTGCCTGAAACATCAATTTTCCTGCTCCTCAGATGCTGCCTGACCTGTCGTGCTTTGCCAGCATCTCTCTGATCTGGTCAGTAATGCTGTCAGGTCAAAGAATAAGAACAAATATAAACATAGTCCCAGACCTTTTGTTCTTCAGCCCCAAATTTTCAAGTAATGTACAATCGTTTCATTTTTATTAAAATGTGATACTTCTGTGAAAATTCATTCATCAAATATGTTCATTAGTAGTCTTGTTAATGTCCTGTTGAGAACATAACATCCTTGATTTCCAATCAATGATGTTAAAATCCATTCTTGAGCCTTAATGGGTAAGAAGTATGCTTGAATGACAAGTGTTGATATTTATCAGAAATCAATAGTTATCAATATGCATCATGGAACTGACATCAGTAAACCTTATTTAGATATTGCTGCAGAGTTTGCTATTAGTTAAATATGATTGTGAAATGGATGACATACACAGTGATGATTTCAGTTACTGACTCCTTTGCACAATGAGTTGTTCATTCAGAGCAACATTGATGTTATATTATATCAGTGTTGCAACCTAATTTGCAAAGATGTTAATTCATTTACTTCTTTAGTGTTGAAGAAAGTTTCCAGACTCAGACCTTGAGCATTGACAAATTTTATTGCTTGATATCATGGGGGGCACACCTTTCATGATCACAGTCCGGTGCTACTTCAAAGTGCTCCTGATTGGTGCAGATGTATATAGTAGAACAGATGTCGAGTTGACAGTTTCTCAGGACTGTACATAACAAGCTATTGTTTTCAGACCTTGAGTCAATGCATACTCCAGATACTGCATTCACCCGTTGATAACATCTAGCAAGGTTGTGGTTTTGCTTAACTGGTACCTGCAGATAAACAGTTCAGGAGTTATGTGGGAAAAGCAGAAGTTATGTGGTTGTTACAGAATGTTCTAGCAGGCTAGGGGCCATCCAGGGCAAGGGGCCAAGCCTGGTGAGAGCAATATCATGACTGATTGAAATGGCTGCAAACAAGTGGGCCAGCAAAAACAGCTTCTACATTTAGATATATGACATGATTGTGGCCACGACACATACTATCTGAATAACTACCACATTTTAGTAAATATCAATGATATTTGCACTAGGGAAACATTTATGAATATTGCTACTATTGCTGTTTATTTTTAATCAATACAGATATCAGATGTTGTTAATTAAACTCAACGTAAGACCTTGATGTCGAAGAGCTGCACTATTTCACAAAGCATTCTAATCAAATGGGCTATCATCCTCAGTCTATTGTGAAGTGATTTCTTGTTGTTCTACACAATGTTTGTGCTTTCTATGATTTTATCTCCCTTCATTCTGCCCTCTTTTTCAGGCTGGGGCAGACTTTGGGCGTGTAGTCATCCCAGTTGTATGTGATCAAGTGATAACTTAATTGCTTTTGATTTTATCTGCGGTTTCCATAAGCTGAACTTCAGTGCAGGGTTCATGTTCACAAATACATAATGTACTTTGGTATATCTGTTTAGTTAGAAATTGTTAGCAAGCTGTACGGACGGTTGCACAGCCATACCTGATCTAATTGTATGTACTTTCTTGAACTTATCATTGCATATAAACAAGAGCATGAACCTGGGTTTGCAACATTTATCCCCTACTCTTTGTTGTGCATAAATTGGTTGCCATGTCTCCCCACAATGGTAACACTGTGAAATTACTTCATTGGCTGTACAGCACATTAGACTTATTGAAATCATGAAAGATGCAATATCGTGCAAGATATGCCTTTGTTATGTGCAAAATCGTGAGGGGCATGGAGAGGGTGAATACCCAAGGTCTTTTTCCCAGCATGGGAGGGGGATCCAAAACAAGAGGGCATAAGTTTAAAGTGAGAGGAGAATGATTTGAAAGGGAAATGAGGGACAATGTTTTCACACAGAGGATGTGGTGTGTGTGGAACAAGCTGTCAGAAGAGATGGTTGAGGCAGGTGCAATTAAAACATCTAAAAGGCTTCTGGATGGGTGCAAGAATGGGAAGGATTTAGAGGGATATGGGCCAAATGCTGGCATATGGAGATAGTCAGATTGGGATGTCTGGTTGACATGGATGAGTTGGACCAAAGCATCTGTTTCTGTACTGTAGGACTCTTACTACTCTATGATTCAATAATTCAGAATAAAATGCAATTTGGAAGAAAATTCGAATATGATTGTGTTCCCAAAATAGTTTTGATTTGATTATTTTGGGTCATATTGAAAACGTGGTTCAGGGAAGTATTGTCTAAACAGCCTTGGGTGAACTGATTTTTGGCCATATTTAAATAGGACATACTGCTACCAGTGCCTCAGCAACAAAGACAGTGGATGTCCAGTCCAGTAACAGGTCAGCTAGTTGAGCAGGTTTGGTATGACTCAGAATGTAGTCAAATTTCTTAAATGCTCTTACAACTGCATCCCAGATGACTGTTAAGTATTCTTGATTTAAGCTTTTCATGTGGTAGATAGATTTGGAGATAAAGAAATGAATTGCTGTTATCGAGTATCCAGCCTGTATGGTTTTAGAGTCATTCTTTTTTTAAAAAAATCATTCACAACATGTGGATATTGCTGACCCAGCCAGAATTTATTATCCATTCCCGACTCCCAAGTGGGCAGTTAAGAGTTAACTACGTGCTAAATTGCCCGTAGTGTTAGGTAAGGGGTAAATGTAGGGGTATGGGTGGGTTGCGCTTCGGCGGGTCGGTGTGGACTTGTTGGGCCGAAGGGCCTGTTTCCACACTGTAAGTAATCTAATCTAATTACGTTGGTTATGAGTTTAGAGTTAAATTTAGGCCAGATCAGGTAAGAATGGTAATTTCTTTTCCTAAAAAGGACATTAGAGTCACGGAGTCATAGTTGTACAACAGGGAAACAGACTCTTCGGTCCGACTCATCAATGCTGACCAGATATCTTAAATTAATCTAGTCCCATTTGCCAATATTTTTGCCTATATCCCTCTAAACCTTTCCTGTTCATGTACCAATTGGCTGCCTTTTAAATGTTGTAATTGTATTAGATAGAATAAATCAGATGGGTTTTTCCAACATACAGCAACCAGTTTCATGGTCATCATTAGAACCAATTCCAGAATGGATCTTTGGCTTAATACAGCAAATGCTGGAGATCACAGTTGGTCAGAGAGCATCCATGGATAAAGAGCAAGCCAATGTTTCAAGTCTACGCTCTATCTCCCTGGATGCTTTCCGACCTTCTGTGATCTCCAGCATTTGCTGTCCTCAGTATCAGCATTTGCTCCTTTTGTCTTAATAGTCTGGCAATAATACCACAAAGCCAAGATATGGCTTGTTCTGTCATGTTTTCAATTAATGATGGTTGTTAATATTTCCAAGGGAACTTGGCAATAATGGTGCTACCAAAGGTAGCTTGACTGTCATCTGTCATTTGATTAACCAACCTTTGTTGTCCAGATTCCTTTCCAGGCAGTTTGCTTCATTGCAGAAACCAAACAGATTTGAACACCAGTAAATATTCCTAACCTTCTAATGCACAGAGATTCATGATGAAAAAAAGAGATGCAAAGGCACATTATATATAATTTTCTATAATGTAGCTTTGCATTTATTTTTCATCATGAATCTCTGCATTTCTGGATCTATTTTATCTTTAATAATGGATTTAACAATATATAATGGAATAGATGGTATTGAGGTTCACAAGGAGGAAGAGTTAGCAATTCTGGAAATGTGTAAAAATAGATCAGTCCCCTGGGCCGGATGGGATTTATCCTAGGATACTCTGGGAAGCCAGGGAGGAGATTGTTGAGCCTTTGGCTTTGATCTTTACGTCATCATTGTCTACGGGAATAGTACTAGAAGACTGGACAATAACAAATGTTGTACCCTTGTTCAAGAAGGGGAGTAGAGAAAACCCTGGAAATGATTGACCTGTGAGCCTTACTTCGGTTGTGGGTAAAGTGTTGGCAAAGATTATTAGAGATAGGATTTATAGTTATCTCGTGATGAATAAGTTGATTAGGGATAGTCAACATGGTTTTGTGAAGGGTAGGTTGTGCCTCACAAACCTTATTGAGTTCTTTGAGAAGGTGACAAAACAGGTGGATGTGGGTAAAGTGGTTGATGTGGTGTATATAAATTTCAGCAAGGCATTTGATAAGGTTTCCCATGGTAGGCTATTGCACAAAATATGGAGGCATGGGATTGAGCTGTTTGGACCAGAAATTGGCTAGATGAAAGAAGATAGAGGGTGGTAACTGATGGGAAATATTCATCCTGGAGTTCAGTTACCACAAGGATCTGTTTTGAGTCCGCTGCTGTTTGTTAGTTTTATAAGTGACCAGGATGAGGGGTTAGAAGGATAGATTAGTAAATTCGGGGCTGACACGAAGATCGGTGGAGTTGTGGATAGTGTTGAAGGATGTTGGAGGTTACAGAGAGACTTAGATAAGCTGCAGAGCTGGGCTGAGAGGTGGCAAATGGAGTTTAATGCAGATAAGTGTGAGGTGATTCACCTTGGAAGGAGTAACAGGAAGGCAGAGTACTGGGCTAATGGTAAGATTCTTGGTAGTGTAGATGAGCAGAGAGATCTCGGTGTTCAGGTACATAGATTGTTGAAAGTTGCCACCCAGGTTGATAGGGTTGTCAAGAAGGCATATGGTGTATTAGCTTTTATTGGTAGAGGGATCGAGTTTCAGAACCATGAGGTCATGCTGCAGCTATACAAAACATTTGGAGTAAGGCATACAGTTCTGCTCACCGCCTTAGAGGAAGGATATGAAAGCTTTGGAAAGAGTACAGAGGGGATTTACTAGGGTGTTGCCTGGTATGGGGGAAGGTCTTATGAGGAAAGGCTGAGGGATTTGAGGCTATTTTCATTCAAAAGAAGAGGTTGAGAGGCAACTTAATTGAGACATATAAGATAATCAGAAGTTAGATAGATTGGACAGTGAGAGCCTTTTTCCTCAGATGGTGATGGCTGACACGAGGGGTCATAGCATTAAATTGAGGGGTGATAGATGTAGGACAGTTGTCAGAGGTAGTAGGGGCATGGAACACACTGCCTGCACCAGTAGTAGATGTGCCAACTTTAAGGGCATTTAAATGATCATTGGATATGCATATGGAAGAAAATGGTTAGATGGGCTTCAGATTGGTTCCACAGGTCGGTGCAATAACGAGGGCCGAAGGGCCTGGACTGCACTGTAATGTTCTATGTTCTATGTTCTAGGTGCTCTCAAGCTTATCATTTCCCATCTCATCAGTATGTAAAATCAGAATCACTGAACTGTGTTTGACAGTGTGTGCTTACATTTATTTCATAAAAGAAGTAAAAATATTATCTTCTGCACCGGTGAAAGATGCTTTGCTGATATCCAGTCTTTACAGAGATGAGACTTGCTACATTTACATAGTAGAAAGACCAAAGCCATTGTCTTTAGCTCCCCCACTATTATCTCTGCTCTTTACAATTTGATTCTATTTCCCTCCTTGGCCAGCGCACACATTCAATCAGGCTGTTTGCAATTTTTCTGTCCATTTCAATCCCAAGTCAAAATGTTAACACTATAAAAATCTGTATCACGAATAACACTAATTTCATTTCAGTAATAGCTCCTAACTCCATCCTGAACTCAGATCTTCTGCTGAAACTTTTATCCAGGCTTTTATTACCTCCAGACATGAATATTCACATAATATTCTAGCTGACTTATCATCTTCTACCTTCAACGAACTGCATCATAAAAACCCTAATGCCCGTATGCCACAATACATCAACTTCACTTCAATCTCAAAACATTCTCACTTTGTTAAAATAACAAAGTTAGCAATAAACAAAAAAAAGTAATAAAATGGCTTCAATCTTCCAGTTTTATTTATGTCCCCTAGTCTGACAATCCTCCACGATCTTGACATTCCTCCAATTATATTTGCAAAATTAAATTTTCTTTGCCTCAAATACATTCAGTGTCTATGGCCTATCACCTGGAATGTTCTGGCTGCACTTTTGCCTCTCTCCTTTAAGATGATCCTTAAAATGCAATGAATCAGCTTTTGGCTACCCAACTAAATGCGCCCTTTGTTGGCACAGTACAAATTTTGCTTTGAGAACAACCTTTGGGGCTGTTTGATTATATTAAAGGCACTGTTTAAATGCAACATGTTGTTTGCTGAAATAAAGTTGTTTTTATATATGGACTCTGCTTTTGAGTCATTTCAACGAATGACTAAGTGAATGCTTTACTGTATCAATGAGAGTAAGTGACTGTCCCCAGTTACCACCACGGTCCTGTCTATTCTTGGTGACTTGAAAATATGACTTCCCATGAGATGAATAAATCAGTAAGATTATCTTTGACTTATAAGCATTGACAAAGAATAGCTAATGGGACCTGAACAGATATTTCACTGATTTGAACCAGAGCCGTTTCTCTAAAGTCAAGACAATCAGACAATCTACAAGAAATTCACAAATTATATTAAAATGTACACATATCAATAATAGCCATAATGAGCACAAAGCTGTCTGTTAATCTAGGTTTTAACACACAAGAGTCCATTTTAGTTTTTAGATTTGCATGGTGTTAAAACAATCCCTGGTGCGCTCAAACTCAAAATGAATGCGGTCTTCTTGTTCATTATTGTCTAATTATAAAAGCTTTTGCTGAATCCTTAGATTGCTCAATCAAGTTGCTGATTAAACCACCAGACATACTCGATTTATACTAAAATTATGGTCATTACCTTTAGTTGCCTCTGATTATAGCGCATGTATTCACTTTTCAGCATTGATTTAAATTGTGATTGGTGGTTGATGGGTCTTGTTAGAGATCATTTTGAATGTTATCACACACCTGTCCATTTGTTCTTATTTCTCCTAAGTTGCTTTCTGTCTTCCATGTCTTTTTTCTTCTTGTGACCTTCTTTATTTCTGCCCCCCCCACCAATGTTTCTTCAGACTCACTTGCCTCAATAATCCTCCACCATTGCTTTAATCTGCTTCTCTTCCTTCACACTGCTTTTCTCTCATAAGTTCACAAAATCAACAGGGAAGCTATTTGTGTTTGCATTTTTTTCAATTGTTCATAAAAATAAGCTTTAAAGTACCTCACATTAATTTATCCAAGTGTTTTTGAAACAAATATTTTCACTGAAAGCCACTGCACACGTGTCACTCTGAATGCCGAATGAGTTCCTGACTTTTGTCCTAACTTGCCCTTTCACTGTTTTTGGTCAATGTCATCTTTATCCTGTATCTTAACTTGCACTCAAACAAGACTTCCATGTGATATTAAATATTAGAAGTTATCATTTTGGCAATTACATTGGATTTTGGCCACTCATGAGCTCCAGTGAAGGTTTATCTGATTGGTCCAATGGTAGATGCCCAGACCTGTTAGGTACCTATCAACTCTGTGAGACCAACATATGTTCCCTGAAAGAGGCCTGGATTTTCAGGTCTCATTTGTAAGAAGTCTGAAGAGTGCTGGAAGAATGGAGATTGGCTAACTCGGTCCCTGTATTTAAGACAGGTGGTTAAAAAAAAAAGCCAGGGAACTATAGACCAGTCAGCATGACATCGGTGGTGGGAAAATTTTTGGAGGGAATCCTGAGGGACAGGATTTGCATATATTTGGAACGGCAAGGACTGATTAGCATTGTTACTATAACTTTGTGCATGGGAAACCATGTCTCACTGACTTGATTGAGTTTTTTGAATAAGTAATGAAGAAGATTGATGAAAGCAGAGCAGTGGACATGATCTATATGGATTTCAGTAAAGCTTTCAACAAGGTTCCGCATTTGGCTGGTTAGTAAGGTTAGATCACATGAAATAGATGGAGAACTAACCATTTGGATACAGAACTGGCTTGGAAGGAGAAGACAATGGCTGGTGGTGGAGGGTTGCATTTCAGACTGGAGGCCTGTGACCAGCAGTATGCCACAGGGATCGGTGCTGGGTCCAATGCTTTGCATCATTTATGTAAATGATTTGGATGTGAGTTTTTGGAGATATGGTTAGTAAGTTTGCAGGTGACACCAGAATTGGAGATGTAGTGGGCAGCGAAGAAAGTGACCTGTGTGTACAACGTAATCTTGATCAGTTGGACTAATAGGCTGAGGAGTGGCAAATGGAGTTTAATTTAGATAAATGTGAGGTGCTGCATTTTGGAAAGGCAAATCAAGGCAGGACTTGTATGTTTAATGATAGGTCATGGGGAGTGTTGAAGAACAATTAAATCTTGGAGTGCAGGTTCATTACTCATTGAAAGTGGAGTCTCAGGTAGATAGGATAGTGAAGAAGGTGTTTGGTATGCTTTCCTTTATTGGTCAGTGCAAAGGAGGAGTTGGAATATCAAGTTGTGGCTGTACAGAACATTGGTTAGGGCACTTTTGGAATATTGCATACAATTCTGGTCTCCCTCTTATAGGGAGGTTGTTGTGAAACTTGGAAGGGTTCAGAAAAGATTTAGAAGAATGTTGCCAGGGTTGGAGGATTTCAGCCATAGGGAGAGGTTGAATAGGCTGGCGCTGTTTTCCCTGGAGTGTTGGAGGCTGACGGGTGACCTTAAAGAGGTTTATAAAGTCATGAGGGGCATGGATAGGGTAAATAGACAAGATGTCAGAGGCAGGTTCTTTACACAGAGAGTGGTGAGTACGTGGAATGCCCAGCCAAGGGTGGCAGTATAATCAGATACATTAGGGACATCTGAGCAACTCTTGGAAAGGCACTCGGAACATAGTAAAATAAAGGTGTGTAGGTTAGTCTAATCTTAGAGTAGGATAAAAGTTGACACAAGATCAAGGGCCAAAGGGTCTGTCCTGTGCTGTACTGTTCTATGTTCTATGTTCTGTTATTTGTAATGTTGCTTAAGGTATGTTCAGAGCATGTTCCTTCCTTTTGGAGCATTGTATTGTCATTACAGACATTCAATATGATCATGGCTGATCAAATACAATGCCTTTCGCCGACCCCATTCTCAGCTCTTTTAATCAGAAATGTAGCAATCCCTATCTTAAACATACTCAAGGGCTGATGCTCTGCAGCCCTCTGTGGTAGAGAATTCAAAGGTACATAAGCTTCTGGGTAAAATAACATCTCTTCATCTCAGACAAAATGGCAATCCCTTAGTTTTAAATTGTGCCCCCTGGTTTTAGACTCCCTGTCCAGGGGAAATATCTTACCTAGACTACCCCGTCTACTCCCTTAAGTGTTTTATAAGTTTAAAATGTGATTGCCTCTCATTCTTCAAAGCCCTAGAGAATACAGGTCAGTTTGCCCAACCTCTCTTCATAGGACAGCCGCATCCTTGGGAACAAATCTGATGACCCTTCACTAACCCTTCCATCTATGGCAATATTATGTTTCCTGAGATAAGGAAACCAATTGTTCAAGTGTGATCTAATAGAATTACAGCAAAATTTCTCTATTCTTGTTTTCAAATCAACTTGCAATAAAGATTTACATTCCATTAGCCTTCCTTATAGCTTGGTGACTTCAGTGATTTATCCCTTTGTACATCTACAATTTTCCAACATTTACCATTTAAGAAATGTTCTACACATCTTTTTGATCTGCAGAGAAATAATCTCACATGTTCAACATAATATTCCACTTGCCATATTCTTACCTATTCACAATGTCGTTTTAAATCCTCCTGAAATCATTTTACATCTTCCTCACAACACATATTCTCACTTAGCTTTGCGTCATTAGCAAAGTTGAAATTGCTACATTTGATCTCCACCTCCAATTTATTGACAAATTGTGAACAGCTGGGATCCAAGAACTGGGCCTTGTAGTATCCCACAAGTCACAGAGTGCAAACACAAGAGTGGCCTATTTATTCCGACTAATAGCCATTCAATAAGCCATGCCAGTATGATAAGTTCTATTTTATGTGTTTTAATCTGTCTCACTTAACCTCCGGTGGGAGACTTTATCAAAAGCCTTCTTAAACCTAAGCATAATATATCCATTGGTTTTCTCACCAAAACTCCACCATCTTTAAACAATTTCCCATTCATAAGTCCATGTTGACTCTACCCAAAGAAATCAACTACTTATCTTGTCCGTTAGAATGGATTCAACTATTTTCCCTCCATGCTGATGTAAGGCTAACAGGTCTGTAGTTCTCTGTTTTCTCTCACTCCTTTCTTAAATAGTTGCTATCTTACAATCCAAAGGAATCATTCCAGAATCTGTAAAATATTTATTATCTCTATCGCCACCCCCTTTAATACTCGTGGATGAAGAGTACAGATCCTGAGGATTTATCAACCCCATGAATTTCTCTAATCCAATCATTTTGCGAGTACTCATTTCCTTCAAATGTTTATTTTCCCTTGCACTTGGATCTACATTTGGGATATTTCTTGCACCTTGTCAGTTTTAGAAATCTGGAAACAAAATTCTATATGATCACCAATTCTTTTTGATTGTTGGAAAAAAAATTGGTTCACTGATGACCCTTTGGAGAAGGGAACTGACATCCTTACCTGGTCTGGTCTACACGTGGCCCACAGCAATGTGGTTAATATTAACTGAGGGCCAGCAAGGCCACATCCCATGAATGGATTTTAAAAGAAAAGTGTATCTGCCCTTTCCTCCTACTCAGTTCCACACAAATAGATTTCACACCTTGTTCTTTCAATCTGACATCCTCCCTTATTAAAGTGTTAACCCCATCGTTTATTATCAGGGCAACTTCACCTCCTTTTCTTGCTTGTCTGTCCTTCCTAATCATTGAATATCCAGTTTCTGTCTTAGTCACCATGCAGGTATGTTTCTGTAATGGCAATTAATCATTTGCATTTATTTCTATTTCAGTCTCAGTCAGGCAAATTTTCCCTTACCCTGACCATGCCTTTAGGAGAATCCTTTCTCTTAATATCGCTTAAATGTAACTCTTGAAATTCTATGTTTCTAGAATGTTGAAAGTAAAGTGATTAAACCACCAGGCTATTCATCAGTGTTTTGTCTACCAGTGTAATTTTAAATAAAAGCCATTATATTTTTACCTTCTAACCAGAGTTGCTAATGTTTTTTTACCTTGTAGATGTATATATCCAGCTCACACTGCTTCTGTAAAGTGAAATAAAGTGCAAGCCACACATTTGTTTTCTAGTTGTATTTTCAGATAGACGAGCATTTTCATGAAAGCAAACATGAGGCGCACAGAATGTCCTCAACTGATTCAGTAATCATTTCCAGACGTAAATACAAACTGAAAAATATTAAAGATGGTAGACCAGAAAATGATATATTTTACAAAACACATTGACATTAGTTTTCTGGTGACCTATTTATAAGTTGCTGATGATATAAACCACAATTATCATGACAAAAGTCTTTTCTGAATCATTTTTCTTAAGTTAATCAATTTATCATGTGATTATCATGGGGACTGTAATATATGCATAAAAAGCGTGAGAAACATAGCAAGCATGCAAATAGGCAGAAATGTGGTCATGCTGGCTTGCAAGTCTCTTGTTCAATAACTGTTTGTTGGAGACCAAGAACTAAAATAACAGCCAGGATTACTGCCAGATATCCTTGAATGATTTCATCTGTATTAAGGAGTCTTAAAAGTAAGTTTATTCAACAAATAAGTATCAACACTTAAGCTCTCAACAGTCAGTTGTTGACCATAATATTTTTGCAATGTGCAGTGGTAAATAGAAACAATGTAATTTATTTAAGCAATCAATATCCGAAAAGGATCAACTACTCCAATATTCTAAAATGAGGATGTTAACTCCTTCATGGTGACCACCAATTAAGACAAGAAATCTTTTTGCTCTGTATTTTAACAGCACTATGTTTACCTTATTATGAAATGGGCTTAGTCCATAACAGATAAAGAATCCGGCTTTTATAAAATTTCAGCAAAAACAATTCATTTCTGTTCATATTGTTGACAAATAACTAAAAAGAAGGAAATCCCACTATAAAGCTTATTTATTGCTCATTAAATGTGAGAAGAGTGTTCACTGACTAAAAATAATCAGTAGCTTCCTCACCTTAGAAATAATTAGAACAGGGTGACCTTCACAGCTTGCCAGATGTGGTACAATTCTCAAACAAGAATATGCCTTCCTTTATGTACAAAATGCCATAGAAAAATTATTTAATCTAAAGTTATGAGGCACTTTTTATTTAACTGCTCACAGAAAATTATGCCCCACATTTCAACAATATAATTTCTGAAATACCATTTCTTTGCTCAATTGATGTTGTTCTTTATTGGCCATCATTTTTCAACTTCATTCAAAAGCTACACGTGGCCCCCATTATCAACTTTCACCTCTGCACTCAAATCAGAGGAGCTGGATGAAGTAGCAGTTAGATTTGAAATTCAAAATGTTAGCTTTTCTTGCTGGTCAAATCTACATTTTTGGCAAAAGTAAGGTGTCTATTTATTGCTTGGCAGAGGAATAGACTTGCTGGTGTGACTAAACTTGTTCTGGACCCATGACACTTCTTACCTTTGACTTCAATTGCCAGATTCAGCTTTTAAAATCAATAAAATGTCTAAAATTAGATCATTCTTTGCATCACAGACTAAAACAGTATTTGTTGAGTGCAAAAAGCCTTATTGAGAGGAGAAGGAATCAGGCATGAATGTTGCTGTTGATAATTTACTGGGATTATGGCAAGTAATAAAAACAGTCTTGGGAGCTAGAAAGTCATACTGTTCATTGTATGTCACTGAAGAAGGGGTCTTAGTTGAAGCAACAGTTAAACACTAAAGTTACCACTGTGTCTCTGAACCAGGGAGTATGGAAACCGACCAATTTTTCTGCTCAAACACTTTGTAGGATTGGACCCAGCTCCTACACTTTCTATAGCTGAGCAGACTGCTAACTCCACTACACTAGAGTATACAAGATCTTAGAGGACTGAATCTTTGATTAGATAATGGAGTGCTAAGATACCAATTGAACCATTAGTGACTGTGATTGCTTGCCAAAGAGGTGGTGAGACGGCAAAACAATGTTGATGCAGGGATACATGTTTAATTGATGTGTAGCACAAAATATAGAAGTCATTGAAATATATTCAAATAGTTTTGGGAATTTAGATGAACAAGGAGAATAGAAACCAGTGACATGTTTTGTGTTTGTTTTATACCTGTCATAAAACCGGATGTATAGTTAAACCAGATACAGTTCAAGTTCACAGTCAGCACTAGTGACCTTGCACGTTCAAAGTCAGAAAAGAAAAGGTGTTATTGATTTCAATGCAATCATCACATATTCTGGGAACATTGTCAGTTAACAACTTAGTAACAATAACCATAGCTGGTGGGAATTAAAAATTAGAGGGAATAATTATCATTGTCTCTGAACAGATTGCACTGTACATTCAGATACAGCTGGGATGTTGGAAACCAATCTCCCTTGGAGGATTTCTGGATGTTATTGTGGTATGATGTCCAATCAGTATAGAGCTACAATCAACTAAACCAGCAGAATGCTGAACTGCAGAACCAAGAAATAGAATACAAACCAGAAAAAAAAATTAAAATTTACAGCATTCAAGTCCTGGGTTAGGTTCTATTGAATTGTCAGAATGTAACAAGGGATTGCAGATTTAAACTGACAAAAAGGCAAATATAGAATTGATATCACAAAATTCTTCTTCACATAAGTTCTCAGCACATAGAATTGAATCCAAGATAGAGTAATAGTGGCTAAGCCCAGAGACTCATTTGCAAACTAATAGGCTGCTGCACTAAAGAGTCATCTCTGCCAGCTGCAGCACTAGTTTGGCTTGGTCATCCCAATTATCCTGTTCCTCCAATTATAGATTTCCCCTGAGTGACAGTGAGTGAGTGAGGATTCTTTAAAGATTGCTGCTTCCACCTGGCTCCTGAGTATTTATGCCATCTTTTTCATGGGCAGGTTTAAGAATGATACAGTCAATCACTCTCAGACACTACTTTCCCATAAGTTCCTTAAATGAGTGTAGGACCTCTATTCATGTATTTTCATGAAGCCGGCCTTAATTTCAGGTGGCAGCCAGGAATGCTGCAGGAACATGTTCACCAGCATAATGACAGTCGCATTTCATGGATGTCCCACTGTGAAATTAATTTGTGGAACCCCAAATTTGTTCTTGAAAACTTGGCAAGGCACACATTAATTCCAATTTTATGTCTATTTTGCACTTGTGACTGGGAAGAGTAGATGGATGTTCAATTCTCGCAAAATACAACTGACCAGGGTAGGGAGAAATTCCGGAGCTCTGAGTTTGGCCTATGTTATTAAAATGAATTAAAGTTAAACATTTTTCAGTTGAGATATAGAAAATCATGAACCTATTCATGTTTAAATTAATTTCTTAAAGATGTTTTACTATTAATATGAGATAAGAATTCCTCCAATTTTTGCCATTTAATAGCAGGAATGCATGGTCTTAAAAGCATAGCAGAAGCAGACTCAGTAGTAACTTGCAAAATCGAGCTAGATAAAGCAATATTGTTCCAGTTCAGAAGAAGGCTGTTCAACTCATCACATCTGTACTGGCTCTCTGAATGAGCATTGTGACTTAGTGTCGTTCTCCTGCCTTTTTCCATAATTCTGCAAGTTGTTTCTATTTAAACTCTCTCCTTTACAGCATTGTGGATGCATCTGTACCAAATGGACTGCAGAAGCTTGAGGAAGTGACTCTCCATTGCCTTTTCAAGTGTTGGCAATAAATGTTGGGCCAGCTAACAAAACCTGCATTCCCGGAATAAATTTCTTAAAAGTGCCCCTTTGAATGCCTCAACTGAACTTGTCTCCATCACAAATCAAGGAAGTGTATTCCAAATCCTGTTTACTGTGTGAGAAAGCTTTTATTTCTCTCATCACGTTTGCTTCTTTAATACATTGCTATTCATATGTTCTTGATCCTTTTGTGAGAGGGAATAGTCATTCCTCACCTGGTGATTTTTGAAAATTATTGAAAAGGAAAGACTTATTGGAAAGCGGGAAAGAACAGAGAAGGGAGCCTACCCAGATGACTCTTTCAAAGCATAGATTCTCTGTGTTGCTGCTTCTGTGCTATAAGATTCTTTGAATATATAGTGCCTTCATAAACAAGCTCTGTACAATGCAATGAATGAAAAAAATGCATATATATTCTCATTACATACAAAGATCATTGCATCCTTATTTATATATCTATATATAAATCTGGATTACAAGTTTTGAATTTTATCTTGTACAATTCAGTATGTCAGTTTACTTTATTAGCATTAGAAATTCAGATAGTTTCTTAAAATTTAGCACGCAACCTTAGTGATATTTGGTTTTATTTTATTTTTAAAAATATTTTCAATATTTACATTAATTTGTAAATTCACGATTTTTTTGTACTTTTATTTGCATAAACATACTTAAGATGTTCACTTTCATGAATGAAAGGCTGTCCATTCAGAGAGTTTGACTGTTGGAAGTCCAAGATTTAGAACTCTGGGTCAAATGAAAATAGTGATTATAAAGTACAGATCTGTATTTTCTTTCCTCAAACATTTACAAATATGACAAGATTTGAAGAAATTCCAGGAAATATATAGGAAATGTTAGTTTGAGTGCATGAATGGCAGCCTTTGAATTTGTTTTCAGAAAATGAACGTGTTAGCTCAAGCATGTGGCCTGTGGGTTTGAGCAACTTTCGATATGCTTGTCAAGTTTAGCCAACCCATTCCCATATAGATTTATTTGGATGATTAAGGAATATTGAAGTGGAATATAAGGAAACTGATATAGGAGTGTTATTTGCTATTTCCATCGCTGTATTAACTACTTGCATGACTGAAAATGCTTTCTCTATTGGTTCTGTCAGACTCGCATAGGTTCTTGACGCTGAATCAGTATGGATTCAAACCGTCTTCCAAAATGCAGACCAAATGTAGGGTGACAGCCAGTGATGAGCATATTGTCTGTTACCAAGAAGATCGATGAAGGCTCGCGGTCGATATTGTCTACAGGAACTTTAACAAGACCATCGACAAGGTTCTATATAGTAGACTGGTTAGTGAGGTTAGATTACATGAGATCCAGGAAGAGATAGCCAATTGGATACAAAATGGCCTTGATAGTAGGAGACAGAGGGTGATGGTAGGGAGTTGTTGTTCAGACTAGAGCCCTGTGACAAGCTATGTGCCACAAGGATTGATGCTCAGTCCATTGTTGTTCAACCTTTACATAAATGATTTGAATGAAAATATAGCGAGCATGGTTCGTAAAATTGTGGATGACACCAAAATAAGGGACAGTGAAGAAGATTATTTAAGAGTACAATGTAATTTTGATTATCTGGACCAATGGGCCAATGAATGGCAGATGGAGTTTAATTCAGATAAATGGGAGGTATTACATTTTGGTAAAACAACCTAGGGCAGGACTTACACGGTTACTGGTAGAGACCTGGGGAGTGTCGTCAAACAGAGAGATCTAAGGGTGCAGGTACACAGCTCTTTGAAGGTGGTGGTGAAGAAGGTGTATGGCATGTTTACCTTCATTGGATAGAGCACCGAGTACAGAAGTGGGGATGTCAAGACATTGATAAGGCCACATTTGGAGTACAGTCAGTTCTGCTATAACGCAGTAATTCTGTTTTTGTGCAACCCTGTGTTATAAAAAAATCACATAACAGCAGCACCATTTAAACTAATTGGGCTGTAATTGTGGCATAACCGATACATGTTTTTGCACTTTAGAGTAAGTATCGCCAATTCGTCAATTGGGTTGTAATGAATTTGTGTTAATGAAACACACATTATATTGGAACGACCTGTACTGCATACAATTTTGGTCGCCCTGCTATAGGAAGGATATCATTAAACTGAAAAGGGTGAAAAAAAGATTTACAAGGATGTTACTGAGACTGGAAGGTTTGAGTTATAGGGAGAGTCTGGATAGGCTGGGACTTAATTCTCTGGAGCGTAGGAGGTTGAGAGGTGACCTTACCGAAGTTTATAAAATCATGAGGGACATAGATAAGGTGAATTTCCAAGCTATTTTCCCCATGTGGAGGAGTCCAAAACTACATGGCATTGGTTTAAGGTCAGAGGGTAAGATTTAAAAGGGACCTGAGGGGCAACATTTTCACACAAAGTGGTGCATATATGGAATAAGCTGCAAGTAGCAGTGATGAAGGCTGGTACAACACAACAATTAAAAGACATTTGGACAGATATATGGATAGAAATGACTTAGATGGATGTGGGCTAAATGCAGGCAAATAGGGCTAGTTCAGTTGAGGAAACCTGGTCAGCATGGATGAGTTGGGAAAGGATCTGTTTCTATACTGTATGGCTCTGTGATTCTATGAGTGAATAAAAATAGTTAGAGCATCTGTTCTTTCAGTTACATCCCAACAATAATTTTTTGACAGGTTCTGTTCGCCGAGCTGGAAGTTTTTGCTGCAAACGTTTCGTTCCCTGGCTAGGGAACATCATCAGTGCTATTGGAGCCTCCTGTGAAGCGCTGCTTTGATGTTTCTTCCGGTATTTATAGTGGTTTGTTCTTGCCGCTTCCGGGTGTCAGTTTCAGCTGTAGTAGTTTGTATGTGGCGTCCAGGTCGATGTGTCTGTTGATGGATGTTCTTGCCGCTTCCGGGTGTCAGTTTCAGTTGTAGTGGTTTGTATATGGGGTCCAGGTCGATGTGTCTGTTAATGGAGTTTGTGGATGAATGCCATGCCTCTAGGAATTCCCTGGCTGTTCTCTGTCTGGCTTGTCCTATGATGGTAGTGTTTTCCCAGTCAAATTCATGTTCCTTGTTGTCTGAGTGTATGGCTACTAGGGATAGCTGGTTGTGTCGTTTTGTGGCTAGCTGATGTTCATGTATGCGGATTGTTAGCTGTCTTCCTGTTTGTCCTATATAGTGTTTTGTGCAGTCCTTGCATGGTATTTTGTAAACTACGTTAGTTTGGCTCGTGCCAGGGAACGAAACGTTTGCAGCAAAAACTTCCAGCTCAGTGAACAGAACCACAACAATGGACACCCGAGCTACAAATCTTCAACCAGACTTTAAATTTTTTGACAGTTTATCCTTTATTGAAGTGCATTTGTAAATGAAACTTTACAAGAAAGTGCATCAGTATATTTGACTTACAAGGTTTGCTGTCTGTGTGAATTCTCCGAAGGCAAAGGCTGTTTCCCTTGCTTGAACACTGCTGCTAGACACCAAAGATTGTTTTGGCTTGACACGAGCATCAAATTAACATCAAGAAAAGGGAAATCCAGTTCACAGTGTGATTGCTCTGCAACTCTAATACAATCTGACCTCTGTCCAGATGATTTGGATAAAAATAAAGGACCATATTTAAAAAATCAAATTTATTCACAAGGTTCCAGGCTTTTATGTTGTTGGGTTAGGTTAGAATCACACTATTCAGGCATAAACTAAAGTGCATTGGAGTACCAGGAGCTAATCTGATGAAGTAGGCTTTTCAAAGTAGATGTTGGATTTTTCAGGAAATCTTCTTTTGTGTTTTGCTACAAATGTCAATTACATTTGCTGGACGATCCTCCAATTTTGTACATTTTGTTTCAGATGGACAAATACGGCTTTATTCTTCTTGGTGGCTTTAGGCTTTTGCATTGCCCCCTGTAAGAAGGAAAGTTGGTAATCTTGTGAGAATTCCAATTTAGATGAGAAAGAAACTTTTTTGAGGTGCCAATACATTCATGTCACATGCCTCCTGAGGTATCTTGGTTTCATCCATTTACATCGCTGAAATTTAATTTATAGACTCCTCCACATGTATTTGAGCATGTCAAAGGAGACCAATTCTCATCTCTTTAACTACACAGAACAGGCTGCCACAGAGTTGTACCATCTGTTGCATAATGATCTACAAACCTTTGGATTGGCAACAGTTCTTTCCACAGAACTGAAGGTTACTATAACATGATGTTTTCATGCATATCAGAACCTTCCAAGCCACTACAGGAGACATCTGCCATTTTAGGCACCCTGCCATGCATCCATATGTATCCAGAGTGGCTATTTCCATAAGAGTGAAGCTACAAAACAGCATGAAGTTTCCATGTTATTGAATTCTTCCAGGTCACCATACTGGTTCTCTGCCATCTCGAGCAAGCTGCAACACAGATGTGTATCAAACAAATGACAATCATGCTTGTCAGAGACAGGGTGCACATCATATTCTGTAGCAGAAAAGGGATACTGTCTGGACAGGATGGATAGTTTTTAACAAGGGGTGGGGTATAAGTGGAAAGCGTCACTCCAGAACTGTTCGTTTCAGTAGAAAGACTTTTGAATTGAATTGAATTGAATTTATTGTCACGTATACCGCGCCACAGTGAAAAGCTTTGTCTTGCAAGCAGTACAGGTAGATCACAGAGTTAAGTAGCATAGCTAGTAAATAATAGGTAAACAGCGGCAAAAACAAAAACACAGGTACAGGCAAATGTTAAGAGTTTGTGAGTCTATTCAGTATTCTAACAATGGTAGGTTGAAACTGTTACGAAACTGGCTGGAGCGTGTATTCGGGCCTCTGTACCTTTTCCACAATGTTAGAGGTTGTAGAAAAACATTGCCAGTGTGGGATGGATCTTTATGAATGCTGGTGCCTCTCCTTGACAGCCGGCCTGGTAAAAGGAGCCTATAGATGGGAGATTGGCCTTTGTGATTATTCGGGCCGAGCTCACCACTCTCCGTAACCATCTTCGATCTTGAATGGTACAGTTGCCATACCAGGTAGTGATACATCCAGATAGAATGCGTTTGATGTTGCACCTATAAAAGTTGGCAAGGATATTTGCCGTCATGCCAAGTTTCTTCAGCTACCTGAGGGAGAAAAGAAATTGTTGGGCCTTTGTAACCAGTGCGGCCACATGAGTAGTCCAAGAAAGCTTGTTATGGATGACCACTCCCAGGAGCTTGACACACTCCACTCATTCCACCTCTGTGCTGTTAATGTGTAGGGGGGCATGAGTGACATCCCGCCGAAAGTCAATAATGAGTTCTTTGGTTTTGCTGGCATTGAGAGCTAAGTTGTTCTCAGTGCACCATTTTTCCAGGTCTTCCACCTCTCTTCTGTAGTCTTTTAATCGCCATCTGAGATTCAACTGACTATGGTGGAGTCATCAGCGAACTTGTAAATGGCATTAGTCTGGTATTTGGTGATGCAGTATGGATATACAGTGAGTATAGTAGGGAGCTGAGTACACACCCCTGGGTGGGTCCATTGCTGAGTGTTAGTAAGGATGAAATACTGTCCCCAATCTTCACTGATTATAGACTATAGGTCAGGAAACAGGGTATCCAGTTGCAGAGTGGGCTTAGTCCGAGATCACTAAGTTTAGTGATCAGTCTCGAGGGGATAATAATGTTGAAGGCTTAACTGCAGTCAATGAGTAGGATTCTTACGTAGCTGTTCTTGGTGCCAAGATGTTCTAGGGAGGAGTGAAGGGCAAGTAATATGGCATCTGGCATAGATCTGTTGGTCCGATAGGCAAATTGGAGTGGGTCAAGAATAGTGGGGAGGCTGGAGTTGATTAATGCGACGACTTTTAAAGAAGTTCATGACCACCGAAGTTAGGGCCACTGGGCGGTAGTCATTGAGACATGCTGCATGAGCCTTTTTAGGCGCAGGGATGATGTTTTTAGATTAGATTACTTACAGTGTGGAAACAGGCCCTTCAGCCCAACAAGTCTACACCGACCCTCTGAAGAGTAACCCACCCAGACCCATTCCCCTACATTTACCCCTTCACGTAACACTACGGGCAATTTAGCATGGCCAATTGATCTAACCTGCATGTTTATGGACTGTGGGAGGAAACCGGAGCACCCGGAGGAAACCCATGCAGACAAGGGGAGAATATGCAAACTCCACACAGACAGTTGCCTGAGGCGGGAATTGAGCCCAGGTCTCTGGCACTGTGAGGCAGCAGTGCTAACCACTGTGCCACCATGCCGCCCATATGTTGGCCCTCTTGAAACAGGCAGGGACAGTGGCCTGCTGCAGGGAGGTAGGAAGTGTTGGCATTTTGTAAATAGAAAGTGTTAATAACTTGGGAGCATTTGATAACAAATACATTATTAATAGATCATTCTATTGTACAGAGATTATTTGAAAGAAAACATTGAGAATTTTTTTTATTGGTGATGCACTGCTTGTTGACACTTCCAAAATTATAACAGTCTGAGGTGGTCTGATAACAGTGTTTTTAGGGTTGAAGGTTAAGGAGAAGCAGACAAGAAAACAGGGATTTATTCCACCAGCGCACACTTGGAATTGAAATTTTGCTCTTGAGTAGGCAACACAATGTCAGTATCATTCCCAACTCTGCAAAATCAACTTGGGACAAAGTGCTTCAAAGAGAGAGCCACAGAAAGATAACAAATAAAAGTGGTATCATTCTCACTTAAACATTCATCATGTTTAATTTAAATTGCTCTTTGAGATGTCTTAATACAGGATTAAGCAGCATACCACAGATGCATTAAACATGGACAAAGAAAGTTTTGTGTGATGAGATCAAAATCAGGAAATCAATTATTTATGAAAAATCACATCCATTGAATTACAATTTTCACAAGAAACTGGCAGAATTACTGGAAATGTATATGAGCAAGACCATTTTCAATTAAACAGGCCTCAAACTGCAAACCATGAATAAAGAACATGAAATAACAGAGACTGATCAATGGAATTTTACTTAGTTTTTATTGCAAATCAATGTTTTTTGCCAATAAATTGCATTACATTAGTTAACATCCTTGTAGTTAAACATTTAGAATACTTTTGAATACCTATGGCCCCCTTATCTAAGGAAAGGTATGCTGGCATTGGAGATATTCATGAGGCTGAGCCTAGGTTTGAAGAGGTTTTCTTATGAGGAGAGGTTGAATAGGTTGTGCTTTTACCCAGTGGTGTTTACAAGAATGAAGAGACCTTAAAGAAAGATACAAGATTTTGAGGGGACTTGGCAAAGTGGAGCCTGAGAGGTTGTTCCTCTGGTGGGAGAGCCGAGGCAAAGAGTATCATATCAGAATAATGGGTCATCTATTCAAGACAGAGATGAGGAGGAATTTCTCCTCTCCAAGAGTAGTTAATCTTTGAAATTTCTTTCTATTGATGATTTGGAGGTGTCGGTGTTGGACAAGGTGTATACTCAAGGCTGAGATAGATGATGCATCAGTAAGGGAATTAAGTTTTATGAGAAAAGACAAGAATGTATGTCTATGTCTATGTTAAGTAGAATTGTCATGTCTCAGATCAGCCATGATCTTATTGAATGATGGATCAGACTCAATGGCCTGAATGGCATGCTTCTGCTCCTATATCATATAGTTCAGAAAATCGAAGTGTTCGATAAAGTTCAAAAAATGTTTCCTGGGCTGAGTGATGCTGAGCTATTTGCAATGTTAACTGCCAACTTAAACTAAACCATCTGATATGCTTTTACAGCTGGCTGGCTAAATCAGTTAGCTATTATATCTCAGCTGTGAAATGTGCCATTGAAGTGTTAATGATTATAACATTGCATTTCCTAACCAATTTTTAAAAATGAATTTCCTGCATGTATTAATAGCTATTGAATTTTTTTGCGATACTGAAAAGGATGACAGGAATGCTGATTGTTTACTTCTTAACATTCAAGCTGAGTTTTCTTGTGTCAAGTTAGATATTAACCTCAAAGCATGTCTGTGCAGAATTTCTAAAGAGAAAATGATATGCATGAATATTTTCTTATGTGCTGCAGCCCTGTGTGCCCTTATGGCTTCTGTCATTGCTTGAAGAGCTGAGAATGTGGATGAAGCAAGGAGCAAGATGACACCAAATGACCAGCAGCCAGGAATAGTCCAGGTCGCAGCATGCTCGAAGAAGGATGTGTGTATAAATTGTTCTGTAAATGCAAGTGAACAGCTTGTCTATTAAGAAAATTTGTTGGGATTATTCAAGTAAATTGAACCTATCCTACTTATCATTCCAGTATGTCAGTGGTAATTGATGATCAGTGAGAAAAACAGAGTGATGTGTGTGTGTGGACGTACAACTAGCTTTGCCTATTTGTGCCCGGAGACACATTTCAATACACCAGGGACTCTAAAATGGGAAACAGCGAGGCTTGGACCTTTCAGAAGAACAACATACATACTTATTCATTCACAGGGTGTAGGCATCACTGGCTGGGTCAGCATTATTGTTCATTCTCAGTTATCATGGACAAAGTGCTGCCTTCTTGAACCACTGCAGTCCACTTTGTGTATGTACACCCACAATATCATTTTGAAAGGAGGTCCTAATGTAGAAAATTGCCCAAATATTTGCCACATACAAAAAAAAGAGCAAGACAGATCTAACCCAATTAATTACCACTCTATCAGTCTACTCAGGATCATCAGTAAAGTGATGAAAGGTGTCATTAACAATGCTATCAAGGAACATCTGCTCAGCAATAACTTGCTCAATCACACCCAATTTGGATTCCAGCAGAGCCATTAACTCATGGCCTCATTATAGCCTGGACATGGACAAAAGAGCTGAATTCCAGAGGTGAGGTTAGAGTGACAGCCCTTGACATCAAGGCTGTATTTGGCTGAATGTGACCTAGCAAAAGGATCCTGAGCAAAACTGAAATTAATGTGTTTTAGGGGCAAACTCTCTGCTGGTTGGAGTCGTACCGCACATTGGAAGATGGCTGCGGTTGTTGGAGGTCAGTCATCTCAACTCCAAGACATCTTTGCAGGAATTCCTCAGGGTAATGTCCGAGGCCCAACCATCTTGGGCCGACAAGTGGCCACTAACATTTGCACCACACAAATGCCGAGCTATAATCTTATCCATTCAGACACAATCTAACCATTGCTCCTTGACATTCAGTTGTGTCACCATTACTGAATCCTTGACTATCAATATCCTAGGGGTAACCATTAATCAGAAACTCAACTGGACTAACCACACAAATGCAGTGGCTACAGAAGCAGGTCAGAAGCTAGCTACACTACAATGACTTCCCATGCCAGGAGTGTGATGGAGTACTCCACATTTGCCGGGATGAGTGCAACTCCTACAACACTCTGACCAACTAAGACAAAACAGCCAGCTTGATAGGCACCACATCCATAAACATCCGCTCCCTCCACCATTAATGCTCAATAGCAGCAGTATGTACTATGTACAAGACGCACTGCAGATATTCACTAAAAGTTCTTAGGTGACCACTTTTATGTAAAAGAGCAAGAGCAGCAGATAAGTGGCAACACCACCCCCTGCAAGCTCTCCCAAACCACTTCCTATCATCCTGACTTGGAAATATATCGCCGTTCCTTCACTGAGTAGGTCAAAACTCTGGGCTTCCCTTTCTAAAGTCATGTGGACTACAGTGGTTCAAGAAGGCAGCTCATCTCCACCTTCTCAAGGGCAACTAGGGACTCACAATAAATCAGCCAGGGATGCCCACATCCCACAAATGTACAAAATAAATTCAACTGCGTAACATGATAGATGCCAAGCCCAAATTTTGAAGTCACCAGTAAATGTGAACAATTTCAGAATTGTTTACAAATTTTTTGTCGACTGAGATTCTTGTCTTAGAACATTCAACAGTTCGTTAACTGGACAAAAGACTAGAAAGATCAGAAAACTACAGCAGCCAGTCCTGAAGCTTCCAAAATCACTTTATACCTGCCCAAAAAAAACCCTCAAAATTAGTTTTTCCTTTTCCCTTTTTTAATCAATACTCTCTGTGGTTGGGGAGTTTGTCTCAGTCCTTCCTTGATTGACCAACTCAGCATCTGACCAACTGACAGCCCTGGACATGGTAACACATTGTGTGAGTCATCCACAGAGTTCTTTAAGTCAATAATAAAGCTGCATTATCTTCCACGCCAATCACCAATAGCAAACATTTGTAATTGTTTTCTTCTCATTTAAACTGTTCAAAGTTCAATCCAACTATCCCAAGTCACAGTTTCACCAAACAAAAATAGAAAATGAAAAAAAAACAGTAAATGTCTCTATATTAGGTAGGGAAGATTAGTGAAGAAGGGCTAATGCCTGAAACATCGATTCTCCTGCTCCCTGGATGCTGCCTGGCCTGCTGTGTTTTTCCAGCACCACATTTTTCAACTCTGGTACTCCAGCATCTGCAGTCCTCACTTTCTCCCAGGGAGGATTAGTGCTTAGAATTTTGACTGACTAAAGGGGTATCCTGTTCATTGAATCCCATGAATGGAGGAACCTCGCTCAGTTAGGCTCTATTCACAACTAACCAGCATCCAGACTATAGGCAGCTCAGTGGTTAGCACTGTTGCCTCACAGTGGATTTGGGTTTAATTTCAATTTCAGGCAACTGTCTGTGTGTACCTAATGCCCATGCCTGCATGGACTTCCTCCAGGTGCTTCAGTTTCCTCCCATATTCTAAACATGTGCAGGTTGGGTAGATTGGCCATGCTAAATTGCCCACAGTGTCCAGGAACATGCAGTCTGGGTAAATTATCCATAGGAAATGTAGGGTTACAGGGATTCGTAGGGAGTGGTCTGAGTAGGATGCTCTTTGAAGGTTCGTGGGAACCCAATGGGCTGAATGGCCTGCTTCCAGACTGGAGGGATTCTATGATTGTAGAAACATAGAAACTAAGAGCAGGAATAGGCTATTTATTTCTTCTAGCCTAGTCTGCCATTCAATATGACCATGAATCACATTCTCAAAACTATATTTCCACTTTCTCCCGTACGTCTTGATACCATTCAATTCTGTAAAAGAAAAATTGAATCTTTCTTGAATATATTCAGTAACTTGGTTTCCACGGCCTCTGTGGCAGAAAGGTTTGCATATGCACCACAACTGAGTGAAGAAATGTTTCCTCACCTCATTCTTAAATGGTCTACTTTATGGCTTGAGAATTTCCCCTGATTCTAAACTCCCAACTGAAACAAATACCCTCTGTGTGCATAGTCTGTCCAGCCTTCTGCAGAGCAAGTTTTCACTGGAACTAGGGGACACAGTCTCAGGATATAGGGTGGACCATTTAAGATTGAGATGAGGAAAGATTCCCTCACTCTTTGTCTTCATGGCTTCACATTCAAACAAGATCCTATGAAATCATGGAATCACAGTACAGTCTGAACTGATTGACAGCTTGCGATGTCTGTGATCTGGACTCAGCCATGGAGGAAGGGAGAGGGATGCAAGCCTTCTGGAACATAAGTAGTGGAAGGCAATCAGTATTTAGGATTGAAACCTCAACTTGCCTGGCTAGACACTTGTGCCAGACAAGGGAAAGGTATCAAGAGCTTGTAGGGGAAGTAGTTGATGAGGTGTGGGTTCAGCAGGAGGGGGAATGGTTGATGAGGTGTGGGTTCAGCAGGAGGGGGGAATGGTTGATGAGGTGTGGGTTCAGCAGGAGGGGGAATGGTTGATGAGGTGTGGGTTCAGCAGGAGGGGGAATGGTTGATGAGGTGCGCGTTCAGCAGGAGGGGGCATGGTTGATGAGATGTGGGCTCAGCAGGAGGGGGCGTGGTTGTTGAGGTGTGGGTTCAGCAAGAGGGGGAATGGTTGATGAGGTGTGGGTTCAGCAGGAGGGGGAATGGTTGATGAGGTGCGCGTTCAGCAGGAGGGGGTGTGGTTGATGAGGCGTGGGTTCAGCAGGAGGGGGCGAGGTTGTTGAGGTGTGGGTTCAGCAAGAGGGGGAATGGTTGATGAGGTGTGGGTTCAGCAGGAGGGGGCATGGTTGATGAGGTATGGGTTCAGCAGGAGGGGGCTATCATACAGGCCAGAGGACAAAAAATGCCAAATGAAAGAATTAACAGAGGCATCATAGAGCACGTATAAAGGACGTTACAGAGAATGATAATTGTAAGTATCAATGTATACCTTGTTATTTATTGTTAGACAAGGATTTGTGCCAGCTGCGTTTGAGGTTACTGCTGTAGTGAACGTTTTCACAGGTTGCTCTTTCCAGGGTTATACTGAGAACCTCTGTGGAATTTCCCAGTCAGCCTCTCACCGGTGTATACAGAAAGTCATCATACTCTACTGAAAAGGAATTTGTGAAGATTTCCCAAAGCACAGAGCCAGGTAGCCAGAGCAATGGGGTTTGCTGCTATAGTCGGTTCCTCACGTGTAGTATGGATGACGCACCCATTATCATCAGAGCACCCGGAGCACTGCAGCTGGCTTTGTGCACAGGAACATAGAACATAAGAATATAAGAACTAGGAGCAGGAGTAGGCCATCTGGCCCTTTCAGTCTACTCCGCCATTCAATAAGATCATGGCTGACCTTTACGTGGCCTCAGCTCCACTTACTCACCCTCTCACCGTATCCCTTAATTCCTTTACTGTTCTAAAGATTATGTATCTTAGCTTTAAAAACATTTACTGAAGTAACGCCAACTACTTCACTGGGCAAGGGGTTCCACAGATTCACAACCCTCTCGGTGAAGTCATTCCTTCTCAATTCATTCCTAAAATGTGCTCCCGCTAATTTTGAGGCTATGCCCTCTTGTCCTAGTGTCACCCGCCAGTGGTAACATCCTCTCTACGTCTATCTTGTCTATTCCCTTCACAATTTTCAATGTTTCTATAGGATTGCCCCAACAATCTTCTGAATCCCAATGAATGTAATCCCAGTTTACTCAGTCTCTCCTCATAAGCCAACCCCCTCAACTCTGGAATCAACCCAGTGAACCTCCTCTGCAACCCCTCTAGTGTCAGTGCATCCTTTCTCAAGTAAGGAGACCACAACTGCACACAGTACTCCAAATGTGGCTTCACTAGCACCATATACAGCTGCAACACTACCTCTCTGTCTTAAACTCAATCCCTTTAGCAATGAAGGACTAAATTCTGTTTACCTTCCTAATTACTTATTGTACCTGCAGGCCAACCTTCTGTGATTCATGTACAAGGACACGCGTAGGATCCCTCTGCACAGCAGCATGCTACAATCTTTTACCATTCATATAATAGTCCTTTTTACTCTTATTCCAAACAAAATGGATAATTTCACACTTAGTAACAATGTACTCCATCAGCCAGACCTTTACCCATTCACTTAAACTATCTGTATCCTTCTTCAAAGTTTCACTGTCCTCTGCACACTTTGCTCTGCCACTCATCTTAATGTTATCTGCAAACTTTGCAATATTACACTGGGTCCCCAACTTCAACTCATCTATGTAAATTGTGAATAATTGCGGCCCCAACACTGATTCCTGAGACACATCATTAGTCACTGATCACCAACCAGAAAAGCACTCATTTATCCCCAATCTTTGTTTCCTGTTTGTTAACAAATCATTGAAACAGGCTAATATTATTGCCCATAGCACTGGACATCTTTATCTTATGCAGCAGTGTTTTGTATGACACATTGTCAAACACCTTTTGTAAAGCCAGATACACCACATTTACTGGGTCCCGTTTTCCACCGTGCTCGTAATGTCTTCATAGAATTCCAGTAGATTAGTTAAGCATGATTTGCCTTTCATGAACCCAAAAGGACAACTTCTATCTAGTTGTCTTGTTATTTCTGCCTCGATTCAAGCATTTTCCCCACTACAGAAGTTAAACTAATCAGTCTATAATAACCCATCTTTTGTCTATCTCCTTTTTTAAACTGCGATGTCACATTTGCTATTTTCCAATCCGCTGGAGCAGCTGAAAAGGGTCTACTCTCTAAGTCTGCAGCTAAATTGCCAATCAAAAAGGCAAGGCTTGTGCTCAATGTTCCAGAGGCTCTAAATTACTTCTATATTCTGGGTCACTCAGGCTTTGTGAATTTGTTAATGTCCCTCGTCAGATACAGGGCTGTCTGCTGGGAGGTACAGGCCTATCCCCAGGACTGGTTGATGGTTCCAGTCAGGAATCTCTCTGACAAGAAGTAAAATGCTGAGGACCATGACTAAGCAGAGTGAGATGCAGATGCCGGACTGCTCAGAGAGTGCAGTGTACCTCAGAAAGTCAAGTACTGCATTGTCCTCAACTTCAGTCAGTAAGGAAGGATATAGAATCATAGAGATGTACAGCACGGAAACAGACCCTTCGGTCCAACTCATCCATGTCGATCAGATATTCTAATCTAATCTAATCCCATACGCCAGCACCTGGCCCATATCCCTCTAAACCCTTCCTATTCATGTACCCATCCAGATGCCTTTTAAATGTTGTAATTGTTCCAGCCTCCACCACTTCCTTTAGCAGCTCATTCCAGATGCACACCACCCTCTACGTGAAAAAGTTGCCCCTTAGGACCCTTTTAACATTTTCCCCTCTCACCCTCACGTTATACCCTCTAGCTCTGGACTCTCCCACCCCAGGGAAAAGACCGTGCCCATTTATCATATTCATGGCCCTCATGATTTTACAAACCTCTATAAGGTGGCCCCTCAGCCTCATCTTGGAAGAGGAAGAAATGGAAGACCAAAAGGTCTGTTTGATGAGGAAGGAAATGACGATGATCATTACATGGATCAGGACATCATATGGGGAAGGCAGGGATGTGGTGACAGAAGATAGACAGGCCCATTAAACGATTATTACTGAGGTGGGCTTCAGATAATAGTTTACTTAGCTGTCCTTTTTATTAAATTTGTTCACTGGGAGTTTGTTCCTTCCTTTTGGTACATTGATCATTACATTAGTATGTTACGGATTTGTCTGTTTCGAATAAGCGTGCTTTCTTTCATTTTACTATGCTGTTTGTGTGATCCCTGAAAAGCATCAAACTGAATGTAAAAAATCTAGGCTTTGTGCTAAATGGCCAGAACTACGTAGGCACAACACTTAACAATCCTTTGACCATGGGCTCCTGGAGAGAAGCATGGTTATCAGCTTTGCCTCGAACAAGCCCCAGTGGACAGGTCCACGCCCCCCTACAACCCACCCTCCCATCCTGGCACCTTCCCCTGCCACCCCAAGAATTGCAAAACCTGCGCCCACACCTCCTCCCTCACCTCCATCCAAGGCCCTAAAGAAGCCTTCCACATCCATCAAAGTTCTACCTGCACATCGATTAATATCATTTATTGTATCCGTTGCTTCCGATGCGGTCTCCTCTACATTGGGGAGACTGGATGCCTCCTAGCAGAGCGCTTTAGGGAACATCTCCGGGACACCTGCACCAATCAACCACACCGCCTCGTGGCCCAACATTTCAACTCCCCCTCCCACTCAGCTGAGGACATGGAGGTCCTGGGCCTCCTTCACCGCCGCTCCCTCACCAGCACACGCTTGGAGGAAGAATGTCTCATCTTCCGCCTCCAAACATTTCAATCCCAGGGCATCAATGTGGACTTCAACAGTTTCCTCATTTCCCCTTCCTCCACCTCACTCCAAACTTCCAGCTCAGCGCTGTCCCCATGACTTGTCTGGACTTGTCCGACCTGCCTATCTTCTTTTCCACCTATCCACTCCACCCTCCTCCTGACCTATCACCTCCATCCCTTCCCCCTCTCACCTATTGTACTCTACACTATTTTCTTCCCCCCACCCCCTCTAGCTTATCTCTCCACGCTTCAGGCTCTTTGTCTTTATTCCTGATGAGGGGCTTTTGCCCGAAACATCAATTTTACTGCTTCTCGGAAGCTGCCTGAACTGCTGTGCTCTTCCAGCACCACTAATCCAGAATCTGGTTTCCAGCATTTGCAGTCATTGTTTTTACCTGTTTGTACCTTGAAAGCAACTTGCTGTCTCACTTTAGCTTGGGTGCTCACATTCCATCAAAGAGCCTCTAGAGTTTGGAAGCAGACTATTTGACTTAAAGAGTCCACACTGACCCTCCAACGAGCAGCCCACTCAGGCCCATATGCTGGTGCTGTCCCTGCAACCCTGTATCCCCTGCTCAATCCACTTAGCCTGCTCACCTACCCTGGACATTATGGGGCATTTTTTAAAAAAATTGGATTACTTACAGTATAGAAACAGGCCCTTTAGCCCAACAGGTCCACACTGACCGTCCAAAGAGTAACCACCCAGACCCAATTTAGCATGGCCAATATACCTAACCTGCACATCTTTGGACCGTGGGAGGAAACCAGAGCACCCAAAGGAAACTCACGCAGACACAGGGAGAATGTGCAAACTCCACACAGACAGTCACTTGAGGGTGGTATCAAACCTGGATCCCTGGAGCCGTGAACCAACAGTGCTAATCACTGAATCACCGTGCAGTAAATCCCATGCAGCACAGGCAGACTATGCTTCCCTGTGAATTTTATGTTGCAAATGTGTGGCCATCAGGGGAGGGGAAAGAGGTGCAACTTTGGGCTAATGCAATCCTGGAGCATGCTGTGCAATTCTCCTACGTCATGGATTTACTTGTTCCCTCTCCCAACATTCCCGGAGATCTTTCTCATGTATAACTCTGTGGTTGTATTGGTTAAACATGTCCAATGACTCCATTTATGTAGGTCCAGGACAATTCTAATGACTTCCCTTCATCTCCTTGAGACAATGATATCTTTCACACCTCAGTAGCGTATTGCCTACTTCTTCAACTGAAAATGATTTGCTTGGCAACACGGTAGCACAGTGGTTAGCACTGCTGCCTCACAGCGCCAGAGACCTGGGTTCAATTCCCGACTCAGGCAACTGACTGTGTGGAGTTTGCACATTCTCCCCGTGTCTGCGTGGGTTTCCTCCGGGTGCTCCGGTTTCCTCCCACAGTCCAAAGATGTGCAGGTCAGGTGAATTGGCCATGCTAAATTGTCCGTAGTGTTAGGTAATAGGGGTATGGGTGGGTTGCGCTTCGGCGGGTCGGTGTGGACTTGTTGGGCCGAAGGGCCTGTTTCCACACTGTAAGTAATCTAAAAAAAAAGAAATCCCAGACAAGGGAAAGATCTTTGCTTCCTCACCCAGCAGAATCATTTCTCATGTAGATCGTCTCTGTGGGCTGGGCTCATTTTCCCCACTCTCATCTCATTTGACAAGGTCACTGGCCCTCAATCAGTCTCCTGAGCATTGATTACTAACCTGAAAGGAGATTTTTATCCTTACCTTGGTAAGCAGAACAACATTAAGCACACACATTGCTGACAAAAAGAGGCAAGAAAAGTGTGTTGATGAAAGACCAGCATTGCATTTCAGATGTGGGAAGACACTCCACATGCTTCATTCCAGACAGCCATGTCAACAACTCGCAGCAGAGTGAGACTACAGTAACCATGTGTGAAGTGCAAGTGAAGATATATTAGCAGCGGTATAGACTGTAAACATTGGATGAACACCCATGCCAGCCTGCACCACCAAAATAACATTGTGGATGAGAGGTTTAGTGAGCTGGTCACATCACCAATAGGGGTGACTCAGACCTGATTTGGGTGACCACTAGGAAGACAAGCAAGTGTAGGTAGGCACTGTGGGAGACCCCCGTAGCCTTTCAAACAGATAGACTTCATCTTCAGAGATTGTGATGGTGATTTAATTTGAGGTGGAGGTGAGGTGGGAAGCTGTCTACCCTTCATGTGGACTTTGAGGCTGTGGGAAAGAGAAAGAACATGCACAATCCCTTTTTGAATTAATGGGGGCATCCACACTGGCTTCTTGTCAGAATTTTCTTTTCTGTTCATCGAAATACCGTCATGGTCCACCTCTTCCAGCTCTGTGGCCTCCTCTTAAACTGCTGAACATTCAAAATTCTCCAATCCGAGCTCACTCCCTCCATTTGCATGTGATTTTGTCCTGCAGACAGACAAAGAGAAGATTGAACGCCATTGTAGTCAGTCCATGAGAACTGGCTCAGAATGCCTGGTCATGCCAGACCCTGAGCCTGTACAGTAAGCACACTGCCTCCAATATTCGGTAGAATACTCAGAACATGAGGTGACCATCACCCAATCTGTACACATCATTCATGTGGTGATGAGGCTTGCATCCCTTCTGACATACCTCTATACTGACACCGTTAAACTGAGTGAAGATCCTGTGAATGTCAATTTGCTGTGAGTGTCCTTGTTGAGTGAAAGGACATCATTTTTTTCTCTTCCTGCACTGTATCTGGTTTCTTTGGTGAGGCTCATGGCACTGACCAACACTGTAATCTCAGTCCAGGCTGCCTTGGTTTCACTGGATGGCCAACTGTGCCATCTCTGGAGCAAGAGAACCTCCTGCCTTTCCTGAAGGGCCTACAGCAGAATCTCTAGTAAGACCTGGCTGATGTGTGGGGTCAGTTTTTGCTTGCTATGAGAAATCTCTGGGAGGTGACCAAGTCAGGACAAATGATGCTGCAAACTCTCAGTGAGTGACCTTTAAATATGATGTCTGGGCCTTAAAACTGGAAGGTCATAGTGAGAGTGTGAGAACCATCTGCTCAGCCTTGACCCTCTAAGATAGGTGGGTCTTGCTAAAACTATATCAGAGTCGAAGAGTGTGCTGCTGGAAAAGCACAGCTGGTCAGGCAGCATCAGAGGAGCAGGAGAATTAACGTTTCAGGCCTCATTCCTGAGGAAGGTCTTATGCTCAAAACATCATTTCTCCTGCTCCTTGGATGCTGTCTAATCGGCTGTGCCTTTCCAGCACCACACTCTCGACTGTAAAGTACTTGTCAGGATTTAAATGTTATCAATGAGAGCATTTTAAAAAGTATAGTCCACAAACATAATCCATTTCTGTTTTATTTAATCTGATCATGCTTCCTGACATCTGATCAATGTGGACATAGGGTGAGCCAAAATGGTGATTGCAATGGAAAAGGTTAGGAATTGCAAGCAATGGTCAGCAGAGGCAAATGTGAAGGGCTATGCTGGGGGAGGTCTATGTGTGGGTGGAGGAACACTTCTTGTATTTGAGGATGCAAGGGGCCATGGTGGGGAGAGTGGGGCATGAAGTGGTATTATTTGGCATTGACGTACATGAGGGTGAGGGGCTGAAAGGGCTGCAAGGTTTCTTCTTATTTTGTTTTGTTGGAGCTGGAATGAAATCCCAGAGAACTGAGACATGCCCTTTTAACCTAATAGTCTCAGCAGCTGACTCCAAACTCTTCCAGGGTTGGGAGGTCTGATGTCTGTTCACATCCATCCATCTGGAGTAAATCTCCAATAACTTGGATCACTTTCTGATATTGACAGACTGAATGAGTGGATGAAACTGTGGCAGAGAGATTTCAATGTGAACCCATCTCTACTGGTCCTAAGAATGATAGATCCAAATACTTTCTAAATGGTGCGAAGACAGGAGTGGAAGGTGAGCAGAGAGATTTTGATTATCTCTGACAACATCTCAGATTTAATTTCTTCTCTGACTATACCCCGTGAAACATTTTGAAATGTTTTTTTCTCTGTTAAAAGCAACAAATGTTGCTGTTGTAGTGATAGAAAGCAAAAACAATAATGTGATCTCATTTATTTATTTCCTTAAAAACATGTTAAAAGTATCCATAAGTAATGATATGCAACAAGATAATATGTGTCAATCAAGCTAAAATTATGTACTTTTTTGTACTTTTAGTGTAGCAAGACTATGGCTTGATGTGGTGCATTTTGTCCTTTTTTTAATGAAGGAAAATTAAGACTGCTCAAATCCAATAAAGTAAACAGCTTAGAACATAGAACATAGAACATTAAGCGCAGTACAGGCCCTTCGGCCCTCGATGTTGCGCCGACGTGTCATACCAATCTGAAGCCCATCTAACCTACACTATTCCATGTATGTCCATATGCTTGTCCAATGGTGACTTAAATATAGCTAAAGTTGGTGAAACTACTACCGTTGCAGGCAAAGCATTCCATACCCTTACTACTCTCTTAGTAAAGAAACTACCTCTGACATCTGTCCTATATCTATCACCCCTCAATTTAAAGCTATGTCCCCTCGTGCTCGCTGTCACCATACTTAGAAAAAGGCTCTCCCTGTCCACCCTATCTAACCCTCTGATCATCTTACATGTCTCTATTAAGTCACCTCTCAACCTTCTTCTCTCAAATGAAAACAACCTCAAATCCCTCAGCCTTTCCTCGTAAGGCCTTCCCTCCATACCAGGAAACATCCTAGTAAATCTCCTCTGCACCCTTTCCAAAGCTTCCAGATCCTTCTTATAGCGAGGTGACCAGAACTGTACACAATACTCCAAGTGCAGCCACACCAGAGCTTTGTACAGCTGAAGCATAACCTCATGGTTTCGGAACTCGATCCCTCTGTTAATAAAAGCTAAAACACTGTATGCCTTCTTAACAATCCTGTCAACCTGGGTGGCAGCTTTCAAGGATCTGTGTACCTGGACACCGAGATCTCTCTGCTCATCTACACTACCAAGAATCTTACCATTAGCCCAGTACTTTGCATTCCGGTTACTCCGACCAAAGTGAATCACCTCAAACTTGTCCGCATTAATCTCCATTTCCCCCTCTCAGCCCAGCTCTGCAGCTTATCTATATCTTTCTGTAACCTACAACATCCTTCGTCACTATCCACAACTCCACCGACCTTAGTGTCATCTACAAATTTACTAACCCACCCTTCTACGCCCTCATCCAGGTCAACACCGACCTTTCTGGTACACCACTGGTAACGGGACTCCAGGATGAACATTTCCCATCAACCACCACCCTCTGTCTTCTTTCAGCAAGCCAATTACTGATCCAAATTGCTATATCTCCCGCAATCCCATTCTTCCACATTTTGTACAATAGCCTACTGTGGGGAACCTTATCGAACGCCTTGCTGAAATCCATTACACCACATCAACCGGTTTACTCTCATCTACCTGTGTGGTCACTTTCTTAAAGAACTCAATAAGGTTTGTGAGGCATGACCTACCCTTCACAAAACCGTGCTAACTACCCCTAATCAAATTATTCTTTTCTAGATGGTTATAAATCGTATCTCTTATCACCTTTTCCATCACTTTACCAACAACTGGTCTATAATTACCAGGGTTGTCTCTACTCCCCTTCTTGAACAGGGGAACCACATTTGCTATCCTCCAGTCTTCTGGCACTATTCCTGTAGACAATGGCGATTTAAAGATCAATGCCAAAGGCTCGGCAATCTCCTCCCTGGCTTCCCAGAGGATCCTAGAGATAAATCCCATTCAGCCCAGGGGACTTATCCATTTTCACTCTCTGCAGGATTTCTAATACCTCTTCCTTGTGAACCTCAATCACACCTAGTCTAGTAGCCTGTATCTCAGTAATCTCTTCGACATCAATGTCATTTTCTACAGTGAATACTGTCGAAAAATATTCATTAACTGCTTCCCCTATCTCCTCTGACTCCACACACAACTTCCCACTACTAACCTTGATTGGCCCTAATCTTACTCTCGTCATTCTTTCATTCCTTAAATACCTATAGAAAGCCTTAGGGTTATCCCTGATCTATCTGCCAACAACTTCTCATGTCTCCTCCTGGCTCTTCTGAGCTCTCTCTTTATGTCTTTCCTGGCTTGTGAGGTCTTGGGGTCTTTTGTAAAAGTTGGAATAATAGAAGCATGGATGGATCAAACTCCAGGATTTCAGTTTAGCTTTCAATAGCTGTTGGAGTTGTGAAATCTGCTACTTGTCTCTGTCTCTTTGCTATGGCTAAAACCTTGTATTAGACAATCTATGTTACTGACTTTGCCTTTGTCAAGCGTGTGTCTATGGGATGTTACTATATTGGAACAGTTCATGAGTAGTTTATTATTTTGTTAAATATTTTGATAGCTACAATAAAGCCAATTCATTTGTTTTTTATTCTGTCTGCATTTTGACAATAATGTATGCATAAAATGTGGTTTGGTTCAAGCCTGATACTTTGACCAATCAAATTGCATACAGAATGCAGCACATTGCATTTGCCTTTAAAAGAAGCAAAAGTTAGGGTCTAGGCTAGCTCCTTGACATGTTTTGATGGTGTTTGGTCTTGTCCAGAAGAAGAGAAACAAGATACATGCATTTATATATATCAGTAAGATACTCCACCAACTGATCAAATGAGTATCTTTTTATTCATTGATTAACTTCTAAAACATTTTTTATTCATTCATAAGACATGGGCATCCCTGACCAGGCCAATGTTTGTTACCCGTTCCTATTTGCCTAGTGGGTAGTTCAGTGTCAACCACAACATTGGAGTCACACATAGGCCAGACCGAGTAAGGAAGGCAATTTCCTTCCCTAATGGACATTAGATTAGATTAGATTACTTACAGCGTGGAAACAGGCCCTTTGACCCAACAAGTCCAGACCGACCCGCCGAAGCGCGGCCCACGCAGACTCCTTCCCCTGCATTTACCTCTTACCTAACACTACGGGCAATTTAGCATGGCCAATTCACCAAACCTGTGGGAGGAAGCCAGAGCACCCGGAGGAAACCCACGCAGACACAGGGAGAATGTGCAAACTCCACACAGTCAGTCAGCTGAGGCGGGAATTGAACCCAGATCTCTGGCGCTGTGAGGCAGCAGTGCTAACCACTGAGCCACCGTGCCGCCCATTAGTGAACCAGATGGATTTTTACCAATAATTGACATGGTCATCATTAGGAAGAATTGGCCTGCCTGTCTGGCTCACTGATATGGGCAGGCTGTCACTTCTGTGGTCTCTCAATCTGCAATAATCCATGATCCAGGAAAGGGCAGAACATAGGGCAGGGGATTGGTCACAGAAGCCAACCTCCACAGTCCCTGTCTCCTCACAGTGCCCACCTATGCATAATGTTCTGCCTGCTTGTTCTGTTAATTCAGGAAGATGGAAAATATCATCTGTCAATCAAATCCACTGTTGTAGATGAACCAGACATTAATCATAATTAACAATTATGAGACCTTGCTAAATTCAAGCAAACTGCTACATTCACAGTATGGCCCAGAGCAGAGGATGGTGGCGAGAAGTAATTGAGGTTGATTCTGGGAGAAGTCAGCTCAGTCACCACGACTGAGAAAGCATTGCAGAGGACATGGTGCTCAAAGGGAGAAATGGTCATTTTGGGACCGGTCATTTGGGGGAGGGACTGTGAGGCCATAATGCTGCTGTTGAGATCAAAGTGCAAGCTCTGGTGAGCGTCAGGTTTTGCGGAGAAGGGTGAGCAGCATTATGGCATGGCAAGATAATGTCTTTCTTTTTGTTCTCATTTGCTAGATGGTTCATAATGGGGTGAAGTATTATGCTCCTCCAGTGAGATGTGGGAGATCAGGGACAAATGACCCTGACAACAATGTCTACAGGAAATGTGTCCAACTGCAGCTTCTCTCAGACTGCATGGATCCATTGGAGCTCAGTAAGGAACTTACACGAGACAGAATTCTTTGGTGAAAGAAGTTTCAGTGATGTGGTCATTACAAAGAATCAGCCAGGAAGGGCAGGGAGGCAGGTCAGGAGTCCCCTGTGGTTATTCCTCTCTCAAATAAGTATATCATTTCAGACGTTGTTGTGGTCTCTCAGGGAAAAGTCACTGTAGCAGTAGGATCAGTGACACCATAACTGGCTCAGTTATGCAGCAGGGAAGATCGAAGTGTACACCAGCAATAGTGATCAGAGACTGTATAGTCAGGGGAATACAAGAGTGTTTTGGTGACTGCGAGTGAGACTCCAGGATGGTCTGTTGCCTTCCTGGATATCCTTCAAGGATATTTCTGAGTGGGCACAGGACATTCTGAAAAGGGACGATGATCAGCCAGAGATCATGATCAATTTTGGTACTAACTATATAGGCAGAAAGAGAAAAGGTCCAACAAAGGGAGTTCAGGGAATAGGGAGGCAGTTGAAAAGCAGGACGTCTAGGGTTGTAATCTTAGGTTTACTCCAGTGCCATATAATAGTGAGTCCAGCAATAGGACGATAATATAATTGAATGCATGGCTAAAGAGCTGTTATAGGAGGGACCCCTTCAGATATCAAGCAATTGCGATCTCTTCTAGGGCAGAAAGGACTAGAGGGCAGGTTGTATGTAAACTAGAGGCCACTGATTTCCTGGCAGGATGGTTTGCCAGTGCCATTTAGGAGGGTTTAAGCTAATGTGGCAGGGGGTGGGAACAAGTGCAATGAAGAATGATTGAGAAGATAGAGGTTATGTCAGGTAAGTCTAATTGGAAGAACAGGCAAGTCCAGTTTGAGGGATTAGTAGTCTGAAGTGTATTTATTTTAATGCAAGAAGTATAGAAAGAAAGGCAAATGTGTTTAGAGCCTGGATTAATACATGGAACTACAATGTTGTAGCCATTTCAGAAACTTGGTTATGAAAAGGGCAGGACTAACAGCTCAACATTCCAGGGTTTAGATGTTTCAGGCATGATCGAGAGGGATATGAAGGTGGCGGGAAGTTGTGTTACTGAAATGGAGAATGCTACAGCTGCACTAAGAGATGCCATATGGATACAGCCCCGGAATAACGAAGGTACAGTCACTATGAGGTGATTGTACTTTAGGCCTCCCAGGACTAGAGGCAGGTAGAGGATCAAATATGTAAGCAGATCAACGAAACTACAGGGTTATTGTATGTGGTGACTTTAACTTCCCAAATATTGACTGATACATACTTAGTGCCAGGGGCTTAAATGTGACAGAATTAGTTTTGTGTATCCAAGAGGGCTTCTTGAAGCAACTGTGCAGTTCAGCAGGACCATTGTAGATGTTACCTGTGGAAAATCCTATCTGTCAAACTTGTTATGGACCAGACCAGCCACCACCTCCACCCTCCTTCCCCGAAATCTAGTAAGGAGATAGCCTAGACCATTTATATTTATTTAAAGGCAAGTGTAAGGTTCTGTGTTCCAGATGTGATCCCCACTCGGCTTTAATCAAAGCACACTGTTTAACTGCTAAGCATCAGTTATTGCCTTATCGGCTGCATCCCACAAACACACCCTTGATAAGGCAATGTAACAGAACAGTTAAAGCTCTCATGTGCTGTCTCTGTCCAGTTCCGCAGAGCAAAATTCTGGAAGAAATAGTCTGCTTCTTTTTATTTCAAAGAGAAAATCTCTTGTCTAAGACTTTAGCAGCAGAGAATATAAGTATTTAGCTCAGCAGCAGCAGAAACCTTTCCACTAATTGGAAGTAAAGGCAAAAATAAAACCCTTCCTGGCTCTGTGTAAGCCTAGGCCACACCCATTCATGCTTCTTTTGTTTCAATTTTAAAAAATACCTACCAAGAGATATCTCCAAGCTGTTTACCAACTGCTTGTTTGAACGAGACATCCCATCACCACTGCAGAAACACCACTCTGCAAGAGAAAGAGGATATAACACATTTCTCTTAAAGGCACAGTGCAGTCACACATTGTGGCAGAAGGAAATCTCCCCATGATTCCAATTGATAAGGAATTCCTGGCCATCACCAATTCACTTTGTTACTGAGCCAGTTGATGCATATTGTCATTGTGAGTTAATTATGGTTGGGTGGTGATTTGGAACCCAGGCAGCTCTCCAATCCTTTGGAAGGCCACCTCTCAAACTCATTTTGCCAGTGTCCACCCAGAGATGGAGGTAAAGCAATGAATATAGTTCGTCACTATCAGGCATTCTGTTCTCCTCATGATAGAGAAGTGCCTGTTAAAAATACTCCATGACTGGTGGGTGAGAATACAATTTACCATATGCATTAGGAGATTCTAATGCAGATTTCATATTTTTCTTGTCTGAACCAGGCCTGAGGCCAACAAGAAAGCAAAGTGGGCTGTGTTTAAAACCAGCCAAGAGAACAAGTCCAAAAAATTGCTGGCGGTAGGTGAGGAAATTGACATACTGACAGCATGGAATGATGGATATCAAATTCCCCAGCATGAAAAGGAGAGACATTGATCTATTGTTTGAAATCACAATTTTTAAGCAGTTGTTGTTCATAGACTAAGTGGTTGCAACACCAATTGGGCAAGCTGTGAAAATCTTAACAACATTTGGTAACAAGGGGTTACACCGAGTCAATACCTCAGCCTTCTTTGAAGAAGACCAGAAAAATCCAACATTGATTCAGAAAGTCCTAGAAGATGTGCTGCATGTGAGAATCAACTTTAGAATTCATTGCTAAGAATTGATGTCCTACAGGCGAAAGCCAGAAGAATCAATAACTCAGTTTATCAGTAGATGCCATAACAAGCATAATAAATGTGACTTTTCAGTGGTTGAACTGTGGGAGCAGGTAGTCAAGTTAGTGATTGCCTCAGCACTTATTAAAACATTTTAGCAAGTTGTCTCAGAAGAAGAAGGAAGGTCACAGCATTGATTCACTGCTAGCACATGGCAGTAAATACAAAGCCACTGTAACTGGACAGTAACATCTATAAACATTAGATGCAGCAAACTGCAGCCAGGGCTGAGTAAGAAACAAAGCTGTGCAGCAGTGTGATCTATCACATTCACCATGAAGCTGTCTTTCATTTTAAGTGTTGTATAAGGTGTGAGGTATGAATGGACACTAGGTGCACCCATTCAAGAAATCTGCTCCAAAGATGCAGCCAGAGGCTATAACAGGACAACCACCAAACAAAAGACAGCCGATGATGTGTACAAAGGAATGTTCTGCAAGAACACATGCTGATACATGAGGATCAGAGCAAATCAGCCCCGAGTCAAGACCCAGAGTCGGATAACTTTCAACTACAGGATGAACGATCTTTCCACAATGTGAATGTAACACATTGTGCGGACTAAGTCAAAATGTGGAAGCTTCTGCCACAATCAACATCATTTTCCTAAAGAAAACTGGCAAACATTCTTTCAAAACCAAGATTGACACAGGAGTCAATGCAAATATTCTCCAGCCTGAATGCTGAAGTGCATGTACCAGGATCATTGGAACATGATGATACAATCAACAACGCTAAATAAACTGTAAATAATGAGTCACCATTTCCTTGTATTGACACAGTAACAACAGAACGCAGCTATAGTAATTAAACATGGAACCCACAACAATTTTATCTGGTAGACTCACACGGACCAGCAGAGGCAGGACTACCATCATGTACAGCTCTCAACATCATGACAAGCCATGAGAATTTCAAAGTACTCATGATTCCAGAAAGGATAGCACAGTGGTTAGCACTGCCACCTCAAAACATCGCAGACCTGGATTCAATTCCAGCCTTAGGTGACTATCTGAGTATAGCATTTGCACATTCTCCTTGTGTTTGTATTGGTTTCCTCCCACAGTCTAATGATGCTTGGGTTTGGTGGATTGGCTATGCTAAATTGCCATGATGTGCAAGCTGGATTAGCCATGGGCAATACATGGTTAGGGTGGGTCTGATGGAAGGTTGGTATCAGCCACATGGCCTGCTTCCATACTGTAGAGATTCTATCCTATAAAAGTCTGAGAATGCTTGCACTGGGCTGGTCCAGAGACTTTTAACACTTCATGAAGTTTTAAAGGCAATACCGTATTGCGTCTCAGAGAAGGTACAATTCTGTCAATTGGCCCTTTCATAAAATGCACGCAAGAGAGAAATGTTTGCATGAGCTGAATGACATGAACATGATGGTATCACCCTCTGTGTAGATTGCCACACAGGCTATTTTTGGTTTCCTCCTGGATCTAATCAGATAGGCCAAGATGTCTAAACCTCTCCCTGAAGAAATGCCCACACACAAACTTCAAAGACAAAAGGAATTGGATCCTACATTCAAAGGAAATAGATTCTCTCTCAGCTGGATGCCAACTGTGGATATTGGTCAGTACACTTGGCCAAAGAACCTCAGAAAGTGCCTTCCTCCTGAATCCCGTTTCTGGAGACTACCTTCCAGGTTATCCATCAGCCGGGACACATCTCCACATCTTTAGATAGAAATGTGCATGGGCATGTATGTGTTGCTGATGATTTGTGGTAATGGCAAAACTAAAGAAGATCATGATCAGAACTTTCATCACTCATGACAGTGACTCACTCTGAAGAACTTGTTTTCAACAGCAGGATGTACCAGGTGAATGTAAATCAGATCAAATATTGTTGCGCTGTATATTCAGGGTATGGAATTAGTCTTGACTCAGATAATGTCAAAAATATAGGGCAAATGTCCACTCTGCAAGACAAAGAAGACAAACAGATAAGGCTTGGAATTTTCAATGTCTTCGGCACCATGCAATCTGAACTTTTCTGACAAAGCATCATCGTTAAGAAAGCTTCTGAAGAAAGACATGCAATATGTTTGAACTGAGTGTCTCAAATGAGTGTTGTCCATAGAAAACGGCACCCTTCAGTGCTATAACTAGGAGGAAGACAATCCTGGAAGTCTAGCTTCAAAGAAAAGGTTTGGAACATGCATCATACAAGATGGAAAACCAACTGCATTTGGATTCAATGATCTACCACACCCAATTTCCTGGTATAATGAGATTCTGTATGTACCTGCTTGTTAAGTAATTCACCATGGAAACTGATTACAAAGCATTAGAAATAACTTGCTGCAAAACTGTTGACACGGGCACCACACAGCCACTGGTAAAAGTACACTGATATGACTTTGCATCTGCTACAAACCTGGCACTCAGATACACTGAGCAAATAACCAAACCTGAACAAGGTTGCACATGTTCTGTTGTGATTACAAGTTGTCAGTGTGAACATTGAAGTGAAAAATGTGCTCAATATCAAATTATTGCATTTTGGTTGATATAAGTCTGACAAACTTCAATCTGGAAACAGCTAACAATCCACACTGAAGATACAGTGAAACATTATCATTGATGGGTGGTCTGACACAATAAAGTGGTGCCAGACACTCTCAGATACTTTTGGTTCTACAAAGGTAAAATATTTTGGGAAATATCTTCAAAGGAAAAGAAGCACTTGTGCCTAAAGCTCTCCTCCAGGACATATTGTCACAATTTTATCAAGAACATAAGGAAATAAAGACATAAAGCCAACAAGATGACTATCACAATGTGGTTTATTGGCTAGGGATTAATGACAACACAGAAACGTTAGTGAGGATATGTGAGAGATGTCAGAGCCACTAGCCATTATAGAGAAGGTCTGGTCTTTTGTCATGAATGGCAAAAACTTCTTCGTAGTTAAAAAGTATTTCTTCAAATTTCTAATTGTCAGGCAGGTAAAGAATACTTTAGGTGTGTTCATGGAAGACACATTGAGTGCAATAGTCAGTCTGTTCTGTGCCACCTGAAGAAATCATTCCTGAGTTGAGATATAGAGGCAGAGCTTTCAGTGATAAGTGTGCCAAATGAGGCATGAACCACGTGATGCCCTCAAACATTACACATGATCAAATGGTTCCACTGAGTGAGTCATTCACATTGTTAAATCACTCCTTCTGAAATTCAGAACAACAAGCCAGGATCTTTGAATCAATATGTTCTACCTTAGAGCTACACTTCTGGCTATGGGGTGACTATAGCCAGCAGAGACCATATGGAGAAAGCAAGTGCTTATAGCTTTGCCAACACACCAACTATCCAAAATTCTAGAAGGTAACAATGCACTTTCTGGCAAATGAGGAAGGATGAAGATGGTGTGTGACTGGCATGGAACTATCTCAACTGCATATAGAACAAAAGTCAGAGACACATGGCCTGCAATGAGAAAATAGTTACTTGCATGATTTTCCAAAGTGTGTAGTGAGCCACATAATTACAAGAAAAATTGTAGACTTCTCTGGCTATTGGGGTCTTTTTGTGATCTTTAAATTTCCTGTTCATTAACACGTGTGTATCCAGGATGCTAATTGTGATGTGCATGGACTGTGGTTCAAGTGCAGACCTCTCACCTCCAAGTCAGAAAAGGATATTTTATAAATTGTAGTCAGAGGTGAGCGCAATAATGTGTGCTGACTTTCCGGTGGCAGGGTTTGTTGAATTGTTGAAAGTGCTTTTATTTTGGATGAGCCCGTACACTGAAAGGCTATCTGTCCTTTCATATGCACATAACTGATCACACAACACTATTTTGGAGAAAACAAGGAGATTATTCCTGGCATACAGTCTGACATTTATCTGTCAAACAACTTCACAAAACTAGGTTATCTGGTTATTTTCACAGTGTTTTTTGTGGGAGCTTGCTGAGTACAAATTGTTTGCCATGTATTCTGCATTACAATAGTGATAAACTTCAAAAATACTTTATTGGCTGTAATGTGTTTTGGGGCATTCAGCTGTCATAAAAGCTGCTGCTACATAAACGCATGTCTTCCTTTATTTCATTCTCACAGAACTCACAGTAGTATACTGCTAATTACTCTTTCTTACACATAACGGCTAATCTTACGGTTCCTTCAATATCTCTCTCCACTGAACCTGCAATCCCTAAATAATTATCTGGAGTTTGAGATGTATAAAGGATTGTCTGAAAGAATGTATTCTTTGAAAGCAATTTATTCACTTCTGTTATGTTACTAATTAACTGAACAGCAGTGATATGTCTCAAAATAAAACATTAATTGTCAAACATCAGTGGAAAAAAGAGTGGCCCTTTGGGAATTTGACAGGGAATAAGGAAGCAAAAATAAGTAATTTACTAGGATCCACATGAAATATAAAGAAGGGCATTACATCATCCATAGTGAGGGCCTGCACAGGATTACCTGACGCTATGCCTGAGGATGTGGGAGGAAGGGGGCAGGGACACACTTGGCCGAATATAGTCATGGAAGGGGTAGGAGGTGTTCTCTGGTCTGGTTTCAGACAGATGGATAACAACCCAAGCATTCTGCTGTGTAAGTTAGCTGGATGCAAATGAGCAATTCACTGACTGAATTTGTCTCCTTTGGATAATTTCCTCTCTCTACGCAAGGATGTTTGCACTCAGATTGTAATAAGATGTGAGATCATCTGAGAAATGTTAAGCAATTGTCCAGTGTCCCTCATATAGAATTGTTCCACATTCTCTACAACTTGTGTTTTTTGAACCTTATTTATAATGCTCTATATCAAGTAACAGCAATTAGCTGGCTTCCACAAGAGATTAAAAAAAATAGGAAAGTTAAAACATCAACTTTTAAAATTTATTGATTTGATGGATGGGATGACCATTTGCTGGATTTTTATAAGCATCATGAGAAAAACGTCAGGCTAATATTTTGTAGGAGAACCATCTATTTAAACAGACCTTACATATTTAATGTTGACAGTTTAGGTAAGGGTTTGAGCATGGTCAATATGAACCACATTATGCAGTTTGAATTTGCAGTTTTATAAATAAATAATAAATCTGGTTTTGGCAATAAATATATTTCTTAGCTTTATATGCTTTAATATTTAATGAAATAGGCATGAAAGTGTATAAATAGTAAGGAAACAGCTGTAATTTATCCCATATGTTAGTGTGAATGAATAGGAACACTTGAGTGTGACAGCACATTTGCCTTGAAACATTTGCATCAATTTTTTTTACCAACAGTCTTAATAATAATCACTTACAGTTTCCAGTCACACATTTTTTCTCCATAATTTAATTCTTAGCGTTTTACGAGTACCTGTAGTCACTGCTAATTTCAGCTGCCAGTCTGTCAGCCTCTGCAGTGCCACAGCCTGCAGTTTCAAGCCCTGTCATTAATCCTTTTGGCAAGTGGTTAGCAGTGAGCTCTGTTGCAATCCTGCATCAGCTGCACCATCTTGACAGCTTAATTGAACCATTTTGTTAAATCTCATCTGAATGCTTAAATGATAGATGTATATATTTTATATATATGATTTTTACTTGCACATTCTTCAAAACCTCTATAATATATTGACGTCACTTGGCGTTGCTGTCAAATCGGGTATAAGGTGTACAGTCATTACTCCCTTCTTTTTCAAATTAGCGCAGAAATGTGGTCACACTACTGTAGCCAGAATTTGAATTGCTTCAGGCTCATTAGCTCTCAGCAAGCTGTCCAGATGTGCTACGATGCTGTTTTTCTTTTATCATTCAGGCTCGAAAGCAAGCTGTCAGCAACCATTTACCTTTCTCACTCATATGAAAAAGGAAAATGTCAAATTGATGCAACTGATAACACAGATTTTCTTTTGTCATAGGAGACACAGCTACTGAGACTCCATACTCCTGCACAGACTCATAGAATCATACAGCTTTGAAAAAGACCCTTCGGTCCAACTAGTCCCCACCAACCATATTCCCATATTAAACTAGTCCCACTTGCCTGCATTTAACCCATATCTCTCCAAAGTTTTCCTATTCATGTACTCATATAAATGTCTTTTAAATGGAACTGTACTTGCATTCACTACTTCCTCTCGTAGTTCATTCCATATACCAACCACTTTCTGTGTAAAAAGGTTGCCTTTCCTGTCATAGAGTCACAGAGATGTACAGCATGAAAACATACCCTTCAGTCCAACCCATCCATTCCAACCAGATATCCCAACCCAATCTAGTCCCACCTGCCAGCACCCAGATCATATCCCCCCAAACCCTTCCTATTCATATACCCATCCAAATGCCTCCTAAATGTTGCAGTTGTACTAGCCTCCACCACTTCCTCTGGCAGCTCATTCCATACACGTACCACCCTCTGTGTGAAAAGGTTGCCTCTTAGGTCTCTTTTATATCTTTCCCTTCTCACCCGAAACCTATGCCCTCTAGTTCTGGATTCCCCGACCCCAGAGAAAAGACTTTGTCTATTTATCCTATCCACGCCCCTCATAATTTTGTAAACCTCTATAAGGTCATCCCTCAGCCTCCGACGCTTCAGGGAAAAAAGCCCCAGCCTGTTCAGCCTCTCCCTATAGCTCAAATCCTCCAACCCTGGCAACATCCTGTCCTTTTGAAAACTTTCCCTTCTCACCTTAAAGATATGCCCCTCTAGTTTTGAACTTGCCCACCCTAGGGAAACGATCCTTGTTATTCATCTTCTCTGTGCTGCTCATGATTTTGTAAACCTCTAAAAGGTCAAACCGTCATCCTAACCTCCTATACCCCAGCGAAAGATGTCCCAGTCTATCCAGACTAATTTTATAACTCAAACCCTCCATTCCCAGCAACATGCTGGTAAATCTTTTCAAAACCCTGTTCAATTTAATAATATTCTTCCTATAGCAGGGCAACCAGAACTGTACATAGTACTCCAGAAAATGTGTGCATTAAAAAAAAACCCTTTGCATTCATTAAATTATTGGATTTTTGTTGTTGTTTTTGCAAACTGTTCCAATGGCTTAGTATCAAAATTGCCTTCTTGAACACCAAAGCAGCTGATCACCTGTAAGCAGCAACTGAGTTCAAAATGTGACATATAACCATAAGATGAAAAACATTTATTCATCCATAAATTATAGGTTGTCTATTTGTGGGTATCAGTCATTTCAACACTGAGCCAAGTCATAAAGCCAAGTCATAGTTGCTGTTTCAGAGGATGTGGCAGATGCCAGTGAATAATTAAAATAAGCAGAAAATGTGTTAGAACATTCTAATCCTCAGTCTGTTCTATATTGGAATGTTTCCTGCCTCACATATTAGAATGAAATTCTCTTACAAAAGAAATGGAAGAAATCTCTATTCCCTGATTCTCTTTGCTTAGTGTATAATTTCATGTAAACATTCCAAAGGCGTATAATCAAAACAAAAGCTTACATCTTCCTTAACCTCATCTTTATGTTATTAAATGTTAAGCATCTTTTTCTCATTTGTAAGTCCATGTCTACATTGCCCATTCAATTTTGCTAAGCCAACACTATGTCTTGTTGATGATCAAGCAAAATTCCTCAGTCGGCTTCATCCAAAACTGTTTTTGGATCAGCTTATTTGAAAATAAACTGAAATACCTGAGTTTCAAAATTAAATTTTAAGTATAATATTAAAATAAATATTTATGCTGTAATGACACGATTATATTTTGAATAGAAGTATATCTTTAGTTATGAGATGTTATGGAAGAGAATTCAATCAGATCTGTGCATTCTGACACCAAAAGGCTTTGCTGAATTTCACCAGGGTGGCATGATGGTTCAGCAGTTAGTACTGCTGCCTCACGATGCTAGGGACTTGGATTTGATTCCATTCTCAGACAACTCTCTGTGCGGAGTTTGCACATTCTATCTGTATCTGTGTGGGTTCCTTCCAGGTACTCCAATATCTAATAGCCCAAAGATGTGCACAGTAGGTGGATTGGCCGGGGAAATTTGGGGTTACAGGGATAGAGTGAGGTGGGTCTGTGTGGGATGCCCTCCACAGGGTTGGGGTGGACTAGATGGGATCCTATGATTCTATGCATGTTCAATTTCAAGAGTTTTCCTGATATTTCCAAATGACATTGAACTAGTTCGGCGAGTGGAGGGAATTTGGCTGTTGAGGGAAAGTCTTTATGGCAAACAACGCTGCAGAGGAGCAAGTTCCTCTTAGCTGTACATCGTTATGAGTTGGAAATATATCACCATTCTTTTAATGTCGCTGCAAAATCCTGGACCTCTTCCCTAATGTACTAAAACCAAACAGACAGCAGCGCCTCAAGAAGACGTTCAACTCCCATCTTCTCATGGGCAAGGAGGGATAGCCAATAAATTCCAAGAATGCCCAAAACCCATAAATGAATAATAAAAGTATTCCCCATGGAAACATACAGCCCAAGAAGAAGGAAAGATATTCATCTAATTTCACCTTGATTTTCTGCCAATTATTGTATACTGATAACTCGGTGGTTGCTAACTTACCAACAGAAAGAAAATACAGGAGTTTATCACGTGCACATGGTTCTGAACGTATAGCTCCACAGATTATTCAGAAAAGAAATTTTTAAAAAAACGTCCAGTTCTCTATCGCATTTTCTCATGGCCTCAGATCCTTCCAAAACAACTTCTATATTTTTGAAACATAGTCACTATTGTTACATGGGAACATGGCACTCAAGCAACTCGATCCAAGAAACAATGAGGTAATAACTAGATAATCCATTGAACTGATGTTGATTGATACATAAGTGTTGATCAAGATGACAGAGAGAGAGCTACTCTGCACTTCAATATATTACCATGGGTTTTTACAAAGGAAATTTTACCTGTATCATTTGGAAGTTGAATGAATGTCTTGTGTGCCTGAGAGTCTGATCGAAGGAGAGCATTTAAGTGTTCCACTATCTCTGTAAGTGCTCAATTTAATATCAGAGGATGCATCTTATCAAGTACAGAAGACTCCGCGATCTTTAGCCCAATAGTTTTCTGAGTACTTTTATCTGTACTGATAGTAATTGAATTTATTCCCCCTCCCCTTTTATCTCGTTATTTAGTATAAGTGTTGCACATATACTTTGGCATAAGCAATTAGTATAAGTGCTTGAAGTAAGTACAGTATTTGAATTATTGTGAATACTACGAAGACTGATGCAAAGTTTATTTAACTGTTCTGACATTTCCAGGTATCCCATTACTATTTCCTCAGCTTCATTCCCTAAGACTAAGCATTCATTTTGGCTGCTCTCTTTGTTTTTATATATTTAAAGAAGCGCTTACTATTTTCTTTATATTTTTGTTTGTTTACTCTCAAAGTCTATTTTCTTCCTCTTTGGTCATCTTCTGTTAGCTTTTAAAACTTCCCTAACCCTCTCATTTACTCATAATCTTTGATACATTTTATGTATTTTGTTTTCAATTTGGTACAATATTTAGTTTCACTGTTGAACAATGTTTGTCTAATTTCTCTTCCTACGCTCCTTCCCCATTGGATACATCTCTTTTGTGAGTATTAAACCATTTTCTTAAGCACCTACCTTTGTTCACCACATCTGTGCAAGAATATGTACAACAAGTAGTTAGGGGAAGCTAATATAATGTTGCAATTTATTGCAAGCAGAATCTGACACAAAGTTAGGAAAGTTATGCTTCACTTACGCTGGCAATTGAGGAGACTATACCTGGAGTATTGTGTACAATATTTGTCTCCTCATTTAAAGAAAGAATGCAAATGCTTTGCCAGCAGCTCAGGTAATTCAATATTTACCCAATAGTAGCTGACCCATAGTTAACGACCAGCTAATGATGACAAAGGTCATCTGCCTGCTAACAGCCAACTTGGCTCCAAGTAACTGAATAAATTGGGATATGAATATTTGGTAAGGGCCGTTGGACCTCTGGAAAGGATTGGGTTGTTTTTGCTCCACTGGAAAAAGCATCTCAAGCCTGAATAGAGTCAGTTTTGGATGTAGATTTGCTCACGGAGCTGAAAGGTTCATTTTCAGACATTTCATCACCATACTAGGTAACATCATCGGTAAGCCTCCAGATGAAGCACAGGTGGTATGGCTCACTTTCTATTTATGTGTTTAGGTTTCCTTGGGTTGATGATGTCATTTACTGTGGTGATGTCATTCCTGTTCTTTTTATGAGGAAGAGGCAAATGGGATCCAAGTCAATATGTTTGTTGATAGGGTTCCAGTTGGAATGCCATGCTTCTAGGAATTCTCGTGCATGTCTCTACTTGGCTTGTCTTAGGATGAATGTGTTGTCCCATTTGAAATGGTGTCTGTCTCATCTGTATGTAAGAATACCAGTGAGAGTGGGTCATGCCTTTTTGTGGCTAATTAATGTTCATATATCTTGGTGGCTAGTTTTCTGCCTGTTTGTCCAATGTAGTGTTTGTTACAGTTCTTGCAAGGTATTTCATAAATGACATTTGATTTGCTTATTGCCTATATAGGGTCTTTCAAGTTCATTAGCTGCTGTTTTAGAGTGTTGGTGGGTTTGTGGGCTACCATGATGCCAAGGGGGTCTGAGTAGTCTGGCAGAAATTTCTGAGATGTCTTTGATGTAGTAGAGAGTGGCGAGGGTTTCTGGATGTGTTTTGTTGGCTTGTTTGGGTTTGTTGCTGAGAAAACAGTGGACTGTGTTCATTGGGTACCCATTCTTTTTGAATACACAGTATAGATAATTGTCCTCTTCTCTGCATAGTTCCTCTGTGCTGCAGTGTGTGGTGGCTCATTGAAATAATGTTCTAATTCAACTTCTTTTGTGGATGTTGGGATGATTACTTCTGTAGAGGAGAAAGTGAGGACTGCAGATGCTGGAGATCAGAGCTAAAAACGTGTTGCTGGAAATGCACAGTAGGTCAGGCAGCATCCAAGGAACAGGAGATTCGACATTTCAGGCATGAGCCCTTCTTCAGGAATGAGGAAAGTGTGTCCAGCAGGCTAAGCTAAAAGGTAGGGAGGAGGGAATGGGGAGGGGCGGTGGAAATGCAATAGGTGGAAGGAGGTCAAGGTGAGGGAGATAGGCAGGAGTAGGGATGGGGGCGGAAAAGTCAGGAAGAAGATTGCAGGTTAGGAAGACGGTGCTGAGTTTGAGGGATTTGACTGACAAGGTGGGGGAGGGAAATGAGGAAACTGGAGAAATCTGAGTTCATCCCTTGTGGTTGGAGGGTTCCTAGGCGGAATATGAGGCGCTCTTCCTCCAGCCGTTGTGTTGCGATGGTCTGGTGATGGAGGAGTCCAAGGACCTGCATGTCCTTGGTGGAGTGGGAGGGGGAGTTGAAGTGTTGAGCTACGGGGTAGTTGGGTTGGTTGGTCCGGGTGTCCCAGAGGTGTTCCCTGAAACGTTCCACAAGTAGGCGACCTGTCTCTCCAATATAGAGGAGGCCACATCGGGTGCAGCGGATGCAGTAAATGATGTGTGCGGAAGTGCAGGTGAATCTGTGGTGGATATGGAAGGATCCATTGGGGCCTTGGAGATAAGTAAGGGAGGAGGTGTGGGTGCAAGTGTTGCATTTCTTGCGGTTGCAGGGGAAAGTGCCGGGAGTGGAGGTTGGGTCGGTAGGGAGTGTGGACCTGACGAAGGAGTCATGGAGGGAGTGGTCTTTTCGGAACGCTGATAGGCGAGGGGAGGGAAATATATCTCTGATGGTGGGGTCCGTTTGGAGGGGGCGGAAATGACGATGGATGATACAATGTATGTGGAGATTGGTGGGGTGGTAGGTGAGGACCAGTGGGGTTCTGTCCTGGTGGCGATTGGAGGGACAGGGCTCAAGGGCGGAGGAGCGGGAAGCAGTGGAGGGCATTGTCGATCACCTATGGGGGGAAAATTGAGGTCTTTGAAGAAGGACGCCATGTGGGTTGTACGGTATTAGAACTGGTCCTCCTGGGAGCAGATGCGGCAGAAACGAAGGAATTGGGAGTATGGGATGGCGTTTTTATAGGGGGCCGGGTGGGAGGAGGTGTAGTCTAGGTAGCTGTGGGAGTCGGTCAGTTTATAGTAAATGTCCATGTTGATTTAGTCACCCGATTGCTTCTGTAGTTCAGTATTTGTTCTGCATGTGTTATTTTCCTGAAGATGCTGGTTTGAAGTTCCCCATTGACTGTTTGTTCTATTGTGACATCTAGAAATGGCAGTTTGTTGATGGTTTCTGCTTCTTTAGTGAATTTTATGCCAGTATGGATATTATTAATGGTCTTGAATGTTTGTTGTAATTTGTTTCATTTAGTGATGACAAAGGTGTCATCCACGTAGTAGACCCAAAGTTTGGGCTGGATGATTGGCAGAGCTGTTTGTTCTAGTCTCTGCATTACTGCCTCTGCTAAGAACCTTGACATTGGAGATCCCATGGGTGTTCCATTGGTTTCCCTGTAAGTCGAAGGTGAAGTGTGTAGTAAGGCATAGGTCCATAGCTTGACGATATTGTCCTTGCTGAATGAAGTTAGGGTTCTTCTAATAGTGTAGTCAGTGTTTCCTTGGCCAAGTTGATGTTAATGGATATGAACAGGGCTGCTACATCAAAGGAGACCACTTCTATCTCAGTGTATTTGATGGTCTTCAGGAATTCTTGGGTGGAGTGGATGGAGTTGTGTGAGTCTTCTACTAAGTGTTTTAGTCTTTGGTGTCACTCCTTGGCCAATCTGTAAGTTGATGTTACGAGTAGCAAGACTAGGGGTCTGAGGGGGGGCTCCTGGTTTCTGAATTTTGGGTAATCTGTAGAAGCGTGGTGTGTTGGGTCAGTTTAGTTTCATTTTTTGCAAGTCAGAGTTATTTATCACTCCAGATTTCTGAGGTTTTTTGAGTATGGCTATGATTTGGTTCTCTAGTTTTGGGTTGGGTCTATCGCCACTTGTTGGTGAGTGTTGGTATCTGCATGTAATGCGTTCACTTTCTGAATGTAGTCTCTTTGATTTAAAATGACTGTCAAGAGTCCTTTGTCTGCAGGTAGAATAATAATGTTGTTATCATTTTTTTCATCTTTCTAGTGCTTTCCTTTCTTGTTTATTGAGTGTGTTTCTTCCTTTTTCCTGCTTAATGTTGGTGTGACTGTCTGTCTGATGGTTTGCTGTGTTTCTTCTGTGAGTTGGTTGTCTTTTGGTGTTGTTTCTAATACTGAGAAGAATTTTTTTTGTCCACATCCTGGAAGTTGTAATTTAATCCTCTTACTAAGAGAGCTTCTTTAGTGTCTATTAAGAGTCAGTCAGATAAATTTTTTATCCATGCTTCTATGTTGCCTGTGTTGTTATTTTGTGTAAGTTTGTCTAATTTTTATCTACAGGTCTGGTTTTTTCATTGTCTGTGTTTGTTGCTGTCTAACATCTATGGCTTGTTGTACTGTGACTGTCCATTCATGGTCTGTTGCATTAGTGAGTAAAGATTTTTGGCACAGAATTTCCCGGTTGTATTTATGGACTCTGTTCTGGACATCATTAATCATTTCTCAAAACATTCTGTGGTCATTTTGCTCTGCTATTCGTTTGGTTAGTGGGTGTTAAGGAGAGGTTTGTATTTAAAATGTTTATGTAGTACCTGTTTCCTTAGGAATTTGTGCAGAAAGTAGAACTTGTTCACGGGTTTGTTTGTTGTCTTTATAGGGTCTTTCAAGTTCATTAGCTTCTGTTTTAGTGTGATGGTGGGCTACTATGATGCCAAGCGATCGAGTAATCTGGCAGCCATTTCCGAGATGTCTCTGATGCAGGGAGAGCAGCTTGGATTTCTGGATGTGTTTTGTCGGCTTGTTGGGTTTTGTTGCTGAGAAATCAGTAGACTGTGTTTGTTGGGTACCTGTTCTTTTTGAATACGCTATATGGGTGATTTCCCTCTGCTCTTCATAGTTCCTTGGTGCTGCACTGTGTGGTTGCTCATTGAAATAATGTTCTAATGCAGCTTCGTTTGTAAATATTGGGATGATTGCTTCTGTAGTTCAGTATTTGGTCTGTATGTGCTGTTTTCCTGTAGACACTGGTTTGAAGTTTCCCATTGACTGTTCGGTCTACTACGACATCTAGGAAGGGTAGTTTGTTGTTGTCTTCCTCCTCTTTTGTGAATTTATTATTGATAGCCTTGAAGGTTTCCTCTAATTTGTTTCATTTAGTGATGACCAAGGTGTCATCCATGTAGTGGACCCAAAGTTTGGGTTGGATGGTTGGCAGAACTGTTTGTTCAAGTCTCTGCATTACTGCCTCTGCTAAGAACCCTGATATCAGAGATCCCATGGTTTGTCTGTAGATTTTGCTGTTAAAGGTGAAGTGTCTGGGAAAGCATAGGTCCACTAACTTGATGATACTGTCCTTGCTGATGAAGTTAGTGGTGCTTGATGTATGTGTCTTTGATTCTCCTAATAGTGTAGTCAGTATTTCCTTGGCCAGATTGATGTTGATGGATGTGAACAGGGCTGCTACATCAAAGCTACACCAGTGCTACACCATTATTTCATTCTCTTCTATCTTGGTGTTTTTTATGGTCTTTAGGAATTCTTGAATTCTGTATATTACTTACACAGTATATTCATAAAGAATGGGTAACCAATGAACCAATTTCTGAGCAACATACCCAAACAAGCAGACAAAACACATCCAGAAACCCTTGCCACTCTCCCCTACATCAATGACATCTCAGAAATGACTGCCAGACTTCTCAGACCTCTTGGCATCATGGTAGCCCACCAACACGCTAAAACAGCAGCTAATGAACTTGAAAGATCCTATACAGACAAAAAGCAATACTACTGTCATTTACAAAATACCTTGCAAGAACTGTAACAAACACGACATTGGACAAACAGGCAGACAACTAGCTGCCAGGAGACATGAACATCAAGTAGCCACAAAAAGACATGACACTGTCACTCGTGTCCTTACATACAGATGAGGAAGGACGCCATTCCAAATGGGACAATACATCCATCCTCAGACAAGCCATACTGAGATGCATACGAGAATTCCTAGAAGCATGGAATTCCAACTGGAACTCTATCAACAAACACATTGACTTGGATCCCATTTACCACCCCTGAGATAAATAACAGGAAATGACATCACCACAGGAAATGACATCACCAACTCAAGGAAATCTAAACACATAAATAGAGAACGAGCCATACCACCAGTGCTTCATTCGGAGGCTCACTGATGGTTTTACTAGTATGGTCACAAAACACCTGAAAACGAACCTTTCAGCTCAACGAGCAAACCTACATCCATAACCTCAAACTGAGCTGCTCATTTTCTTAAAACTTGCTAATTATCTTAGTTTATTTGCCCTTTCCATTTGTTGTATGCTGTGACTTTTAATTGATCTGTCAATTTACAAGTGGAAACCGGTCAACATGTGCATCCTGTAAACAAGTGAATATGCTTGGATAAGGAATTTGTGAAGAATTGTTTAGATCAACACAAGAATCATCTCAGCTAACCCTGTGGACAGGGACCACTGAACCACTTTCACTGTCTTTCCCTCTGCCATAACACAATTTTATTCCCCTATTTGTGTCTTTATGGATCTGTAGGTGGGGGTGGCAGACCTATAAGATAGTAAGAATTTTAGCCAATAGAGTTATGTCTCAATGTTTCATATTTGTTTTTCTGTACTTTCAATTCATGCCCCAAACCCCTCTAAGCTCTCTGTGTTAAACAATTTGGCAATTTAGCAGCAAAACCTGAGCGTGTTTGACAAAGTGCTGACTTTACAATTCGTTCAGAACAATTGATGCTGCTCATTAAGTTCTTAATGCACAATGTCATGACTCCTCAAATAGTTTCTCTATTTAAAAGTTGATATTTTAAGGAATATAAATAAAATATCCAACTGTTCTAATTTGTATCCTATTTTTCTTATATGAAATATAGTACTTATTCAATGATGACACCATTTAGTCAACTTCAACCACACCTGATATTTAAGATTTCACCGTAGAGGGTCAATGAATTTTTTATTATCATCCATTTAGATCCTTCAACTTTGCATGGTATTTTTCATCATGTACCATACATTTATAATGGTTTTACTTTTATTAATATTCAAAGTGATTTCTATAATGTAGTTACTTTTCAAGTATATTGCTCGTAAATTTAATGGTTTTTTTAAAATGTTCTGAGTAGGTTATGTTTGTTCTATCTTCTTTTTCACCAGGTCAAATCCTTGATTATTTAAGGGTTGCTAAGCCATTTCTTATGCTACGACTTTGTTCTGGAGCAAGCTGAGGAGACATGTCCCAATTTCACCTCAGCTGGAATGGAAAATGAACTCTGCGAAGTTGGCGTTATTTTCAACCACACTCTTGACATTTAACCAACTGAACTAACAACTATGTTGATGACAGTGTCTCTGGGGTAGAGTGAATTATAATATATCATCAATTTTATTCTGTACTTCAGAGTTTGAAGTTTTCATAACCTTCGTTCATTTGAGTGTCTTAAGTCCAGACACTTGTCAGTTTTTTTGGATGCTCCAACCATCTTACATTAAAGGCAGATGCAGAAATTCTTGACCAATTTCACTCCTTATTTAGCTCACAGTCTAATTACTTTGCCAACAAGTGCATTTCGTGCACATGCTCTTTCAAAAAAACAAGCTCTTTTCTCTCTACAGATGCTGCCAGACGTGCTATGTTTCTTCAGCAATTTCTGTTTGAACAATCTTTTTCTGAGATGGTATATGTTGAAATTATTTTCAATAAATAAACTACATTATGTGCAGTAAATCAAAACATGTAAACTCACCAGACTCGGTGACAAATTGACACATATTCGACTAGATTCTAGACTTTTACACACAAGCACACAGCAGTCATTTGATTCATAAAACTATAAGCCATAAGAACAGAAGAAGGCCATTGAATCTGTTCTGCTTTTCAATGTGATCCTGGCTGAACTGATAACCCCCAACTTCATTTTCCTGCATTTACCCATAACTCTTGATTCTTTAACTGATTAAAAATCTGGGAGAAAGTGAAGACTGCAGATGGTGGGGGAGGGCAAAGTCGAGAGTATGGTGCTGGATAAACACAGCATGTCAGGCAGCATCTGAGGAGCAGGAGATTTGACATTTCGGGCATAAGCTCTTCAGGAATGAGTCTTGTAGGCCAGGGAGCTGAGAAATAAATGGGAAACGGGTGGGGCTGGGGGTGGGGGGGTTGGGGGGAAGGTCACTGGGAATTTGGTAGGTAGATGAAGGTGGGTGGAAAAGGTGATAGGTCAGAGAGGAGGGTCGTGTCGATAGGTGGGAAGGAAGATGGACAGATCAAGAGGGCGGTGCTGTGGTGGAACCTTGCAATTGGAATAAGGTGGGAGGAGGGAAAATGAGGAAACTGGTGAAATCCACATTTAGCCGACGTGGTTGTAGTGTTTCAAAACAGAAGATGAGGTGTTCTTCCTCCAGGCGTCAGATGGTTAGGGTTTGGTGATGGGAAGAGGCCCAAGACATGCATGACCTTGGTGAATGGGAGGGCTAGTTAAAGTGTTTGGCCACAGAGCGGTGGGGTTGGTTGGTGTGGATGTAATGATGTAGAGAAGACCTCTTTGGGTGCTATGGATCCAGCAGATGATGTGTGTGGAAGTACAGGTAAATTTCTGTCGGATGTGGAAGGATCCTTTGGGGCCTTGGACAGAGGTGAGGGGAGTGGTGTGGGGGCAGGTTTTGCACTTCTTGCATTGGCCAGGGAGGGTGCTGGGAGTAGGATGTGGGAGGGTGGGGAGCGTGGATCTGACAAGGGAGCCACAGAAGGAATGGTCTCTCCAAAATGCAGAAAAGGGTGGGGAGGGAAATATATCCCTTGTGGTGGGGTCTGTTTGCAGATGGCAGAAGTGGCAGAGGATGATGCAATATATCTGGAGACTTCCCACCTCCATTTGGGACACCACCTATGCCCTTCACCTCCTCCAAAATTTTCATTTCCCTGGCCCCCAACGCCTCATCTTCACCATGGACATCCAGTCCCTGTACACATCAATCTGCCATAACAAAGCTTCCAAGCCCTCTGTTTCTTCCTGTCATGCCGACCCAATGGGTACCCTTGCTCTGACACTCATTTGCTTGGCTGAACTGGCCATCACCCTCATCAACATCTTCCAATCCTCCCACTTCCTCCAAACCAAAGGGGTAGCCATGGACACCTGCATGGGTCCCAGCTCTGCCTGCCTTCTCATCAGGTAAGTGGAACAGTCCATCTTCAGCATCTACACCAGCGCCATTTCCCGTCTTTTCCACCACTGCATCGATGACTGTATCAGCGCTACCTTGTGCTACCATAAGGAGATTGGACAGTTCATCAAATTCACCAACACATTGCACCCCAGCCTTAAGTTCACCTGGACCATCTCTGACACCTCCCTCCCTTCCTGTACCTCTCGATCTCCATCTCTGGCAACCAACTAACTCCACGGACATCTACTACAAATCCACCGACTCCCACAGCAACCTGGACTACACCTTGTCCCACTCTGTCTCCTGTAAAAACACCATCTCTTATTTCCAATTCCTTCGCCTTCTCTGCATCTGCTCCCAGGATGACAAATTCTGCCATAGAATATTTCAGAGGGCCTCCTTCTTCAAAGACCACAATTTCCCATCCCACATGGTTGACGATGCCCTCCAGTGCATCTCCTCCACTTTCAGTACCTCCGCCCTTGAATCCCATCTCCCAACCGCAACAAGGACAGAAACCCCCATTCTCATCTTCCACCTCACTAACCTCTGCCACTTCCACTATGTACAAACCTACCCCCCTCCCCCCCAGGGGTATTTCCCTCCCCACCCAAATCAGTGTTCTGGAGGTACCATTCCCTCCACAACTCCCTTGTCAGATCCACAGCCCCCGCCACCCCACCAACCAGCCCACACACTCCACTCTCAGCACCTTCCCCTGCCAATGCAGGATCTGCAAAAACTGCACCCACATCTCCTCCCTCACCTCCCTGCAAGGCCTCAAAGGTTCCTTCTATATCTGACAGATATTTACCTGTATGTCCAAGCATGTCATCTCCTGTATCTGTTGCACCTGATGTGGTCTCTTCGGTATTGGGGAGACAGGATGCCAACTTGTGAATCATTTCAGAGAACATCTCTGAGACACCCACACAAACCAATCCCACCTCCCCTAGGCTGAACATTTTAACTCCCCCTCTCACTCCACCAAGGACGTGCAAATCCTCGGCCTCTTCCATTGCCAAATCCTAACCATCCAACACCTGGAATAAGAACACCTCATCTTCTGCCTTGGGATCCTGCAACCACATGGGCTCAATGTGGATTTCACAAGTTTCCTCATTTCTCCTCCCTGCACCTCATCCCAGACCCAAGCTTCCACCTCGGCACCACCCTCTTGACTTGTCCATCTTCCTTCCCATCTAACCGCTCCACCCTTTTCTCCGACCTATCACCTTCACCCTCACCTTCATCCACCTTTCCCCCACCACCACGCCCTCCCATTTATCTCCCAGACCCCCGATGGACAAGCCTCATTCCTGATGAAGGATCTATGCCCGAAATATCGATTCTCCTGCTCCTCGGATGCTACTTGACCTGCTGTGCTTTTCCAGTGCCACACTGTCAACTCTGATTAAAAATTTGTCTGACAAATGGACTGTCACTGGTGGAGGTGTTACCTTGGAGAATGCAGCCATTAATATTGATTGACAGTTAACAGTCAGGCTTCATTTAAATTTTAAAACAGGCAATTGGTGTTGCTCTAAGAGATGATCCAGCGAGTAACTGTTACCTAATTTGTTGAGTGAAAACAGGCACAGTGCATGTTCTTTCTGTCTGCAAAGAACAAGGTCCTGTGTATTAATGCATATAGCTTCCAACACTTAGGCGTGCATGACATTGCTAGCCCAACTGATAATCCTAAATTGGTTGGAAGAAAGTGAGGACTGCAGGTGCCAGAGTTCAGAGTCAAAAAGTATGATGTTTGAAAAGCACAGCAGGTCAGGTAGCAACCTAAGAGTAGGAGAGTCAACGTTTCGAGCATAAGCCCTTCATCCTAAATTGGTTGTCGGCATAATTCCTCATGCTTACAAGATAATCAGCAAACGTCATCCAATTGCAGAATCATACTTAATACTGCCACATGTGTTGCACATTTTGCAAACATAAATCATTTGGTTATAATCCAAGCTTGTTTTTTCTTTCGTAAACTGCCAATGGGATATGCTTGTTGATAAAATCCACAAGTTTTTGGGACATAAGAAGCTACATACTGCCATCACACCAGCACTGAAATCAATTTATTATGTTATTTAATGGGCTAATGTTTTTTGTGATGAACATTTCCCAAATTCACAGAAGTGGTAGGCAATGAAGGCGGCCATTCAGCCCATAGTGTTTGTATTGGCTGCACTTGCTCTCATGTGTTTGCTGCATTGTAGCTTAAGACAGTTAGCTTCATCTGCTTCACAAATGTTTGAAATACCTTATCCTTCCAGGGGTAATCTGAGATAGATTGAGCATTTTGTTCTCTACCACTGAACACAATATTGGTGCACTCAGTCATCCACCCTATACCAAAGCCTGGCATCTTAGTGTTAGTACCACTGCTTCACAGCACCAGGGACTGTGTTCAATTCCACTCTTGGGCAACTGTCTGTGTGGCTTTTGCACATTCTCCCCATGTCTGCATGGACTTCCTCTGGGTTCTCCAGTCTCCTTCCACAGTCCAAAGATGTGCGAGTTAGGTGGATTGACCATGGAAAATGCAGGCTTACAGAGATTGGATAGGGGGAGTGGGTGCTCTTTGGAGGGGTGGTGTTGACTTGATGGGCTGAATAGCCTGATTCCGCACAATAGGGGTTCTATGATTTCTGGCCATGAATAATGAATGAGCGAGGAAGTTACTGAGCTGAGGAAGTAACACGGTGAATGATATAGCAGGCAACTGTGAACTGCATAAGTTAAAGAATATCTATTTGCAGCACCTAATGCATCCAGGGATGCATGAGGTTCACATTACTGCAACTGCTGTAAATGTAATATGTCCTACTGTAATTGAAAGGGACTGTGCTACAATGCAAATTTATCACAAAGTGAACATAATCAACTATTCCTGTATTTTTAAAATCCACTTGTGGGACATCAGTGTCATTGGCCGGCCAGCATTTATTGTCTATCTCTTGTTGCCCTTTGTGGGGAGCTGCGTTCTTGAACCAGTGCCTGATTGCCAGTAGTGTAGGGTATCTCTTACAATGACCACTGCCCAGAATGCATCGGTAAAATTTAGGAAATCTAACGCCCGCAACTGCCTAGAACTATTTTTGAGTTCAGTTGTAATTAGCCATGATGACACCTTGCAGTATGAATTCTAAGTTACTCATAGCATCAGTGAGCACCTTCAATAGATGTTGTTTCCATTAGAGCAAACTTAAAAGAAAATGTATTTCAGTACATAATTTGAAACATTTGAGTAACATTTCATTCAGTCATTTCAGTATTTCAGCATCCAGTCCATTGTGCCTGAGCTGATTCTCTGAAAGGGAATTCATGCCTAATCACACAATCCTGCCCTTGTCTGTATTCAGACTTCCCTCATTCTGAAGGCCCTGGAAGCAAAAGGGGCATTGGGAGTGAGGCTTAGTTCCCTCCTCCTGTTCCTGGTTGCCTGTTCCTTTCTTGCATTGACATTGTTGTTGAGCACCAATGGCTAGAGCCATAGTGTGTGCATACTGAGCAGACACTGAGTGAACTGGACCTGAATCTCTATGGTGATTGCCAACCTCTCCGTTGAAATATCATGCACTTGGAGCCAGCTTGGCATTCATAACATTGGTGAATTGATCCAGCCTTCGATCCAGTTTGCTGACTGCCTCTGACAAATCGGCCTGTTGTTCCTGTGCCTGTCATGAATTTTGTTAAGCTCACTAATGTCCAAGATCATGGAGGTTGTCTTCCACGTGGGGCTGAGCACATGTCTGGTCTCCAGCGCTCCACTGACAGTCAGAGATATGACGTATTTTTTCCTCGGCCAACTACACAGACTGGCAGTGATGTACTTATGTGATATGCTTCTGAGTCTAACCTAGAGAGGGAAGTCCATAATGTAAAAGTCTCTGAGCTGATAGTGGGTGCAGGTGAAGGAATTGCCTCTGAATACTTCGAGAATTCAATGGTTTTCAGTTCAGCAGTGGAGGGTCTCTGAGTTTCTCTGGTGCTGACCTCTTTGTGTTCCTGGCCTCAAGTTCCCTGCAAGCCACTCACAATCCTGACTTGGAAATATATTGCCATTGTTTCACTGTCGCTGGGTCAATATCCTGGAATTCCCTCACTAATGGCATTGTGGGTCAACCCACAGCAGGTGGACTGCAGCGGTTCAAGACGGCAGCTTACCACCACCTTCTCAAGGGCAAGTAGCACAGGCAATAGATGGTGGCCAGCCCGCGACACCCACATCTCACAAGTGATTAACAAAACATTAGAAGTTGTGTCATGAAGCACTGCATGGCAATCCTCAATGGAGGACTGTCTATGTTTACCATCATGAGATATATGGTGACCAGCTGAGAAAGTGGAGAAAGAGAAGACAGGAGACAATAGAAACTGAACCTCTCCAGCTGGGATCACCATCACTAGACTGAAATACCAGCTAATGCCACACAAATTCTTCATTCACTGAGAATCATACACTCATATTTCCCCTGTCACTGACCACCAAAGCAATACACCAAGGCAAAATTTAAGGCTACCAAAAAATGAACATTCTGAACAAAATTAAAAAATCTCACTATGCCATAATGTATCCAATCTCAGGTAATTGTCCATATGCATCTGATTTATGAATTTCTTCCATGTGCCTATGCCTGTTCTCATGTGCTTACACTGAGCTGTACCAGTGACTCCAGTTTAGCTAGTGAAAGACTGCTGACTACCAATGGAATATGGTAGCATTGGCCGTGAAGGACAATGTCTAACAGATCTGAGCTGAAAAGGCCTAGCTTCACTGTATGTCACTTGACTGCACTGTCGCAGTGGGAGCAGTGGCAATGTGAACGGTTATACTAGAAAACACTCGAAATACACAACAGGATGGACAACATCTGGGGAGAGAAGTGAAACACTAACATCAAGCAGCACGGTGGCTCAGTGGTTAGCACTGTTGCCTCACAGCACCAGGTACCTGGGTTCGACTTCAGCCTTGGGTGACTGTCTGTGTGGAGTTTGAGCATTCTCCCTGTATGTGCGTGAGGGTGCTCCGGTTTCTCCACACAAACCTAAGATTCACAGGTTAGATGGATTGGCCATGCTAAATTGCCCATAGTGTTCAGGGATGTGTAGGATAGGTACATTAGTCAGGGATAAATGTAAAGTAATGGGGAATGGGTCTGGGTGGATTATTCTTCAGAGGGTTGGTGTGGAGTTGTTGGGCCAAATGGCCTGTTTCCACACTGTAGGGATTCTATGAACTTGTTTGTTTTTCTCTGTGCAGTAGCTGCCTAACTGTCTGATTACACCGAACATTTTCTGCTTTTCTTTCCAGCAGTATTTTGTTATTGTGTTCTTGTAGTTGTCACAGCTGGCTGGCTGGAATACAAACAGGGCATTTGCAGAGTGACCGTGATGGGAGGACGAATGCTGTTAACCCGAGGATCACTTTCAGGTCATCACTTGACAACATACAAGCAGCACGTGCCTGTCCTGGGAGGCCAGAGGTCTGTGCATGAGCTGTCAGTGTTTGATTCACCCCACAAGACCATTTCCAATAGTCCAGTACAAGTCATGTTACGTCACTACCGACAGCCCTGAGGTAAACATGAAATGGGGATAACATCGAGATGAGTTCACTTCAAGCGAGCAGCAGCTAACAGAAGTCCTGTGAAGCTGGAAGTAACAATCCTGCTCCAACTGGCTCCATGTGACTAAGAACAAATCAACATTACTTTTTTGGAAGCTACATTCTAGGCAGTAAGCAAAAAACAGAAAATCATAGCAAAGACCTGAGGATTCACAAATAGCTCCATTCCCTGAAGGGACCTCAGCTGTAGACTTTGTTATTAGATGCAAGGACCTGATACCTCTTTGAGAGGTAGCCACAGCAGAGCATTTTAAAGGTTCCCTGGTTTCTAGGGAAAAGCACACAAAATATGCTTGCCTTTGTTTTTCATCAAAGAAAGGACTCAGTTATTACAAATTACTGCTCAATAAACTATTCTTAGGTAAAGCAGCCACAATCTTTTCACAATCATAAAAGTGTCATCCAAGATGTAAACCAGAAATTCTTGGCTAGTAACAATGGCTAGTAACTTCTGTATTAATTATAATGTTTGTCTTCCATTTCACAAATGTGCAACATTTGCGTAAAATTTTGAATAAATGTCTCACTGTGATTCAGATGTTTCACAAAGTTAATTAATTTGACTGGAAAAAAAATTCTACAGTTATGATTTTTGGCAGCACATATAACCTCTCACTTTATATTTCAAGTCCACTGAGTGCCTTGCATTCCCCTATTCAAATGCTAGAAGTGATGATAATATGTTCCAAATGTGTCAAAAACAGCAAGCACTGATCCTCGATCTCTGCAAGCTGAAGTAAACGGAATTTTAATGCCATTACAGCTGTAACACAAAACAGAAAATAAAAAACAGATTTTTGAAACTCAGTCTTCCTTTTATATACTTTAACCCATGGGCACAACAATTTTATTTTTGGTAACTGGATAATCATTGGCATGACACAAAGATTGAGTTTTAATAATAGGAAAAACCATTACTTTGCTTCCTCCTGCTTTTCCACATTTCAAGCATCTTGCATCTGTCGGCACTTTAATTCTGTGGCTTCAGCTCCATACATAGGGTAATTACGTCAGTCTTCCTGAATTGTATAATGGCAGTTCATAAATTGGACTCTTTTAACCCAGAATAGTAATTTTCCACTTCATGACAAATCATTGCAATAAGTTTCCATATCGGCATCCCATTCGATGATTTTAATGTGTGTTCTTAAATGTACATCATGGTGTCTTTATAATTTTTATTCTTTTTTGTAAGCGTTGCCAACTTCACATCACTGATTACACTGCACTATAAACCCTGTGAATAAACCAGATCTTTACATCACTGATTGTACTGCACTATACCAAACATCATCTCCCAGACCATACAGAACCTCATCACCTCAGGAGATCTCCCACCCACAGCTTCCAACCTCATAGTCCGGGAACCCCGCACTGTCCGGTTCTACCTCCTTCCCAAGATCCACAAGCCTGACCACCTTGGCCAACCCATTGTCTCAGCATGCTCCTGCCCCACTGAACTCATCTCTACCGACCTCAACACTGTCCTATCCCTCCTAGTCCAGGAACTCCTCACATACCTTTGGGACACCACCCACGCCCTCCACCTCCTCCAAGACTTCCGTTTCCCCAGCCCCCAACGCCTCATTTTCACCATGGATATCCAATCCCTCTACACCTCCATCCACCATCACCAGGGCCTCCAAGCCCTCCGCTTTTTCCTCTCCCGACATACCCAATAGTACCCTTCCACTGACACTCTCATTCGTTTGGCCGAATTGGTCCTCAGCCTTAATAATTTCTCCTTTGAATCCTCCTACTTCCTCCAGACCAAAGGGGTAACCATGGGCACATGTATGGGCCCCAGCTATGCCTGTCTCTTTGTTGGCGATGTAGAACAGTCCATCTTCCATAGTTGCATCGGCACCATTCCCCACCTCTTCCTCCGCTACATTGATGACTGCATTGGCGCCATCTCGTGCTCCCGTGAGGAGGTTGAGCAATTCATCAACTTCACCAACACATTCCACCCTGACCTTAAATTTACCTGGACCATCTCTGACACTTCCCTCCCCTTCCTGGACCTCTCCATCTCCATTAATGATGACCGACTTGACACTGACATTTTTTACAAACCTACTGACTCTCACAGCTACCTGGATTACACCTCTTCCCACCCTACCTCTTGCAAAAATGCCATCCCGTATTCCCAATTCCTCCGCCTCTGCCGTATCTGCTCCCAGGAGGACCAGTTCCACCACAGAACACATCAGATGGCCTCCTTCTTTCGAGACCACAATTTCCCTTCCCACGTGGTTAAAGATGCCCTCCAACGCATCTCATCCACATCCCACACCTCCACCCTCAGACCCCGCCCCTCCAACCATAACAAGGACAGAACGCCCCTGGTGCTCACCTTCCACCCTACCAACCTTCGCATAAACCAAATCATCCGCGGACATTTCTGCCACCTCCAAAAATACCCCACCACCAGGAATATACTTCCCTCCCCACCACTTTCCGCCTTCCGCAAAGACTGTTCCCTCCGTGACTACCTGGTGGGGTTCACGCCCCCCTACAACCCACCCTCAAATCCTGCATCTTCCCCTGCCACCGCAGGAACTGCAAAACCTGTGACCACACCTCCTCCCTCACCTCCATCCAAGGCCCTAAAGGAGCCTTCCACATCCATCAAAGTTTTATCTGCACATCAATTAATATCATTTATTGTATCCGTTGCTCCCGATGCGGTCTCCTCTACATTGGGGAGACTGGAACCTCCTAGCAGAGCGCTTTAGGGAACATCTCTGGGACACCTGCACCAATCAACCAAACCACGTTGTGGCCCAACATTTCAACTCCCCCTCCCACGCTGCCGAGGACATGGAGGTCCTAGGCCTCATTCACCGCCGCTCCCTCACTAGCACACGCCTGGAGGAAGAACGTCTCATCTACCGCCTCCGAACACTTCAATCCCAGAGCATCAATGTGGACTTCAACAGTTTCCTCATTTCCTCTTCCCCCACCTCACCCTAGTTCCAAACTTCCAGCTCAGCACTATCCCCATGACTTGTACTATCTGCATATCTTATTTTCCACGTATACGCTCAACCCTCCTCCCGACCTATCACTTTCATCCCATCCCCCACTCACATATTGTACTCTATGCTACTTACTCCCCACCCCAACCCTGCTCTAACTTATCTCTACATGCTTCAGGCTTTCTGCCATTATTTCTGATGAAGGACTTTTGCCTGAAACGTCAATTTTACTGCTCCTCGGATGCTGCCTGAACTGCTGTGCTCTTCCAGCACCACTAAACCAGATACGGCACTACAAGACTTGCGAATAAAACAGATCTTCACATCACTAATTACACCACACTATATACATTGTGAATAAAACAGATCTTTACATCGCTGATTACACTGCATTATAAAACTTGTGAATAAACCAGATTTTTACATCTGTGATAATACTGCACTATAAAAACTTTGAAAAAACCACATCTTTCCATCACTGATTACACTGCACTATAAACCAAGTGAATAAACCAGATTTTTACGTCACTGATAACACCGCACTATAAAGCTTTTGAAAAAACCAAATCTTTACATCGCTGATCATACTGCATTATAAACCCTTTGAAAAAACCATATCATTACATTGCTGATTATACTGCACTACAAACATTTGAAAAAACTAGATCTTTACATCACTGATTACACTGCACTATAAGCCTTGGGAATAAACCAGATAGTAACATCATTGATTGCACTGAATTATAAACCTTGTGAATAAACCAGATCTTTATGTCACTGATTACACTCAACTACAAAACGTGAGAATACACCAGATCTTTACATTACTGATTACACTGCCCTATAAGCCTTGTGAATAAACCAGATCTGTACATCATTGATTACACTGCACTATAAATGTGAGAATAAACCAAATCTTCACATCACTGATTACACTGCACTATAAACCTTGTGAATAAACCAGATCTTTTCATCACTGATTACACTCAACTACAAAACGTGAGAATACACCAGATCATTACATTACTGATTACACTGCCCTATAAGCCTTGTGAATAAACCATATCTGTACATCCCTGATTACTCTGCACTATAAGCCTTGGGAATAAACCAGATCATTACATCACTGATTACATTGCACTATAAATCTTGTGAATAAACCATAGCTATACATCACTGATTAGACTGCACCATAAACTTTGTGAGTAAACCAGATTTTTGCATCACTGATTACACTGCTCTATGAATCTTATGAATAAATCAGATCTTTACATCACTGATTACGCTGCACTGTAAAATTTGTGAATAAACCAGATCACTCCATCACTGATAACGCTGCACTATAAATCTTATGTATAGACCAGATCTTTACATCACTGACTGCACTGAACTATTAAGCTTTTGAAAAAACCAGATCCTTACATCTCTGATTGTACTGCACAATAAACCTTGTGAATAAACCAAATCTTTACTTCACTGATTACACCGCACTGCAAAACCTTGTGAATATACCAGATCGTTACATCACGGATTACCCTGCGTTGTAAACCTTGTGAGTAAACCAGATCTTTACATCACTGATTACACTCAAATACAAAACGTGAGAATACACCAGATCTTTACATTTCTGATTACACTGTATTTTAAAACTTGTGAATAAACCAGATCATTACATCACTGATTACACTGCGGTATAAAACTTTGTGAATAAACCAGATGTTTACATCACTCATTACACTGCACTATAAGTCTTGTGAATAAACGAGATCTTTAGATCACTGATTACATTGCACTATTAACCTTGTGATTAAACCAGATCTGTACATCACTGATTACACTGCATTATAAACTTTGTGAATAAACGAGATCTGTAAATCACTGATTATACGGCGCTATAAACTTTGTGAATAAACCAGATCTTTACATCAAGTATTACACTGCACTATTAACCTTGTGAATAAACCAAAACTTTACATCACTGATTATTTTGCACTATAAACTCTGTGAATAAAACAAATCTCTACATCACTGATTATACTGCACTATAAACCGAGTGAATAAACCAGATCTTAACATCACAGATTACACTGCATTATAAACTTTGTGAATAAACCAGAGCTTTACATCACTGAATATTCTGCACTGCTAAAGCTTGTGAATAAAACAGATCTTTACATCAGTGATTACACTGCACTATAAACTTTGTGAATAAACCAGACCTTTTCATCACTGATTACACTGAACTGTAAATCATATGAATACACCATATCTGTCCATCACTGATTACACTGCACGATAAAACCTGAGAATAAACCACATGTTTAAATCACTGATTACACTGCACTATAAATTTTGTGAATAAACCACATCTTTACATCCCTGATTACACTGCACTGTCAACTTTGTTAATAAAACAGATCTTTACATCACTGATTACACTGTACTGTAAGCCTTGTGAATAAACCAGATCTTTAAATTCCTGATTACACAGCACTATAAAACATGAAAATAAACCAGATCTTTACATCACTGATTACACTGCGCTATAAAACTTTGTGAATAAACGAGATCTTTAGATCACTGCTTACACTGCACTACAAACTTTGTGAATAGACCAGATTTTTACATGACTGATTACACTGTACTATTAACCTTGTGAATAAACCAGATCTTTACATCTCTGATTACACTCCACTATAAACTTTGTGAATACACCAGATCTGTACATCACTGATTACACTGCACTATAAACTTTGGGAATAAACCAGATCTTTTCATCACTGATTACACTGATCTGTAAATCATGTGAATACACCATATCTGTCCATCACTGATTAGGCTGCATGATAAAACCTGGGAATAAACCAGATGTTTAAATCACTGATTACACTGCACTATAAACTTTGTGAATAAACCAGATCTGTACATCACTAATTACACTGCACAATAAACTTTGTGAGTAAACCAGATCACTCCATCACTGATAACGCTGCACTATAAATCTTATGTATAGACCAGATCTTTACATCACTGACTGCACTGAACTATTAAGCTTTTGAAAAAACCAGATCCTTACATCTCTGATTGTACTGCACAATAAACCTTGTGAATAAACCAAATCTTTACTTCACTGATTACACCGCATATTGAACTTTGTGAATATACCAAATCGTTACATCACTGAGTACACTGCACTACAAAACCTTGTGAATCAACCAGATCTTTACATCACTGATTACACTCAACTACAAAACGTAAGAATACACCAGATCATTACATCACAGATTACACTGCCCTATAAGCCTTGTGAATAAACCATATCTGTACATCATTGATTACACTGCACTATAAATGTGAGAATAAACCAGATCTGTACATTACTGCTTACTCTGCACTATAAACCTTGTGAATAAAACAGATCTTTACATCACTGATTACACTGAACCAGTAAGCTTTAGAAAAAACCAAATCCTGACATCACTGATTACACTGTACAATAAACTTTGTGAATAAACCAAATCTTTACAACACTGATGACACTGCACTGCTAAACATTGTGAATAAACCAGAATTCTACATCACGGATTACGCTGCACTGTAAACCTTATGAGTAAACCAGATCTTTACATCACTGATTACACTGCACTATATACTTTGTGAATAAATCTGATCTTTTCATCACTGATAACACTGCACTATAAGCCTTGTGAATAGACCAGATCTTTACATCACTGATTACAAAGCACTATAAAATGTGAGATTAAACTAGGTCCTTACATCACTGATTACACTGCACAATAAAATTTGTGAATTAATTAGATCTTTACATCAGTGATTACACTGCACCATAAACGTTTTGAAAAAAACAGATCTTAACATCACAGATCATACTGTACTGTAAACTTTGTGCATAAACCAAATCTTTACATCACTGATTACAGTGCACCATAAACCATGTGAATAAACCAGATCTTCACATCACTGATTACACTGCACTATAAACAATGTAAGTAAACAAAATCTTTACATCCCTGATTATACTGCACTGCTAAAGCTTGTGAATAAACCAATTATTTACATCATGGCTTACATTGCACTGTAAAACTTGTAAATAAACCAAATCTTTACATCACTGATCAAACTGCACTGCTAAACATTGTGAATAAAACAGATCTTTACATCACTGATTACACTGCACTATAAACTTTGTGAATAAACGAGATATTTACATCACTACTTACTCTGCACTAAAGGCCTTGTGAATAAGCCAGGTCTTTACATCACTGATTACACTGCATGATAAACCATGTGAATAAACCCAATCATTACACCACTGACTGCACTGCACTATAAACCTTGTGAATAAACCAGATCTGTACATCGCTGATTACACTGCACTATAAAACGTACGTGAGAATAAACTAGATCTTCACATCACTGATTGCACTGAACCATTAAGCATAAGATAAAACCAAATCCTGACATCACTGATTACACTGCACGATAAACTTTGTGAATAAACCAAATCTTTACATCACTGATGACACTGCACTGCAAAACCTTGTGAATAAACCAGAACTTTACATCACGGATTACACTCAACTACAAAACCTGAGAATACACCAGACCTTTACATTACAGATTACACTGCCCTATAAGCCTTGTGAATAAACCAGATCTGTACATCACCGATTACACTGCACTATAAACTTTGTGAATAATCCAGATTTTTACATCACTGATTACACTGTACTATAAAACTTTTTGAATAAAACAGATTATTACATCAAGTATTACAATGCACTATAAAACGTGTGAATAAACCAGATCTGTACATCACTGAAAACACTGCATTATAAAACATGAGATTAAACTAGATCTTTACATCACTGATTACGCTGCACTTTCAGCCTTGTGAATAAACCAGATCGTTACATCACTGATGACACTGCACTATAAACCTTGTGAAAAACCAGGTCTTTAGATCACTGATTGCACCGCACGTTAAAACTTGAGAATTTACCAGATCTCTATGTCACTGATTACACTGCACTAGAAGCCTTGGGAATAAATCAGATCTTTACATCACTGCTTACTCTGCCCTATAAAACTTGTGAATAAACCAGATCTTTACATCACTGATTACACTGCACTTTCAACTTGTGAATAAAGCAGATTTTACATCACTGAATACACTGCGCTATAAAATTTATGAATAAACCAGATATTTATATCAATGATTATACTGCACTATCAAATGTGAGAATAAACCAGATCTGTACATCACTGAAAACACTGCATTATAAGCCTTGTGAATAAACCAGATCTTTACATCACTACACTGCACTATAAACTTTGTGAATAAAACAGATCTTTACATCACTGATTATACTGCACTATACATCTTGTGAATAAACCATAGCTGTACATCACTGATTGCACTGCACCATAAACTTTGTGAATAAACGAGATCTTCACATCACTGATTGCACTGAACCATTAAGTTTTTGATAAAACCAGATCCTGACATCACTGATGACACTGCACTGCAAAACCTTGTGAATAAACCAGATCATTACATCACTGATTACACTGCGGTATAAAACTTTGTGAATAAACGAGATCTTTAGATCACTGATTACACTGCACTATAAAATGTGAGACTAAACCAGATCTTTACATCTCTGATTACACTGCATTATAAACCTTGTGAATAAACCAGATCTTTACATCACTGACTACACTGCACTATAAAAAGTGTGAATAAACCAGATCTTATCATCAATGACTGCACTGCATTATAAGCCTTGTGAATAAACCTGATCAGTGCATCACTGATTACACTGCACTATAAACTTCGAGAATAAACCAGATCTTTACATCTCTGATTACATTGCACTCTAAACCTTGTGAATACAGTAGATCTTTACATCATTGATTACACTGCCTGATAAACTTTGTGAATAAACCAGATCTTAACATCACTGATTATACTGCGCTATAAACCTTGTGAATCAACCAGATCTTTACATCACTGATTTCTGTGCACTATAAAGTTTGTGAATAAACCAGATCTTTCCATGGTCATGGTTCTTTCTGCTTGCAGCATACTGATTATTTTCAATTGATGTTTATACTGGTTAGATTTTTTAATGATTCAGATCCTTAATCACGTGTCTTGGGAAGATTTGTTTGAAACATAGAAATTAATTTGAAATAACAAATTAACACATCTGCTGAACATATACATTTGTTTTCATATATTCTGTTAATTTTTAAAGTAGAAAATCAAATGAGGCATGTGGAGATTTTATAATATTAAGCAATTTGTTGGATCACACAATTAGAAAGTGTGGGGATTGCTGCAATGTACACAGTATGCATACATGCAATAAATAAACATTATAAGTTAAAATGCTCCACTTTGATATTGTATTTGAACTTAAATCAAGGAAGTGGTGATCTGGTGGCACTATCACTAGACCATTAATCCAGAAACTCAACAGATGGAGTCCTGGTTAAATCCTGCCATGACAGACAATGGAATTTAAAATGAACTGAATAAAATTAATTGGAATTAAGAATGTACTGATGACCACGAAACCGTTGTCAGAAAAAATCCATTTGTCTCCCTGATGTTTAATGGAGAAGGAAAGCTGTCACTCCTTACTTGGTTTGGTCTACACGTGATGCCAGACCTCCAGTCATGTTGTTGACTCACAACTGCCCTCTGAAATGGCCTAGCAAGCCATTCAGTTGAAGGGCAGCTAGGGACAGGATGTCATTGCTGGCCAACCAGCAACACCCACCTTCCACGAGCGAATGTAAAAAAAGCACATTCAAATATTTCCAGGGAGAATTTTGTGTTCCAAGTGAATTACAAACTTTGATGATTATTTTTCATTTACCTGGTTACAAAATCCTTAAGCGGAAGATATTGATAATAAACCTTCAAATGCTGACTTCACAAAAGGATTGCACCAATCAGCAACTTGGAGTGCACATTCGGAAAGTGTGATTGAAAAATAAGCAGTACTGCTGTTAGGTTGTAGTGTGGGGACAAAGACAAAAAAGGAAGAAGAAAGAACAGGAGGGTCAGGTAACCTGCAATAAAAAATACATAAACAAACAAACAGGAGCGTCATGGGTTCTGTTCACTCTAAGAGCAGGCTCTGAGAGAGCTGGATCAGTGCGTGAAGGACTGTCCATTTTTGTGTGTTAAGGAGAGGACTGACCTCTGAACTGGATAAGAAAAAAAGAAAGTGTGATTGAATCTTTCACACAGACATGTGCATTGGTAAACCTCGGTGTAAACTTTAGGAGACACATAGCTTCATGGGTGTGCCTTATTAATACTCAAAATCTACATAAAAGCACAGGAGCTAAAAAAGGGCATAAATGTCGGACTTTAAGTTTGTAGGGATGGTTCTGTATTGGGGAGATGGGAAGGAGCATTTGGGAATTTGGTGGGAGCAGAAAGAACCAGTAAAACCGGCAACTGAAACATACTGGAACAAACCACCCTGTAAACCTCAACATGGAGGCCCATTACAACCAGCATGTCCAAGTATTATAGGTTTTATACTGTTTTACTTTCCTCCTTTGGGAAAACAGTTTATTTAAATACCACAGACTTGTTTGCCTGCCTATTAAAGGAGACAGTGAACTGAGATGGGATTGAACCAGGTTAAAGCTGTGATCATCCTTGGGTAATAGGGAGCTGTAATCCCTCAGTCCCTTTAACCATAAACTCTTACAGTGCCATGCAATCTTACCTGAACTGGAGTCTGCCACTCAGTAGACAGATAAATATGGTTCAACCCTCTGTCTTCCCTTACTGCTACAAGTACAGAGTTCTCCATTCCTCAGGCAGATCCTTGTGATCCCACACCAAAGGATTTGTAGACTGGATAATTCAAAATGTCCCCCCACTTGATCCACTCCCTACCCTCTGGCCACTCCAACTTGTCTGCAATTTGGCATTGGGCAGTTAAGGCCTATTACACGGCTGCCCTCACTTCCTGGCCAAATCTTAAATTTGAACCGGGTACGAAGAGTTCATGAGGTTTGTTGGAAACTTGCCAGATCATTCTACTCAAGGCCTTTGCTGTTGTGGATTGGGAAAGTTGGAGCTGTCCCTTGAGTGGTCTTTTTACACATTGAGCATCCCCTAATGTCTGCCCCCTGTCTATGCTTCAACCCCAAGCCTCCTCTGACTACATCATAAAGACATCGAAACCTACCAGCCCTCCCCTATTGCCCATTGAACCTTAACTTTCTCATTGCCAACAGTGAAATGTTATTTCCCAACCCTTGAACCCACACCTCCCTCCCACCCCCAACCCCACCCCACCATACACACTTGGTCTGGGATTTGAATCTGCTTGCTGTCCCAGTCCTGGCCATTGCTGCCTCGAATGCTGCGGGGACTATGGAGCTGATTAGCCATCAGCTGTCTGATGCAGAACATGCCCCTTTGTAAGGAGATGAATGACCGTCTTCCTGCTAATTAACACTCCCTGGAGGGTTAAATGGCTGTTGATCTGTTGTTAACAGACCACCTAAAAAGTCCTTCCCTGACCTCAAATTTCTCACACTCCACCCACTCCATCTCACCATCGCCATTTCTACCCATCAGAGTCTCCCTCGACCTTCATAAATTTCAGTTGCTGCAATGAGATAAGACCATAATAATACCATAAGAAATGGAAACAGGAGTAGGTGGTTCAGCCCCTCTCGCTTTCTCTACCATTTAGCAGGATGATGGCTGATTGGATTTCCTCGCATCCATTTTCTTGCCCTTTTCCCGAACCTCTTGATCTTCCAACTGATCAAGAATCTATCTCAGCATTAAGTATACACAAGGACTCAAACCCCACAGGTCTCAGTGGCAAGGAGTTCTAAAGACACTCAATCCTCTGGGGAAAGAAATTCCTCCTCATCTCAGTCTTAATTTGGTGATCTATTCTGAGACTATGCACTTTTTACCCTGTCAATCCCCTTAAGAATCCTACATGTTTCAATGCGATCATCCCTCATTTTTCAAAACTCTAGTGAGTAGTGTCCCAACCTGTTTAGCCTTTGCTCATAAGGCAATCCCTCCTAGTGAACCTTCTCTGAACTGCCTTAAATAGAAATGTTACCTTTCTTAAATATGATGAGGAGGTGCCAGTGTGGTGACTGGGATGGACAACGTTAAAAATCACACAACACAAGTTAAAGTCCAATGGATTTATTTGGAAGTTCTAGCTTTCAGAGCACTGCTCCTTCTTCATGTAGCTGGGGAGCAGAATCATAAGTCACAGAATTTATAGCAAAAGATTACAGTGTGATGCAACTGAAATGATATATTGAACAAACCTAGATTGCTGTTACGTTTTTCATCTTTTAGAATGTGTTGCAGGTTTCAGTTCATTAATATGGAAATCCCAGAATTTCTTTTAAGTCACATTCTCGAGATAACTCAAGGTTTTATAAGGTGATATCTCAGCTCAGACAATACATTAAAGGTATGGAGTTAGAGTCAGTCTGTATCCCAATGTTGAGTCAGACTGGTTCTACTTCCAAAGTAGGAATTTATGAAATGGGACATGGATTGATTGCCTACATTGACTACCTGCAGATTGTATGCTTTTTGAGCAAAATAGAATGTATCTGCAAATGTAAATTCACCCCATAGACTTATGCGCGCATGTGTTTCTGCATGAGAGAGAGAGTGTGAGTGTGTGCGTGGGAGTGTTTGTTCATGTGAGAGATTGTGTGCTTGTGTGTATGTGCTTGGTAGAGTATGTGTGTGTGTGAGTGATGGAGTATAAGCCTGTGAGAGGCTGTGAGTGTGGGTGGGGGTGTGGGAGCTGTATGTGAGAAAGTACATGAGAGAGGGTCTGTGTATGAGTACATAAGAGGCTTTGTGTATGTGTGCGTGTGTGCATGTCTGCGTATGCGCGTGTGTATGTGTGTGTATGTGTGTGCATGTGTACATGTATGCGTGTGCGCATGTGTGTGAGAGAGAGAGAGAGAGAGAGAGAGTGTGTATAGTGTAGTGGGGTCACCTCCCTCCTTATCCCCACCACCTGCCCTCTGGATGCTGAAAATGTGAAGAAATGTAAGAAGTGTTAATTTCCCACGTGGATTTCCTGTCTGCAATACCTCCCAACATACCTCCAACATCATAAATGTTGGCCCCACTTCACCTCACCACAAAGCCAAGCAAATGGCTGGGGTACATAACCTGAGTCACATGACCCACTCTTGCCTACATCAAGGTTTTGCAAGGAAAAGCAAAGGCTCTATCTCTTGTGAGACTGAAAGACTGGGACCTAGTTATTCCAATTCGTTCACAGACATTGTGTCCCAAGCTGCATCAGGGAATCACCAATTGCCAATTTTCTAGGATTGGCTGAAATCTCCCGAAATTGAAGATTGACTTCATATTATTTGAGCATTTCTCTTTACCAAATAAAAAAATATTGAAACATATGGGGAAATTGGCTGTTTGTCTGACAGTTAAGCATCATTCAATGGAGTAATAAATTCTTTTGTTTTCCAATTGATGTTGGCAAGCAGTGTATCATAAGGAGGAATTTAATGGCTAACTACTGGCAAAAATGTGGGGGCAGCTAATCATGTGATGAAACGTCCAGGAATACATAAAATTACAGTCGACAAACCTATAAGAATCACAGGGGAGTGCAGCGAGAGAGATTTCGAGTGGAAGGTTGGATCTGGGGTAAGGTGGGGAGAGGGTAAGTGGGGATACTGGTGAAATCCACTTTGATTCCATGTGGTTGGAGGGTTCTAAGGCGGAAGACGATGCCTTTTTCCTCCAGGCATCGAGTGGCTAGAGTTTAGCTGTGGTGCAGGCCCAGGACTTGCATGTCCTTGGCGGAGTCGGAGAGTGGGTTAAATTGTTCAACCAAAAGGTGGGAGGTTTGGTTAGTGCGGGTAGTCACCTGACACCTGGAGGAAGAACACCTCATCTTCCACCTTGGGACTCTCCAAACACAGGGGATCAATGTGTGTTTCACCAGTTTTCCCATTTCCCCTCCCCACACCTTATCCCAGATCCAACCTTCCAACTCGGCACCATCCTCTTAAACTGTCCTACCTGTCCATCTTCCTTCCCACCTATCCACTTCATCCTCCACCCCGACCTATCACCTTCACCCTCCACCTCCATCCGTCTATCCAGCCCCACCCCTCTCCCATTTCTCTCTCAGCCTCCTAGGGCCACTCTCTCATTTCTGATGAAGAGCTTATGCTCGAAATGTTGAATCTCTTGCTCCTCGGATGCTGCCTGGTTGGCACCACACTTTTAGACTGTAGGAACCATAGAATAGTTACAGCACAGAAGGAAGCCCATTGACCCATCATATCTGCATGGCTGTCTGACTGCATGATGTACCTAATGCCATTTCTCTGCTTTCACCCCACAACTCCACACGCACCTCCTTTTCAGACAATAATTCTATTTCCTCTTAAAAGTCTCAATGAATTTTCCTCCACAACACTGAAATGCAGCATATTCCAGAGCCATGTGCTGTGCAAGATAATTCCTTAGCAATCCATCAGAAAGGGTGCAGATTTTCAGTTGCACAGTATTTTAAGTTCAAAGTTACGTTTATGTTACAGTATTAATATGAAGAGACTTCATTTTCATACTCATCCCCATGTTCAGTCTCTGTTCATATGATAACTGCAGTATTGGTGCAATACCACTTCACATTTGTACTATGATGGTAATCTAAATATTTTACAAATCAGAAGGCCAGCAGTATACTTCTAGTAAGAGTATGATGCCCCTTATGCCAAACTCTGAAATATCACAAACTAACTCCACAAAAGTGATAGCGACCCCTTTCTTTAATTTGAAAGATAACACTGTTGGATCAGTATTATTTATTGATAGTCTGTGTTGTACAAACAAGAGTTACAGGTTGGAAGTGAATTAGTATATGCAATGTCATGTATGAAATTGATACTGTAGGGTAATATGGCAAAGCCTATATCACAGGTAACGTCCTTGTCAATTTGGCTGGGACAGAGAGAGGGGGAGGGATGGTGGGGTTATACATCGGCTCATAGAATTTATATAACTGGGATTATAGGATCTATGCATGGCTTAAAGTGGGTAAAAGTAGGAAAACTGGGATCAAAGTACGGTTGCATTGCATCTGGTTTAAATTCTGAAAAGATAGTGGGCACGATGATTCATGAAGTGTGTCTAGATCTGAAACATGTCTGAGAAGAAAGATTTCTGACTGGACAATAGCTTTAATGGCCAGAGGGTAATGCTTAAGGCCATGGTCTCACCTCTTTTTAGAAGAATTACTATGCAAAGGTGCCCTATTTAAATATTTTCAGCCACGTTCATAGACTGCCACCTTGGTTTATTTTTATAATAAGCTGTACATTGTTCAATGTTTACCGGCGAATTGCAGAATTGCCAATTAACTATCTTTTGTAATACATAGGATGTAATCAAAGTTGATCAGTACACACCAAGAACATTTAACTTCCAAAATTTATTACAAATCTGAATAAAGAATAATAAAAGATAGCTAAGAGGAATTACCTACCCACAAAAACTTTGTAGGAAGTTTTTTTTTACTCTCTGATCTGTCTGTAATAAGTTTAAAATTGAGTTATGAGTACTGTGCTCTATTTTATAAACTTTTCACTTACAAAGTCACAGGAAACATTGTACTATGGAATTCAAAATAATAATTAATCCAAGCTCAAATCATAACATTATAAGTGAGTCAGTAAAATTAGAATGACTCTCTGGTTATATTTCTCACATGTAGGTAAGGAGAAAGGAAGCTTGCCTCTAAAAAAACATTACTCCTCCTGCCATCTGTTTGGACGATCTTTAACTTTTTGTTCCACAGATCAATTTCAGTAAAACACAGTCTGTGAACTCATGCTACTGACCTCTGCTCCTCACCCTTGGGTTCTGACTCTGTGATTGGCAGGAACCTGGGGCGATTAACAGGGGTCAGTTGCACTGAAAAAAATTGTTCATTATTGAAATTGATCTCCATTCAAAAAAAGTGAAATGCCTTCCAAATGAATGGTGAGGGAATGTTCAGTATTAAAGGAGTTGAAAAGATTAGACTATTTAATGGCACATTCCTATACTTTAATGTGTGTCCATCACTGTTATAAATTTGTTTCATTTCTGAATACTACATATTGAAATAATTCTTTCTGAAGGCTTCCTGGTGGCTTAATTGGTAAAAGCACTCCGCAGCGTGTGACTGAGTTATACAAAACAGGAAGCTTCCAAGTTCAGCCCCTACACTGTGCTGAATTACTTGATCACTGTTGAGGTGTCAGAACAGCCGCTGTAATGGCTCCAGTTCTGTGATACATTCAAGGGAAAAATGGTCTTTGAACTCCCGATCTGAAATTTTGTTAACATGTTTGAGTGGTGTGGGCATGGAATGAGTTGAAAAGTGGACATACTCACCATTTGTAGTACCACTGGACTTTCTATCAAGTCTGCAGTGGACGAGCTCCACATTTTAAATTTCATCAGAGAAAAAGGGTGAGGGTGCACTTATTGACCGACCAATTCTACCAGGGCATCATTTTGTTTTTGCTTTGTTTTTAACTCTTTTTTTTGCAAGGCCTTGGAATTTGTCTCCTGTTTAAATGGTGTATTTTGTATGCAATAGTGGCAGTCACAAAACCAGAGTACGAAACAAGTGAATGTTGTCATTCAGGATTTTTCAGATGATGGATGTCCGTGCTCTGAAGAGTTGATTGGGAACAAACTCCCACTGATCAAGCCTGCCCCATGCTGGAGAGTCAATTGGCTGGAGGTGGGAATTCAGTCCCTCAATCAGGAGGATATCTCACCTGAGAGTGATTGCCTTTTTGTGGTCACTGCTGGAATTATAAGAAGGTTCCAGAGTCAAACTCCAGTAGTCCAGGACTACGTCTATGGAGGTGTTTCTAGAACAAGGAGGGGGAGATAAGACCAACAGAGAGTAAGCAGGGACAAGGGCAGGGGACAGGGGCAGGGGACTGAGGTCAGTAGATTGAATGAGCACCTACGAAGGACAGTCCATGATGGGAACAGTACAGAGGGGCCATGCCTCATGTTCAAAGAAATCCATGAACTGAGGTGACCCATCCCCCTTTCCATTCGAGGCCTGAGCAGGCTCAGTTTACAGGCTCTGACCACTGGTCCTGAACTCCACAATTTTGATGTCAGTGGGCAACAGCCTTTAAGTGCTTGAGAAGTAGCTGGAAGTAAGATACAACACCGGCATGGCAGGTGCTCTAGTCTTGTTTGGTCCACTTGAACATGTGGATGAGTTGAGTGGGTGAGACAGTGGTGATAAGTCATTTGGGGAGTTTTACAACAACATATCCTTCCCCACATTCAAATAAACTGGCAGGAGGACTATAAAGTTCAGTCAGTGGTCTTTTCATCATGAAAATCATCTTGGTGTTGGAAAATGCTTTGATCTCTCTACTTTGGATCAATGAATTTAACTTGACTTTATACAAGGAACATCCAGTGCTGCTAATGTATGTTGCTTTGAAGAGCATTTAAAAAGACTGACAGTAAGGTTTATACCAAAATCTAAGTAGAGAGAGTGGTGTGGAATAATGTCACTGGACAAGTGATCCAGAGACCAAGGCCAATGCTGTGGGAATGTGATCTTAAATTCAATAAATGAGAAAGTCTGGAATTAAAACCTACTCTCAGTTATTGTGACCATATTCATTTCATCATTTGTCATATTAAAAACCCCACTGGTTGACTAACAAACAAAGAGAATGCTGGGAAAACTCAGCAGGTCTGGCAGCATCTATGGAGAGAAACAGTGTGAATGTTTCGAGACCAGTATAACTTTCCTGCTTAATTTATCTCTTTTAGGGAAGGGAATCTCTTGCCCTTACTTGTTCTGTGAATCCAGACCCTCAAGAATGTGGCTAGTACAATTGCAACATGTAAAAGCTTTCTGAATGAGTATATGAATGGGAAGGGTTTGGAGGGATATGGGTCAGGTGCTGACAGGTGGGACTAGATTGGGTTGGGATATCTGGAGGCATGGATGGATTAGACTGTTTCTGTGCTGTACATCTCTAAAACTCTATGACTCTGGATAATGCTTGGAAGGGTATAAGGACACTGAGGGATAGACAATAATTGCTGGCCTTTGCTGCAGTCTCCATCAAGACTAGATTGTTTTCAAATAAGGTTAATTTTAAAGGTATTTTCTTGCTTATTTTGGCCCAGAAATTCTGAAACACTGTGCTGAATTTTTATCAAAAATCAAGTGTCAATTTTGACAAATTTCTTGGAGGATTTTTTCTCGCCTTGAGGCTGAGCAAGATTTTTCACATAAACTTCCCAAAATCCACTCCATTACTGATGCACCGTAGCCCCATGGAATTCCACTCATTGTACATTCCCCCTCACCACTGGGGGGAGCCTCCCAGGATTCTCAGCACCGATGTCATTTGTAAATGGCAGTTTTGTAGCAACAAAAGCACAGTGAGTCTGAAACTGCCTTCCATGGTTCATGTGAAATATATCAATTAATGTCCAACAGAGTGAAGCTACAGCTCTCTTTGTAGAGCTGGATGTTATGGTGAATGGGGTGGCGCAGAAGAAAGCCATTGTCTATCTCCAGGACTGGCAGAAGAGACCACGCAACAAGACTCTGCCATGTGGATTGTGGCTATCATTCAGGTCAGTGCCATTTGCACAGAACAGATGAATACACAACAATGAAAGAAAGTGAAAGAATAAATGTCACCATCTTCTCTCTGCTACCTCACACTCACTGTTTTTCTGATACCTTACCCAACTCTTACCAAGCCCCTTGGTCTACCGCTCACTATTGCACACAAGTGTTTTGTCTCATTCCGAGAGAAAGGCCTACAATAGGGTGGAGAGAACGGGTACAGGCGTTGGCGGTGGTGGGGGAGGGGGTGGGTGGATGGTGGGTAGAACTCCTGCTATTCAATTCCTCACCCCCAACAAGGAGAGGATCCTGGCTCTGGCTGTCGAGGACAATCATGGTTCATTTGGTGATGCTGAGATCTCCATCTCCTTGTAACCAATCATTATCCATTTCTGTGCTGCACTCCTATCACTGTCACAGAGAACACACTCATAATTTGTCCAAATTTCAACTTGTTTTTCCAAAATTGGTCTGTCTTTGTTCCTGTTAGGTACTCGTGACATTGCAGTTTCTGGGGTCAAAGAGAGCAGGCCCATCAGGCACCTCCTCCTCCTCCTCCACCACCACCACCACCACCACCACCACCACCTCTGAGGAAGGTACCACATTCTTTCCAGGCTGCCCTGGCAAGACTGCCTCCTGACCCCTCTTCCACCAGCTCAGATACTGACACCTTGGCTAGATTGGCTAGATTAGAGTTGGTACATCCTGTTGGTGAGGACTTCACTGCCACATCTGCACAGCTGGCCGGGGCAGAGATACCCCAGGCAGCTGGCACTCGGAGGACTGCTGAACATGCTCAGACCCGGGCAAAAGAGGACCTGCAGTGTCAGCAATTCAGAACCTTGTTGAAATACACAAGCAGACACAACAGCAGCAGTGTGACAGGAGCATTGAGCAAAATGGCTCAAAGGTTGGAAGATTCCACCAAAGTTACTTACACAGTGCTTTCGCTGGCACACACATTCATATACATTCTGCTGTATAACACATGACCTTGCACTCCATTATTCTAGACACTGGTGTTCAGCAAAATAACAGCAGATGAAGGACCTTGTCCTCACTCCAGATGTTCCTTCCTCACAAGGAGATAGTAGGCCCCTGCACCCCTCCCCAAGAAGTCTCCTCTCATGTCATTCCAGGGGTGCCCATTCATCCACGTCTACCCTTCCTGCAATACTCAGCACTGTTCAAGTGGAAGAAATTGAGACTTCCTCTGGACAGGGTGCACTCAACATGACTAGGCCCTCTAAACAAACCATCCCCTTGGTGGCCCAACTAAACTTCCAAAACTGATAGTCTCCATTGTAGGACAGCCTCCCTCAACACCAGCTGCAGATCCCAGCACTACAGCAAGACATAGTATTAGGCAATGGAAGAAGATAACTTTCTAATGGCATATGAGTTGCATAGATGGCACTTTGGAGGTTTTGGGTTAGTGTATTAACATGGATAGAAAACTGGCCAGCAGAAAGGAAGCAAAGAGTAGGAATAATTGAAAAATAGAATCATACATTAAAAAAAGAAATCCTTTGATCCTTCGAGGCTCTTCCAGCAAACGACACCAAATCGATACCAACTCCACTTTACAGCTGAAAGCACATAGTCTGGCAGAACTGACATGTTAAGAGAGACAGGATTGGTTAGACTCTATTCTTGTGAATAGAGAAATGAGGGGAATTTAATAGAAACCAAGACATTTCTGACAGGACTAGTGAGAGTAAATGCAAAAGTGATGTTCTTGATGACTGGGGAGTCTAGAACCAGACGTCACAGTCTATGGAGACAGGGTAGATCATTCAGGATTGAGATCAGAAGAAATTTCTTCACCAGAGACAGGGGAACTTGTCTAACTCTTTGCCACAGAAAGTGGTTGAGGCCAAAACGTTGAATGCTTTCAAGAAGGAGATAGATGTAGGTCTTAGGACTACATTGAGGATCAAAGGGTATGGAGCAAAAGCTGCAGCACGCCACTGAGTTAGATGACCAGCCATGGTCATTTTGAATGACAGATCATGCTTGCAGGGTAAAATGGCCAAATGTTCCTATTTTCCTATGAATCTTTGGAAACATGCACATTTGTAAATGAATGTTCATCTTTCATCATCAGCTGTGAGTCTCTCTAGTTGCAACTACAATGAAGATTAGAGGCTAGCCACCCTTAGGATTATACAATGTTTGATGGTCCAAGATGCTATTGAGCACCATCTGCAGCTCAGGGGAATCTGGAAGGTGTTTGCACCTTTGACACCCATGGTGAAACTGTCCAGGCTGCAATGCATTGCTGCATGTCACAGACATTACTGGCATTGATTTTTGATGCTAGATGATGTGGTAAGGAGAGCTTGCAGTGAAGAGTTGGATACACTGAGTAGATCAATGCCTAAGGTCCATATATACATTTAGGGTTTGCAGCTGTCTCTTGTCTGTATAATATTGCCTGTACCTCACAGAATGAACATTTTCCCTGCCCACCCTGGGTGAGGTGACAGCCATTTTTACCTCCATCGTGCTCTTTATATTTCCAGCATGAAGGAAGGAAATAGCAGTTGTACATCTGGGGTGTGTCAAATAGTCATCACTATCTAGATGACCCCACCCCTGTGAAATACTCATATTCCCCTTTGCTTAGTCCTCCTTGTCGGGCTTTGATTTACCCACATTTCTGATCAACCAGTCTATTTAACTCTTTATCCCCAAACTTCACCATCTGAGCCACAGCACTATAATGTTATTATATCACTAACCATTCTGCCAGACTTGGTAATGCACTATTCTCTCATTGAAGGCAGGATGATTCTCACTCTACATTATCCCTTACCCATCCATGCTATATTGAGTTCCCCATTTTATTATTAAATTGCCCCCTTCACAATTGTTACCCTCTCTGCATTTTAGCTCCGACCCCATGACTAAGTTCCCAACCTCTCCTCCTGCAGTAGTGTTTTCACCAACACACACACCTCAATTCCAACTTGATCTTTAGTGGACAGATCTGTGGGACTGACCATGACTCACTGCCATGACTGACTTGGATGAAGGGCCCTGCCTGATGACTGACCAGTCCCCTGGTTCTTTTCTACACGGTTTGCCCACTGACATCCTACAATTCCCTGGACTGGTTGCACAGGTTCACTGGGCCCACAGGGCTAACCATGACCCACTCACTACACTATACAAGTATGAACACCCTGACCCTGACTGTTCCAAGCTGCTGAGTGATTATACTCCAGGTTCTTAGACTAATATTGAAGGTTGTTTTTACCTGAAGGGTGAAGGGTGTCTCCCCTGACTTAACTGTGAAATACTCCATGACCATTTACTTGAACCACACACAGGGTGCATGCTGCATGTGTGGCTGGTACATGGTGCAGATTGACATAGCTCAGTGGTATATCCACCCCCTTGATTGATGACTGCTGACTACCACGTCAAGGGCTACCTGGCTTTATGTCTGTACTAAAAGGCAAGGCAAAGGCAAAAGCACTGTGAGCCTATAAACTTCCCCGCTTTCTCAGTAATTCATGCTTTTCTATCAATTTTTTTGTCATCTGCAAACTTAGCAACAATGCCCTCAGTTCCGTTGCACAGGTTATTTATGTATAAATGAATAATTGTGGGTCCAATCTGAACCAAGTGGAAGTCCACTATCCAGGGGCTTCCATCCCGGGAAAGATGCTAGTTCTTCTGGATGGAAGTAATCATGGTTTGGATGTTTGATGAATTTCTGCAGATGTTTGGTGAATTTCTGCAGAGCATCTTGTACATTCTGCACAATACTGCTACTGCACATCATTGGTGGAGGGAGTGGATGTTTGTGGAGATGGTGCTAATCAAACCGGCTGCTTTGTCCTGGATGGTGTCAAGTTTCTTGAGTGTTGTTGGAGCTGCACACATCCAGGCAAGTGGGGAGTATTCCAGTACACTCCTCCACTTGTGCCTTGTAGATGGTGGACAGGGAAGTCAGGAGGTGAGTTACTTGCCACAGTATTCCTAGCTTCCGACTTGATATTGTAGCCATCGTGTTTATATGGCAAGTTCAACTGAGTTTCTGGTCAATGGTAATCCCTAGGATGTTGATGGTGAAGGGTTCAGTGATGGTAACACCATTAAATGTCAAGGGACAGTGGTTAGGTTATCTCTTATTGGAAATGGTCATTGTCTGGCATTTGTGTGGCATAAATGTTACTTGTCATTTGTCATCCAAGCCTGGATGGTGTCCATATCTTGTTGCATTTGAACATGGACCTACTTCAATATCTGAGGAATATCTGCAGAACTGCCTTCCCAGTTCTTCCTCCACCCAGAGCACCAATTTAATTTTGCATTTATCTGTACGTCAATGTAGGGAGATATTTTATAGGGGTTAGAGTTTTAACCAGTAGAGTTATATGTCAACAACTTCTTATTGTTATATACCTTTAGCTGAAACCTTTGCATTCGTAATAAATAGTAATTCTTGTTTAATACAGAAACCTGGTCTGGGCTTTCTGTCAACTTTGGTCCAAAAGGCAAACAAATTGGAGAATTTTGCATACCTCATTAAAATTTCAGGTTTTGTGATGAATCTGGGAATAACAGGACTTGATTTCCAACTAGGAGAAAGTAAGGACTGCAGATGCTGGAGATCAGAGTCAAGAGTGTGGTGCTGGAAAAGCGCAGCAGGCCAGGCAGCATCCAAGGAGTAGGAGAATCAATGTATCCGGCAAAAGCCCATCATCAGAAATGGTCCTGATGAAGGTCTTATGCTCATAACGTCGATTGCCTTGATTTCCAACATCCTATCCCAGTAAGACATGACAATACAATCCTTAACCAGGAGTGACACACATTCCTCATCCACAGACATTGGCATCTGAGATTTGCCAACTGTTGATGATCATTATGGTACCTTTATAATTCATTTGTAGGACATTTAGGAAGCACAGTCGTACCTTGCAGGGCACACTGACAACTCGCATTGAAAGACTGCTCCAAGACAATTTGCAGGCAGGGACAGGCCCAGTTTACGGTTTGGACCAGGCTGCAGCTCAGGGCTGCTCAACTGATATCTTAGTGCTTGCTCACTTGGCAGCTACCTGCATCATTGCACCATCCTTGCCTTGTTATGTCATAGTTGATAAAGTGTGTCGTTGGAAAAAGCACAGCACGTCAGGCAGCATCTGATGAGCAAGAATATTGATATTTTGGGCATAATCCTTCATCAGGACTGGAATCCAACCTCCAACCTCCTGCCCTCACTCCCTTTGCTCCAACCCCAACGAAGGAGCAGCTGGTGCACCAAGTTATAGCTGAAGCAGGATATGTGATGGAGATATGGCCTTTGTTATTGGGGCGGAGCATGTCTCATTGTTAAGAGCAATGTGTGCAGTCCCTATCTAAAATATATGCCATCATTAACTGGTCTGAGAGTTAAGAACATCTCTCAATCCTTGAATTCCCAATGTTGGTCATTTCCACTGAGAATCTTACATCAAAGTACTAGTAGGACATTGATCACTGTAACTGTGAATGCAGCAGGACTGCCGGCAAAGCCAGGAATAGCCACAGTCTCTGGGAAGGATGAGGTGCATCCAGTTCAAGGAGTGGTTGAAGCTGCAGAACCTCTCCCTCAGTAGGTGGGAATCCGCAGAGGTTCAGTGTCCTTCAGCTCTGACTCCATCGTATGGGAGTGAGTGAGTGAGTGAGGCTCAGTATCAGTGGGCAGGGTTTTTATGTCCTGGATCTGGCATCGTCTGATCAGGTTGGCTGTCCTATCCATAGCAAAATGTTGGAAATGTGGAGAATGTTTGGAACAGCATTGCTCTGGATTGATTTTAAGAGAGTTTGAACATCCAATCAAGAGAATTGTAACCCTGGGTTTTCCCTTTCCTGCTCAACCTCCAATTTCTTCTTATTTACTACTTCTTCCTCCCATGTCTTTTACCTCATGCCAGTTATCCCAGTACCAATAGGAGTCTTGTTGACTTGTCAAAGCCACATGTCTCTGTTTCTCACCAGTTAGAGAGAAGACAATGAGATTGTTTCTGTAGGAGAATCTGTGCAGCCTCCCCAATACAGTGAGGAACGCTATGTCACCTACGTCTGGACGAATCTGTTGTATGGAAATTGATGGTTCCAGTCATCTTCAGATCACCTGGCATTGCCATCCTTGCCCTTTTTGTAGGCTCAAGTCAAGTTGTCCGAGGGTGCACAGGTCAGTGACCACTTGCTTGCTAAATTGGAACAGCCTCAGACATAACTCTGTGGAAATAAGAGAACTGCGTTCTGAATATCCCAGTGGGGCGCAGACTTCCACGGAGCAAACTTCCATCCCTACCTCAGATATGGACGTGTCGGTGTTGAACTGGGTTAGACAAAGTTAGAAGGTTATAGTCCAACACAAGGTTATAGTCCAACAGGGTTATTTGAAATCACAACCTTTTGCAGAATCACTTCTTCACCTGATGAAGGAGCAGCACTCCGAAAGATTGTGATTTCAAATAAACCTGTTAAACTTTAACCAGGTGTGTGTGACTTCTGACTTTGTCCTTACTTCTGCACACAGCTATCTCTCTGCTGCCTGTTGCTCTTCAGTCCAAAAGGGACTGTCTTATTGACCTATCTGACTACCACACCATCAAGCTCTATTGAACTCCTTGGAAACTTTTGATCACATTCTCTTCTGTTTCCAACAATCTTTCAGGACTCCTTCAACATCACTCTGTGTACAGGGCACAATCCCAAGATTGCAGATGACACAAAATTTGAAGGTGATGTGAACTGTGAGGAGGACAGCGTAGAACATCAAAGAGACGTTAACAAGCAAACTACTCTGGATGCTGGAAATCTGAAATGCAAGTGGACAGTAGCTGTTCAAGAAGACAGCCCATTGCCAGCTTCCCAAGGCCAGCCAGTGACATCTAAGTCCCTATGAATGAATAAAATGAAATAAAGTTTTAAAGAAGAGTCATATCAGACTCGAGATGTTAACTTTGTTTATCACTCCATAGATGCTGAGTTTCTTCAGCACTTTCTGTCTTGATTTCAAAGTGAGTACTGACCAATACAAGCACCTTAGTAACCTTGGCCTACCACTTAGGCCACAAAGCCTAGCGTCAGAAGCAGACCAGGAGTTAGATGTCCCAAGGAACCGATCCCAGTGAAGTTACAAAACCAAGTTTGCACCAAATGACCTGCTGATTTCGCACTGTATCCCTATTTAGGCTTTGTAACTTTCAAAGAAATGTTTTTTAAAATGATGTTTTCATGTCAGATATTCCGATTCCCTTAGCTGTGTAAAAGCATTTGGCAAACTGGTTTACTTCTTTTTTTAATGCAGTGAATGCTTTCAGTCTGAGCGAACAGAAACTTTGAGAAGGATTTCCCTCCTTTCATACTCAATGAGGAAAACAAAATCCCACTTGTGTTTAATGCTAAGTGACAAACTGTAGTCAACCAAAACCTGATTGCCATGGCAGCACAAAGCCCCTCATGCTGTTCTCATAATGTACAGCTACTCAAAGCTGCAAGGTGAAAAACAATACAAGCCAAGCCAATAAGAAGTGCTGAAAAGGAGGAAATTTGTAAAATTTAATGGTGAAAGAAATCTCTTGCCTTATAGTAAGTTACCTCAAGTCGTGTGAACAATCTTGCTCCTCAAACCTTCAGTGCAATGGTGACAAGGAAAGTTTATGAATTGGAAACCATTACAATATCTGTTCGCTCACTGGTCATGGAGCTAAGAGAAAAATATGACCTGTAAAGGAAGAAGGGATTTGTCCTAAATAAAAGAAAGCAAAGAAACAGCGGGTTGCCCCTGTTGTCCCTAGTTTTAAGTCTGATCCTCCTGGCACTGTGACGATACTCAGTTCTTTAATCTGATTGTGCTTGGAAATGTTCTCACTATTTCTTGCGAAATTTCAAACACATTTTATAAAGTTGCGAACAATGAAAAAGGCTGAAAAAACTTTCAATACTTCTATTTTAGGTTGAGTCATGTTTAAATATTAAGTTGCCCTTGTTCCAAGTAAATGCAATTCTAATTAGCCATGGAATGTGCTATTACATCAGACATTAACATTTCACTTTCAAGTTCTTAACACATCTCTTAATACCCAGCGTCGAATGTTCTCACTGAAAAGGAATTCCTTGCAATTCAGTTCATAATCCTCAGAGCAGAAAGAGGCTAATAAACAGGCTGTCAATGCTACTAGACAGGAAGGTGCTTGAACTTGGCAGTCTGATCTATAAAACAGACAAAGGAAGAGACTGGGAGCGAGTGTGAAAAGGCCTGGGGATGAGGTATAGTGAGCTTGTGAGAATTTTTCTAGTCATTGAATGAAGATGTTAATTTCGCAAATGCTAACAAAATGTATAGGAAAGTGCAAGCCACAAATCTCACTATTAGGAAGCTCATTAAAAAGATTAGAGTGGAAAATGAAACTATTCATTATTGAAACAAATCTGAATTGAATTAATATATGCAGGGTGATGACATGTTTCAGGAGCAGTTTCTTTTGGTATTTCCATTTAAAGCTTTTACTTTTTGGGAAGTGCAAGATGATTTCTGAGAGTCGGTAACTAGAACACATCTTTACTTGTACAGGTGGCCACGTATATTCAGGCTACTCCCTGGCTGCACAATTCTCAAGATTAGATGTTAATGATTTCCTGGAAAAAAATTGTTATGGAAGGCTTGAGATACAATCTAATTGCCTGCACACTGAGGTTGTTATCCACAATGCAATATATTTTATTTTGTGGTTGCAATTGTTGAAGGTGTTTAATTCAGATGTGTGAAAATCTAAGGCAATTATTTACATATGTGAATTATCACACCATGGTTGGGAGTAGCAATGAACCCTCAATAAATGAAGTTATAAAAACAGAAAGGGCTGGAATTTGCAGTCAGCAGAGCAATAACAGTGTGAAATGAGAAGCGCCAAGTTTCTCATTCAGACAAAGAGAATTTTTAATCAGACACCTCTGTTTTCCCCTTGTTTCAGATGTTATTTTTTTAAAATCCTTTTTTAAATCTCAGGTCAACTTCACTTCCAGAACAGGTGACTCTGTTTGTCTTGGCTGTTTATGCTGTGGAAGTTGACAAGATTTCTGACAGTATGATATGGTTTGAGTGTTAGCCCTTGGAATGTATACAATGTAGAATGGGTTCTTGTTAAAACAGAATGTATACTCATTCTGTGTTGTCTGTTGTTGTGAATGGATAGGCATTGCATGTCATAGAAGTGTAGCTTTCATCTGAGACAAATTAAACAATTTCATTACCTATTGCAATTGAATGTGACGAGGTTACATTTGTACCAGAATGTTATGTGTTATGATTTCATTATTTTAAAGTCTGCAGCCTGTCTAATCTAGAATCTGTATTATAAAAGTAAATTTGTGGATAGCAACAACATTGGTGGTAGAGTGTACAGTGAAAAAGCTTATCCAAGTTTATAAAGAGATCTTGATCAACTGGGTCAATAAACTGAGGAGTAGCCAACGAGTTTAATTTAGATAAATGGGAGGTTTGCATTTTGGTTAAACAAACAAGTGCAGGACTTATATAATTAATAGTAGGGCACTGAAGATGCTGTAGAATAAAGACTGAGGGGTTTGATATTTGCATACAGATGGACAAGGTGGATAAGAGGGTATTTAGCACGCTTGCCTTTATTGCTCAGAGCTTTGATTACATGAGCTGGGATGTTATGTTGAGGTTGTGCAAGATGTTGGTGAGGCCTGTTCTGGAGAACTGTATGCAGTTCTGATTGCCCTGCTACAGGAATAATACTATTATATTGCTGGGGGTTCAGAAAAGATTTACCAGGATATTGCAGGGAATGAGGGGTCTGAGTTATAAAATTGGTTTGGAAAGGCTAAGATGTTTTTACTGGAGTCTTGGAGGTTGCGGGATGACCTTCTAGAAGTTTATAAAAATCATGAGGGGCATAGATAAGGTGAATAGCAAAGGTCTTTGCCTGAGGGTGGGGGAGTTCAAAACTAGAGGGCATATTTTTAAAGTGAGAGGAGAAAAATTTAAAAGGGCCTGGGGGCAACATTTTCACATAGAGAGTTGTTCATATGTGGAACGAACTGCCAGAGGAAGTGATAGACACAGATACAATTACAACATTTAAAAGACATTTGGATGAGTACATGAAGAGGAAAGGCTTGGAAGAAGAGGGCCAAATGCAGGCAGGTGGGGCTAGTTTAGTTGGGAACATGGTCAGTGTGGACTCGTTGGACTGAAGGGTCTGTTCCTGTGTTGTATGACTCTCTGACTCTATAATACAATATTCCCCTCATTATTCCTTGAAAGAATGAGAATGCTTTTCTGGTAAACATGTTCCAATATTCATATATATACATCATCTCTACACATTTTTAGATAATAGACATTTTTCAGCTGGAGGAAGGTTTGTAGTGAAGTTCTTAGGGGTCCAACACAGTGCATGCATTAAAATCATTGAGGATAGATAAGACCAGAAGACAATAAGACCATAAGATATAGGAACATAATTAGTCCATTCAACCAATCGACCATTCTATCATGACTGTTTTGTTTCTCAACCCCATTGCCCTGCATTATTCCTGTAATCCTTGAACCCCTGACTAATTAAGAACCTATTATTGCTATCTTAAATACACTCTATAACTTTGCATCCATAGCCTTCAGCGGCAATGGGTTTCAGACATCCACAACCTTCTGGCTGAAAAAGTTGCTCCTCATCTCAGTTCTAAAATGCTGTCTCTTCACTCTGAGGCAGTGCACTCGGGTCCTAGTCTCTCCTACTAATGAATCATCTCTGCCATGTTCACTCTATCCAGGCCTCTCAGTATTCTGTGAGTTTCAATCAGATTCCCTGCATCTTTCCAAACACATATGACAAGCCCGACATTTCCGGGATCACTTTTATGAACCTCCCCCAGACTGCCTCCCAAGGCCAACATATATTTCCTGAGATAAGGGCCAAAAACCTCTCACAATATTCCAAATGCAGTCTGACTAGAGCTTTGTACAGCTGAGGCTATACACTTCTGCTCTAGTATTCTTTTGCTCTCAAAGGGAATATGAACATTGCATTTGCCTTCCCCACTGCCAAGTGAATCTGCATGTTACCCTTAAGAGAATCTTGAACTAAGATGCCTAATTCTCTTTGTACTTCAAATTTCTGAAGTCTTTCCACTTTAGGAAATAGTCTCTGCCTCTATTCTTCTCACAAAGCCCATAATCTCACACTTTCCCACATTGCATTCTGTCTGCTACTTCTTTGCCCACTCTCCTGGCCTGTCTTTCTGCAGCCCCCGTCCTTCCTCAACCTGCCTCTCCACCTACCATGTGTCATTTGCACACGTAATAACAATGCCCTCTGTTCCTTCATCCAGATTATTAACGTACAGAGGTGGATAGTTGTGATCCCAACACAGGCCCCAGCGGAACTCCACCAGTCACTAACTGCCATCCTGTAAAAGACCTCTTTATCCTTGTTCCCTTCCTTCTGCTAGTCAGCCAATCCTCTATCCATGCTAGTAGGTTAACCCCAGTGACCTGGACTCTTATCTTATTTCGCGGTCTCCTGTGCAGCACTTAATCAAAGGCCACATGGAAATAACCTCTTGCCATCACTGGTACAAGAAATTATGCCAAAAACCATCATTTTGCATTGCCACCCAAGTGAGTGCTGTCCACAAAATGTTTACCAGGAAATGTCAATGTTGATATTTATTAAGCTTGGACATTGATAAGTATGACAATTTATAAAACAGCAGCAAAATTTGTTAAATGTGGAACCCACAGCAAAGATTGATTTGAGATCCACTGAGCTGAAATAATATGTCATTGAAGCAAAATGCCAATCCACCTGATAAAGAAGATCAACCCAGTAACTACTGGAAAACTGCATTACTTGAAAGTACCTAAGACAGTCAGGCTAAAGGCAGCGATATATGACATAATTAGTTATTGGGTCAACCTGGAACCTTAGAGAAATTACAGCACAAAGAGAGACCATTCAGCTCATTTGCAATTGCTTAATAAACCAGCTAGCTATTCTAATCCCAGTTTCCTGCATCTGTCCACATGTATTCCAAGGTACAACACTTTAGGTATAGATCCAGGTTCCTTTTAATTGAGTGGAGGATTTCTGCCTGAACCACTAAACTGGGCAGTGAAATCTCAGAGACCTATCCGCTTTTTCTTCATGGCCTCTCTAATCCTTCTAGCTTAAATATGTGACTTTAATTGACTTCATTCTAGGAGAAGCATGTCTCCTCTATGAGCTCCATCCATGTTCCTCAGTATTTCATCCATCCTGATTAAATCACCCCACAAATTCTATTGTCCTAAGGAAAACAATCATAGCTTATCCAATCTTTCTACATAGCTGCACATTTTAAGCCCTGGCAGCATTCTTACAAATTTCTTCTGTACTCTATTTACAGAATAATGTTCTGCTTTTAGTTTGGTGACTGTAACAACATAAAATTCTAGATATGGCTGAACCAGTGTCTCATTTGGTTCCTGGGTTAGTGGTGCTAGAAGAGCACAGCAATTCAGGCAACATACGAGGAGCAGTAAAATCATCGTTTCGGGCAAAAGCTCTTCATCAGGAATAAAGGCAGAGAGCCTGAAGGGTGGAGAGATAAGCTAGAGGAGGGTGGGAGTTGGGAGAAAGTAGCATAGAGTACAATAGGTGAGTGGGGAAAGAGATGAAGGTGATAGATCAGGGAGGAGGGTGGAGTGGATAGGTGGTTCAGGACTCTCATTTCCTCACCCAATGAAGGAATGGATCCCACATGCCTTTTTATTTCCCACTTTATTGACCAGTCCTGACTCATTCAGGGACCAGTGGACAAGAATTCCAAGATGTATCTCTCTTTTTTTTTACCTTTCTCAATACCCTCCCATTTAATGTGTATTTTCCTGCTTTAATTCCTCTACCCAAATTGCAGCTTGATGTCTATTTACTAACTTTCCACTCACTCAACCATACCATCTTCCTGCAGTCAACAGCCATGCAGAACATGACCAACCAACATTTGTTTCATCAGCAAATTTCCCACTCATGCCTCTCACAGTTAGGTCTAAATAATTAGCTTATTACAAATTGGAAAAATTGTGAAACTGAACCTCCAATGAAAATCGCTTTCCCTTTGCAAAAATGTTCATCAGCCATTGCCTTTTGTTTTCTAATTTGGATTCAACTTGTTGCATTCCCATGGGTTTTAAATTTTCTATATGGGAATTTGTCAAATGCTTTACTAAAATCCATGTAGACAGCATGCCCTGCACTACCCTCATCATTCTTGCTCATTACTGCTAAAAAAATCACTTAAATTAATAAGGCATGATCTTCCCTTAACAAAGTATTACGGCAATCATTGATGTCTCTCCAAGTAGCACCTTATCCTATCTCTTAATATTAATTTCATTAATTTTGCCACCACTAAGATCAATCTAATTGGCCTAATGCTTATGTGGTCTAACCCTCCTATCTGTTTTGAATAACAGTACAACATTTAGAGAATTTTAATCTTCTCACCTGCACATAGTGAGGATTTGAAAATGATCCTTAGAGCATCCACCATCTGCTGCTTGTCTGGGATATAATCCATCCAGCCCTGTTGGTTTATCCACAGTCAAGGAGGTTAGTTCCTCCAATAGTTCCTTTAAGATTGTGGTTATTTCATGAAATATTTCACACTCATCTTCATGATTGACTTGAACAGCTATTATCTCCTTTGTGAAGCCAGAGGCATAATACTCATTTAGAACAAACTGCATCTGCATTCACACGCACGTTACCATGTACATGTCTGATAAGCTCAACCTTTTCATTAGTCATCCTCTTGCTTTTCATGTGCTGATAATATCTATTTTGATTTTCTTTAATTTTACCAGCCACTATTTTTTCTCACATTCTACCCAATGCTGGGAAATGGTTAATTAAGTGCTCACTCTGTCTCATCCCGATTCCTGTTTCTACAGGATGTATTGAATACCACCCATAGGTGCAGCATTCTGCATGTGCAAAATAACATTTTGATTCACCATTTAAGTTTTTTGAATTTATGCATAATTTGTTTTGTGTTAAATCAAAAATGGAACCTTTCCAAAAATGAATAATCATGACTCTAATGTTATTTATGGTGTTACATTTGCCAGTTTGATATTTCCGCAGCAAGCAACAGAGTATCTTTGAAGAAGTTGCTTATAACAACAATAATTCTGGTGATACTTCCTCACTGCTTCTAACAGAAAGATACCAGAATTTTTCATTCACATCCAATTGAACTTTACAACCACCTGTAGTTTTTATTACAATTTACTAAAAATTAAGCAAGTTGAAATTTACCACAGGCCATTTCTGACTGGCCTCTTTCAGTGGTCAGAATTTAGAAAGAGTTAAGCAAATGGTTAATAAAAAGGTGTTGTCATCGGTGGTCCCTCACAGATGAGGATGATTCTCTTCCACTCTCAGAGTGAGTCTGTAGATGGCTGTACAGACTGATTCAGCGTCCACTGATTCTGCTACACTTGAGGCAAACGGTGATATTGGAAAAGCCAAGTCGGTTATGGGTGAGGCAGAGTGCTGCTTGTGCTGCTTGTGCCTGGATTCCACTTTTTTCCAACAGCAAGTCTCGAGTTACTCACACCTTCCCAGATGCTCCTTTTCCACTTTGGATGGTCTTGGGCCAGTGATTCCCAAGTGTCTGTGGGAATGCTTATGATTCACTATTGATTTCTAGTGGATGCTTGACTGATGTAACACCTTGGAAACTTAAAATGGGAACACAGTGATGTTACATGAACAGTTAATCTATTATGGCATGATCAATGCAACTGCATTTAGTTCTCAGGAAACTACATGTACTGTTAAGATGTTGAATATTATTCTGCTTTGAAACCCCAAACTGTTTGGGGATGCATCCAGCAGCCCTGCAAAACTCCAGTAGGGGAGCAATGGCTATTTCCTTCTTCCTGCTTCCTGGAGTGTGCAACATCTTCTTATTGAAACCGAATTTGTGGGAGAAATTCTTCACTCCATTTCCCAGTGGCACAGCAATGCAATTTGAACCTTTTTACAAAAAAATGACAACCAAGTCTTACATACTAATGCACAGAAAACTGTTTAAACAAATATGGTAACACATAACATTATATTTCAGTAGTGTTATCCCTATGGAAAATACTTTCAAGTGATTCATGATGTTTTTATTAACATAGGAACTCCTCGAGCAGGTGCTCTACTCCCAACTTTGAAACATCAGCCCCAAATGGACAGAGGAAGCACTCCAGTGATACCCTTATGGCAAAGTGCCACATTGCCACAGATACTTAGGAATCACAGCCCAACATTGTCCAAAGTGGAGGAATAGCATTCGGTTAGGTATCAAGCACCTCGAGACTTGCCATCAGGAAAAAGCAAAAGCCAGCGAAAGTAACACGCTACCTCAGAAATGCCCACTCACCCATTCTCATGACCACCATCCACCCTGTGTAACAGAACCAGTGGTAGCAATATCGGTCTGTACAGCCATCAATGGACTTACCCTGAGAGTGGAAAATAGTCATCTTCGTCTGCAAGGGACCACCAATGATGATGATTAATGCAGATATCCAATTCTGAACAGAGGAAAAAATGAAATGGAGGTTTTTGAGGTTTTGTACTCAACTGTTTGAGTACAGTTGTTGGGTGGAATTGTTGTGGGTGGAGGAGAAAAAGGCCACGTGGCCCCTGAGACCTAGGGAATGTCCTGAAAGAAGGAGCTCTCATATTCAGAAGGACAAGAGAGGAAAAATTCTGGTATGGTGGACATCAGCATGGGTGGGGAGGTGTGTGTGTGCGGTGGCATCTTGCAGCCTTGTTAGGGAAAGGAAGCCCAGAGGAATAAAACCTGAACTCTCCATCATTCTTTCAATGATCATTAAGAGCTACCAGACATTACTGCTTGTCAGACTCTTCTCTAAAACAGTCAAGTGCCCTTTCTTCTCCAACCATTCACGCTATCACCAGCCATTAAATGCAGCATTACCATGTTTATCGATTTAAGCATGTATAATGAACATGAATTATCAAAAATGCCCCATTAGTGTGCAATAATCTTTGATTTTTGGTTTCAAATTTTAAACAAATGAATTTGTGGATACCTTAAAATAGAACAAAAATGCATATCCATCTTGGACTTTGTTTTATGAGTGTAATGCTACTACTGAACAAGTTGGATCCCATTCTGATAAACCTTTAGCTTTGGTTTTAACAAGATGGTGCTTCACTGAAAACACACACAATTTTGGTTTTAACAATACATCCTGCACAAGAAATGTAATTCAAAATAAGATAAACTGAATTGTACACATGACACAAAGTCAAAGGCTTCATAATATAGAAAAATATAATCCCATTAATCCCTGTAGCACTCCCTTGCTGTACTTATACCAGAGAGAATATCCTTCTCTATCACCTCTTTCCTGTTTAGCAGTGGTTTCAATTCACATGCTTTTAAATCTAATAGACTCTTCTTTGAGTCATCATACAACTGAGTTTAAACTTTCTCAACTTCTCAATCCCCTCAGGATTTTAACCAACCACTTTTGGTCAGGAACTTTCAATCTAACTCCTTATAATAAGGTGGCCCACCTTTTAATAGTTTTAAACTATCTACATTGTCTGGTGCAACTGACTTTTGCAACAAGTTTCAGCCAAACCAGACTTGAAAGGTTAACTCGGCTTTATACCCACAGATGCCACCAAGATTCTCCAGCAATTTCTGTGTTTGTTTCAGATCTTCAGCATCCACAGTTCTTTATTTAATGTCATTGTTTATTCTGGTCACTCATGAAATCCACCCATGGAATCCATTGTTTTCCAGTAAGTCTTTCTCTCATACTGTTTTTTTTAAAATAAATCACATGGCTACAGAAATACTGACTTTTTTTTTCATTTGTGGGACTTGCATATTGCTATATGGCCATCCATCGCTTTTATCACCTTGAGAAAGTGGTGGTGAGCTGCTGCAGTCCAAGTGCTATAAGGTTACCCACAATGCCCTTAGGGGTGGAAATCCAGGATTTTGACCCAGCGATACTGAAAAGAATGGCAATATATTTCTAAGTCAGGACGATGAGTGGCTTGGAGGGGAACGTCAGGTGGTGGTGTTCCCAGATATCAGTTGCCCTTGTCTTTCTTGATGGAAATGAAAATTAATCATTAAAACTCTTTCATAGATTAAATCCATATGTCATGAGTTCAAAATCCAAACTCTAAGGTACATTATAAAGAAAATTAATCAGACACCGTACATAACAGCAAGTTCTGTGCCATCTCAACAGAGGAGTATGGGCAACACCATATCAGCAATGGCAACGACACAGACACACATGGGGCATTCCTCAAAACACAAGGCAAAGCTGTCAGAGGAGGGAAATGTTAAAATAAGGACAGGTGTCATGGAGGAGGTCAGGCTCTGAGGTTGTAAAATTCACTTTTAAGTCTTCGAGGTTGCAAATTACCTTGGTAAAAGATGCTATTTTTTAACTTGACTTTGCTTTGTGCTTCTTTGAAACATTGGAGCAAGTCTGAGCTGGAGTGTCAACATGAGAGCAAGGAAGTTTATTAAAATGGCAAATGACTGGAAGGTTGGGCACATTCGCAGATGTTCCCTGATTGGACCAGATTAACAGACCCAATCAGGGAACTCAGATTCGATGAGGTCCACCTGGTTGATCTCGTTACATTGACGACATGGTGTGGTTGGAACATTATGGCAAATCACAATGAATTTTGGAGAGCTGTGACATACCTTGATTTGGTCCAAGGGGAACTGAAGGAATCCTCAGGATGCTGTCCAGCATAGAGGAAATCTTGGATAGAAATAAAAATGGAATGAGACTTTTGTTACCACTTTATATTTGTGATTATGAAATATAGTGGTACTTCTAGTACCTGTTCTGTTTAACTCTTCTACTGTGAATGTTTTTGGTTAAAAAGTGAAATCCTGCAGCCTATTTCTTTCAGTTAACAACTAGGAGTTTGAAGTTATTTTTAAATCTTGCTGGTCTTTCCTGAGGGTGTAACAATATAAAGGGTTTTGGTGAGCTGAATATGGAAAGGCAGTGCCTATGGCTAGGCAATTAGTGAAAAGCAGTCATTACTTTAAAATTATCCCCAAAAGCAGGTTGGAATGTTTTCTTACATTGGAGCATGGAATGATTTACCACCAGCTGAGATTGAGTCTGAAAATATTGGCCTAGAAATTTGATGGCATTGTGCCCGATCAGGCTCAGGGATCTTTTCAGCCATTGTGTCGTGCAAGGGAAAAGTGGATCAATATTTGAAACGGAGGGAGACGCAGGATAATGGGGAGAGAGTGAAGCAGTGAGATTAGTTTCAGTTGATCCAGCAAAGATTTGTTGCAGGCATAATAGGAAAATATGTTATATAAACGAATGAAGATCTGCATCAAGGGTGCTTTGTCTTGATTTTTTAAAAGTTATTTGTCACATTTGTGGAATTTGGACAGAGGTCTCAAATCGCCATTTGCTTGCATTTATGATTTTTCAGTTAATTACATAATTCCATATTTTCTCCATGGCTTTCAAACGAATATTCAATGTAGTTTGTGGAATCAAAGTAAGAATCACAACTTCAGACATGGTGCACAAAATCCATGAACAACAACTTTGAATAATCTGGTGAAATTTTTTTTTAACAAACTAAAATATGAGCTCTGTGGATATTGCAAGACATTAATTGCCATCTGATGTTGAGAAAACATTTCTTCTCTATCTGTTTGTGTAGTACAGTACTCATGTTTAATCTTCACAGTAATCATCATTCAAAACAGAACACAGACTTTGCTAATTGAAATCAGCTTAACTATTTTGACAGACCTCATCATCAGTAAAATCTTTGGCTGGAAGCGACATTTGGCTGTTGATGAATAACAGCTGATGTCATTTTTTTTATATCGGGAGAGTTCAAACAATAACGTTAACCATCCTTCTAAACAGAGACCGAAATTTTTCCTGAGAAATGTCCTTAGATTGGTTCTGTCGGTTTTCAATTAGACATGTCCATTTCAGAACCCACTGTTCCCAAATACTTTTCCCAAGACATTTACTTAGTTCACAAAGGAGTTTTTTTTCTTCAGATATAGAATCACTTGCAATTTATTTTCTGAATGAGAAGGATTAGTTGAGGATGAATGACAGTTTGAAGCTTTTTCACTGCATTATTGATAAAATGTGTTTCTTGGCTGTCATTGTCAAGTTGCATAACCCTGCTGATCTTTAAAATCTGTCCACCACTTTATGTTCAAAGCCAATTATAGAGATGCAAAGCAGTCATTAAATGGATGGAGCCCATATGAATTTTTTAAACACTCAGTCAGGATCAATATAAATGAGACACAAAAACATCCAATTAACGTATGTAACTGCACCTGACATAAAATATATTTTAAAATGCTCCAAAACAATAATTTTAAACAATTTTTAAGATTTGCCTAAGATTTTACCAAATATTGGACAATTAATTAGCTATTCCGCAATGTATTAACTTACCCTGTGCAAACTAAAGTTTTGTAAAAAAAACTTTTTAAGGAATTAAACACATTGAAGAATTTAAAAGCAAAATTGATGGAGGTCTTCTAGGATTATTTTAAATTTTGTTTCTTAACTAATTTTATGATCAAGCGATTATGTTTAGCTTCTGAACTGTACATTTTAAAAGCATGATTACTGACCTTAATTCATTTGTCACAAGTGGTTTGTCATTGCAAAAACTCAGCAGATGTAAGCTCATTAGGGATATTACTTATAATTTCAAAGTCACTCGTTGCCTTTTTCAATTAGAAAGATCAAAGTTTAAAAAGTATACTTATAAATCACCTGAAGCTTTACCATCAGTATGCTGAGAATAACAGTAGCAATAATAATGCAATGTAGAGAATAAAATTAGGATCATTGGTTCACAGTGATTGAACACACCAAATGATACTTAAAAAGAAATATTCTGGGGATTTGACTGGTATCCACTGACTTCAGTTTTCACAATTCTGTTAATTACATTTAACTACATTGAAAATGCACATGGTTACAGATCACTTAGCCAAATCTCTCATTGATGCTTACTCTCCACATAAGCAGTAGTCCTGCTCTCATTCATTGGCTTCATTCCCTTAAACAATGCTGGAATTCCCTTCTTAACAGAAATGTGGTCAACTTGCAGCACATGGACTACATCGGTTCAAGATGCAGCTTACCACCACCTTCTCAAGGGCCACTGGGGCAGGCAATAAATGCAGGCCAGTCAGCGATGTGTGAATTATAAAGAAACATTTTATCCATTGCTCCTTAAGTTTCCATTCTAAATTCAGGTTATTCTGATATAGCGTGCATTTTGTGAATGCAAATTTGCTGTAACACGATTGACAAATTGGGGATGATGTTTCTAAAGTGCAAACGTTTAAAGCGTGTATTAGTTAAACCAGCTCCATTGGTTTAAATAGAGTCATAAAGATGTACAGCATGGAAACAGAGCCTTCAGTCCAACTCATCCATGCCAACCAGACATCCCAAACTGATCTAGTCCCACCCGGCCCATATCCCTCCAAACTCTTCCTATTCATATACCCATCCAGATGCCTGTTAAATGTTGCAATTGTACTAGTCTCCACCACTTCCTCTGGCAGCTCATTCTATACATGTACCACCCTCTGTGTGAAAAAGTTGCCCTGTAGGTTTCTTTTATATCTTTCCCCTCCCACCCTCTCGTGCTGGTTTTCCTCACCCCAAGGAAGAGGCCTTGTCTATTTATCCTATCCATGCCCCTCATAATTTTGTAAACCTCAAAAAGATCACCCCTCAGCCTCTGACACTCCAGAGAAAACAGTCCCAGCCTGTTCAGCCTCTCCCTTTGGCTCACATCTCCAACCCTGGCAACATCCTTGTAAATCTTTTCTGAACCCTTTCAAGTTTCACAACATTCTTCCGATAGGAAGGAGACCAGAATTGCATGCAATATTCCAACTGTGGCCTAACCAGTGTCCTGTACAGCTGCAATATGACCTCCCAACTCCTGTACTCTAAACTCTGACCAATAGAGGAAAGCATTGAGTCGGAAGAGATAGGAGAGGTCTTGAATGAGTACTTTTCTTCAGTATTTACGAACGAGAGGGACCGTATTGTTGAAGAGGAGAGTGTGAAACGGACTGGTAAGCTAGAAGAGATACTTGTTAGGAAGGAAGATGTGTTGGACATTTTGAACAACTTGAGGATAGACAAGTCCCCCGGGCCTGACGGGATATATCCTAGGATTATGTGGGAAGCAAGAGAGGAAATTGCAGTACCGTTGGCAATGATCTTTTCGTCTTCACTGTCAACGGGGGTGGTACCAGGGGACTGGAGAGTAGCGAATATTGTGCCCCTGTTCAAAAAAGGGAATAGGGATAACCCCGGGAATTACAGGCCAGTTAGTCTTACTTCTGTGGTAGACAAAGTAATGGAAAGGGTACTGAGAGATAGGATTTATGAGTATCTGGAAAGACACTGCTTGATTAGGGACAGCCAGCATGGATTTGTGAAGGGTAGGTCTTGCTTTACAAGTCTTATTGAATTCTTTGAGGAGGTGACCAAGCATGTGGATGAGGGTAGAGCAGTGGATGTATTGTACATGGATTTTAGTAAGGCATTTGATAAGGTTCCCCATGGTAGGCTTATGCGGAAAGTCAGGAGGCATGGGATAGAGGGAAATTTGGCCAATTGGATAGAAAACTGGCTAATCGGTCGAAGTCAGAGAGTGGTGGTAGATGGTAAATATTCAGCCTGGAGCCCAGTTACAAGTGGAGTTCCGCAGGGATCAGTTCTGGGTCCTCTGCTGTTTGTAATTTTTATTAATGACTTGGATGAGGGAGTCGAAGGGTGGGTCAGTAAATTTGCAGATGATACGAAGATTGGTGGAGTTGTGGACAGTGAGGAGGGCTGTTGTCGGCTGCAAAGGGACTTAGATATGATGCAGAGCTGGGCTGAGGAGTGGCAAATGGAGTTCAACCCTGCCAAGTGTGAGGTTGTCCATTTTGGAAAAACAAATAAGAATGCGGAATACAGGGTTAACGGTAGGGTTCTTAATCAGGTGGAGGAACAGAGGGATCTTGGGGTCTATGTACATAGATCTTTGAAAGTTGCCACTCAGGTGGATAGAGCTTGTAAGAAGGCCTATGGTGTATTAGCGTTCATTAGCAGAGGGATTGAATTCAAGAGTCGTGAAGTGATGTTGCAGCTGTACAGGACTTTGGTTAGGCCACATTTGGAGTACTGTGTGCAGTTCTGGTCACCTCACTTTAGGAAAGATGTGGAAGCTTTGGAGAGGGTGCAGAGAAGATTTACCAGGATGTTGCCTGGAATGGAGAATAGGTCGTACGAGGATAGGTTGAGAGTTCTCGGCCTTTTCTTGTTGGAACGGCGAAGGATGAGGGGTGACTTGATAGAGGTTTATAAGATGATCAGAGGAATAGATAGAGTAGACAGTCAGAAACTTTTTCCCCGGGTACAACAGAGTGTTACAAGGGGGCATAAATTTAAGGTGAAGGGTGGAAGGTATAGGGGAGATGTCAGGGGTGGGTTCTTTACCCAGAGAGTGGTGGGGGCATGGAATGCGCTACCCGTGGGAGTGGTAGAGTCAGAATCATTGGCGACCTTTAAGCGGCAATTGGATAGGTACATGGATGGGTGCTTAATCTAGGATAAATGTTCGGCACAACATCGTGGGCCGAAGGGCCTGTTCTGTGCTGTATTGTTCTATGTTCTATGTTCTATACCAAATGCCTTCTTCACTATTCTATCCTTCTGCGATTCCACTTTCAAGGCGCTAAAGGCCTGCACTCCAAGGTCTCTTTGTTCAGCAACACTCTCTATGATCTTACCATTAAGTGTATAAGTCCTGCTAAGATTTGCTTTCCCAAAATACAGCACTTCGCATTTATCTAAATTAAGCTCCATCTGTTACCTCTTAGTCCATTGGCCCATCTGATTAAGATCCCGTTGCAATCTGAAGTAACTTTCTTCGCTGCCCACTAACCTCCAATTTTGGTGTCATCTGTAAACTTATTAACTATACCTCTTATGCTCACATCCAAATAATTTATATAAATGATGAAAAGTAGTGGACCCAGCATCAATCCTTGTGGCACTTCACTGGTCACAGATCTCCAGTCTGAAAACAACCCTCCACCATCACCCTCTGTCTTCTACCTTTGAGCCAGTTCTGCATCCAAATGGCTGGTTCTATCTGTATTCCATGAGATCTAACCTTGCTAACCAATCTCCCATGGGAAACCTTGTCGATCACCTTACTGAAGTCCATATAAAGCAACTCCACCCCACTCTGCCCTGATCAATCTTCTTCGTTACTTCTTCAAAATACTCAATCAAGTTTGTGAAACATGATTTCCCATACACAAAGCCATGTTGACTATCCCTAATCAGTCCTTGCCTTTTCAAATACTTGTTCGCCCTGTCCCTCAGGATTCCCTCCAACATCTTGCCTACCATCAACGTCACGCTCACTGGCCTATAGTTCCCTGGCTTGTCCTTATCACCTTTCTTAAACTGACACCACATTTGCCAACCTCCAGTCTTTCAGCACCTCACTTGTGATTATCAATGATACAAATATCTCAGCAAGAGGCCCAGCAATCATTTCCCTAGCTTCCCACAGGGTTCTAGGGTACACCTGATCAGGTCCTGTGGACTTATCCACTTTTATGTGTTTCAAGACATCCAGCACTTCCTCCTCTATGATATGGATATTTTTCAAGATGTCACCATCTATTTCCCTCCATTCTATATCTTCCATATCCTTTTCCACATTAAACGTTAATGCAAAATACTTCTTTAGTATCTCCACCATCTTCTGTGGCTCCACACAAAGGCCACCTTGCTGACCTTTGAGGGGCCCTATTCTCTCCCTCATTACCCTTTTGTCCTTAATGCATTTGTAAAACCCTTTGGCTTCTCTTTAATTCTATTTGCCAAAGCTATCTCATGTCCCCTTTTTCCCTCCTGATTTCCCTTTTTAGTATACTCTGCTACCTTTATACTCTTCTAAGGATTCACTCGATCTATCCTGTCTATAGCTGAAAATGTGTTGCTGGTCCAACCAACCCAACCACCCCGTGGCTCAACACTTTAACTCTCCCTCCCACTCCACCGAGGACATGCAGGTCCTTGGACTCCTCCACCGGCAGAACATAACACCACGACGGCTGGAGGAGGAGCGCCTCATCTTCCGCCTGGGAACCCTCCAACCACAAAGTATGAATTCAGATTTCTCCAGTTTCCTCATTTCCCCTCCCCCCACCTTGTCTCAGTCGGTTCCCTCAACTCAGCACCGCCCTCCTAACCTGCAATCTTCTTCCTGACCTCTCCGCCCCCATCGCACTCCGGCCTATCACCCTCACCTTGACCTCCTTCCACCTATCCCACCTCCACCGCCCCTCCCCCAGTCCCTCCTCCCTACCTTTTATCTTAGCCTGCTTGGCTACTCTGTCTCATTCCTGATGAAGGGCTTATGCTCGAAACGTCGAATTCTCTATTCCTGAGATGCTGCCTGGCCTGCTGTGCTTTGACCAGCAACACATTTTCAGCTGTGATCTCCAGCATCTACTATCCTGTCTATACCTGACATATGATTCCTTCTTTTTCTTAACCAAAAACCTCAAATTCTTTAGTCATCCAGCATTCCATATGCCTACCAGCCTTTCCTTTCACCCTAACAGGAATATACTGTCTCTGGACTCACGTTATCTCATTTCTCAAGGCTTCCCATTTTCTAGCTGTCCCTTTACATGCGAACATCTGCACCCAATCAGCTTTTGAAAGTTCTTGCCTGATACCTTCAAAATTAGCCTCCCTCCAATTTAGATCTTCAACTTTTAGATTCAGTCTACCCTTTTCCATCACTGTTTTGAATCTAATACAATTATGATTGCTGGCCCCAAAATGCTCCTGAAGAAGGGCTTATGCCCGAAACATCGAATCTCCTGCTCCTTGGATGCTGCCTGACCTGCTGCACTTTTCCAGCAACACATTTTCAGCTCTGATCTCCAGCATCTGCAGACCTCACTTTCTCCCCAAAATGCTCCCCCACTGACACCTCAGTCACCTGCCCTGCCTTATTTCCCAAGAGTAGGTCAAGTTTTGTACCTTCTCTAATAGGTACATCCACATACTGAATCAGAAAATTCTCCTGTATATATATAACATATTCCTCTCCATCTAAACTCTTTACACTATGGCAGTCCCAGTCTATGTTTTGAAAGTGAAATCCCATAACCACCCCATTATTCTTACAGATAACTGAGACCTCCTTGCAAATTTGTTTCTCAATTTTCCTCTGACTATTAGGGCTCTCTAGTACAATCCCAATAAGGTGATCATCCCTTTCTTCCTTCTCAGATCAACCCAAATAACTTCCCTGGATGTATTTCCAAGAATATCTTCCCTAAATACAGCTATAATGCTATCCCTTATCAAAAATATCTCTACCCCTCCTCTCTTGCCTCCCTTTCTGTCCTTCCTATAGCATTTGTATCCTGGAACATTAAGCAACCAGTCCTATCCATCCCTGAGCCATTTAGTACCATCTTCCTAACCATGCCCTCAGTACATCTGCCTTCCTTGTTCAGCCCCTTGCACTGAAATTTAATTTATCAGTCCTACCTTGTTCTTTGCTTTGTCCCTGCCAGCCCTAACTAGTTGACTCCCTTCTTTTCTCAACTGTACCAGACTCAGATTGATCTCTTTCCTCACTATCTCCCTGGGTCCCACACCCCACCTTATTAGTTTAAATCCTTATGAACAGCTCTAGCAAATCTGTCTGTCAGTATATTAGTCTCCCTCCAATTCAGGTGCTATCCGACCTTCTTGTACAGGTCACCTCTATTCCAGAACAGATTCCAATGATCCAAAAACGTGAATCTTCTCCCATACACCAGCTCCTCAGCCATGCATTTATCTGCTCTATCCTCCTATTCCTGCCTTCACCAGCTCACAGCACTGGGAGTAATCCAGCTATTACTACTCTTGAGGATCTCCTTTTTAAATTCCTGCCTAACTCTCAAGATTCTCCCTTCAGAATCTCATCCTTTTCCCTTCCTCTGTCACTGGTTCCAATGTGTACAATAACTTCCTGCTGGTGCCTCTCCCCCTTGAGAACATTCTGCACCCTCTCTGAGACATCCTTGATCCTGGTACCAGGGAAGCACCACACCATTCTGATTTTTTGTTGCTGGCCACAGAAACATCTGTCTGTACTTTGGACTAGAGAGTCCCCCAACACAATTGATTTCTTGGAACCTGACATACCTCTCATTATATTAGAGCCAGTCTCAATACCAGAAATTTGGTTGTTCGTGCTACATTCTCCTGAGTATCCATCATCCTCTACATTTTCCAAAATAGCTTATTTGTTTGAAATGGGGATAACCACAGAAGACCCCTGCATTACCTGCCTACCTCTCTTATCTTTCCTGGAGTTAACCCATCTATGTGACTGTATCTGCAACTTCTTTCCCTTCCCGTAACTGCACCTTGCTCTTGTAAATTCCTCTTTGCCTCCAACTGTCTATCTAAATGATCTATTCAATCTGTTAGGATTCACAACCAACAGCATTTATTGCAGATATAATCCTCAGTAACACATAAACACTCCCTAAACTCCCACATCCGACAAGAAGAGCATATCACTCTACTAAAGCCATTTTTGGCTTCTTTAAATCTACAGAGCCAGAAAAGAGCACTGTCTTATTCTTCTACAAAACACTGCTCCAGGCTAACTTAATACTTCTGGCTTATATTTTTAAGTTTAATCAAAAGATATACCTCAATAAAACATATAATAAAGAAAGAAGCCACTCTACTCACTATTGCAGACTTACTGTAAGGCCACACTTAAAAGTATTCATTTATCTGTTTCTGTGCTGTGACCTCTCCCAAATAAGCTCTTCCACGATTAGCTGCCAATTTCACTGTTAAGTTTGTGATGTTACTATTGCATGAGAGTAAAACTATCACGTTATAGCAGAACCAACTGTTGTCCTGAAATGTTGACATACACCTGGATGTTTGTTGCTACTGGTCCTGTGCCGTCACTGAGAATTTGCTGAAATGTGGTCAGAATCCAATTTAGAGGTGTAAGAGGGGTTTCTGCCCTACTTCCAATACTTCTATGGTCGTGGCACAGGTCAATTCCATGGAAGCTCCCAACCATTAATTACGAATACTTTGCACAACAAACACCACAACTTACATCAAGCTGATAGCTCTATCTCAGAATTGAAAAGTTGAGAGGGGCTCACCTCTGCTGGGATGGGTCACCTCATAGTGATTTGAAGGCAGAGGGGTTGTTAATTTGATCAAAATGGGAGATCCATCTTCATTAGGAAGGAGATTCATCCTTTAGGAGCTATCAACCAATCAAACGGTCAACAGCTGTCTAATCTTATCAGCAATACTGGGCATTGTAGCCATTGCTCACATTTCAGGTGTTCCTGCAGGAAGTCGATGGACTGGTCATCAAGATAAGTCCAACGTTTCATCACAGCTAGGCTTATAGCTCAGACAAAGATTCGGATTCTGGTTTGTCAGGGCAGGAGATGGGGTACACAAATTGGAGACTCATAGTAGAGGACTCTGATGGGCACAGGATGCCACTATATTGGCCAAAAGGTGCCAACTCTTTTCCTGCCTCATGTAAAACCCAGCAAGGTTAAAAGGCAAAGAGGTAAAATGCTACAATGGCACCCAATTTTAGACTGTCCTGGAACCAGTCACCCGGAGGTGTTACATAAAAATCTGCCAATGTTTCTCCTCCTCTATGGTTCTTACGTTAAACATGTTTAATCATGTCACTTTGCCATGGATCCCTTTAATTTTTATATCCTTAGTGACAAAATAAGATGGTTATGTTTTAAACGATCTCTTTGCTTCAATGTAAAATACCGCAATGAAAGTAGCTATGGGACCTACTATTAGTTTTGCCGACAATTTACCATCAGGCGAGGGAGTCTATATGCCAGGTTTAACACCTGAAAACAAGAGATATTGCAGCTGGCTTTGTCATGCATAGATTTACATACCATAATTCCATCTGATTTTTTTTAAGCCCTGGAAATACAGAAAAGAAGGAACAGAGATATTTCTCTGGTCAAATGGGAACAGAGTCTAGATTAGGGAGGTGTTGGAAAAGCGCAGCAGTTCAGGCAGCTTCTGAGGAGCAGTAAAATCGACGTTTCGGGAAGAAGCTCTTCATTAGGAATACAGGCAGAGAGCCTGAAGGGTGGAGAGATAAGTGAGAGGAGAGTGGGGATGGGGAGAAAGTACCATAGAGTACAATAGGTGAGTGGGGGAGGGGATCAAGGTGATAGTTCAGGGGGGAGGGTGGAGTGAATAGGTGGAAAAGAAGATAGGCGGGTAGGACAAGTCGTGGGGACAGTGCTGAGCTGGAAGTTTGGAACTAGGGTGAGGTGGGGGAAGAGGAAATGAGGAAACTGTTGAAGTCCACATTGATGCCCTGGGGTTGAAGTCTTCCTCCAGGTGTCTGGTGGTGAGGGAGCGGCAGTGAAGGAGGCCCAGGACCTCCATGTCCTCAGCAGAGTGGGAGGGGGAGTTGAAATGTTGGGCCACAGGGCGTTGATTGGTGTGGGTGTCCCAGAGATGTTCCCTAAAGCGCTCTGCTAGGAGGCGTCCAGTCTCCCCAATGTAGAGGAGACCGCATCGGGAGCAACGGATACAATAAATGATGTTGGTGGATGTGCAGGTAAAACTTTGATGGATATGGAAGGCTCCTTTAGGGCTTTAGATGGAGGTGAGGGAGGAGGTGTGGGTGCAGGTTTTGCATTTCCTGCGGTGGCAGGGGAAGGTGCCAGGATGGGAGGGTGAGCACCAAGGGCGTTCTGTCCTTGTTACGGTTGGAGGGGTGGGGTCTGAGGGTGGAGGTGCGGGATGTGAATGAGATGCGTTGGAGGGCATCTTTAACCAAGTGGGAAGGGAAATTGCAGTCTCTAAAGAAGGAGGTCATCTGGTGTGTTCTGTGGTGGAGCTGGTCCTCCTGGGAGCAGATATAGTGGAGGCGGAGAAATTGGAAATACGGGATGGCATTTTTGCAGGAGGTAGAGTGAGAAGAGGTGTAATCCAGGTAGCTGTGGGAGTCGGTGGATTTGTAAAAGATGTCGGTGTCAAGTCGGTCATCATTAATGGAGATGGAGAGGTCCAGGAAGAGGAGGGAGGTGTCAGAGATGGTCCATGTAAATTTAAGGTCAGGGTGGAATGTGTTGGTGAAGTTGATGAATTGCTCAACCTCCTTGCGGGAGTACGAGGTGGTGCCAATGCAGTCATCAATGTAGCGGAGGAAGAGGTGGGGAATGGTGCTGGTGTAACGGAAGATTGACTGTTCTATGTAGCCAACAAAGAGACAGGCATAGCTGGGGCCTGTACGTGTGCCCAGGGCTACCCCTTTGGTCTGGAGGAAACGGGAGGATTCAAAGGAGAAATTGTTAAGTGTGAGGACCAGTTCGGCCAAACGAATGAGAGTGTCAGTGAAAGGGTACTGTTGGGGACATTGGGAGAGGAAGAAACAGAAGGCTTGGAGGCCCTGGTCATGGCAGATGGAGGTGTAGAGGGATTGGATATCCATGGTGATATCAAATGGGGAACAGGCCAGTATCCTCTCTGCATCAAATCAATTTACATAGATACAAATCCAGAGAAATTACCTCCCCCACACCTAACCTCAACTCTGTAGCTCTCAGTTTTGTGGGCATTCATGCAAGAAGATTCCACTGCTCACTGGATAAAAACGAGGTAGAAGCAGTTGAATAGAATTTAAAGAGTTTTTCAGTTTCTAATAACATGCAGACTTCTCACCAAATTCTCTTGGTTTGGCAGTTTCACAAAGTATCCTCCTGCTGAGGTAATCGATCCTATGAATGCTTTAAAAAACTTTCTTCTAGGAGGGAAATAATATTTGTTTCTGGTGTGTCATTAATGGAATAGAAAAATACTTGTCTCTGAAATTAATTCAAAATGGCCTTCCATGTTTACTCTGCTTGTCATAAACCCAAGAGTATAAACGTCTTACTCCATTAACATACTAGGGATTCTCTCAGGCACTTAATTTCAGTCACTGCTGGAGATTAAATAACTGTTCCAAAAGAACCACCTTCTGACTGACCCTGTTTTTACAAACCAGGCCCTTCACAATAGTAACCAATACCCATAAGTCACTATTTTGAAATCTAACTTTTTAAAAATGTATATAAATTACACACCTTTCATCACAATGCCCAAACAAGAATGAAAATAAGAGACATCTTCATTTCACATTCAAATGTTCTTCATAATCCTAACTCTTTGTTCTATGAAGAGTAATAATGCGTTAGCATTAAACATACACATTTCCCAGCAAGCATATCTTACCTACATTCTTTGGATAACAGCATTCATTATCCATCATTTTTACTGTTGACAAAGCATCCATTCCGAGATTGGACTGAATTCTATCAGAAATCAGCTAAGTATCAATTACAGCAAGTTCAAGAAATGTTTCTCTCTGTGAGCTCTAGTGAGATTTTTTACACAATTCTCTGTAAATTACCTCGCTACCAATGCACCATGTTTCTCTGGCACTGTGCTGGTCCTATTTTTTCTCCCACTGGAAGTACCCACCAATGCAGCAACCTCTTGGGATTCCTAAAGCTGGCACCATTTCTAAAACCCAACCATACACCAAGTCAAGCTCTGCCAGCCCGGGGTTGCTCTTCATTCTGCACGAGGTGGGAGGGGAACCATAAAGGTACATTTCTCAGGGTACACAGATGGTATGGCTGGCACAAATACAAGTGCACATACATCAGTATATTGCTATTTAAGAACCAAGCCACATGACATAGCTGTCCATTTCATTGTCGAATCTTAGAACCCTATCTAAGAGGTTAATACTGTTCCGTCAGTGCCCAATATAGCCTTCAGGTTAGTTGCGTCAACTATTATGATGCATTGTCCACATGTCAAAGATAGGGTGGTAGTGGTCATCAATAACACCCTCTTTTCCAGTAACTGATGTCCTCCAATGCATTACCATCTTTCCCTGATATGCTGAATTTCTCTCCTTCACAATTATTGAACCTCAGCTTCTCAGCGTGCTGCCTCCAGTTCCCACAATTCACTTTTCCAATTTCTCTACTGCAATAATAGCCCTGATAACCCCTCTTGATTTTCATTCAGCAGTCTCCCAGGACTGAGCATAGTTCACACCCTTATCTGACTTACACTGACAGCCCTGAGTGATGAGTGACCATATCCTTGGCTGATCTTTGATCTGCTAGTAATCCACACAATCATTGCGATGGGCTTGCAGGACTGATTATGGCTTACACCCTGAATAGTAGAGATATGCACCCCTTGACAAACTCAAGCCCTTGGGTTGATATCAAAATTACACTCTAGGGACTGAAAGATGTCTCCCATGGCCTGACTGAGGATTCCTTCTCTTAGAATTTGAACCATGACTATTTTGTTGAGACATGTGCAATGTGTTTGTTCTTTAAATGGTGCAGGTGTGAATTTGACCTAACACAGTATCATACAGAAACATGTCTACTCTCTTGACTGATCACTGCTGACAACCTGCCTGGCTTTATGTCTGTACTAAACGGCAAGGCAGCAGTCAGTATCACTAAGAGGTATGGGTGAGGTGAGGATTCTGTGACAGGCAGTCAGTATCACTAAGAGGAGGCTGGTGAAGAGAGATATAGAGTCGTGCAGCACAGAAACAAGCCCTTCAGCCTAAATCATCCTAGTTTCTCTGAGCAGGCTAGCCAGAGCCAAGGCCATTGTCCTGTGGGTGGTCTAGCTATTCAGTGGTGGGAGGGGGATGGGGAAATAGATGAAGTGAAGAATGGCACTTGTGGTAGAGGATTCATTGGTAAGGGGAGTAGACAGGGAGCTCTGCTGTGGTGAATGTGACTCCAGGATAGTATGTTGTCTCACAGGTGGCAATATAAAAAATGTCATGGAATGGCTGCATGTCACTCTGAAGGTGGAGGGTGAACAGCCTGAGGTTGTGATTCACCTCGGACCAATAACATAGGAAGAAAAAGAAACAAGGTCCTGTAAACAGAATTTAGGGAATTAAGTAGGAAACTGGAAAGTAGGACATCAAAGGTAAAAATCTCCAGTTTACTCTCCAGAGTGAGGAAGGAAAACTTCAACAGTAGGATGTTGTTTTCTTTGAATCAGCGAAGGTTGACAGAGGATAGAGGGGCATAAGCATTGAGGGGCACTTTTTCATGGCCGAAAAACATTATTTTTCCATTTGTGGAGGGCTAAATAACTGGGGGTATAGAGTTAAAAATAGAGGTAAAAGATTAAGAGAAGAGTTGAAGAGAAACATTTTCACTCAGATAGTGATAGGAGTCTGAAACTCACAGCTTGAAAAGGTGGCTGAGCCAGAAACTCTTGTAATATTTAAGCAATATTTAGATATTCTACTGTGTTGCCAATGCCTCCAGGGCTATGGGCCAACAGATGGAAAATGGGATTATTATAGTCAGATTTTTGTTGACATGTTGGGCCAAATGGCCTTCTTCCATGCTGTGAACATCTATGAGTCAAAACAGACATCAGAAATGTTTATTCCAGAAAGCAATCGGAGTTACTTGCAGACACCAAATAGGGTAGTAATTTTCTATATAACATACAAGCACTAGTCTGATTCAGTCTGTAATGGGGAAACATGCCACCTTCAGTATTGCACAACAATACTTAACACAGTGCCACCAACAGTGGAATTGGTACTGCTGGTACTAGCATGAAGTTTTCAATTAGATGCAATCAGGGGTAACATTTTCCTTTGTGAAGGATAAAGAATCATGCCATTCCATAGTGCTGGAATGAAGAATGGTCCGGTTTGATATCATTAACTTACAAGGCAAGAAAAAACACATGTGGCAGCTTCAGGTTGTCTATATTGTTCATCAATTGATAAGGCAGGGAGGCATATGAGGATACAATCCACACTTTATATGAGAAGACCATTTGAACTAGGCATACATAGTAGCAAGCCTTGTGGAACACTTGATTCCCTTACTAATTAAAACATTATCTATCTCGGCCTTATGCTTAATGATTCAGCCTTGACAGTCCTCTGTGGTGAAGAATTCCTCAGATTTCCTCGAAGAGAAGAAATTCCTCCTTATCTCATCATCTCCAAAAGTTTCTATTTTTATTTGTGTGGTGGCTTTAGTTTTTTTATATTTATATTTTATAGTTAGCTAATTTTTAAAATTTATATTTTTAATTAGTTCAAGGGATATGGACATCACTGGTTAGGGCCAGCATTAATTTCCCATCCAAGTAGACTGTAGAATTAAGTACATTGTGTGGGTCTGGAGTCACACTTAGGCCAGACTGAGTAAGGATGATAGATTTCCTTTGCTAAAGGCTGTGAATGAAATAGATGGGAATTCACAACAATCAGTTGTGGTTACATGGAGCACTGGAGCAGGCCTAAGTCAGAAAAGCCACAGTTCACTAGTAAAACCCGAGCAAGCTAGAGGAACTGCACCTCCTTTTCCACTTTGTCACTTTACTGTCTTTAGGTTTCAATACAAGGTTCAGCAACTTCAGAGCCTGCACATTGTCCTCAATTTTTATTATATTTCCTTTCCCCAACGCCACTGTGGAATTGGGAATTGGTTGTTCTCAGCAAAGTTGACCTATTTTTCTAGTATTCACTCCAAGTAGTAGAAATAAGCCTACATCTATATTCTCTCCTGTATGAAGTTGTTGCTCTCTTGCCACTTCCTCCTCTTCCCCCTTTGTCAATAGCATGTAAAACACCATTTTCCACTCCACTTCTGATCTGAAGAATATCAGACCCAAAACATTATATGTTTTTTCTCTCCACAGCGCCTCAGGCGACTGACTGTGTGGAGTTTGCATGTTCTCCCCATGTCTGCGTGGGTTTCCTCCAGGTGCTCTGGTTTCCTCCCACGGTCCAAAGATGTGCGGGTCAGGTGAATTGGCCATGCTAAATTGCCCGTAGTGTTAGGTAAGGGGTAAATGTAGGGGTATGGGTGGGTTGTGCTTCGGCGGGTCGGTGTGGACTTGTTGGGCCTAAGGGCCAGTTTCCACACTGTAAGTAATCTAATCTAATCTAATCTAATCAGATGCTGCCAGACCTGCTGAGTTTCTCCAGCATTCTGTATTTTTATTTCAGGTTTCCAGTGTCACATTGCATTGTTTTTATTTGGTCATACAGTAATGCTATTCTTTCTGATCAAATAGACAAGTATGTTGCAATCTTTACTTTAAATGTGGCTTATTTGCATCATATTTCCTATAATAAACTCAGAGATTAATATTTGCACTGAAACAGACTGCATCACTTCGGTAAAAGGAAATTAATGTTTAAACATTCAATGTGATTATTACCAGCTACCAATTCTGTGTCTTGCTGATTCCCTTTATGTTATGTATTAATGAAGGTTCAAGGTATTCAAGAATAAGATATTCAAGAAAAGCCATGTGAACACATTTCTGTCATATATGATTGGAGAAAGTATATGACAATAAAACCTAAAACCTAATTCTAAGAATTCTAAAGTGTTTTCACCAGCGTCCGCATGCTTACTTTTACACTATCTCCTCTTTATTCATTTTTAGAAGAATTATCTGTCAGTACAACAAGACCTTAAAGGGATGGTTGCTATTTGGCAACATATCAAACTCACACTCCACAGCACTATGGGATCAAAGTCATTAGGTAGAGTACATTATGGATCAGCCTTTATTTATTTGTATGGTGGAACAAACTCAAGTAATTTCATCGTTTGACATTGTTTCTGTAGTTTACTTATTTTTACACAGAATTTACATGACGCAGACTCTTTATGCAGGGCACAATTTCAAAGTTTGTGGATCAGACATAACTGGGAAGTATTGTGAACTTTGAGGAAGACTATGTTGAACTTCAAATGGACATATAAATAAAATCAATTTAAAGGGAGGCGATAGCCTACCAGTATTATTACTGGACTATTATTCTAGAGACTCGGTAATGTTCTGGGGACCTGGATTAGAATCATGCCATGTCAGATGGTGGAATGTGATATCAATAAAAATCTGGAAGTCTGATGTTGATCATGAATCCATTGTCAATTGTTAATCCCTTTTAACACCCTTACCTACATGTAACTCCAGACACAGCAATGTGGTTTACTCTTAAACTAACAATTGGGCAATTAGAAATGGGCAATAAATGCTGGCCTAGCCAATTATCCCACAAAAGAAATAAAAGCAAAGTATCTTGGATGGTGGAGATCTGAAATAAATTGCTGGAGAAGCTAAGTAACTCTGGCAGCATCTGTGGAAAGAGAAACAGAGTTTGGTTGCTGAATTTCATAGGACTCTGAGCGAAATGGAGTAGGGCATGACTTGTGGCTAAATTGGACATGAAAATGCCCAAGGCTGACTTCTACGTTCGGAGCATCTGGCTACATTTTTATGCTATTCACAAGCGGGATGATAAATTGCCCATTAAAGAGGATTGTTGCATGTTAAAGCTCTTACTGACAAACTCACCTCATTAGTATTCAACTTTCTACCTTACCAGATAGAGCTAACAAGCTAAACATTGAGGAAACTCAGGAACCAGCGCAGAAATCTAGGGTATTCAGGATTATTACATGGTAACAGCCAATGAAAGACTATTCATAATGTAGCAGTCATGTTTTACTGCATGGCAAATCCACATGAAGGATTAAGCACTTGGGCAAGGTAAAGGGAATTGATGCTGAAGATACCTGGCAATAGTGGATACAATTCTATTTCTTAAAATAAATCCAGCTCTATTTCAGCACCAACCTCACCTAAATTAAGGTCCAACCTTAAACTTGCCATATTTAGACTGCTCTACACACTTCTGATCATATTATAAAAAGTCACTGTAGGACAGGAGAAGAAAATTAGTTTCTAAAGTCAAAGTAGGTTCAGAGTTCGAGAAGGATGGGAGTGGCAAGATTAAGGTCCAGAGTCAGAAAACATTGAGGAGGCCTGAGCTGAAGGAAAATGGAAGCCAAAAGCTGATGGGAGGTTTAGTCAAAGGGGACTGTTACCCAACGTCAAGAGGTAGACAGTCAGAGACATTTAAAGGTTGGCGTGAGTTGGATTAGGAGTCCTGTGGAGATTAGAGTGCTTGTACAGATGATTAGAAGATGCAGAAGATTTGGGAGGAGTAGGGAGGATTTGGGAATGGAGGCAATTTAGTGATTTAAATTCAAATTGATTTAATTTAAAATTGCTTCTGACCCTAATCAGCTAATTTTGGAAATAAAAATTTTATCTTTTAATTCTTTGAAAGGTTCAGTGCTGAATGAATCTTGTGACTGGTTATGCATTAATTACTGAATCATTTACACAATATAGCTATATTGGGTGCATTGGGTACCTGCCAAGCCTGTGTTATACATCATGTCCCTGGGTACATGTCTTCATATCATAAGTGTAGTAAAATTTTAAAACAATCTAAAAAGATCTCAATTGACAGTGAGGCTGAGGGACCAATGTCTTTATTTTCAGCTATTTGCTCGTGTGTTGTGGGTGTTGCAGCATTTATTATCTGTCCTGAATTGCTCTGGAGAAGGTGGTGTTGAGTTGTAGTCTTGAAATTCTGAAATACTTTGGGCATTTTGACATGCAGAGTGCTGTTAGGGAGGGAGGTCCAGGTCTTTGATTGAATGTCAGTGAAGGAATGGTGATATACATCCAAGTCAGTTGGCATGCATCTTCGGGATTGTCAGGTAGTGGTGTTCTCATGCAATGCTGCCCTTGTCCTTCTAGGTCATCAAGTTCATGGGTTTGAAAATTGCATGGAAGGAGCATTGGAGAGTCATTGGAGAGCAACTTGGAGATGGTACACACTCCTCCCACAGCGGTCAATTGATTGAATATTTACAATGGTGGATGGGGTGTCAATCAAGAGAGTTGCTTAGTCCTGGATTGTTTAAAACATCTGTCAAAGTGTTGTTGAAGCTATGCTCTTCCAGACAAGTGGAGAGTATTCCATCAAAGTCCTGAATGATAACTTACAGGTGGTGGACAGGAATTAGGGAAACAGAAGGTGAGTTACTCACTTCAGAATTCCAAGCATCCGACCTACTCTTGTAGCACTTATATGGCTCATTCAGTTCAGTTTCTGATCAATGGAAATTTTCAGGAAAAAATCCATGTTGGCAATATCATTGAATGTTAAGGGTAATCATTGATGCTGTCTCATTGGAGATGGTCATTTTCTGTCATTTCTGTGGCATGAATGTCATTTGACACTTCTCACTCCAAGTGGATATTGCCCAGGTCTTGCTGCATAAGAACACAGGCTGCTTCAGTGTCTGAGGAGTTTTGGATGGTGCTAGACATTGGACATCCAGTTCTGACCTCATAATAGAGTGGATGTCATTGACGAAGCACCTGAAGGTAGTTGGGCCTGGGACTTGAGGAGCACATGAAAGACAACCTTGACTGAGATGAGTGACCTCAATAACTACAATTGCCTTCCTTTGAGCTAGGTATGACATCAATCACCAGAAGATTTTCACTCTGATTCTCATTAACTTGAGATTTTTTTGTGGGCTGTAGTGCTAGAAAAGCAGAGCAGTCAGGCAGCATCCGAGGAGCAGGAGAATTGATGTTTCAGGCATAAGCCCTTCATCAGGAGAGTAGACTGATGAGGCAGTAATTGGCTGAGTTAGATTTGTCCTCTTTTTGTGCACAGAGCATAGTAGGGCAATTTCACACTTTGCTGCAAATGTGTTGCTGGTCAAAGCACAGCAGGCCAGGCAGCATCTCAGGAATAGAGAATTCGATGTTTCGAGCATAAGCCCTTCATCAGGAATAAGAGAGAGAGAGCCAAGCAGGCTAAGATAAAAGGTAGGGAGGAGGGACTTGGGGGAGGGGCGATGGAGGTGGGATAGGTGGAAGGAGGTCAAGGTGAGGGTGATAGGCCGGAGTGGGGTGGGGGCGGAGAGGTCAGGAAGAGGAATGCAGGTTAGGAGGGCGGTGCTGAGTTGAGGGAACCGACTGAGACAAGGTGGGGGGAGGGGAAATGAGGAAGCTGGAGAAATCTGAATTCATACCTTGTGGTTGGAGGGTTCCCAGGCGGAAGATGAGGCGCTCCTCCTCCAGCCGTCGTGTAGTTGTGTTCTGCCGGTGGAGGAGTCCAAGGACCTGCATGTCCTCGGTGGAGTGGGAGGGAGAGTTAAAGTGTTGAGCCACGGGGTGATTGGGTTGGTTGGTTCGGGCGGCCCGGAGGTGTTCTCTGAAGCGTTCCGCAAGTAAGCGGCCTGTCTCACCAATATAGAGGAGGCCACATCGGGTGCAGCGGATGCAATAGATGATGTGTGTGGAGGTACAGGTGAACTTGTGGCGGATATGGAAGGATCCCTTGGGGCCTTGGAGGGAAGTGAGTGTGGAGGTATGGGCGCAAGTTTTACATTTCCTTCGGTCGCAGGGGAAGGTGCCGGGGGTGGAGGTTGGGTTGGTGGGGGGTGTGGATCTGACAAGGGAGTCACGAAGGGAGTGGTCCTTGCGGAACACTGATAGGGGAGGGGAGGGAAATATATCCTTGGTGGTGGGGTCCGTTTGGAGGTGGCGGAAATGGCGGCGGATGATACGTTGTATGCGGAGGTTGGTGGGGTGGTAGGTGAGAACCAGTGGGGTTCTGTCTTGGTGGCGGTTGGAGGAGCGGGGCTCAAGGGCGGAGGAGCAGGAAGTGGAGGAGATGCGATGGAGGGCATCGTCGATCACGTCTGGGGGTAATCTGCGGTCCTTGAAGAAGGAGGCCATCTGGGCTGTGTGGTGTTGGAACTGGTCCTCCTGGGAGCAGATGCGGCGGAGACGAAGGAATTGGGAATATGGGATGGCGTTTTTACAGGGGGCAGGGTGGGAGGAGGTGTAGTCCAGGTAGCTGTGGGAGTCAGTCGGTTTATAATAGATGTCTGTGTTGAGTCAGTCGCCCGAGATAGAAATGGAAAGGTCTAGGAAGGGGAGGGAGGAGTCTGAGACAGTCCAGGTGAATTTCAGGTTGGGATGGAAGGTGTTAGTAAAGTTGATGAACTGTTCAACCTCCTCGTGGGAGCACGAGGCAGCGCCGATACAGTCATCGATGTAGCGGAGGAAAAGGTGGGGGGTGGTGCCAGTGTAGTTGCGGAAGATGGACTGTTCCACATATCCTACGAAGAGGCAGGCATAGCTGGGGCCCATGCGGGTGCCCATGGCAACTTCACACTTTGTTCAGGTAGATGTCAGTACTGGAGCTAGCCTGGAACAGTACTGTAACTGCAACTTGAATTTGGCTTGGAATGTAGCTTTGGCATCCAAGTCTTCAGTACTTTGGCAGATTGTTGTCAGGATTCAAGCCTTTATTGCTTTCTTTGATATCATGTGCAATAAATTAAATTGATTGAAGACTGGCATCTGTGATGGCGGAGACTGCAGGCAGAGGTTGAGATGGATCATCCAGTTGACACATTTGACTAAAGATGACTTTCAAAACAATTGGGAAAATCAGCAAAAAAGGAACAGTAATTCTTGGAAATAAATTTACTGGATCTCTTTTTTGAAGTAGGGAACTTGTTTGTGTGATTAATCAATTTTATTGGTTGTCCTTATGGGAATGCTTGTCTTTTGGGGGTTATAAAAATATTGGGTTAACACCAGCATTCTCGACCAGACCACTGACTGCTCTTGATTGGTTACAATGGGCTGGGCATGTCGTCTGCATGACTGACATGAGACTCCAAAACAGTTGCTCTACGCCTAGCTTTGAAATGGCACATGAGCCTCAGGTGGACAGAGGAAGTGCTTCAGTGATACCCTCAAAGCTTCACTGGCAAAGTGCGACAATCACCTGGGAATCACTCACCCAAGACTGTCCAAAGTTGAGCTGGAGCATCCGTGGAGGTGTCGTGTATCTCGAGACTTGCTGTCGGCATAAAACAGAAGCCAGACAATTACAGTATAAGGAGCATGCTAATATACCAGTTCCCTATCCACTCCTTCCTGTGACCACCAAGTGTGCCAGAGCCTTCTAAAGCCGCGCTAGTCAGTACAGTCACAGATGAATTCACCCTGAAAGTGAACAGAGTCATCCTCTGATGTGAGGGTCCGCCGATGATGACGATGATGCCTGTCTTTTGCACTGATCTATTGGACTCCATGGTCACTGAGAATAAAGATATTTCTGGAGTCACCTCCTTCACTAAGTTATTGAATTGTTTACCATCACTTATAAGTGAATGGGGCAAGATTACAGAGTTTAGATCTGATCTGTTGGTTGCTTGCTTAGCTTTGTCTATTATTGGCTGCTTACAATCCTTGGCATGTTGCTACTGTGTTGTAACTTCATAAAGTTGGCATCTCATTTGTCTGATATGTCTGGTGCTGCACCTGGAATGCCTTTATTGAACCAGAATGATATCCCTGCAAGATGGTGGAGTGGGTTATGCTAGGCCGTGACGCTACAGATTATGCTTAAATTAAGTTCTGCAACATCTGATAGTTCATGGAACTTGACTGATGGATAGTCCTGAGTTGCTTAATATGTTCCAAGTTGCAACATCTGATAGTTCATGGAACTTGACTGATGGATAGTCCTGAGTTGCTTAATATGTTCCAAGTTTATCCCATTTCAGATAATGCTAGTGCTACACGGTAGGAGATCCTCAATGTGAATTCAGGATGTGGAATCCACAAGGACTTTGTGGTAGTCACGTCAACTGATACTGTCAGGAAATATCTGTCTGTGATAGGTAAATAAGTGAAGATGAGGTCAAACAAGTCTTACCCTCATGTTGGTTCCTCCAGACTCTGTCTAGTGGCTACATCCCTCTGAAGTCATCCAGCTCATTCAATAGGAGGTGTCACTGAGACACTCTTAATGATGGATAGTAAAGGACTGCTAGGAGCTTGCCATCTTCAGTTTGTTAAATTAGTTTTCAATTTGGAGGGGCCCTGATTTCATCAGCTGAGGTGAGGGTGAGGGGAGCACTGGTGTTGGGAATCAGCAGTAATTTACTTAATTCCATGAGATATCATTGAGTTTGGACTCAAAGTTGAGGATTCTCATGGTAACTCCATCAGGTTTGTATAATACTGTCCCATAACTTCTCATGGGACAGGTCAAACCCAGAGTTGGGGATGGTTGGAGTTAGATCTTTGTATGGTATAAGGAATGATGACTATTTCTTGTTAATACTTAGCCTGTTTAACAGCTGTCCCAATTTTGGCACAAGCTCCCAGATGTTAGTAAGGAGGACTGGGCTTGTCATTGTCAATTCTATTGCTTTGGCCAATGTCAGTTGTCCATCTGTTTTATTTCTTTGGGACTGTGTAGTGGTATGCTACAACTGAGTGGCTTGTTGGGCCATTTCAAAGGTCAGTTAAGAGTTGTTAACTGACATTGTTATGGGTCTGGTGTCGCATAGTGGTCAGTCCAGGTAAGGACTACAGAGTTCCTTCCTTAAAAGGAATTAGTGAAACAAATGGGTCATTATGACAATTGAAAATGGTTACACAGTCACTATTATGCTAGTGTTTATGGATTACTAGCCTCATGACATTGCCACTATGCCACTGCATCCCCCATTATTTACCTGACTGCTTGCTCATTCTTAAACAACACCAAAGGTGAAGATTGTGATTAATTAGTTCATGAAGGTCTGGCTGCATATGCCACCGAACACATACTATTGCATAAATGTAAGTATTTATCATGCAAGGCTTTCTGAAATTTTCAGGATAAGAACAGCTGGCTAGATTAAAACTCCCAATGAAGTGAAAATATTTAAGAAATTTTCTGAAACTTACCATAGTCTTTGGGAGACCACTGAATTATTTTTAAAAATGAGAAGTAAAAATATTGGTTTTGCTGAGATGACCATTTTTTCTTTAATTTACTTAGCTGAACCTGTTATGAAAGTTAGCAACAATTGGAAAGGTGTCAAGTCTCATTTATCTTTGTCATTTCGACAGAACAGATAACCAGCCCATTGTACAGTCTGACCTTTTTTTCCCATTGAAAGTAATCGAGCAAAAATCTGTCAGATTCTATAAAGGGTAAGTAACCACCCAGATGATGAAGATTGAATTTGCTGTATTCAACTTAATGAGGTGAAAATTGGACGAGTTCTATAATAGATGGGTGATTCACTGCATCGCGTTACTGCTCAGGCAGTGACATTGAAAATTACTGTCATCATCTCTTGTTTTTCTTATACAATCTGCTACAAATTGAACATATTAGTACCTTAGGCAGTCATATTCCTGTCAATGAGGAACTAAAAGGAGCCAAGCACTGTTCAATTACCATGAATTCATCTAATATTGGCTAGTTGACATTCATTGTCACATAAACAAAATCAAAGCATATTCATTTGAATGCTTTCAGATGTTTTCTGGATTCACAAGCATTGTTTCAGTGAGATGGCGGCACACATGCAAATGATTGCTATGGTCAGAACAAGAATAATTTACATTATACGGCTGTGAAACATATTGTAGAAAGTAAAAGTTCAACTTGTTGGCTAGCTTTGCACATTAAGTTGAGTACAGACAAATAATGTGCTACAATTGAATTGTGTTCTTTGGGTTTCTTTGATGGTTCTGCTAAATTGTAACATGTTGGTGTAGAGAAAATCAAGTTGGTGAAGAGAAAACTTTTCTGCAATAAGCTGGTTTATTGAAGCAAGAGCTTCCAATGCCTTGCACTTAAATTACAAACCTATCCAGGATATACTTGAAGCTTTTACCAAAAATAACATTCAGTTAGCCATGAAGTTAGAAACTGACAAACATACATCTCAAATGGAACATCTGGAATCTATGCATGAACATTGCTTGGAAAATCATTTTGAAGCTGTTCAGGTGCTCCTGTCAAGTATCTTGGAAATTGTAGATGCAGTGTATGATTGTGGTAAATCTCTACAAGTCATTGACAAGTCATTGTCATTCATTGAAGAACATTGGATGTGGAGAAAATACAGTAAAATTTATCATGTGTTTATTGATATATGAAGTGAAAAGTTATTTATTAATGTAAGATCCATAATCAGTTTGGAATGCATATTGTGGACAGATTTGTATATTTGAAAACTAACACAGTGCTTACTTATCTAAAGAAATATGGTAACATTTAACTCTAATAGGGTATAGGAATAGAAGGCTACTCATCCCTTATACCTGTTTTGTGATTCAATGAGATTTTGGCTGATCAGCCTTCATATACCAACCCTAATACTTTTGGTTAACAATAATCAATCAATCTTAGATATAAAATAAAAGAAAGTTCCAACTTTGTACCTTTACATTTCAACTGATTTGATATCATCCATTCTTCTTGATTGGCCAAAGTCAAGGTAATCCCAAATGGAAACTGAAAACCGGAAACAACAACAACAACTATACCATATAATATCCCAAGGCACCTTTTAGTTACATTAACAAGCAAAGCTTTGCACACAAGAGCACCCAAATTATAGAGAATAAGTCTATAGACCCATCAAGATTGCATAAGATCATGACTGTTCTTCAATTCCAACTCCACTTTTTCCAGCTTCTCCCCAACCGCTTAGTTCCCTGAGTAACCAATAATCTTTCTCTTCCAGCCTTAGATGCATTCAACAATAGAATATCTGCAAACTTCTGGGTGGAGAATTTGAAAGATTCACAACCCTTTGATTGAAATAATTTCTCTTCTTCTCAGTCCTGAATGATTGGTCACTTCCCCTGAGACTGTGGCCCTATGTTTAACGTTCATTTACCTGTGGAAACAATCTATCAGTATCTACACTGTCCACTGATTCCTATTCAGAATCTTGTATGCTTCCATAAGATTGCCTCTTGTTCCTTGAAATTTAAGCAGCTAAGCAAATGAAGCTATGCCAGTCGGTAAGTGAATGATGGAAACCAAGACTTCACAAGAAGGCAGAATTTGCAGAGTTGGATACTTTTAAAATTTCCTTTGTTTCTATCCCCTCAGCCTCATCTATTCTAAGAAAATAACCATAGCCTGTTCAATCTTTTCTCATACTTGCAGTTTTAAAGTGCTAATAATATTCTTGTAAATCTCCTGTGTAATCTCTGTATAGAAATTACGCCTTCCCTGCAATGTGATCAACTGAATGTACATTAGACATCCAGCATTGTTCCTACATTACATTACCGCTCTTGTATTCGCTGGTTTGCCCACCAAGAGGTTACAGCTTCCATTGGATTTCATATCTCTTTCAAAATACATTCCAGTGAGGTGAAGATCTGATGGAGAAAAACTGTTGAATGGTGAAGCTGCAACATCTAAGAAGAGATGAGGAACATCAATTCCAACAGCATGACAATGATATTGAAGTCTTTATACCACATGCACAAGTTTGGGACAATGAACGTAGTGGATAATTGGAAAGACTGCAGGCTCGAGATTCATTTCTTCAAAAGACTCGCACAAGGAACAAATCAATGAAGAGCTCTTCGGAGATTGTTGTTTGCACTGGAAGATTGCAGTCAGAACTATTGAGGTTGTACCTAAGATCATAGCAAATATTCTTGATAAAAAAGTGAGATGAGAGGAACATTATTATTTCCCATTGTCATTTTTGGCAGTGTCATTGGAATTCTAAACAATAATGATTTTTCTGGACTTCCATACAGAAATACAGATAAATCTCATGCTTCAGTATTCCTAAATAATTTTCTGCTTATGCAGAGGTCCCTGTACTTTTGAATAGTCTCATCAGGTACACTGTAAGGCCAGTGTAACTATCTTGCAAAGCTGAAAGAATTGGAACCTGCAGCATTTCATAGACACATGTAATTTCCTCATTAGCATTGCCAGTCACAAAGTCATGCAGATGGCACAAAGGTGGCGAGGAATGGAAGCTATAATGGGCTATCAAAGGTGAAATAAAGGGGGAACAATCTTGCAAATTTGAGAAAATGTGAAACTATCCATTTTGACAAGATGAATAAAAAAGTAAGATGCTGTATAAATTGGTTATGCTAGTGTATGATTCACAAAAGGTTAGTATTTCAATGTTTTATTTAAAGATCTAGGGCACTGACCTGTAGCTATTTAAATCTGCTGGGAATTTTCATATTCTCAAATCTATTCAATCTGTCTAAACCAGTTCAAATCCCAGACGAGCCCCCAAACTGTAACGATACAGGGTAAACCCTCTTGCTTAATTTAAAATCAGCCACACAGAAAGATTTATCCCGTGCAGTAAGCTGTGAAAATTCAAGAGGTCAAGGACTAGCTAAAGTAAAAGTAACAGCTTTATTTCTTTAAGTAAAACAGAGAATAATCAACTAACAAATTTTTATAACTCCAACCTCTAACCTATCATTTACTTTCCCCTTCCATAATACTAATCTGATAAAACTCCCAATTAAGATTTACAAAACAAAACGTCTTATCTCAAAACCAGGCAGCTTTCGCTTATTCTATTTGGAGCTTGCTGTGTCTTCATTTCTTCTTCTTAAGGATTCTGTTTCAAAGGTTACTGATTGCCAAAGGTAATTTTAAGAGAGCTATTTTTTCTGGCAGTCTTTTTACATGCTGGTAGCCAGGCAGTTCTCCTCTCAATTGTTCAATTTTCCCTGATCTTATACACGCCAAAGCTTTGATTGTATCATTGGATTTTAAGACTGCCAATATACTAAATTCAAACTGGATTGGAGTTTGGTATTTTTAAAGGTATAATTTAAATTGATTGGCCTAATTCGAATTCATTTTGTCATGCCCAGGCAGCCAGCTAATTTAGCTTTCACCAAGTATTACATTCTGTCTTACTGAGAACACTTGGTGCTGTCACTGCTAGCTTTTAACTGTTTTAAAGGTACAGTACACTCACAAATTCATAACGCCTCCTCCTTAAAAGAATGAACCATCATAACGAAAAGATGGCTTCATTTTTTTCTCTACCTTTTAAACACATTACCCTAACATACAGTTGATTTATTATAAGTTCACCTCAATTTCTTATCATACCATACCTGTATAAATATAGCATTAAATAAAGACAAATCTCATCTAAACTCTATTAATTAAATCCGCTATAATGCATCTGTGATTTCATTCTTCCAACCTGCAATATGTATGATTTTTAAATTAAAAGTCTGTAACATAAGACCCTAACAAAATAGTCTCATGTTCTTGTCTTTAAAACATTCTAAGAATGTAAGCAGACTGTGATCTGTATACATAACCATCTCCAATAAGTTGTTCGTGATATACACACTAAAATGTTGTAAAGCTAGTACCAAACTCAATACCTCCTTTGAATTGGGGAACATTTCCTCTGGTGGATGTTAATTTTCTTCCAAGAGTAATCAACTGGCAGTTCAATCCCAAACTCATCTTCCTGTAGTAGTACAGCTCCAACTCAAGTGTCACTAGCATCGATGGGGACTTTAAAAGGTTTTGAAAATTTGGGTTTGTGGTTAATATGGCTTTCACATGGTCAAATACCTCCTTTCTGTCCACCAAAACTTTGTGTTCTTCTTCAGCAAATCTGTTCATGTTGCCACTACGCTGCTGAAGTTGGGAACAAACTTCTGATATAATCCGTTGAGTCTTAAGAATTGAAGCAGCTCTGACTTTGAATTTGGTCGTGGAAATTCCTCGATGGCCTTTGGCTTTGCGTTCCGTGGAGTCAAACTTTCATGACCAATTGCATGTCCTAAGAACATCACCTATGCTTTCGCAAATTCAGTTTTATTTAAGTTTATCACTAATTTTGCTTCTCATAGTCATTCAAAGAGCTTTGCCAACTGTACCAGGTGACCTTTCTAGGACTTACTCAAGATCACTGTATCATCCAAATAGACTGCACAGTTTGTTAAGCCAGCCACAACTTTGGAGTGTTTGGAATGTGGTGGGTGCATTATTCATTCCAAAGGGTGTCACTTTAAACTGATATAGCTCATTTGGGATGACAAACGCAGAAATGTCCTTCGCTGACTCTGATAAAGGTATCTACCAGTAACCACACATTAAATCCAACGTGAGGATGTAACTGGCTTGTCCAACTTTCTTGATACAGTCCTCCAATCTTGGAATTGGATATAAGTCCGATTTTGTAATGGCGTTGACCTTCTGATAATCCACACAGAATCGTTGAGTCCCGTTCAGTTTGGGAACTCAGATGAATGGCTAACTCCACTTGATCCTAGTTTGGTTCACTGATGTCCTCATCGAGCACAGCCTCCATCTCCATCTGGACCTGTCTGGCTTTAAAAGGATTAAACCAATAGGACCAGTTTTATCGGAACAGTATTCCCTATGTCTACTTCGTGTACAATAACATTAGTCCTTCACATCTGATTCTTACGTATGTCCTTATACTGCAGTAACAAATCTTTCAACTGTGTTCTATGCTCCTGAGGCAGATAGCTTACTATCCTATCCCACTCCTCAAGGCCTTCTTCACTTTGCAATCTATTTTGAGGCACATCAAAATCCATATCGTCTGCATTTGATTCCTCACTCTGGTGGGCAGTAACTAACACCTGTTTCTCCAGTTCTCTCTTTCTAGTATAATACGGTTTCAGCATGTTCACATGACATACTCAATACCTTTTTTTCCTATCTGCATCTTTACTAAATAGTTCACCTGACTCAACTTTTTCTCAATTTGATACGAGCCACTAAGCCTGGCTTTGAAGGGATCTCCTATCACTGGTGACAGTACTAATACGTCATCCCCTCAGAAAAACATCGAAATCTCAGAAGTTTATCTGCCACCTGCTTCATTCTACACTCTGCCCTCTTTAGGTGCTGTTTAGCCAACTCACCTACTCGATTTCATCTCTCCCTCACCTCTGATACATAATCTAAGTGTGAGATCTCCGACTTTGGTCCTGTCAATTTCTCTTTAATTAATTTCAAAGGGCCTCTCACTTCATGACCAAATATTAACTCAAAGGCAGTTAAATGAGTAGATTCATTTGGGGCATCTCTAATGGCAAACAATATGAATGGGATATCGTTATCCCAACCATTCAGGTAGTCCTGTAAGTATGCTCTCAATATGGTCTTAAAGGTCTGATGCCACCTTTCTAAAGCTCCATGGGATTCAGGATGATACGCATTGGATTTAAAGTGCTGCATACCTAAGCCGTGTATAACCACCTTAAACAGCAAACAGTACAATTTGACCCTTGGTTCAGCTGAATTTCTCTAGGTAGCCATACGATGAGAAGAAAGCTAATAACTCCTCTACCACTTTTTTGCCTTCATACTCCTTAATGGAATTGCCTCCGGAGATCTGGTAGACACATCCATTATAATTAACAAGTATTGGTTCTCAGTTTTAGCTCTCGGGAGGGGGCCTACAGAATCAATTATAACCCACTTGAAAGGTTCTCCAAATGTGGGAATTAGCAACAATGGTGCTGGTTTTATTACCGCCTGTGGCTTACATACCATTTGGCATGTATGACAGGTACAGCAAAGATTAACCACATCCTTGTGCATTCCAGGCCAATAAAAATGCTTTTTGTACCTTAGCCTGAGCCTTTCGTACCCCTAGCTAACCTCAGGTGGTTTATGTGCTACCTGTAACACTTCCTGTCTGTATGCTACCGGCAACACAATCTGTGCACTTAGGCCCATTTCTTCTCTGCACTAATTTGCCATGGTCTCCATTTCCACTTTAGGATTCTATCTTTCAGATAATAACCTTCTGGAATATTTTCTGCCTCCTTTTCAGAGAACACATCCATATATGTATTTTTTATCATCTTGTCTTGCTGTTGCAAGTCTCTTACCCTTTCATACGAAACACTTTTGTTTGACCTCTGCCTGTTCAGGTTTTCCCTGCACCATTACGTCCAACAGAATATCCGCTAACAACCTCAACTCATTCAGCTTTCTCTTTACTTTTTGCTTCATACTGCGACTTATGATAAGGGATCTGGTTACAACACAGTCTGGGAAAATACCAAGATATTTCTGTTTTAACTCCTCAGTTTCTTGGTCTTTCTTGGGCTTTTCCACAACATGGGGGGTCACTCCCACCTTGCATTCTGCCAAATCATTCCCAAGAACAAACTGAATTCCTGGAACCGACACACTGTCAATCACTCCCACTGTTACTTCCCCAGTCCTGAGTTGGCAATCCAACCTGACCTTACATCGGGGAATGCTAAATTTCTGTCCATCTATCCCACAAATTGCCACACTCTCAGGTAATAGATCAGAAAGAGTGCAAATTCACTCATCTCTTATGATCAGCAACTGGTTAGACTCTGTATCTCTCAAAATTATAACCGTTGTCCTTCTCCCCCTGTTCTTTCTGAGGTAACTTTACCCGCAGAGGTGAATTCTTTGTAGAGATCAGGTACTAACTCCACACCCAGCCCCTGTCTAGGCTGTGCACTCTCCTGCAACTCCTTGGCTCTTCTTGGGGTCTCCTTTACTAACTTCACTAATGCCAGTGGCTAAACTTCTTTTCCCACAACTTTTCACACAGTGCCTTTCTTTAACAAGCAGCACTGTGACTTTACATGTCCCACTTTACCACAGTGGAAACACCTGAGGCCTTTCACCTCCTTTCCACCCTCCTGGGCTTCTTTTTTAACCTGTAGTAAATTCTTACCAGTGCTCTCTCCTCTTGGTTTCGTAGTGTAGGATCTCCCCTTCTCCCAACTTCTGTCCCTCACAGGACAAAACTCTGGCTGGAAGCTTGTCTTATGCATCAACATGTACTCACCTGTTAATTCTGCTGCCCTTCTCACTTCCTGAATTTTCTGTTCCATGTGAATTCTTATCTTCTCTGGAAGTGAGTTTTAAACTCCTCCAGTAGAATGATTACTCTTAGAGCCTCAAAGGTTTTATGTATTTTCAAAGCACACACCCATTGCTCAAAATGACTATGTTTAATTCTTTCAAACTCAATATAAATCTGACCTGGTTCCTTCTTTGTGTGTCTGAAATGCTGTCTATATGCTCTGGCACCAGTTCATAAGCATTTAAAATAGCTTCTTCATAATGTCTCGACCCCTCATCTGACAGCGCAGACAATATCTCACTAGCTCTGCCTAAAAGTTTAGTCTGAACTAACATTACCCATGAATCCTTGGACCACTCCATCTGCCTCGCTAATTTTTCAAATAGAATAAAGAAGGCTTCAACATCTTTCTCATCAAAATGTGGCAGAATTTTGACATATTTATACATATCACTACCTTTTCTTTTAATCTCCATCCTGTTAAATTGACTTTGCTGACTAAGTTACAACTTCTCAGGTTCAAACTCTTTTTGCTCAGCTCAGAAGTTTCTCTCTCTTTCTTGTTCCTTTCTTTCTCTTCTCTCTCTCTGTTTCTCCCTCTTGTCTTTCTTTTTCTCTTTCCCTTTCTTCTCTCTCTTTTTGCTCAGCCAAGAAATTTCTCTTTCTCTTTTTCCTCTCTTTCTCTCTCCTCTCTCTCTCTCCCTTTGTTTAATTTTTCTAACTTTACTGCACTTGTCTGTTTCTCTGATGCACCCAAGTGTTAGAGTAACTCCCTTACAATTTCAGCTTTATTTTTGTCCTAGGTTAAACCCAAATTAACTTATTTGCTAATTCTGAAAGTATGGCCTTTCTCTTTTCTTCTAAACGTTCTTGGCAAATTTGAAAATCATCTTCAAATCCAAGAACCTCATTAGCAATTTTAAGAGCCATTTCTCTCACTTTTAATTTAATCAATCACAGGTCATTGAAATTGAATAAATTTTCTCACCTACATTTCATTTAAAGATCTAGGACACTAACCTGCAGCTGTTTAAATCTGCTGGGAATTCTCATACCCCCAAATCTATTCAAATCTGTCTAAACCAGTGCAAATCCCAGACAAGCTCCCAAAGTGTTACGATACGGGGTAAACCCTCTTGCTTAATTTAAAACCAGCAACACGGAAAAGATTCATCCCTTACAGCAATCTGTCAAAATTCAAGAGGCCAAGAACTAGTTAAAGTAAAAGTAATAGTTTTATTTCTTTAAGTATAACATAGAATAATCAACTAACAACTATTTACAACTCTGTCCTCTAACCCTTTGTTTACCTTCCCCTTTCACAATATTAGTCTGATAAAACTCCCCCCAATTAAGATTTACAAAACAAAACTTTTTATCTCAAAACCAGGCAGCTTTCAGTTCTTCTATTTGGCTCTCCCTGTGTCTTCTTTTCTTCTTCTTAGGGATTCTGCTTCAAAGGTTACTAATCAATAAAGATACTTTTAATAGGGCTATTTTTCAGGTAGTTTTTTTAACATGCTGGTAGCTTGGCAGTTCTCCTCTCAACTGTTCAGTTTTCCCCAGTGCAATACCCCCGAAAGCATAGGATTGTGTCATTGGTTTTTAAGACTGTCAATGTACTAAATTCAAACTGGATTGGAGTTTGATATTTTTCAAGGTATAATTTAAACTGATTGCCTAATTCAAATCTGTTTTGTCATTTCTAGGCAACCAGCTAATTTAGCTTTTGACCAAGTGTCACGTTGTATCTTATTGAGAATACTTACTGCTGTCACTGCTAGTTTTTAACTCTCTTAAAGATATAGTACACTCACATCTTCATAACCGCATGCAGGCACAGCAAGTAATGAGGAAAGCCAATATAATGTTATTGCTTATTGCAAGGAGAATTGAGTGCAAATGGAGGGAGGTTATGCTTTTATTGGACTAGGCATTGGTCAAACTACAATTGGACTACTGAGCATAGTATTAGTTTTTTTTCCATTAAGAGAGGGTGTAAATGCCTTGGAAGAAGTCCAGAGAAGATTTAGCAGACTAATACTTAGGTGGGGTTCAGATCAGAGTGGTGCTGGAAAAGCACAGCAAGTCAAGCATCATCCGAAGAGCAGGAAAATCGATGTTTCGGGCAAAAGCCCTTCATCAGGAATCAAAAATATTTCTATCTCTGCTTTAAGAATGGTCAAAGACTACTTACACTCTTCAGGAAGATATTTCTAGTGAAGGACTTTTGCCTGAAACATCGATTTCCCAGCTCCTCAGATGCTGCCTGACTTGCTGTGCTTTTCCAGCACCATTCATATCTAAACTCTGGTTTCCAGCACCTCCAGTCCTCACTTTTGCCTAATACTTAGATGGGTTGATTTAAAGGAAAGATTGGACAGGTTAGCTTTACATCTGCTGGAGTTTGGAACAATAAGGTCATTGAACATACAAAGTCCTGAGGGGACTTAACAGGATCCATTTGGAAAGAATGTTTCTTCTTGTAAGAGAAGTTAGAACAAGGGGACATTGTTTGAAAACAACAGGTCACCCATTTATGACAGAGATGATTGTTTTTTCTCACGAAGTGTTGTGAATCTTTTGAAATTTCTTCCTGAAGGGTGGAAATAGTCTTTGACCATTCTTAAAGCAGAGATAGAAATATTCTTGGTAAGTAGGGAAATGGTGGATTATCATTGCAATGCAGGAATTAGAGTAAGCAGCTCAGCAGCTTTTATCAAATGGTGGAAGAGGCTGAAATGAACGATTGGCCTACATCTGCTCCTAATTCCTGCAGTGATTTGTAAATATCATTCAGCCACAGCATTTCTTCACAGAATGGAGTGCAGCCATCACATTAATATGGAGTATCATTTACCCGGGGAGAACACATAGATGGACATTTGCTCAGCAAGTCAACGAGGACATGTACTGAATTGGGCAAAATCAAGGAGGTCACTTATCAATTTTAAATTTTAGGTAAGCATGACTTCAAAAACACCCATGGCAGATGGGTTATGCCTTTATTTTTGATTGGTGAAAGTTTATAGTGTCAGACCAGTTTTGTAATCCAGAATCAAGAAAAAGTTTAACATCACAATTCCTGTCTTTCGAATTGACTGACCAATATTTCTTGTCTGGATCATCTTCTGCTACAGAGTCAACAACACCCATTTGACCAAGGAAGTATGTGATTGCCATATTGGTTCTTTTCCACTTGTTCACTTTGCTGAGCTCTGTTTCACACTGGAGGCAATTGACTTAATTTACTTTTGTGGAGACCTTAAACCATTTAACTGCTGAAAGCGGCCATATCTGCCGCTGTGAAAGCATTGGATGCCCCCTGCTGGACAGTCTGTTGGTTAGTTTACCTTCTGACTCCCTACTGCTACCACTGCAAAACTTGTCAAACTATAGGTTTAGACTGAGCCTCAGAATTGCATAGAATCATATCTCATTTACTTGCTCTTCGTAAACCTGACTAGAATGCTGAACCACTTGCTCCAACCTTAATTCTTCTTTAGACTGCAAAAGAAAATTGGAGACCTTCACTTCTAACAATATATGCCATTACCTCACTTCAGCTAATTCTTCAACAGAATTACAGAAGACTCTTCAACAGCACCACCTCAATTCAGGTACACTACAAGGTCACCACATTTAAGGAATCTTCTGACGATCTTCATGTCTCATGTTTCAAACTTGTCTCTAGCTGTGCAGATTTACCTGAGAAAAATACTGACTTCTTTAAATTGATGCCACCATTACTGTATCATTTTGTATCCTTTTAAGGATTTTACGTGGATTTCTTTCAAGCTCAGGCCAAACTTGTAAGTTACTGTTAATCAGTACTTATTCATAGACTAAATGTGATGGTTAGGTGACAGAGAAGCATTTTTTTTGTCAAACAGGATCCAACTTCTTTGCAGAACACTAACACAATGACTGAGGACACAGTGACATCACAGCTTAGCTCAGAGGCATAGCTTCATATTTATTGGAATCTGTCTCTGTTCTGAGGTGAACAAAGTGCAATAGCTAACACCTTCCAAAGGCATAACCACTTCTGTCTAGAAGGACAAGGGCAGCAGATACCTGGGAATGCCACTACCTGCAAATTCCCCTCCAAGCCACTCACCATCCTGATTTAGAAATATATTGTCACTTTTCAGTGTCACTGCATCAAAATCCTAGAAGTCACTACTTAAGGACATGATAGGTCAACCTACAGAATGTGGACTGCGGTGGTTCAAGAAGGCAGCTCATCACTGTCTTCTCAAGGACAACTAGAGATGGGCAATTAATGTTGGCCAGCCAGCAATGCCCAAGTCAGATGAGCAAATAAAACTAAAAGAAAATGTCCAGCTTTTTCAATCTCATTGTATTGCTAATGTCCCCAATATTATCATGCCAAACCTTCACTACATTTTCTCCATGGCATTGACATGGGGTGCCCAGAATTGTATGCAAAACTCCAGCAACTGCTGAACAAGAATCTGGTAGAAGTTCAGAATAACTAGTTGGTTTTAATTGCTATTCCTCTCTTCAATTTTGAGGCATCTTGTATGCTTTCTTAACCATTTTATCAATTTACCTGCTATCTTCAATAGTTTGTAAACACAAATCCCCAAGCTTCTATTATTGCACACCATCAAAACAGGACCTTCATGTCATTCCTCATGAAGTATAATAGTGAACAGTAGGTTCGAGTATTTGTTGGTTAACCAGAAGCAATCCCAAGTTCTAAACATGTGTAAGTTGTCACAAAGACCCACTTCAGTGATCTTACGCATGTTGGACCTATGCATAAACAATTGCATGAGGTCAAGGAGCAGACTCAGGAGACCCACCATTCTGCAATTTTCCACACCAAAGTATCCAAAGGTAAATGTGATTGGGGAAATGTGAAATTGAACCTTTAATAGATGGTGAAATAGAGCCTGCAGTTTTGGGCACTGCATACAAAATAGAGGCTGTTTCATTTAGGGTGCAGCATGCATACCAGTAACATCAATTTAATTTAAATGCAGAAACATATTTTTCATTACAGGAATGTACTATTATTATATATAGCTGGATTTTGAGGTAGGCAAAAGTGAGGACTGCAGATGCTGGAAACCAGAGCTTAGATCAGAGTGGTGCTGGAAAAGCACAGCAGGTCAGGCAGCATCCGAGGAGCAGGAAAATTGATGTTTCAGTCAAAAGCCCTTCATCAGGATTCCTGAAATTTGATTCTACAACCTGTATGAGATGCCGATTACAGCTAATGGCTGGAATGACCGATGCGCCTATCTTATTTATTGCACATGGTAATTTAAAATCATGGCCACAACTTCTTTCTTGCTTTTATCTGAGATCAAAAGGAGTAGTTATGCTCCAAGTGATTCACGAGAACACTGTAGGCTATTGCCACCCTCCTTCAATCCCCATAACATGTTCCCTCTAGACTTAATAGCCCACTGGCTGGCTCAGTATTAAATACAAAAAGAAAAATCCTACAATGCTCAATCAGTGGTCTTCAGCAGGATGCTGGCTTGAGATAAGATCCAATTTAATGTTGTTACCTGTGTGAATAGGTAGAAACAGAAACAAAGCACTTATTTACAAGATTACTGAATGAAACACAATAAACAGAAAATAGAATACCAAATAACCTATCCTATCCAAACACCCAACAGAGCACCCCAACTTAATGATGCTGCTCCAAAATACTTGTACGATCACCATAATCAAAACCCTTGGCACAAAATGTAAAATGAAACACAAGTCAAAAAGAAAGAGAGAGGGAGAGAGATGGTCCAGCAGCCATTTCTCATAAAAACACACTGCTGCATAAAAATCAAACCAAAATATAGCTGAGCTGCTAAAACTGGCCACTCCCCTTTCAAGTGTATTCCCTTAAAACTTGAAAGCCTTCTGCCTAAGGCAGTTTCTGTTAGCTGTAAACAAATTGGACCTAAAATCCAACCAACCTCAGACGTTTTGGAACCTGAGTCATTTACAACATCTCTGGAGAAACTCTAAGGACAACCTAACCTTGTTAAAGGAGCAGTTTTGTTACACCTCTCTCTTAAAAATGAACCATCAATATCCAAAGATGGCTTCATTTCTAAAAAAAAATTGTTTAGTGCTCTAAAATGCACATATACATTAGATTGACTATAAACATGCAAACATGCACAATTACATTCTATTTCAATCTGTTGTACTCCTGCCACTGAACACTTCTGTTTCTTACTCAAGTCTCAATAATGCTTCAGCAATCATGTTTTCTCATTCTGCCACCTGCACAATTTTCAAATTAAATGGCTGTAACAACAAGTTCCATCTAAAGTCTGACATATTTGTCTTTAAACTTATCCACAAACTTCAATGACTTATGATCAGTTATATGATTGTTTCAGATGCATTACTGGTAACATAAATGCTGAAATGTTGTAATGCCTGCACCAAACTAAGGTCTCCTTCTCAACCATTGATTATTTCTGCTGATGAATGTTCAACTGCCTGGAGAAATACTCGATAGTTCTTTCTATCTTCTTGTCACCTTCTTGCAAAAATACAGTACCAACACCCATATGACTTGCATCGATAGCCACCTTGAACGCTTTTGCGTAATTAGGTGTGGCTAATACTGGGGCTGTGGTTAACACAGCTTTCAGGGTAGGCGAAGTGGGAACTACAGATGCTGGAGATTAGAGTCAAAATTAGAGTGATGTTGGAAAAGCACAACAGGTCAGGCAGCATCCGAGGAGCAGGAAAATCAACGTTTCGGGCAAAAGCCCTTCATCAGAATAATTCCTAGTGAAGGGCTTTTCCCCGAAACATCAATTCTTCTGCTCCTCAGATGCTGCCTGACCTGCTGTGCTTTTCCAACACCACTCTAATCTTGACAGCTTTCAGGCTATCAAATGCCTTCTGACAGTCCACTATCCACTGAAACGTCTTGCCTTCCTTTAGCAATTCAATGAGTGGAGCAGCCACACTGCTATAATTTGGTACAAATTTCCAATAAAATCCACTCAATCCCAGGAACCATAATCCTGCTGTTATTGTGGATATATGGGATACTCTCCAATTATCTTTGTTTTTGCATCCTGTTGGATCATTTGTCCACGTCCAATAACACGGCCCAGGAAGGTGACAGGGGCTTTGACAAGTTCACATTTAGCCAGGTTTATCACCAAGCCTGCCTTCCAAAGTCGATCGAACAAGTCTGATAATGTTGTAAATGTTTCTTCCATGTATGACTAAAAATCAGCAGATCATCTATATAAACGACACAGTTGACAAATCTAGCAATGACTTTATTGGTAAGTCTCTGAAATGCAGCTCAGGTATTTTTCATATCAAATTGCATGACTTTAAACTGATAAAATCCATTTGGTGTTATGAAAGCCTAAATTGCCTTTGCTGTTTTTGACAAAGGTAACTGCCGGTTTCCTCTGAGCAAGTCCAACTTAGAAATGTAAGTTGCTTGTCCCACCTTCTCGACACATCTTCCAACCATAGAATTAGATATGTATCAGTCTTTGTAATTGTATTGACTTTGCAATACTCCACACAAAGCCCTTGGGTACCATTTGGTTTTGGTGCCAATACTAAGGGTGAGCGTCAGTCACTGGAACTCACTTCAATTATGTTGTCTTGGTGCATGCATTCATCCTTTTGAACTTACTGCAATTTTAGAGGGTTATGCCTATAAAGATGTTGCTTCATCAGAACAGCATCTCCCACATCTACATCATGCATAATTAGGTTATTTCGGCTCAGCTTATTTCCACATTTCTCCTGATGTGACAGTAATAACTCTTTCAGGTCAATTTTCCTCTGGAAGGCAAGTCAATTATTTATCCCAATTTTTGACAACTTCCTCATTGTCCAATTTAATTTGATGCATGTCTAATTCAGAATCTTTATACATGGATCTTCCCTCTGTGCTGTAATCAATAATACATTCTCCTCTTGCTTTCCTTCCCTGTTAAAATGCCTTTTGAGCATATTCACATGACACACTCTGTGAGATTTCTTTCTCTCTGGAGTCCCTATCAAGTAGTTCACCTCCTTCAATTTCCTTTCAATTTGAGAAGGTCCACTAAACCTTGCTCTTAAAGGTTCCCCTATCATTGGAAGTAATAGTAATATCTTATCGCTGATAGCAAAATTGTGAATTTTTGATATTTTTCTCTGCTTCCTGTTTCATTGTGATACTTTTAAATGCTGTCTAGCCAACTCTCCAGTTCTATTTGCTTGTTCCCTAAAATTTGGCACATAGTCCAATTATGTGGTCTCTGAAGTCTGATGTACTAATTTCTCCTTAATCATTTTTAACTGTCCTCTCAATGGACTGAATTTGGTCGATTCATTTGGTGCATCTCTGATCTGAAAAGGCACAAAATTATCTAGATAGTCTTGACAATAAGCCCTCAACATGGTCTTTAATGTCTGATGCCATCTTTCTAGTGCTCCCTGCGATTCTGGATGGTATGCACTGGATTTGAATTGTTTTCTTCCGAAGCTGTCCATAACTTCCTTGGATAATTCTGATGTGAAGTTTGACCCTTGATCTGATTGTATCTCTGAGGGTGGTCCTTATCTACCAATTCTTTGAGTTGTGATGTTCTGTAATGGAACGGCTTCTGGTTCCCACTTTTTGTTTGAGCTAGGGGAGCTACGCAGTCAATTAAGAATCTTGTAAAAGGTTCCTCAAATGCAAGAATATATAGTAAATGTGCAGTTATTGTTGCTGCCTGTGGTTTTCCAATTACCTTACATGTATGACACGTCTGGCAAAATTCAACTACATCCTTGTGCAGTCCAGGCCAGTAAACATGTTTTTGTATTTTAGCTTGTGTTTTCCTCTCTCCTAAATGACCCCCAAGTGGTGGTTCATGTGCCACTCACAACACTTCCTTTCTGTACCCCACTGGGGTAGCACAGTGGCCCAGTGGTTAGCACTGCTGCTTCATAGCGCCATGGACCCGGGTTCAATTCCAACCTTGGGTGATTGTTTGTGTGGAGTTTTCACATTCTCCCTGTGTCTGCTTAGGTTTCCTTTGGGTGCTTCGGTTTTCTCCTAAAATACAAAAGATGTGCAGCTTAGTCGAATTGGCCATGTTAAATTGCCCAGGGCATTCAGGGATGTGTAGGATAGGTACATCGGGGGGTAAATATAGCGTAGGGGAATGGATCTGGGTGGGTTACTCTTTGGAGGATTGATGTGGACTTGTTGGGCTGAAGGATCTGTTTCTACACTGTAGGGATTCTATAAAAAGATATGATTTGATGAATTTCTGCCCATTTGTCATCTGCCTGAATATGTGATGGTCTTTATTTCCTCATTAAGACATCATTTTTAAGGTAATAGCATTCAGGGGTATATTTGGATTCTTTTTCTATGTATGCCTTTTGATATAACTGCTTTAAATTTTCATTTTTCTGCTGTAACTCAATTAAATTATCTGAGCTAAACATGTCTGCATTGTCATCTATTTGCTCCCGCTATGTCTCAACCATCTGATCAAATAGGGTCTCTGCTAATTCCACTTCAATGTTCTTATCTGCACTCTTTGATCTTTCCTGATTCAGTTGGTGACTTTGTGACCTTGTTACCACACAGTCAGGAAAATTTCCAACATGTGTGTCCTGCAGTTGTTCAGTTGCCTGAGTTTTCACTGTTTTTTTTAACCACAGTAGGCAGCACTCCAACCTGTGAACCAGCTATATTGTTAGCAAGGACAAATTGTACTCCTGGAGCTGAGAGTTTGTCCAGTACTCTTACCATGACTTCTCCACTCTTCTCTGGATACTCTAACCTCATTTTACATAATTGAGTGCTTTTTCTCTCTCTATGAATTCCCGTTACTAGTACTTTTTCTGGCAATAGTCCTTCAGAAGTACATACCTCCTCATCTTTCAGCATCACAGGTTGAGTGGATCCTGTGTCTCTTAATATTGTAACCTCATTACCTGCTGCTCCTGACCTATGCAAATAAACTTTACCTTCGCAGGTATATCATTTAAGAAGATCTGGCACTTGCTCTTTAACCAGCCTCCAACCAGCTTTTACATTCTGGTGCAGCTTTCTAGCCTCCACTGTGCTTTCTGTTATCAATCTAATAAAATTCACTGCCTTATCCCATTTTCCTACATCTGGCTTCCCAGAGCTTTCTCTCACCCACCAACACCGTGATTTTATGTGGCCTATTTTTGTAGTGAGAACACCGGAGCTTTTTAACTTCACTGTCCCCTTCAAGCGTTTCCCTTTTACCCTGTGGTAAGTTATCCTTATAATCTTCACCGAGATCTACCTTTCGCTTTCCATGTATGGATTTCTCTTTTCTCCAATTTCTATCCCTCATGGACGGAAATTGATTCTGGAAGCCAGACTTTGATTTATGAATCAACTCACAATTATCAGCCATTTCAGCTGCTAATCTTGCTGTTTGAACTCTCTGCTCTTCCATATGAGTTCTCATTACCTCAGGAAGCAAATGTTTGAACTCCTTCAAAACAAAGATCTCCCTAAGAGCATCGTAGATTTGCTCTATTTTTAATGCTCTTATCTACCTGTCAAAATTACTTTGTTTGATCCTTTCAAACTCAATGTAGGTTTGATCAGGGTCCCTCCTTAGATTCTTGAAATGTTGTCTGTCGGCTTCTGGTAAAAGCTCACATGCACTTAAGATGGCTTTCTTCACTCCCCCCCCCATACACCCCAGATACCTCCTCTGATAGTGATACGAATATCTCACTAGCTCTACCTACAAGTTTTGTTTTGATCAACAAAACCCACATGGTCACTGGCCACCACATTTGTTCAGCACTTGTTCAAATGAGATGAAAATTGCTTCTACTTCCTTCTCATTAATTTTGGGCAATGCTTGAATATATTTAAACAGTTTCTCACCAGGCCTTTGGCTACCATGGGTTTGCTCACCGTCACGCTCTTCCTCACTAAGCTTACCTTCAGCCTTTATCTCCATCCTTTTAAGCCTAACTTCCTGTCTAAGTGCCAATTTCTGATGTTCAGACTTTCTTTTTTCTCTCTCTTCTGCTTTTAATCATAATTCAAACTGTTTCATATCTGTTGCCCTTTCTTTATCTTTTGTCTCTAACTTAAACTGCTTCATTTTCAATTGAACTTTAGCCACCTCTAAAGATTCTGATGAGCTTTCCAGCAAATATAAATGCTGAGCTATTGCTGTAATTATGTCTTCAGTCTTCATGGAAGGAGGCAGCTGCACTTCAACTTGCCGACTAATTTCAGCAGCTTGTCCTTAACCCCAAGGTCACTTCTTCCACCCCCAGAAAACTGTTGGTGACCTTTGCGGTTCCAACCAATGTTTGCACCAACCAAATCAACAAACGGAATAAAAGACACTAACACCTTCCACTCAGACCACCATCCAACTTCAGACTTTTAGGAACCTGAGCCGTTTACAACCTCTCTGAAAAAAACTAAGGACAATCTAACCTTGTTAAAGGAACAGCTATGTCACACTGAGAACTCCAACATTTCACCTTTTACATCGTTGCTCTGAGTGAGAGCCACAGAGCTGGAGAAGGACAACTAAAGGAAGAGCAAGGTCAATGTACCATTTTCTGGAAAGGACTTGGCCTGAACAACTGAGGATCCATGGAGTAGGTTTTGCCATTTGAAACAGCCTCCTTCAGAAGCTAAAATATGTTGCTAGAAAAGCACAGCAGGTCAAGCAGCAGCCCAGGAGCAGGAGAATCGATGTTTCGATTATGAGCCCTTCTTCAGGAATCCTGAAGATTCCTGAAGAAGGGCTCATGCCCGAAACATTGATTCTCCTGCTCCTTGGATGCTGCCTGACCTGCTGTGCTTTTCCAGCAACACATTTTCAGCTCTGATCTCCAGCATCTGCAGTCCTCACTTTGTCCTACTTCAGAAGCTAACAGAGAAACCTCTGGGAACCAATAAACGTCTCGTGACTCTATGGATAAGAACCAACATGGCACCATCATCAGCACCTATGCTCCAACTCTGGATGCTGAAGATGAATTAAAGGAGAACTTCCAGGCCCAACTTGATGATGTCCTTTTCTCTGTTCCCAACAATGACAAGACCATTTTCTTGGGAGACTTCAGTGCCAGAGTTGGAAAAGATCATAGGCTCTGGCCTTGAATAATAGGCAGGGAAGGAGTTGACAAGGTCAATGCCAATGGAACACTCTTAATCACCAAAGGTGTTGAACACAATCTGGTGATTACAAACACCCTACTTCACCAGAAAAACAGGCTGAAGTCCCCTGGCAGCATCCATGCTCCAAACACTGGCACCTCATCGACTACATCATCGTACGATCTCAGTACCAACAAGATGTACTGATAACAAGAGCTGTTACTGGTGCCAATGAGTGCTGGGCAGACCATCGACTCATCTCATCCACCATGAGAATGAAGATTCAGCCCAAAAGGAAACGCCAACATCAGAACACTATCAAGAATTTCAATGTTAACATCCTCCAAGACAGCAACCAGATACAGACGTTTCAACAAAATCTCCAAGAACAACTGCCTCAACAAGTCCCACCATCCATAGAAGAACAGTGGAATCAATTGAAGAACACTATCATCACCTCCTGCAAAGAAACAATTGGGTTCAAGATGAAAAACATCGGGATTAGTTTGATGATAACGACTAACTACTCCAACAACTTATCGATGAAAAGAGAAAAGCTTTCATCACCTTACAAGATGACCACCAGTCGGCTACTGAAAGGAAACGCTATCAGGAATGCAAGGCTGCAGGCCAAGGAGCATCTGAAATCTGAAAAACCAATGGTGGAGAAAGAAAGCTCAGGAAATCCAAAAACTAGTGGACACCAACCACACTCGAGGCTTCTTCAATGCAATTAAAGCTAGTTTTGGCAAAAGGGAGGACTGCAGATGCTGGAAAGCTGTATTTAGATTAGAGTGCTGCTGGAAAAGCACAGCAGGTCAGGCAGCATGCAAGGAGCAGGTAAACTGATGTTTCGGGCAAAAGCCCTTAACAGGAATGGAGGCAGGGAACCTCCAAAGTGGAGAGATAAGTGGGGAGGGGAGGGGGTAGTGGAGGCTGGGGAGAAGGTAGCAAAGAGTACAATAGGTGAATGGGGGTGGGGATAGAGTTGATAAGTCAGAGATGAGGGTGGAGCAGATAGTTGGGATGGGAAATTGGCAGGTAGGACAGGTCATGAGGATGATGCTGAGCTGGTAGGTTGGAACTGGGGTAAAGTGAGGGGAGGGGAAATCAGGAAACTGGTGAAGTCCACATTGATGCCATGGGGTTGAAGTGTTCCGAGGCAGAAGATGAGGCGTTCTTCCTCCAGGGATCGGGTGGTAAGGGAGCGGCGGTGGAGGAGGCCTAGGACCTGCATGTCCTCAGCAGACTGGGAGGGGGAGGTGAAATGGTGGGTCATGGAGCAGTGGGGTTTATTGGTGTGGGTGTCCCAGAGATGTTCCCTAAAGCACTCTGCAAGGATGCGTCCAGTCTCCCCGATGTAGAGAAGGCCACATCGGCAGCAACGGATACAATAAATGACATTGGTGGATGTGCAGGTGAAACTTTGATGGATGTGGAAGGCTCCTTTGGGGCCTTGGATAGAGGTGAGGGAGGAGGTGTGTGCGCAGGTTTTGCAATTCTTGCGGTGGCAGGGGAGGATGCCAGGACGGGAAGGTGGGTTGTTGGGGGGCCAGGTAGTCATGGAGGGAACTGTCTTTGCAGAAAGCAGAAAGGGGTGGGGAGGGAAATATATCGCTGGTGGTGGGGTCTGTTTGGAGGTGGCGGAAATGTCGGTGGATGATGCAGTTTATGCGAAGGTTGGTAGGGTGGAAAGTGAGGACCTGGGAGCGTTCTGCCCTTGTTATGGTTGGAGGGGTGGGGTATGAGGGCGGAGGTGCGGGATGTGGATGAGATGTGTTGGAGGGCATCTTCAACTATGTGGGAAAGGAAATTGCGGTCTCTAAAGAAGGAGGCCATCTGGTGTGTTCTGTGGTGGAACTGGTCCTCCTGGGAGCAGATACGGGTGGAGTTGGAGGAATTGGAATATGGGATGGCATTTTTGCAGGAGGTAGGGTGGGAAGAGGTGTAATCCTGGTAGCTGTGGGAGTCGATGGGTTTGTAAAAGATGTGCAGAGCTAGAAGAAAAGAGAAGAAAACAGAAAACAAGGCAGCAACAACCAAAGCCTGATCTACCATTGGAAACTACTTGTCCTGAATGCTGAAGAACTTTCAAAGCCAAGATTGACCTCATAAGCCACCTGAGAGCCCATAAATAAATCAGCGGAATGGAGACCATCATCCTCGACCCCACGAGATAGCCATGACGATGACTAACTCTTTTGATTGTTGCAACTAGGACATCAGGCATAACCAGGCAATGGGGAGTTGAATATGGCCCCATCACTTGACTGCCATTGCTTAGATTATTCTTTATTTGGGAAATTGGATGGAAATCTACAAAACATGTTAGAAAAGGCAAATGGTCACATGCATTCCACTTAACCACTATGACAAATATTTAGAAGTAAAAATAACCAGACTTACTTTGTTAGCAATAAATCCAACTATCATTGCCAATCTGCACACCCACCCTGAGAGTAAAATTAAATAAAGTGATGTAAATGCTGTTTTAGAATTGCCTGAGAATTAAGTTTTAGGTTAGATGGTAATCCAGAATCTTTATACAAAATTCCCTTCTGTCTTTTCTCACTTGATTCTACTCGTCCAGTCAAATGGGAAATGCAACACGTCTCACATTATTTGTTCCCAATTTTAAAAATACATAAATTACAGTCTGTTGCACTCATGCATAACATACCACAAAATGAAACTTTTCATCTCTGAAACATTTTAGACTTTTCAAAAACTGAAATTATATGTTTTAATTATTGCTTACATGGAAAATTAACATCATTAATTGTTTTTACATGTAATGAAAAAGTGACATTTCATCCAAAAAATGCAGTTCTTGGGAACACAGTTTAACTTTTCTAGACATTATGACCAGAGCTGCCAGTTAAATTTAGGCATAGGCACAGCTGGCAACACTTCAAATGCTGTGTGGATCAAGATAGACATTGGCCCATGTTTTCTTTAGTGGAAAAACTTGTTAAGGGTCATGTTACAGAACAGAATTAAATCACTGTAACTGTATGTCTTCACTTGCAGGAACAAGGAATGTGCTGTTCAGCAGCTGTGAATGTCTCATCAGTATATGGATAAACAGTTTACCTTAGAATCCAACTGAATTTTCATTAGCCCTTTATTATTTTCAACTATGTAGCTGTAATGTTTCTTTTAAGCTGGCAAAGTAAAACAATTTTTCTTTTTCCATTATTGGGAGGAGATGTTATTTTCTCTCACTTCCCTCTCTCCCTTCAGGAAAACAAAATGACAATATTCTTGAAATTGAATATTAGTTAGTTCCCTTCACTAAATTGCTAGGGTAATTGTCATTCTGACACTGTCCTTGAAATAGGTGATCTGCGTAAACACTAGAAACCAATGCACACCTAATCAGTGGACAATAACTTCAAGAGAAGTCAGTGCTATTTCACAACTGTAATTTTGCACCATGTGTTGGGCACATGAGCAGTCCAGAGGAAGGGGGGGATTAATGTAGGTAGCTATGGGACCAGAAAGGAATGAATATTACTGTTGGGGACTTTATATTGAGATTTTCTACATCCATGCCATTGCCATTCCAATACCCATTCCCCCCTCCCCATCGCATCTAACTGCACAAGAACAGTGCATACTCCCCAAAATAACCAGGAACTGGATGGTATTGCAGCATCACAAACCCAAAGGGCTCCCCTCAGGGATCTCATTTTTTGCTTGGAACTAGATGGCCCAATGTTAATGATATTTCAGAATGAGTCCTTTTCTCAATGGAACTGATGGACTTCTGGCTGGTTCACAGCCTCAAGCACCTGAACATCACATTGTACCTCATTATTTCAGGTATGGTGCCACAAGGAGAAACATTACTGAATCTTCATTTAGCACATCAGTTTAAAATGATCATTCCTATCGCAAAAGACCTACTGGTTAATGTAATTCTAGAAAGTTTGGGATTGGAGAGGTGTCGTACATCATATGTTAAAATTGACAATCTGGACAAAGGAACTGGGAGCATTGGTGCTACTTTTGCAGATGATACAAAGGTGGGTGGAGGAACAGCTCATATTGAGAAACAGGCAAATTGCAAAAGGACTTGGACAGGCTGGCAACTGGGCAAAAAAGCTGGAGATGGAGTACAACATAGGAAATTGTGAGGTAAAGCACTTTGATTGAAAGAATAGGGGCAAAGTCTATTTTCTAAATATGGAAAGGCTTCAAAAATCTGAAGGACAAATGGACTTAAGAGTGCTAGTTCATAATTCTCTTAAGGTTAACATGCAGGTTCAGTTGACAGTTAGAAAGGCAAATACAATGTTAGCATTCATTTCAAGATGGCTGAGGCCATACAGAGTCTGGTCAGGCTGCATTTGGAATATTGTGAACAGCTTTTAGCCCCATTTCTAAAGAATGGTGTGCTGATGTTGCAGGAGTCCCGAGGAGTTTCCCAAGAATGATCATGAGAGTGTTTGAAAACTCTGGATCTGTATTTGATGGCATTTAGAAGGATGAAGTGGGGGGGGATCTCATTGAAACTTACAGAACATTGAGAGGATAGAGTGGGTGTGGAAAGGATATTTTCACAAGTAGGAGAGACTTGGACCCAAGGGCACACCATCAGAATGAAGGGAATGACCCGTTAGAAATGAGATGAGCACAAATTTCTTCAGCCAGAGGGTTGTGAATGCCCAGAATTCATTGATGCAGAGGCCTGTTGAGGCCAACTCATTGAATGTATTTGAGTCAGAAATGAATAAGTTCTTGATTAGTAAGGGGATCAATGATTATGGGGTTTGGGGGGGGGGGGGGGGGGGGGAGGGAGGAGGTGTAGGGGAGCCAGGAGAATGAAGTAAAAGAGTGTTTTAGCCATGAGCGAATGACAGAGCAGACTTGATGTGGCTGAGTGGCCTAATTCTGCTCCTGTATCTTATGATCTTATGGTTTGAAGAGATTGGAAAACTGGTACAATAACAATCCACATTATTTTTTCTGGTGTCCTGGCTGCCTTTTTGTTCATGTTCTGATATTTTGTCATTTTTTTTCTTGAGCACGTGCCATTGAAATAGTGTCCTATGTACACAGAAAGACCCCATTTCACAATTTACGGAAAAAAGGGATGCATTTTTCTCACATTTTATGAAGAGAGACCATGATGGTATCCATAACTTATGTTTAGAAGGGTTAACTAAAACCACACATAAGGTAAGGGTCAGTTGTAATTTCCTTTGGTGATCACTGTTCCTCATGAACAGTTATTGGAAATGGGCTTTGTTTAATGTTTTGATGACATACCAGAAGAAGCAAAGGAACAGTGGCAGAAAACAAATTCGTTTGATGAAAAATATCAGGCTGCACAAAAAAGATAAAAGGAACCAGAAGAGTTGATATTGCAAAAAAAAACAGTTCTGAAAACAAAATTGACAGAGTCATACAGTCATAGAGTACACAGCATGGAAACAGGCCCTTCAGTCCAACTTGTCCAAGCCAACCAGGTATCCTAAACAGATCTAGTTCTATTTGTCAGCATTTGGTCCATATCTGTCTAAATTCTTCCTGTTTATGTACCCATCCAGATGCCTTATTAATGTTGTAACTGTACCAGCCTCCACTACTTCCTCTGGCAGCTTGTTCTGTATGCACACCACTGTCTGTGTGAAAAAGTTGCCCCTCAAGTCACTTTTAAACATTTCCCCTCTCACTTTAAACCTATGTCCTCTAGTTTTGGATGACCTGTTGGAAAAAGACCTTTGCTATTCACCCTATCAATGCCCCTCATGAGTTTATAAACCTCTATAAGTCTCCAATGCTCAGGAAGAACAACCCCAGCCTCTCTGTATAGCTCAAACCCTCTAATCCCAGAAACATCTTTTTAAATCTTTTCTGAACTCTTTTAAATTTAACAACATTTTTCCTATAGCAGGAAGACCAGAATTGAACGCAGTATTCCAAAAGACAGTTTTATTTCAAAGATGAAAGCTTAGTCTAAGCAGCCTTTGACCACCATAAAATGTTAATAACACTGCATATAAACACTCCCAGGTTATTTGATTCCAAATCAAACCTCTCATGGGTTGACCCAAATGGATGCTGAAAATGCACATATGTGGATTATGTTAAAGATTCACATTTGTGCTGAATTTCAATCACAGCCTAAGAGCTCCAGACAAACCGTAACAAATTAACAGAAAATCACATAAGGAAAAAAACATGCAGTGCTTGTCAAAATTTTGGAAGTTGGACAAAATTACAGTATTAAAATATCTTATGTGGTGCTGTATCCTTAGGCTATGATGCTTAGCCACCATTGGATATCCATGTCCCTCATAGAGTTCATACATTCTGGGAAGGAGAAGACAGAGTGGAAATGTCATCTGACTAGTAATATTGTTAATGTTCTGATGACATGAGTTTGAATTTGAACATGAAATTTGAGTTCAATAAACAAATAATGATGACCAGGTAGCTATTGTTGTTTGAAAAATATCTCAGCTGGCTCCATAATGTCCTTTAGAGGAAAATCTGCCCTTCTAATCTGGCCTACACCACATATGACTCAAAGCCCACAACATTGTGGTTGATTCCAATACTCCCTTTGGACAATTAGGGTGGACCATAACTGCTGGCCAACCCAGGGATGCCCAAATCCCATGGATGAATAACATTCATGGAAGAAAATCAGTATTGAAAAGAAGGGAGCTGCGAGGTCTGCTTGCATCCTTCCAGACACCAATTCACCTAAGCTCACTCAGTGTTTCAATCTCCATCATTAGACAGGAATGCAGGAATTCCCAGGACAGATGTCCCTGACTTCCTCTCACATATGTGGCCTTTGCCCAATCTATTTTGCTGGATTAATGCAGTAACTTGGGTGAGACTCCAGCAAAGCTGCCAAGGAAATTTGACTGCATGTATTTGACGATTCAGCAATTGTTAAACATAAATGAATGTTTGCACATTGGAGGTACAGTCTTCATCAGAACTGGTAAAGCACATACTCTACCAAAAACAAGTTTGCATCTTGTTTTTACAATAAATATCAGAATCTTAATTTGATACTGAGGCAACCTTAAGCAGGAATAAAACAGCTATTTGGTACGATCATTCAGTTGTGACATTGACTGAGTTATTGGGCACTCATCTCATTGCTGATCATGTGATTCTGATATTAGAGTTTGTGTTTAGCACAGAGCAGGAAGAATGATTGAGGAAGAAATATGAGTATGAAACTATGGGTAAGAAATTTGTCAAGTCTGCCCTTATTTGATTAGGGTCTGAATCCAATTTCAGTAAGAAAAGTGCAACAGCCAACTTATTAGTGGAGGTGACGTAGAGATATCCAAGCCTCATACCTCGAACTTACACTAAGACCTCCTTCTCTCATTTAACATCCTCACCTCAAACTAATCCTCCCAGACTCCTTCATGACGTCTCTGTCCTTGACATATTTGAAGGCCATTAGTTTAATGTAACATCCCAAAATTGATATGCATTATACAGTATATTATTGGATCCTTAAGAGCATTAGTATACAGAGATCATGGGGTGCAAATTCATAGTTCCCTGGAAGTGCAACAGAAGTGGAAAAGATGGTAAAGAAGGCATAAGGCATACTTGTCTTCATCAGTCGGATCCTGTAAATGTTGGTAAGTCATGTTGTAGCTGAATAGCACTTTAGTTAGGCCACATTTGGAGTATAGTGTGCAGTTCTAGTTGCCACACTAGAGGAAGGATGTGGAGGCTTTAGAAAGGTGCAAAAGGGGCTTACTATGCAATTGCATGAATTGGAGTGTTTTAGCGATAATGAGAGTTGGAGACACTTGAATTATTTTTGCTAGAGTGACAGGGGCTGAGGCGTGACCAGATAGATGCATATAAAATTATGAGAGTTGTGAATAGGGTTGATAGTAGAGGCCTTTTCTCAAGGATAGAAATGGCAAAAGGAGAGATAGCAGAGTTAACATTTTGGGATCAGTGGCCTTTCTTCAGTACAGATTGTAGCTCAGAAAAGGGTGATATATATTGCGGAAGATAGGGTGGGTTTGGGGGGGGAGGAATAATTGAGAGGTGGAGATTGAACCCAGAGAGAGAAAATAGTAGGCAGGCAGACAAAAGAATGGGTGATGGTCAAACTGGGAGAATCAATAGCTGCTAATTAGGATTGTTAGTAGCTGACGTCGGTTTGTGGTATAGAATCATAGAGCCATTGAATCCCTACAGTGTTGAAGCAGGCCATTCAGCCCATCAAGTTCAACTGATCTCCAAAGAGTATTCTACCCAGACATAGCCGCCTACACTATCTCTTAATACAAATTTCCCATGGCTAACCTACCTATCCTGCGCATCCTTGGTGCCAGTCCATGTGATGACATGATCTGGTGTGTTGGGTGCTAGGGAAAGGATATATATGAAGATGCTCAGACCCTAAAGTAATTTAACTCAATATTGAGTCCTGAAGGCTGCAGTGTGCCCAAGCCAAAATTCATCTCATCTAAGCAGAACAGCATCTATTTTCCAGTTGATACCAGAAGTGCTGAACTTTTCCAGCAATTTCTGTTTTTGCTTCTGATTTCCAGCATCTGCAGTTTTTTTAAATATCAAACACTAGCAACATAGGTTTAAAGAGAGAGGAGAAAAGTTTAAAGGAGATGGGGAGGTATATTATTTATGCAGGGGATGGAATGTGGTGTCAGGTAGGTGCTAGAAGCAGATATGATAGCAATATTTAAAAAGCATTTAGACAGATACATGAAGAGGTAAGGGATATTGACCATGTGCAGACAGATGGGATTAGTTTAGAATGGCACCATGGTTGGCACAGACATGGTAGGCTGAAGGGCCTCTTCCTCTGCTGTCCTGTTTTATATTCTATGATTTAGTTTATATTTCACCAGTCAGTTAAGAACCAACAGCAGACATCTATGTTGGTCTAACTTCAAGGCCTAATTTCAAGTACCCCTCAAGTATTCATATTTCAGCACAGCTCTTGCACAATGTGGCCAGTTGTTATCAGCAGTCCGATGCTATCCAAAATCCCCTCTCTGAACACAGACTTATTTGTCTTATTCAATAGGGAAAAGTCTCCAAGTGAGTCATGCTATCCTTGTCAGGATGATTTTGCTCCCTGTGTTTCAATGATCTCTTTTGACATAGTATGTGTTATTATATTGCTGGAATGATAAATAATATTAAGATAATATCAATGCATAATATCATGCTTCTTTAAAAATAAACAGATGCCACATGGTAGATCTGCTTCTGAATTTGGCTTGGGCTATTGATACTGTATTCTCAAATTCCTGATGCGTTCAAAGGAATATGACAATGCAAAGAAATACTGAGAACAAGCTTTTATTTGTCCCAAGTTGCCTCAGTTCTTTTGTTTAAAAATTATTTACTTTGCTGGAAGTGTCAATTTTCACGGTAATTCAATGGATTCTTTAACCATATACAGAGAGAGATAAATATTTGGAACAGACTTCCAAGAGAAGAAATGAAGATGAAATACTGAAATCTTTAAGATGGGTTAAGTGATGCTCTTCACCAGTGATCCAATATAAGAATGCATTGCGTAATAAAGTAAAGTAATCTCTTTATATTTCATCTACTTTGCAGCATTTGGAAGAGGCAGCAACATCTGTTTTGTTGAAATCTCTGGTATTCAGTAATTTAGCAAACACTCACCAAGATTAACAGAACTGACTGTGGTCAGTTAGTGAAGAGACTAAGCAATCTCTTTACAGATTCTATGAAGTAAGACTTTACAGAGGAACCTTGATTATCTGGCATTCAATTATCCAAATTTCAGATTATCTAGCAAGATCACAAGATCCCAATGCTTGGCTAAACTATGTTATCTGGCATTCGATTATACGGCATTTGATTAACCAAACGTAATACTCTCCGTCCGTGTCCTTTGAATAATTGTGGTTCCTCTATAAAGAAATTTTCTGATCTCGCAGCATCTCAGGTTCTGTACACTCCCAAAGCAAATTAATACAGGACTCTGTGGATTCATCTTTTAATCAAGGATATCTCTTAAATTAATTAATCAAAGAAATACCTGGAGCAGCTACTGAAGTAAATACTTTTGTATCATTTTACTTCTTTTGTTTTGAGAGTTTGGGAGATAAAAGGTTAAGCTAAATCTAAGCTAAACATTTGACAGGTAAAATTATCACTCAAAGACATAAGTTAGGTGTGAACATCATGTGCTATTCCCATCTGAAAAACATCTGGTTTTTTTTGTCATTCCGTGCCTACAGAGACCTGTTGATAATTGATGGTTTACGTTAATAGTAGGCCTTAGGGTTTTGTACTGCAAAGGATTCCCACTGGAGTTCTCAGATTTCCTTGAAATGAAAGCCGTCTTTATTTCCAGATAATAACAAAAATGCACAGAATTGCTTTAATGCACACACACATTGCAATGTACAACTCTCTCCAAAGCTACAAATCTGGTACTGTTTCCAGCATTAATGGAAGGTTTGTTTTTCAGTAGGCATAAGAACCAATAGTACTTTAGTGTGTTTTTTCACTTATTCATAGGATAATTCAATCCATCTCATGTATATCTATAGTATAACATTAAGAACTGTGCTGAAGACAAGGTCACTTTGAACATCCAAACACAAGCTAATATCCCAGAGGCATTCACTAACCATGTATATTCATGGATGGGAGGCTGAAAGAATTGGTATTTTGTCAACTTTGTTTAGACCATGGGCTCAGAGCCCAACATTTCGGAAATTCTTTAAAAAAAGATAGAAATGGTAACAAAGCACCATTTTTATTTCATCAGGCCGCATCTGTGGAGAGAGAAACAGATTTAGCCTTTCAAAATTAATGATTCTCCTTCTGTTCCGAAGAAGAGTCCTGTTGGACAAAAACATTAACTCTCTTTCCCTCTCGATGATTGCTGCGAAACCTGCTGTGTTTCTTCGGTGCTTTTAGCTTTTATTTCGGATCTCCAGCATTCAGAGTACTATGCTTTTACTGGCTGTTTTCATTATTGCTATTATACTGTGCAATTCAAGATAAGCACCTGTTTGATGTTCAGGCTTTGATTTGGATTTTGCTACAGAGGTACGAGAATTTGTGCAGCCAGGATTCCAATCGAATAATGTCCATTCCTATCATTATCACCCTGCTGTTTCATGTGAAGTGGTACATCCTGTTCAACATTAAAGAAAACTATTTGGAAACAAACTGAAACAGCAAAATTCATTGAACCATTTTGCCGTAGTCCACTGGGCTGTTGTTTTAAACAGTATATTAAAAGTAATATCATTGGTCTATGAGAAGACAAATATGTTGTTACTCATTCCCAACTTCATAGGGTTGAGAGATTGGCTGGGAAAGCATCATTTTGATTGGCCTTCACATGGAGATGTCAGGGCAGTAGTCATCAGTGAGACACCCAATCAATTTTTACAGTTGTATCTTATTTCAATTTCCTTGGAGCGTGGCTCATGTGTTTCCAGCAATGATAGGCAGCCTGCCTTATCAAATAGTAACATTTCCACTGAGCCCAGCATCTATTTAAAGAATTAATTCAACTTTTAAAGAAAGGTAACTCTTTACTCTCTGGATTTTCTTTTTGTTCCTTTTGGGAACTTTTGGCTGCAATTTATCCCAGGTTGTGGATTATATGATTCTGTGGTGGGGTTCCTAGGATGTGAAGAAAAGCCTTCAGTAATGCAAAAGGCAGGATGGTGGTGACATTGATTCTGAAGCACATCTGGAAGCAAATCTAGCTGAAAATAACACTCAGTAATTGGATTCAATTCCACAACCTCTTTATCACAGGGTTGCATCTCTGTATTCAACAATGTCAGGGCACTGCCTATCTCACAGAGCTCCACACACTGCTGAATATATGTATGTTCTCAGATGCCAAGACACTGTATGTTCTAATAGCACATTCACCTGCTGAAGCAATCTTCTCTCTTGCCCCATTAGATTAGATTAGATTACTTATAGTGTGGAAACAGGCCGTTCGGCCTAACAAGTCCACACCGACCCTCCGAAGAGCAACCCACCCAGACCCATTCCTTTGCATTTACCCCTTCACCTAACACTACGGGCAGTTTAGCATGGCCAATTCACCTAACCTGCACATTTTTGGACTGTGGGAGGAAACTGGACCACCCGGAGGAAACCCACGCAGACATGGGGAGAACGTGCAAACTCCACACAAACAGTTGCCTGAGGCAGGAACCTGTGTCATATTTCACCATGAATCACTTTATTGCACATGTTATTCTCTTAATACTGCTCACAACTGGACACCTTTCCCTCAGTGGGTTGGTCTTGGTAAGATACCCGCAACTTTCTGACCACAATAGGAATTATGGTCTGGGCCAGAAGGCCCAAGCTTTCCTCTCCCACCCTGTCAATCATCTTCAGATTGTATTCATCACAGGATTTTAAAGCAAGTAGGCGAGAGTACTGCAGATACTCAAGATATAAAGTTCTAAACTTCTCTTAATTCAGGAACAGTTCCTTTAGAATGAAACATTGCAGAAATCACACCACTATATAAAAAGAGTGACAGGAAACTCTGGAACTAAAGACTAGTCTATATAACACCTATCCTCAGGAAATTACTCAAGTCTACAACTATGGAAAGGGTGACTGAATATGTTGAAATGTTTCAGCTGACCGGAGCGAGCCATCTTAGATTTGTAAAGGATATGTCATATAAGGTTAACCTAATTAACTCTTTTGAAGTAATATCTCTGGATTTTGTTTATATGGATTTCCATTGTCAAACCCTGACTACCCAATGATTGGAGGAAGAATCTTCCGCCTTGGGATCCTGCAACCACATGGAATTAATATGGATATCCAGAAAACACTTGACAAAGTTCCTCAAAAACAGGGTTACAAATGATGGTAATCACTGGGGCTTGAGCTCAAGGGTCACATTAATCATGTAACAGTACTCAAAATGCAAGGGAACAAAGGACAAATTCACCCTGAAAATGCCCCTAAAAGTTAAAGTAAAAGGACAGTAAATTGAATGGACAGAGTGTCTGAGGAGCTGATCTTCCAATCACAGGCTGGGTCTCTTGTATTTACTGCTAGTAGACTCACTGTTGAACCAAATCCAGTCTGTGATTGGATGAACAGTGAGAAGGTGGCAGTGAGTGAGGGGTCATGGGATATCACAGGCTATGGAAGTAGAGCCTGGCATGGAGAAGCTGAGACACCAGACTTCAAGAGACAGAGAGGGAGAAGGCTGCAGAAGGTGGGGAGTTGGGATTGGGGGTCAGCAGAGGGTGAGGGGGTAGAGAAAGTGAAGGAGACTGGAAGGATCAGTGGAAGATGGAGAGAGAGAGAAAGGTAACTGCAGAGCTGGAGGAGTAAGAAAGTAGAGGTTGCTGGAGTGGGGGCTAGACAGAAGAAAATTGAGGCTTCAAGAGATTGAGAGAGGGAGTCAGGAAAAGGGTGAGATAGGAAGGCTACAAAAGATGGGGTAAAGGCAAGAGAAACTTCAGCAAGCACAAGGGTGGGGAGCAATTTCCAGTGTGGGGAAGATAGTGTGACGTTTCTAGGGAGAGAGACAGTATGAGAAAGAGAGAGAGAGAGAGAGAGACAGAGAGAGAACAGGAGTGAGAGTGCAAGCTGGAAAAGTGTGGCTAGAGGTACAGGTATAGGGAATCTGGAGGGATTAAAATGGCTAAAAGGGAAGGGGACTAGGCAAAGGGGAAATGTTAAATGATAAGGAAGCTGAAGCAAAAGACCTGTTCAATTCATTTATTATCATCTAATTTTCCATTATTCTCCAGACTCAATTTCAATAGGTCCTCCTCCATTGTCAAACCCTAACCACCCAACACCTGGAAGAAGAATGTCTGAGCTTTCGCCTTGGGATCCTGCAACCACACGGGATTAATATGGATTTAACCAGTTTCCTCATTTCCCCTCAGAGTAACTGGTCACCTAGTTAGGAAAAAGATGAGGAGGAATTTCTTCTCACGGGTGGTAGTAGAATTCTTTACCACAGAGGACTGTACAGGTTGTGTCATTAAGTTTATTTAAGACTGAAATGAACATATTTCTAATAAGTAAGTGAATATGGAGAAGGAAGAAAGGAAAATGGAGCTGAGAACTATTAGATAAACCATGATCTCATTAAATGGTGGAGTAAACTTACGCTCCAACATATAATGGTTAGGAACACAGGAACGGAAGTGGGTCATTCAACTCTCAAACCTTCTCCTTCATTTAATACGCTCATGGCTGACCTCAATGCCTTTGATCCACATTGTCCCCCCAACACTTAATGTCACTGATCATCAAAAATTTGTCTCCACTTTAAACATGTCAAAGACTGAGCTTCCACAAACATCTGGGGGAGAGAATTCCAACGAATTCACCATTCTCTGAATAAAAACAAATTCTCCAAAATGTGACAACATGGATTTATCTTTTCTAAACATTTACAAATAAATAACAATTCCAACAAAAGTCATTCCAATTCTTTTGGAATTTTTATTATTCTTTGAAATATATCTATCCTAAGTGTGCTGAAATATTGAAATATCCCTTAATTTTCAATGCATCTGCCAATGCATCTCCATTAAGCTATTCTTTAACTTTATTTGCGAATTCATGTTAGCCACTTCATCTGTCATGATTTCATGATTGCCCTTATTTAAATATTTAAAAATTGTCTGAGACCCACTTCTCTCTCCCTCGATCCCTAATGGCATAATCGCTTGTGGTCAAATCCTCCTGTCCTGACCATTAATTATCGCTAAAGTTGTATTGAGCCTCAGATATGTGACTGCCTCCAGGAACAATGTATCTTCTGCCCTGATGTGTTGCAGTGTCTGTAACTCAGTTTTCAACTCACTGACATTAGGCTGTAATTCTTCTAACTGCAGACACTTGTTATTGTCCTGTTGGTCTTTGATCACACTGGTACCCAGGAGCTGACACAATTTACTGCCAAAATACATCACCTGCCCTGTCAATTGTCCTATATTTTAAATAATTAGTTATTTTTTAAATTTAATATATAGTAATGAGTTTGAATCCCAACAACTTTACTACTGCTAGTAATCTTTGCTGCTACTAATAAAGCCTTACACTCATCATACTAGTTTTGAAAGATTAATTTGGAAAATACTTAGCAATCAATCATATACCTGCTTTGCTATGATATCTCACTTTAATGTTTCTTAGAACAAGACCTCCTCCCTCACATTAACTATTCCTCCACTGACAAACTTCAGATGATCACAGCAATTTATATTACAGGAGTTAAGCTGCTGTTTGATTGGCAAGCATTTTTTTTAAACAGGTAACACATCCCAGGTTTGAATGTATATCACTTCTAACAAGTGTAAATGAGCCCTATTACCAGCTCAACTCATTATCTTAGTGAGCTATTACCACACATTGAATTATTGAGCCTGTGTTGCCCAATCGAGAATCACATAAATAGTTCCCATTTTGTCTTGAGTTTTATAAACGTGGCTAACCTGTATCTAATACATTTAAATACTTAAATAAGGGAAGTAAAGCTGTACACAGTGCTCCAAGTGCAGCAAAACACTGCTACCTTTACAAAACAAAGAACTGCAGATGCTAAAGATCTGAAACAGAAATTGTTGAGGAAACTCAACAGGTCTGGCAGCATGTGTGGAGAGAAAGCAGATTTAATGTTGACTGTTCATCATCCTTACTTTTATAGTAAATTCTCCTTACAATAAATGACAATTCTAAGTGCAATACCAATCACTTGGTGCATCTGCACACTTAACTTTTTATGTACCATAACATCCAGACTCATCATTCCTCAGAGTTCTGCAAGCTCTCTGTATATAAATAAAAACTGATTTTTCTTTCCTTTCTGCTGAGGTGTCTAAGTTCACATGTTCAACGTTTTTATGTTCTATGTGCCTTTTTTTGCTCACTCACTTAATCTATACTCATAACTTTTTAAAGACCCCTTATGTCATTTTAAATAACTGAAATTTATACTTTATTTTCATTATCAATAAATTTAGTTACCATACATTTGGTCACTTCATTCCAATCATTTATATTGATTGTAAATAATTGAGCTCTTAACACTGATCTTGTGACAGACCACCTATCACATTCTGTAATCCAAAAAAAGACCCATTTATGCCTATCCTTGCCTGCAATTAGTGAGCCAATTCTCTATGCTTGCAGATATGTTACCCACTACACCTAGACCTCTTAGCTTGCATAGCAATCTTTGATGTTGCACCTTGTCAAGTGCCTTCTGGAGATATAAGGACAGCTCATCCACTGGTTTCCTTTTATCTCTGTTGCATGTTATGTTCTCAAACAGCTCTAACACATTTTCAAACATGATTTCCCTTTCATGTAAACATCCCTTTAACCCTCTTGGCATTGTTTTTTCATCTTGCTCTGCCCCAAGACATTGCCAAGCTTTTCAGGGTTGTTCTGATGATGTCCTTTACACAAGTCAACCCTTAATTGGCCAGTCAGCATGTGATTGCTGTGTACATCCAAGTGTGGAATGGAGTGGTAGTTACACTTGCTTCCACTTCCGCCACACTACCCATATACTTTGCACTAAATTCTGACCATAATGTCACAATAAACTAAATCAAACATGTGCTTTAGTAGCTGATCTTCAGGCAATATACATCAGAAAGGGCATAGCATAAACCCATGAGATGATATCAGAATTGAAAGGGTTAGACAAAGTTAAGAATGCCTAAATACTGAAACAGGCTTGAGAGGTTTAAAGGCCAACTCTGTCCCAATTTCTCATGTTTCTATGTTGAAATAAGGGAGATCTCATGATTCTTTTTGGGTCTGTGCCTCTAAACTTAGATTGAGCAATTTAGATTGTGATTGAGAAAAACACCAATTTGTATTTATACAGCACCTTTAAGATGCTGAAACATCCAAAAGTGCTTCACAACAGTATTATCAGGCAACAGTTGAAATCCAACCAGAGGAGGTATTAGGCCAAGAGTTCATAATGTTCATCAAAAAGGTATGTTTTAGTAAAGTAGTGAGATTGAAATTTAGGGAGGCAATCTCAGAGCTGAGGACCATGAAAGCTGAAGGCACAACCTCCAATGGAAGTGTTATTGAATTAAGAATGCTCAAAATATCAACTTACAAAAACAAAAATAGAAGTTGCTGGAAAAGCTCAACAAGTCTGGCAGCATTGGTGAAGAGAAATCAGAGTTAACATTTCATGCCCGGTGACCCTTTCCCTGATCCATAGAACATAAACATAGAACATTACAGCACAGTACAGGCCCTTCGGCCCTCGATGTTGCGCCGACCAGTCATACCAATCTGAAGCCCATCTAACCTACACTATTCCATGTACATCCATATGCTTGTCCAATGACGACTTAAATGCACTTAAAGTTGGCACATCTACTACTGTTGCAGGCAAAGCATTCTATACCCTTACTTCTCTCTGAGTAAAGAAACCACCTCTGACATCTGTCCTATATCTACCACCCCTCAATTTAAAGTTATACCCCCTCATGCTCACCGTCACCATACTTGGAAAAAGACTCTCCCTGTCCACCCTATTAACCCTCTGATTATCTTATATATCTCTATTAAGTCACCTCTCAACCTTCTTCTCTCCAACGAAAACAGGCTCAAGTCCCTCAGCCTTTCCTCGTAAGACTTTCCCTTCAAACCAGAGTTTTGTACAGCTGTAGCATAACCTCATGGTTCCGGAACTCGATCCCTCTATTAATAAAAGCTAAAACACTGTATGCCTTCTTAACAACTTTCAAGGATCTGTGTATCTGGACACCGAGATCTCTCTGCTCATCTACACTACCAAGAATCTTACCATTAGCCCAGTACTTTGCATTCCGGTTACTCCGACCAAAGCGAATCACCTCAAACTTGTCCGCATTAATCTCCATTTGCCCCCTCTCAGCCCAGCTCTGCAGCTTATCTATGTCTCTCTGTAACCTACAACATCCTTCGTCACTATCCACAACTCCACTGACCTTAGTGTCATCTGCAAATTTACTAATCCACCCTTCTACACCCTCATCTAAGTCGTTTATAAGAATGACGAACAGCAGTGGACCAAACACCAACCCTTGCGGTACACCACTAGTAACTGGGCTCCATGATGAACATGTCCCATCAACCACCACCCTCTGTCTTCTTTCAGCAAGCCAATTGCTATATATCTCCCACAATCCCATTCCTCGGCATTTTGTATAATAACCTATTGTGGGGAACCTTATCAAATGCCTTGCTGATCCCTTCTGTTAACTTTGATTTCTCTTCACAAATGCTGCCAGACCTGTTGTGCTTTTCCAGCGACTTCTGTCTTTGTTTTTGATTTACAGTATCCACATTTCTTTCAGTTTTTATTGTCAAATTACAGAGATAGATAAGTTGACACCATTGAGAGATTAAAAGCAAGGATGATTATTTTAAAATCAATCCATTACTTAACCTAAACCCAATGATTATAAAAGTGATCAAATAGCTTTAAAATGGGGCATTGTCTTGGTGGTCTGAGCCTAGGTTCCCCTGTGAAAGTTGGATGTATGATGCTGTTAATCACTGTTTTAAAGTGGGCTTATTGAAAAAGTGAAATGATGAAAGTGTTGACACCCTGAAGAGTTGTTGGTCTGTATAGTTTATTCCACATTACTCAACAATATCCTACAGCTAAGATGCATTCATAACAACATCGGTATCCATCACAATCAAGTTAAGTGTAATCTTTTTGATCCTAGTTTCTTTGTCAGGGTCAAGCATAAATTGCATCAGCTTGTGTCTCGCCACATTTCCAGAGACTACGAGTACATAAAGGAGATGGGAAGGCCTTATAATACATTAGTAAACATTGAAGATGAAAATCAGAATGGCAAAATGCCCCTTCAAATAGTTCCATGTGGACTATCTTAATTCCTTAGGTGCTGTTGGCACCAGAGACTGTTAGTCACATTGTTCAACTGGCCTTTGTTGAATATGGTACTGAAAGGATCAAAATGATAAACAATTGATTCAGCGCAGTAAGCACCACCCACTGTGATGATGTCATGGGACTCAGTCAGACTAAAGAAGTTAAAACTCACACAACACCAGGTTATATACCAACAGGTTTGTTTGGAAGCACTAGCTTTCGGAGCGCTGCTCTTTCATTAGGGGGTTGTGGAGGTTAAGATCAGGCTCACACACTCAATCTATCACTTCTAGATGCGCACATATATAAGCACACATATGGGGTGAATTTGTTTTTGCAGAATTACATTTTATTTTGCTCAAAAACTGCATGAATCCATGTAAAACTCTGTAAAACTATACAAAGAGTTTGTTAGTCTGACATAGCATTGGGACACAAACAGACTTCACACCTATTGTTTAAAAAGATGAGCTTACTTGAGAATATAATTTAAAAGAAGTTCTGGGATTGCCATATCAAAGAGTAGAAACGAACATATCCCATTATAAAAGATGAAAGTTTTAATCTAAGATTATTTACTGTATCACATCTCCATGACACTGGACTCCTTTGGCTATAAATTCTGTGAGCCTTATCTTAACCTCCACAACCACCTGATGAAGGAGCAGCACTCCGAAGGCTCGTGCTTCCAAATAAACCTGTTGGACTATAACCTGGTGTTGTGTGATTTTTAACCTTGACCAGCCCAATCCAACACCAGCACCACCAAGTCAAGACTAAAGAAGGGTTGTTCAACACCGATTTGCGGTCAATGTACTCATAACAGTCTCCAGTAATGTAGAATATACACAGATAACCTGTAAATTGTTGCAGTAATGCTATAAATCTCACACTGTTTACTCAATAAGACTCTTCCAGTTAGAACCTTCAAAATCAGAAGCTTTCGGAGCACTGCTCCTTTATCAGGTGACAAAGGGGCAGGGCTCCGAAAGCTTGTGATTTCAGATCCAACTGTTGCAAAGTATAACCTGGTGTCATCTGACATCTGACCTTGTCCACCCCAGTCCAACACCAGCATCTTCACATCATAGTTGAACTTTTGGGAAGGTAGTGACATTTTTGGAATGTAATGTGTAATGCAGAACCCCAGACTAATGTTCTGGGGCATGGGTTCAAAACCCATCATTACAGTTGGTGAAATTTAAATTCAATAATTAAAGTCTGGAATATTAAAAATGCTGATGGCCACCAGGTAGCCACTTTTGATTATTATAAAAACCCATCTGGTCCACCATTGCCGTTTCGGCAAAGAAATCTATCATCCTACATGTAATTCCACACACATAGCCGTGCAATTACCCTTTAACAATTGGGGATAAGTAAGAAAATGTTGGCCTTGCCAGTGACTCCCACATCAAATGAAAAAAAAAGCAGGAAAATTGCTAATCTCAAAAACAGCAGGAAAATTGTTAATCTCATCCATCAGCCTTGAAGGAATCAACATCTCACAACTTCCTTCACTGATTACAATAAGGTACACAAGGTCAGGCAGACATAGTGAATGCACCCAAGGAATTGACGTAGCATTGTGCAGTACTGAGTAAAGGCACATCTTTCCCCTGACTTTACGATGTAAGGACAAATCGAAGTACATAGGGCAGAACAATAAGCCTAAATAAATTTGTAAACGTATTTGAACTCAGGGAAAGGTTTTCTGTACAAATCTAGAAGGAAATTAATTCAAGGGACACATCTCTGACCTAAATAGGATCTTAAATGGTACATATTTCATAAATAGAGTGTTGAACGTCCCAATATAAATTTAAGTTTGTCAAAAATAAGTTTTAAATCAGATATTTGGAAGACAATTTTTGCTCAAAGCATCATGAATGAAATAAGAACATGACTTGATCAGAACAAAAATATATCAAGTACATTAGAATGATTCAAGCTGCAATAGTATATTGAGAAGGGAAACAGCAATCAGATCTGATGAAATAAATTACTTTTTCTCATGTTTGTTTTCCATGTGTGCGGGCTACCTAATCTCACCCAAATGAAAAACGCACTGGTGTGAAGCAGGTTCTCGCATGTCTGGAATGAAAAAATCAGTAGCAACTGTTTCACAAAGTTTGTGCAGACAGAGAGCTGATGACAAGGGGATTAATTTCAGTCCTGCTGGAACTTGATTTGATGGTGGATGATGAGCAGGAGCCGGGAAGCTGCCAGAAGTGTCAGAATGCTCTAGAGGCATGCACCTCTGACATACCACCTATTGTATTAATGCTAAGCTTATTGGAAGGCTAAAAGATACTGGAAAGATGCGTCCTCAGAATCAAAGGTCACATTCTCCAGCACCTTTCCCTGAGTTCAATACATTTACAAATTTATTTAGGCTTATTGTTATGCTCTATGTACTTAGATTTGTCCTTACATCTTAAAGTCAGGGGGAAAGATGTGCCTTTACTCAGTACTGCACAACACTACATGAATTCCTTGAGTGCATTCAATAAGTCTAATGATGTTCAGGATACAAGGCATAACCAACCTATTGATCATTTACCAAGCATATCCACAGCACCTTGAAATCATGATTCAAATGTATACCTATATGAGAGCAACCTACAGTGGAAACATGTCAATTTCTAAAGGGGAGAAAAGGTATCTCTTATGCACATTTTTGTAATAATGAAGATCATCCAAAAATGGCAAAGCAGTTGTTAACTAACCATTGCAAACAATATCTAACAATAGCCTACAAAGGACTAAAATAAAAGATACGCAACACAATAAGTGCCATTTATTTTTTATGTAACATAACTAAACATTACAAGGCATTTCACAGGAGGTTTATAAAACATCATATGATGCCAGCACATATAAAGGAGATTCATGACCAAAAAAAATAGCAGTGTTGTTCCAATTCAAGACTGCACATCCTGTACTATGTGAAAACTCCAGGAGGCTTCCTTCATCTCAGACAATCACTTGTGCAGTTGAACTCCATGGTTTGTAAGAGTTTTGCAGTTTCCATCATTGTGGTGCATCTGAAAGGTTGAGAGTTCAATGGACTTTATATGTGATCACTCCGCTGTCTAATGTATAGAGAGAGAGAGAGAGGGCATGACTGACCACTGGTAGTCATAAAGGAGCAAACAGATATTGCTAGAGGCCCCTAAGTATAGACTTGAGCTGATAAGTGACAGGGAATATTGATGCTGTATAACTGCCAAACAATGACCACTTTCAATAAAAGAGAATGCAACCATCTTCTTTTGACATTCAGTGACATTTCCATGGCTGAATAACCCAAATCTTGAAAATTGCCATCAACTGTAAAATAAACTGGATAAATATATCTTAATACAAGAGCAGGTCAAAAGCTAGGAATTGTGCTGTGCTTACCCTCTGTCTCCAGACAGCCTGTATGCCCTCTACAAGGCAGGAATATGATGAAATATTCTCCAGGTTCCTGAATGAGTGTAGTTCCAATGACACTCAAGAAACTCAACATCGTTCAACGCAAAGTAGCTGCCTGATTGGGATATCATCCATGACCTTAAATATTCACTCCTTCTGCCAACAATACATTATTGTTGCCGTGTATCATCTCCAACATTCATTGCAACAACATGCAAGGTGCATTTGTCAGTACCTTCCAAACCCGTGAACTCTGCCATGTCGAAGGGCAAGGATGGTAAATGCATGGGAACACTGCCACGTGCAAAATCTCTCTAAGCTGTACCATATTATCAAGACTTGGAACGATATCACTTTTCCTTCATTGTAGTTGGATGAAAATCTGGAACTTTCAACTTAACAGCATTGTGGGTTACCCATAACACTTGGATTTCACTTCTCCAGGGTAATTAAGACTGATTAATAAATTCTGGCCTTACCAATGATGCCTATATCCTGATGTCATTAGATAAGAAGCAACATGGAGCAGGAGAAACAAATGACATACTTGCATTAAACAAAGCCAGAGGCTACATGATGCAGAACAACATAGAAGGATATTTTGGTAGGGGAAATAGAGTAATGTAGGATAGGCTGGTGTAGAGAATTAAAACTGGCATTGTCCGTCATCTAATCATTTCCCTAGAGATTTACTTTGTTTGTGTGCAATTCTTGGCACAAAATTGTCCACAAATGATTTGTCATTCACAAAGTCACATGAGTCCACAAAAACCCCAGCAACACCAGCTTTAGAATAACAATTTGGAAGGAAATAAATGAATGGTCTGTATTGCAGTTTATAATGGGGCATGGGACCACTGTCACCAAATGGACCTTGGGTGAAATTCAGTGACAATCTATTTCACAAGTTCTCAAACTACAAGTTATAGAGCTCTTGAAGTTTTATCTTCAAGGGTTTTTTTTAGTCCAACTTCAGTATGCTCCATGAAGAGAGAACTATGAATAAGTAGCCCACATTCCTGTCCAGGCATCTCACCCTTCAAATATTAGTGACTGATGGTGTCAAGAATAGCAGTAAGTTGAGTGATTTAAGGCACAATTTGATTTCTATGCCTTTGTTCAATGCCATAGATGACATCGACCTACAAGTTGGTTTGTGAAGGTACGGGCAGAACCAGCCTAAAATTACAATAGAAGGTGTAGTCTTTATTTAGAGTCATAGAGTTGTACAGCACGGAAACAAACCCTTTGGTCTAACTCATCCATGCTGACCAGATATCTTAAAGTGACATGGTCCCACTTACCAGCATTTGGCCCATATGACTTTAAATCCTTTCTATTCATGTTTCATCCAGATACCATTTAAATGTTGTAATCATACCTGGCTTCACTATTTCCTCTAGCAGATCATTCTATACACACATTACTCTCTGATTGCAAAAATTACCCATTAGGCCACTTTTAAATCTTTACCATCTCATCATAAACGTATGCTCTCTAGCTTTGGGCTCCCCGACTCAGGGAAAAAAAGACCTTGGCAGTTCATCCTAGCCATGCTCCTCATAAGCCTCTTTCAGCCTCTGACGCTCCAGGAAAAATAACCCCAACCTATTCTGCCTCTCCCTATAGCTGAAACCTTCCAACTCCAGCAACACCCTTGTAAATCTTTTCTGTACCCATTCAAGTTTAACAAGATCTTTCCTATAGCAGGGAGATCAGAATTGAAAGCAAGTATTCCAAAAGTGAAAGGTAGTAGTGAAAGATTGCTTTTGGGCTAGAGACCTGTGACCAGCAGTATGCTACAGGATCGGTGCTGAGTCAACAGCGTTTCGCCATTTATATCAATGATTTGGGTGTGAATATAGGAGGAACGGTTAGTAATTTTGTAGATGACACCAAAATTAGTGATGTATTGGACAGTGAAGGATGTTAGCTCAGAATACAATGGGATCTTGATCAGGTGGGCCCATAGGCCAAGGAGTGGCAGATTGAATTTAGATAAATGTGAGGTGTTAAAGTTTGATAGGGCGAATCAAGGCAAATCTTATAGACTTAATAGTAGGTTATGAGGAGTGTAGCTGAACAAAAAGACTTTGGGTACAAGGTTCATAGTTCCTTGAAAGTGGAGCCGAAGGCAGAAAGGGTAATGAAGAAGGAATTTGGCAATCTTGTTTTCATTGGTCAGTACATTGAGTATAGGAGTTGGGATGTCATTTTGCCAATGTCCTATACAGCTGAACGTCCTGAACACCCCATCTCATGGATGAGTATGAAATTGAGCAGTTTCCAATTGGGGTTTGCAGTACTACACAAACTAGGCCCTCCTGTTTTTAAGTTCAGGTGCTGAAATATTTGCTGAATCTGCTCATATCCTATTCTCCTGTGGAAATCAGGCTCAATGCTTCACTGGGTATGGTGATATGATAACATAGATTTTTAAAGGATATTTATCCTACGTTGTTGCATTATCCATCTGAACAAAGAAAGAACAAATACTAAGAACAAGGAGTGCAGCACAGGAGCAGGCCCTTTGGCCTATCAAGATTGTGCCAATGCATGATGCCTTTATAAACTAAAAGCCTTTTGCCTCCCCTTTATTTCTTGCCCATTCATTTCTCTGTCAAGGTGCTTCTTAAATATTGCTACTGTATCCTTTTCTATCATCTCCTCTGGCAGCACATCTACTACCCTCTGTGTAAAAAATTTTCCTTTCACATCTCCTTTGAACCTTCTCCCTTTTACCTTAAATCTGTGCCCTCTAGTTATTGACATTTCTGCACTGTGAAAAAGACTCCAACTATTCATTTTATCCATGCCTTGTGAATTTCTACAAGGTCACCCCTCATCCTTTGACATTCAAGTGAAATCAAACCAAGTTTGTACAATCCCTTCTCATAATTAATACCGTCCAAACCAGGCAACAGGATGGTAATCTATTCTGTACCCTTGTCAAAGCCTCTACATGCTTCTGGTAGGACGGCAACCAAAACTGTACATGATAGTCCAAATGTGGTCTAGTTAAAGTTCTAATACAACTTGCTAATTTTTATTCTCTATGCCCTGATTGATGAAGGCAAGCCAGCTAGATGACTTTTGACCACCTTATCCATTTGTTTGACACTTTCAGGGAACCATAGAGCTGCATGTCTGGATCACTCTGTATGTCGATGATATTAAAAGTTCTACCATTTACGATATTCTTCCCTCCTGCATTAGATCTCCTTAAATGCATCATCTCACATCTGTCCAGATTAAACTCTAGCTGCCATTTCTCCACCCAACTCTCCAGCCTGATTTCCTGCTATATGCTCTGGCAATCCTCCTCACTATCTGTAACTCTCCCACTCTTTGATTCATTCACAAACTTGCTAATCAGGCCAGCTAATTTCTCCTCCGAATCACTTTTTTATATTGCAAGCAACAAGGGTCCCCACATTGATCCCGGAAGTATACCACTGGCCACAGATCTCCAACATGACAAACAACCTTCCAGTGTGAATCTCTGTTGTCTCTGACCGTGCCTGTTCTGGATCCATCTTACCAGTTCACTGCACATCCCATGTGACTTCATCTTTTGTATCAGCGTTTTATGGAGGACCTTATCAAAGGCCTTGCTAAAGTCCGTAAAAGTACTGTCTGCCGCCCTGCCCTCATCAATCGTCCTCGTCACTTCCTCAAAAAACTCATGCAAGTTTGTAACACATGACGTTCCCTGCACAAAACCAAGCTGCCAATTGCTAATAAGTTCATATTTTTCCTAAGAATTTTCTCCAATAATTTCCCTACCATTGACATAAGGCTCACTAGGAATCTCCTGGATTATTCCTGTTGCCCTTCTTTAACAAAGGAACAACATTGGTTATTCTCCAGTTCTCTGGCACATTGCCTATGACTAAAGAGGATACAAATATTTCATACAAGGCCCCAGCAATTTTCCTACCTGTCTCCCTCAGTATTCTGAAGTAGACCCATCAGATACTGGGTACTTGTTTAGTTAATGCATTTCAAAACACCCAACACTTCCTCCTTTTTCATACTGACATGCACAAGAAAATCAACCTATCCCTCCCCAGATTCAACGTGTCCTTCTTTTTTGTGAATACTGATCTAAAGTATTTGTTAAGGATATCACCCACATTCTTTGGCTCCAAGGATAAATTATCACCTTCTCCCTTGAGTGGACCTGCTCTTTCCCTAGTAACTCGCTTGCTCCTTATGTATGTATACAACACAGTGGGATTTTCCTTAAGATATCACAAAAATCACCGAATTCTTACAATCACAGTTCAGAGGGAGGCTATTCAGCCCATATGACATACTAATCCCATGACAGGTGGGGCAGACTGAAGCATCAGTGACAGAGCTCAGATATACTTTACAGAATCACACAGTAAACTTATCTGAATGGGTCTTAAAGAATGCATATTATTTTTTTCGGACTGATTCCTAAAATGGTAGCACTGACATAGGAGGAGAGTCTAAATTATTTTTAATGGTATATGCGCTGGAATTCAGAAGGACAAGGAGGGAATTAAGTAGGCACTTATAACGATGCCAGACTTGTTATTTCATGTTAAGGTATCAAATAACATAACTTAAAGTAGAAATTACAAAATTATGGGAAAATAAATAACTCTCTGCTTGATTCTGTTTAATTTTTCCATAAGGAAGGCTGTTGAAAAGCTACAGTGTTCATAATTAGCTGTGCATGTATGGCAGGGATGGTGGGTGGGTTTTATTCATTCCTCTAGAGATATTCTTTGTTCAAATATAGTTCCTGACACCAAAAAAGGCAACAGATTTTTTCAATACTAAACACTTAACCAGTAACACTTTGTATAAAAACCTATAAAATCCTAATTGGACTAGACTAAGTAAATACAGGAAGGATGCTCCCAATGGCAGGGGAGTCGAGAACCAGGGGGTCACAGTCTAAGGAAACAGAGTCAGCCATTTAGTGCAGATTGAAGGATAATTGTCTTCGCCCAGAGAGTGGTGAGCCTCTGGAATTTGTCACCATAGAAAACGGTGGAAGCCAAAACATTGTATTGATTTCAAAAAAGGAAATTGGGGCCGAAGGAATCAAAGGTTATGGGAGAAAAGCAGGAACAAGATTTTCAGTTGGATGGTCAGCCGTGATCAAAATGAATGGTGGAATCAGTTTGAAGGGCTGAATGGCCTACTCCTGATATACTTTATATATTTCTATGGTTCCTTAACCTTTTTGAGTTTTTGGTAGTTTCTGTTCAGAGAAGAAAACTGACCACCTGAGCAGTTCACCAACTGGCTAATGCGTTTTAGAGAGAAAAAAAATCTGATCTAGTGTTGCCTTGTTACGGATAATAATGGAATTTTTGAGTTGTACTGAAGCTTGCCAGCTTTTTATTCTTTGGGTTCAGCAAACATGCTGGTAATGACATGATTGCTCTGATTCCGTGCTGCTTTCTGTGAAGTCTTGTATTTTTTGAACCTGGTTTGGAACCCCAGGATATTGATTCATTGCAGATCAGTTGGGGGGTTTTGAACGTTCAAATCCCATTGATACTTTCACACTATGTTCATCTGAATTGCTGCTGCATTTGTTTTAAAGAAGTGCAATTTATAAAATTCCGTTTAAATGGAAACATGTTGAAGTTTCCACAATGCTTTCAAACAACCACATTACAAAACTGCCTGAGATTGTATGTTGTGGATTGCTGCTTTTGTAAGAAAGGTAAGCATTTACTGTATTGTGAAGGTCTTTGTGTCTATTGTATTTCACTTTGTTCAGGGCTTTGAGCTTGGTTTACAAAATGCTAGTGTTACTAGTTAAGTGTTTAGTAATAAAAGAACCTGCTGCCATGTTTTGTGAAAGGAACTGCATCCGAACAAAGAAAATCTCTAGAGAAATGAAGAAAACCCACGCACTATCCCTGCCATACATGCACAGATTATTATGAGGGCTGTGGCTTTTCAACAGCATTCCTTATGGAAAAATTGAACAGAATCAGGCAGAGAATTATTTGTTATTTTCCCATAATTTTGTAATTTCTACTTTAGGTTACATAATTTGATATTTTAATACAATACCACAAATCTGGCATAGTTACAAGTGCCTACTTGACTCAATAGATAACCTAATGTGCCAGCATTGTGATGCAGGAGGGCTTTTAGACCATTATGTTCAAATCAATATCTGAATGTGAGTCTGTCTACCCTAGATGACCCTGAGAGTTCACCCAGCAGCCCCCAGTAGACCCAATAAGTAAAACTGCAAAGCTAATGAATCCCACAGGGATTCATTAACAAATTTGCCCCTTGTTTCACATGAGGTAAGAATATTTTTCACCCCCTGATATTCAACCCAATAAGGAGCATCGTGTCGATTCAGGAGTACTGCTCCATCACCAATCAAAACAGATGTGTTTGCTGCATTGTTGCGTTCATGGATATACATCGCAGTTACTTAAATGACCAATCCCCAAGTTTTAGAATCATATGGCTGGGTGAGTCTATGAATGCAAGTTCCAGTCTGCAGCGTAAAAAGTCAAAACTGAAACATGCAAATAGATAACCTATAAAAAAAGTGATTTAGCACATGACAGTAGACATTGAATGCATGATTTTATTGTCATGTGTATTTTACAGTGAGAAAAAAACAGCAAAACACAGGGAAAAGCTTTCCCACTGTCACTATGATCGGGCAGCATTTTGAATAGTTTTAAGAATAAGAAAAATATAGAACAATATAGTTTAAAGACAGTCCATCAGTCCTGAGCCAGCTCATCATCAACAAGCCTGCACTGCCATTCCTCCTCTACTGTCTCGCTGCTGTCTACACCAGACTCAACCAACATTGAAGGTGCCATTTTTCAGATGCCATCTTTCACTCCTGGGTCGATTCTCCTCTGCCACTGCCTCACAACCACCTGCACTGAACTCACCAATAACAGAGTCGCATCTCTCGCCACTGGGCCCAACTCATCGACTGACAGAGATGACTCTGTGACCAGCACAATGCTAAGCTTAATGTTGTAAATTTTTAGCAGCATGTTTAAAAAGGAAAGTAATCTTACATATAGCCCAGACTCAGCATTTTCTCTAGAACTTTTGATGAACCCAGATTTTTCCAAAGCCAATCCAATACACTCCCACCCCACTGAACAGCTCCAAGCAAGCTTAGAATATAACCTTTCCCTATAGATAACCACTGAAAATGAGTATAAGGGGATGGAGTAATATTGGACTGATATTTGCTCTTGAAACAGTGTAGGCAATTTTAGCTCAGCCGCCGAGTGAGATAGTTACAAGATTGAGAGCAGCGCTGGTTTAACATTCCACCCCAATTGTATTCCATGCATAGAGTTGACTAGTTCTGATGAGGAAAGCACTGCTTAAAAAGATGATGGACCCTGAGAGATGAGTACATTTCTAGAAAAGTAAAGACATCAGGCTTATGAAAAAAGAGCATGGGTGTAATCTAACAGCTGTCTCAAAGAATTAGCAGAACCATGATGGAACAGATAAATCCCCTTCTGTGCTGCATTATTCTATAATTCTATGATGTGCAGCAGATTAACACATTAATATATAAAGATTATAAGAGGTTACTAGGGATATCAATGATGATAGTCTCAGTATGATTATCAGCCTTTATAAGTAACCCTAAGCCACATTTGCTCCTTTAATCTATGAGAACGCTGAGTGTAAATACAATGTGGGAGTTGGAGGTCTAAAAGACATTGGACAGAACACATTACAGATGCAGGAATTGGGATAAAATCAGGTGACTGGGCCCTGTCACCTACCCATTTCCCAGTGATGGGATGGGTGATTAGTCTTGGACTAATCCTCTCATGACTGATGGTGAGGAGCCCATGCCATAAAGTCGTGCTGCCAGGTAAGTCTGGTGGCCTGGCTGTAGGCTTGTTGTGACATCGCTCTTTGGATATCCTGTGCCCTAAGGAAAGCCACAAAGTGGCAACAGCTGTGCCCGCATGTCCCCTGCTAGCCTCCCGATCATTCCTTCTCACCAACTTCTCTGGACCCTCCTAGACAGGCGTCAGCCCATGTATTTAATTATTTAACCACCATCGCAAGGCCTGGCCAGGGAAGTGATTGCAAATCCCATAAATGGTCACTATTCCTGATGGTGTCAGTTAGAATGGAGACTGTTGGGCTCTGATTAACTCCTAACTCTTGAGGGTGAGATGCATTGATCTGGATGATATGATCTCTGGTAATGAACTCCCTGATGATGTCAACTCTAATCATGATTTCCTGGAGAAAAGGTCCTGCGCTAACTCCTGATTTATAAGGCAGACAGCTGGATAACTTCCACTGTGAAAAATTTATCGCCGTATGAGAAAATGTTCCACTCTACTGCAATGGTTAATTTTCATGGTGATAAGAAATTACAATGAAAGCACTAAATATGTTATACAAGTTAAAATAACAAAATAAATAATTTAATCCAAAACGCTATTTTTAATAAATGAGTAAATTTTGAATTTTTGAAGCACATACACTTTTAAAATGTAATTATATGGTAATGTGGCATGTGTTATTTTATTTTTATACTTTCTTTTAATGTAAGTCTGCATAACATATACCATAGATAATCATGTTCTTCTTGATCAGGTATCTGAAATTTATTTACAGCATTAACGACCTAGGAGTCTAATACATAAACCTTCACACATAGTCTGGATTCTGTGTTTCCTGATGTTACTATACATTATTGGCACATATACAGCTGACTGACTCACACGATTCTGTAACATAACTCAAGATACATCTGGCATGGTTATACTGGAGTATCATATCATGTGATGCCACATAACTGTCTTAAAGATACAATGCCTGGATGGGCAGGAAAACTGTACTATAAAACTCCAGTCTGCCCTTCTCCTTTTAAAGAAAAGGAACCTTTATCAGATAACACATGCAAGGATGCATATATTTAAATGTCTCCATACATTCAGACAACAGTTTAGTGGAAGTACCATATGACTTGACCTAGTTCTTCCACAGTTATTATGATTGGCAGAGTGTTACCTTTTGTCACAGCTGGATGAGAATCATTTCTTGTATGTTGTTGTTTGGAATGATGTATTTTGTACCTGAGCAATCATCTTTTGTGATGTTGATAATATGTGATAGGATCATAGAATCCCTAGAGTGTGGAAACAATCCATTTTACCCAACAAGTCCACATCGATCCTCCGAAGAGTAACCCACCTAGACTCATTCCCCTACCCTATTATTTTACATTTACCTTGAGTAATGCACCTAACATACACTATGGGCAATTTAGCATGACCAAATTCATTTAACCTTTAAGACTATGGGAGGAAACTGGAGCATCTGGAAGAAATCCACACAGACAGGGAGAATGTACAAATTCCACACAGACAGTTGCCTGTGGTTGGAATTGAGCACAGATCCCTGGTGCTGTGAGGCAGCAATGCTTACCACTGAGCCACCATGTCATCTATTTCTGTCCAAGTCTTTGTCATTTTTCATTATCACATTATAGGATCTAGGTTGCTTTTCCTATGTGTGTGCATGTTCATGTGAAAGCCTCATACTAGTATGGTTGGGATAACTGGCTACACGCTCATTGATCATACTCATGTACCATTCACTCCCTGTCCAAGAATATGCCATGCACATTTTGTTGGGTGGGAGAAAGTGAGGACTGCAGATGCAGGAGAGTCAGTCAAAAAGTTCCTGGATACAATCGGAGAGGTCACGAGGTCTCCAGGGAGCAGCGGAACCTGTCGGGATACGTGAGTATACAATTTAATTTTCTCTTAGTTCCAGTTTTTCTTTAGTTTCTGGATGCAGTTAGAGAGGTCACATGCTTGACCGGTTGCTTTACACAAAGCACTACTCGGGTAGTGTCTCCCACCCATCCTCCTCCTCTAACCAAAAAATAAGTTCTGTGCATTGGCTGGTAAGGTGACAAATGTTTTCTTTCGTGTTTCATTTGGGTTTTTTTTCCGGCAGTTTATTTGGGAATTTAGAATAGGGAGAATGGAGATTAGAACAGTTGAATGTTCTTCCTGCAGTATGTGGGAGGTAAGGGTCACCACTAGTGTCCCTGCTGACTTCATTTGTGGGAAGTGCACCCAACTCCAGTTCCTCGAGAACCGTGTAAGGGAACTGGAGCTAGAGCTGGATGTACTTCAGATTATTCAGGAGGTAGAGGGGATTATTGAGAGGAGTTACAGGGAGGTAGTTACTCACACCATGTGAAGAAGATAGATGGGTTATCATCAGGGGTAGGAAAGGGAACCAGCAAGCAGTGGAGGGAACTCCTGTGGTAGTTCCCCTCAACAAGTATACCATTTTGGATACTGTTGGAGGGGGCCGACTTACTGGGAGAAAGAATGGGGCACAGGTTGGTCCCTGTTGCTCAGAGAGGAAGGGGGAAAAGGAGCAGCGCTTTAGTCATTGGGGACTCTATAGTTAGCGGGTCTGATAGGGGTTTTGTGACAACGAGAGAGACTCACGATTGGTGTGTTGCCTCCCAGGTACCTGGGTTGGTGATATCTCTGATAGTGTTTTCAGGATCCTTGGTGGGGAGGGGGAGCAGCTCCAAGTCATGGTCCACATTGGCACCAACGACATAGGTAGGGAGAAAGGTGGGGATCTAAGGCAGAAATTCAGGGAGCTAGGATGGAAGTTTAGAGCAAGAACAAACAGTGTTGTTATCTCTGGTTACATGTTAGTGAAGCGAGGAACAGGGAGAGAGCAGAGCTGAACACATGGCTGCAGGGATGGTGCAGGAGGGAGGGTTTTGGATTCTTGGATAATTGGAGCTCTTTCTGGGAAGGTGGGACCTCTATAAACAAGATGGTCTTCACCTGAAACAGAGGGGTGCCAATATCCTGGGGAAGGGGGAGGGGGAATTTACTAATGCTCTTCGGGTGAGTTTAAACTAATGCAGCAGGGGATGGGAACCTGAACTGTAGTTCCAGTGTACAGTTTGAGAAGGTGAGGTCAGGGATAGGTTTACAAGGTCGTGAGAGGACACCAGCAATCAGGATGTTGGTTTGATATGTGTCCACTTCAATGCCAGGAGCATCCAGAATAAGGTGGATGAACTTGCAGCATGAGTTGGTCCCTGGAAGTTGGATGCTGTGGCCATTTCAGAGACATGGCTAGAGGAGAGACAGGAATGGTTGTTGCAGATTCCAGGATGTGGATGCTTCAGTAAGAACAGAGAAGTTGGGAAAAGAGGTGGGGGTGTGGCATTGTTAATCAAGGGTAGTATTACAGCAGCTGAGATAATGCTGGAGGATTCATCCAGTGAGGCAGTTTGGGTTGAGGTTAGAAACAGGAAAAGTCACCCTGTTGAGAGTTTTCTATGGGCCTCTGAATTGTGCCAGGGATGTAAAGGAAAGGATAGCAAAGATGATTCGCGATAGGAGAGTAACAGGGTAGTTGTTATGGGGGTCTTTAACTTCCCCAATATTGACTGGGAATACTATAGTTCAAGTAGTTTAGAATGGATCAGTTTTTGTCCGATGTGTGCAGGAGGGTTTTCTGACACAATATGTCCACAGGCCAACAAGGGGTATTGCCATATTGGGTTTGGTACTGGGGAATGAATCTAGCCAGGTGTTAGATTTGGAGGTAGGTGAGCACTTTGGACTATAATTCAGTTGTGTTTACAATAGCAATGGGCAGGGATAGGTATATAGCGCAGTGAAAGAGGTATAACTTGGGAAAAGGCAATTATGATGTGATTAGGCAAGATTGAAGATGCTTAAGATGGGGAAGGAAACTGCAGGGATGAACACTCTTGAAATGTGGAGCTTATTCAAGGAACAGCTACTGAGGGTCCTTAATAAGTATCTACCTATCAAACAGGGAGGTAGTTGGCGAGAGAGAGAGATCCATGGTTTACTAAAGAAATTGAAGCTCTTATCAAGAGGAAGAAGAAGGTTATGTAAGGATGAGGAGTGAAGGCTCAGGTAGGGGGCTTGAGAATTATAGGTTAGCCAGAAAAGATCTAAAGAGAGGGCTAAGAAGAGCCAGGAGGGGACATGAGAAATTGTTGGCGTATAGGATCAAGGAAAACCCTATGGGCATGTCAGGAGTAACATTAGAGTAAGATTAGGGTCAATCAAAGAAAGTGGAAAGTTGTGTGTGGAATCTGAGGACATAGGGGAAGTGCTTAATGAATACTTTTCATCAGTATTCACATTGGAAAAGAACAATGTTAGTGAGAATACAGAGATACAAGCTATAAGATTAGATGGGATTAAGGTTGACAAAGAGGTTTTAGCAATTTTGGAAGATCTGAAAATAGATAAGATCCCTGGATCAGATGGGATTTATCCTCAGATTCACTGGGAAGCCAGAGAGGAGATTGTAGAGCCTTTGGCTTTGATCCTTATGTCATCATGGTCAACAGGTGTAGGCCCAGAAGACTGGAGGATAGCAAATATTGTTCCCTTGTTCAAGAAGGGGAGTCAGGACAACCCTGGTAATTACAGGGCAGTGAGCCTTACTTCAGTTGTGGGTAAGGTGTTGGAAAAGGTTATGAGAGATAGGATTTATGATAATTGGGAATGGAATAATTTGATTAGGGATAGTCAACACGGTTTTGTGAAGGGTAGGTCATGCCTCACTAACCTTATTGAGTTCTTCGAGAAGCTGACAAAACAGATGAAGGTAAGGCAGTTGATGTGGTGCATATGGACTTCAGTAAACCATTTGATAAGGTTCCACACGGTAGGCTATTACATAAAGTAAGGAGTTTCAGGATTGAAGGTGATTTACCGGTTTGGATCAGAAATTGGCTAGCTGAAAGAAGACAGATGGTGGTGGTTGGTGGAAAATATTCATCCTGAAGCTCAGTTACCAGTGGTGTGCCACAAGGATCTGTTTTAGGGCCACTGCTGTTTGTCATTTTTATAAATGATCTGGAGGTGGGCATAGAAGGGTGGGTTAGTAAATTTGCAGATGACAGTGAAGTAGAAAGGGTTGTGGATAGTGCCGAAGGATGTTGTGGATTACAGAGGGACATAGATAAGATGCAGAGCTGGGTAGAGAAGTGGCAAACGGAGTTTAATGCGGAAATATGTGAGGTAGTTCACTTCAGAAGAACTAACAGGAATGCAAAGTATTGGGCTAATAGTAAAATTCTTGGCTGTGTAGATGAACAGAGAGATCTCGGTGTCCAGGTGCACAAATCCCTGAAAGTTGCCACCCAGGTTGATAGGGTTGTTAAGAAGGCACATGATGTGTTGGCGTTTATTGATAGAGCGATTGAGTTTCAGAGCCATGAGGTCATGCTTCAGTTGTGCAGGACACTGGTAAGGCTGCACCTGGAGTATTGCGTGCATTTCTGGTCACCGCATTATAGGAAGATGAGGAAGCTTTGGAAAGGGTTCAGAGGAGATTTACTAGGCTGTTGCCTGGTATGGAAGGAAGGTCTTATGAGGAAGGTCTGAGGGAACTGAGACTGTTTTCATTGGAGAGAAGAAAGTTGAGAGGTGATTTGATTGAGACGTATAAGATAATCAGTGAGTTAGATAGGGTGGACTGTGAGAGCCTTTTTCCTCAGATGGTGAAGGCTGACATGAGGGGGACATAGCTTTAAATTGAGGGGTGATAGATTTAGACAGATATCAGGAATAGTGTTTTTACTCATAGAGTAGTAGAGGCGTGGAACAACCATAGTAGACTTGCCGACATTAACGGCAAATGGGCATTGGACATACATATGGATACTAATGGAACAGTGTAGTTAGATGGGCATCAGATTAACTTCACAGGTCGGTGCAACACTGAGGGCCGAAGGGCCTGTACTGCACTGTAATGTTCTATGTTAAAAAGTGTGTCACTGGAAAATCACAGCTGGTCAGGAAGCATCCAAGGAGAAAGTATGCCGATGTTTCAGGCATAAGACCTTCGTCCTTGTTGGATGCTGAGAGTATTGGAGGGAAGAACTGTATGGGTCTGCATGTCTCCAAAACCATAAGAGCTATCAACAAGGATCAGTTGTTGCGTTGAGTAATAACATGTAGATTTAACATAGCTATCCAAAACACTTGACAAGTCACCTTGTCTTTAGTGATCACAAACAAAAACAGAAATTGCTGGAAAAGCTCGGCAGATCTGGCAGCATCTGTGAAGAGAAACCAGAGTTAATGTTTCAGGCCCACTGACCCTTCCTCAGAATGCCGAACTTTAAAGATCATGGATTTTATGGTACAAACAGTGTACTGTGCCAGACCTAACAAAAAGAGCAAGAGTCTCTTTTTTAATGCTGAATTTGTAATCCTGAGCTGTCATTAGGAGATTCAAACTAATCGCAGCGAGCTTCTCATCTGGGTGTGGACAATCTCTGAGACTTTTAATATGGTGAGATCATACTCATGAAGTATACACTCACTGAATGATAGTACACTTTTGAGGGATTCAAAATGTGCTGGTGTTCTATCTGCAAAATGTATGGTGTTGTTTTTGTGGAGACGGTACCTAAAGAGGAGATATCTCGGTCTCAAAATGTAGAACATATGAGGATAAACATGTTTTCTAAAGATGTGATACCATATCAGTTTTGCAATGCTTTGATATCACAGTCTTACACATACAGTCTGGGTTCTGTACTTACTGATGTCACTGTACATCATAGCTCATCCTCTACACTGACCCCATTGCACAGAAAGTGTGACTGAAGGCAAGTTGGGTCTTATATGGGAATATCAAATATCATGGTACCATGTAACTGTCTTGAAGGTACAGTGTCTGTGTGGCCTGGAATCTACTGTAATACTTCAAATTTCAAATTTATTTAATACATACTTGAGTTTACACACTCAAACTTCACACAACAGGAGTCCACTGATTTATTTTGTGGTTGATTTATTTATTTTAAACCAAAGTTCCAATGCGCAGATAAACAAATAAATTTAAACTGCGATAAATCCAGGGCAGACTCTCTGCTGCCTTTTGCATGGCAGAAAGTCTAACAAGATAATATATTTATGAAGTTTATGATCTGGTTGCCATGACAACTGTTGCAGTCTTGTGGTGCAAAATAATACTGCTGGCTGAAAATGAAAATATAAATAGACCTCTGACTGCAGGTCTGTCCTCAGATTTCTGTTCCAGAGACAAACAAGGTGTAGTTTTATGTACACTCTATCTTCATTATGGTTTGCACTGACTACTCTTGACTAAAACAAAAACAAAGACAAATCAAGTTCATTCTGTATGGCAAATCAATCTTAATTTGATGTTATAAGTAATTCCATTTTAGGGGATGTGATGTAGATCTCTTTGACCATCTACAATGAAAAAAAAACGATTTCATGATCATCTTTAATTGGAGCAGAAAATCTGAGGAAACTCCTAAGTAGCATCATAAAAAGGGTTTCTGCTGAAGTTACACTGGATAATAAGGAAGACCTTGAGGCAAAATGTACCTTCTTTCATGTAGCCAGGCTTTGAATTCTATTTCTTTTTAGCTTTTTTTTGCCTTTCTCTTCCTCTTTTGATTCCCTTTACCCACAACATGCTGTCCTTTCTCCTTTTCTGCTTTCATTGTTTTTTCATTTTTTTCTTTCTTTGTTTGATATAGATTAGACTTACAGTGTGGAAACAGGCCCTTCGGCCCAACAAGTCCACACCGACCCGCCGAAGCGAAACCCACCCATACCCCTACATTTATCCCTTACCTAACACTACGGGCAATTTAGCATGGCCAATTCACCTGACCCGCACATCTTTGGACTGTGGGAGGAAACCGGAGCACCCGGAGGAAACCCACGCAGACACGGGGAGAACGTGCAAACTCCACACAGTCAGTCACCTGAGTCGGGAATTGAACCCGGGTCTCAGGTGCTGTGAGGCAGCAGTGCTAACCACTGTGCCACCGTGCCGCCCACCAATGTGATATGTGATAACTAAACTTTACTTTTACACTTTGTTCCCACCATTCATTCTATTCTTCATATTTTCATTTCTGATGCGTTTTTCGACTTCTACTTTCTTGATCTTTTTCCCATTGTCTCTGACCCATGTGATATATTGCCCAGTGATGTGTTCAATCTCTGAACTGTTTCTCCTCCTGGGTTTGGGAGCATTGGGGCAGAGGAGGTTATTCAGTCCCCCAAGCCTGCTTGCTCTTTACACGAGGGCTGATCATCTACCTCATTGTCTTTTTTTTCCATGATCTCCCCTTATCTCTTGATATCATCAGTACCTCTAAATCCATCATGCTCTGTCTTGGATATGTATTGATGGAGTTTCTGCAGCCATCTGGAATAGAGTATTTCATCTATTTACCTACCTCTTAATGGTGGAGTTCCTTCTCCTTTCAGATTTAATTGTACCCTATTCTGAGCCTGTGCCTGGTACTAGACAGTTAGGAAACCATCCTTTCTGATCTACTTTGTTTAGGTCTTTAACTTTGTAAATTTTTTCATGATCTTTCTTAAATGCTTGGCTCCATCTGCATTTTATTTAGGGCTTGCTGTTACTTTTTTCCCCTTGGTTCATTCATGGGATAAGGGTATCATTGGCTGGGCCAGCACTTATTGCCCAGAAGGCAATTAAGAGTCAATCACATTGCTGTGGGATTCACATGTCAGCCAGACAGGTAAGGATGGCAACTTAGGGACATTAGTGAACCAGATGGTTTTGTTTCCTGACAATTGACTCACAGTCACCATTAGATTCTTAATTCCAGATATTTATTGAATTCACATGCCACTATCTGCCAAGGCAGGATTCAAACATGGGTCCCAGGATGCTATCTGGATTAACAGCCCAGTGGTAATACCACTAGGTCATCACCTAATCACTGCTTACTCAGCTACTTATGAACTTTCTATCTTTTGGGGAGGTACAGGTGTAGTGGTAAATTCACTGGACTAGCAATCCAGACCCCAGGCTAATGTTCGAAGGACATTATGAATCCCACCTTGGCAGATGGAAAAATTTGAATTGAACATAATTCTAGAATAAAAAGCTACGTTAATAGTGAGCATGTAACTACTGTCAACTGTTACAAACCCCACCTCATTCACCAATGCCATTTAGAAGGAAAATCTGCCATTCTTACATGGTCTGGCCTGTGTGATTGACTCCTAACTGCTTTCTGCCAATGAAGATCGGGCAATAAATGCCATCCTAGTTAATGTCCCATGATCAAATGAAAAAAGTCTTGAACTCTGCCTTTATTGAACGAACTATACAATGGCTGCTGCTGGAATTGTTTATGGCAGAGGACACAGGGCTATGGCAAGACAAGAAGGATATTTACACAAGATTGCATTTCAATCCAAACATCCTTTTTACATAACAAACACAAAGGAAAACAAATTTGCATAAAATTTTATTTGTAACTGCAAGTTATCCAAGTTACACACCATACAAACCATTGTTCTCATATATTAACAACTGCTTGTTATTCCAGTTAGTTCCAAAGGAGAGTCTTTGAACTCAAAACATTAATTCTGTTTCTCTCTCCACAGATGTTGCCAGACCTGTTGAGTTTCTCAGCATTCTTACTTTACTTATTTCAGATTTCTGCAGTATTTATCTTTTATTTGTTATTCTAGTTAGTCCCTTTCTCACAATTTGCATGACATGGATGAGTGTTGTGGGCTCTTCCTCTAAGTCTAATTATTGCAAAGATATGCTCTCTGGTTGTGTTTCAAAATCTCTTGAACTGATTCTGTAGTTGCCTTAGACAACCTCTTTAATTAACTGTGTACGGCACAACAACCTTTTCATTTTTTGACTTGGAACATGAAGTTTCCTTTGTGGTCCTGCCTTCAGACAGACTCTGTCACATGCTGTTTCTTGTTCATCGGTTGAAATGGTCTGTGAAACTCTGCATAGACCTTGTGGCATATTTGGAGTTATTGATCAAAGTTTTTGACTTACATCTGCTGAGGTGAGTGTACTTTAGCTCCGTCGTCACCATCTTGAATTCCTGATCTTAATAGCATTGAACTGTAAGACTAACTTGCCCTCTTGAGTTGAACATCATTTTACCACAAAGCCTGAATTTTACCTTTGAGGTTTTCATATTCAGATCACCATCTGCTATAACTGTACACTGATCTATGAAACTCTTAATATTGCCAGAAAACACCGGTGAGCATCTGTCATTTCATATCTGTTTGGTGTTCTTGTTTAACTATCTTTATTACAACAGTCACAAACCTTTTTTTTCCTTTAGACTGGTCAATCTCAATCTAAGGTTAGATTGGATCATCCAAATCTTCATTTGACCTTTCTCTACTACTCATACTTGATTTGTCAAAATCATCAGCTGATACTTTAGTTTCTTGGTCGACATTATAAGCTAGTTTGTCCTCTCCCCGTCATTAGAATGCTTTCTTGAGTTTTACGTGATGACCTTCACAATGTTTTCAAATTGTTCTTCAGCCTTAAACTTTTTACTGGCTCTCTTGTTACTTGATGCTTATCTCCAATTGCACTCGAATGATCATGGTTTTTGTTCAACATGGAGGACCAGTCTGAACTGCTTATCAAAATAGTGCAACTGCCCAGGCTGCTTTTCTACATTGTGGAGTAATTTGCAATGATGTAAAAGTGACAGTGCATTAATTCTGGGATATTTTAATCTGCAAATGGTTTGGGAAAATCAAATTGGCAGAGGCAACCACAAGCAAGAATTCATAGAGCGCATTGGGATTGCTTCAAAGACAACACATTGTGGATCCAATGAGGGATCAGGCCATTTTGGATCTGGTGATATACAGTGAGGCAGGTTCAATAAATGATCCCAGAATAAAAGAGAGCAGTGAACAAAACATGATTGAACTTATCATTCAGTTTGAGAGTGAGAAGCTTGGGTCAGAACCAACTGTGCCAAAGATAAAGAGAATGTGTAGGGTTGGCTGGAGCAGACTGGAAAAAGAGTTTAGCAGAAAAATGATTCTCAACAAAGGCAAATAGTTTTAAAAACAGTTCATGACTCATAGCAAAGACATACCCAGTACAGAAGAAGGATTCTGTGAAGAAAATAAACAAATCATTCTTTCTTAAGGAACATAAAAACTGCCTGCTGTGCCATTTAATACAATCATGGCTGATCTCTTCTCGGCCTCAACTCGACTTTCCTGCTCGCTCTCCATAACCCTTCAACTCATTCCTAACAAATAATCAAAAAATCTATTTGCCTTCCTTTTACTTGCCCTACCTGCATACTGAGTATTCTGAGATTCATTCACAAGAACACCCATGAACAGTCAACAAAACACGACCCAAGAACACATAACCTAAAAGCAGAAAAACAGCTTCTTTAAAAATATGAAAAGGAAGAGAGATGCAACAGCAAACATAGGCTGCTTAGAGAACATGGCTGAGAAACAATAACAGGAAAGACAGAAAAATTATAATGAAATGATCAAGGGGCTAAAGGGGAAGGGAGAAAATAAATCCAACAACCATCACCAGAGAGAAAGAGTTGGGAAACTAATAAGGCTAAAAGCCGACAAGACCCTTGGGATCCTAGGATTTTACAGCTACACAAATAATAATCTTTCATGAACCCTGAGACTCATGGAAAAGTCCCAGAAGATTGGTAAAACCTCCAATATACTCATTATGCTAAAAGGAAGGAGTCAAAAAGCAAATTATACATATCTTATGGACTAGTTAGCTTAACAGCTATATTTGGGAAAATGTTGAAGTCCCTTATAAAGGATATAAAGCAGAGTATTTGGAAATGCATTATAAAAGCAAAGAGTAAGCATGGCATCACAAAAGGGAAATCATGCCTGACAATTTTATTGCTGTTCTTGAGAACAAGCAGCATAGATAGATCATGGGGAAGCAGTAGAAGTAATTTACTTGGATTGCAAAAAAGCTTTTTATAAGCTACTATACATAAAGCTTCTTAATAAGGTAAGACCCCATGGTTTTGGGGGTTAGTGCATTATCAAAGATAGGAGATTGGCTAACTAATACAAGACAGAGAGGTGAGAGGAATGGGACATTTTCAGAATAGTGACTATAACTAGTGGAGTACCACAGTGTTCAGTGCTGGGGTCACAATTATTTACAATATAATTAATAATTTGTACAGCATAAGTGAATGTACTATAGTTTGAGATGGTACAAAAATTGATAGGAAGGGAAGTGATGAGGATGACACAAGGAGTCAAAAAATAGGCAAGAACTTTCGAAAACTGACTGGAGGCAGATGTTCGCAGGCTGGAAAATGGGAAGCCTTCAGAAATGAGATAATGAGAGTCCAGAGAAACTATATTCCAGTTAGGGTGAAAGGAAAAGTTGGTAGGTATAGGGAATGCTGGATGACTAAAGAAATTGAGGGTTTGGTTAAGAAAAAGAAGGAAGCATATGTGAGGTATAGACAGGATAGATCGAGTGAATCCTTAGAAGAGTATAAAGGAAGTAGGAGTGAACGTAAGAGGGAAATCAGAAGGGCAAAAAGGGGACATGGGATAGCATTGGCAAATAGAATTAAGGAGAATCCAAAGGTCTTTTACAAATACATTAAGGACAAAAGGGTAACTAGGGAGAGAATAGGGCACCTCAAAGATCAGCAAGGCAGCCTTTGTGTGGAGCCACAGAAAATGGGGGAGATATTTTTCATCAATATTTACTGTAAAGGATATGGAAGATATAGACTGTAGGGAATTAGATGGTGACATCTTGCAAAATGTCTATATTACAGAGGAGGAAGTGCTGGATGTCTTGAAATTGGCAAAGGTGGATAAATCCCCAGGATCTGATCAGGTGTACCCTAGAAATCCGTGGGAAGCTAGAGAAGTGATTCCTGGGCCTCTTGCTGAGATATTTATATCATCGATAGTCATAGATGAGGTGCTGGAAGACTGGAGGTTGGCTAACATGGTGCTATTGTTTAAGAAGGGCGGTAAAGACAAGCCAGGGAACAAGAAACCAGTAAGCCTGACGTCAGTGGTGAGCAAGTTGTTGGAGGGAATCCTGAGGGACAGGATGTTCATGGCTTTGTGCGTGGGAGGTCATGTCTCACAAACTTGATTGAGTTTTTTTGAAGAAGTAACAAAAAAGATTGATGAGGGCAGAGCGGTGGATGTGATCTATATGGACTTCACTTAGGCTTTCGAAAAGGTTCCCCATGAGAGACTGATTAGCAAGGTTAGATCTCATGGAATACAGGGAGAACTAGCCATTTTGATACAGAACTGGCTCAAAGGCAGAAGACAGAGGGTGGTGGTGGAGGGCTGTTTTTCAGACTGGAGGCCTGTTACCAGTGGAGTGCCACAAGGATCGGTGCTGGGCCCTCTACTTTTTGTCATTTACATAAATGATTTAGATGCGAGCATAAGTGGTACAGTTCGTAAGTTTGCAGATGACACCAAAATTGGAGGTGCAGTGGATACCAAAGAGGGTTACCTCAGATTACAACAGGATCTGGACCAGATGGGCCAATGGGCTGAGAAGTGGCAGATGGAGTTTAATTCATATAAATGCGAGGTGCTGCATTTTGGGAAAGCAAATCTTAGCAGGACTTCTATACTTAATGGTAAGGTCCTAGGGAGTGTTGCTGAACAAAGAGACCTTGGAGTGCAGGTTCATAGCTCCTTGAAAGTGGAGTCGCAATTTGGTATGCTTTCCTTTATTGGTCACATTCAGATTTCAAGCTGCCTAATGGGCAACACAGCAATCACCCAGAAGACTAACCTCAAGCCACCACACATTTCATAAAATTTGTATTTTGGCTCAAGTAACTGAAGAAATGATGAAAGAGGAATTTAAAAGTAGAACAAGGAATTACATTGGTGCAACAGGTGAGTGGGTCTGTTTGCTAAAGTTGGTTTGATTTGTGGTTGCTCTTACATCAGCGGAGTGGCAAAGAGATACTATGAGAGTAAATGAGAGAAGAGACATAATGTATGGAATGGATGTATATTTAGTGAAACCATAACTGAAAAAAGTAGCCACAGCCAGCTCAGCTTAGTAAGAAAATGTGCCAGTTTCTCAGCTGCTCCACCTCATCATCCTTATCACTGCCATGTGAGTAAATTTGTAAAGAAGGCATATGGGGGCAAATGTCCATGGCCTTTGTACTGGACGGTCTACAGCAGTTTAAGCAATTTGACAAGCAACACTAGGAATGGACAATAAGCACTGTCCTAGCTACCAAAGCCCTCATTACACAAAAGAAGAAAACTCTCACAACCAAAGCCTTCTCCAAATACAACAGCAGTCCCTTTCAATTTCACTGTTACCCCACTCTTCAAACCAGCAGGACCTCAACAAATTATAATGGGGTTAAGTGAAATCAATTATCAATCAATTTCAACTTGTTGGCGATCTTTTAAATATCATGTTGTTGAACACATCTTTAGCTACGCATGTCAAAAGCCTGTTGGCTGGAGTAACAAAGTTGAAAATACCAGTTTTGCTGCCAACTCAGCATTCCACATGGATTGACATCATAATATGCCCATTCCAGTCACCATACCAAGGTGGGTTTCCCCGTAGGCCTTCCATGTCTTCCATGATGATTTTTAAAAATTCATTCACGTGATGTGCGTGGGCTTCACTCGCTTAGTCAGGAAATAATGCCCAGTCCTGGTTGCCCTTGAGAAGATGGTAGTAATCTTCTTCTTGAACTGTGGCTGCAATCATTTGATGTAGGTACACCCACAGTTCTATGAGATCAGATATTCTAGGACTTTGATCAAATGACACTGAACAACGGTGATATATTTCAAAGTCAGGATGACGAGGGCTTAGTGTGGCAGCTATAGGTGGTGGTGTTGTCATGTATCTGCCTTGGTGAATTTCTGTAGTGGATTTCATAGATGCTGCAAACTATTCATACTGTACATTGGGGGTACTGAGAGGAAATGTTCATCGTAGTGATGCCAATCAAGCAGCCTGCTTTGTCCTGGATGGTGTCAAGTTTCTTGAGTTTTGTTGGAACAGCACTCAGCCAGGTAAGTGAAGAGTATACTATCAAAGTCCTTGTAGACTTTGCAAATCAGGACATGAGGTGCTGCAGGTTTCCCAGCCTCTAACCTGCTTTTATAGCTATTGTATTTAGGTGGCTAGTCCAGTGTAGTTTCTGAGGTAAAAACAATGACTGCAGATGCTGGAAACCAGATTGTGGATTAGTGGTGCTGGAAGAGCACAGCAGTTCAGGCAGCATCCAAGGTGCAGCGAAATCGACGTTTTGGGCAAAAGCATTTTATTCCTGATGAAGGGCTTTTGCCCGAAATGTCAATTTCGCTGTACCTTGGATGCTGCCTGAACTGCTGTGCTCTTCCAGTGCTACACCACTAATCCAGTGTAGTTTCTGGTCAATGGTAATTGCAAGATGCTGATAGTATGAGATGCAATGTCGGTCATGCCAAGAAATGTCAAGGGGTGGCATTTAGGTGTTCTCTTATTGGCAAAGGTTATTGGTTGACACTTGTGTGGTGGGAATGTTACTTGACACTGGACAGCTCAAACCAGAACAATGTCTAAGTCTTGTTGCATTTGGACATGGACTGCTTCCATATCCGAGGAATTGCAAATGGTGCTGAATATTTGCCTGTTTCCACGCTGTCAGGATTCTATAAACATTATGCAATCATCAGTGAACATCCCCACTTCTAACATTATGATGGAGGGAAGGTCATTGATGAAGCAACTGAAGATGGTTGGGCCTCGGACATTACCCTGAGGAACTCCTGCAGAGATGTCCTGGAGTGAGATGACTGATATCCAACAACCATAAATATTTTCCTTTGCAAAAAAGTGTTTTAAATCAGGTAGACTTAAGATTAACATCAAGTCTAAACATTCAGCAGAATTTGAAAAATAATAGTTGAGAAAACGTTGATCTGTTGATTTTTTGTCAAGATTCAAGCAACCTGCTTAAAAACAAAAATGAAATATATTATGGAGAAAGTTCCTGTATTTCACAAGGAGTGAACGTGTCATGCTGTGCACCAGAACAGCGGTAGCTCGTAAAATTTAGCAAAAAGCACATTTGCACTCTGCAGAAAGCATAGCTTTTTATGTGATATGCTGTTGAATTATTGCATTGAGGTTTTGTTGATGATCATGGGCAGATGAGAATGTTCACTGGTAAACGTTGATAGTCCAGCATTCCTAAGACAACAGCAAAAACATAATCCAGGAAAAAAATGGAGTTCCTGCTTATGTCATTCACAGACAGTGAGTATGAGTGCATCCCTGAGAGGATTGGGATCTTATCAATACAGAAGAATGAATGCACTGCCCAACCTTGGCAGAAATGCTGACAGTGCTTGAGACCTAACCACTTTATCAGGGATCCAAGTCAAAGTTCATCCACTCCCACTATTCCACATTCTTACCAGATCATACTAATGTTCTCTAAAATTGAGGTGGCCATTCATTGTCTAGAGTTGTTTGTAAAGTGGCTGTGAAATCCTATACTTCCCTCAATTCACTCCATTGACTTTAAATTTTGTGGTTCTGCTGAGTACAATTCTTTTGAATCAACTGTCTCTTCTTTGTAAATAGGCTTACAATCACTGCACGCTGCTACATTTACACAATCCTACAAAAGGAAATTTAAATAATCTACTGCTTGGTTTAATTTATTCATCTCATTGACATATGTAAAGTCAAATTTTCAGAAGATTTTAACAATAAATGGTAAGCCCGCCAAAATTGGTGTCAAACCAAACACGAAAACACAACAAATGTAATTGATGCATGATAAAGCAGCAACTTCCAGTTTGAAATACAACAGATAATCCAAGGAGATAGAGGGAAAACTCTGACTTTGATTTATAACGTATAAATTGCAACAAAAATTACATAATTCACAAATAAACCATTAAATTTACCCAGACTTGTCTGTAACTTCTCCATCATCATTTTCTTTTTGAACTCACTGCATTTTTATAAAGCTGGAATATGATTTCAAAGTGATTCCTCAGTTGTAGCTTACTCAGCTGGGCTATCTGTTCCATTTCAAATTCCAAGTTACCATTTCATGATCAAGTTTCATTCTCAGTATGTTTAAAAATCTGTTACCATATTACTTTAATGTTGTTGTATGCTAATATTACAGTACAATCCACCATAATAAAATTTTGACATGGTACACGTAAATTACAAAGGCTAAAGTCAATATCATTATATTATTTTAAGTTCATTAGACGAACTCACAAGCCGACTGCTTGCTAAAAATGAAATATGTGTGAAACCATTATAGCTATTGACATACATTGGCATTATACATTGATATTGCTAAGGAGAGTCCTTTCAATTGTAAGGGAACCCTATAAATTGCCTGAAGGACATCTTCATGATTCTTAGGGCAATTCCCAGTAAATCGCCTGACATGTGCCTATAATGGAGCTGTTAACTTGAAAGCTGCCCACTCAATATGGGTTCAGCTGTTGAAATGAAAGCTAAGGAGTGGCTAGTCAACATAGGTTTCATTGAAACACAGGCTCTTAAACAATTAAGCTGTAAAGTTTCTCAGTTAATTGTACCATGAAGGTTCATGTAAACATAAGGCATAGTTTGTTTGAGTCATAAAGCTGTTAAGAACAGCTCAGGTCCCATGAAGAAACATTTACTGAATCATAAATATGCCACGTCCTCTTATGCCTAATTCATTCCCTTTGTTAAAATTGAGACCAGAAGGTAAAGGCTGGGGGTGTGGTTTGTAATTTGAAGCTGGTTTGTCTAGAAATCCATGCTTCAGTGGTTTCAGGCTCTTGAAGACACTTATGGATTGTTGATTGAACCAACTGATGATTGAAAAGGAATGGGTACTTCCCATTGATGTCATCACCTCCATGAGTTTGTCTTTCTTTTTTAGTGGCAGCAGTCTGCAGTCTTGGTAATCAGGAGCCAATGTTGGTCAGTGAGTATAGAATCAGACTGGATCCATTTCAACTAGTATCTGGGGAAGCTACTTAATTTGCTTTGGTTCCAGGTAGGAAACCCACATTGTTCAGCTCCTGACTGATGGATGAATTGGCTTCCCAAAGTTATTCATCAATCCCTTCAGTTGGTTGTAACATTCGGCAAAACCTTAGTGGGGCTGAACATGGGAAATGGCAAGAGATGTGGCATCATAGGAGAAGTCCAGTAATGTCTATCTCGACATGGGAACAGCACAAACATGTCTGCAAGAAATGGCTTGATGCTGAGCTGCAGAAATATTGGTGGGTAAGTGGTCATCATTTATTTTTGTTCACTCTTTACATCTAAGGTTTCCCTGACTTTGCTCAGATATGATATCCCATGGGCCCACATTGGACTATGCCAGACAGTCATTGAATTTACATCCACAGTCAACTTTTAGCTGAAGCAATCCCTGTTTTGACAAACACTTTTTGGAATTAGCAGCTCGTTATGTTCATAAGTAGTTTGTGAATTTGATCTGCTTCTAATATAAAATAATTGATCATTTCTTTTTCTGTATGAACGATCATTTTGAAAATGCATTATTTTAAGTGCAATTCATTGAGGATGAAGTTAAGTGAGTAAATGTATACCACTTTCTAGCCAGTTCCAAACAGAGTCATGAATGAAGTTTAATTACATGTAACAGTGACATTTAATTGCATGCAGTCTGAGTTCCAGAAAATTCAGAGGAAAACTGGATTGCAGGTATTGTTACCAATATACGAAGAGGCTTCATTTCAATAATATCCATGTCACACAAGTGCCAGACAATGACTGTACTGATTCCAATGAGGTCAGCCAGGTTGATCCTGGGATTGTACTCATTGGAGTTTAGAAGGTTAAGGGGAGATCTAATAGAAACTTACAAGATAATACATGGCTTGGAAAGGGTGGGCGCTAAGAAATTGTTTCTGTTAGGCGGGGAGACTAGGACCCATGGGTACAGCCTTAAAATTAGAGGGGGTCAATTCAGAACAGAAATACGGAGATATTTCTTCAGCCAGAGAGTGGTGGGCCTGTGGAATTCATTGCTGCGGAGTGCAGTGGAGGCTGGAACGCTAAATGTCTTCAAGGCAGAGATTGATAAATTCTTGATGTCACAAGGAATTAAGGGCTACGTGGAGAATGTGGGTAAGTGGAGTTGAAATGCCCATCAGCCATGATTGAATGGCGGAGTGGACTCGATGGGCCAAATGGTCTTACTTCCACTCCTATATCTTATGGTCTTATGGTCTTATGGAAAATGGGTTCCCTGATCAGGGCTATTAATTTGGTGTAATCAGGAAGCTCAGGCACTACAACTGGCCTCACCATTGTAAAATGTGCCAATAGAGCATTTACAGGGTATTCTGATGGAAGTGTACACCCTTGCCAATCTATCTAAGCTTGGGGAACACCAAGTGAAGGCAATTGCATAGCCACACTCAGGACATATCCTAAACAGAGGGACACTAGGTCGCCCACATCAAAGTCTAGATTAGAGTGGTGCTGGAAATGCACAGCAGGTCAGGCAGCATCCGAGGAGCAGGGAAATAGATGTTTCGGGCAAAAGCCCTTCATCAGGAATAGTGGCAGGGTGCCTGCAGAGTGGAGAGATAAATGAGACAGGGGTGGGGAGAAAGTAGCATAGAGTACAATAGGTGAATGGGGGTGGGGATTGAGGTGATAGGTCAGAGAGGAGGGTGGGGGAAGGTAGCAAAGAGTACAATGGGTCAATGGGAGTGGGGATAAAGGTGATAGGTCAGAGAGGAGGGTAGAGTGGATCGGTGGAAAGGAAGATAGGCAGGTAGGACAGGTCATGATGGCAGTGCTGAGCTGGAAGGTTGGAACTGGGGTGAGGTGGGAGAAGGGGAAATGAGGAAACTGGAGAAATCCACATTGATGTCATGCGATTGAAGTGTTTCAAGGAAGAAGATGAGGTGTTATTCCTCCAGGCATCGGGTGGTGAGGGAGCAGCAGTGGAGGAGGCCAAGGACTTCCATGTCCTCGGCAGAGTGGGAAGGGAAGTTGAAATGTTGAGCCACAGGATGGTGTGGTTGATTGGTGCAAGTGTCCCAGACATGTTCCCTAAAGCGCTCTGCTAGGAGGCGTCCAGTCTCCCCAATGTAGAGGAGACCGCATCGGGAGCAACGGATACAATAAATGATATTGGTGGATGTGCAGGTAAAACTTTGATGGATGTGGAAGGCTCCTTTGGGGCCTTGGATGGAGGTGAGAGAGGAGGTGTGGGCGCAGGTTTTGCAATTCCTGCGGTGGCAGGGGAAGGTGCCAGGAAGGGAGGGTGTGTTGTGGGGGGGGCGTGGACCTGACCAGGTAGTCACGGAGGGAATGGTTGTTGCGGAAAGTGGAAAGGGGTGGGGAGGGAAATATATCCCTGATGGTGGGGTCCGTTTGGAGGTGGCGGAAATGTCTTCGGATGATGTGGTTTATGCGAAGGTTGGTAGGGTGGAAGGCGAGGATGGGGTTCTGTCCTTGTTACAGTTGGAGGGGTGGGATTTGAGGGCGGAGAGGGTGGGATGTGGACTGAGATGTGTTGGAGGACATCTTTAACCACGTGGGAAGGGAAATTGCGGTCTCTAAAGAAGGAGGCCATCTGGTGTGTTCTGTGGTGGAACTGGTCCTCCTGGGAGCAGATACGGCAGAGGCGGAGAAATTGGGAATGTGGGATGGCAATTTTTCAGGATGTAGGGCAGGAAGAAGTGTAATCCAGGTAGCTATGGAAGTTGGCGGGTGTGTAAAAAATGTCAGTGTCACGTCAGTGATGGAGATGGAGAGGTCCAGGAAAGGGAGGGAGGTATCAGAGATGGTCCAGGTAAATTTAAGGTCAGGGTGGAATGTGTTGGTGAAGTTGATAAATTGCTTAACTTCCTCGCGGGAGCACAAGGTGGCGACAATGCAATCATCAATGTAACGGAGGAAGAGGTGGGGTGTGGTGTCAGTGTAACTATGGAAAATGGACTGTTGTACGTAGCCAACAAAGAGACAGGCATAGCTGGGGCCCATACGGGTGCCCACGGCTACCCCTTTTGGCTGGAGGAAGTGGGAGGATTCGAAGGAGAAATTGTTAAGGGCGAGAACCAGTTCAGCCAAATGAGAGTGTCGGTGGAAGGGTACTGTTGGGGATGTCGGGAGAGGAAGAAACAGAAGGCTTGGAGGCCCTGGTCATGGTGGATGGAGGTGTAGAAGGATTGGATATCCATGGTGAAGATGAGGCATTGGGGATCGGGGAAACAGAAGTCTTGGAGGAGGTGGAGGGCATGGGTGGTGTCTCGAATGTGTGTGGGGAGTTCCTGAACTAGGAGGGATAGGACAGTGTCAAGATAGGTGGAGATGAGTTCGGTGGTGCAGGAGCATGCTGAGACAATGGGTTGGCCAGAGTTGTCAGGCTTGTGGATCTTGGGAAGGGGGTAGAATCAGACGGTGTGGGGTTCCCAGACTATAAGGTTGGAAGCTGTGGGTGGGAGATCTCCTGAGGTGATGAGGTTAGGTGAGGGCGTATATCAAAACCCATAAACAAAGCCAAGCCTTGGCCAAACAGTAAAAATTTTCTTCAGGATCTGAGCTGGCAAGCTATTGTAGTTGCTGTCAATATGCAGGCTCGACTCAGAAAAAGAATCCCACTAGACCTAAAATGAGTAAGAGAACTCAGAGGCCAGTATCCCTGAAGAATGTACACCATGGAAATTCCACCTACATATGGTTTGGAGCAGTTAAATTGCTTAGCAACATTCAAAAGAACCAATCAAAATAAATGTTGGGATAAATGGTCACCCAGTTCTAATGGAGGTCAATACTGTGCAGTCGTCTCAGTGATTACAGAACCAGTCATTAACATAATTCATTCTGGACTTCAAACCTTAACTTTGCACAACATCTTGGCTAGACTGAGAAACTGTAAGCGTTTACAGTTGAAGGGTTCGACCTCAGTTCCAGTCTCTTATTAGAAGCAGCTGTTTAAAATCACACAACACCAGGTTATAGTTCAACAGGTTAATTTGGAAGCGCTAGCTTTTGGAGCGCCACTCCTTCATCAGGTGGTTCAACAACCTATTGAAGGAACGCCACTCCGAAAGCTCGTGCTTCCATATTAACCTGTTGGACTATAACCTGGTGCTGTGTGATTTTTAACTTTGTCCAACCCAGTCCAACACCGGTACCTACAAGCCATACAAGCAGCTGTATCAGTTACCACTGATTGGAGCAAAAAGCCAGGGCCCAAGATTCATGAGGTGAAATTAGTTAAGAAAGTTTCATCGAGATTGGCTCAACATTTTTCAACTGGAAAATGGCTACCTAGATGAAGTCCTGTTTCTCCCAGGTGGGCCTTAGAATGTGTGTTCCAGGCACCCCAAGTGACCTATTTGAACTACAGAGTTGAGAAGATCAGGTTACACATATTGGAAGATAAGGTGAGGGCTACCAAAGGTGCCCCAGCTCCCACATCTATACTGGATCTTAGGCCTTTCCTTAGGCTTGTGAATTATTATGGAAAGTTCATGCATAACTTAGCCTCCATCTTGGCACCTTTACATCTACTCTTAAGAAAGGGTCAGCCTTTGAAATGGTTACATGGCTAAGCCATAGCTTTTAGGGACATGAAAAAAAAACTCTCTCCTCTAATGTTGGCACACAATGATCCCAAAAGAGATCTGGTATTAACATACAACGTCTTCCCTTATGACATCTGGATAGTATTAGCTCGTAGCTGACCCAATTGATAGGAATGCCCAACAGCGTATGTATCTATGATTTTGGCTAATGTAGACTGTAAATACACCCAGACAGAGAAGGAAGAATTGTCTGTCAATATTTGGAGTCAGAAAGTTCCACCAAAATCTCTATGGATGTAAAGGAGCACACACCCCTGCCACATCTACTTAAAGACCTAGTCACAGCCTCAGGTCAAATTCAGTGGTGGTCTCCAATACTAAATGTATACAATTACAATTTGGAACGCTGTCTGAGAAGCCAAGCAGCAAAGGCTGATGTACTGAGCTTCCTCCCACTGGCAGATGCACCAGCATTGGTACCGCCATGGAAGAGCCCGTAATGACTTTACATTTTCAGGACACACTTCCAGTCACAGCTACTAATATCAGAGTGTGGATGTAGCAAGGTCTGGTCCTGGCAAAACTGAAACAATTGGTGGTGATGAGGGAAACCAAAGGCTCATCACAACCAGAATTGAAATCTTTTTGAACCCAGCCAGACTAGATTACAGTCAAGGATGGCATATTAACATGGGGATAAAAATTACTGCCGTGCAAATGACTAGGTAAACCCTAGATTCGGTTACATATCCACTATGCAGGTCTTTACATGGGCTTAATGCTCTTAGTCATTGTGGATACACACTGAAAGTGGCTGGGTGTGCATAGAGTTCAGCATCAAACAGAGGGCAACAGTAGAAAAATTGCATGCTTCTTTTGCAATACACAGACTCCCAAAAGTGTTGGTCACAGGTAACAGGCCATCGTTTACCAGCCGGGAATTTGAGGATTTCCTGAAGTCAAATGGTATTCGTCAAATAAGGATGGCTCTTTACCATCCATCTTCCAATGGTCTGGCAGAAAGAACATGGTGGCTCAGTGGTTTGCACTGCTGCCTCACAGCACCAGAGACTCAGGTTCAATTCCAGCCTCGGGTGATTGTCTGTGTGGAGTTTGCACATCCTCCCTGTGTCGGCATGGACTTCCTTCGGGTGCTCCGGTTTCCTCCCACAGTCCAAAGATGCGCATGTCAGGTCAATTGGCCATGCTAAATTGCCCATAGTGTTAGGTGCATTAGTCAGAGGGAAATGGGTCTGAGTGGTTTACTCTTCAGAGGGGCGACGTGGACTGGTAGGGCTGAAGGGCCTGTTTCCACACTGTAGGGAATCTAATCTAATCAACAGTCCAAACTTTGAAGACAGGTGAGCTACTCTGTGTTAAATGCTGCCCATATTAGAGGCAAAGTTGGAGGAACTTGCCAAGTGCTAAAACATCCTTCGAGGAACTACACAGTGGGGGAGGGATGTTGTGATTATAATGTGGTCAGCCAGGTGGACCTCATAAAACATCAGTTCCCTGATTGGGGCTGTTAATGTAGTCCAATTAGGAAATCCCGGCTGACATGTATAAACAAAAGTGTGACTCTATGCTGATTGGTATTACAGTCAGTATGTTATTGTTAGTTTTGGTTTCCCCTCTTTTTGAAGGGGGAAAACCCGATTTCTGAACTGGCAGAATTATTTAGCCAGTTTGTTAACTGGCATTCATTTTAGTGAGGACTGATTGTTAAACTCCTGATGCACACAATGTGTTTCAGGTGTAACTCAGTTCTCATTAGGGGATTGTTGTTTCACACTGGCTGGTTACAGTCTGTGTGTTACTCTTTTCTCCTTTTTTTTGAGAAAAGGACAATGTTACTTTTATGGTAGGGCTTAGGCCTTGGACTCTAGTTTTCTTTGTTTTTTGTATGTATTTTCACTTTTTATTGGTGATTGGACTGAGCCCTGTGGAAGACATACATTTGACCAGAGGAGCTGTTCCTGGAGGGAGGCCTAGCCCTGGGACTGGGCCTCTGAAGATTGAACACCTGTGTGCTGGGAGGAGAGCACTTGCTGTATCCTAGAGTTTGGGAGAAGACCTTTCCTTTTGAGAGTGGACCAAATCCCTGTGAGTTAACTGCACCTGTACATGTTTAAAGGGTGTCTTGGTGACAAGGTATTGGTCTCTGTGGAGTTATTTCAATAACCATCTCCAGTACCTGACAATCTAACCACCACACCATGGCATTCAATAGCGTTACCATCATTGGCTGCCCTATTATCAAATTCCTGGCTTTATGATTGACCAGAAACTCAACTAGACTCATCATACAAACAGTGACCACTAAAGCAAGTTGGTGGCTCGGAATATTGCAATGAGTAACCCAGCTCCTGATTCCTCAAAGCCTGTCGACTTTTTTTAGATTAGATTACTTACGGTGTGGAAACAGGCCCTTCGGCCCAACAAGTCCACACTGACCCGCCGAAGCGCAACCCACCCATACCCCTACATTTATCCCTTACCTAACACTACGGGCAATTTAGCATGGCCAATTCACCTGACCCACACATCTTTGGACTGTGGGAGGAAACCGGAGAACCCGGAGGAAACCCTTGCAGACACTGGGAGAATGTGCAAACTCCACACAGTCAGTCGCCTGAGTCGGGAATTGAACCTGGGTCTTAGGCACTGTGAGGCAACAGTGCTAACCACTGTGCCACCATGCTGCCCACTTTCTACACGACATATGCCAGGAGTTTGATGGAATACTCCCCACTGCCTGGATGAGTACAGTTCCAAGAACACTCAAGATGCTTGACACCATCCACGACAAAGCAGCCCACTTAATTGGCACCAGATCTACAAGCATCCCCTCCTTCCATACTGATGGTCAGTAACAGCAGTGTGTACTATCTACCAGGTGGCACTGCAGAAATTCACCAAAGATCCCCAGTCAGCACCTTCCAAACCCACAAGTGCTTCTGTCTAGAAAGACAGGGGTGGCAGATGCATGGGAAAACCACCACCTGCAAATTCCCCTCCAAGCCACTCAGCATCCTGATTTGGAAATATATTGCCATTGGGTCAAAATCCTGGAACTTCCTTCCTAATGGTATTGTGGGTGGACTTGCACCAAATGGATTACAGTGGTTCAAGAGGGTTGTTCGCCATTACTTTCTCATGGGCAACTAGGCTGGCAGTAAATGCTGGTCTGGCCAGTGATGCCCATGTCTCACCCAGTGAATTAAAATCAAACCTGGAACCAACAGGTCCATGATACAGCAGGGACCTTCTCCATAACTCATTATCACCAGACGTTATGACACAAAAAAGGAAGACAATTGTTCCACCTTCACTATTCACAAGGATGAACTCAGGAATGTTACAAATTATGCCCCTTTACCTTGAGCAATTAACTTCCTTTCTTGTGTTTTTACTGCAGTTGTCTAAGATTTAGGCTGATACATTTTTTAACTAACCAGTTCTGATTTGCCATGACAATTATTTGGACTTGAAACCAGGCCTCCTGACAATTGCACAACAATACCGCACCTTCCCCCTTAGGAAGTGGGCCTAGATATTTTCTGGGGCATGTTATTGCACATGGCTGGAACAGGTTGGACTTGATCTTGGGCCTCCTGGTGCAGAGATAGAGACACTATAAGCCTATAAGACACAGGAGCAAACGTAGGCCATTCAGTCCACTGAGACTGCTCTCCCATTCAATCATGGCAGATAAATTTCTCAACCCCATTCTCTGGCTTTCTCCCCGTAACCCTTGATCACCTTGACAATCAAGAACCTATCTATCTCAGTCTTAAATATATTCAATGACCAGGCCTTTGCAGCCTTCTGTGCCAATGAATTTTATATATTCATCACTCTCTGGCTGAAAAAGTTTCTCATTATCTTTGTTCTAAAAGGTCGTCCCTTTACTCTAGGCTCTGCCCTTGGGTCCTCGTCTGTTCTACCAATGGAAACATTTTCCCAACATCTACTCTGTCCAGGTCATTCAGTATTCTGTCTGTTTCAGTTAAATCCCTCTCATCTTTCTAAGCACCATCAAGTATAGACCCAGAGTCCTCAAATATTCCACAACTGTTAAGCTCTTCATTCCTGGGACCATTCTCATGAGCCTCCTCTGAACATGCTCCGGGGCCAGGGACGCAAAACTGCACAATACTCCAAATGTGGTCTGACCAAACTGCACCACATGTTCCCTTCCTCGAATTGAAGTCTAAGATTATTACATTAATTGTAAACACATCTGGCTCTGATTACTGCTACAATTGATACTTGGCTTCAATTAATGTTGGCAGAGAGAGATGCACTAAAATGCAAGTATAAATTTGATTTAATTTGTTAATTTCAATGTGTCATTATGGGCAGAACCTGATTACACCTACTTATGTCTGCGAATTGCATGAACACTCCAATCTCAAATCAAAGTGTGTATTTGAGAATGAGAAGTTGTCAGTTTTTACAAGAAATGTCCATTTATTTCTCACAAACCCAGCCATTCAGAAAGCATACTTAAATAGTGAGTTCAGCAACTTTAAATCATTGCCTCCGCCTCCATCTAGTTCCACGTGTTTTTTCTTCACTTTGTTACCATTTTGCTGGATTATTTATGTTTTTCTTGTTTATCATTTCATTGTGCAATCAAATGGATTTTATGCAGCAATTCACACCTCATTTGGACACTATAGACTGAAACTTAGTTTTGTTTTGGATAAGATTCAGTTTTGTTGAGTTTTTTGAAGTTGCTCACCACAAGCCCTAATAAGATCTATTGTCATATCTTTCCAAGCTTGCTTTATTAACTAGCTCCCCACCCCTATGGCACCCTTTCTCTTTCTCCCTATCCCTGCCTCAATGCTAGACTGATCTATTTCATTGTTTTTTTTGTTGCTTTCATTGTTCCCAGAACTCGTCACTCCATGGATATCCACTGAAAAACTAGCATCCCAGCAACTGTGCCATCTTTAAAAGGTCTCTGTGCATTGGGCAACGCAGTGGTGCCCCTCACTATCAACATGATGGTACAGCGGACCACAAAGTCACACTAAGGGCACATGGCTGATGCTTTCTTACACATACAACCCCATCCTCTCATTTCAGTCACTATAACAGAAATTTCTGGTGAAATTCAGTAGGTCTGGTGGCAGCTATGGAAAGAAAGCAGCTGTTTCAAGGCTGGCGACTCTCCTTTCTCCCCACAGATGCTGCCAGACCTGCTGAGTTTCTCCAGCAACTTCAGATCCCCAGCATCTGCAATTCTTTGCTTAACACTCTCACTCTAGTCATTGTTTCACCACCACATTACATGTGCTACCATCCTTAGCTATATCCCGTCTAAGCTCTTATTCTTACTTTGCCCTGAATACCCACTGGACATCCACATGTTGTCATTGTCCAATGGGGGAGTTCCACATGGCAATTGGACATTTTTATTTCCAGCCAGCTAAACAAACACAAATACAATGACCAGAGGCTGCAGGTCATCCCTATATTGCAAACCAAATGCTGGCATCATGATAAATGGCTATTTTATACTTCTCAATGGTCTGCTGCACCCAACTCCCATTAGCTGCAAGAGGGTGTCAATCAGGTCCTCTCTGACTTGGAACAACCAATATACCTGCTCTATCATGCAAACAGAGGGCTTCCTCTTCCCCATTATCTTCATCCTCTTCCTTGGAAGACTGCTCCCCTTCTGTCAGTTCCACAACATCATCTCATTGCCTGCTCTGAGAGTGCAGAGCATACCACTCCAGGATGATGGAGCACACACCATCCAGATTATACTGAATATCCTCGCCTGCAGACTGATCCAACTGTGGAACCATATTTTCAGCCGCCCAATATTCTGCTCCAGCATGGTCTGGGTGGCATCTGCACTAGTCTGGGGTTGTGTAATGGTGTTATGTGCTGTGCTCAATATAGGTATCTAATGGCCCCCAGACACTAGCTTTGCTAGGCACCTGAACCTCAAAAGCAGCAGGTCATGACAGTGGTTATTCTTATTATCTAGGTATCTCAGGGCTGAGTGCTGGGCTAGTGAAATGGTTTCCAATGTGGACCTGTTAAGTTAGTTGACAAATTGTAAGGGACTGAGGCAGGCTGGGAGACTGGAGCTGATGTGGGTCACGACCAGCCTCTCAAAACACTTCATGATTATGGAGGTCAGAGCCACTGGGCAGTAGTCATTAAGGCACATTGCCTGTACTTTCTTAGACGGTGGGATGATAGTGGTATTCAAGAAGCAGGTGAGGATTTCAGATTTGTAACAATGAGAGGTTAAAGATGGTCAGCGAATATTCCTGCCAGCTGGTCTGAGTGCACAGTCAGGGACTATGTCCACCCCATCACTTTTCTCTAGTTTGCTTTTAAGATCGATCAGTGGGAACAGATGTGTCTGGGGTTGTTGGAGCAGGTGATGCCATGCTGCTGGTATTCTGGAGTGTACTGTAATGCACAACTGAGAGAGCCCACACAGGTCACCTACTGGTCTATGGATGGAACCAGTTACTGAGAAGTTCAAAGCAGCACTCACATTCCCAGCCACTGGGAGAGGATGGCTGCCCACTCTTGAAACTCTCAGGACCTGCTCCAGCCCCAGACTTAATTCCATCACAGTGTCCAAGGATATATGGACCCTGCATCGACACTGCATCTTGATCAAACCCACAAAATGGAGTTGGGGTGAAAAAATTCAAGGCTTCTGTGGAGATCACACCTCCTGAGGAGTCCTGAGTCTGTGTTGTCTGCCTGAACTGGATGCTCCTCATCCTCCAGAGCAATCTGCTGCTGCTCCCAGGCTTGTCATTATCCATGGTTCTCCCAGGAATCGCAATGTGTGGTAGGATATGAAGCTGCACAATACTGTGATTCATAAGGGATAATAATAACATTTAATAAAAGCTTGGCACTGCCTTATAAGAATTTCATGTTACTGTGTGAAACTTAATTGAAAGATGCAGCAAGCTGCTCCTATCTTCAACATAGGCCTTACCAGATTTCTTGTGAACCATAACTAATGTAATAATGGCCCCGTAAGATTCCACGTGCCATTTGTTTCTTTACCACAACCATCACCATCTTTTTAGCTGTTGAATCATCATTAATCTCCGGTGGCATACAAAGCTTCTTGTTCTTAGTTTCACCTTACACACCACCTCCAGAACCACCGCCACCCACCCCCTATAGCCCCTATGACCTTTGCACACTACTTCATTGGCTTAAAGACCCCACTTTTCTAATTCCATTTCTCTTCAGTTCCAATAAAAAGTCATTGGTCTGAACCATTAACTTTGTTTCTCTCCACAGAGACAATGTCTGACCTGCTAAGTTTTTCAAGTAGTTTTTGTTCTTATTTCAGATTTCTAGCATTCACGGTATCTTTGCATTTTTTGTATATTCAAATGAGAGGCTGTGAAGAAAACTGAAGTTTCATTTGGACTGATTAATGTAAGGCAGTTCTGCAAACTGACTCACGCATCTTTTAGCCATGGGCAGAAAAACATTAGGCAGTTCTCAACAGAGTAAATTAAGGATGGTAAAGATTTGCCTATTCCTCAAGACAAACATGTTGAGATAGTGGCTCTCAAATGTACCTAAAATGTCAAATCTTCTCACACCCTATAGCAATTCAGTTAAATTTTCTAATTTATGTATAACAGCGTTGCAAAAAAAAGTATTCCCTTTAAAACAAATATTTTATCCAATTTAGTGTTCCTTTTTCGATATAAGTAGCCATTATTACACTGCCTATTTGACAAAATGTTAATCTCACTATAAAACAGTCTTTGGGAGTCATAAAATAGGATTATGTAGATGCTTTCTCTCTAATACTATGTTAACCCTGAGGAATTTGCTCCTTTATCAAAAGATTAGGTTATATTGGTGGGGCTCAGTTGGCTGGTTTTGTAATGCAGAGATTTGCACAGTCTCAAATCCTGCATCAATTGAGGTTACCATGAAGAATTGTCATTCTCAACATAACCCCTCAATTTTAGTGTGGTCATGATGTGGAGCTGCTGGTCTTTATCTGGGGTGGACAAGGTCAGAAGTTACATGCTACCAGGTTATACTCCCAAAGGTTTAGCTGAAATCACAAACTTTTGGAGCACAGCTCCTTCATTAGGTGAAGGATCAACGCTCCGAAGATTTGAAACAGAACTTGTTGAACGATCACCTGGTTTCATGTGACTTCTGACCTTGAGGTGGGTGACCTTCAGGTTGAGATACCATCATTGATTTCAATTCCTGACCTTAGCGTAGACACAAACTCCCGGCCTCAGCTCAGAGTCAAACTCACAGCCTCATCACGGACTCGAACATCAGGCGTCAGTGTGGACTCGGACTCCTAGCCTCAGCATAGACACAAACTCCCAGTATCAGCCTGGACTCAAACTACAGGCCTCAGCGTGAACACCGATTTCCTGGCCTCAGCTCAGACATGAACTCCCGACCTCAGAATGGACTCGAACTCCAGACCCGAGCATTAACTCAATATCCCGGCCTCAATGTGGACTTGAACTGCTGGCCTCAGTGTGGACTCGAACTCCCGGCCCCTACATTGACATGAACTCCCAGCCACAGTGTGGACTCGAACTCCCATCCTCAGCGTGGATTTGAACTTCCAGCCTTCGTGTGGACTTGAATACTGGCCTCAGTGTGGACTCAAACTCCCGGCCTCAGTGTGGACTCAAACTCCCGGCCTCAGTATGGACTCGAACTCCCGCCCCAACATTGACTTGAACTCCCAGCCTCAGCGTGGACTCAACCACCCAGACTCAGCATTGAATAGAACTCCCGACTTGAGCGTGGATTCGAATTTCCGACCTCAGTGAGGACTCAAATGCCCGGACTCAGTGTGGACTTAAACATCCGGCATCAGTGGGGACTTAAACTCTCAGCCTCAGTGTAAACTCAACCTCCTGAGTTCAGTGTGGACTCGATCTCGCAGCCTCAGTGTGGACTCGATCTCGCAGCCTCGGTGTGGACTCGATCTCGCAGCCTCGGTGTGGACTCAGATTCCCAGCCTCGGTGTGGACTCAGATTCCCAGCCTCGGTGTGGACTCGATCTCGCAGCCTCGGTGTGGACTCGATCTCGCAGCCTCGGTGTGGACTCAGATTCCCAGCCTCGGTGTGGACTCAGATTCCCAGCCTCGGCGTGGACTCAGATTCCCAATCCTCGGCGTGGACTCAGATTCCCAATCCTCGGCGTGGACTCAGATTCCCAATCCTCGGCGTGGACTCGAACTCCCGGACCTCAGCGTGGACTCGAACTCCCGGACCTCAGCGTGGACTCGAACTCCCGGACCTCAGCGTGGACTCGAACTCCCGGACCTCAGCGTGGACTCGAACTCCCGGACCTCAGCGTGGACTCGAACTCCCGGACCTCAGCGTGGACTCGAACTCCCGGACCTCAGCGTGGACTCGAAATTGGGGGAAGGGAAATTACGATGCTGTAAGACAGGATTTGAGGAGCATAAGTTGGGAGCATAGGCTGTCAGGGAAGGATGTGGTGGAAATCTGGAACTTTTTCAAGGAGCAGATACGACGTGTCCTTGATATGTATGTACCTATCAGGCAGGAAATAAATGGTCGTGTGAGGGAGCCTTGGTTGACGAGGGAGGTTGTATGTCTAGTAAAGAGGAAGAAGGAGGCTTAGATAAGGTTGTGGAAACAGGGTTCAGACAGAGCAGTGGAGGGATACAGGATAGCCAGAAGGGACCTGAAGAAAGGGATTAGGAGAGCTAAGAGAGGGCATGAAAAATCCTTGGCGGATAGGATCAAGGATAACCCCAAGGCATTTTATGCGTATGTGAGAAACATGAGAATGATGAGAACGAGGGTAGGTCCGATCAAGGACAGTAGTGGGAGATTGTGTATTGAGTCGGAAGAGATAGGAGAGGTCTTGAATGAGTACTTTTCTTCAGTATTTACGAACGAGAGGGACCGTATTGTTGAAGAGGAGAGTGTGAAACGGACTGGTAAGCTAGAAGTGATACTTGTTAGGAAGGAAGATGTGTTGGACATTTTGAACAACTTGAGGATAGACAAGTCCCCCGGGCCTGACGGGATATATCCTAGGATTATGTGGGAAGCAAGAGAGGAAATTGCAGTACCATTGGCAATGATCTTTTTGTCTTCACTGTCAACGGGGATGGTACCAGGGGACTGGAGAGTAGCGAATGTTGTGCCCCTGTTCAAAAAAGGGAATAGGGATAACCCCGGGAATTACAGGGCAGTTAGTCTTACTTCTGTGGTAGACAAAGTAATGAAAAGGGTATTGAGGGATAGGATTTATGAGTATCTGGAAAGACACTGTTTGATTAGGGACAGCCAGCATGGATTTGTGAAGGGTAGGTCTTGCCTTACAAGCCTTATTGAATTCTTTGAGGAGGTGACCAAGCATGTGGATGAGGGTAGAGCAGTGGATGTAGTGTACATGGATTTTAGCAAGGCATTTGATAAGGTTCCCCATGGTAGGCTTATGCGGAAAGTCAGGAGGCATGGGATAGAGGGAAATTTGGCCAATTGGATAGAAAACTGGCTAACCGGTCGAAGTCAGAGAGTGGTGGTAGATGGTAAATATTTAGCCTGGAGCCCAGTTACAAGTGGAGTTCCGCAGGGATCAGTTCTGGGTCCTCTGCTGTTTGTAATTTTTATTAATGACTTGGATGAGGGAGTCGAAGGGTGGGTCAGTAAATTTGCAGATGATACGAAGATTGGTGGAGTTGTGGACAGTGAGGAGGGCTGTTGTCGGCTGCAAAGGGACTCAGATATGATGCAGAGCTGGGCTGAGGAGTGGCAGATGGAGTTCAACCCTGTCAAGTGTGAGGTTGTCCATTTTGGAAAAACAAATAAGAATGCGGAATACAGGGTTAACGGTAGGTTCTTAGTCAGGTGGAGGGACAGAGAGATCTTGGGGTCTATGTACATAGATCTTTGAAAGTTGCCACTCAGGTGGATAGAGCTTGTAAGAAGGCCTATGGTGTATTAGCATTCATTAGCAGAGGGATTGAATTCAAAGTCGTGAAGTGATGATGCAGCTGTACAGGACTTTGGTTAGGCCACATTTGGAGTACTGTGTGCAGTTCTGGTCGCCTCACTTTAGGAAAGATGTGGAAGTTTTGGAGAGGGTGCAGAGAAGATTTACCAGGATGTTGCCTGGAATGGAGAATAGGTCGTACGAGGATAGGTTGAGAGTTCTCGGCCTTTTCTCGTTGGAACGGCGAAGGATGAGGGGTGACTTGATAGAGGTTTATAAGATGATCAGAGGAATAGATAGACAGTCAGAAACTTTTTCCCCGGGTACAACAGAGTGTTACAAGGGGGCATAAATTTAAGATGAAGGGTGGAAGGTATAGGGGAGATGTCAGGGGTGGGTTCTTTACCCAGAGAGTGATGGGGGCATGGAATGCGCTGCCCGTGGGAGTGGTAGAGTCAGAATCATTGGCGACCTTTAAGCGGCAATTGGATAGGTACATGGATGGGTGCTTAATCTAGGATAGATGTTCGGCACAACATCGTGGGCCGAAGGGCCTGTTCTGTGCTGTATTGTTCTATGTTCTAACTCAAACGTCTGGTCTCAGTGTGGACTCAAACTCCCAGCCTCAGTGTGGACTCAAACATCCGGCCTCAGTGTGGACTCAAACTCTCAGCCTCCGTGTAAACTCGATCTCCCGGCCTCCGTGCGGGCTCAAACTCCCGGCCTCCGTGCGGGCTCAAACTCCCGGCCTCCGTGCGGGCTCAAACTCCCGGCCTCCGTGCGGGCTCGATTTCTGGCCTCAGTGTGAACTCAAACTCCACGCTCAGTGTGGACTCGATCCCCTGGCCCCAACATTGACTCAATCTCCCGGCCTCAGTGTGGACTTGATCTTATGGCCTCACTGTGGAACCAAACACCCGGCCTCAGTGCAGACTAAAACTCCCAGCCTGAGTTTGGACTCAAACTCCCAGGATCTGTGTGGACTCAAAATCCTGAGCCTCAGTGTGGCCTCATGCTCCCGGCCTCAGTGTGAACTCAGATTCCCAGCCTCAGTGTGGACTCACACTCCCAGCATCAGTATGGACTCGAACTCCCGCCCCAACATTGACTTGAACTCCCAGCCTCAGCGTGGACTCAACCACCCAAACTCAGCATTGAATAGAACTCCCAACTTGAGCGTGGATTCGAATTTCCGACCTCAGTGAGGACTCAAATGCCCGGACTCAGTGTGGACTTAAACATCCGGCATCAGTGGGGACTTAAACTCTCAGCCTCAGTGTAAACCCGACCTCCAGAGTTCAGTGTGGACTCGATCTTGTGGCCTCAGTGTGGACTCTCACTCCCAGCGTCAGTGTGGACTCAAACTCCCGCCCCAACATTAACTTGAACTCCAATCCTCAGCGTGGACTCAAACACCCAGACTCAGCATTGAATCGAACTCCCGACTTGAGCGTGGACTCGAACTCCCAGCCACAGTGTGGACTCGATCTCCCGGCCTCAGTGTTGACTCGAACTCCCAGCCTCAGTGTGGAGTCAAACTCCTGGTCTCGGCGTAGGCACCCATGTAAGTAGATGTGACAATAAAACTAATTCTAACTTCTAAATTCTTGATTGAGGGAGCAGCTCTATGGACTATGGCGACTGTGAATCCTATAAAAGATGAAGATTTTTGAAGTTTAAACTGGCGAGCATGATGATCAGTCAGCAACTGAAAAGGAAATTTTTTTTTGCATAAATGTATTAAATATAAAGATTACAAACACTTCCAGAGAATAAATTCCAAGAAGGGAAAGTTGTCTCCTACAGGATTCCTCCCCACTTCCTAATTCACTTGTTTCATTTAATGAAAAGGGTGCATAATGCAAGAAGTTATATGTTTTCAGGATTTGTTACAACATGTGGGAACATTTAGCAGTTATAAAGTTTTCAATATAAGTCACAGAGTATCATGTAAACTGTATAAATAAATAGACTCATTTAGTGCCACGTCACTTGGCTATTCACAAAAATGCCTCCCCCAATTGCAACAAAACAGGACATTTAATACAACTTGAACCTTGAGTTGGTTCTTTTATCTGTTGTATGAAACCAAGCTTTTTCCAACAGCTGGTTTCTTTCGCGGTCAACATCTTGCATCTTTTCCCCTGAGCAATCTGTATCAACTGACTACAGTGCAGATATCTAATCATTTTACCAGAAAACATTATTATAAGAACATACAGGACCATTTGCAAAATTGAACTTTAAAGAAAGCCATGTATTTTATTACTTGATTAATTTGAAGATAAAACTTCATGAAAAATTTAAATTAAATAATCCAGAATGTTGGATTATGTGAATAGATAACTTCATCTAATATTGCTACAGATTTATAACATGTACTTTTACTTTATTTCTAACTTGCTTTATCTTAAATACTTTGAAGTATAAAAGAACCTTGTCATGAATGTTGTAATTCAAAGTAATTTATGCTAGCTCTGGCTAAATATACACAATTTTTTGTATTGGTATTTATTGGTTTGGACTGCATATTTCATAATTTGCTGATTGCCTACCAGTATGTATATGGATTATAATCAAATATTCATGCATGAATTATATTTATTTATGAAACATATTAGTGTCAAAACTAAGTAACTGTTGCAAGTTTTTGTACCAGGTATTTTAAATATTCATAATCACTTTAAATCCTCATTGTTTTCTTCATGTGTCTGCTCTGCACAGCTTACTCAAGTGTCCATTCTTCATTCTAGAACAACTTATTAAAATTGGCAGATCAAGGGTCAGCACAACTACGTCGAGTGCAGTTCAGTCCATTCAGCTGATTTTTGATCATGGCAAAAACAACACCCCAAGTTGTTCCAGTGTTATTGGCAAATGCTACGAGGTCTTCATCCTCACTATTATACCCGATCAAAATTCTCAGAGAATGTCTGCTTGGGCTCTGAGTCCATCTTTTTACCCTAGCACAACCCACATAGGACTGACAACAGCTCTCAGTAAAGCAAAATTCCTGAACTGCTCTTTGACAAACAGATCCTTGCAATCACCAAAACATCACTGGGCAGAGTACAGTACTCTAAAGTTCAAACATCACGACAACACGTCTGGAAAAAAAATCTCCTGCATCAAATGTATACTGCATTTTGGATGACATTACAATTCAGAACAGGACTCAGCTGTACGTGAAGATGAAATAAACAAAAGAAAGCCAGCAGAACACCTTGTGAGCCAAGATGCTGTGGATCACTTTTCTGTGACCTGCTTATTTCTCTCCCATGAAAAATTGCACAGAGTCCCTGTGCATTAACATTACTTGTTATCTTCTTTAGTATTCATTTAATTCTCCATTACAGGACACTGAAACCATTCAGGCATCTTCGATATCATTGACATAAACTGGCAGTGTTGTTTGCCAAAAAAAAACAAACTGCAGAACAAAGTGTTAATTGTAATAAAGGTGATTGATACAAAGCAAAGCCCATTCATTGCTTTGAATAATTTTTCATTCATGCGTCAAAGCACAGTACCTTTCTTATTCCAATGAAATGCATCCCCATTGGCTTCAGCAGCCAGTTGAAAGCTGCTGTTGTATCTGTGGGAAATTATGAGAAGCTTGTAGCTGGTGACCTTTGAGTGCTGCAGCCCACGAAAGCCTGGCCATGGACTGGAGCACCTCAGCACATGCTAGGGTAGTCTGGTTACCTTTCTGACAACAACAGGGGCATTGGTTGAACAGGTGACAAGCGAGTGTACATCCTGAGAGTGGGGAACTCTGTGTGTCTCTCCTACTAAACATGCCCTCAGCCTTGGGGCGTGATTTAGCAATCTGATTGATCAGCAGGCCAGCAGACAGTAACAGACTTTCAATATGAGCAAAGCCTCAATCTGTGGATTGCATAACAGGATAGCTAGTATGAGACAGTGAGAGCTGCAGCTTCTTCTGGAGGAAGGTCAGTGACCTTGTGATGACCCCAAAGGTCAGCTTGCAAAAAGGTGCCTCCAGACCCTCAGTGCCCACTTGGGGTCTGACTTGTTTCAAATTGACTAGCTGCATGGTAGCTTCTGCTTGTGAAGCATTTTAAGATTGCCTGGAGGTGAGAAAGGTGTTTATTCCCTGTGCCACCAACCCCGACCCCGACCCACCCCCATGGAAAAGCAAGGTTTCTATCCCAAGTAGGATATGTGCCCTTCCAAATGGCAAACTATCAATTAATGCATGAAACCACAAGCATTGCACCAATAGATTGTGAGTGAGATCAACTGGTTTGGCATCACCCAAGTCAATCTAAATGCTTAATGCCAATAGCAAAAACCAGATCCCATAACTGAAAATCAATCAAATATTCAAATTCACAAAGCATATGATAAATAGTTTTCCTGTGAGGGACACTCAAAGAAAGGTAAATGGCCAATTACAGGAGAAGGTCATGGAGAAATCACTGAAAAACTACTCTGCCACCCATGTACCCTGTCTAATACAATTCAACACTTCAAAATACATTATTAAAGCATGGTTTCATTTAAAATTCCTGGAAATGGCTCAGATTCAACAATCAGAAGCCTGTGAAATATTAATTTTCTTTCTTATCCTTAATTCTATAATTTTCAATTATTTTAATGAGCAGATGTTCGTTCTCTTTTCAAAGTTAATTGGCACATTATTAATTATTTTGGGTAGTATGCTCCACATATCTACTGCCACAGGGATGTGTCTTACAATTTAATTACTTAAGGGTTGAAATTTACTGAATATCCAAGTTATCTGAGGGAGAAACTCTCAATTTTTTTGGTGGACATTTTCCAAGTGCTGAATCAAAAAACAAGATGGAAATTTTATGGTGCATTTTAATAAAACTTTTAAGATGTTCTGAAGTTTTCCTTACCCAAGGTTTGTTTCTTGAATTTGTGTATCTTCCATTAATTTGGTGTATCTCTGAGGACAGTCATATAGTGGTATTGTAGTAAGACACTGGAGGACAAGTAATTCAGAGTATCCAACTCAATACTCCAGGGTCCTGAGTTCAAAGATCACCATTATAGCTGGGGGAAATTAAATTCAATTAATTAATAAATCTGGAACAAAGGTAAAAGATTCATTAATAATGATCATATGAAATTACAGATTATCATAAAAACCAATCAAGTTCATTAATGTTCCATAGGGGAGGGAATCTGTTGTTCTTACCTGGCCTATGTGTGACTCTAGGTCCACAGCAGTAAGATTTACTCTTATGTGCCCTCTGAAGTGACCTGGTTCCATCAAATTGCTGCAGGAAAGCACAACATGAAGGTATTGATAAAAGATGGACTACAGTGTTTCGGGAAGGCAGATCAACACCATCTTCTCAAAGATCTTTAGGGATAAGCAATAAATGTTGGCCTTGTACGCAAAGTTCACATCCCAAGAAAGATTAAAAACGATTGGGGGATTGCCAAGAGCAGTGATATGAGTTGGTGTTACTATTATCCAGAAAGTGCAAGTCCTTTGAGTGCCCTTCTGTTGCACTGGTTTTGAGCAAGGATGTAAAGACCTGAGAAGGCAAAGGCAATTCATTGTCTTATTTCTTACTCATTCTTGGCATGTGAACATGTCTAGTGACCCTTGAGAAGTCGGTGGCCAGTCACCATCTTGAAGTCCATCTGTTGACCATACTCCTATACTTGTTAGGAACGGAGAACCAGGAATTTGACTCAACGTTAGTGGAAGAATATCAATGTAATTCTGAGCCAGAATAAAATTCGGCTTGGAATGGAATTAGCAGATCCTGGTGTTCCCATACATCTGGTAGCCTAGACATTCTGGAAGTCATGGGCTGACAAGGTACCATCAACAGAGTCTTTGGAGAGCATCTTGGAGATGGTGAACACAGCTGCCACTGCAATTGGTTTAAAAAGGAGAGAATGTATAAAATGATGGATCTGGTGCCTATTAGGTAGACTGTGTTGTCCTGGATAATATACAGCTTCTTGTGTGTCGTAGAAGGTGAAAATTTGTGGTGTTAATCTAACTAGCTACTAATCAGCTCAAACCCAGATGTTGTTCTGGTTTTTCTACTTACGACAGGAAATACTTTAGTATCTGAGGAGTTACGAACGGAACGTAACATTGTGAAATCATTAGCAGACATCCCAGTTCTAACCTAGTAATGCAGGAAAAGCCATGATGGAGCAGCTGAAGATGAATGGATAATAGGGCATTACCTTGAGGAGCTGCTGCCCTGGGTCTGATACAATTGACCTACAATCACCACAACCATCCTCATTTATTCCAGGTATGACTCAAACTGATAGAAACATTTTCCTTGACTCCCATTGACTCCAGTTTTACTCTGCCTTCTTGATGCTACACCAATCAAATGTTGTCTTGATGCTCAGGGCAGTTACTCTCACCTCATATTTTACATTCAGATCTTTTGTCCAAAAGATCAAGAGCCAAGTTGTACTGGCAGAATTCAAACTGAACCTGGAAGAATAAATATCATTGCTGGGTAATCTCAGCTGATAGCACTGGTGGCATTCTGTCACATTTCTGATGATAGACAGCAAACTGACAGAACAGGAAATGGCTGGATTGCATTTTTCCTGCTTTTTGTGAACATGTCATAACTGGATAATTTTGCATATTGTGTGGGAGGTCCCAGTATTGGAACAGCTTAATGAGGGATGCATGTGTATTGAGTATTACTGCCAGTATGTTGCCAGGGCCCATTGTCATTACAGTGTCGAGTGTTTTCAGACACTTTCTAATATCATGTGAAGTTAATCTCTTTGGTTGAGTTCTGGTGTCCATGATGCTCGGTCTCTCAGAAAGAGGCCAAGATGAATCATCCACTTGGAACTTCTATTTGAAGATTGGTGAAAATATTTCACACTTGCCCTTTTGCATTGACATGCTGGGACCCCGATTATTGAGGGTCGTGATACTTGTTGAGACGACTCCTCCTATCAGTTGCTTGACTAGGCCATCAGTTTTACGTTACATGAATAAAAACATAACACTGGATGCTGGAGATCTCAATTACAAACAGAAACACAGCAGATCTGGCAGCATCTTTGGAGAAAGAAACAGAATTAAAATGTCAAGACTGATCTGACTCTTCCTCTGAGGAACCATTAATTTCACTTAAGAGCCATATTTGACTTGAAGTGTCAATGCTGCTTCCATCTCCACAGATGCTGGCAGACTTCAACTCCTTCAGCACTTTCTGTTTGTATTTGAAATTCATGTTGAAATCTGGCTCAGGGCCAATTACTTTTATTTTTAAAGTTATGACAGTGTGAAATCCAGGGACTTACTAAGAATCCAAAAGTTATTTACCTGTACAATACCCAAAGTTAGAACAGTAATACAATCTACTCGTATAAGTTACTTCTAACACCAAGAAGTAGTATTTTTTCAATATTCATTCATGCATAGTTATTCCACATTGCTGGCTGGGTCGATATTTATTCCCCATCTGTAGTTGCCCTTCAGAAATTAGTGATAAGTTGCTTCCTTGAACTGATGCATGCCATTTGGTATATTAGACCCATAATGCCATTTTGGGAGGGAGTTCCAGGATTTTAACCCAGTGACACTGTAGGATTGGTGATATATTTCCAGTTCAGGATGGTGTGCAGGTTGGAGGGTAACTTCTATCTGAATTGGTTTCATTTAGTTTGATTTATTATTGTCAGATATATTGAGACACAATGAAAAGTATTGTTGTATGTGCTCACCAGATACATCATACCTTATATAAGTTAGTGTTCCTATGTATCTGCTGCCTTTGCTCTTTTATGTGATAGTGGTCACGTGATAGTGCTCTTTTACGTGATAGTCATGAATTTTTGCAGTGCATCTTGTAGTATGGAGTATTGCTGCTATTGAGCTTCAATAGCAGAGAGAGTGAATATTTGTGGATGTGGAAACAATGGTAATACATGTAAGTGAACATGCCATTGTGTACATCAAGTAGCAAATGTGATCAAGATTGTTTCCACAGAGCTCTCAACAATTCCCCACTGATATTAATATAAACAACAGGTCTTCAAACCTCAATAAATTTCACAAGGAGTTGCAATTCGTTATTTTTGCTGATCTGGCCTTGAAACACCCTCTCAAGAGTCAGTCCATAATATAGATAATATTAGCAGACAGGTTTGTGATTTTTTGTTTATTTAAATCATTGGAAATAAAAATCAGGCAATTGCAGATTCAAAGTTTCCAGGCAATTACCATATGACCTTAACACCTCATTGAGAGCCTCTCCCTGTTTTCCATACTCAAGTTGAGCATCAAAGTTGGATGAAGTCACTGGAATAGTGATAGTATTACCAGTTCAGTAATCCAGAAAACCAAAGGCTAGATTGTTCAATCTCTCCTCATCTGTCCTGATCCCTGCCCAAAGAAAGAATCTTGTATGGAATAAACTAGCTCCTTTTTCCTTCACATGTCTGAAATGTATGCAGACTTGATTTTTCTGTTGGATTTCATTGTTTAGAAACATGCAAGGGATTATCAGGTATGTCCACATTTATTTGCTCCCTCCACTTATGTCAGTGGATACGTATCTACTGATGTCATGTGGTGCAGTGGGTCACATCCTTGTCTTTCAGCCAGAAGCTCTGGATTTGGGTGCTACCCAGAACTTGATAACCAAGGAAGGTACATTCACACCAGCTGATCATACAGGCAACCTGCAAAGCCTTTAACCACATGCCAGAGTAGGCAGTAGGATCAGGTGAGATTTCTGGACAGCCATCTGATGGCAAGAATTTGGAACCCCTTTCATGACCACTGTAGCTCCAGACTATAAGATACGTATAAGAGTATATGCTGCTACAGCATCATGCATAGAACTGTAACACACTACTACCACCTACTGTATATAGGCTAATAACTCCTGTGTTAATGTTTTGCAATTAATTTCAATGATAAATTTAACATAACCTTGATTTCTCCCTTTTTTTGTTGTTAAATATCTACTCTATGTTTCACAGGCAGCTTTGATCCTACTGTCCTGGTGTCAAGCATTTGGACTTTCTACACAATTATTTTACATAAGGCCCAATCAAAACCACCCACACAGGGAAAAGGCACCTTTTCAACAACAGTGGAGTTAATTCCAGACAGTGGGAGGTCAAGCTGCACATCAGCTGAAATGTGATAATTACACTTTAATGCCTCGATGAACAAGAATCGAGTTCTATGACATTGGAGGGACCCCAAGTGGATGATACTCTGGACTTGCCAAAAATAAAACTGCAAGTAAAGCTGAAAAGTACAGAGAAAGTTTGATTTCTATATTAGATATAATATGTACGAGAACATAGTCATTTTGCTCATTTACGAGGCTCATGTTCTAAAGCAACCATATTTTCAATTGTAAAGATTGTATCCTTTTATTTTTCTGTATTTTTGATGGTGAATGAAAAATAAGAAAAGGACTGTTTTAAAAGCCAAGGATTGGAAAAAGGATTATCACACTTTTTAAAAGCAAATTACCTAGCACTCAATGCAAGTGATGCTTACACAGCTACTTGTTCAAACAGTGGGGGAATGACACAGATGGAGTGGAGCTAGTGAGTCTATACAAAGGAAGCAAGTAGCTGATTGATCCGTGGAATGGTGACTAGCAGCTGATGACAAAGACCTCTTGCTGGCCATCAACTATGTGATTGACTCCCAGGTAGCTGAACAGCTTGTGGGTGTGAATGTTTAATTGGAAGTCATTGAACCTCTGAAAAGGAACAAAGTGTCATTTTCTCTCCAATAATAACACCTCAAGCTTGAAGAATTCCAATTTATTCCCCTCATCAGTTGCTGTGAGTTGTGGGGCTTCCAACAAACAATTCAAATCTATAAGTTGTGAATCAGCCACTGTGCCAGAAGGTGAAAGTACTTCGAGAAAGAAGATCAAGGATCAATAGGTCCCAACAAAACAGAAGGATTATCTCAGTGATCCCTGTGGACTGGAATAATTGAACTGCCTTCCCTGTCTTTCCCTCTGTCTGTAACACCTCGTTTTATTTTTGCATTTGTCTGTACCTGTCTCTATGCAAGTGTAAGGAGAGTTCTATACCAGGAGACATATATATATCAATGGTTCATAATTGTTTATCTGTGTTTAAGATGTATTTATTTGTAATAAATAGTAATTCCTTTAAAATACAGAAACGTGGTCGATGATTGACAGATCTGATGACTCCAGGAACAGCAAAGCTTGGATTCCACTGAGCTACCCTATGGATCATAATCTTGATTAAGATCTTGGGAATCACAGATTCAGCTGCTCGATTATTTATTTGGTGAATCACGAAGCTGCACCTCACTTCAGTACTAAGCTCATAAATCACAGTTTATTGTCTTGGTGGAGGATTTTCATGACGTTGTGTAGTGTCCCCCAGCTCAAAGCCAGAAGACCCTGGTGCAAGTGTTACTGTTCTGGACCAGGCCAGACCCCCTCAAAATATTTCAAGAAGGTAGCCCAGACCCTAACTTTTCTAGTTGCTTTATTCAGGTGTAAGGTGGATATTCTAGGAGTGATGCAGCTGGTTAAAGCACTCGGTTTTAAACAAAACAGAATTTATTTACACATGAAGAAAAGAAAACCAAATTTAGAATAAGATAATTATTTGAAAAACCAACCAACAGGAAAATGCAACCTAGTGATGCTGTTCCAAAAACCTGCAACATCCCATAAACACTCCTTGGCAAGAAGGTAAATTCAAACACAAGTTCTTCAGGAGAGAGATTGCAGAGAGAAAGAGAGAGAGAGAGAGGATCAGCATGGAGTTGTTTCTTTTCCCAGCACCGCTTTCTCCCAGCTGAAACTAAACCAGCAGCTTCAAACAGACTCCTTGCTAAAACCAAAGCAAATCAAACCAAAACGCTGAACAGGGAGAACTAGCCATTCCCCTCTCATTGTGCAATTGTTTAAAAAAAGCTTGAATTGCCTTCTCAAGTAGGTATTTTCAGGCATATCAAAATCTCTGCCTTTTACAATCCCTTTTGAAGGAAAACAAGGACAACATAACCTTGTTAAAGGCTCATCATCACACCTCCTCCCTTCAATTTATTTCATTTTAAAATCCCTTAATCTTATATTGTTAGTACACACAACAAACATATACATTACAGTGACTATAAACAGAGTCAAAAATGTGGCACTGGAAAAGCACAGGAAGGAGGGAGTCACAGAAGGGAATCATCACCGCAGAATGCCTCCAAAGTATCTGCTCCCAGGAGGAGCAATTCCACCACAAGACATTCCACATGGTGTCCTATGTCCAGGACTGCAATTTCCCTCCCGTATGATCAACAATGCCCTCCAGTGCATTTCTTTCACTTCCCACACCCCTGCCTTTGAAACCCATCCCTCCAACCACAATAAGGATAGAAACCTCCGGTCCTCACCTACTACCACTCTAACCTCCGCCATTTCTGCCATCAATGGACAGACCCCACCATCAGAGATATATTTCCGTCCCCACTCCTGTCAGCATTCTGCAGAGACAATTCCCTCTGTGGCTCCCTTGTTAGGTCCACGCCCCCAACCAACCCACCCTCCACACCCGGTACATTCCCTTGCCCCCACAAGAGGTGTAAACCCTGCACCCACACCTCCACGTTCACCTCCATCCAAGACCTCAAAAGGTCTTTTCACATCTGGCAGAGATTTTCTTGCACATCCACCCACCTCATCTACCATGTCCATTGCTCTTAAAGTGGTGTCCTCTACATGGGGACACAGAATGATAACTCGTGAAGGGTTTCAGGAAACATTTCTGGGACACACTCACCAAACACCCCCACCACCCTGTGGCTGACCACTTCAAAACTCCTTCCCACTCTTCCAAGGACATGCAGGTCCTTGGCCTCCTCCAATGCCAAATTAAACCCATCCAACAACTGGAGAAAGAACACCTCATCTTCCACCTTGGGACCGTTCAACCATGTAGCATCAATATTGACTTCACTAGTTTCCAAATATTCCCTCCCCACCTCATCCCAGATCTAACCCTCCAACTTGGCACTGTCCTCTTCACCTGTCCTACCTGTCCATCTTCCTTCCCACCTATCTGCTCCACCGTCCTCACCGACCTATCACAATCACACACCCCCACCTTCCCCCAACTCCTGCCCTGCCAGCTACCTTCCCCCACCACCTCCATCCCCACCCCTCTATTTATCTCTCATCCTCCTTCCCCAACCACATTCCTAATCAAGGGCTTATGCCTGAACCTTCTACCCTCCTGCTGCTCGGGTGCTGCCTGACCTGGTGTGCTTTTCCAGCGCCACACTTTTGACTCTGACGCTTCAGCACCTGCAGTCCCAACTTTCTCTCATTAACTATAAATATGCAAACATACACTCCTACATTCTATTTCAGTCCTTTTATGTCTGCCACCGAATGCCTCCATTTCTCATCCAAGTCTCAACAATACATCGGCAATCATATTTTCTCATCCTGCCATATGCACAATTTTCAATTTGAATGGCTGTAACAACAAGCCCCATCTGAACAATCTAGAATTATTGTCCTTCAATTTCCCCACAAAGTTCAGTGGGTTCTGATCACTATATGATTGTCTCAGAAACGTTACAGGTAACATAAATATTGAAATGTTGTTATGCTAACATCAATCTCAAAGTGTCCTTCTCAACTGTCAAATATTTTTACTGATGAATGTTCAATTTACTGGAGAAATATCAGATAGGTCTTTCTATTTTCTCCTTGTCTTCCTGTGACAGCACAGCACTGACACCTACATCATTTGCATCGATAGCCACCTTGAATGGCTTTGTGTAATTTGTGTAATTAGGTGTGGCTAATACTAGAACAGTGGCTAACATAGCTTTCAGGCTGTCAAATGCCTTCTGACAGTCCATTGTCCACTGAAACCTCTTGTCTTTCTTTCGTAATTCAGTGAGTGAGCAGCCACACTGCTAAAATTTGGTACCAATTTCCGATAAAATCCACTCTACCCCAGGAACCGTAGTACTGCTCTTTTTGTTGATGCTGTGGAAATCTCCCCAGTTATCTTTGGTTTTGCATGGGACCATTTGTCCAAGCTCAGGAAGATGACTTGAGCTTTGACAAATTCACTTTTAGCCAGGTTTATCACCAAGCCTGTCTCCCGAAGTCGATTGAACAAGTCCAATAAGTGATGCAAATGTTCATTTCCAGTGCTCCCTGCGACTCTGGACGGTATGCAATATATTTGAATTGACTTATTCCTAAGCTGTCCATAACTTCCTTGAATAATGTTGATGTGAAGTTTGACTCTTGATCTGATTGTATTTCAGTGGGTAGTCCGTATCTAGCGATACATGAACATCAACTAGCAACAAAAAGACATGACTCACTCTCATTCGTACCCTGACATACAGATGAGGAGGAACCACTTTGACTGGGATGACACATCCATTCTAAGACAAGCCAAACAGAGACACACATGAGAATTCCTAGAAGCATGGCATTCCAACCAGAACTCTATCAACAAACACATCGAGTTAGACCCCATCTACCATCATCTGAGAAAAAAAAGGGAAATGAGATCATCAACACCCAAAGAAACCTAAACGCATAAATAGAAAGCAGGCCATAACACCAATGCTCCACTGGAGGCTCACTGATGATGTCACCTGATATGGTGATGAAACGTCTGAAACCAAACCTTCCAGCTCAGTGAGCAAAGTCACATCCAGAATTCTTGTGAAAGGTTCCTAAAATGCAAGAATAGGTATTAAAGGTGCTAGTTTTATTACTGCCTGTGGAATTCCAATTACTTGACATGTATGACAAGTCTAGGTATAAACAATGACTGCAGATGCTGGAAACCAGAGTCTAGGTTAGAGTGATGCTGGAAAAGCACAGCAGTTCAGGTAGCATCGAAGGAGCAGTAAAATCGACGTTTTGGGCAAAAGCCCTTCATCAGGAATACAGGCAGAGAGCCTGAAGGGTGGAGAGACCCACAGACATGTATGACATGTCTGGCAAAATCCAGCTACATCCTTGTGCAGTCCCGGCCAGTAAAAATGTTTTTTTGTTTTTTTAGCTTGTGTTTCTCTTCCCCCTAAATGACCTTCTTCTGGTAGGTCATGTGCTGGCTGCAACACCTCCTTTCTATAACCCATTGGAATAAGACTTGATGAACTTCTGCCCATTTCTCATCCAACTGAATTTCTATGCTGTCCATTTCATTCCTGATGAAGGGCTTATGCCCAAAACGTCGAATTTCCTGTTCATTGGATGCTGCCTGACCTGCTGTGCTTTTCCAGCAACACATTTTCAGCTCTGATCTCCAGCATCTGCAGACCTCACTTTCTCCATTTCCTCATTAAGACATAATTTTTAGGATAGTAGCATACCGGAATACATCTAGATTCTTCTTCTGTGCATGTATTTTGATACAATTGGGTTAGTTTCTGATCTTTCTGTTGTAAATCAGGTAATTTCTTTGAACTTCTACTTTGTATTTATACTTCGTCATCTATTTGCTCCTGTTCTGTCTCAAACAATTGATCAAACAGGGCCTCTGATAATTCTACTTCAACTTCCTTAGCTCTACTCTTTGATCTATCCTGCTTCAACTTTGTGACTTTGTGACCTCATTACCATACAGTCAGGAAAAAATCCCAGGGTATGCTTCCTGCAATTGTCCAGTTGTCTGAGTTCCCACTGGCTTTTCTACCACAGTAGGCAGCACTCACACCCGTGAACCAGCTACATCGTTAGCAAGGACAAATTGTATTCTTAGAGCTGAGAGTATGTCGAGTACTCCTTCCAGGGCTTCTCCACTTTTCACTGGACACTCTAACCTCACTCAACATAGTTGATTACTTCTTGTCTCAACATGACTTCTCATTACTAGCACTTCTTCTGGCAATAATCGTCCTGAGGTACATATCTCCTCATCTTTCAACATCAAAGATTGAAAGGATCCTAGATCCCTTAATACTGTAACCTGCTGCTCCTGACCTATGCGAGTAAACTTTATCTTCACAGGTATATGGTTGAAGAAAATCTGGCACTTCCTCCTTAACCAACCTCCGACCAGGCTGTACATTCTGGTGCAGCTTTCTAGCCTCCACTGTGCTTTCTGTTACCACTCCAACAAAATTCATTGGCTTATCCTGTTTTCCCACATCTGACTTCCCAGTGCTTTTCCTAACCCACCAACACTGTGATTTTATGTGGCCTACTTTATTGCAGTGAAAACACCGGAGCTTTTTAACTTTTCTTTCCCGTTCAAGAGCTTCCTTTTTACCTGTGGTAAGTCACCTTATGATCTTCACCGAGATCTATCGTTTCCTTCCCACGTGATGATTTCTCTTTTCTCCAACTTCTATTCCTGATGGATTGAAATTGATTTTGGAAGCCAAACTTTGATTTATGAACCAACTTGTAATCATCAGCCATTTCAGCTGCTAATCTTACTGTTTGAACTCTCTGCTCTTCCACGTGAGTTCTCACTACCTCAGGAAGTGAATGCTTGAACTCCTCCAAAATAATTGTCTCTCTCTAAGAGTGTCACAGGTTTGCTCTATTTTTAATGCCCATATCCACCTATCAAAATTACTTTATTTGATCCTCTCAAACTCAATGTAGGTTTGACCAGGGTCCCTTCTTACATTCCTGAAAATTTATCTGTAGGCTTCTAACACAAGCTCATACATACTTATAATAGCTTTCTTCAACTCCTCATACTCCCCAGATACCTCCTGTGATCGTGATGCTAGCATCTCACTAGCTCTACCTATAGGTTTTATTTGGATCAACAAAACCTACATGGTCACTGGCCACTGCATTTGTTTATCCACCTTTTCAGATTAGATGAAAAAGGCTTCCACATCCTTCTCAACAAATTTAGGCTTCCTAACTAAGCTAACCTTCAGCCTTCATCTCCATCCTTTTTAAGCTGACTTTCCGGTCTAAATGCCAATATCTGAAATTCAAATTCCCTCTCTTTCCTCTCTCTCCTTTACTCTTCCTTCTTTGTCTTTCTCTTTCTTTCTCAGTTTTGTTCTGCTAAAATGATTCTGTCCTTTTCATTTTGTTCTCTTAGGGTCCTTCATTCTTTTCCTCTTCCCTCTGTTTTTAATTGTAATTCAAACTGTTCCATTTCTCTTTCTCTTTCTTTCTTTTGCCTCTACCTCAAGTTCCTTCATTCTCAATTGAATTTTAGCCATTTCCAAAGATTTTGATGGTGTTTCCAACACATTTAAATGCTGACCTATTGTTGTAATGATCTTTCCTTTCCTCACAGAGGGAGGCAGCTCCAACTGCAGCTTGATTGTCAATGCTGCAGCTTTTCCTTGTTCACTGTTTGTAAAGACTCCAAAGTCACATCTTCCAGCCCCAGAAAACTGTTGGTGACTGAAAAAGCCATTGTTATTCCAAACACTGTTTTAACCAACTAAATTCAACAACTGGAACCAAAGATACTCACACCTACCTCTCGCTGCCTCTGAGTCCAGCAATCCAAATCCCAGTTTGGAAAAATAGGCCAAATCCCGCAAACAGCCCCCAGTCTGTTATGGATCAGGCCAAACCTCTTTAAAGTATAGCAAGAAGTTAGCCCAGACCCTAACTTTTCTCATTGTTTTAAGCAGGTGCACAGTGGATATTCCAGGAGTGATGTAGCTGGTTAAACCACTCAGTTTTAAACAAAACAGAATTTATTTAAGCATGAAGAAAACTGAATTTAAAATAATGTAATTATTTGAAAGCCCAACCAACATGAAAACGCAACTTAGTGATGCTGTTCCAAATACCTGCAACATCCCATAAACACCCCTTGACAAAAAGATAAATTCAAACACAGGTTCTTCAAAGAAAGAGATTGCAGAGAGAAAGATGGGCGGCATGGTGGCTCAGTGGTTAGGACTGCTGCCTCACAGCATCAGGGTCCCAGGTTCGATTCCAGCCTCGAGCAACTGTCTGTGTGGAGATTGCACAGTCTCCCTGTGTCTGTGTGGGTTTCCTCCAGGTACTCTGGTTTCCTCCCACAGTCCAAAGATGTGTAGTTCAGGTGAATTGGCCATGCTAAATTGCCCATAGTGTTAGGTGCATTAGTCAGAGAGAAATGGGTCTGGGTGGGTTACTCTTCGGAGGGTCGGTGTGGACTGGTTGGGCCAAAGGGCCTGTTTCTGCACTGTAGGGAATCTAATCTAAATCTAATCCTGCTTTCTCTCGGCCCCCAGCTGAAACTAAACCAGCAGCTTCAAACAGACTCTTTGCTAAACCCAAACCAAACCAAACCCCTGAACAGGGAGAACTAGCCATTCCCCTCTTATTGTACAGGTGTTTTTAAAAAAGCTTGAAAAGCTTTCTCAGATAGATATTTCCAGACATATCGGGACCTCTACCATTTGCAGTCCCTTTTGAAAAAAACAAGGAAAACATAACCTTGTTAAAGGAGCAGCATCATCATCATATCACCTACCCTGCAAGTGTGTCATAACATGTCCTAAACAGGTTGAATCAAAATACTTACAAGCTCCCCCAAGTGCTAAACTGTCATTGTATTTAAATACATGAGACAGGGAGAGACATGAGAGAGAACAGATAAGTCTTGAATTTGAGGTATTATATGAATGCTTTTACTGGATAGCATGAATCTTTCGCACATTGGTGAAATATTGAAGCTTTGGTACATTCGTTGAAATATGGTATATCACAGTTGCTTCAGCAATGACATTATCTCCATAATAAGATGATCATAATTGCAAATGTTTGCACAATGGTCAGTACTACTAATGGTTCATCAGTTACTGAAGTGGTCCAGACATGCAAGCAACAAATCAAAGTTTAAAAAAAAGGAAAAACATAAAAGCAGCAATTCTTGGAAATTAGCATATTGGATATAATAGACCTTCAATTTAAAGTTTACAAGATGATATATTTCATCCACCAGTTTTAGTGTTTTGTTTTCCTTTTGGGATGATCTGCATGTTTGGGCTGGTTAGTGGCAAATGACATTTATGTGAGTGTTGGATGCCCCATCTCCAATAAGGTGGCATCTAATCATTTGTCTTTGGCATTCAATGATATTGCCATTGCAAAGTTCCTCACCATCAACATCATCCATTGATGATTTACCAGAAATCTAAGTGGGCCTGCTATATAAGTAGTCTGTCTTCAAGAGCAGGTCAGAACCTATGAATTCTGTTACAAGTAACACACCTCCTGACTCTTCAAAGTATGTAGCTCAAGTCAGGAGTGTCATGGAATATTCTTCACTTGCCTGGATGAGTTCAACTCCAACAACATTCAAGAAGCTTGACACCTTCCAGGGCAAATGAGCTCCCTTAACTAGCTGCCATCATCACCTCTTAGTACTAACACGCAGTAAGAGTCTTGTGTACAGTATACAGTCCAGAAAATACGAGAGGAACTCAGCAGGTCTGGCAGCACCTATGGAAAGAGCATCAGAGCTAATGTTTTGAGTCTAATATGACTCCTTTAGCAGTTTGAAGAGCAAATGCAGACAGCATGGAACTGATGGTCTCTGAACTAACAGGGATAATTCATTGGTAAGAGCATTTTGGTTGAATCCTGACTATATGACCATGGCTTGTTTGGGACCAGTGCAGTGGAAAACCATGTAACCCTGCGAAGAAAATCTGCTCTCCCACTGTGTCTTTCGGGTGCTGATATACCAGAAGATTCTCAGTACCAGCTATTGGTCTTGCACTCACTTTTCTCTCCAAATTCTCTGTCATAGGAAGAGAAATACAACTTTAAAGACAGAGAAAGGGTACATCCTCAGCCAGTGAATGGAAGAGAACCTTAGCATGCAAACAGCATTGTGCCAACAGCAAAGAACTAAAAGAAATGTGAAGAAACCAAAGGAAACAACTTGCCAACTCTTGTGGTCCAGACTGGTGCTATCAAAATGTCCCCCTACACCTTTCTTTCATTTTTCACCTTTAATATCCACATCTTATCTGTGTGTCATTTGTAAAGGGGAAATTTAAAGGTTAAATTTTAACTTGTAGAAGTATTGATTAGCAATTTATTGATTAAAGACAACTGGCTTGTAACAAGCATTTATTTTCTTGTGAAGTACTGAAACCTGGTGGATGTTTTATTTTAACCTGAATTCACCAGTCAGGAAAATTGAAGACCTTGAAGAGTTTGACTTCATTTTTTTTGACATCTGTGATGAGTTTAGGAGTAGTTGGACTCAGTTTACAGTGCACTCACCCAGCAAGTCAAGACAATATATTTCTTCTCTTGTTTCATTATTATGTCAGCCTTTTTTAAAATTAACTCAAGAAACCCTGGCTCAATTAGCTGCTTTTAAAATATAATTTCATATGGGCCTGGGAGAAAGGCCTTCACAAGGAAAGGGATCTTTTGGAAGTTAACCCTGTGGCTGGATGAATAAAGGAGAGACAGTTAATTTCTTCTTATCCAAGAACTTTATCATTTGGGGCATTGTGTCTGGAACCATAATAGTCTAAGAACCTTGTCTGTGGTCTGGTCTTTAGAAAAATTCTTTGTGAAAATGAGAGACAACATGGATAAAGGAAAACTTGCTGATGCAACATACTTGAACTTACAAAGGTAATTTAATAAGGGACCTCCTTCCTTTTCTTAAGTGATCCTTTGACACCCGTGCCTTGCTTAATTCAAGTGGTCAATCTATTCGATATGTTCTCAGGTTACAAAATCAATTTTATGAAATCAGAGGCCATGCCATTGGGAGGCCTTGCCTGTATATCCAATTTACCGGATTTCCCTTTCGGTGGAATTTTTTTGTTACTCCAGCTGTATAAAGCCAATTACATACACCCATTAGAGAAAATAAGACAGGACCTTCAATGCTGGAGAGATCTCCCAATATTGTGGTTAGGCAGAGTAGCCTTATTTTAGATCAATATTCTACCTCATCTTCTATATCCTATGAGAATGCTCCCTTTGATGTTGCCCAGACTGGCATTGCGTAAGCTTTACGGTTGGCTCGGCTCCTTTATTTGATATCATAGGCGGCTCCTTATCAAGTTAGAAAAGCTGCAGCTCCCACAAGTAAGGGGAGAACTGGACTTTCCAGATTTTAGGAGGTACCAATTGAGCTCCCTATTATCTTATGTAGCTGATTTGGTCTCTCGTGACCCACAATCGATCTGGTTCGATATTGAGACTTCCCAATGAAAATGTCCCCTCATCAATCCGTTATTTATGGACAAGATGGGAGTTATTATGGACTATTGTAAAAACCCTATTTTACTAAATACAGTCAAAGCCTAGAGGACAATGTGACAGGATAAGGGTAACCTGCAAAAACCCTCCCCTTATACCCCTAGAGTGGGAACATCGGGATTTCAGCCAGGGCTGACGGATGCTATATTTAAAACTTGGAAGTCCAAAGATATCTCCTGTTTGGGAGACCTGTTCGATGGGGAAGTTATGATGTCCTTTGAGCAACTGCGCAAGAAGTTTTGAATGCCTAACAAGGACCTCTTTCAATATTTTCAAATACGAGACTTTATATAAAAGAAGACCTTATAAATCGGATAGGGAAAGGAGAGTACTATGGCCGATGGGGCCGCCCTCGGTCAGTACTATTTATCATTCACTATACAATAAGGTGCTGAAGGACATGGAACAATTATATAAAACCTGGGGCCAACAATTACAGTCAGAAATCTCTTTAGAAATGTGGGAGGATGTCTGGGAAAATGCCAGAAATATCTCTATTTGTAATAGAACTCAGGCTATTCAATTAAAGATACTTCACAGGCTCATATGGCACCTCAACAACCCGCAAAGTTCAAGGCAGGAGCATCTCCAATGTGTCCTAAATGTAAAATAGAAGGTGACATTCATAGACATTGTCTATAAACATAACATAAGATCCGTAGGTATTGAGATAGAGTAGTGAATGCCTTGACAGAGATTTTAGGTACGGAGTTTGGATCGGATTCAACGTCCTTACTTTGGGCTCTCCAAATTTTCCCTCTCTGGACGTATACGGAAGGAAATTATTTACTATCCCCTGCTTTTGTGCGAGGAAAACTATTTTAGTGAATTGGGTATCCAAAGGCCCCCCCAGGACTTTCAAACTGGCACAGGATAATCATGGAATATATCCCCCTTGACTTCCTCAGGAATATGGTGCACCAAGAAACTGAATTATTTTATAAAACATGGCAGCCCTTTTGGAACAACATTGACACAGATATTTTGGCCATACTGCCAGGGCTTTTGCTTGGCCATGGTAATGGTTCTGGCTGGTTTGGGGGCCCCAGAGAGGAAGAATCCTGTATAAATATGGGTTTTATTATGACTTGATATAAATCTATTTTGAACATGTACCTAGTTATTTAATTACTTTGTTGTTTACTGTTAGTAATGTATGATATCCTATTTTTTGTTTCAGTTGTTTGTAGAATAGATTAGTAGTGAATTTGTTTTCTTTCTTCATTTAATTTTATATTGGTGTTGTTATTACACTGTAAAGTGGAATACACTAGTTTGTATTATTTTTGTTATTCTATACACGCACCACCCTCTGCGTGAAAACGTTGCCCCTTAGGTCCCTTTTAAATCTCTCCTCTCTCACACTAACCCTGTGCCCTCTAGTTCTGGATTCGCCCACCCCAGGGAAAAGACCTTGTCTATTTATCCTATCCATGCCCCTCATGATTTTATAAACCTTTGTGAGGTCACTCCTCAGCCTCCAATGCTCCAGGGAAAACAGCTCCAGCCTATTCAGCCTGTCCCTGTAGCTCAAATCCTCCAACCCTGGCAACATCCTTGTAAATTTTTTCTGAACCCTTTCAAGTTTCACAACATCCTTCAGATAGGAAGGAGACCAGAATTGCACACAATATTCTAACAGTGGCCTAGCCAATATCCTGAACAGCCATAACATGACATTCCACTTCAGTCGGCTATTTTCCCCAAGATTCCATTGATGACCTCCTAATAAGCCAATTGAACATTATTGAACAAACTCCCAGGATTGATCTTAACTTCAGCCACCTCTCCCCCCTCCTCAAACTCCAGACCAAATTGACAGGACAGCCCCATTAAGCACAGGCCAGATCCTGGACTGATAATTCCACAGCATCCAAACTGACTTACCTCTGACTGTCTGGGGCCCAATTCCTGGACTGGAAGGAGATAGCTCACCAAATTCTGGTAGCACCAAGCTTCTGGCCAACCCTTGGACTGAAATCTGAGAGACCTGTGACTGACAGTGTCAGCGCCTTCTGATTGACTGTCATTCACTTTCAGTAGGACATTAACAACTTATGGAAAAAAATAAACTTGTAGCAGTTGAAGGTTAACAGAAGCATGTGTGAACATTTTCAGATTTGGAGGAAGAATAAAGAAAACCAATATGAACAAGATGATAGAGTCATAGAGTTATAGAGTCATAAAGATGTGCAGCATGGAAACAGACCCTTCGGTCCAACTCATCCATGCTGACCAGATATCCCAAACCAATCTAGTCCCACCTGCCAGCACCCAACTCATATCCCCCCAAACCCTTCCTATTCATATACCCAGCCAGATGCCTTTTAAATGTTGCAATTATACACCCTCCACCACTTCCTCTGGCAGCTCATTCTACTCAAGTACCACCCTCTGCCTGAAAAGGTTGCCCATAAGGTGTCTTTTATATCTTTCCCCTTTCACCCTAAACATATGCCCTCTAGTTCTGGACTCCCCAAAACCCAGGGAAAAGACTTTGTCTATTTATTCTATCCATGTCCCTCATAATTTTGTAAACATCTATAAGGTCACCCCTTAGCCTCCGACGCACCAGGGAAAACAGCCCCAGCCCATTCAGCCTCTCCCTGTAGCTCAAATCCTCCAACCCTGGCAACATCCTTGTAAATCTTTTCTGAACCCTTTCAAGTTTCACAACATCTTTCCAATAGGACGGAGACCAGAATTGCACACAATATTCTAACCAATGTCCTGTACAGCCGCAACACGACCTCCCAACTCCTGTACTCAATACTCTGATCAATAAAAGAAAGCATACCAAACACCTTCTTCACTGTCCTACCTACTTGCGATTCCACTTTTAAGGGGCTATGGACCTGCACTCCAAGGTCTCTTTGTTCAGCAACACTCTCTAGGAACTTACCATTAAGTATATAAGTCATGCTAAGATTTGCTTTCCCAAAATGCAGCACCTTGCATTTATCTGAATTAAACTCCATCTGCCACTTCTCAGCCCATTGGCCCATCTGGTCAAGATCCTGCTGTAATCTGAAGTAACCCTCTTCACTGTCCGCTACGCCTCCAATTTTGGTGTCATCTGCAAATGTACTAACAGTACCTCTTATGCTCGCATCCAAATCATTTATGTAAATGACAAAGAGTAGATGACCCAACACCAATCCTTGTGGCACTCCACTGGTCGCAGGCCTCCACCACCACCCTCTGTCTTCTACCTTTGAGCCAATTCTGTATCCAAATGGCTAGTTCTCCCTGTATTCCATGAGACCTAACCTTGCTAACCAGTCTCCCATGGGGAACCTTGTCAAACGCCTTACTGACGTCCATATAGAACACATCTACTGCTCTGCCCTCATCAATCCTCTTTGTTACTTCTTCAAAAAACTCAATCAAGTTTGTGAGACATGATTTCCCATGCAAAAAGCCATGTTGACTATCTCTAATCAGTCCTTGCCTTTCTAAGCACATGTACATCTTGTCCCTCAGGATTCCCTCCAAAAACTTGCCCACCACCGAGGTCAGGTTCACAGGTCTATAGTTCCCTGGCTTGTCCTTACCACCCTTCTTAAACAATGGCATCACCGTAGCCAACCTCCAGTCTTCCGGCACCTCTAACTCATAAATTTGTATAAATTAATTAAATAAGTAGAGATAGCTGGACAGGTGATGTGCTGTAGCTGTATGACATGGGAGTTGGCTGAACCCATTATGAACGGCAGGGACCACATCTGCAGCAAGTGTTGGTTGCTGGAAGAACTCCGGATCAGAGTTGATGATCTGGAATCTGAACTTCAAACACGGGCACATCCAGGAGACATGATTTGGAAGTGCCGGTGTTGGACTGTGGTGGACAAAGTTAAAAATCACGCAACACCAGGTTATAATCCAACAGGTTTAATTGGAAGCATTAGCTTTCAGAGTGTCGCTCCTTCATCAGGAGCTCTACAACCATCTGATGAAACAGCAGCGCTCTGAAAGCTAGTGCTTCCACTTAAACCTGTTGGATTACAACCTGGTGTTGTGTGATTTTTAACATCTGGGAGAGAGAGAGTTACCTGGATGCTTTGTTTGAGGAGGCATTCACACCCGGTAGATTAAGTAATTCAAATTCAGTTAGTGATCAGGGACAACAGGGTATGGCTGTAAGTGAGGCAGGTAGGGGGATCCTGAGTTCAGGAGTGGAGGAGCCTCAGCCCTTGACCTTGTCCAACAGGTATGAGATTCTTGCTCCCTGTATGGATGACGAAAAGGGCTGTGGACAGGATGAACCAGCTGACCATGGCACCATGATGCAGAAGGTTATTCATGAGGGGGAGCAAAAAGACAAGTAGTTGTTACTGGGAATCCAATAGTGGGACAGATAGTATCCTTTGCGAGCCGGATTGGGAGTTACATGTGGTATGTTGCCTGGCCGGTGCCAGGATGCAGGACATCTCCAACCGGCTTGAAATTATTGGATTGGGAGGGGGAGGATCCAGTTGTTGTTGTCCATGTTGGCACTAACAACATAGGCAAGGCTAGGAAGGAGGCCCTGTTTGGGGAGTATCAAGCAGTAGGAAGGAAATTGAAGAACAGGTCCTCAAGGGTCATGATCTCTGGATTACTGCCCATGTGTTAATTGGCATAGGGCTAGGAAAATTAGGGAAATAAACATGTGGCTAACAGATTGGTGTGGGAAAGAGGGATTCTATTTCATGGGACATTGGCATCAGTTTTGGAACTGGAGGGGTCTGTACCAATGGAGTGGCCTCCACCTGAACCGATGTGGAACCAGTGTTCTGGTGAATAGGATAAGTAGGTTTGTCACTAGAACTTTAAACTTGTGAGTCGGGGGGGAAGGGAAAGGGAAAGCAACAGGGATTATGGAGTCAAGTAGAAAGATAAGCAGCAGATGAGCATGTGTGCAGGGTTTAAGTTTGAGGCAGGCTAGGAATGAAGCAAAAAGGAAGGATAACTTAGGACATATTACTAGCGATGTTGGAAATCATGAGGATAAGAAAATTAGCATTAAGGCGCTTTATCTAAATGCTTGTAGTAGTCGTAACAAAGCAGATGAATTAACAGTACAAATCATTGTGCATGATGATGATGTGGTAGGCATCACAGAGATGTGGTTACAAGGGGTTCAGGACTGGCAGTTAAACATTCACGGAATTACAACTTATTGAAAAGACAGGGAGACAGGCCGACGGGGTGGGGTTGCCTTGTTAGTTAAGAATGACATTAAATCTAATGACTTGGGGTGATGATGTGGAGTCTGTGGGGGTGGAGTCAAGGAACTATAAAGGCAATAAAATCATGATGGGAATTATGTGCAGACTTCCCAGCAGTGGACAGGAACAGGGATGCAAGATGCACCGTGAAATAGACAGGACGTGTCAGAAAGGCAAAGTCACAGTGATCATGAGGGACTTCAATGTGCAGGTGGATCAGGTTTTCATGGAATGCTTACAGGATGGCTTTTGGAACAGCTTGTAATGGAGCCCAAAGGGAGTAGGCTATTCTGGACAGTGCTATGAAATGAGCCAGACTTTAAAAAAGATCTTAAAGTAAGCGAACACTTCGTTGGCAGTGATCATAATATCAGTCTGCAGTTTGAAAGAGAGAAGGCAAAATCGGACATACTGGTGTTACAGTTAAATGAAGGTAATTACAGGGGCATGAGAGAGGAACTGACAAAAATCGACTGGAAGCAGAGCCTAGCAGGGAAGACAGTAGAGCAACAATAGCAGGAGTTTCTGGGTATAGTTGGGGACACAGTCCAGAGGTTCATCCCAAAGAAAAGAAAGATTATCCGGGGATGGGGGTGGAGTGATTAGATATCTATGGCTGACAAAGGAAGGAAATGTACCAAAGCAAAAGAGAGAGCCTATAAAGTGGCCAAGAGCATTGGGAAATCAGAAGATCAGGAAGACTACAAAAACAAACAGAGGATAACAATGAAAGAAATAAGGAAGGAGAGGACCAAAAATGAAGGTAAGCTAGCCAGTAATATTAGAAATGATCATAAAAGTTTCTTTCAATACATAAGAAACAAACGAGAGGCAAAAGTAGAGATTGGGCTGCTCCAAATTGATGCAGGAAGGCTAATGCCGGGAGATAAGGAAATAGCTGAAGAACTTAATAAGTACTTCACTGTGGAAGACAGGAGTAATAGACCAACAATTAAGGAGAGTCAGGGGGCAGAATTGAGTATGGTAGCCATAACAAAAGAGAAAGTATTAGGAAAGTTAAAAGGTCTACAAATCGATAAATCATTTGGCCCCAATGAACTACATCCTACAGTTCTGAGAGAGGTGGCTGAGGAAATAATATAGGCGTTAAACTCTGATGTTTCAAAAATCTCTGGAGTCAGGGAAAGTCCCAGATGATTGGACAATCACTGTTGTAACCACCCTGTTCAAGAAAGGATCAAGATAAAAGATGGAAAATTATAGGCCAATTAGCCTAACCTCAGTCGTAGGTAAAATTCTAGAATCCATTGTTAAAGGTGACATTTCTAAACTCTTGGAAGTGCAGGGTCAGATTAGAACAAGTCAGCATGGATTTAGTAAGTGGAGGTCATGCCTGACAAACCTGTTAGAACTCTTTGAAGAGGTAACAAGTAGGTTAGATCAGGGAAACTCAGTGGATGTCATCTATCTAGACTTCCAAAAGGCCTTTGATAAGGTGCCTCATGGGAGGCTGCTGAGTAAGATGAGAGCCCATGGTGTTCAAGGTGAGCTACTGGCATGGATTGAGGATTGGCTGTCTGACAGAAGGCAGAGAGTTTGGATAAAAGGTTCTTTTTCGGAATGGCAGCTGGTGACAAGTGGGGTCCTGCAGGGTTCAGTGTTACGGCTGCAGTCATTCACTTTAAATAGTAATCATCTGGATGAAGGGACTGGGGGCATTCTGGTGAAGTTCAGGTCAGGAATGATAAGAAGTTAGGTGAACAGGTAGGTAGTACTGAGGAGGTGGGGAGGCTGCAGAAAGATTTTGACAGTTTAGGAGAGTGGTCCAGGAAATGGCTGACGAAATTCAGTGTGAGCAAATGCGAGGTCTTGCACTTTGGAAAAAACAACACAGGCATGGACTATTTTTTAAATAGTGAGAAAACTTATAAAGCCAAAGTACAAAAGGATATGAGAGTGCTCGTCCAGGATTCTCTAAAGGTTGATTTGTGGGTTGAGTCCATGATTAAGAAAGTAAATGTAATTTATATTAATTTGAGATAAATAATATTTATCTCAAGAGGGTTGGATTATAAAAACAGCAATGTGTTTCTGATACTTTATAAAGCTCTACTTAGGCCCCATTTAGAATACTGTGTCCAATTTTGGGCCCCATACCTCAGGAGCATATCCAGCGGTGATTCACACGGATGATGTCTGGAATGGTTGGCCTAACATATGATGATCAGCTGAGGATCCTGGGATTGTATTCATTCGTGTTTAGAAGGTTGAGGGAAGATCTAATAGAAACTTACAAGATAATGCATCAGTTACAAAGAGTGGATGCTGAGAAGTTGTTTCCATTAGGTGATAAGACTAGGACTCGTGGGCACAGTCTTAGAAATAGAGGGGCTGAATTTAGAACAGAAATGAGGAGACATTTCTTCAGCCAGAGAGTGGTGAGCCTGTGGAATTCATTGCCACAGAGCACAGCGATGCTGGGATATTGGGTGTCTGCAAGGCAGGGATCGATAAATTCTTGATCTTGCAAGGAATTAAGGGCTACAGGGAGAGTGCAGGTAAGTGGAATTGAAACACCCATCAGCCATGATTAAATGGCAGAGTGGGCTCGACGGGCCGAATGGCCTTGCTTCCATTCCTATTATCTTATAAAGTTTTAAAGTGGCACATAGCTGAGTCTTTGAATGTAGCAAGTTCAGAAGGCAATTAAAAAGACATATAGGATTGTGGCCTTATAAGTGAAGGAATAAAGTACAAAATGAAGAAGTCATGCTAAACCTTTGTCACCACATCTCAGATGAAGCATTGGCAAGAATGTTACCAACCACTTGCACTTGGGGCTGGGATCCGAAAGTGAGGAAAAGTGTCAATGAAGGATGGGAGGTGTATAATGGAAGCTTCACATTTCACTCTCTCTCAGCGCAGTGGCCTGCCAAGAAAGGCTGAACAAAGTGCTGCCTCTCCAAATTAAAAGCAGTCCTACAGGATGCTTAACCATTCCTGAGTAACCTAGCAGTCTACTCGCATCCTGAAATATTGAAGGCTACCTGATGGTGGAAGTGTCCAAAGGACACAACTCTGTATTCTTTGCAAACTGCTGCCTATCATAAGGGGGCTTATAAAGTGTAGATTCCGAAAAGCAGGGTCACCCAAAAAGGCAAGCTTACAATCTGATGGATCACGAAGCATTTATCAGCAACAGAAAATTTCAAAGAAAGCAAAAATAATCAGATTTGTATATTCTTTGCACTAAACAGGCCAATATAGCTAGTAGAATGTTACATAATTAATCCAAGTCCAAACCCAACTCATTCAACCTGAAAGCAGTTTTCAATTCAGTTCTATCTGGCTCATTTAATTTGGAATGCATTGCTCTATCAGGTTTCCTTAGATATATTCCCAGGCAACGTCCTGATCATCATCCTCAGCTTCACCTTTACAAGGTTGCTATTAATCTTCCATTTAATGCATTCTCAGGATACACCTCCTCCTTTCTCTGTTTCTATGAAAGCAAAAGCATGCCACAATGATGCAGCAGCATACCCTTTCTAGATGATATTGTAGGGATTCACCAGACCAGTCCAGGAATTGAAACCTCACCTGAAAAAGGCCAATGATCTGTTCCAGTATGGACCTGTTGGAAGCATGAACAGCAATTTATCGCCATTTGGCATCAGTCTGAGGGTTTTACAAAGGTGATATCAGCCTGTTAAGAAGGGTATAGCCCCTATCCCAAGCCCAAGAAACTTGCAAGGAATCTGTAAGTTCTCTAGTACATATACTTCATAGCAGCTCCAAAGAGATCTAGCACACACTTCCAACATTTGATGTTGGTTCTCACATATAATTTGAACATTAATGGAGTGAAAGTTTTTTTAAAACAAATTTTGCAAATTTGTGACAGGGTGCTGTAAAAGCAACATGGGTGCAGTCTATGTTGGCCTGCATTTCAAGAAAGCCAGTCAGAGTGGAGAATCCCACTGCCTAAGCTGCTTGACTCTCCTTGTCACTGGCGAAAGGTATGAACAGTTGTGATTTGGTGAAAATGGTATCAGTTCCATCTTGGATGCATCTGTGGGTTGAGGAATGGGAAATGCCACAAAGCTCCCCAGTTGCTCCCCGAATCAAACTGTTAGCACAAAGATTCAAAGCAGCTAGAATGTTGATGACACTCAGCCCTTCTGCGTACAAGTCCTGCTCCAGCAGATCACACAGTTTGGTGATGATGGCCCAGAACATCCTCAGTGTGGGCCTCGATCAGCTCAGTTAGCTGAAAGGCTGAACTGTGTTGGAGAGGAAAGCCAATAGCATGTGTTCAGTTCTGGTACCAGTAGATGTCCCTGTCTTCCTGACCTCACCCCTCACCTGAGGTATAGTGACTGTCAGATTAAACCACCACCAGCCACCTTTCTCTGTGGGACAATGACAATTATCATCATCAGCTATACTGATTGCCTTTTCTAAAGAACAATAGGTCTATAATTAAGGGAGTCTTATTATTCTTCTCTGATTCCATAAGGAGATTTTCAAAAGTAGTGAACATTGCCAGGTACAAGTACATATTAAAAGAATTGTTCACACAGTGCCCACAGTTGCCTATTATTCACTGGCATTTTATGGTTTCCGCTTTTTGATAAATATTTGGAAATTTGCGCTCCATTATTCCCAATATTTTTGAAGCTGATGTCTTTCTTCAGAGGTACCCAGTATCACAGATGTCAGTCTTCATCCATTTCAATTCAGTCCACAGGACACCAGCTGATGATACCAGATATTGCAAAGGCTCTAACAACATTCTGGCGTTGGGACTGAAAACCTGTGCTCCAGGAGTTGCTGCTCACCTAGCTAAGCTCTACCAGTGCTGTTGCAATACTGACATCCAGCTGACAATGTGGAAAACTGCCCAGGTATGTCTTGTACACAAAAAAACAGGATAAATCCAACCCGGTCGATTTCTCCCAAACAATCTAGTCTCAATCATTCGTTAAGTGATGGAAGGTGTCATCAACAGTGGCTATCATGGAGGGCCTGCTCAGTAATAACCTACTCAGTGATGCCCAGTTTGGGTTCCGCCAGGGCCACTCAGCTCCTGACCTCATTTGAGCCATTACAAAGGTGAAGTGAGAGTGATAGTCCTTGACATCAAGGCCACATTTGACCGAATATGGCATCAAGGAGCCGAAGCAAAACTCAAATCAATGGGTATCAGGAGACAAACTCTCCGTTGGTTGGATTCTTACTTGGTGCATAAGAGGATGGTCATGGTTGTTGGAAGTCAGTCAACTCACCTCCAGGACATCTCTGCAGGAGTTCCTTAGCGTAATATCCTAGGTCCATACATCTTCAGCTACGTCATTAATGACCTTCCTTCTAGCACAAGGCCAGAAGTGGGAATGTTCATCGATGATTGCACAATGTTCAGCATCTTTCGTGACTCCTCAGACACTAAAGTCCATGTTCAACTGCAACAAGATCTGGACAATAACCAGGCTTGAGCTGATAAGTGAAAAGGAACATTTTCCAGGCAATGACCATCTCCAGTAAGAGACAATCTAAACATCACACCTTGACATTCAATGGTATTACTGAATCTCTCAATATCAACATCACTGAGGTTATCATTGACCAGAAATTCAACTGGACTCACCAGATAAATACAGTGGAGACAAGATCAAGTCAAATGCTAGGAATATTGCAAAGAGTAACTCATCTCCTCACTCCCCAAAGTCTGTTCATCATCTACAACTCACAGTCAGGAGTGTGGTAGAATGTGCTCCACTTGCCTGGATAGATGCAGATTCAACAACACTCAAGAAGCCTGACACCATCGAGGACAAAGCAGTCCGCTTGACTGACACTAAATCCACAGCATCCTCTGTCTCCATCACCAATGGTGACTAACAAGAAGTGTGTACTATCTGTATGATGCACTGTGTAAATTAATCCAAGATCTTTAGACAGCACCTTCTAAACCCATCTAGAAGGACAAAATCAGCATAAAGATGGGAACACCACCAACTGCATATTCCCCTCCAAGTCACAAACCATCCTGACTTAGAAATATATCCTTCAGTGTTGTTGGATCAAAATCCTGAAACTTCCTTGCTATTGATACTATGGGTTTACCGACAGCCTATGGATTGCAGCAGTTAAAGAAGAGAGCTCACCATGAACTTCTCAAGTGCAACTAGGGTTGGCAATAAATGTTAATCCTGCCAGCCATGCCTATATTCCATGAAAAAAAAATTAGAAGTGGGAAAAACGGACTGGATAGAGCAAAATATGTAGACTCCAATGTACAACAGCAAGTAAGAGCTTCAATATGACATCAGAGGAGATACGAGAGTAAAGTGTTGGCAATGGAACAAAATGAATAGATTATACTTGACTTAGACCTGTTTGCAATTAGGAACTGACGACAATAACCAGTGCTATGTACTTATTAATAGTGACACAATGCTAGAAAAGTGAATGCTTTAGAAGTAAGTCTACACTCTAAGATGTCTTGACGTTGAGTTATTTACCTAGTTAAGCATAGAATTACTAATAAATTCATTGGCATTGTATTAGTATTGTATCATTTACACACAGAACCTTTTTGTACTCTCCTACAAATGAACAATGCTGTCCCAGCTATTTCAGAAATCTTAACAAAAGTAAATATAGAAAGCTCAAAATTAATTAGTTTCCATGATCTATTCCACAGGAAGTTGGAGTTCAGAGTTGATGTTTTCAGCTTATTCTCTTTTGGTTTTCACTTCAACACTGCCTCTCGCTGGCCACATACATCTGTCACACTATTCTCAGAGGAGGTTGGTTTACAGTGTCAGTATTGAGTAGATTATTATCCTTTGTTTTTTGAACTTAAATTTTCACCTGCTTATCCTTTGTTCTATTAAGGGTCTGTTTTCCTTCACATAGCTTTTTGTATAAATATCTGTCACAAATGTGGTACTCAAACAGATAGCAATGCTTTTAGGCTAGATTATGGACATTCCATAAAGAGTATTTATAACTTGTTTTTTATTTACACTTGCACAGACAGGCTTACTTTATACAGAGAAGATTCACAATAATTCATGTGCAATGTTACAACAGCCTTTACTTGACCTTTTAATCATGTTTTTGCCAGAACAAAGAGTTGATATAGATAGGCTTGAGTTGAAGTTGGCTCATTTTTCCAAACCATCTGTGCTTCAAGTCCAGACTAAATGTCTACTAATGGCCCCTTCTTCTATAATCCATTTATTTTTCTGTGGAAAACAAATGGTGTTATTGGAGCCCTGCACCACAGCTGTGAACCGTTCTGCTGGAACGCTGGCCAAGTTCGTGCAGACAGGATGGTCTCTATCCATACTAGAGTGGCAGAACTGCTGATGTTGCCTCATTTGATCCCTGCTTTTTTATTTATCTATAAATTTAACATGTCCCTGAGGGGACGACTTGACTTGAAGTTTCCTTTGTTGAGTGAATGGGCTGCTTTCAGCTCCCTTGCTGAATGCCAATCAAGCAGCAAGCTAAATGAAATACGACTTGCACTGAGCTCTATAGTACATTTTAAAGCTTGCACGTTGTCAGTTGAAGTTGCAAGGTAAATCAATTTTTCTGTAATGTTTTGACCTTTCTGTGTGTCATTTACTGGGCAGGGTACCAGCAGATCTTGTCAGGCTTCTGCCTTTGCAGTGTGGGTACTGATCAGCAGGTTAGAGGAAATGTAGGATTCTGGGCGTACTGCCAGCTCCAGTATAATTATTAGCAACAAGAATGATGGGCATGAACTCTGAAACTCAATTTTTCTTAAATAAATTGACCCTGGCTATTAAAACTCCTTCACAGTGATATGTTTGCCAGGAATCCGAGTGAAATCCTGCATGAATAACACAGGACACTGTTCACAAGCCATTAATTGCAGTAATCCTTACACACAAGCAAGTCCCATAAGTAAATATCTGCATTAATACTCCATGCAGAAAATGGACTTTGTCTGGATGGTTAGGCACAGTAATACTTTTTTGGTTAATTTTATTATTTTGAATTAATAATTATGCATTACCCTTATAAAAATGCACATCAACTTTTAACTCACTACAAAATATGACAATAGCTTTCCTGTTGTTTATTAAGAATGCATTGGGCTACTTTATTCAAATTTATTTCAACTGGATAAATGACAAGTGCAGTTTTGTAAAAAAATAATTATTCCACATCAAAGTATTTGACAGCAAACTGATAAAGCAGACTTTGCTCCAGAACTTCCACAGTCACAAGGTACAATACTGTTTATGATCAGATATCAATTTAAAAGAGTGATTTTATTTCCATAAAGCATCATGAAGCTCCAAAAATTGTGAAATTAATATTCATTTACATCAATCCTATCCTGCTATTTTAAGAAGTAGGGATTGAATTTTATATTTATCCATCCTTTTTCAACAATGTGGGCAGTACAGTGGCACAGTGGTTAGCACTGCTGCTTCACAGCGCCAGATACCCAGGTTCAATTCCCACCTCAGGTGACTGACTGTGTGGAGTTTGCACATTCTCTGCATGGGTTTCCTACTGGTGCTCCCACAGTCCAAAGATGTGCAGGTCAGTTAAATTGGCCATGCTAAATTGCCTGTAGTATTAGGTGTAGGGGTATGGGTCTGGGTGGGTTGTGCTTCGGTGGGTCAGTGTGGACTTATTGGGCTGAAGGGCCTGTTTCCACACTGTAAGTAATCTAATCTAATCTCATGTTGGAATGTGGCACATTAGGTAACAGCAACTCTCCTGTGCTTCATTCAAATGTTGTTCTACAATATTCTAAGAAAGACTACAACACCAATTTTCTTCTGTCTTTTTTCTTCCTCCTCCCATCTTATTAACAGAGCTGATGAATGCAGCACTCTTGCCTTACTTGATCGGAACATATAAACAGAAGTAAGTTTTTCAGACCCTCAAACCTACCCTGCCATTCAATGAGATCATGGTTCAGCTGTGGCCTAACTCCATTTACCTGCCTTTGGTCCATATCCCTTAATATTCTTCTTAACAAAAATGTGTCCATCTCTGATTTAAAACTAACAACTGATCCAATATTCATTGCTATTTGTTGAAGAGAGACCAAGTCTGGAAATGAGTGGAGGAAAACAAAGTAATGTTAAGTGGCTGAGAGCCATGAAAACAGACACAGGTTTCAAGCCTTGGGAATGAGCAAAGTCAAGGCCTCCACATTTTATGTCCATCTGCTGTCAATCTGAGAAAGGGAAACTTGGCATTCAGCTGGACCCTAAAAGTTGTACTCAGGCCCTCTTTAGACCTTGTACTGTATCATTTGATACAAAGTGGCTGATTACTAAGTAGTCTTCTGGAACAGTCTTGGTCTATATGCCTAGGTACCAACCTGGCCAATAGCAACAATATAAGAGTGGAAGTAGCCACTCAGTCCTTTGAATCTGCTCCGCTTTTCAAGATCATAATTGATCATTGACCTCAATGCCATTCTCATGCTGCCCCTTGATGTCATTATTATTCAGAAACCTGCCAGTGTCAGTCTTGAACAGACTCAATGACAGAATCTCCACAGCCCTTTGGGTAGAGCATTCCAAAAATTCAATACCCTTTGAGCAAAGAAATTCCTTCTCATCTTGATCTTTATTCTGAGACCCTTTTCTTTGGTCTACATCTCCTCACAGAGAAAACTTCCCTTTTGCATCTGTCTAGGTCATTAAGAATGTTGTAAGTTGCAATGAAGTCACCGCTCATTCTTCTAATGAGAGTGAGCATTCAAGGATGAGAAAGGACTATTTATCCTATTTGTGATTCACCCCTCCCCTATATCTCCCATACCTCTCAGACCAGTAAGGTCATATTCTAATTGAGTACGTCAGTAACATAAAGGTGGATCGTATGAGGTGGGGGTCTGGCAAACAGCTTTCAGTCTGATCCGCATGATGTAAACTTTCCATGTGTTGGAAATAAATGAGTGCAGAATGTTTTCACACAAGGTGCAAAAGTGCATTATAAAAGCCTGGCTTAAATGTAAATGAATAAAAATAGCTCTTCGTACTAAATGCAACGCTTTTCAGATAGCGCTGACAGTTTTCCACACCAACATAAAATGGAAGGATGATACTTCTGAGTTTTTGAGAGCTGTGGCTGGATATTCCTCCAGCATATTGCCCATAATTAGATGGTTGGTTTGGTTATCATCTGAATATCTATCTCATAGAATGCACAGGATTTTGGGATTAAAAGACAAGTGTATCAAAAATTGAAGAAATGAATACCCTTCTTAGCTTATTCTTCAATGTTATTTCAAGTATTCTCAGTTCTTGGCAGTGTGAAGCCAAGAAGGCAAATGTCAGCTCATATACTACAATGGTTTTTCACTTAGAATAAGTCCAAGTGACTTGTAATGTGTAAGTTCCTCATGCTATTAATATTTCAGTATTATAACCTTGTGCTGCATTAGGAAATGTTTTAAAACCTCCTATGCCAGACTGACAGTTTTATTTAATTACATTTTCCACAATATATCCACGTCCACAAGGACTAAAGTGTTCCACTTTCTTTTTGATACTGGGGTATAAATTGTACGTTTGGTTCTGATTGCATGAAATGTATCAATATAATATCATTTATATTTTGCTCTTTACTGGGCAGACATACAGCTGTGATTTCAAGTTGTGTCTAAAATTGCTTTTAAAAAGTCCCTGTGTTTCACACGAACATCAACGATACTTAAACTTTCAGCAAATAATGAAGAAGTTTGTTAATGAGGCTCAAAAGGTCTCCCTGTTCTAAAAGACACCATTTAATAGTACTTGAAGTAACCAGACATGCTGAAGGACATTATTATTATTTTATTTGAAGGGAATCATTATTATTTTCAATTTTTTTAAAAAATGATTAGTCTTAAAAAGACCCAAATGACTAGAGCTTCAACCAATATATTTCTCACAGCTCTCTCTGTGACTGACAGACTGACACACTTTTGCTCAAAAACTAATTGCAATGTACCAGTAAATATGACAACATGGATTTACATTCTAATTATGATTAGCTCCTATCTGTTTGCACATACACATTTCTCACAGCTCTCTCTGTGACTGACAGACTGACACATTTTTGCTCAAAAATTAATTGCAACGTACCAGTAAATGTGACAACATGGATCTACATTCTCATAATGATTAGTTCCTACATGTTTACATATAAATAACAACATAACATCCCGTAGTTCCTAAGAATGATCACTGAAGTTGAAATACTAACTTCGTTTCTCTCTCCACAGATGCTGCTAGATCTCTTAAGTTTCTCCAACTTACTCTTAAGTTTTGTTTTGATTTCAGATCTCAATACCTTTATTGCTTTTAAAAAAAAACTATCATACAAACTGTTCCAGTCAGTGACTTTTTGTAACATAATAGCTAGTTTAAAAAGAATATCCATTGATCTTTTTAGTCAGCTGGACACATTTAGATTCTTTGCAAGTTTGTACCGGGTCAATCTGTCTTCATCATTGCATGTTTAGCTAAGAGCTGAGACCAATAATAGTTTAGGTAATGGTAATGAATTTAGCAGGGATTCCATTTTGACAAGTGAAGTGAATGGCTGACTTTGATTAAATGGCATACTTGAGAGGTCATAATCCGTTGTTATTTTGTGTTTGTTCTGGCAACATCTCAATGTTTATTTGGACAAGGTTAAGAGGTGTGAAGTGTTTGAAGACTTTGTTAATGATACTTTATTAGTCTGTCTGATTGACATTTTTATATGGACTTAGGAACAATGTTCTTGTTTCAATGTAAAAGCAATAATTTTCTTTTTGAATTTGAATTTCAAGCCAAACAGCAATGATGGGACTAAAATGATTCTTAGATGCTAAGCTTACGAAGTGCAAAAGCAGCAAAGAAACTTCATTATGGACATGTGAGTCACGTGGTTAGTTCCAGTAAACAATATCACTAACACAGTAACTCTGATTTTTTTCCACAGATGCTGCTAGACCTGCTGAGATTTTCCAGCAATTTCTATTGTCACCAACACACTTCCTGAGGACATCCTGCTGGATGATTGATGCTTAGCACCCAACTTGATCCTACAAGGCTGTCCTGGGAAAACAGTGCTGAAGTTATCTCAACAATGGGAATCAATATATTCTACCAAGGTAAGGAATCTTTGACTCCAATCTTTCTGATCTTTCTGTGACGAGATGAATGAATGTTGCCTAGGGATATTTAGTTGTAAGGAGAAAGAGAGGACTGCAGATGCTGGAGATCAGAGCTGAAAATGTGTTGCTGGAAAAGCGCAGCAGGTCAGGCAGCATCCAAGGAGCAGAAGAGTTGACGTTTCGGGCATGAGCCTTCCTGAAGAAGGGCTCATGCCCGAAACATCAACTCTCCTGCTCGTTGGATGCTGCTTGACCTGCTGCGCTTTTCCAGCAACACATTTTCATATTTGGTTGTAATAATGGTCTCCTCCATATTTTAACTAGATTACATGATAGTGGTTATCTTGTGTCACTGTAGTGATACACTAAATTCTAGGCTTTCTTAATAATATCAGCGCTCTTGTATGCAGCATTGTGGCTGTGACATAACTAGAATATAGAAACTTCTTGAAGCACTGTCCTGTTTAAAATGTCTCCCTGTTTACCATGGAGATTGACTTCCCAGCAGTACAAAATATAGGTAGCTTGACATTTGAATGTAAGACCGCTTACAAAGTTTTGATGTAAGGTATTCCATGGCAAGGTTATAGTGTTGCAGTGAGCAAATTCCATGGTGTTATACCCCACCCCAAACAACTACCCCCCCACCAACTCTGACCTGGGGTGAATTATTGCATCCAATCACATGCTCACTTGCCCAAGTGAGAGAAATGTTGCGGGCTTTCTTGGCAAATTTTACAAGTGAGCAAGCCAGAGATTAGATTTTCCAGGAGCAAAGGCACTGCCATTGCTTTTAAAGGCATCCAGCTGGACACCACCTCTCCCAATGCAAGCTCAGTGCTTCTCAGCCTGTAGTGGTCACTCTGACAACTACCTCAAAGCAGAAGGCTTTGTGCTTCAGAGAACATGGTCTACAGACATTCTGGACTGGGTCACAGATTGATGCAACAGCCTTTAGGTTAATAGATCGAGAGAGACCATCACATCACATCCATCCAGCCTGCATATCACATCACAGATTCATTAACATCCTTTAGAGAAGGAAATTGCCATTTTTACCTGGTCTGGCCTACTATGACTCCAGACCCACTGTAACTCTAAACTGACATCTGGGCAATTAAGGATAGGCAGCAAATACTTTACCAGTTGGTGACACCTTCATCCCATGAATGAAAAAGAAGGTAAATCCTGTTGGACCCCACAAAATGAATGCTGAAAAGGAAAGTAGTGCAGGAAAGTTGTCAATATGTTGGATGTCCTTCAAATATATTTCTTGGTAGAGTGATACATTACTGCTCAGCATCTGAGTGCAGTGCAGTAGTATATGTGACACCCAGGGTGTGCAATCGCATGTCAATTGGTTTCCATTTCTTCATATTAATATGAATGGCATATTAATATGATGGACACTTATACTGAAGCATTTAGTTAAATAAAAATGAAGGCTACCTTTGTAAGGATGACTTACTTGCTCACTATCAGAAATGTTTGTTCCCAAACAATAAACAAACGAAGTGTTGACAATATGTGATAGCAGGCCCGAAACATCAGTTTTCTGTGTACCTCGTTGTTCTAGGACCTGCAGAATTTTGCTCAAAGTTGTTAGCCTGAAAAAATACTTTATATTAATTCTAGGATTATTGTCCATCCTTAATTGCCCTTGAGAAGGTAATAGTGAAATACCATCATGAACCTCTGCATTCCATGTCGTGTCAATACCCCCACAGTGCTATTCGGAAGGAAGCTCCCGGATTTTGATTCAGTGACATTTGAAGGAGCAGCAACGTATTTTCAAGCCAGGTTGATGAGTGGTTTGAAAGTGAATTTGCAGGCAGTACTGTTCACCAATATTTTCTCAAAACTCTGACGCCACACAGTTCTGCAGTCTTTGAGAGGTTCCATGCATATTGATCAACATGCGATTCATAGCGTCATGCAGCATAGAAACAGACCCTTTGGTCCAACTTGTCCACACTGATCATGTTCTCAAACCAGATTAGTCCCACTTACCTGCATTTGGCCCATATCGCTCCAAACTGTTTTATTCACATACTTATCCAAATGTCTTTTAAATGTCGTAAAATGTCAGAAGCCACACAAAACCAGGTTATAATCTAACAGGTTTATTGGAAATCACAAGCTTTCAGAGCATTACCGCTTCATCAGGTGAAGTGAAAGAGAAGCATACAGGCACAGAATTTCTGCACTGAGAGTTCAAGGGCAGAGAGATCAATAGATCATACAAATGGTGTGAGTGGAGTGTTAAATAATAAGTCTGTGCAGGTGATCAAAAGTGTCAGATGGCGTGACTAAAGTGTCAAGAGCTGAATAGCAAGTGAAGGGATGACCTATAATCTGACTAAATGAGGCAGGGAGATAATTACAACATATTCAAAATAAAGTGGAGTTGAAGACAAACCAAATGACCCAATAACATGATAAATATAAGAGTCACGTGCCAAAGGTCTGTAACTGAACCTGTATCCATCACTTCCTCTGAAGTTCATTCCACACACGAACCGCTCTTTGTGCACCTCATATTGTTTTAAAACTTTCTCCTCTCACTTTAAAAACATGCCCCCAGTTATGAACTCTCCTAACCTAGAGAAAAGATCTTCGCTATTCATCTTATCTATGCCGCTCATGACTTTATAAACCTTTATGAAGTCACCCCTCAACCTCCGAGGCTCCAGTGAAAAAAGTCCCAGCCTTTCCAGCCTGTCTTTATATTCCAAACTTTCCATTCCTGGTAACATCCTCCTCGATTTTTTCTCAACTCTCTCCAATTTAAGAATATTCTTACTAAAGCAGGATGACAAGAACTGTACATCGTATTCCAGAAGAGGCTTCACCAATGTCCTAACAATCTCAACATGACATCCCACCTCTTATATTCAATGGTCTGAGCAATGAAGTTAAGCATGCTCAACAACTTCTTAACCACCTTGCCTACAGGTGACACAAATTTCAGAGAATTGTGTACCTGAACCCCGAAGGTCTCTGTTCTTCAACACGACTCAGGGCTTTATCATTAATTATATAAGTCCTGTCCTTGTTTGTTTTACCAAAATGCAATACCTGGCATTTATCCAAATTGAACTTCATCTCCTACTCTTCAGTCCATTGATCCAATTGATCAAGATCTCTTTGCGATCTTAGATAACCTTCTTCACTGTCGACTGTGTCACAAATTCTTGTGTCATCCACAAGCTGACTAACCATGTCTCTTAAATTCACATCCAAATCATTGATATAAATGACAAACAAAAGTGGACTCAATACAGATCCCACTGGCTACTGGCTTCCAGTCTGAAAAACAGCCCTTCACTAAAGCCCTTTGTCTCCTGCCATTAAGCCAGTTGCTAAGTTCTCCCTGATTCCCATGTGATCTAACTATACCAATAAGTCTACCATGTTGAATCTTGTCAAAGGCTTTACTAAAGTCTAAGTAAATAATGACTACCACACTGCTGTCATCAATCTTTTTGGTTAATTCCTCAAAAAGACTCAATCAGATTTATGAGACACATTTTCCCTCACACAAAACCTTGTTGGCTATTCTAAATCAGTCCATGCCTCTCTAAATATAAATAAATCTTATCTTTCAGAATGATGTCCAACAACGTACCCACCAGTGATGTCAGACTTGTAAGTCTATAGTTCCCAGGTTTCTCATTACAGCCTTTTTTAAATAAAGGCACAACATTAGTGGGTGGCATGGTGGCACAGTGGTTAGCACTGCTGCCTCACAGCGCCAGAACCCCGGGTTCAATTCCTGCCTCAGGCGACTGACTGTGTGGAGTTTGCACATTCTCCCCGTGTCTGCGTGAGTGTCCTCCAGGTGCTCCATTTCCTCCCACTGTCCAAAAATGTGCAGGTCAGGTGAGTTGGCCATAGTGTTAGGGGCAGGGGTAAATGTAGGAGAATGGATCTGGGTGGATTGTGCTTCGGAGGGTCAGTGTGGGCTTGTTGGACTGAAGGGCCTGTTTCCACACTGTAAGTAATCTAATCTAATTAGTCATCCTCTAGTACCTCATCCATGCTTATAGGTGATGCAAATATTTATGCAATTTCTTCCCTAACTTCCCATAATGTCCTGGGATTCTTTAGATCAGGTCCTGTAGATTTTCCATCTTTCTGTCTTCAAAGCCCTCTAGCACGTATTCTTCTGTAAGGCGAACTGTTTTCAAAACATCAATATTTATGTCCCCAAGTTGTCTAGCCTTCATTTCTTTCTTCACAGTAAAAAACTGATGCGAAATATTCATTTAATATCTCTCCATTCCACATGCAGAATGAGCCTCAGATGTCTATGGAGTAGACAGAAAGTATTTCAGGGAATGTTAGTGTTCACATGCATCTGCTGTCCTTCCCATCCTGACTGCAGAGGTTGCAGGTTTACAACGTGCTGAGTAAGGAAGTGGGTGAGTTGTGAACGCAATTTGTGGATGGTACACACTGCTGCCACTGAACTTCGTGGTGCAAGGAGTGAATGTTGAAAGCGTTAAATAGGATGCCAAAGAGGTAGTTTGTGTTGTCCTGCATATGGGTTGAGTGTTATTAGTGCTATACTTATCCAGGGAAGTAGGATTTAAGGAGTCAAGCGGCAAGCAAGATCTGCTTTAAGTTACATGGCATATTTCTCCACCCAGAAATCAGTGTTGGCACGCTAATTAGATTAGATTAGATTAGATTCCCTACAGTGTGGAAACAGGCCCTTTGGCTCAACAAGCCCACACCAACCTTCCGAACAGCAACCCACCCAGACATTCCCCTAACTAATGCATCTAACACTACGGGCAATTTAGCATGGCCAAATCACCTGACCTGCACATCTTTGGACTGTGGGAGGAAACCGGAGCACCCGGAAGAAACCCGCGCAGACATGGGGAGAATATACAAACTCCATCACAGCATTGACTTCCAGAATCATTGCTGTACACAGGCCTTGGAGACAGACGCTGCCAATAAGAAAAGTAAAAAGAACACCAGCAGTACATTTCTTACTATAAAGTTGCTAGCCTCTGATCTGCTCTTCTAACTTCAATGCTTATTTCAGTTCTGGTTTTGATCAATGGTAATCAATGGTTTGTTGACTGTGGACATTGACCAGGCTTTCCTAAGTGTGGATATGGGCTGTTTCAGGATCAGAGGAGCCATGAATGGTGCTGAACACTGTGCAATCTGATCCTGTTTGGATGAACATCATACCTCTGTGACCTTAACATGAAGGCAAGTTCATTGATGAACCATCTGAAGATGGTTGGGCCTTGGACAATACCCTAAGGAACTCTTGCAGAGATATCCTGGATCTTCAGCAACCACAACCATCTTTCTTTGTGCTAACAACTAGAGGAGAATTTTCCCTACTTCCACTGACTCAAGTTTTGATGGAACTCTTTAATGCCTCACTTGGTCAAATACTGCCCTGAATCCAAGAACTGTCACTTTCACCTTCCCTCGTTGGTTTAGCACTTTTGTCCATGTTTGGATCAAGGTTCTAATGAGGTCAGGAGCTGAGTGGCTCTCGAAATATTTAAACTGTGGATGAGTGAACAGGTTATTATTGAATCAATGCTGTTTGAAGCATTGCCAACAACACCTTGCCATCATTTTGCTGACAACTGAGAATAGACTGATGGACAGGAATAAACTGGGTTCGATTTGTCCTACTTGTAGTACACGGGACATAACTGGGCAAGTTTCCACATCGTTGTTAGATGTCAGTGTTGTAGCTGCCCTAGAACAGCTTGGCTAGAGCCATGACTAATTCTGAACTGTAAATCCTCAATAATATTGTTGGAATGTCTTCAAAAGATTTGTGGTATCCAATGCCTCTAATCTTTTCTTGACATCAAGTGACGTGAATTAAATTGGTTGAAGACAGGGATCTTTGAATCTGGAGGCCTCAAGTGGAGGTAAGCTTAATTGTCCATTTTGCACTTCTGACTGAATACTCAGATGACTGAGGATAGAGATTTCTGTATAGCTTACTTCTCCAGTGAGTTATTTAATTGCTCACTACCACTCACAATTGGATGGGGAGGATTTCAGACCTTAGATATGATTGTTTAGTTATGTCCTGTATGTTGCTGATTCTGGTTGGCATGCAAGTAGTCCTGTGCTTTAGATTCACCAAGCTCACAAATCATTTTTAGGTTTGCTGGTACAGTTCTTGGTATGTCCTCCTGCACTCTTCTTTGAATCAGAGTTAATCTCCTGGCTTATTAGATAATAAATGGGATTCCAATGTAGAAAGATCAAGAAGTCAGTTGAGGATAATTGAAAATTGTCTGAGATGCGTGACAAGTCCTTTGCTTCATGCAAAAAAAGGACATAAATCTGCAATTGGTTAAAATGAAGGTGACATATAATGAAGATGACAAAATTATTAGCAATGTTAACAAAGTGTTGAGCTATGACAAGGTACACTTTGAATGAATTGGGGAAAGAAATAATTAAACTTTTGTCCCTCTTTTTGGGTAGGAGAAAAGTGATAATATACTGAACTATGGTGGAATGGGATAGTTGCTGTTTCAGCACAATATCCAGGCCATAGTAATTTTGGTGGGGTCATTCATAAGAGTGGCTCGAGCACCCACTAACACAGATGAGCTTATGAAACTTCGATATATAACACCCAAATGCAATGTTGGGCTTCCATTGGGCCATCATCATTTTGTATAAGATTTATGCAGGCCACTGAATGTGGGGAAACCAATGAACAATCCCAAAGGAAGTACTGGATGTAAAGGGAAAAGTGTAGAGTCATAGAGTTATAGAGTTACACAGCACAGAAACAGACCCTTTGGCTCATCTCATCCATGCCAACCAGATATCCTAAATTAATCTAGTCCCATTTTCCAGTAATTGGCCTCTAAACCCTCCCTATTGATATATCCATCCGCATGCCCTTTTAAATGTTGTAATTGTATCAACCTCCACCATTTCCTCTGGTAGCTCATTCCATACGCGCACCACTGTCTGTGTGAGAAAGTTCCCCTCAGGTCCCTTTGAAATCTTTCCCCACCGACCTCAAACCTATGCCCTCTAGTTTGGACACCTCTACCCTGGGGAAAAAATCTTGACTATTCAGCCTATCCATGCTCCTCATGATTTGATAATCTTCTATAAGGTCATCCCTCAGCCTCCAACTCTCCAGGGAAAATAGCCCCATCTATTCAGCCTCTCCCTGCAGCTCAAAACTTCCAACCCTGGCAACATCCTTGTAAATCTCTTCTGAACCATTTCAAGTTTCACAATATCATAACAAAGCAAGTTTTTTTGAATTTTTTTTATGAGATCAAGAGGACCTCAAAAGATTAGAACTCTTCTTTCAATGAAGGCATGGATGTTGTCTGTAAGGTGAAATATGGATTTATTTTCTTGTTACTTTTTTTGTTCAGTAAGTATTCTTTTATGTTTGAATTACCATTGTTCTTGGGGGATAATTGTAGAAAATACAGAGTAGTGAGTGAGTGTGTGAGTATCATGAAATGTATGATCTCAAAGCTACTTGTCACTCAGTTGGCAGTAATAACAAATGATCGAGCTGGCAGCTAACGTTTATGAATGGCAGGAATTATATCAAAGACACATTACTGGCAATGTAAGGATGACAGAACAGTAACTACCTATATACTGTGCATATGGTTAGTCCATGGATGTTTACATAAGGTTACATTCATTGAATGATTGATATCAAATTAGGCCATATTGACTATTAAATACACTAAGGAATTATACCACAGCAGCATCAACTCAATGCAGTGAGGTGAAAGCTAACACTTGATGTTTTAGCTCTTGAGAACAGCTCATCTCTGAGAGATCGCGTAGCTTGACAGGACATATTGCAATACGAGAAACAGTTTGCAAAGTGTCAGGATAGATAGAGAATTTATGAAGGTACATAGCATTCAGTGAGTGTGACTATATAAAATACCACATTAACAGATGTTCATGACTAGGAAAAGTAAACAGGCAAGAGTCAAACTAATGGAGTCTTCAAATATTGGAAGGAACTTGGAGGCAAGTCATTGGATCACTGTCAAGTGCAAGTCTTTCTGTAACAGTCACTGCAAGTAAAATTTGGTTTTGCACAAGCAGCCCTCAGGCAGTCATTTCTTTTGTCCCCAATGATAGCAATGGTGTCTTTATGGTTGTATTTCAGAAAATGTTTAGGATTTTCTACTTTGTGATTTCTTGCTCTATTTAAGCAACATTTTTTTGTGTTGCTTTAATTGGCATTTTCTATTAGTTGAATCAAATTAATCTTTGCAAAATTGTAGCTACCTGATTGGCAAGTATCTTTGTTTTTATTAAAATGCTCCACAGGTCAATAGAGACAATTTGCATTTCTATTACTCTTTAACGTAGGGAAATGTCTGTAGGACTGTTTAAAGGAGCGGTCAGGGATTTCCATCACTTGGACACCGATCCATAGGAATCTCTGCCATTGCCATTGTACTGTCTGAGAAGCACCTAATATAGGTGGACCTTCCCCAAAGGAGTTGATAAGGGTCTCTCACTGGCTTTCCAGGTCAGAACCACTTTGCCTGCTTCAATATTGCTTTGTCTGTCTCCACAATTGAACATCCAATCTTCTGATTTCCCACTGCAATTCTTCCATGAGAACTCTGCGTTATCTACGAGGCCTCCAATTCCTTCACTCAGTCCATTGACACATGCCTCCCCCTCAAATTCCTTTAGCCGACCTAGAGTCCATTTTCAAAATTGAAACCCACTTAAATCCAGAGATCTTCCGTCTCCCGGACTGACACTAACTACCTTATCCTATCTCAGTCTGACCCCTGTCTTCGCATCATTCTACCAACAGGATTGACCTCCACCTCAACCTGGGTTGTGAGCTTATATTGTCTTTCCATGTTCTTTGGCCTACTTCCCCCATGACTGAATGTCAAGCCTGTCAATCAATGTTTCTTACGGCATGGAAACCTTTCAGTACCATCATGTGCTTGTCGTAAAGTTGAAACCCCCGACATGTTAGTGAACTCGGAATTCAAGGATCCATATGATTTACCTACCTGCCATAGATGAGGGTATTTAATCCAAATAATTAAATAGGCCAATAAGGTATGTTAAAAATACATAACTACAAGTAAAGTAAACTTGAGAACTGTGACCATTTCACCATATTTCTGGAAAGGTGCGAAAGCTATGGAGAGTTGACAGAGGAGATTTATGAGAAAAATAGCATGAAGTGGGGATTGCAATGGCAAGGATAAACAAGTGAAGGTAGAACATAGAACATAGAAAAGTACAGCAGAGAATAGGCCCTTTGGCCTACGATGTTGTGCTGCGGTTTAATCCTAAAGTAAAATATAATAACTCAACCTATGCACCCCTCAACTCACTGCTCTCCATGTGCCTGTCCAGCAGTCGCTTAAATGTCCCTAATAACTCTGCTTCCACCACCACAGCTGGTAACGCATTCCACCATTCACAACTTTCTGTGTAAAGAACCTTCCTCTGACGTCTCCTCTATACCTTTCCCATCATATCTTAAAACTATGACCCCTCGTACCCATCAATCTTGCCCTGTGGAAAAGTCTCTGGCTATTGACTCTATCTATTCCTCTCATTATCTTGTTAGGGTCATTCTTCTTAGAGCTCCAAAGGCCAAGAACAGAGGGGGTTGCAAAATTTAGTGCTTGGGCCTCAGCTGTGAGTTGATTTCCGAAACTGCCTGATGTTATGTTTAGATTCCCTACAGTGTGGAAACAGGCTCTTCAGCCCAACAAGTCCATGTCAACCCTCCGAAGAGAGTAACCCACCCCGCTCTGACTAATGCACCTAACACTATGGACAATGTAGCTTGTCCAATTCAACGTAACCTGCATATCTTTGGATTGTGGGAGGAAACCGGAGCACAAGGAGGAAACCCATGCAGACACAGGGAGAATTGCAAACTCCACACAGATAGTCACCCAAGGCTGGGTCCCTGGCACTGTGAGGCAGCAGTGCTAACCACTGAGCCACCATGCTGCTCCCATTTTAATATTATCATGAAGCACACTCCTTCTCAATCACTCCCCGTATCTGAGGCATGACCCTTTGGTTAAAGAACCCCTCCAATTGTTTCACTCTGAGGAAAGATTAGCTGTATTGTTCTCTGGGACTATTTATTCATGATATATATAAATGATCTGAATGAGCGAATCATCTGCGACATTTCCAGGGTTTACTAATGACACAAATTAGGGTGTGATTATGAGTTGTGAGGAGGATACAAGGAGTTTTTAAGGTAATATGAACAAGGTGAGTGAGTGGTCAAATGCATGACAAATGCTGTGGAAACACAGGGCTAAACGTGAAATTATATGCTTTGGTGTGAAAAGCAGAAAAGAAGAGTGCTATTTGAATGGTCATATATTGGGAAATGTGGATGTACTAAAGGATCTGAGCATCCTTGCACACCATCAGTGACACTCGATGGGCAGTGGGCAAACAATTGGGAAAGGTAATGATGTACTGGTCTCATTGCAAGAGGATTTGAGTTCTGAAGTAAGGATGTCTTATTGCTGTCATATAGAGCTGAAAATGTGTTGCTGGAGTGGCGCAGCAGGTCAGGCAGCATCCAAGGAGCAGGAGAATCGACGTTTCGGGCATGAGCTCTTCTTCAGTTTCCTGAAGAAGGGCTCATGCCCGAAACATCGATTCTCCTGCACCTTGGATGCTGCCTGACCTGCTGCACCTTTCCAGCAACTCATTTTCAGCTCTGATCTCCAGCATCTGCAGTCCTCACTTTCTCCTGCAGTCATACAGAGCCTTGGTGAGACCACACCTGGAATATTGCCTGCACCTTAGGTCTCCCTACCTAAGAACAGATATATTTCCCAGACAAGGAGTTCAGTGGATGTTCACTAGACTGCTATTGGGGATGGCAGGATTGTCCCATGAGGAGAGATTTATGTAACTAGCCCTGTATTCACTAGGAGAAAGTGGAGACTGCAGATGCTGGAGATCAGAGTCAACAGAGTGATGATGGAAAAGTACATTAGGTCAGACAGCATCCGAGGAGCAGGGAAATCGATGTTTTGGGCAAAAGCCTTTCATCAGGAATTCCTAATGAAGGACTTTTGCCTGAAACGTCGATTCTCCTGCTCCTCAGATGCTGCCTGACCTGCTGTGCTTTTCCAGCAGCACACTTTTGGCTCTGTATTCACAACAGTTTAGAAGGATGAGAGGGGATCTGATTGAAATGTTCAAAATTCTCACAAGGATGGGCAGACTAGATGCAAAGAGCATGTTTTCTGTGGTTGGGGACATTGGAACTAAAGATATGGGGTAGGCCATTTAGGGCAAACTGAGATGAGGAAAAATTTCTTCATGCACAGGGCAATGAACATGTGTCATTCTTTAACACAGAAAGTTATGGAGGCCAAGTCACTTAACATAGTCAAGCCTTCTATTGCTTCCCGGGGTGTGATTCAGCACTGCTCACTTCCTGCCCATGTGGCAGTTCAGAAGGAGGACATAAGCAAATGCATTTGCTGTGTGCATCAGAGGTCTATGAATCAGATGTTACATAGCTGCAGTCCATCATAGTGTTTAGATACAATCAGCCTAGACTGATTCTGTGTATATATTTATTCATCATTCTTCAAAGATGTGGTTTGAGACTGTGAAAAGGAACATGTACCAGCCTTCCTTAAATGGTGAAGCACTCAAATTTTACTGCAAAATGTCTGGAAGATATCTGAAGTGTTTATGGATCTTCTAAAAAAAAAATTGTGCCTTCTGGTTCTAGTCTCCCAACCAAAGGAAACATCACACCTGCACCTATCCTGTCTATATCTTTAAGTATTTTATTAGTTTCAATGAGATCACTTCTCATTCATCAAAGCTGTGGAGGATAGGGCGGCACGGTGGCACAGATAGGGCGGCACGGTGGCACAGTGGTTAGCACTGCTGCCTCACAGCACCAGGGACCTGGGTTCGATTCCCGCCTCAGGCGACTGACTGTGTGGAGTTTGCACGTTCTCCCCGTGTCTGCGTGGGTTTCCTCCGGGTGCTCCGGTTTCCTCCCACAGTCCAAAGATGTGCGGGTCAGGTGAATTGGCCATGCTAAATTGCCCGTAGTGTTAGGTAAGGGGTATATGTAGGGGTATGGGTGGGTTGTCGCTTCGGCGGGTCGATGTGGACTTGTTGGGCCGAAGGGCCTGTTTCCACACTGTAAGTAATCTAATCTAATCTAAAAAAAAAGTCTGAGGAAACTTCATTGCACTCTGTCTGTGGTAATCATATCTTAACTGGGACAAGGAGATCAAAATGGCACACAATTCTCCAGTTGTGGTATAACTAAGCTCATACACACATGAACCAAGACTTTCTGTCTACTGTACTCAAGTCCTCTTGCAATAAAGACTAACCTTCTATTAGCCGTCCTACTAGCTTGCTGCATCTGCATACTAGCCTTCAGTTACTTACCAAAATGGACACATAAATCCTTTTCTAAAATCTTATCTTCTAAGAAATAATTTTCACATCTGTTTCTCATAACAAAGTAGATAACCTCACATTTTTCCACCCTATATTCCATAAGCCACATTCTTCCCCATTCACTAAGCCTGTTCAAATCCTCCTGAAGCTGCTTTATATCCTCCTGACAACATACATTCCTACTTAGCTTTGTATGAGCCAAACTTTGCGATGACATCACCGTCATAAGGCGAATCTCAAACGATGATGATTCACAATACAGGAAAGAGATTGGGTGCTTAGTGGTATGGTATCAATATCAACAAAACAAAGGAAGTAGTCATTGACTTCAGAAAGCAGAGTGAAGGGCATGCCCATATCTGCATCAGTGGTGCTAAGGTGGAGATGGTCAAAAGCGTAATGTTCCTGGGATTGATGATCACCAACAATCTGTCCTGGTCCACCCACATCAATACAATGGTCAATAAAGCACAGCAACACACGCACTTCCTCAGGAGGCTAAGGAAATTCAGCATGTCCACAATGACTCTCACCAATGTTTATAGATGCACCATAGGAAGTATTCTAACAGAATTCATCACAACATGGTTTGGCAACTGCTCTTCTCAAGACCACAAGAAATTACAGAGAATCATGAACACATTCCAGTCCCTCACACAAAACAGCCTTCCATCCATTGACTCCATCTATACTTCCTGTTGCCTCGGAAACAACCAACATCTTCAAAGGCCCCTCCCATCCTGGTTATACTTTATTCCGCCCTTTTCCATCAGGAAGTAGCTATAAAAGTTTGTGTACACGCACAAATAGTTTTATGAACAGCCTCTTCCCTGCTGTTATTAGACTTCTGAATGGAACTCTCAAATTTTAAATTTAATGTTGATCTTGCTGTTTTGCTTACCTTCTCTACAGCCGTAACATTGTATTCTTCATTCTATTCTATTACCTTATGCACTTTGAATATGTATGATCTGTCAGTGCTGATGCAAAACAAAACTTTTCACTATACCTAGGTACATGTGAAAGTAATGACTCAAGTCAAATTTGGTAACAGTATATTTGGTCCCCAAAACCAAATTATTGATATGTATATATTATGAACAGTTGGGGCCCACGTATTGATCTTTATGGCACTGCATTAGTCACAGTCTGCAACCACAAGACAGACCAATTTACTCCTGCTCTCTTTGTGACCACCTCCTCTCTATGTGCTTACCACAGAGTCCTCTGTCTGGTGGGTACACAACTGTGACTCCAAATACTCCTCAAGTTCCAAACCTCGGAGCCCAAGCATGTGCAGCTGGAGATACTTTCTGCAGACTTGTTTGACTGGGATGCATGGCATGCCCACAATTCCATGCACCTCACAGGATGTATACTCCACTCAGCACTTCTGACATACCATTCTGTAACTGTAAAAATTATTTGTTACACTTAGAATAAATGTGAACACTGTGAAAAGTTAACAATTTCTCAAAAAAGAGAGAACATAAGAGGCTAAAACACAAACTAACTATTAAAGATTAGAAATACTGACAAACCTATTCACCAATCAGATGCTTCCCCTGAACTTGTGCTGTCACTCTGTCATTTGTCTAAGTGCAGGTAAAGCCTCTCAGTCTGTACCTTATTTCTTCTCCTGCTCTCCTCTCACTCTGGAGATCACATTGCTTGAAATAAAACTTAATTAACCTCTTTCCCTCTATATTTCCATAACTAAAAAAAAATCCAGTTACTCACTCTTCTCTCTCTCCCTCACTCTGACCACTTTCTCTCAAACAATGGTTACATTTTGAAGGATTGTGTGAAAGTTAATTTATTTGCAAATAGGGACTGATTTCTTTAAAAAAAGGTCATTGACAGTTCACTATGGATATAAAAGCACTTATTAAACATGGTATCTTAGAAATCACATGATTTGTGGGAGCTATTTATTTTGCTGGACGTTTGTTAGGGCCGTTTGTACAATGCTTGGCTTGGAGTTTGCTCTTGACTTCAGTTGGGAGAAAATAACTTAAAAACAAAGCTTCCTTCCACCAACATCCTTTGCCCATATCTGAAAAAAAAACACTTTTGCTGTAGCTTCAGGGGAAACCTATTTATTCTTGTGGACGAATGCGTGTTCTTAGGAAATACAGTTCTTCCTACTGGATTTCCTAGGGAAGCTATGTCTGCCAAGACTTCAGGGACAACTGCCCATGTTTGGTGACCAGTCTCAGAACACCAGAATGCAAGACTGAAGTCAAAATAAACATTTCACACTCCTTCAATAACTCAAATTCATCAGCAAAAATGTTTTTAACATGCGTTTTATTTTTGCATGTTTTAGTTAGTTTGATGGACGGTCATTTATATTTCCATATCACAGATTGTGCGTGTTAGCCAGTTTTGCATTTTATTGAATGAGTTTTGTTTTAATAAATCAATAATTTTATGTTGATTAAAGAAACTCAATTGATCAATCATTTTATTTAAAATCGGATAGAAAGTATCCAACTGGCGATCAATAACTGGGGAAATATACTTTTAATTGCAAAATGTTTGGACCTATGGATAATGCTACAACGCATTCCTCCACATTCATTCATGACACTTCATAAGGTCAAAAGTGGAGATATTCTATGATTATTGTACAATGTTCAACACTATTCACAATTCCTCAGATACTGAAGCAGTCTATATCCATACAGCAAAACCTGGAAAACAGTCAGGTCTGTTCAATGGCAAGTAACATTCATGCCAGTGTAGTTAATGACCATTTCCAACAAGAAAGAAATAATTGTCTCCTCTTGACATTTCAATGGCAATATTACCATTGCTGAACAATCACTATCAACATCCTGTGGATAATCATTGACCAGAAAATAAACTGACTGGCTTTAAAATTACAATAGCTACACAATCATATCAGAGCAGTAACTCACCTGCTGTTCCTCAAAATCTGATCACCATCTACAAGGCGCAAGTCAGGAGCATCACAGTATACTGTCGACTTGCCTGGATGAATACAGCTCCAACAACACTCAAGGGACTCAACATCATTCAGGACAAAGCAGTTCTGTTGATTGAAACTCTATCCACCACCTTTAACATTCAGTCCCAACACCACCAATGCCCAGTGGCAGCAGTGCCTACCCTTCATCCTTCTGAACTCCATTGAGTGTCAACCCAGAGTCCTCAAATGTTTCTCATTTGTTAAGCTTTTCATTCCTGAGATCATTCTCATGAACCTCCTCTGAATACGCTCTAAGGTCAGTACATCCTTCCTGAGGTATGGGGCCCAATACTGCACACAATACTGCAAATGTGATCTTACCAGAGCCTTATAGACCCTCAGAAGTATCTCCCTGCTTTTTCTGGAATCATAGTGACCATAGAGATATATAGCACGGAAACAGACCCTCTGGTCCAACTTGTCCGTTTCGACCAGATATCCCAATCTAATCTAGTTCTATTTGCCAGCAATTGGCCCATATCACTGTATTCATATACCCATCCATATGTCTTTTAAGTGTTGTAATTGTATCTACCTCCACCACTTCCTCTGGTAGCTCATACCACACTCACACCACCGTCTGATTAAAAAGTTACCCTCAGATCCCTTTTAAATCTTTCCCCTCTCATCTTAAACCTATGCACTCTAGTTTTGGACTCCGCCTCCCTGGGAAAAAGACTTTGGCTATTGACCCTATCCACGCCCCTCATGATTTTGGAAATCTCTTTCAGCTCACCCCTCAGTCTCCTGCACTTCATGGAAAATATGCACTGGCCTACTTTACAAAACAGCAATCGTCAAATAGTGAAAAGTGCATTAATCTCTTTTTGGAAAATAATTCTGAGGACATCAGTCGGATGATATAATGGTATTATTGTTGATAAACACAGAATAAGGCCCCTTGAAACAGTTTGTTGTTTCAAAGTGTGATATCCAAATCAGTCACACTGCCCTGCTCATTTAGCATCAATATTTGAAGTGCAGTGGTGTAGTGGCAATATTACTGGCCTAGTAATCCAGAATCCCAAGTTAATATTCTGAGGACATATTCTATATTGTGGGTGGCACGGTGGCATGGTGGTTAGCACTGCTGCCTCACAACGCCAGAGACCCGGGTTCAATTCCCGCCTCAGGTGACTGACTGTGTGGGTTTGCTCCGGTTTCCTCCCACAGTCCAAAGATGTGCAGGTTAAGTGAATTGGCCGTGCTAAATTGCCCGTAGTGTTAGGTGTAGGGGTATGAGTGGGTTGTGCTTTGGCGGGTTGGTGTGGACTTGTTGGGCCGAAGGGCCTGTTTCCACACTGTAGGTAATCTAATCATACCAACTTATTGCTGCAGTACTAGGGAGACATTATGTAGCTCTAAAAATGGGAGATGAGATTTGAATGTGGGAGTTGAAGGAAGTTGAACATAATTAAAAGAGATGACCAAATGGTTTCAACAGAGATCTCAGCTCTTTTTATAAATTTGAATGCTTGGTTGGGTTTCAAATGTGTAACAATTATCTTAAATGTTCGCAGTTTGACAGTTTAAAGATATAATTTAAATGATTAGCCATCATATATATGGAGTTTGAATAGTTTCTTTTTGTTTTTAAGAGATTAAGCACTTGAAGAGAGAGAAAATAATTAAATATGTTTCCTGAACGAGATCTTAACATTCCAAAGAACTGAGTTGGGCCTTCTAAGCAGCCTCCATCAGCAATCGCCCATCCCCATAATTGCCTATATTCCCACTTGCTAGTTTGACAGGCCTGACTGATTGCCACTGTGATCTCATCAGAGTGAAAATTAGGTCTAGCAGGGCCCCTTAAACTGAGGTAGATCAACCTATTCTTCAATGTTTTGATGCAACTGACCCATTGTGATTTTAAAAATGATCATGCTACATCTGGTTTCTTTGTCAATTGTTGTAAAGCTTTAACTAAATTCAATGGGTAACTTAAAAATAAGAAAGGGATGATCACCTTGTTGAAATTGTATCACAGGCCCCCCCCAAAATCAGCAGGAAATCGAGAAGCAAACACATAAGGAGATCTCAGATATTTGTAAGAAAAATAAGATTATAATGGGTGGGGATTTTTGTTTTCCAAACATAGACTGGAACTGTCATAGTGTTAAGGGGTTGGACAGTGAGGTACTTGTTAATTGTATACAAGAATACTTCCTTATTCAATATGGTGGTGGACCTACTATGGGGAGAGCCTCAACAGGTGGGTTTTTTTTTCCCTGAAGTGCAGGAGACTGAGGGGTAAGCTTATCTAAGATAACAAAGAGATCTTAATCAATTGGATCAATGGGCTGAGGACTGGCAGATGGAGTTTTTAGATAAATGCCAGGCATGGCATTTTGTAAAACAAATAAACGCAGGACTTAAGCATTAAATGATCGGGCCCTGGATAGTGTTGTGGAACAGACAGACCTAGGGGTTAAGGTACTTTGAAAATTTGCATCATAGATGGACGGGTTGGTTAAGAAAATGTTTAGTATACTTGCCTTCATTGTTCAGACCTTTGAGTATAGGAGTTGGGATGTTATCTTAAGGTTGTACAGGATGTTGGTGAGGCCTCTTCTGGAGTACAGTGTGTAGTTCTGGTCGCCCTGTTATCGGAAGGATAGTATTAAATTGGAGAAGGTTTACAAAAGATTTACCAGGATGTTGCCAGGAATGAAGGGTTTGAATTATAAGGAGAGGCTGGAAAGGCTGGAAGCTTTTTTACTGGAGGGTAGGAGATTGAGGACTGATCTTGTTTAGTTTTTTAAAATCATGAAGGCCATACATAAGGTGAATTGCAAAGGTGTTTTCCCTAGAGTTCTAAACTAGGGGGCATATTTTTAAGATGAGAGGAGAAAGTTTAAAACAGGACATGAGGGGCAACAATTTTACACAAAGAATGGTCCATGTGTGGAATGGCCTGCCAGAGAAAGTGGTGGATAAAGTTACAGTTGGAACATTTAAAAGCCATTTGGATAAGCGGAAAGGTTTGGAGGGATATGGACCAAACAGACATAGTAGGACTAGTTTAATTTGGGAGCATGATCAGCGTGGACTGGTTGGACCAAGGTCTGTTTGCATGCTATATGACTCTATGACTTTATAATACTTGTATATTGCTTTGAAAGTGGTAAGGATTTGGGGAGAGCAGGAGATTCCAGTCCATGTTATAGTTTGACATTCTCAGGATATATTCCTTCGCTTGCTTCCCACAACCAGGTTGAGATGTTATCATTTTGCCTCATGTATTTTTCTCCTGTCTTGAGATTTTTTTTAATTTCACAAAATAGAAAGCAGTGTACATTACATTTTGTTTAAGCATCTTTACTGCATCAATCATACTTCATTGTACAGGGTAACGGCATACTGCAGGATACAGCAAATCTCAAAATTCAGTGTTGTTGGGCAATTATAATACAAGAAACCTGAAATTTTCTCCAGATGATCCAACACAATGGTATACAACACAAATGTCAGTTTGAAATTTACTTGCCACTGGACTGGATTTTCTCATAGTTGAGAGGAGCCTGTTGCCATTTAAACATGGCAGGTAGGACCCAAATCCAGGATTTCCACTCCCATTTCTAGACTTACAACTTATGTGACATTGGGTTTGCTTTGTCACACTTCACAGGCCCTCCAAGGAGTCATGTACCAGAGTTCAGATTTGGAAAATAACATTGAAAAGGTCTTACCAATGGTCCCCCCCAGCCACCACGTGAACTAAGTTGTACACTTTGATAGATTGATACCTTTAAGTGGAGTTGTTCTTTCTGTGTCCTATTTTCTCAATTTCTTCATTTTTTTTCTGATAAGATCAAAAGCTATGAGGTTTTTGAAGCCTCAGTTATTAATGATCCCTCTGACTGACACTTTTATAGGGTTGTAAAAATAAGAGTTTCTTTCATCTAAAGGAAATTTGTGAATGGATGTTATTTTTTTCTCAGCAATTTCATGCTTGCTGTGTTATTATATGGTTCATTCATGATAAACATTGTGCTTTTTATTATTCTGTAATGAGATGGGTGAGTGGGCACACAGTGGCTCACAACACCAGGGACCCAGGTTCGATTCCAGCCTCGAGTGACTGTCTGTGTGGCGTTTGCACATTCTTCCTGTGTCTTCATGGGTTTCCTCCCTCAGTCAAAAGATGTGCAGGTTAGGTGGATTGGCCTTGGGAAATGCAGGGTTAAAGGGATAGAGTGGGGTGTGGGTCAGGGTGGAATGCTCTTCACAGGGCCAGCGTGGACCTGATGCGCTAAATGACCTGCTTCCACACTGTAGGAATTCTATGTGGGTATCACTGGGTGAACTAGCATTTAAAGCACTTTTATAGTTTACCTTGAGATAGTGGGTTGCCTTCTTGAGCCACTGTAGTCTGTGTGATGTAGGGACACTCAAAAGGCTGTGAGGAATGGAGTTCTAAGATCTTGACTCAGAAACAGTGATTAAATGGTGATATACTGACAAATGAGGGTAATGTGTGACCATGAAGAGAACTTGTAGGTGGTGGTATTCTGAAGTGTTTGCTGCCCTTCGTTGTAGTTGGGGTTGAGGATAGGAATATGCTAACAAAGGAAAACTGGCTGAAAGGTCATGGAACAGGACAAGTAGACATTGAATTAATATGGAGATTATGTGCAACCAAAGGGAGTGGCTGGAGGCATGCGGTGACATTGAGTTTGCTTTGAGGATATTTATAGGTCGTAGTGGTGGCAGGTGGGGGGCTAGGGGGAATAAATGTTGAGAACTAGAAGGCATAACGGTGTTTACTAAAACTGAAGATAAGTGACAAAAAAAAGGAGGCCTTCTAGCCAGCTCTCCCATGCTCTCTATTTGTCCAAGATCTGTTTTCAGTTTCGTCGAGTTCAATTCCACCATGTACTGCCTGCCTGTCATGAAAATTGTGTATTTAGCATTTTTGAAAATGAGGTGGATTTACTAAGCTAGGAAAGATCTCAACATGAGCCTGTCTGTCTCCTTAGTGAAACTCAATTCACTATATCTGTCTTACAGATTAGTAATAGGTACTATGCCCCAATATTGTGAGCAGTATATACACACAGATTCTATTAGAAATGTATTGTCAAGACCCTTCATCTAAGCTGCTTGTTAGTGAGAAATTTGCAAATAGGAAAAAGGGTTTTCATGCTTTCCAAAATAGTACAGCCCTAAACTCGGCAAATGTCAGCTGCTACCACAGGATACGTTTCATTTTAAGAACACTTACTGAAATGTGGAGTGTTGCACCTGGTTTCTAGGGAGTTCTGAAGACCTTCTTTTCAATCCACTTGGCCCAGACCCTCACTGAATCTTTTTTAATTGCTTCCTCTGATTCCCATGATTCCCTCTAGGACCCATCTGTTACTGGTGTAGGAAGTAGCCCAATTTTGTTTTGATGCAATATGCTAATGAGGGCTGATGGTGAATTTCGGGTGAACCTCATGGCTTTTGATGCGTACCCTGAAATTGTCAAAAGGAATTTCCATCCAACATTTTCCAAGTGATTGAAAATAAAAGCAGCATAAAATAAATCATAGAACCAGCAACAACTATTCCGACTGACATTTTATAAATGAAACAGTTCATCTTAAATATGAAAACAAATAGTCAGAGGACTCTTTTGATTTCTCTTTTCTGAAATATCCAATTAAGGGAGAATACAGGAAATTTCTCAAACAACAAATGAGACTCTAGAGTTTTGAACCCAAATATAACAATTGGGCATTATTGATATCTCAGTTGCCCGAATGTGACTACCTACTCATGAAGAAATATATTTAATTGTCTGACAAGGGCAATAAAGATAAATAAAGGCTGCAGGTCTCCTCAAATGCAAAACTAACATTAATGACAACTGTTCAGTCATCACTGAAAGGATCTGACATTCAGCACAACCTGAATGAGGTTATTCATACATAAGGATGAGAGCTATTATAAAGTGTAGCTGAATGCAAAACATACAAGTCCTTTGAAGTATGAACTTGATAAGAACAGTCTTGACAACTTTGCAACAACAGAAAAATTACTGAAACAGTAACAAATGCTGATCTGGCAACAAACATATTTTTCTCTTTGAGGAGAGTGGAAAAGAATATTGGGTATCAGGAGGAGGAGGAGGAGCAGCAAATACTGTCTTAACCAACAGATAAAAAGAGATAACCAGCGATGAAAAATAGAAAGTCTTATATCCAAAATGTTTCTGTAAAATATAATGTGGAAGATCCTATACAAAACTTTAGTTAAACCTGAATAACATGGTCCATATTTTGTCTTTTTGCATGATGAAGATTGTTGACATCTCAAAAAAGATTCAGAGATTAACACCAGGGTGAATCCTAAATATATAAAGCACCTTACAACTCACCAACATGAGTTAAAGAAGAGGAGATTCTGGGGCAAATTGCTTGCAATTAGCTTATATTTAGGTGGACAAACTTTTCAATCATATAGATTAGAGCAGACCACAAGTAACATTACATATCACATAGAGCAGAACTGGATTAGAAATTACGTTAATCTTCTTTTCCCAGGGAATTGATGACTTACTTTTACTGAAAGGATTACGTGATGATTGCTGATTCACCATATTCTTTTAGGAGAAAGTAGCATTTTTTTTCATTGGGATAGAAATACTACAAGAGGCAGGCATCCTCTCAGGTGTAGTGTCAGTGTCGGTCTCCTGTACTGGTTTTAAGAGTTTAAAAGGGTGGGAGAGTGCACTGTTACATTTTGTTTTCCGAATTAGTCTGGATTCTAGCCTTTATTGATTCCCTCAGCAGAATGGCTCTGGGTCAGTGTAGAATATCTGCATGTTGCTACATCATGACAATATTTTTAATTTATTGGTTCATGGATGTAAGCATACTGGTTTTGACAGCATTTTGTAACCCAATCATTGTTAGCCTTGAAAAGCTGGTGTCAAGCTGCTTTCTTGAACCACTGCAATCTATTTGTGTAGGTTGACCCACAGTGCAGCTGGGGAAAGAGTTACAAAATTTAAATTAGTGTCACTGAAGAAACACTGATATATTTTCAAGTCAGTTTGGTGAGTGGCTTGGAGGGAAATTTGTAGGTGATGGTGTTTCCATGTAATGGCTGCCCTTGACTTTCTATGTGAAAGTGGTCATAGGCTTGAAAAAATAGTGTATAAGGATCTTTCGTAAATTTCTCTGGTGCATTAAGTGAATGGTATGCACTGCTGTGACTGTGAATGGGTGATGGAGGTCATGAATGTTTCTGGATGACGTCAATCTTGTTGAGTATTTTTAAAGTTAAACTATTCCAGGTAAGTGGAGAGTTTTCCATCACACTCTTAATTTATGCCTCTTGTTAAGGTGAGTTGCTCACTGCAGGATTCCTAGCCTCTGGCATATTCTGTGGTATTTATATGGCTTGTCCAGTTCAGATTGGCTATCAGTAAATCCCAAGATATTGATCGTGAGTAATTCACCAATGGTAACCTGAATGAATGTCATGATGTGATGGCTAGGTTCTCTCTTGACAGAGGTGGATATTGCCTCTCACTTGCGTGGTATGAATGTTATTTTCCATTTGTCAGCCCAACCCTGGATATTGTGCATTTGGACCTGGACTGCTTCAATATCTGAGGACTCATGAATATTGCCTTCACCATTATCCATTCATGGGTAATCATCCCCACTTCTGGCCTTATGATGGAAGGAAGGTATTTGAGGAAGTTGCTAAAGGTGGTTGGTCCAAGAAGCCCAAACCTGAGGATGTGCTGCAGAGATGTCCTGGAATGAGATGACTCACCTCCAACAACTACAACCATCTTCCTTTGTGCAAGGAAATGATCCCAACCGATAGAGAGCTTACCCCTGGATTCCCATTCAAATTTTCTTAGGGCTCCTTGATACCACACTCAGTCAAATGTGCCCTTGATGTCAAGGGATGGGCTGGATGGATCTGCTGGTTTTATATTGTATGACATTTTCATGCATCCCTATGATCTTCTTTTTTGATGCAAGAACTAATTGATTAGGTACTACCAACTTTGATCACAGCATTCAACTGTATAGCTAAAGCTAAAATAATGGAAAATTTGCAATTCAAACTATTTGTTGCATGCAAAAGTAATATTTCTTTCTTGTGAAAGAGATAGAAGTCTGTAATCATCCACAGCATGATATAACTACTTGAAAATGTCATTAAACGATGCAGTCATGTGATTAATACCTTAACAGATTTTCTCTAGTGAAAAAGAAATTTAGATACATGGTAAAATGGTTGCAAATGTTGGCATCAGTCTCAGTTAATGTAGAAATGTGCTCAGAAGTATTCAGTTTAATATTGTCTTCTTGAGAGCAATTGCCTTAGAACTAAAAAAGAGTTGCTAATGCTATTTAATGGATTTCTGGTATATAGGAACATATTAAATCACAATTTGAGGGATTGCATACATGATTATTTGTATAACAACAATGTATCTTTATCTGGATTAAAACATGCAGTGCAAAATCAACTCAAACTTCATGTGCCACTGTTAGAGTGTAATTTAAGACAGAATATATATATATTGCTTGAACTGGGAATATTTTTCTCATTTAAGGGATTAGGAACAAAGAGTTGGGGTGGAGCTAAATTTTAAAAATACATGCTATCAATTTTAAAGCAAATACTTTATTTTCCCCCACATATTTAAATTTAGAGGTCTGTCATGATGTTCAGTGTTTGGTATGGCACACAGGATGTGAATCATCCCCTGTCCTTAAAATATTCAGGAGCAAATATGTTTACACCAGATTCTGAATAATTGAATTGCTTAAGAAATGCAGTTGGGATCCAAGACCAACAGGTTACACTGTGTAATGTACACAGGAAATAATATTTTTTGAAGAGCACTTCCATGAGGTAGTCATTTTCTGGAGTTGAGGCCATAAAGTTGGCATCACAGTGATTTTGCATGCCAATGATTGCTGACATGAGGTGAGAACCAAATTCAACTTCAGACTTTGTTTGATTGTTTCGGATGAGCTACAGACACCAACCCGTCAGCTTGCTACAACCTGCCAGTCCAGCAAGTTGGCAAATTGGCCAGGTCTGAAACAAGTCAGCTGGCAGGGTCAGAATGAAGAGAAAAGAGAGATATATTAGCTGTCAGTCCACAAAAGGGAATTCATTTATCCTGGCTTCAGTGAAATAAAACTAGTTTTCAAAAGGGCGTTTATTATTAAGTAGCTTCTAGCAGTCCTTTTAAGGATTGTTGGTTCAATCTTTTAACTCCAGGAACAACAAAGCAAAGCAAACATGAGGTAACCTTATTTATTTGTATCTGAATTTCAGTGAGACTCCAATTTGCATTTTTAACAGCCTTTTTCCTGTAGTAGTACAGAGTCCTGCCCACCTCAGTATTGTACAAAGTAGACTCTTGTATCAACAGGAGAGGTGAGAAGGAAGGTTTCAGTTCAAGAGGAGCATCAGCTAAACTAAGGAGGGAAACTTATCTTAGATACTTGATAAGACATTTGAGAAGAACGTACAGTAGAGAAATATGAAGAGTGTGAATGTTGGGAGTTGGTTGTGTCGAGGTAATACCACTGAACTAATAATCCAGAGCCTCAGAAGAATGCTCTGAGGGAAACAGAAATTGCTGCAGAAACTCAACACATCTGGAAGCAGCTGTGGAGAGAAAGCAGAGTTTTGAATTTTGAATCCAGTGACCCTTCTTCAGAATGTTAACTCTGCTTTCTCTCCACAAATACTTCCACACCTGATGGGTTTCTCTGTCAATTTCTGTTTATGACTCAGGTTTCCAGCATCTGAAGTTCTTTCTTTTATTTTTATGTTCTGAGGACATTGGCTCACATCTCACCACAGCAGATGGCATATTGGGATCTTATGGTGCATGGGTAGTGCCCTACCTCAGAACCAAGAAGCCCAGGTTCAGGTCCCACCTATAGTGTATCAGAACTAGTTCATTGACAATATCCAGACAGTATGAGTGAATTCTGAGCAAGCAGCGAAGTGGACGCATCAGAAAAGAAAATGGTAAATCAAGATCATATAGCAATTATACAAATATAGCTAAAGGGAAAAGATGAATGAGGAACCAATCTGGCTGACTATGTGTGCTTCAGGAAAGGATATGGAATATTGTAATGCATTACTTCTGATTAAAAAAAAAGTTTAGATGTTGCTGAAAGAAGGAAACAACTGGCAGAATATTCTCGTGTTCAGTTAAAATGTTTTGTTGAGTGAGATTCATAGGGCCTGGTTTGCCATGCCTCAGAGTGACTTCTCTCACACAGTCTTCAACTCTGCATTTCATTAATGATGCAAACAGGTTATGGAGTGCCTTTCTTAAAGAATTGTGAGGTTGGAGAGATGGAAGTGCTCACAATGCAAGGAGCTTCTTGCTTTCATGTCTCCAGTCCACCTTTAAAGCCCAGCTGTACTTCAGCATTGCAGGTCAGAAACTAACAATCACAATGTGCTGCTCAACCTTTTTAATGAACACATAAATAGTCTACTAGAAAGGAAAGCTCGCATCCTACTTTGTGGCCAGGGACTCAGAGGCATTGGTGGCTGGAATGATGGAGCAGACAGCAGTGCTTTTTCCAGCCAATCACCACAGGAAGCCACCAAAGCAAACTATCACAAGGATTTGATTGCACTGGAATGGTATAGAGGCAATTCACCAGAATATTGCTTGGGATAAAACATCTCAGTTATGAAGAGAGATTGAGTTGGTTTTCCTTGAAGCAGAGGAGGCTGAGGGGGGCATCTGGAAGAAATATACAAAATTATGAGATGTATAGACAGAGTAGATCAGAGAATGTTTTCCCCATGGCAGATCTGTTTAAAATGAGGAGCAAGCAGTTTAGAGGAGATCTGAGAAACAAACTTTCACCCAGAGCATGTCAGAAATATGGAACAGGCTGCCTGAAGGTTTGTAAAGGCAGGTACTCTCACATTTAAGGAGCATATGGATGAGTATTTAAAATGCCAGGGCCTGGCAGACTGTGGAACAAGTGCAGGTCATTGGGATTAATGTAGTTTGGTGTTTGTAGGTCAATGCAGACATCATGGGGCAAAGGGCCTGATTCTATGCTGTATAACTTTATGACAAACAACTTGGATACTTTGCAGACCAGCTCAGTGCTGTGTCCCAGAAACGACAAATGCCCAGCAGTGTGAAAAGAAGTACTTAAGTGCTCTGCAAGGATGAGTGCCATCATGTTCTTTTTGCTGTTTCTCACTCACAGGACTACCATTCACTCTAATTCTGCCATTGCACACACCTCTCACCAAAGCTCATGAACTACAACTCTCATTAAGGGTCATATCCATTTAGCTGCTGTCTCTCACCTCACCCTCACAAATGGCTAACCCTTCCTTCCCTGTGCCCTTTCTACCAACTCATTGCAAACCTTTCATCACTTAAATGCTCTTCCATCTATTTCAATCATACACAATCCCTCTCCTTGTCTCTTTGCTGGACAAATCAACCATAATTGAGCCAAGATGTCTAAAATTAGCATGATGGTCTCAGATAACATGCCCCTATTCCCTATAAAGGAGAAAATACATGACCTGGCCAGAGAACAGTAGGTAAAAACAATGACTGCAGATGCTGGAAACCAGATTCTGGATTAGTGGTGCTGGAAGAGCACAGCAGTTCAGGCAGCATCCGAGGAGCAGTAGGACTACAGAGAACAGTAAGACTGACCGCTCATGTGGGGATGTAAAGACAAACAGCACAGTTGTTTTCTTTGTGGTGTGCTGCACTGCTCTTCCATTACCACCAGAGCTAATTTCCTCATAAACCACACAGATTTTTATGCATCTTGGACAAATAAGCCCCTCTCTTCTTTTCTGCAGACAATAGTGGCACCAGCAAACCTTCACAAGGAAAAGGCTAACACCACAGAACCTCAACTCAACCTCCAATTCTGTCACCTCTAAGGATTCTATGACAAGGCCTTCACCTGTGCCCTTCACTAGCTCAGAGACTTTCACCTCTTGACTGCTGTTTCAAAGTTAGACTCAGGAGTAAATATCAGAAATGTCTCCATAACTGGTCGAGGAAGGAGTGCCCCAGATCACTGACACTCAGATGGCTACCAGAGACTAGATACTAGTCAAAAACACTTGTCCTCGACAGGAGGAGTGCCAGAAGACTGGAGGATAGTAAATGTTGTTCCCTTCTTTAAGAAGGGGAGTCAAGAAAACCCTGGTAATTATAGGCCAGTGAGCCTTACTTTGGTTGTGAGTAAGGTGTTGGAAACATTTATAAGAGATAGGATTTATAATCATCTGGAAAGGAATAATTTGATTAGAGATAGTCAACATGGTTTTGTGAAGGGTAGGTCATGCCTCACTAACCTTATTGAGAAGGTAACAAAACAGGTGGATGAAGGTAAAGCGGTTGATGTGATATATATGGACTTCAGTAAAGCATTTGATATGGTTTCACACGGTAGGCTATTGCACAAAATACAGAGTTTTGGGATTGAAGGTAATTTAGCAGATTGGATCAGAAGTTGGCTAGCTAAAAGAAGACAGAGGGTGGTGGTTGATAGGAAATGCTCATCCTTGAGCACAGTTACCAGTGGTGTGCCAGAAGGATCTGTTTTAGGGCCCTGCTGTGTGTCATTTTTATAAATGATCTGGAGGTGGGCATAGAAGGATGGGTTAGTAAATTTGTGGATGACATGAAGGTAGGTAGAGTTGTAGATAGTGCTTGAGGATGTTATGGGTTAGATAAGTTGCAGAACTGGGCTCAGAGGTGGCAAATGGAGTAAATGGAGCAGAAAAGTGTGAGGTAGTTCACTTCAGAAAAAAAATAACAGGAGTGCAGAGTACTGGGCTAATGGTAAAATTCTTGTTGGTGTAGATGTACAGGGAGATCTTGATGTTCAGGTGCATAAATCCCTGAAAGTTGCCACCTAGGTTGATAGGGTTGTTATCTTCGAGTAAAAAATGAGGTCTGCAGATGCTGGAGATCACAGCTGCAAATGTGTTGCTGGTCAAAGCACAGCAGGCCAGGCAGCATCTCAGGAATAGAGAATTCGACGTTTCGAGAAGGGCTTATGCTCGAAACGTCGAATTCTCTATTCCTGAGATGCTGCCTGGCCTGCTGTGCTTTGACCAGCAACACATTTGCAGCTGATAGGGTTGTTAAGAAGGCATGTGGTGTGTTAGTGTTGATTGGTAGGGAAATTGAGTTTCGGAGCCACGAGGTAACGTTTCAACTGTAAAAGACAGTGGTAAGGGCGCATCTGGAGCATTACGTAGAGTTCTGTTCACCGCATTATAGGAAGGATGTGGAAGCTTTGGAAAGGGTTCAGAGGAGATTTACTAGGCTGTTTACTGGTATGGAGGGAAGGTCTTACAAGAAAAGGCCAAGGGAACCGAGGCTGCTATCGTTGGAGAGAAGAAGGTTGAGAGGTGACTTAATTGAGATATATAAGATAATCAGACGGTTAGATAGGGTGGACAGGGAGAGCCTTTTTCCTTGGATAGTGAAGGCAAACATGAGGGTTGATAGATTTAAATCGAGGGGTGATAGATTTAGGACAGATATCAGGGATAATTTCTTTACCTAGAGAGTAGTCGGCTAGTGGAACAGCGTGCCTACAGCAGTTGTGGACTCACCAATGTTAAGGGTATTTAAATTGGCATTGGATATACATGCAGATAATAATGAAATGGGGTAAGCATCAAATTAATTTCATAGGTCAGCACAACATCAAGGGCGAAAGGCCTGTACTGTGCTGTAATGTTCTGTGTTCTATGTCTATGTTCTCAAACCAGGCAGGGAGGTGAACTCTATTCTTGGCTGATACTGACTTTGTCAAGCTACAGAAGCAGGCACAGGAACAATGGGAAACTTTGTCAGAAACACTCGGTAAGCTGGATCGAAGGATGGAGGAGTCTATCATGTGCTCAATACAGTGCTAGCAAGGACACGTGTGCGCCTGGTGACATGGAGAGTTTGGTGACTGCCTTGGGAAGCAGTGTAAGTGCTGCTGATGATTCCATGGATCTGCTCTCCATCACACTAGCCATAGGTGCTCACCAGCAATGGTGTGACATAAGGGAGATGAGGTAGCATGACCTCATACCAGGTGACTTTTCCTCTGAGGCCCTCAAAGAGAAGAGGAGTGACCAACAGGTCATGTAAAAACCTCTTCACAAGACACGTTAGATGTGCTTGGCCCTTCCATGACTGATGCTTCCTCCCCCAGGAGTCAGTAGGAGATATCACATACACACTGGAGACGTCAAGTGGATGTCACATGATAATGAGACATAAAAGATCAACAACCGCAAAAATAAAATAAAAATGTCCTTTGAACAAAGCAGACACTGCTTGCTGCATTGTCAAAATAATTGTAAACAATTAAAGGAAATCCAAACGCAACTCACTCGTTCTGGAAGCAAGTTTCAATTAAATTCTTTTTGACCTCTATCATTTTCCATTGGATGTCTTTCCTGGTCAATGTTCTGATCATCTTCATTTTCACTCTCAGAAAGTTGCCCATTTTGAGTGCATCCAGGACATCCCCCCACCTTTGTTGTCTCCAGTTGTAATGGGTGCAGCTTGCCAAAAGAATATGGCACACCCCTTCTGGGTTTTAATGCAAAGTTTGCCATGATTGATTGCTACATTCATTTATGTATTGTCACGTGTACCTAAGTGCTCACAAGCAGTACAGTCAGATCATAGTCAGCAAGGATGTACAGGTCAGAAAAACTTAGACAGATGTGTACAGATTACATTGCACAGGATGTTAGTAAGATCAAGATTATTTGACACTAGGCAGTCCATTCATCAGTCTAACAGCAGGGAAGTAGCTGTGTTCTGTACCTTCTGCCTGATGGAAGAGGTTGTAGGAGAGCATCACCGGGGTGCAATGGGTCCTTGATGATGTTGGCTGCCTTTCAGCGGTAGAGAGCCTTGTAAATAGAGTCCATCACTGGAGAGTTGGCTTACATGATGGTCTGGGCTGTGCTCACCACCTCCTGCAGTTCCTTATGGTCCCAATCAGAACAGTTGCCATACCAAGCTGTGATACACCTGGACAGTATGCTTTCAATAGTGCATCTGGAGAAGTTTGTGAGGGTCTTTATGAACATGCCAAATTCCCTGACACACCTGTGCAAGAAGAGGCATTGTTGTACCTTCTTGATTGTCACATCTACAAAGAAAGTCCAGGATAGATTGTCGGTTATCGTCACTCCTGGGAACTTGATGCTCTCCACCCTCTCAAGCTCAGTTCTGTTGATGTAGATGGGGGCCCTCTTCTTTCTGAAATCAATGATCAGTTCTTTAGTTTTGCTAATGTTGAAAAAGAGGCTGTTCTCATTGCACCATGTCACCAAGCCCTCGATAACCTTTCTGCATTTTGACTCAAGATTGTTAGACATCCGTTCTACAATGGTCGTATCGTCAGCGGACTTATAGATAGTGTCTGTTCAGAATTAGGTCACACAGTCATGGGTGTACAAGGAGTACACTAGGGGCTGAGGATGCATCCTTGGGGGGCTCCAGTGTTGAGTGTTGTTGTGGAGGATGTACAGTTACCTATCTTCACTGATTGCGGTGTGTGGGTCCGGAAGCTGAGGATCCAGTTGCAGAGGGCAGAGCTGAGACCATGGTCACAGATATTGAGATCAGTCTGGAAAGGATAATGGTGTTGAAGGTGGAGCTGTAGTCGATGAGCAGGAGTCTGATGTTGGTGTCCTTGTTGTCCAGACATTCCAGGGATGAGTGTAGGTTTAAGGAAATTGTGGACCTGTTACATCAGTAGGCAAATTGCAGACAATCAAGGCAGGCTGGGAGACTGCAGCTGATGTGGGCCATGACCAGCCTCTCAAAGCATTTCATAATTATTAAGGTCAGAGCCACTGGGCAATAGTCATTAAGGTACATTGCATACGTTATCTTAGGTACGGGGATGATTGTGGTCTTCGTGCAGCAGGTGGGGCTTCAGCTTGTAGGAAGGAGAGTTTGAAGATGTCAGTGAATATCTCTGCCTGTTGGTCCACACAGGATCTAAGTGTTCAGCCAGGGACTCCGTCTGGGTCCATCGCTTTCCTTGGGTTGACCCCCAGGAAAATAAATCTGACATCTGCAATGGTGACTGAGGGGACAGGTCTATCCAGGTCCTTCAGGGCAAGTGGCACCACACTGCTGACATTCTGCTCAAACCGAGCAGAGAAAACATTGAGTGCATCAGGGAGGAATGTGTCGTTGTCTGCTATCTTACTCTGATTCACTGTCTATCCATTTATGTTGTTTAGTCCTTGACGCAGGTAGCATGAGTCTGTCTGATAGGTTTGAGCCTCTAACTTGGTCCGGTCCTGCGTCTTGGTATCCCTGATGTCTTTATGGAAGTTATATCTGGATTTCCTGTATTGGTCTAGGTCTCCAACTTGAATGCTACACATTTGGATTTCAGTATGGAGCAGATTTCCTGGTTCATCCAAGTTTTACAGTTGGGGTACACTTGGATTGACTTTCTTTGGCACGCAACCCTGCATACATTTGCTAATTAAGTCCATGATGACAGTGGCATACTTGACTAGGTTTTCTGCTGAGTACTTGAACATGGTCCAATCCACCAAAGGACCCAGGAATTAAAACTTCATTTTAAGGAGTGTTATTGTCCAAACCACTATGGACATGATTGAAGCATGAGCAGAATTATACCTTCATTCTATGCCGGTCTGAGATTTCTGTAAATAAATCATAAGCTATTTTTGAAGGGAGTTCTCGATATCTCCCACCCATTCCTGTGTGGCCTGAGGAATATGGACTGAGGCTGGAGACTGTATGCAGTATATAAGCATCATGACAAATCCTAGGGTAATGTGGCATCAGCCTCCAGAATGTGGCATCAATGGTCTCATATAATTTTGAAATTCATGGAGCAGAACCCTTTTCTGTTTAGTTATACAATGCTCTCAAAATAAATTGTGTGTATTCAATAGCAGCCTGAACATGGAAGAAACTAACAATACTGGAAAATCATCCAGCTCAGGCCACTTGGCTTTTCGTGTTTTGGCGAGAAGACATGAAGAGCTGTGCCTGGGGAAAGCGGCATTAATGGAATTTAAAGATTACGGACCAGGAGATATCTCATTGGTCCAGAGTTGTTGTTTTAACTATGCCTGATGCCCAAGGAGGTGCCATCCAGTCCCTCTGAACTCCAACAGATGGCACAGTTCGGAGATGATGGCACAGGACATCTTTAATCGTTGACTGCACTATCTTTTAGCCACTTGAAGAAAATGACAGTGAGGCCTGTGGATTCAGGATCTCAACATTCTCCTCCTTGGTAAATCTTCACCGATTGGTTCTTACTGCGTGGAATGTGCAGCAGTCACTGGAATTTTCTGTTTCTGTTGACAAAGTTTTAACACCAAGGTCACAATTACTCCAGCAATGGCATAATCCATGAGAGATCCGTGACCAGATAACATGTTGGAAATGCCAGAAATAATAGTACAATTTTATTGAAGGAAGTCCTGAGTCCTTGTTAAGCCACCAAACAGTATAGCATAGAAACTTCCCATAAAGTTTATGTCTCCCTAAGAACCACTGACATGCGTGATCTTATCTGAATGAATGTCGTACAGCAAACATTTTCATGCTACCTTAGTAGTACAAGTCATTTAGCAAGCTAGCATTATAACATCCCTCTGTGTATGCTACCATGATGCTGTGTCAAAGAAAAGGCTCCCTTCCGCATTACCCTCCTGATTTCCCTCTTAAGTATACTCCTACTTCCTTTATACTCTTCTAAGGATTCACTCAATCTATCCTGTCTATACCTTACATATACTTCCTTCTTTTTCTTAACCAAACCCTCAACTTATATTTCAGTATGTGAATCTGGCAGTTGCCAAGCATTGTCCTTCAGAATTTGTTGAAGAATGTTTTTGTAAAATTAGGAACTTTAGGTTCAGTTTTTAAATGCCTTGTTCTTATTACAGCTGTTTAGCTAATATAACAAATCTCCATCATTTTTAATCTGCATTCTTGGACAATGAGTGACCTTGTGATCAAGTACAAATTGAAACCTGATGGATGGCATTACTGAAACACTGGCAGCATGATTTCTGCCATTTTTGGTAGGACAGTTTCCAATACCAAGAGTTTCACTGTGCTCCAAAGGACAAAACAACAACTTATTGGCAAAGTTCCAGCTTTCTTTCAGTGTGAATAACTTATAAGTGTTGTCTGTAATGCATGATATTCCTCCATCCTTCATTTTCTCTTTTGTGTTGCTGTTCATATGGTTCCTACGATCTTTCAGCTACCCTGGTTTCTGTTGTAAAGGGTAAATTCACCATAGATTTAGCAGATCATAGGCCTGATTTTTCATCAGAGAGAGATGACTGGTGGTGGTTTAGTCTGAGGGTCACCATGCCTCAGGCGAAGTTGAGAAGAAGAGTCCTTTATGCTCACCTGAGGTGATGTGGAAATTGAACCCACACTTTTGATGTGCTTCCATATTGCAAACCAATATTTGCGTTATCTCATTTCTAGGTAGAAGAGAGGAGAATTGGAAGTGGAATATAAATAAGGTGAGTTGGGGTTTTAATGAGATGCAAATATATGGAAGTCAAATAGTCACTTCTCAAAGATGAGATTTTGACGATGCAGTTTAAGGGTTAAGGGGAAAATTGAAAACCTTTTTCTTGACTTCAAGAGTCAGATCCTTTCATGTCCCATTTTCCCACCTTTTTTTGCTCAAGCCAAAAGGAAAATAACTGCTCTGGGAATTGGTGTGGAGGAGTCAATTTTCATTGTTACTGGCTGAACATAAATCGTTGCTTAAGCAGACCACAGGGACAAGGTGTGAGCATACAGAATCCAAGAATGTCTCAAAATCTCACTGACCTTCCTTCAATTTGAGCTCAGAGAAAGAGAGTTAGTTGGGGTGTTATACAGGTGTATGAGCCTGTTTCTCCTTTGTTTTACTTTGCCCTATTCAGGTGATTGTTCATGGCCAAGCAGCAACATAAAACTTTATACCTGACTGCTTAGGGTTGAATCTAAAAAAATGGAGAAGAGAAATAGTTGCTGGCAGGAATGTTATGCACCATCACAGAATAAAATTCAGGTTGATATGTTCCTGCCAGAAGTATTAAAAAAAATATTATTAAGGCCTCAGTCACAGTCATAGGGGATTTTAATCTTCATTTTATAGACTAGGATTTTGAATTTACTTGTGTGAGGAGGTTCAGTGAAGTACTTCAAAGAAACAGTTGATGAGGAAACCCACAGGGGGCAAGGCAATATTGGGTCTGCTTCCAAACAAAGAAAACATGTGCTGCTTGCTGATCATAACATTATTAAAATTTAAAGTAGAAATGAGAACAGAAACAGATAATAGATGTGGTGAAGAAATTGAGTTTCTGACCAGACCTGGAGATACTGCATGCAAAGGTAAAATGGAAAGAACTATGTAAAGAGCAGTAAAATAAAAGCAACTCACTGCAGATACTGGAAATCTGAAATAGAACCAGAAAGGACTAGAAATACTCAACAAGTCTTGCAGCAACTGTGCAAAGAAAAGCAGAGTTAATGTTTGAAGTCAAATAAAATTCTTCATCAGTAATTCACTTAGTCCCACCTCTTTGCACTTTCTCCATAACCCTGCAATTTTTTCTCTTCCAATAATTAAACAATTGATTCATGGAACAATTTGACCTACTTCCATCATATTCTTGGGTAGTATATTTTAAATCCCAACTTGGGACAAGGGAACATATGAACTAGGAACAAAATGAGACCATTTGATCCCTGAAGCCCATACCACCATTTAACTAGTTCATGGTGGTTCTTCTACTTCAATACTGTTTTCTCATGTTGTCTTCATATTCGTCAATGTCTTTAATGTCTTGAAATCTACTGATCTGTCTTGAGCATATTTGACTGAGCTACGACAGCCCTTTGAATCCAAATGTTTTTTTTGCATCTGAGTGAAGAAATTCCACCTCATTTTGGTCCTAAGTGACCTATCCCTTGTTCTGAAACCATAGCCTCTGGTTCCAACTCCCTCCATGCACCTATCCTGTTAAACTCTAAAAGGTTTGTTGCCATATCAATAAACCAACCTGGCCTGATGAAAATGTGTCCCATTCTGGGCCTGCTACAATAGACCTGTGGAAATCAATGCCGGCTGGAGGAACAATACCTTCTTTTACAATTAGTTACTTTATGGCCTGTATAGGTCAACAGTGTTCAATAACTTCAGAACATCATCTCTGTCCTCCATTTTATTTCAACCCACTGTCCCCGCACACTCTCTGCACCCACCCAGATGCATTTTATTTGTGCCTTGTTGTCTTTGCTCTCAGCTGGAGTAGACTCATGTACACCTTTCCCCATCTATCATTTACACCTATTTTACATCTCTATTAATCCTTTACCACCATTAGCACTCCATTTGTCTTTTGCTGTGGGCACCATCACCACTGTGAAGATATCAGTACACACCCTTACCTCTGACCTTATGATTGTTTGAAGGTCATTGATAATGCATCTGTAGGTGGTTGGGACAGGATACTACTCCTAAGTACTTCAGTAGATTTGTCTTGGAGCTGATATGACTGATCTGTCTCTCTCCTTTCTTGCACAGCCCATTATCAACTGCAGCAAAGACCTGGATAATATCCAAGTTTGGGTGGAAAAATGGCAAGGAACATTCATGCTACACAAATACCAGGCAATGACCACCTCCAATGAGAGACAAACTGATGTCACCCCTTGATATCACTGAATCCCTTACTGTCAACATCCTGGGGAGTTACCATTGACCAGAAACTCAACTGGACTAGACACACAAATACAGTGACTACTAGAACAGGTCAGAGGCTAGGAATACTGCAGTAAGTAACTCACTGTCTGATTCCTAAAAGCCTGTCAACTATCTAAAAGGCACAAATCAGGAGTGTGATGGAATACTCTCCAGTTGTCTGAATGAATGCAGGTCCCACAACACTCAAGAGGCTTGACATCATCCAGGTCAAAGCAGCCCACTTAATTAGCATTACATCGAATCACTCCCTCTAATACCAACAGTCAACAGCAGCAGTGTGTACTGCTTACAAAATGCATTGTAGAAATGCACCAAAGATCCTTAAACTATATCTTCCAAATCCATGACCACTACCATTTAGCAGGACAATGGGCAGCAGATATAAGGGAACACCAGCTCCTGCAAGTCCTCTTCCAGGCCATCGTAACTAGGACATTTATGACCATTCCAGATTTTTCTCTGTTTCATTCAGTATTTCTTTTAAATCCTCTGCATCTCAACCCTGCTTCCAATGGTGATAATGTCTCCTTATGCACTCTGTTCTGAACACTCAAGATTCTAAAGACTTCCACTAAATCTCCTGTGCCCTGATGAGAACAACTCCAGCTTCTCCAATCTATTCACATCACCTGAAGTCCCTCATTCCTGGAACTATTTTTGCAAGTTTCTTTCTGCACTAACTTACATATGTGTGCAAAAATCATTAAAAAGGTTAGGACTGATTGGCAAAGCAGTAAGAAAGCAAACAGGACCCTGAACTTTACATATGAGGTGAAAGGGAGACAAGAGAGGAGGTGGGGGTGGGGGAAAAGAGGGTGGCATTTTTGATGAGGGATAGCATTACACCTGTGCGGATGGAGGATATTCCTGGAAATACATCCAGGGAAGTTATTTGGATAAACCTGAGAAATAAGAAAGGGATGATCACCTTATTGGGATTAAATTATAGACCCCCTAATGGAAATTGAGAAACAAATTTGTAAGGAGATCTCAGTTATCTGAAAGAATAATAAGGTGGCTATGGTAGGGGATTTTTAACTTTCCAAACATAGACTGGGACTGTCATAGTGTTAAACGTTTAGATGGAGAAGAATTTGATAAGTGTATACAAGAAAATTTTCTGATTCAGTATGTGGATGTACCTACTAGAGAAGGTGCAAAACATGACTTACTCTTGGGAAATAAGGCAGGGCAGGTGACTGAGGTGTCAGTGGGGGAATACTCTGGGGCCAGCGACCATAATTCTATTAGATTTAAAATAATGATGGAAAAGGATAGACCAGATCTAAAAGTTGAAGTTCTAAATTGGAGGAAGGCCAATTTTGATGGTATTAGGCAAGAACTTTCAAAAGCTGATTGGGGGCAGATGTTCACAGATAAAGGGACAGCTAGAAAATGGGAAGACTTCAGAAATGAGATAACGAGAATCCAGAGAAAGTATATTCCTGTTACAGTGAAAGGAAAGGCTGGTAGGTGTAGGGAGTGCTGGATGACTAAAGAAATTGAGGGTTTGGTTAAGAAAAAGAAGGAAGTATATGTTATGTATATACAGGTGAGATCGAGTGAATTCTTTGAAGAGTATACTGAAGAGAGAAATTAGGAGGGCAAAAAGGGGACATGAGATAACTTTGTTAAATAGAGTTAAGAAGAATCCAAAGGATTTTACAAATACATTAAGGACAAAAGGGTAATGAGGGAAACAATAGGGCCCCTCAAGGATCAGCAAGGCAGCCTTTGTGTCGAGCTGCAGGAGATGAGGCAGATACTAACCAAGTATTTTGCTTCAGTATTTACTGTGGAAAAGGATATGGAAGATATAGAATGTAGGGAAATAGATAGTGACATCTTGAAAAATGTCCATATTACAGAGGAGGAAATGCTGGATGTCTTGAAACGCATAAAAATGGATAAATCCCCAGGGCCTGATCAGGTGTACCCTAGAACTCTATGGGAAGCTAGGGAAGTGATATGGGGCCTCTTACTAAGATATTTGTATCATCAATAGTCACGGGTGAGGTGTTGGAAGACTGGAGGTTGGCTAACATGGTGCCACTGTATAAGAAAGGTGGTAAGGACAAGCCAGGGAACTATAGACCAATGAGACTGACATTGGTGGTGGGCAAGTTGTTGGAGGGAATCCTGAGGGACAGGATGTACATGTACTTGGAAAGGCAAGGACTGATTAGGAATAGTCAACATGGCTTTGTGCATGGGAAATCATGGCTCATAAACTTGATTGAGTTTTTTGAAGAAGTAACAAAGAGGATTGATGAGGGCAGAGCGGAAGGTGTGATCTATATGGACTTCAGTAAGGTGTTTAATAAGGTTCCCCATGGGACACTGATTAGCAAGGTTAGATCTTATGGAATACAGGGAGAACTCGCCATTTTGATACAGAACTGGCGCAAAGGTAGAAGACAGAGGGTGCTGGCGGAGGGTTGTTTTTCAGACTGGACGACTGTGACCATTGGAGTGCCACAAGGATTGGTGCTGGGTCCACTACTTTTCATCATTTATATAAACGATTTGGATGTGAGCATAAGAGGTACAGTTAGTAAGTTTGCAGATGACACCAAAATTGGAGGTGTAGTGGACAGCGAAGAAGCTCACCTCAGATTACAACAGGATCTTGAACAGATGGGCCAATGGGCTGAGAAGTGGCAGATGGAGTTTAACTCAGATAAATGTGAGGTACTTCATTTCGGGAAAGCAAATCTTAGCAGGACGTTGTACACTTAATGGTAAGGTCCTAAGGAGTGTTGCTGATCAAAGAGACCTTGGAGTGCAGGGTCATATCTCCTTGAAAGTGGAGTCGCAGGTAGATAGGATGGTGAAGAAGGAGTTTGGCATGCTTTCCTTTATTGGTCAGAATATTGAATACAGGAGTTAGGAAGTCATGTTGTGGCTGTACAGGACATTGGTTAGGCCACTGTTGGAATATTGTGTGTAATTCTGGTCTCCTTCCTATCAGAAAGATATTGTTAAACTTGAAATGGTTCAGAAAAGATTTACAAGGATGTTGCCAGGGTTGGAGGATTTGAGCTATAGGGAGAGGTTGAATAGGCTAGAGCTGTTTTCCCTGGAGGGGTGACCTTATGAAAGTTCAGAAAATCATGAGCGGCATGGATAGGATAAATAGACAAAGTCTTTTCCCTGGGTCGGGGAGTCCAGAACTAGAGGGCACAGGTTTAGGATGAGAGGGGAAAGTTATAAGAGACCTAAGAGGCAACTTTTTCACACTGAGGCTGGTACGTGTATGGAATGAGCTGCCAGGGGAAGTGGTGGACCGTGGTACGATTGCAACATTTAAGAGGCATTAGGATGGGTATATGAATAGGAAAGGTTTGGAGGGATATGGGCCGGGTGCTGACAGGTGGAACTAGATTGGGTTGGGATATCCGGTTGGCATGGACGGGTTAGACCAAAGGGTCTGTTTCCATGCTGTACATCTCTATGACTATGACTCTAGCCTGAAAGTAGGAATGCTGAAGTTAATGGAGAGAGGTGTTTCAACCAAGACCCCTAGCACAAATGTAAATGATGAGAAGAGATCTTGGGTTAGTTCAGAAAGCAAAATATACTACTTCCTGCTTGCCCACAAAGAACCTTACAGCATATTCTATTTTTGTCCAACAATTGACCAGAAACTGAACTGGACCAGCTATGCAAACATGGGCGGCACGGTGGCACAGTGGTTAGCACTGCTGCCTCACAGCGCCTGTAGACCCGGGTTCAATTCCCGACTCAGGCAACTGACTGTGTGGAGTTTGCACGTTCTCCCCGTGTCTGCGTGGGTTTCCTCCGGGTGCTCCGGTTTCCTCCCACAGTCACAAAGATGTGCGGGTCAGGTGAATTGGGCATGCTAAATTGCCCGTAGTGTTAGGTAAGGGGTAAATGTAGGGGTATGGGTGGGTTGCGCTTCGGCGGGTCGGTGTGGACTTGTTGGGCCGAAGGGCCTGTTTCCACACTGTAAGTCTAATCTAATCTAATCATTGTGGTGACAAGAGCTCCACAATCACCTGATGAAGGAGCAGCGCTCCAAAAGCTTGTGCTTCCAAATAAACCTGTTGGACTATAACCTGGTGTTGTGTGATTTTTAATTTTGTAATCTCCAGTCCAACACTGGCATCTCCAAATCAAGAGCAGGTCAGACACTAGGAACTCTGAAGCAAGGAGCTCACCTCTTGACTCCCCAAAGCCTGTCCACCTTCTAAACGGTGAAGGGATGAAATATTCTCCACTTCTTTGGATGAGTGTTACTCTAACAAAACACTCAAGAAAGTTGGTACCATCCAAGACAATGCATCCTGCTTGATTGGTCTTCCATCTAACACCTTTAAACGTTCACTCCATTCACTGTCAATGCTCAATGGCAACAGTATGCATCACCTACTGCAGAAATTCACCATGACTCCTTTAGGCAGCACCCTTCAAACGCACAACCACTTTCATCTTGAAAGTAAAAGAAAAAAGGTAAAGTCATCATGGTCACATTGGACCACTGGGCTGCTCTCTCATTAGAGAGGAATGCCTGGTACTGGTTTTACCTGGGGGTCACCACACTGCAGGCAAGGGGAGCAGCTGAGAAATAGAGTCCCTTCATGGTAACCTCTGCAAATGTGTTGCTGGTCAAAGCACAGCAGGTTAGGCAGCATCTCAGGAATAGAGAATTCGACGTTTCGAGCATAAGCCCTTCATCAGGAATAAGAGAGAGAGCCAAGCAGGCTGAGATAAAAGGTAGGGAGGAGGGACTAGGGGGAGGGGCGATGGAGGTGGGATAGGTGGAAGGAGGTCAAGGTGAGGGTGATAGGCCGGAGTGGGGTGGGGGCGGAGAGGTCAGGAAGAGGATTGCAGGTTAGGAGGGCGGTGCTGAGTTGAGGGAACTGACTGAGACAAGGTGGGGGGAGGGGAAATGAGGAAGCTGGAGAAATCTGAATTCATACCTTGTGGTTGGAGGGTTCCCAGGCGGAAGATGAGGCGCTCCTCCTCCAGCCGTCGTGTAGTTGTGTTCTGCCGGTGGAGGAGTCCAAGGACCTGCATGTCCTCGGTGGAGTGGGAGGGGGAGTTAAAGTGTTGAGCCACGGGGTGATTGGGTTGGTTGATTCGGGCGGCCCAGAGGTGTTCTCTGAAGCGTTCCGCAAGTAAGCGGCCTGTCTCACCAATATAGATCTATTGCATCCGCTGCACCCGATGTGGCCTCCTCTATATTGGTGAGACAGGCCGCTTACTTGCGGAACGCTTCAGAGAACACCTCTGGGCCGCCCGAACCAACCAACCCAATCACCCCGTGGCTCAACACTTTAACTCCCCCTCCCACTCCACCGAGGACATGCAGGTCCTTGGACTCCTCCACCGGCAGAACACAACTACACGACGGCTGGAGGAGGAGCGCCTCATCTTCCGCCTGGGAACCCTCCAACCACAAGGTATGAATTCAGATTTCTCCAGCTTCCTCATTTCCCCTCCCCCCACCTTGTCTCAGTCGGTTCCCTCAACTCAGCACCGCCCTCCTAACCTGCAATCCTCTTCCTGACCTCTCCGCCCCCACCCCACTCCGGCCTATCGCCCTCACCTTGACCTCCTTCCACCTATCCCACCTCCATCGCCCCTCCCCCTAGTCCCTCCTCCCTACCTTTTATCTCAGCCTGCTTGGCTCTCTCTCTTATTCCTGATGAAGGGCTTATGCTCGAAACGTCGAATTCTCTATTCCTGAGATGCTGCCTAACCTGCTGTGCTTTGACCAGCAACACATTTGCAGCTGTGATCTCCAGCGTCTGCAGACCTCATTTTTTACTTCATGGTAACCTCAACAACTGCAGGAACTGAACCCATGCTGTTGGCATCACTCAACACTTGTCCAGCCAGCTGAGCTAACTGGTCAAGAGCAACAAATACACGGAAGCACTATCACCTGCAAGTTTCTCTAAAGCCACTCGTCATCAAGACTTGGAAATATTCCTCAGTCAAAATCCTGGAACTCCCAACCTAATGGCATAATGGGTCCACCTACACCATATGGATGTTAGCCTTTCAAGAAGGCAGGTCCTCACTACCTTCTCGACTAGGAATGGGCATAAATGTTGGCACTAACAATGCCCACAAGCCATGAATGAATGAAAAAAAGCCTCAGCTGCTTTCCATGAGATGCCAAGTTCAATCTCTCAGGCACCTCATTTCTCTTATTGCTGCTTCCAGCTCTTAAAATGTTCAACAGAGGAGTCATTGGAATTTTATAGCTGGAGGTTGCTAGCCTACATTTTAATGTCAAGCAATGTGCTTGAGGCTGACCATCCATTATTAGAACATAGAACATTACAGCGCAGTACAGGCCCTTTGGCCCTCGATGTTGCACCAACCAGTCATACCAATCTGAAGCCCATTTAACCTACTCTATTTCATTTATGTCCATAAGTTTGTCCAATAACAACTTAAATGTACTTAAAATTGATGAATCTACTATCATTGCAGGCAAAGCATTCCATACCCTTACTACTCTGAGTAAAGAAACTACCTCTGATAACTGTCCTATATTTATCACCCCTCAATTTAATGCTATGCCCCTCGTGCTCACCGTCACCATTTTTGAAAAAGGCCCTCTCTGTCCACCCTATCTAACCCTCTGATTATCTTATATGTCTCTATTAAGTCACCTCTCAACCTTCTTCTCTCTAATGAAAACAACCTCAAGTCCCTCAGCCTTTCCTCATAAGACTTTCCCTCCATACCGGGCAACATCCTAGTAAATCTCCTTTGCACCCTTCCCAAAGCTTCTACGTCCTTCTTATAATGCGGTGACCAGAACTGTACACAATACTCCAAGTGTGGCTGCACTAGAGTTTTGTACAGCTGTAGCATAACCTCATGGTTCCGGAACTCAATCCCTCTATTAATAAAAGCTAAAACACTGTATACCTTCTTAACAACCCTGTCAACCTGGGTGGCAACTTTCAAGGATCTGTGTACCTGGACACCGAGATCTCTCTGCTCATCTACACTACCAAGAATTTTACCATTAGCCCAGTACTTTGCATTCCGGTTACTCCGACCAAAATGAATCACCTCACACTTGTCCGCATTAAACGCCATTTGCCACCTCTCAGCCCAGCTCTGCAACTTATCTATGTTTCTCTGTAACCTACAACATCCTTTGTCACTATCCACAACTCCACTGACCTTAGTGTTGTCTGCAAATTTACTAACCCACCCTTCTATGCCCTCATCCAAGTCGTTTATAAAAATGACAAACAGCAGTGGACCCAACACTGACCCTTGCAGTACACCACTGGTAACTGGACTCCAGGATGAACATTTCCCATCAACCACCACCCTCTGTCTTCTTTCAGCAAGCCAGTTACTGATCCAAATTGCTGTATCTCCCACAATTCCATTCCTCTGCATTTTGTACAATAGCCTACTGTGGAGAACATTGTCGAACTCCTTGCTGAAATCCATATACACCACATCAACCGATTTACTCTCATCTACCTGTTTGGTCACCTTCTCAAAGAACTCAATAAGATTTGTGAGGCACGACCTACCCTTTACAAAACCGTGTTGACTATCCCTAATCAAATTATTATTTTCTAGATGATTATAAATCCTATCTCTTATAACCTTTTCCAACACTTTACCAACAACTGAACTGAGGCTCACTGGTCTATAATTACCAGGGCTGTCTCTACTCCCCTTCTTGAACGGGAAACCACATTTGCTATCCTCCAGTCTTCTGGCACTATTCCTGCAGACAATGACGATTTAAAGATCAATGCCAAAGGCTCGGTAATCTCCTCCATGGCTTCCCAGAGGATCCTAGGATAAATCCCATTCGGCCCAGAGGACTTATCTATTTTCACACTCTGTAGGATTTCTAACACCTTTTCCTTGTGAACCTCAATCCCACCTAGTCTAATAGCCTGTATCTCAGTATTCGCCTTGACAACATTGTCGTTTTCTAGAAAACTATTCATCTAGTGCTTCCCCTATCTCCTCTGACTCCACACACAACTTCCCACTCCTATCCTTGATTGGCCCTAATCTTACTCTCATCATTCTTTTATTCCTTAAATATCTATAGAAAGCCTTGGGGTTTACCCTGATCCTATCCGCCAACAACTTCTCATGTCTCCTCCTGGCTCTTTTGAGCTCTCTCTTTAGGTCTTTCCTGGTAACCTTGTAACCCTCAAGTGCCCTAACTGAGCTTTCACATCTCATCCTAACATAAGCCTTCCTCTTCCTCTTGACCAGAGATTCCACTTCCTTTGCAAACCATGGCTCCCGCGCTCTACAGCTTCCTCCCTGCCTGACAGGTGCATACTTATCTAGGACACACAGTAGCTTTTCCTTGAATAAGATCCACATTTCTAATATGCCCATCCCCTTCAGTTTCCTTCGCCACCTTATGTTTCCTAAATCTTGCCTAATCACATCATAATTGCTTTTCCCCTAGCTATAACTCTTGCCCAGTAGTATACACCTATCCCTTTCTATCACTAAAGTAAATATAACAGAATTGTCATCGCTATCACCAAAATGCTCACCTACTTCCAAGTCTAACACCTGGCCGGGCTCATTACCCAGTACCAAATCTAATGTGGCCTTGCCCCAATTTGGCCTGACTACATACTGTGTCAGGAAGCCCTCCTGCACACACTGGACAAAAACCGACCCATCTATAGTACTATTACTATAGTGTTCCCAGTCAATATTTGGAAAGTTGAAGTCCCCCAACTACCCTGTCTCTCTCTCTCACTCCTATCGAGAATCATCTTTGCTATCCTTCCCTCTACATCTCTGGAACTATTCAGAGGCCTGTAGAAAACTCCCAACAGGGTGACCTCCTTTCCTGTTTCTAACCTCAGCCCAAACTACCTCAGTTGACAAGTCCCCAAACTTCCTTTCTGCAACTGTAATACTGTCCTTGACCAACAATGCCACACCTCCCCCTCTTTTACCATCTTCTCTGTTCTTACTGAAATATTTAGATCCTGGAATCTGCAAGAACCATTCCTGTCCCAGTTCTAACCATGTCTCTGAAATGGCCACAACATTGAAGTCCCAGGTATCAATCCATGCTGCAAGTTCACCCACCTTATTCCGGATGCTCCTGGCTTTGAAGTGGACACACTTCAAACCAACTTCTTGCTTGCTGGTGCCATCTTGCGTCCCTGAAACTTGATTTCGGACCTCCCTACTCTCAACCTTTTCTATACTCGAACTACAATTTTGGTTCCCATCCCCCTGCTGGGTTAGTTTAAACCCACCCCTTAGCCTTAGCGAATCTCCCCCCCCAGGATATTGGTACCCCTTTGTTTCAGATGAAGACCATCCTGCTTGTAGAGGTCCCACCTACCCCAGGAAGCGCCCCAATTATCCAAGAATCCAAAACCGTCCCTCCTGCACCATCCCTGTAGCCACATGTTCAACTCCTCTGTCTCCCTATTCCTTGCCTCACTAGCACGTGGCACAGGCAACAAACCAGAGACAACAACTCTGTTCATCCTAGCTCTAAGCTTCCATCCTAGCTCCCTGAATTTCTGCCTTAAATCCCCACCTTTCTTCCTACCTATGTCGTCGGTGCCTATGTGGACCACGTCTTGGGGCTGCTCCTCCTCCTCCTGAAGGATCCCAAAAACATGATCAGAGACATCCCGAACCCTGGCACCTGGGAGGCAGCACACTAACCGTGAGTCTCTCTCATCCTATCAGAACCTCCTATCTGTCCCCTTAACTATGGAGTCCCCAATGACTACTGCTCTGCTCCTCTTCCCCCTTCCCTTCTGAGCAGCAGGGCCAGACTCTGTGCCAGACCCCTGTACCCCACTGCTTTCCCCGGTAAGTCATCCCCCCAACAGTATCCAAAATGATATACTTATTGCTGAGGGGAATGGCCACAGGGGATCCCTGCACTGCCTGCCGGTTCCCTTTCTGTTCCCTGACTGTAATAAGCTCTGATTCAGAAATGTTTCAGGTTTTCCAACAATGTCACATCTGGGGCAGAAAGCCACCACAGTCCTGATTATTATTTGCAGAGGATCTTCTTTTGTGTTTCGGGAGATCAGTTTCCCACTTAACTTGAGAGTCAGTCCTCCTTTCTTCGGGAGCAGCGAGGAGAGAGGTTGATGTGAAGGTAAACCTCTGCATTAAAAAAACTTACCTCGAGTATCGGCTAAGCAGGAGCAGACATGGGTCTGCTGAATAAGTGAAATAATATATGTGGGCAGTTGCGTTACCCCAAACACTATTTTGGCAGTGTTTACCACCCATCCCCCTCCCCAAACCAAATAAAAAGGTTCTGTATGTTGGATTGGTAACTAATCTTTCTTTAATTCTTTATTTTTCCACAGTCTCATTGGGAATTTAGAATAATGGGAATGGATCAGTTGAATGTTCCTCCTCCAGAATGTGGGAGGTAAGGGTGACTACCAATGCCCCTGTTGACTTCATCGGTGGGAAATGCATCCAACTCCAGCTCCTCGCACTAGGGAACTGGAACTGGAGCTGGATGAACTTCGGATCATTTGGGATTGGATGGGTTATTGAAAGGAGTTACAGTGAGGTAGTCACACCTCAGGTGCAAGACAATGGAAGCTGGGTTACAGTCAGGGTATGAAAAGGGAACAAGCAGATAGTGCAGTGATTCCCTGTGGCCATTCCTCAATAACAAGTATACTGTTTTTTGATACTGCTGTGGGGATGACTTACCAGGGGTAAGCCATGGGGTAGAGGTCTTTGGCACAGAGTCTCTCCCTATTGCTCAGAGGGGAAGGGGAGCTGAGCAGAGCATTAGTCATTGGGGACTACACAGTTAGAGGGACAGATAGGAGGTTCTGTCGGAACGAGAAAGACTCACGGTTGGTGTGTTGCCTCCCAGGTGCCAGGGTTCATGACATCTCTGATCATGTTTATGGGATCCTTCTGGGAGAGGGGGAGCAGCCCCAAGTTGTGGTAAGCATAGGCACCAATGACATAGTAGGAAAAGGGATGGGGATGTAGGGCAGAATTTAAGGGAGCTAGGGTGGAAGCTTGGAGCTCGAACAAACAGAGTTGTATTCTCTGGTTTGTTGCCCATGCCACATGCTGGAAAGGATCAGGGAGAAAGCGGAGCTGAACATGTGGCTACAGAGATGGTGCAGGAGGAAAGGTTTTGGATGTCTGGGGCTCTTTCTGGGGAAGGTGGGACCTCCACAAATAGGACAGTCTACACCTGAACCAGAGGGGTACCAACATCCCGGGGTTGCAGGGGTGGGGGGGGGATGTGTGTGTGTGTGTGTGTGTGCAGGGAGTCTTTGCTAACGTTCTTCAGGTGGGTTGAAGTGTGTCCACTTCAATGCCAGGAGCATCCGGAATAAGATGGGTGAACTTGCAACATGGGTTAGTACCTGGGTCTTCGATGTTTTGGCCATTTCAGAGACATGAATAGAGCAGGGACAGGAATGATTGTTGCAGGTCCCAGGATTTAGGTGTTTCAGTAAGATCAGAGAACATGGTAAAAGAGGACAAGATGTAGCATTATTAGTCAAGGACAGTAATTACGGTGGCAGAAAGGACATTTGAGGACTCGTCTACTGGGCTAGGCTTAGAAACAGGAAAGGAGAAGTCACCCTGTTGGGACTTTTCTGTAGGCCTCTGAATAGTTACAGAGATGTAGAGGAAAGGATAGCTATGGTGATTCTGGATAGGAAAGAGTGTAACAGGGTAGTTGTTTTGGTGGGCTTTAATTTTTCAAATATTGACTGAAAATACTATAGTTCGAGTACTTTAGATGGGTCAGGAGGGCTTCCTGACCCAGTACATAGACAGGCCAACAAGGGACAAGGCCACATTGGATGTGGTACGGGGTAAAGAACCAGGCTAGGTGTTAGATTTGGAGATAGGTGAGCACTTTAGTGATCGTGACTACAATTCGGTTATGTTTACTTTAGCAATAGAAAGGGATATGGATATATCACAGGGTAAGAGTTACAGCTGTGGGAAAGGCAATTATGATGTGATTGGGCAAGATTTAGGATGCATAGGATGAGAAAGAAAACAGCAGGGGATGGGCACCTTTGAAATGTGGAGCTTATTAAAGGAACAGCTACTGTGTGTCCTTGCTAAGTATGTACCTGACAGACAGGAAGTAGTCGAGCGAGGGAGCTGCGGTTTACTAAAGAAGTTGAATCTTTTGTCAAGAGGAAGAAGAAGGCTTATGTTAGGATGAGACGTGAAGGGTCAGTTAGGGCACTTGAGAGTTACAAGTTAGCCAGGAAAGACCTAAAGAGAGAGCTAAGAGCCAGGAGGGAACATGAGAAGTCATTGGCAGAGAAAATCAAGGAAAACCCAAAAGCTTTTTATAGGTATATTGGGAATAAAAGAATGACTAAGAAAGATTAGGGCCAATCAAGGATAGTAGTGGGAAGTTGTGCATGGAGTCCAAGGAGATAGTGGAAGTGCTAAATGAATATTTTTCATCAGTATTCACACTGGAAAAAGATAATCTTGTCGAGGAGAATACTGAGGTCTACTAGACTAGACAAGATTGAGGTTCACAAGGAGGAGGTGTTAGCAATTCTGGAAATTATGGAAATAGATAAGTCCCCTGGGCCAGATGGGATTTACCTTGGGATTCTCTGAGAAGTTGAAGAGATTGCAGAGCCTTTGGCATTGATCTTTATGTCGCATTGCCTACAGGAATAGTGCCAGAAGACTGGAGGATAACAAATGTCCCCTTGTTCAGGAAGGGGAGTAGGGTCAACCCTGGTAATTATAGACCAGTGAGCTTTATTTCAGTTGTGGGTAAAGCGTTGGAAAGGGTTATAAGCAATAGTATTTATAATCATCTGGAGAAGAATAAATTGATTAAGGATAGTTAACACAGTTTTGTGAAGGGTAGGTCTTGCCTCACAAACCTTATTGAGTTCTTTGAGAAGGTGACCAAACAGGTGGATGAGGGTTAAGCAGTTCAAATGGTGTATATGGATTTCAGCAAGGCTTTTGATAAGGTTCCTCACAATAAGCTTTTCAGAAAATACAGAGGCATGGGGGATTGGGGGTGATTTAGCTGTTTGTTTCAGAAATTGGCTAGCTGAAAGAAGACAGAGGGTGGTGGGTGATGGGAAATGTTTATCCTGGAGTTCAGTTACTAGTGGTGTACTTCAAGGATCTGTTTTGGGGCCACTGCTGTTTGTCATTTTTATAAATGACCTAGATAAGGACGTGAAAGGTTAGTTAGCAAATTTGCAGATGACATGAAGGTTGGTGGAGTTGTGGATCATGCCAAAGGATGTTGCAGGTTACAGAGGAATATAGACAAGCTGCAGAGCTGGGCTGAGAGGTGGCAAATGGAGTTTAATGCAGAAAAATGTGACGTGACTCACTTTGGAAGGAGCAACAGGAATAAGGAGCACTGGGCTAATGATAAGACTCTTGGCAGTGTAGATGAGCAGAGAGATCTCGGTGTCCATGAACTGAGATCCCTGAAAGTTGCCACCTAAGTTGATGGGATTAGAACATAGAATATAGATAAGTACAGCACAGAACAGGCCCTTTGACCCATGATGTTGTGCCAAAGTTTAATCCAAATATAAAATATAATAACTTAACCTACGCACCCCTCAACTCACTGTTCTCCATATGCCTGTCCAGCAGTCGCTTAAATGTCCTAAATGACTCTGCTTCCACCACCACTGCTGGTAGTGCATCCCATGCATTCACAACTCTCTGTGTAAAGAACCTACCTCTGATGTCTCATCTAAACCTTTCCCCTAATATCTTCAAACTATGATCCCTCGTACTCGTCAATCCTGCCCTGTGGAAATGTCTCTGGCTATTGACTATCTATTCCTCTCATTATCTTGTCTACCCCGATCAGATCTCCTCTCTTCCTCCTTCTCTCTAGAGAGAAAATTCCGAGCTTTTTCAACCTTCCTCCATAAGGCAAGCCCTCCAGTCTAGACAGCATCCTGGTAAACCTTCTTGCACCCTCTCCAAAGCCTCTGTATCTTTCCTTTAGTAGAGTGACCAGAACTGGACACAATATTCCAAGCGTGGTCTCATCACGGACTTGTAGAGCTGTAGCAAAACCTCACGGCTCTTAAACTCGATCACCGTGTTAAATGAAAGCCAAAACGCCATATGTTTTCTTAACAACTCTATCCACTTGGGCGGCAGCTTTGAGAGATCTATGTACTTGCACACCCAGATCTCTGTGTTACTCCACACTTTCAAGAATCCTGTCTTTAATCTTAAATTCAGCCTTCCAAAATGCATCACTTTGCATTTATCCAGGTTGAACTCCATCTGCCATTTCTCAGCCCAGCTCTGCATCCTCTCTATGTTGCGCTGCAGCCTGCAAAAGCCCTTAATACTATTGATGGCATCTCCAACCTTTGTGTCATCTGCAAATTTACTAACCAACCCCATAACCTCCTTGTCCAAGTCATTTATAAAAACTACGAAGAGCAGAGGCCTAGAAACAGAGCTCTTCAGACCCCACTCAACACTGACCTCCAGGCAGAATACTTTTATTGGTAGAGGGATTGAGTGTTAGCTTTTATTGGTAGAGGGATTGAGTTTCAGAGCCACAAAGTCATGTTGCAGCTGTACAAAACTCTGGTGAGACCACACTTGGAATTTTGCATACAGTTCTGGTCGCCACATTATAGGAAGGATGTGGAAGCTTTGGAAAGGGTTCAGAGGCAATTTACTGTGATGTTGCCTGGTATGGAGGGAAAGTCTTATGAGGAAAGGCTGAAGGACGTGAGGCTGTTAGAGAGAAATTTGTTGAGAATTGACTTAATTGAGACATATAAGATAATCAGAGGGTTAGAGAGGGTGGACAATGATAGCCTTTTTCCTCAGATGGTGAAGGCTAGCATGAGGGGTCATAGCTTTAAATTGAGGGGTGATAAGTATAGATGTCAAGGTAGTTTCTTTACTCAGACAGTAGTGGGGGCATGGAATGCACTGCCTGCAACAATAGTAGACTCGATGACTTTAAGGGCCTTTAAGTGATCATTGGATAAACACGGAATAGTGCAGGATAGATAGGCTTTGGATTGATTCCACAGGTCAGTGCAACATTGAGAGCTGAAGGGCTTGTACTATGCTGTAATGTTCTATGTTCTGTGCTTAATGTCTGAGACCCGGTGATCACAAGGAAGCAGCAGAGAGTACATTGGGTGACTGAAGCCTCTCTCATTATTCTATCAGGAAGCTAGGAATACACAATTTATTTTGGTACACTTATAAGGAAACTTAATCTCTTTCTGGCCTTCACGACTGCACTTGAAGTAGTGAGGGTTAAATTTTTTGGAAGCTTCCTTTCATATAACCTAAAGGAATTCTTGACATAAATCTTCAGAGTTATCCTCTCCTAATACTTACATCCACTTAGAAGAAAGTCTTCACAGCTGCAATATAAATATGAGAGTCTCAACTACTGCTGTTTTTCTCCTATTCCTTTACATATTTAATCAGCCCTTCCTCTCAAATAGAAATAATTCAGTAAAGAGCAATATTATTGCTCCTTGCTAATATTGGATGGATATAATTAGAGCCCCAGGAGGCAAACTGGCATGTTAGCAGCAGTATCGAGTGAACACAATCCTTCTTCACTGCTAGCTCACCAATCAAAAAATAGCCCAGGGCAGGACGTATACACTGAATATTAAGGTCCTTGGGAGTGTTGATAAACAAAGAGATCTTGGAGCTCAGGTTTATTGTTCCTTGAAAGTGGAATCGCAGGTAGATAGAATAGTGAAGAAAGCATTTAGTATGCTTGCCTTTATTAGTCAGTGCATAGAGTATAGCAGTTGGGAGATCATGTGGCTGTCCAGAACATTGGTTAGGCCACTATTGGAATACTGCATTCAATTTTATATCTGTGCTGTAGGAAGGATGTTGTGATACTTGAAAGGATTCAGGAAAGACTTACAAGGATTTGGCCAGAGTTGGAGGGTTTGAGGTGTATGAATAGGCTAGGACTATTTTCCATGGAGCATCAGAGGCTGAGGGTCACCTTTGAAAGGCTTATAAAATCATAAGGGGCATGGATACATTAAATAGACAAGGTCTTTTTCCAGGGTTCGTGGAGTCTAAAACTAGAGGGCATAGTTTTAAGGTGAGAGGTGAAAAATGTAAAAGGGATCTGAAGGACAACTTTTATTTCATGCAGAAGATGATGCATGTATGGAATAAACTGCCAGAGGAAGTAGTGGAGGCAAGCATAATTACAACATGTAAAATGCAACAGAATGGGTATGTGAATAGGAAGGGCTTAGGGGGATATGACCAAATGTTGGCAAATAGGACTAGATTTATTTTGGATATCTGGTCAGCATGGATGAGTTGGACTGAAGTGTTTGTTTCTGTGCTATCTATCGCTATGACTGCATGATTCTATGAATTGCTATGGCATGTGAATGGATCTTGTCTTTTTTTTTGCAAGGTGGAAAGGGCATGTAGTATTTTTGCAGTTAACAAGTGTTAGTATCTTGTGGTATTTGCCACCTCAACCAGTAAGTGGTAGTGTGAAAGGGTTGTTTAAGGTAACTCACTGTTACCAATCTTCCTTAACCTTTGCTTTATATTACATCTATCTAATGATTAGTGATAAAGATGGAACACTAGAGAATATCTACAGAAAAAGCATGACATCAAGAACATTTATTGCATGATAACAATAAATAAACTATATTTAGTTAGGCATAATTAATGGACTTTCGGGAACAGGTACAGATACATTTGTTCCTTCTAAAAGTTAGAGTAGAACTCTTTAAACTTTATACCTACAGACTGTGTGACATTGGTAGAATGGATGGAGTCAATGAAACATGAAAGTTAACCGTATAGAATCATTACCTTGCACTACCTCTCCCTTCTGCATTTTTAATCTGTATTTAACTCATTATACAATCATGTATGTAACTGATTTCACACATGCAAGCAGTCTGGACATCTTACAATTTTTGCAAAATGGTGTCTTTTTGGATTTGGGGAAAACTAGTAGGTCTCTTACTGGAGGAATTTGGAAGCTGGTTCTGATCTGTGGATCATTTCATCTATTTTGTCTCTCAGAAATCATTCACAGAGGATGCCATTATTTGTAGACATTGTCTTGGTTCAGAATCTTAACTTTTGAGTTCCATTTCTGGAAGACAACTGCTTTGTTGAAATAACTATTTCTTTCTTTTAGTATCCTGGATTTCTGGCTAATGTAATGCTTTCTAATTGGAAGTTGGAAGAGGTAGTTCTTTTTAGTGGGATCCTGGATGTTTAGATCAGGTAATTTCATCCTATTGACCATATCATGAATTGTGGTCATTGGCCTGGTTCCCATGTAGTCATTTGTAGCTTATCTGCCTGGAGTTGTCTGTCAGGCTGGATGTTGTCGGGCTCTTATGGTAGTTGTTAAACTGATGAAGTAGACTTCCCCAGACTAAGTAACGTTACCAAATGATTGTTGCTCACTCAATACTACCTCGGTCACTGGCACTGAATTCTGTTTTATCAAGAAATTGTTGTGCTGTCTGGACACCTTCTGTTAAAAATTCATCATATGCATTACATTGTTCATTCTAGTTTTTGATGTTTGTTTCTTCTGGGAAACATTGATGAGTTTTGCCTTCTGATCTGTCAGCACTGGAATGACTTTCAGCCCTGACATTCATATGTAATCACAGATTTCACAATGAGTAATGAGAACTTCAAATACTTTTAAGGTCTCTGATCAGCACATGAGTAACTGAGCCCTGGATGTACAACTGACAATGCCTAAGTAAAAATGGGGAACCAAGAAATGGCAGAGAAGTTGAATAAATATTTTGCATCAGTCTTACAGTAAAAGACACAAATAGCATTCCCAATTTCCTACATATTCAGGGAGCAAATGGAGACTGAGGTAAGTATAATAAATATCCCCAGAGATAAAGTGCTAAGCAATAGGGACTAAAAACTAATATATTCCCTGGATCTGATGGGATGCACCCCACGATAGTAAAGGAAGTTGTTATGGAGAAGAGATATTGGGCAGTGGGTGTCAATCATCCATGAGTCCTTTGATTCTTAAAAAGTCTCAAAGGATTGGAATATTGTTGATGTATCAATATTGTTTAAAAGGGGGAGAGAGAAACAAAACACAGGTTTCTATCAGCTGGTTAGCTTAACATCTGTTGTTAGGAACAAGTTAGAGTCTATTCCAAAGGATGTAATAGCAGAGCATTTAGAAATACATAATATGATCAGGCAGAGACAGCATGACTTAATGAAGGCAAACTAATACTTGACAAATTTACTCGCATTCTTTGAGGAGGTTGCAAGCAGGATAGCTAAATGCAAAACAGTGGATGTAATATCTTTGAATTTTCAGAAGGTGTTTTATAAGATTCCACACATCATGTAACTTAATAAGAAGGAAGTCCATCATTTTGGATGTAGTATATGAGCATGGATAGTTGTTTTCTATTAGTCAGGAAATCAGAGTTGGGATAAAGGGGGCATTTTCAAATTGGCAACCTGTTACTAGTGGTGTGTGGCAAAGATCAGAGCTGGGGCCACAATTATTCACAACATATTTTAATGACTTGGATGATGGAAGTAAATGTATTACATCCAGGTTTTGGATTACACAAAAATACCTGTGAAGGCAAGTGGCAAGGATGACAGAAAGAGTCTAATGTGGATTATAGACATGTACAGTGAGTGGGCAACAAGCTTAGAAATGGAACATAATATGGAGAAATGTAAATTTGTGTAATTTGTCATGAACAATAGAGGAGCTGGATATTATTTCAGTGGGGAGAAACTGAGAAAACAATGGAAGGGATTTAAGTGTCCTTTCACGAATCCAAAAAGCTGGGATCCAAGCTCTGTGGAGAATAGGAAATGCAAAAGGAATGCTGGCCTTTAGTTAAAGAGAATAGAATATAAATGTAAGCAATAAAGGCATTAGTCAGACTACAACAGAAATATTGTGAAGAGTTTTGGGACTCGTATCTAAGGAAATATATATTGGTATCGGAGACAGTCCAGAGAAGGTACAGTAGGCTGATAACGGATATGCAGGGATTATTTTATGAGAAGAGATTGAGTACATTGGGCCTGTACTCATTGGAACTCAGAAGAATGAGGTGCAACCCTTTTGAAACATACAAGATTCAAAGAGGACTTTGCAGGGTCGATGCAGAAATGCTGTTTCCCCACGGGACAGCCTCAGGCCAGAGGACAGAATTTCAGAATTAGGGATTGCACACTAAAGATGGAGATGATGAGGAATTTCTTCTCACAGAGGGTTGTGAATCTGTTGAATTCTTTGCTCCAGAGAACTGTTGAGGTTGGGTTGTTAAAGTATATTCAAGGCTGAGGTAGACAGATTTCTAATCTGCAATGGAATCAAGAGTCATAGGAGAAAGCAGGAAAGTGGAGTTTAGCATTATCAGATCAGTTGTAATGTCATTGGATGGCAGAGCAGACTCAATGAGCTGAACGGTTTCCTTTTGCTCCCATGTCTCATGGTCTTCTGTGCTCTTTCAATACATCTTTGTGAAGTGAAACAAAAATTAATGGTTTCTATTATGCATCTACTCAATTGTCCATGATTGTGAAATGCTGTTGCTTCTCAGTCAACTCACTGGACATTTGGTGTGGTCATCCTTCAACATGATACTGGCAAGTGATGACACAGTCTTGGTCACTTTTGTTCTTGTAAAATTTGATTGGTCTGTCATGCCTTGTTGGCCATCATTTCTTCTCAGCTGTTTGAAACATTGTTTTTGTGCCATCAAAAGTAATTGCAACAGATTATATTTTAATTTAACCCAATGAAATCTTTCACGAGTTGCTCATCGATTAGTTGAACGACAATGGTTATAATTGTTAGTTTGTAAATTATCATAACGTTTTAACTGTCTTAAAAGTGCAGGTTTTAAGAATATTAAATCTTAATCTTTTCCATATTTAAAATCTATAACTGTGGTTAAGAGAAGAGTAGACTTTTAATGGTTGTGTTTAGATCTATTTTTTGCAGACATATAATATAAAATAAATGTATTACATTCTCCAAGCACAGAGTGTGTAGCAAGAACGTGCAAATGTTAGAACTTGAACTAAGTATGAGTGTTTGTGGCAAGTCTATGTTCACTAATTGTTAAAGGGGCAAAGATGGCAGTCAGTGGAGTGGTATGTTCCTCCTAGCAGATGTGGGAGATCAGGGAACAGTTAATTGTCCCTGGACACCGTGTCTGCAGGAAGTCTGTTTAGATCTATCTCATTTCAGACTGTTTGGATCAGCTGGAGAGACAATTAGAGTCACTGAGGAGCACACAGGAGGCACACAGTCTGAAGGGATATTAGCTTCAGGGAGGTGGTCACACTGCAGGTACAGTCAGGTAAACGAGTGACTGTCAGGAGAGATAGGAAGGTAGGTCAAGAATGCCTTGTGGCTTTCCCACTCTCAAAAAGGTAAAATGTTTTTGATATTATTGGGGGGAATAGCCACAAAGAAGAAAATAGCAGTGGCAGGCAGGTGACGGGCACCATGGCTGGATCTTAGAGTCATAGAGATGTACAGCATGGAAACAGACCCTTCAGTCCAACTCATCCATGCTGACCAGATATTCTAAATAAATCCGGTCTCATTTGCCAGCATTTGGCCCATATCTCTCTAAACTCTTCATATTCATATACCTATTCAAATCCCTTGCAAATGCTGAAATTATACTAGCCTCCATCACTTCCTCTGGCAGCTTATTTCATACACACACCACCTTCTGTGTGAAAAAGTTGCCCCTTAGTTCCCTTTTAAGTCTTTCCCCCTCACCCTAACCTATGCCCTCGAGTTTTGGACCCCCCCACTCCAGGGAGAAGACCTTGTTTATTCACCCTATCCATGCCTCTCATGATTTTATGAACTTCTATAAGATCACATGGTGACTCAGTGGTTAGCACTGCTGCCTCACAGCGTTAGGGGCCTAGATTCAATTCCCTCCTCGGGACACTGTCTGTGTGGAGTTTGCAAATTCTCCCGAAGAATTCAGGGTGGTGTGTGTTTCCTCCCTGGTGCAAGGATCAAGGACAACTTGAGAGATTGCTGCAAATTTTCAAAGAAGAGAGTGAGCAGCCAGAGTTTGTTGTACATAATAACACAGATAGAGAAAGGGATGAGGTTATGCAGAGTCAAATAGTTAGGCAGTGCCAAATGGCAGTGAGAGTAGAAATAGGAAGATAGGGCAGATTAATGTATGGCAAAGGAAATGGTGTAAGGGGCAAGGATTCTGATTTTTGGATCATTGGATCTCCTCTAAACAGAGGTGACACACACAAGAGAAGTGGTGTGGAGATTTAGTAGAGTTTAAACTAGTCTGGGGGTGAAAGGGTGAGGGGGCGGAATGAATGGTGAGGGATTCTAAGCAGTCATGAAGAAGGAGAGAAGGTTGAAGATGGTTTGGATGTTGTAGGGAGCAATTTAAATTTGACAAGGCAGCCAAGAGTACAGCAGAGAACAAGGCAAAACTGAAGAATTAAACCATTTATTTCAATGCATTGGCCTGATAGAATTCACAGAATCCCTACAGTTTGGAAACAGGTCCTTGGGCCCAGCAAGTTCATACCGACACTCCGAAGAGTATCCTACCCAAACCATTCCCCATTACTCTATACCTACCCCTGACTAACAACCTAACCCACACATCCCTGGACACTATGCAATTTAGCACAGCCAATTCATGTAATCTGCACATCTTTGGATTGTGGGAGGAAACCGGAGCACCTGGAGGAAACCCACACAGACACGGAGAGAATGTGCAAACTCCACACCGACAGTCATCCAAGCCTGGAATCAAACCTGGGTCCCTGGCACTATGAGGCAGCAGTGCTAACCACTGACCCGCCATGCTGCCCGTAGTTAAGGCTGATGAACTCAAAGCATGGATGAGAACATGTGACTGGAATATCCTAGAAATTACAAAAACATAACTGCGGGTGGGACAGGATGGCATCTCAATGCTCCAGGGTATAGATGTCATAGGAAGGACAGAAAGGGAGGCAAGAGAGGAGGAGAGTGGCATTTTTAATTAATGAAAACATCACTGCTGTACTTAGAGAGGATATTCCTGAGGAATTGTCCTGTGAAGTTATATGGATGGAGCAGAGAACTAAGAAGCGGATGAATAACTTGATGGAATTAAACTATAGGGAAACTGAGGAGCAAACATGTAGAGAGATCGCAGATATCTGTCAGAACAATGGGTTTGTAATAGTAGGGGATTTTAACTTTCCTAACATAAACTGGGACTGCCATTGTGTTAAAGGCTTGGTTGGGGAGGAATTTCTTAAGTGTGTTCAAGAAAAGTTGCTTTACCAAAAGTAACTGTATCTACTAGAGAAGGAGCAAAACAGGACCTCTTCTTGGGAAATAATGCAGGGCAAGTGCCTAAGGTATTTGTGGGGGATGACTTTGATTTATTGTGGGGGCCCTAGCAGAAATATTTATATCATCAACAGGCATGGGTGAGATTCCAGAAGATTGGAGGGTGGCTAATGTTGTGCCTTTATTTTAGAAAGGCTGCAAAGAAAAGCCAGGGAACTATGAACCAGTGAGTCTGCTATCGGTGATGGGTATCCACTGATAGCAGGATCTCCTCAGGTTGGAGGAAATCCTGAGATATAGAATTTACATGCATTTGAAAAGGAAAGAATTAATTAGAGATAGTCAGTATGGTTTTGTGCATGAGAAATCACGTCTCACAAACTTAACTGAGTTTTTTGATGACGTGACCAAGAAAATAGATGAGGGTAGAGTGGTAGATATTGTCTACATGAATGTTAGCAAGGCCCTTTGGTAGGTTGGTTAGTAAAGTTAGATCACATGGGAACCAAGGAAAGCTAGCCAATTGCATAGAAAGTTGGCTTGACAATAGGAGACAGAATATGGTGGTAGAGGGTTGTTTCTCTGACTGGCGGACTGTGACCAGCAGTGTTCCACAGGAATTGGTACTGGTTCCACTGTTTTTTATCGTTGATACAAACAATTTGAATGAGAATATAGGAATCATGGTTGGTAAGTTTGTGGATGACACCAAAATGGGTAATATTTTGGAGAGTGAAGAAGGTTATCTAAGAGCACAACAGGATCTTGATCAGCTGGGCCAATGGGCTGAGGGATGGCAGATGGAGTTTAATTTAGATAAAAGCAAGATGTTGCATGTTACAAACAAGGGAAGGACTTACGCAGTTAATAGTAGAGCCCTGGAGCGTATTTTCAAACAGGGAGACCTAGGGGGTTTAGGTACATAGTTTCTTGAAAGCAGTATCATAGATAGGCCAGATGGCGAAGAAGGGGTTTGGCATGCTTAGTCAGAGCATTGAGTACAAGAGTTAGGACATCATATTGTGACTGTACAGGAAATTGAGCCTACTTTTGGAGTACTGCATACAGTTCTGCTCACCCTGCTCTAAGAAGGATATCATTAAATTGTAAAGAGTACAGAAAAGATTTACAAGGATATTACTGGGATGGAGGGTTTGAGTTATAAGGAGAGGCTGGATAGGTGAGGACATTTTTTTCACTGGAGTGGAGGAAGTTGAGGAGTGACCTTTTCAAAGTTTATGAAATTCTGAGAGGCATAGATAAGCTGAATAACACAATCTTTACATGAGATAGATTAGTTCAAAATTAGAGAGCATAGGTTTAAGGTAAATGGGGAAAGATTTAAAAGGGACCTGAGAGGCATCTTTTTGACACAGAGTTTAATGCTTATATGGAATGAACAGTCGGCAAAAATGGTAGACGTAGGTACTTTTAGAACATTTACAAGTCACTTGGACAGATATGTGAACAGGAAAGGTTTAGAGGTATATAGGCCAAATGCAGGCAGATGAGACTAATTTAGTTTTGGTCTGGTTGGCATGGATGAGTAGGATCAAAGGGTCTATTTCCATGCTGTATGACCCTCTATCTCAATTCTTTGTTTAACTTACAGTATTCCTATGCTCTTGCTGGTTATTTCTCCCATGTCAGGTGATGTCATTTCCGTAGCCTGTAGCTTCCACTTCATCTGCCATGGAACTGATCTGATAGCATCGTGATCCGAAGGCTGGTATTAAACTTAATTTCAATGGGATGCCCAATGACCTAAACAGATTTGGTGGAATCCTGAATCTCTAGGATTACCCATTTCCCTATTAATGCCTTGGTTATCTTTTCTGAAAAGTTTCTGTACCGTATTGAACTCTTTGTGTATGTAACTGTCACCTTTTCTGCACTCGTAAGTGTGTTCTACTTCGGTGCTTACCGATTGATTTCTCCGTAACTTAAGAAATGTCACCTCCTTGAAATTTAATCTTGTATACTGTTTGATCTTTCTCGGACCTTGAAACTTTTCCACATTTTTTTCAATTTGCTTTTACTCTTATTATTGTTGAAGCTCTTCTAAATCTGTGTCATAACAATATTATTTGAAGCTCACTGTTCGTTAAGCTTTCATTAATGCTCTTCTAAATATAATTACTGTAGGGGTTTGTTAGATGCCTTACCACATCAATGTTGCAGTATTTCCTTTATTTGCCAATCTGTTTAATTTTTTTTTCAATACTGTACTGAATTCTTAGATACCTATTAACTTATAGAACAGGAGAAAAAGGAGATTGGTTTTAATATCTGTCTTTAGCAGTTTCATATTGCTATCAAGGTCAGTGAAAAACACTTGTTTGACAGTTTTTATAAAGTAATTGTTCAGAAAGGTTAATGTTGTAAATTGCATTTGACTTCATCAAATTTGATTGAAATGTCCAGCTGTAGATCCCATGGGATCAGATGTACCATCTCTACTTCCTGATAGCCTTTGTCATTATGCTTAACTATTCAGTGCAACTTGTAACTTTTGCTACCATACAATAAAGTGTTGGTGGTAAGTGTTGTTGGTAAGAATGTTCTCTTCTTGTTAAAATTCATGAATGTGAATATGAAAGGAAAACCCCTTGGGATTATCACAAGGTAACGGCTAATGAATCATGGACCTGTTGTCTTCCATGGTGAACACCCATATGGCCATTCAGGGGAAGCACTGAGGGTGGTAAGGATGCAGAATGTGCTCTGGTGGTGGTGGGAGAAGGGGATCGGAGTTTGGGGGTGACCCCTCAATGTCTATCACCAGCAATGGCTCAGCAGCACCACTGCTGATTGAGCTGGTTGAGTCCTAAAGGACATAGCTGATAGACTGGACTTGCGACAAGTGTTGAGAGAAAGAGGGAAAAACATTCTTGACATCAGTGTCACCAGTCTGCCTAATGCAGATGCACTTGTCCATAGCAGCACCAGTAAGAATGGCCACCACAAAGTCCTTCACACTCACTTCACATTGAAAATACCTTACATCACCGTGTGTGGCACTATCATTCTTCTAAATGGGACAGACTTGCAACAGATCTAACAATCAAGACTGGCATTCATGAGATGCTATCGGCCAGCAGCAGCAGAATGATATTCAAATACAATCTACAACTTCATGGCTCAGCATATAGTCCATGCTCCCTTGCCCACAAGGCAGGGATTAATCTTGGTTCAGTGAAAAGTGCATTTCAGGAGCATCACTAAAAATGAGATGTCAACCTAGTCAATCTGCAACACGGGATTATTGCATGTCAAATGGCATAAGCCACAGTGATAGACAGAGTTAAGTGATTTCATAACTACAGGGTCAGGTCTAAGCTCTTCAGTTCTGCCAAACAGAGTTGTGATTGGTGGTCGAAAATTCAGCAACTCATTAGAGGAGGAGGAAACTCCACAAATACCCTCATCCCCAACTATGGGAGAGCCTGATACATCAATACAAAAGGCTGAAGGCTGAAGCATTTGCCAGGAATGCAAAGTGCATGATCCATCTCAGCATCTTCCTGAAGTCACCAGCAGATGCCAGTCTTCAAGCAAGCTGATGCACTCCAGAATTTATCAGAACATTACTGAAGACATTGGATACTGCAATGTCTAAGGGCTCTGATAACATTCTGGCATTAGTACTGAAGACATGTGCTCCAGAATCTGCTGCATCCCTGGCCAAGCTGCCCATATACTGCTATAACAAGGTCATCTACTTAACATTTTGGAAATCGTCCAAGTATGTCCTGTTCACAGAAAGCAGGAAAATCCAATTTGACTAAATATTGCCCCATTACTAATGCTCAGTAGCAGTAGTGTATACCATCTCCACAATGCACTGCAGAACTTCACCAACACTCCTACAACAGCACCTTCCAAACCCACGACTTCCACCATCTAAGACAAGGGTAGCAGATGCATGGAAACTCCACCAACTGCAAATTTCTCTCCAAGTGACTCATCTTCTTGACTTGGAAAATCCTCACTGTTCCTCTAGTGGTGTTGGTCAATATCTTCCCTAACGGCATTGTAAGTCTACCTATAACAAGTTGATTACAGCAATTCAAAAACCTCAACATCGCCTTCTCAAGGATAACCAGCAATACACACATTCCATGAGTGAATAAAAAAGAGTTGTGTGCAACTTTATTGAAGCCAGACTAATGTCTACAGAATCAGAACATGTTCAAAAAGAAGAAATTGCCAGATCTGAATATCCAGCATTCTGCAATGATGGGAATATTTGTTGTATTAGAGCAGCAGTGTTGGGGAATTTCTGCAGGACATTTGTAGATGGTACTCACTGCTGCTACTGATTGGCACTCATAAATGAAAAATCCTATAGATGCCATTGAGTGGCAACTACCTTAGTTATCAGGCAAGATTTCCTCTGCAATAGGGATTCAAGAGATTAGACCACAAGACCATAATAAGTAGGAACAGAAGAAGGCTGTTCCACCCTTTGAGCCAACTCCATCATTCAATAGAATCAATATTCTGATCCAACATTCCTCACTTCCACTTTCCTGCCCTTTCCCAGTAATTCTCCTCCTAATCAAAAATCTATCCATCTCTGCCTTAAACATACACAAGGATGCTGCCCTCACAGTTCTCTATGACAAGGATTAGCGTCCACCAAATAAGGTAATGGGCCAGTTACTAAGTTTAGCAGGAATGACACGTTCTGCAACAAATCAAGAAGAAATGAAAGTTTCTCCATGGAGAAAGACCTTACACAAAATCAGGATTAAGATCAATTATGTATTCGGGGGGAATTGAGAAACTTCCAGATCACCTGCATTTATGAATTTGGTGACAAACCACTTAACATTGATATCAGTGGGATCTTCAATGGGAACATAGAACAATACAGCACAGAATATGCCCTTTGGCCCTCGATGTGCCAACCTGTGAACTAATCTAAGCTCATCCCCCTACAGTATCCCATCATCATACATGTGCTTATCCAAGGATTGTTTAAATGTCCCTAGAATTAGATTAGATTAGATTAAATTAGATTACTTACAGTGTGGAAACAGGCCCTTCGGCCCAACAAGTCCACACCAACCCGCCGAAGCGCAACCCACCTATTCCCCTACATTTACCCCTTTACCTAACACTATGGGCAATTTAGCATGACCAATTCACCTAACCTGCACATTTTTGGATTGTGAGAGGAAACTGGAGCACCCGGAGGAAACCCACGCAGACACGGGGAGAATGTGCAAACTCCACACAGTCAGTCGCCTGAGTCGGGAATTGAACCCGGGTCTCTGGCGCTGTGAGGCAGCAGTGCTAACCACTGTGCCACCGTGCTGCCCACCTGCCACCGTACCGCCCCTAATGTGGCTGAGTTAACTACATTGGCAGGTAGGGCATTCCACGCCCTTACCACTCTCTGAGTAAAGAACCTGCCTCTGACATCTGTCTTAAATCTATCACCCTTCAATTTGTAGTTATGCCCCCTCGTACAAGCTGACTTCATCATCCTAGGAGAAAGACTTTCACTGCCTACCCTATCTAATGCTCTGATCATCTTGTATGTCTCTATCAACTTGAAAGGGTTCAGAAAAGATTTACAAGGCTGTTGCTTGGGTTGGAGGAATTGAGCTACAGGGAGAGGCTGGGACTGTTTTCCCTGGAGCGTCAGAGGCTGAGTGGTGACCTTATAAAAATTTAGAAAATTATGAAGGGCATGGATTGGGTACATAGACAAAGTCTTTTCCCTGGGGTCAGGGAGTCCAGAACTAGAAGGCGTAGGTTTAGGGTGAGAGGGGAAAGATATAAAAGAGACCTATGGGGCAACTTTTTCAGACAGAGGGTGGCACGTGCATGGAATGAGCTGCCGGAGGAAGTGGTGGAGGCTGGTACAATTGCAACATTTAAGAGGCATTTGGATGGGTATAAAAATAGGAAGGGTTTGGAGGGTATATGGGCTGGGTGCTGGCAAGTGGGGCTAGATTGGGTTGGAATATCTAGTCGGCATGGATGAGTTGGACCGAAGGGTCTGTTTCCATGCTGTACATCTCTATGACTCTATGACTCTATAAATCCCCTCTTAGCCTTCTTCTTTCCAATGAGAACAGACCCAAGTCTCTCAGCCTTTCCTCATAAAACCTTCCCTTCAGACCAGGCTACATCCTGGTAAATCTCCTCTGCATCTTTTCCAGTGCTTCCACATCCTTCCTGTAATGGGGCAACCAGAACTATACAAAATATTCCAAATGCGGTTGCACTAGTGTTTTGTATAGCTGCAGCATGACATTATGGCTCCACAACTCAATCCCTCTACCAAATAAATCTAACACACCATATGCCGCCTTAACAGCACTATCATCCTGGGTGGCAAACTTCAGGATTCTATGTAAATGTACTCCAAGATCCCTCTACACATCCACACAACCAAGAATCTTTCCATTAACCTGTAATTCTTCCTAAAGTGAATCACCTCACATTTATCTGCATTGAACTCCATTTGCCACTTCTCAGCCCAATTCTGCAGATTAGCCAAGTACCCTCTGCAACCTGCAACACTCTTCCACACTGTCCACTACTCCACTGTCTTTAGTGTCATCTGCAAACTTACTAACCCATCCACCTATGCCTGCATCGAAGTCATTTATCCTTGCAGCACACCACTACTAACCAGACTCCAGGCTGTATATTTTCCATCAACCACCACTCGCTGTCTTCTTTCAGAAAGCCAGTTTCTAATCCAAACTACTAAATCACCCTCAATCCCATGCCTCTTCATTTTATCCAACAGCCTGCCATGTGGAACCTTATCAAAGGCTTTACTGAAGTTCATGTACACCACATCAACAGCCTTACCCTCATCCACATGCTTGGTCACCTTTTCAAAAAACTCAATGAGGTTTGTGAGATATGACCTGCCTTGACAAAGGGATGCAGAATGGGTGATAATTTGATCCACGGGTGAATCAGGTTAAAATTACCCTTGATCTTGGTTGTGAATTATTGTAGGATATAGTTAATCAACAATGAAAATGAAGTGTATTCCCTTTAGGCTGTCACTAATGTTTTTATATTAGAAAGGTGCTGCAGAGCAGCTATGCTTTATTAGGTATTGTGAAGCTAGGTTGATTTATTTCAGATTGAACCAAGCCACCAAACCTTTCTTTGTTTACCATCTGTACTGCCTTTGGACCTTACATTTATTGATTTACAGATATGGTCTACACAGAAAAAATTGATTTTCTTGCAACAGTTCTTAGTACCTTTGACTCAGCAGTTATATCATTAGGCCTTAAAATAAACTGGCAGAGACCCAGTCTTTGTTGTGGTTCTGAAAGCAAAATGGCATTGACATTGAGATTGCTAAGTGATGAAGCAGAGGAAAGCAGAAATGAACTTACTGGTAACAATTACAATATATTGAATGCAATATTGATTATTAAAACCTTCCAAATATACTTTTTGAAAATGTTTTATGATTATGCAAACCCTGGTTGTCGTTAGTAGCTGAATCCCACCCCAGAACTTGAGCACCAAAAATCTCAAGCAGCACTTCAGTGGATGCTGCACCGTTGAAGTGCTGTCTTTCTGCTGAAATGTTTAACTGAGATCCCATTTGCCATATCTGGAGGACATAAAACATCTTGTGGCACTAGTTTGTAGACTAGCAAGGAAATTATCTTTGGTATCTTGTCCAAAATTTATATCTATATCAAGATCACAACATTTTTGTCAGATCATTATCATGTTGCCATTTGTGGGTGCTGGATTTAAGCAAGTTGACTTCTGTAATTTTTTTTTCATTTTACAAAGTACTTTAAAAGTACCTCATTGGCTAAAAAGTGCTCTGAGGCATGCTGTGGACATGAATGGTGCTTTTATATAGGTATGTTAGCGTCCTTTTTTTTGTCCTTTTTTTCCTTGAAGTTAGCCAAAAGTTGTAATCTGGTTCATACAATATTAGACAAGACATTAGACAAAGTAGATTTCCCATGTCTCAAGGCACACACGTTGGGCAAAACATGTTTACATCTCTGTCTGGTCTTCCTGGAACAGTCACTTGCTTAGTTCCATAACTAAAGGAGGAACATTCTGTATCAAGTAAAAAATGAGGTCTGCAGATGCTGGAGATCACAGCTGCAAATGTGTTGCTGGTCAAAGCACAGCAGGCCAGGCAGCATCTCAGGAATAGAGAATTCGACGTTTCGAGCATAAGCCCTTCATCAGCCCTTCCTGATGAAGGGCTTATGCTCGAAACGTCGAATTCTCTATTCCTGAGATGCTGCCTGGCCTGCTGTGCTTTGACCAGCAACACATTTGCAGCCACATTCTGTATCAAGCTAACCAGTAAACTTTCCCACTCTTTGCACCTGCACTAGATGTATTGAAAGGATTGTCAGGTTTACAATTCACCTGTTTCACAGGATCAGTGGACTGTTTGAATGCAGAAGAGGCTATTCAGCTCATCATGTCAGCATCAGGTCTCCAGAGGAACAATTTACCCAATGTCACTCCTCCACCTATTCCCTGTAGCCAGTACATTTTTTCCTTTACCAACAATATGAATGCATCAATTGAATCTGCCCCCTCCATATTCCCAGGTTGCAAATTCCAGATCTGGACCATGCAAACATTTTTTTCTCATGTCACCATTGCTCCTTTTGCCAATTGCCTAAATTGTGTTCCCTCTCGTTCCTGATCCTTTTAACGGTGTTGTCATTTTTCCACATCTGATCTGTCCAGACCACTCATGATTTAGAATACCTTTATCAAATCTCCTCTCAATATTCCTTTCTCCAAGGAAGCAATCCCAGATTCTACTAATCGATCGACATAACTGAAATTCCCCTTCTCTTGAATCATTCTCATGAAGCTTTGCTGCATCTCTCTAATACCTTCACATCTTTTCTAAAGTGTGGTATCCAGAACATGAAACCATATGGCAATTCAGGCTAAATAGGATTCTGTATACTTTATTAACTGTTCTCTGAATCGGTCCTGCTGCTTTCAATGATTAATGCACATATCCACCTAAGTCCCTCAGTTCCTGAATCCACTTTAGAACTACAGCCTTTGTCTTACTTTGTCTCTCCATTTCTTCCTACCAAAATGAATTATTACACAATTCTCGCTATAAAATTACATCTGCCACTTGCTCACTCATTCCACCAATCTGTCCATGTTCTTTTGAATTTCTACATTTTCTCCATTGTTCACAATGGTTACAAGTTTCATATTATGAAAAATGTCCCGAGGTTCGTTACAGACCTTCCTCCAGTCCAAAACGTAATAATAACTATGATTCTCTGTTTTTTGTCTCTCAGAAGATTATTCCCTATTTTTATTGCCACATTGCCTTCATAATGCATGAACTACAAGTCCTATTGTGCAGCTCTTTATCAAATGAAATTAGTTTACGTCCCATCACCATTAACATCATTTATTACTCATCAAGATTCTATAGCAATTTCAAGATGATTTTCCTTAAGAAATCTGAGCTGCCTTTCCCTAATTGAAATACATTTTCCCAAGTGACTATTAATTTCATCCTGACTTAAGGTTTCTAGAAATTTGTCCATGACCTAAGTTAAACTGACTGGCCCATAGAAACAAGCTTGTGTTTACGTCCTTTTTCAAATAGGGGTGTAAAGTTTGCAATTTTTCAGTCCTCTGTAGTTATGCCTGACTCTAAGTAAAGCTGGAAAATTATGATTAGTACCTTAGCAATTTCTAGTCTTACTTTCATCGGTATCCTGGGATGCATTTCTTCTGCTCCTGGTGTCCTTTCCACTTTAAGTTCAAAGTGCTTATCTGATGCCTTCTCCTTAGCAATTTAAAGCCCTTCAATTGTCTGATTACTTCCTTTTCATGACCTGAGCAGCACCTTGTTCCTTATTAATGGTAGATGAAAAATGGTCATTTAATACCTCAGATATGCTCCCTGCCTTCGTGTGTAAATCCCCTTTTTGGACTTTAAACTATTTCATTCCTCCTTTTACCACACTTTTGCTATTTATATGTGTATAGAAGACTTTTGGATTCACTTTTATATTAACTACTAGTCTCTTTCAGCCTCCCTCTTTGCTTCTCATGTATGCTTCATCAATTTCCCTCTGCATCTTCCATATTTAGCCTGATTCTTGGTTGCATTGTCCCCCTGACATATGCTATAATTTTTTTGTCTTCATCTTGATCTCTAGAATAGAATAGAGCATTTGCCAGCTCTATTTTCTGAATTCATGGACATATGGCTTGACTGTGTCCAAGCTATCTTCTCCCTAACTGTAACCTATTGTTTAGATATTATTTTGCCAGCCACCCTGTGATTCCAATTGATCCAGGCCAGATCCATCCTCACCCTATTGAAGGCGGCTTTGCTTCAGAAAATTATTTTTACTCTGGATTGTTTCTTGTTCATTTCCACAATCATGATTCAATGATCACTGATCACTAATTGTGCTCCTATTGACACTTGATTTGCTTACTGCCTCATTACCAAGAACCAAGTCTCTCAAACCCTCCTTCCCAATTGGATTGGAGGCATTACTGTCCAAGATTGTTCTCATAACTCTTGAGGAACTCTTGATCTTCACAGCATTTGTGTGAGTATTATCCCAGTCCATATTCAAATAAATAAAGACCCACATTTTAACTGCTCTATTATTCCATCACCTTTCTAATTTTTTTTCAAATCTACATCTTTCCCAGTTTTTGGTGGCTTATAGACCACATTAAGCAAACAGTTACACCTCTTTTGTTCCTTTTCTCGAACTGAATAGATCCTGTCCTTGACCACTCTAGAACATCCTTTCTCTAGCACTGCACTGTTATTCTTAATCAAGAGTACCACTGCTCCCTCCCTTTCTATTGATCCACATGATAAGGTGCTGGAATTGAACTCCAAACCTAAGGGTCTGTCTCAAAATCATGGAAGCTACTTATTGTGCCACAAGGTCTCTCAACAAGAGATCGAAACTTCATAATTTTCCTACAAACCTGATGACATTTTTTGAACTTAATAAGTCTGAATTAATATTTTCAGAATTTACTTTAGAGACAGGCCTCTCAGTCTCATTAATACATGCTGAAAATGCAAATATACTCTGCATGATTGTCATACTGTGAGTTGATTAAAATACTAAAATACTTCTGAATATACAATGAGAATCTAAATGTACAATTAATGCTGACAAATGAAAAATATTTTATAAAACATGTAACAGGTCATATCATAAAACAAATCCTTTTTTAACCAAGTCTCTGGTTCTTTCAAATTAAAATTCTACACCACTGAATTTATTGCTGTCTGTAACACAGGGGTTTTCACTATCAATTACTATTCAAGGCACCCAAAAATATCCATTCTATGGTGTTAGTCCTTTCCACAAGTGAGTTCCATTGAAGTCGGCCAGATTGATAACATCCATTTTACTTTCTTGCCCAGAGCCAAACATTCCCCTAATGTGTACTGTTCGCATGAATGCTTACACTACAGCTATGAGAACCATGGATAACAATTCATTAAGGGTGAGACTGCAGTCACTGAAGACAGGTGTGAAGCAAGACAGGATGCATATGTTGTTAAGATGCCAACATTTGTGAATACTAAACCCAGCCTGGAGGAAATCACCTCTGACTTTGTTGCCAAATGATTAACAACATTCGAAATAGCTCCTGAGGCTGATGTTGGTACTCACTGTTAGAGGTAAAAAAGCATCTTTCAGAAATGTAGAGTGCACTATTTCAATGCCTTTAAACATCTACAAAATAGCATTTAAAGTAAAATGCACACAGGCTTGAGAAGAAGCACAGGGACCAGAAGGACACACTCTCAAATCGTTCCCATCAATCCACTGCATGGTTGTGGACAGTTTAATAACATATCTGCTGGTATAGACTAATTGTTTTTTGCTTCCTTTGAGGTGCAGGCCTGGTTCAATTCATTGAGTATGCACAAGTTTAGACATCCCATATGTAGGAATGTTTTTTAATAAGAGCTTCAGTCACAAGTAGGAAATAAAGCTACATTCTGTTCTCACTGTGCCTGGAACGGCAGGACACTAGGTAGCTCAGATGAACAGAGGGATCTTGGGGTAATTATTCACAGATTCCTGAAGTTAGCAGAGCATGTGGATAGAACATAAAAACATAAGAAATAGGAGCAGGAGTAGACCATCCGGCCCATTGAGCTTGCTCTGCCATTTAATAAGATCATGGCTGATCTTTCCGTGGACTCAGCTCTACTTACCCACCCTCTCACTATAACCCCTAATTCCTCTACTGTTCAAAATTTGACCGATCTTTGCCTTAAAAAACATTCAACAAGGTAGCATTATCTGCTTCTCTGGGCAGGGAATTCCACAGACTCACAGCCCTTTGGGTGGAGAAATTCCTCATCAACTCAATCCAAATCTACTTCCCCTAATTTTGAGGCTATGCCCTCTATTTCTAGTTTCCCCTGCCCATGGAAACAATTTCCCTGCTTCTATCTTATCTATTCCCTTCAAAAATGTTATATGTTTCTATAAGCTGCCTCTTATTCTTCTAAATTCTAATGAGTATAGTTAAACAATCCTCCATCCATGCTAATGCATTACCCATAATGCCATGCAACTTTACCTTATACAGAAGCCTTTTGTGTTGTACCTTGTCAAATGCCTTCTAGAAATTCAGATACACCACATCCAACAGTTCCCCATTGTCTACCACACTTAATGTCCTCATAGGATAATTAAGAAGGCATATGGGACACTTACTTTTATCAGTTGTGGCATAGAGTATAAGAACAAGGAGGTAATGCCAGAGTTGTGAAAAAAACATTGGTTAGACCACAGCTGGAGTATTACATGCAGTTCTGGTCATCTCACAACAGGAAGGATATAATAGCAGTAGTGTGGGTACAGAGGAGGTTCACCAGGATGATGTCAGGGATGGAGAAATGGAGCTATAAGGAGAGACTCGATAGGGATTGTGTTCTCTAGAGTGAAGAAGACTGAGAAGGGACATGATTGAGATGTATAAGATTATGAGCGGTATGGACAAGGTGAATATAGAGCAACTGTTCCCCTTGGTTGAGGAGTCAATCACAGGAGAGCATACTTTTAAGGTAAGGGGCAAGAGATTCAGAGGGGATTTAGGAAAAACCCTTTTCACTCAGAAGGGAGTAGGAATCAGAATTGCACTGCATGGGAATGTAGTGGAGGCCAGAGACCTTACAACCTTTAAAATGTATTTGTATGAGCACTTGAAATATCATATCATTCAAGGATATGGACAAGTACAGGAAATTGGAATTGCACACTTTTAGTGGCAGTTATGTAAAGCAGACTTGATGAGCCAAAGGGCCTTTCTGCACTGCAGGACTCTATGATTTGCAGAGAGATATGTATAAGTATTTCTACCTCTTCACCCTATTAAGTTTATTCCAGATTTTCCTGCATATTAAAATGAATAATTTCACACTTTCCTGGATTGATGTTCATCTGTCACATGTCTGCCTGTTTTACAATTTCTACCCTGTAAATCACAATTATAATTTTATTTGCTTCAATCAGAGTCCTTCTCTTCTTCTATATTGCAGACATTAGATGTCCAATTTATTCACCATAGGACAATTCCTTCATCCCAGGAACCAATCTAGTAAATCTTAGTTATTCAATCTTCGAACCAAGTCTATCTTTTTTTCCATACCAATAAACTGCACACAGTATCTCAAATCTATAGCTTAACAGATTTGTATCAATACTTCCCTGTTCCTCTTCTTCAATCCCCTTACAATAAAGACCAACATGGCACTTACCTGCCTGATGTTTTCTGAACTTACAACATAACTGTCTATAACAAAAACAGAAATTGCTGGTAAAGCTCAGCATGTCTGGCAGCATTTGTGGAGAGAAATCAGAGTTAATGTTTCGGGTCCAATGATCCTTCTTCAGTTCACATGCTTGATTTCTCTCCACAGATGCTACCAGACCTGCTGAGCTTTTCTAGCAATTTCTGTTTTGTTTCTGATTTCCAGCATCCACATTTTTTTCTATATTTATTCAGTTAGTTTCAATGTTCCTTTTCTTATGCTTCCAAGACCTTTTGAACATTAACATTTAAAAGTTGCATTTTTTTCCCAAAAATATTCAGCTTTATTCTTCTTACAACTAAAATGAATAAACTCACGCTTTGTTATATAATAGTCTATCTTCCATTTTGTTGTCCATTCTTTGAACTTCAGTCTTTTGTTCTGCCCCTGACCGATTGCATTCCCCGCTGGCTTTTTATCATGCAGCACATTACTCTTGGTCTTGTTGACACTCCACTACTGGCTGCCAACTTGAAAACAGTTTTTACTCCATCCTCTCTGGTTCCTTTGAAATAACTAAACTTCCAGTCATGCTAATATATTACTCAAAAATCCAAGAATCCTTACCTTGCAGATCAATCCTTTATGTGACATCTTAGTGAATGCATACAGCCAGATGAAAAAGAGTCAAATGGGCCCACATTTTGCCTCTTCATGTTTGACTACAACAACACATGCAAAACATTTTTTTTACCAATTCAGTCACTACATAACTGTTTAAGACAGTGATTGTTAAAGATCCACTTGGACAGGTTACTTAGTTTAACAAAGAAAGATATCAGCTTTAATATACAGCTAAGTAAAGTAATAAAATAGGTAGTGACTCACACAAACACATGTGCCCACACCTGCATGCAGAGTTCAGAAGATTAAGTAAATTAGTCCATTGTTTGTGGTTTGCTGAGTCAGCTGATTCCAGGCTTTATTTGATGCTTCCAATTTAATGATGTGGATAACTGAGGTGAGCTTTTCTCCAGGGACATATCTATTGAGCTGATTTCTTTCTTTAAACCAAATTAGCAGCACAGGTAGAGAGAGTTGATAAAATCCGGGCCCAACTTGCAAGCTGTGTGGTAAGAGAGAAAGCAGGGGGAGTTCACTCAACTTCTCAGTTCCTTGTACAATTCTGCACAAAAGCATGTGCTTTGAACATGTAGACTTGCTGGTTTATTGTGACTGCTCTCATCAGTTGCCAGCAATTCAAACATAACTGCATGTTCCAACTGTATCATAAGTGTCTCATTGATTAGCTCCTGCCTACTGAGCTATCTTAAACCACTGTCTCATTATTTAAGTAATCATACCTCAATGGTTGATTTCCAGTAGTTGCACAGCTCCAGTGATTATCATAGGTGCCTTGCAAATGTAGCTGAAGCTGCTGAGGTCTTATGGTGGGATGGTAATGTCTGTATCTGTAAGCCAGGAGGCCCAGATTCAAATCTCACCTTCTCCAGATTTGTGTAATAACATCTCTGAACAGGTGGTTTATAAAATATATGAAGCAGGAGCTGAGGACACTTGGAGTGTAATGGTATTGGGACTAGATGGCTCAGATTGACTTCTTACCTACTCCAGATCTGCTAAGCCATGCCCAAATAGATTGATTAAAACTGTCTGTGGCAGGAGAGGTGGATTCATGACACTGCTTGGAGTCATTATACTTGGTTAATTTTGCATACTTGATCTCTGTATTTCAATCAGTTGGAATGTGGAATGTTTTGCCATATATATTAGCACTAGCCATCACAACCTGTGTGGTTGGTCACTTTCAGTCACTTTTTTAAAAAAAATCTATTTTTTTAAAAGTTCAATTTCATGTTTCCGATTTCCTTGTTTGAATTAAAGCACATTATTGTAACAATATAAATCACCACAATTGACTTCAACATCTATAAATTGTGGTGAGGAAAACACTTTCTTGAAGGTTTCCTTAACGGGAGAAGTTGCACAATATTTCTCTTGTACAACAATTTCACTGTGGTTACTATTTTAGCTGGAACCCCTTTCAACAGGTCTTGTTAACAAAACCTACAACACCAAACCTACTCAACAGTAAAATTGAATGAGTGTGATGTAATAGCAGGAACAACGGAAGTGGAACTTGGGAATAGACACAGACAAATGGTTAGAAAAGTGAATTCCAAAGGGTTGGACAGGAAATTCATGGTGAGAAGATGGGAATTGCTATAATTGGACAAAGTATGAGTTGTTGCAATAAACATTGAAGGGAACACAAAAGTAGCTGCAGAGGAAGACTGTGGGATCATTCAATATGGTTTCAAGCCTAGAATGGTTGCAATAGCAAAAGTCAAAAGAGAGGAAGGGTTGAGGGAGAAAGAATGCTGGAGAATGGGGAGGTGAGATGAAATACAAAGGGAAAGAGCATGATCAGAGCGAGGAGAAAAGAATTACGTGAATGACCTGCAGAACGTGAGGCATGGCAAGTAAAACTACAGTGTTTGATTGAGAAAATCATTAAAAGGTGGGTTTGAGTCCAGAATGTCAGTGAGGCACAATGTGAGCTCCTGAAAGTTCCTGTGCCAGCAGGAGTGAGGCTCAGTTCAGGAGCAGTTCAATTATGCAGTTCAAAGCAGAAAGTGTGATGCGATGCAGATTGTTACAAAGAAGATGGATAGACTGTTTTAAAAAAGGGTATTATTCTAAAGGTGTGCAGGAGCAGAGAGATCTGTGTGTTCATTCCTTCATTTATTCATTCACTCATTCATTCAACATAGGTGTCACTGTATGGGCTTGCATTTAGTGTCCATTGCTAGCTGGGTGAGTTGACTCTTGAACAGTTGCAATCCTTTCGGTGTAAGTAACCTGCAATGTGGAGGAAATGTCAAGATTTTGATATAAATATACTGAAGGTGATGTATTTCCAAGTCAGGCTAACGAGTGGCTTAGAGGAGAACTTGCAACTGTTGATGATTCCGTATACATATATGCTAATAAGTTATTAAAGGTAACAGGGCAGGTAAAGAGACACACTTACTAAGGCATACAATATTCTAGGCTTCATTAATAGGAACACAGTGAAAAAAGAGCTGGGAGGTTATGATGAACTGATACAAGATACTTGTCAGACCTCAGCAAGAGTATTGTATATACTTCTGGATAAGACATTATTGAAAGGATTTGAATTCATTGCAGAGAGTGCATAAGAATGGTTCCAGGGATGAAACAGTTCAGTTACAAAGAAAGATTGGCAAAATTGGGAGAGAAAAATATTAAGAGAAGATTTGATAGGCATTTTCAGAAGCATGAGAGGTGGTGAGAATGTTAAAGAATAGAGAATGAGAAGGCAGAAATCTAAAGTAATTAAACAAGAGAAACAAATGTGACATGAGAGAAAAAGAAATTTGCACAGCGAATAATTAGAGTTTGGAATACATTGCTTGGTGACAAGCTCAGTTGGGACGTTCTCGGTGAAATAGATAATGATTTGAATAGAATCAATGGAGAATTAGCAGGAGAAGGCAGGAGATTCACAAAGTCATAATGTTCATTTCGAAAGCCAGTATAGATGCATTGGGCTGAATGGCCTCCTTTTGTATTGTAAGAATTCTGTGATTCCGTGAAGTCATTGCTTGTGCAGTTTTTTGAGCTGAACTTCACAGAACAGATGGACTCCTGAACTCTTGCTAGTGCACGACCTTCCAGGAGCTCACATTGTTTCTCTGCTCATATCCTACACTCGGATTCACTTTTTAATATTTTCCTCAATCAAACACTGGAGAGCCTTATTTGCCATGCCTTGCCTTCTGCAGGTTATTCATTTGGTCTATTTATTTTCCTGTATTTCCGATCATGCTTTTTGTCCACTCCACCAGCTTGTTCATACATAGAACATAGAACGTTACAGCGCAGTACAGACCCTTCAGCCCTCGATGTTGCACTGACCTGTGAAATTAATCTGATGCCCATCTAACCTACACCGTTCCATTATTATCCATATGTATGTCCAATGCCCATTTAAATACCCATAACATCGGCGACTCTACTACTGTTGCAGGCAAGCCATTCCACACCCCTCCTTCTCTCTGAGTGAAGAAACTACCCCTGATATCTGTCCTAAATCTATCACCACTCAACTTAAAGCTACGTCCCCTCATGTTAGCCTTCACCATCCAAGGAAAAAGGCTCTCACTGTCCACCCTATCTAACCCTCTGATTATCTTATACGTCTCGATTAAGTCACTTCTCAACCTTCTTCTCTCCAGCAAAAACAGCCTCAGTTCCATCAGCCTTTCCTCGTTACACCTTCTTTCCATACCAGGTAACAGCCTAGTAAATCTCCTCTGAACCCTTTCCAAAACTTCCACATCCTTCCTATAATGCGGTGACCAGAACTGCAAGCGATACTCCAGGTACAGCCTTACCAGTATCTTGTACGGCTGAAGCTTGATCTTCTGGTTCCCAAACTCAATTCCCCCTACCAATAAAAGCTAACACACCATATGCCTTCTTAACAACCTTATCAACCTGGGTGGCAACTTTCAGGGATTTATGTACCTGGACACTGAGATCTCTCTGTTCATCTTCACTGCCAAGAATTTTACCATTAGCCCGGTATTCTGCATTCCTGTTAGTTCTTCCAAAGTGAACTACCTCACACTTTTCCGCATTGAACTCCATTTGCCACTTCTCAGCCCAGCTCTACATCTTATCTATATCCCTCTGTAACCCACAGCATCCTTTGGCACTATCCAGCACTCTGCCTACTTTAGTGTCATCTGCAAATTTACTAACCCATCCTTCTAAGCCCTCCTCCAGATCATTTATAAAAATGACAAACAGGATTGGCCCCCAATACAAATTCTTGCGGCACACCACTGGTAACTGAGCTCCAGGTTGAACAGTTCCCATCAACCACCACCCTCTGTCTTCTTTCAGTTAGCCAATTTCTGATCCAAACTACTAGATCACCTTCAATGCCGAAACTCCATATTTTGTGCAATAGCCTACCATGTGGAACCTTATCAAACGCCTTTTGAAGTTCATATACACCACATCAACTGCCTTACTGTCATCCACTGTTTTGTCACCTTCTCGAAGAACTCAATAAGTGAGGCACAACCTGCCCTTCACAAAAATGTGTTAACTATCCCTAATTAAATTATTCCTTTCCTGATGATTATAAATCTTACCTCTTATAACCTTTGCCAACACCTTAGCCACAACTGAATTAAGTCTCACTGGCCTATAATTACTAGGGTTGTCCTTAAGCAAGGGAACAACATTTGAAATCCTCCAGTCTTCTGGCACTATTCCTGTCAACAATGATGACATAAAGATCAAAGCCAAAGGCTCTGCAATCTCCTCCATGGCTTCCCAGAGAATCCGAGGATAAATCTTATCCGGACCCATATCTATTTTCAGATCATCCAAAATTGCTAAAACCTCCTCTTTGTCAACCTCAATCCCACCTGATCGTGTAGCTTGTATCTCTGTATTCTCACTAACATTGCCCTTTTTCAATGTGAATACTGACGAAAAGTATTCATTAAGCACTTCCCCTATGTCCTCAGATTCCACACACAATTTTCCACTACTGTGTTTGATTGGCCCTAATCTTACTCTCGTCATTTTTTTATTCCTGATAAATCTATAGAAAGCCTCAGGGTTTTACCTGATCCTATCCACCAGCAACTTCTCATGGCCCTTCCAGGCTTTTCTTAGCCCTCTCTTTAGATCTTTTCTGGCTAACGTACAACTCTCAAGCCCCCTAACTGAACTCTTATGCCTCACCCTCACATAAGCCTTTTTCTTCCTCTTGACAAGAGCTTAAACATCTCTAGTAAACCATGGCTCTCTCTCTCTCGACAACTACGTCCCTGCCTCATATGTATATACTTATCAAGGACCCACAGTAGTTGTTCCTTCAATAAGCTCCACATTTTAAGAGTTTCCATCCCCTGCAGTTACCTTCCCCATCCTATACATCCTAAATCTTGCCTAACTGCATCATAATTGCCTTTCCCTCAGTTATACCTCCTTCCCCGCAGTATAAAACTATCCTTTCCCATAGCTATTGTAAACATAACCGAATTATGATCACTATTGCCAAAGTGCTCACATATCTCCAAATCTAACACCTGGCTGGGTTCATTCCCCAGTGCCAAATCTGATATGCCATTGACCCTTGTTGGTCTGTCAACGCACTTTGTCAGAAAACCCTCCTGCACATATTGAACAAAAACTGACCCATTTAAACTCCTTGAATTATAGTTTTCCCAGTCAATATTGGGGAAGTTAAAGTTGCCCATAACAATTACCCTGCTACTCTCGCTCCTATCGAGAATCATCTTTGCTACCCTTTCCTCTACATCCATGGAACAATTTGGAGGCCTATGGAAAACTCCCAACAGGGTGATTTCTAACCTCAGCCCAAACTACCTCACTGGATGAAGCCTCAAACGTTATCGCAGCTGCTGTAATACTACCCTTGATTCACAATGCCACACCCCACCTCTTTTACCATCTTCTCTGCTCTTACTGAAACACCTAAATCCTGGAATCTGCAAGAACCATTCCTGTCCCTCCTCTACCCATGTCTCTGAAATGGCCACAACATTGAAATCCCAGGTACCAACCCATGCTGCAAGTTCACCCACTTTATTCCGGATGCTCCTGGCATTGAAGTACATACATTTCAAACCAACATCCTGATTGCCGGTGCCCTCTCGCGACCTTGTAAACCTATCCCTGATCTCACTACCCTCAACCTCCTGTACACTGGAACTACAATTCAGGTTCCCATTCCCTGCTGCATTAGTTTAAACCCCCGCGCAAAGAGCATTATTATGTCCTTTTAAAATTCTACCCTATCCTCCTTACATTTTACAATTTTACCAAATTTTGTATCATCCATAAACTTTGAAATTGTCACTTACATGCCAAGATCTAGATAATTTATGTCAATCAATTTATATCAATCATATCAATCAAAATCAATTTTGATCCTGGGAGCTCTACAACATACCTACTTCCAATATGAGAAAAACTTGCGAATTATTTGCCATTTTGTATACCTTTACTTTGCTGAACCATCTCTTCATTGAAGATAGCTCATTGTTCAGCTACAATCTTTCCTGCCAAACTTAGTTCGGGCCGATATGGTCCAGTTGCATTTTTGCACCATTGAATTGAGTTCTCCCCCAGTTAATTCTTGTCACTCTAGATTTTGCATTATTCTTTTCCATAAACGTCCTAAACATATGATCCAATGAATGTTCCCTCACTAGCATTTGATTTTCTCATTTCCCAAAAATCAAATCCAGAATGAATTCTTTCTCATTGATTAGAAGCATATTGTTGTTGGAAATTCTCTTGAATGCAGTCTAAGATTGCATTGTCTCCTCTGTCCTTCATATAACCAGTATCCCAGAAAACTTTCAAATAATTAAAGTCCCTGTTTTATAATTATTCTCTAATATTTACACTTCTTTGTTATTTCCCTGCAGATCTGTTCCTCTACATCCTTCCCAGTAATTGCACTTCCACTTAGTATTTTGTGCATCAGAAATTACTCTCTAATATTCTCTCTTGGTTTCCATACCCCTGCCAATTTAATTTATCGTCTCCCAAAAGCACAAGTAAAAGGTCTCACAAGGAATTCAGTTCTAGCTGTGTTCAGATGCAACCTGCTCAGCTGTACAGGTGAAGAGATCAGCATGTGCTTTGAAACAGGAAAGCTTATTAAGTTCTTTGGGTGCTGTTGAGTGTAGGTATAATACAGACATTGGAATGTTAAATGAGTTCTGATGTGCTAGCAATGACAGCAGTGAAGAAGTTGACCCTGAAGGTGAAGAATAAGGATGAGTGTCTGATGAAAGTGAGGACATTGATGGTCAATATTTTGAAGATAAAAGGACTGTCTGTGGAATTTAAAGCTTTCATCTCATGATACTGGTTTGGAAATAGATTCAGATTTATATCTTGATTTTTATTGTCACATATACTCAAGCACAAGAGTACAGTGAAAAATATATAATGTTGCCACACAAGGAGTCATTTTAGTTGCAAGTACTTAGGTACAGGATCATGAGAACATGGTAGAAAGGAAGAACAAGTTAGAAGTTAAACATTATAGTAAAGCTTAGTACTAAGTAGAAAAATCAAAAAATAAAGCTAAAAGTTGAACATCAGCAACAATCTTCAGCCAGGAGTTTCGAGTGGATGATCCATCTCAACCTCTTTCAGTGGGCGAAAGTGAGGACTGCAGATGCTGGAGATCAGAGCTGAAAAATGTGTTGCTGGAAAAGCGCAGCAGGTCAGGTAGCATCCAAGGAGCAGGAGAATCGACGTTTCGGGCATAAGCCCTTCTTCAGGAAAAATTTCCAGCAACACATTTTTCAGCTCTTTCAGTGGGCCCCAGCATAACAGATATCAATCTTCAGCCAATTCAATTCACTCCATGTGATATCTAGAAATGGTTGGAGGCACTAAATACTGCAAAGCCTATGGACCCTGACAAAATTCCAGCAATAGTACTGAAGACTTGTGCTCCAGAACTTCCCGCTTACTGCTCCCCTAGCCAAGCTACTCCAGTACAATTACAATACTGGCATCTACCGGACAATGTGGAAAATTGCCTAAATATGTCCTGTACATAAAAAACAGAACAAATCCAACCCAACCAATTACCACCCCATCAGTCTACTCACGATCATCAGTAAAGCAATGGAAGTTGCCATCAACAGTGCTATCAAGCAGCACCTGCTCAACAATAACCTGCTCAGTGACACCCAGTTTGGGTTCCACCAGAGCCACTCAGCTCCTGACCTCATTACAGCTTTAGTTCAAATATGGACAAAAGAGTTGAATTCCAGAGGTGAGGTAAGGGTAACAGCCCCTGACATCAAGGCTGTATTTGACCGAGTATGGCAACAAGCAGTCATAGAATCATAGAATCATAGAGATGTATAGCATGAAAACAGACCCTTCGGTCCAACCTGTCCATGCCAACCAGATATCCCAACCCAATCTAGCCCCACTTGCCAGCACCAGGCCCATATCCCTCCAAATCCTTCCTATTCATATACCCATCCAAATGCCTCTTAAATGTTGCAATTGTACTAGCCTCCACCACATCCTCTGGGGCAGCTCATTCCATGCATTTACCACCCTCTGCATGAAAAAGTTGCCCCTCAGGTCTCTTTTATATCTTTCCCCTCTCAACCTAAACCTATGCCCTCTAGTTCTGGACTCCCTGAAACCCCAGGGAAAAGATTTTGCCTATTTATCCTCTCCATGCCCCTCATAATTTTGTAAACATCTATAAGGTCACCCCTCAGCCTCCGACACTCCAGGGAAAACAGCCCCAGCCTGTTCAGCCTCTCCCTATAGCTCAGATCCTCTAACCCTGGCAACATCCTTGTAAATCTTTTCTGAACCCTTTCAAGTTTCACAACATCTTTTTGATAGGAAGGAGACCAGAATTGCATGCAATATTCCAACAGTGGCCTAACCAATATCCTGTACAGCTGCAACATGACCTCCCAACACCTGTACTCAATACACTGGCCAATAAAAGAAAGCATACCAAACGCCTTCTTCACTATCCTATCTACCTGTGACTCCACTTTCAAGGAGCTATGAACCTGCACTCCAAGGTCTCTTTGTTCTGCAACATTCCCTAGGACCTTACATTAAGTCTATAAGTTTGAGTAAAACTGGAATCAATGGGTATCAGAGGGAAAATTCTCTGGTGGTTAGAGTCGGACCTGACACCTCGGAAGATGGTTGTGGTTGTTGGAGGTCAGTCATCTCAACTCCAGGACATCTCTGCAGGAATTCCCCAGGGTAATGTCCAAGGCCCAACCATCTTCAACTGCTTCCCTCCACCATAAGGTCAGAAGTGATGTTCACTGATGATTGCCCAATGTTCAGCACCATTCACAACTCCTCAGATAATGAAGCAGTCCGTGTCCAAATGCGACATAATCTGGACAATATCCAGGCTTGAAATTGTGTTGCTGGAAAATCGCAGCAGGTCAGGCAGCATCCAAGGAGCAGGAGAATCGACGTTTCGGGTATGAGCCCTTCCTGAAGAGCCCTTCCAGCAACACATTTTCAGCTCTGATCTCCAGCATCTGCAGTCCGCACTTTCTCCTAGAAGAATATCCAGACTTAGGCTGACAAGTAACATTCATGCCACATAACTGCCAAGCTATGACCACCTCCACTAAGAGACAATCTAACCACTGCTCTTTGACATTCAATGTATTACCATCACTAAATCTTCAACTATCAACATCATGGAGTTTATCATTGTTAAGAAACTCAACTGGACTCGCCACATAAACACAGTGGCTACAAGAGCAGGTCAGTGGCTAGGAATACTGCAGCAAGTAACTCTCCTCCTAACTCCCCAAAGCCTGTCCACTATGTACAAGGTACAAATCAGGAGTATGATGGAATAATCCCTACTTGCCTGGATGGGTGCAGCTCCAACAACACTCAAGAACTTGACACCATTCAAGACAAAGCAGCCCACTTGACTGGCACTGCACCCACCAGCACCTACTCCCTCCACCATCGATGTTCAGTAGCAGCAGTGTCGAATGCACCAAGGATTCTCAAACAGCACATTTCAAACCCATAAAAGTAAATTACTGTGGATGCTGGAATCTGAAACCGAAAGAGAAAATGCTGGAAAATATCAGCAGGTCTGGCAGCATCTCTAAGGAGAGAAAAAAGCTGACGTTTCGAGTCTAACTGACCCTTTGTCAAAGCTTTATCAAAGGGTTAGACTCGAAACATCAGCTCTTTTCTTTCCTTACAAATGCTGCCAGACCTGCTGAGATTTTCCAGCATTTTCTCTTTTCATTTCAAACCCATGACCACTTCATCTAGAAGGAGAAGAGCAGCAGATACATGTGAGCACCATCACCTTCAAGTTCCCCACCAAGCCACTCACCACCCTGACCTAGAAATATATCGCCTTTCCTTTTCGTCGCTGGTCAAATCCACAGGAAGTAGTTGATACCAAAGCATTGAATGTCTTAAAGAGGTGGCTGCATATAGCACTTGGGGTAAATGGGATCAAAGGTTGCAGGGAGAAAGCAGGATTAGGCTATTGAGTTGTGTGGTCAGCCATGATCGTGATGAATGGCAGAGCAGGCTTGAAGGCCCGAATGGCCTCCTCCTGCTCCTATCTTCCATGTTTCAAATGGTTGTTCAGTCTTAGATGTTATATCTATTCAAAATCTGTCCCATTTAGCACAGGGGTAATGCCATACAACTTGTTGTATGTTACTCTCCATATATGATGGTGGGACTTTGTGTCCAAAAAGACTGTGCAGTGGTCACTCTGACTGATACTGTCATGAACATATGCATGGGCATGATGCACCTGCAGCTGGCAGATTGGTTAGAATGAGATCAAGTATGTTTTTCCTTCTTGTTGGTTCCTTCACCACCTGGAGCACACCCAGTCTCAGAGCTATGTTCTTTAGAACCCGACCAGCTCGATCAGTAGTACTGCTGCTGCATCACTCTTGGTGGACATTGAAATCCCCCCACCCAGAGTACATTTTAAGCCCTTGCAATTCTTCCTCTAAGTATTGTTCAACATGGAGGAGTACTGATTCATCAGCTGAGAGAGGGATTACTTAGTAATCAGTGTGAGTTTCCTTGCTCATGTTTAACCTGAAGCCATGAGACTTCATGGTGTCTAGACCCAATATTGGAGACTCCCTGACAGCACTCTCCTGACTTTATATCACTGTGCCATCACCTCAACTGCATCTGTCCTACCGGTGGGGCAGGACATATCCAGGGCTGGTGATGGTGGTGACTGGGACATTGTCTGTAAGGTGGATTCAGTGAGTATGGCTATGCCAGGTTTAGATTAGATTAGATTAGATTACTTACAGTGTGGAAACAGGCCCTTCAGCCCAACAAGTCCACACCGATCTGCCGAAGCGCAACCCACCCAGGCCCATTCCCCTACATTTACCCCTTCACCTAACACTACAGGCAATTTAGCATGGCCAATTCACCTACCTGCACATTTTTGGACTGTGGGAGGAAACTGAAGCACCCGGAGGAAGCTCACGCAGACAGGGTGAGAATGTGCAAACTCCACACAGTCAGTCACTTGAGGCGGGAAATGAACCCGGGTCTCTAGCGCTGGGAGGCAGCAGTGCTTGACTAGTCTGTGAGACAGTTCTCCCAATTTTGACATGAGCTCCCAGATGTTAGCAAGGAGGACCTTGCAGGGCTGACAGCATTTTTCTGCTTTTGTCTTGTCTGGTGCCTAAATTGATATCAGGTGATCTATCCAGTTTCATTTCTTTGAAACTTTGTAACAATTGGTACAACTAAATGGCTTGCTAGACCATTTCAGAGGGCAACTGAGAGTCAACCATACTGCTGTTGATTTGGAGTCACATGTAGGCCAGACCAGGTGAAGATGGCGGATTTACTTCTTTGAAGGACATTAGTGAACCAGATGAGTTTTTCTGACAATCAACAATGCTTTCATGGTTATCAGTAGATTCTTAACTCCTGTTTTTCTGATTGAATTCAAGTTCTACTATCTGCCAGGATGATATTCGAACCCAGATACCCAACTATTGGTTGAATTTCTGGATTAATAGTCTAGCAATAATACCTTCTGTGATTTTGGGTTCCAAAATATATAAATTTCAAATTCATACTGCACAGTCCAAGAAAGCACACTGATTCTTAGTTGTTGTAATAATCTCTACACAACTCAAACTTTGAGTTGTTAACAGGATCTTAAATTGAGTTACAAAAGAAACATCAGAAACAGTCCATTCACTGCTTGATAACTTCTCTGTGTTACACTAAAAGGCAGACTGTACTATGACTACTAAAATCAGAAAAAGCAATGCAAATTATGTATAACCAATCAATTGAAAACCGTATACAATGCTCAAATCATAAAAGTTTTATTCATGAACCCTGAGGTAATCATATTTTCTGAACGGTCATACTGAATTGATCAATTAAACTATTTTCCTTGAAATTAGAAACACACTTTCTCAGTTACTTTCTGAATGCTTTGTTACTTAACACAATTTTTGACCATTTCGAGGGCATCTTAATAAGATTTTTGTACTGTCAAACCAAATTTTCAAAGACCAATGAGCAGTATGCTGATACATGGTATTTGGCAAATCTACTCAACAAGATCCTTTAACTGTCACATTTCTAGAAAGAAATAATATGCCAGCATGAAAGCATTACATGGAATTACGTTTTTGGATTATTTTATGCACATTAATTCCTTTTAACAACTTAGGATTTCCTGAAGAGAAACTTGCTGCTAAGATGCACCAGTTAATAATTATTTCTGATAAGAGTTTTATGTGCTGATTATTGCTCTAAAAAGAACAGTGTACTGGAACCGAAATGCTTAAATCTCGGTTAGTTTTGAAGAAGCATCTCTGGGCTCGAAACATTAACTCTGATTTCTTCTGCAACTGCTACCAGAAGTCCTGAGCTTTTTGAACAACTTCTGTTCTAGTTTCTGATTTTCAGCATCCATATTTCTTACAGTTTGTTGTTTAACTTCAATGTAGCCTATTTAGAGAATGTAGTCTATTATCTAGGGTGTAGGTTTGCTCGCTGAGCTGTAAGTTTGATATCCCGACGTTTCATTACCTGGCTAGGTAACATCATCAGTGGCGACCCCCAAGTGAAGCAAAGCTGTTGTCTCCTGCTTTTTATTTATATCTTTCTCCTGGATGGGGGTTCCTGGGGTTTGTGGTGATGTCATTTCCTGTTCGTTTTCTGAGGGGTTGATAGATGGCATCTAGATCTATGTGCTTGTTTATGCCGTTGTGGTTGGAGTGCCAGGCCTCTAGGAATTCTCTGGCATGTCTTTGCTTAGCCTGTCCCAAGATAGATGTGTTGTCCCAGTCAAATGGTGTTTTTTTCATCCGTGTGTAGGGCTACAAGGGGGGGTCGTGTCTTTTTGTGGCTAGCTGGTGTTCATGTATCCTTGTGGCTAACTTTCTTCCTGTTTGTCCTATGTAGTGTTTGTGGCAGTCCTTGCATGGAATTTTGTAGCTGATGTTGGTTTGTCCATGGGTTGTACTGGGTCTTTTAAGTTTGGTAGTTTTTGTTTGAGAGTGTTGGTGGGTTTGTGTGCTACTAGGATTCCGAGGGGTCTTAGTAGTCTGGCTGTCATTTCTGAAATTTCTTTGATGTATGGTAAGGTGGTTAGGGTTTCTGGCTGTGTTTGGTCTGCTTGTCATGGTTTGTTCTTGAGGAATCTGTGCACTGTATTTTTTGAGTATCTGTTCTTCTTGAATACGTTGTATAGGTGGTTCTCCTCTGTTTACGGAAGTTCGTCTGTGCTGCAGTGTGTGGTGGCTTGTTGGAATAATGTTCTGATACAGCTTTGTTTGTGTGTGTTGGGATGGTTGCTGGTGTAGTTAAGTATTTGGTCAGTGTTTGTCGGTTTTCTGTATACGCAGGTTTTGTAATTCTCCGTTGTCCTTTCTTTCAACTGTGACGTCCAGGAATGCGAGTTTGTTGTCGGTTTCTTCCTCCTTGGTGAACTTCATGCCTGTGAGGGTATTGTTGATGATGTTAAATGTCTCTTCTTTCTTGTTTCGTTTTGTGATGACAAAGGTGTCATCTACGTAGCGGACCCAAATTTTTGGCTTGATGGTTGGTACGGCTGTTTGTTCTAGTCTTTGCATTACTGCTTCTGCTATGAATCCTGATAGCAGAGATCCCATGGGTATGCCGTTGGTTTGTTTGTAGGCTATGTTGTTGAAAGTGAAGTGGGTGGTGAGGCACAGGTCCACTAGCTTCATGATGTTTTCGTTGGTAATGCGATTGATGGTGGTTGGTGTGTGTGTGTGATGGTGTCTTCTAAAAGTGTGGTAAGTGTTTCCTTTGAAAACAACCACCATTTCGACTGGGACAACACATCTATCCTGGGACAGGCTAAGCAAAGACATGCCAGGGAATTCCTAGAGGCCTGGCACTCCAATCACAAGGCCATAAACAAACACATTGATCTAGATACCTTCCAATGCATCTCGTCCACATCCCACACCTCCGCCCTCAGACCTCACCCCTCCAACCATAACAAGGACAGAATGCCCCTACACCCTACAAACCTTCGCATAAACCAAATCATCCGCCGGCATTTCCAACACCTCCAAAAAGACCCCACCACCAGGGATATATTTCCCTCCCCACTCCTTTCCACCTTCCGCAAAGACCATTCCCTCCATGACTACTTGGTCAGGTCCACGCCCCCCTACAACCCACCCTCCCATCCTGGCACTTTCCCCTGCCACCGCAGGAACTGCAAAACCTGTGCCCACACCTCCTCCCTCACCTCTATCCAAGGCCCTAAAGGAGCCTTCCACATCCATCAAAGTTTTACCTGCGCATCCACTAATATCATTTATTGTATCCGTTGCTCCCGATGCGGTCTCCTCTACATTGGGGAGACTGGCTGCCTCCTAGCAGAGCGCTTTAGGGAACATCTCTGGGACACCCGCACCAATCAACCACACCACCCCATGGCCCAACATTTCAACTCCCCCACCCACTCTGCCGAGGACATCGAGATCCTGGGCCTCCTTCACCGCCGCTCCCTCACCACCAGATGCCTCATCTTCCACCTCGGAACACTTCAACAGGGCATCAATGTGGACTTCAACAGTTTCCCCATTTCCCCTCCCCCCCCACCTTACCCTAGTTCCAAACTTCAGCTCAACACTGTCCCCATATCTTGTCCGGACTTGTCCTACCTGCCTATCTCCTTTTCCAACTATCCACTCCACCCTCTCCTCCCTGACCTATCACTTTCATCCCCTCCCCCACTCACCCCTTGTACTCTATGTTATTTTCTCCACACCCCCACCCTCCTTTAGCTTATCTCTCCACGCTTCAGGCTCACTGCCTTTATTCCTGATGAACGGCGTTTGTCCGAAACGTCGATTTTACTGCTCCTTGGATGCTGCCTGAACTGCTGTGCTCTTCCAGCACCACTGATCCAGAATCTGGTTTCCAGCATCTGCAGTCATTGTTTTTACCTAGCAACATGGAGGTTTGGTTGGAAAACAGCTTCACTAACTTTCTTGCGTATATTTGCACATACTAGTGGCCAATAAAGGACATTTTAACATTTAATGACAATTTTACAAAATGTTGGAGTCCCACACAGCCTTAATTTCTTTGTTTTCCTTTCTTCACAAATCAAAGTCAACCTCCCTTGGAGGATACCTGCTTGCCTGATCCAAACTTTCAGAATTTGATGAAGAACCTTGGCCCACCTTGGACTGTGTCTGAGGAGTTTACTCAAACTGGAATTAATTTTGACCTTGACCTATACTTCAATTATCCACTTAGCACACATGAGTGTTCAACTACAGGTAGTGGATGGCCTTGTGGTACTATCACTAGACTATTAAACCAGAGACCCAGGTGACGTTCTGAAATTTCTGGAAAAGCTCAGCAGGTCTGGTAGCATCTGTGGGGAGAAATCAGAGTTAACGTTTCAGATCAGGTGACCTTCCTCAGAATGGATTTTTACTTAGTGATTTACAGCATCCGCAGTTGCATCAGTTTTTATTTAGACAATTTACAGTTCTTTTGGTTTTTATTTAATATTCTGGGGATCCTGATTTTGATCCCACCCTGGCGGATGGCAGAATTTGAATTTAATTAAAATCTGGAATTAAGGATTTGAGGCTGACCAGGTATTCAGGAAAAACATATCTGAACGACTATATGTCCTTTAAGGAATGAAATCCACCATCCTTACCTAGTCTGACCTACATGTGACTCCAACCCATCAGGAATGTGGTGAACCATGCTTTGGCAATTAGGAATGAGCAATGAATGTTGGTGAAGACAGAACACCCACACCCGGTGAATTGGGAAACAAAAAGTACTATGTCTTGGATTTAAACTGGTTTCCACTATTACCTGTATTGGAGCAACGATTGCGACCAATGCTCCCTCTAAGCTGTGTGTCTGCAATGTCACTCTGAGGTTTTGTGCACTCCAAGTTGCATGATCAGCTCTGACATTGACTCTCGTTTTGGAGTTCTGTTCCCCCCAAAAATAATTAGAGTACTGATTGTTACTCGACTTGTATCTGCTATCTGATTCATTTGATTCTGTCCAGCTTCATTGTTTTTTCTCTGTGTGTATAAAACTGATTTTTTTTTTCATCAACGAACATCTTTACCAAATATGTGCAAGGGCAACATATACTCATGAATTGTGTCACTGGGACAATGGTGTAGGAGAGAGGGCTTTACATTTTTGGGATGTAGTGACCATTTTCAGGGATGGTGGGACTTGTACAAGGTGGGTGGGTTGCACCTGAACTGAAAAGGGAGCAGTATTTTTAATGGGAGGTTTGGTAGTGCTGTTGGAGGGATTAAACTAATCTTATGGGGGTTGGGGTGTAGGGTGGAAACCTGATAGACGAGTCAACAAAAGGAAGTGAACAGCCCAAAATTAGCAGAGACAGCAAGTGATGCAAGAAGGCATAGAATTGGCAGCCAGTTAAAGCACAGGAGAGTTTAGTGAGGTTGGGTGATATTTATTTTAGTGCAAAAAGTATGATGAGAAAAGCAGATGAGTTGAAGTTAACATTAACACATCGGGGTATGAGGTCATTGCTATCACTGGGATAGGCAGATTGTGAAATAGCTCCACAGAGGATGGTATCCCATCACCAAGTCTCCCTCTATTTCTGTTTGGAGAGCCCTTGTACTGATCCAGCTCCCTCAGAGCTGGTTCTCTCAGTATCAGAACATCCGACACTCCTGTTTATATCAGTCAGCCAGGGCTCCCTGACTGGAAGGAGAACGAGAGAGATTTGAGAAAGGTAGGCAAATGAGAAGATTATAGATAGCAGGCTAGCACAGAAAAATAACTGAAAAACTGATTATAAGAGCAGAGTGATAAAATGGGTTAGTTGAAATTTTGTTCTTAATTTGTTCCCATTTTTCATTTGGGGACAATGCAACCTCTCGAATTCAACATCGAGTTCAGTAACTTGAGAGCTTGATTCCATCCTTCCAAGTTTTTTAGCTACCCCACATCCGGTCCCATAAGAAATGGGTTGCTTTCAGCACAGTCACCCATTTCCACATATGCCTTGGCACATTATCACATTAAAGATTTTGTATGAATTGAAATGGAACAACCTAGTCCTCTGCTCCAAGAATCTGTTCTACTTTTCGAACTGAACTCTGCATTCTTCTGTACAACTGGTTTGAGTCTTCTGTTCTGAAATCAAAACAAAACTAAGACTTCACAGTGATAACCAAAACCATCTGCCCCTCTCAAATAAGTCCATGTTCCGATAATGATAATTCATTATATACATTTAATCATATTTATGTTTAATTTACTCATGGGATGTGGGCATCATTGGCTGTGCCAGGATTTATTGCCCTTCCCAGTTGCCCTGAGAAGTGGCAGTTGTCTTCTTTTATAAACTGTTGCTGTCCATGTGCTATAGGGAGGCCCACAATGTTATTGGAGAGGGACTTCCAGTATTTTGACCCAACGACAATGAAGGAATGATGACATATTTCCAAGTTAGGATGGTGAATAGTTTGGAGGGGAATGTGCCTTTGTCCTTCTAGGTGGTAATGGTCATGGATTTGACAGTTTAAGGATGTTTGGTGAATTTCTGCAGTGTATCTTATAGATGGTACTTGGTGCTGCTACTGAGTATCAGTGGTAGAGGGAGAAGGTGCTTGTGGATGTAGTGGCAATCAAGTGAGTTGCTTTGTCCTGCATGGTGTCAAGCTTATTAAGCTTTGTTGGAGCTGCACACATCCAGGCTTTGAGGAGTCAGGATGTGAGTTACTCACTGCAGTCATTGGCAGAACCAATTTGGATTAAGTTGGAGGTACCATTACCGACTTTGCATATTGTACAAACCAGCAGCTAGAAGTAATGATACAGTTCAGGACTTTGTGCCCATGGAAGGTGCATACTGGGTGATTTCCAATCTGTAAACTCCTGGCAGGAGGTGGTAGGAACGGGAAAGCTTCCTGGTGAGCCATCCTACAGAAGGCCAAAATAGTTTAGTGAACATAATTATGGACAAATTCAATGGAAGTTCATTGTCACCAATGCCCTCTTACGGCATAGTATCTGAAGAGAGAGAAAGATCACAGAGGAAGAGAATTTGTTTCTAGCCAAAGAGAAAAAAGGCATTGTTGAATCTGGTTCCAGGGAATGAGGTGGATAAAGTGTCAGAAAGGGGACACTTGGGGAAAAGGTTTAGGTTAGCTATGGGAAGCAAGCAACCCAGAGTTAAATTAAAACTTAATTGGAGGAGTGATAATTTTTATCAGTGAATCAGCCAAGAAAATCTGGAATCAATAATTGGCAATCAAAACTGAAATGGAGCAATGGGTTACTTCTAAAGATGAGATTGTTCAGTTACTGACAAGGTATAATTCAATGAAAGGAATGGCTCGGGCAACCAAATCCAGAGCATCCCAGACATTGAAAATGATAGAAGGGTCAACAGCAGAGCACATGGGAGAGAAGAGTTTAACCAGAGGGCTGAATCTTGACGTTCTCAACAACGTCAGAATTGAATGTTTTGGAAGTTTTCTCATGATAATGCTTCATGAATTTTCTCACCCTAACTGACCAAACTCACCGTATTAATTCTATACCTACGCAACTCTCACATCTGATTTCCATCCCATCTTACCATGTATCTTTTCCATAACAACTTGCCATTCAGAAGATACTGGCCAAAATACCAGCAGCCCTTGTGAGTGCACTGTCATTCAAAGCCTCTGGTGCATCCAGATGGGCCCCGACTTTCTGAAGCTGCCCTGAAGATATTGGACAAGGGGAAAATTACACCATGGCTGTCTGACTGGGATCTCGAGGTCTTGGTGGACTATGTGGTCTGGTAGAGAAGGTCTTATTCACAGAGAAAGACACAGCGCCCGACCCTGCTATCCTGATCTGACATCACTACCTGTTTGGCATCATCTTCAGGCTGTGGAGGAATGGCCAGAAATTCAGAAGGAATGTCAATGATCTTCTCCACTCTGACAAAGTACTACACTTCTCTCTCTGTTACTGTACCCATCTCTCACCAAGGCTTACACTCGGCCACTCTCAATATTAGATTACTTACAATGTGGAAACAGGCCCTTCGGCCCAACAAGTCCACATCGACCTGCCGAAGCTTAACCCATCCAGACCCATTCCCCTACATTTACCCTTCACCTAACACTACGGGCAATTTAGCATGGCCAATTCACCTAACCTGCACATTTTTTGATTGTGGGAGGAAACCGGAGCACCCGGAGGAAACCCATGCAGACACGGGGAGAATGTGCAAACTCCACACAGAGAGTCGCCTGAGGCAGGAATTGAACCCAGGTCTCTGGCGCTGTGAGGCAGCAGTGCTAACCACTGTGCCACCATGCCGCCCACTTTTTGTGTATAAGTCATTCCAATACTTGCAATACCTTCTCCTCATTCACTCCCCTGCCCCTCCTAACCTCCCATGGCACTAACCTTCTTGACTCTTCAGTCCCTTGAAACATCTCACCAGACTTCCTTCAGATGTAACAGCACTGACAGTCATGACACCCATTGTACTCTCACTCAATCTCCTCATTTCTTTCATTAAAGGAGAAGACTGCCTGTAACTGGATAAACAAAGCCTTTATTGGTGAATGGGTGCCCAACAAATATATTCTAGCCCCTTATGAGGAGAGGGCTCATGCAGAAGATGACCGGAACAGTAGTCTCAATGATTGGACACATCTTTAAACATTGACCACAATTCTCTCTCTCTCTCTCTCTCTCTCTCTCTTTCACCCATCATGCAGCTTTAGCCTCATTATCATGTCTGTGGAGGAATACGCTGCTTCCCCAAAAAGAACTGAAGCCTCAGAGGAAGCATCAGCAAAGCTCCCTCCCAAACCACCAACCAGCACCAAGTCTGATTTTGATGGGAAAGCTTAGGCATAAAAAGTGTGGGTAGTATCTCACAGAGACAGCTGGGCAGGGATGACACACTCCAGGCAGCTGGCAGTTGGAGGATGGCCGGAGACCAGGCAAGAGAACAGACCTGCTTAGCCCCAGGCAGAAGAGGTGGTGTGAGCAACCAGGGATTTCATCCACATGCAGAGGAAGGAGCAGGAGCACCAGTCAAACGGCTAGCGCAGAAAATCCCAGGACCATCCGCCTGCCAAAATGCTTCCACTTCCAAGTGAATCAAGAATTCAGATTTACATATCCCTATAGTGGGCAGGCTTCGGAAAATGGTGAGAAGAGTGATTCAAATGACACAATAAATTTGGGCTATGACTAGCATTTAACTTCTGATTGCACAGGATACAAAATGAATCAGAGCAAGATAACAGACAAAGATACACCTCTCCCTGATGCACTCAATGCTTTCTATGCTCGGTTTGAGCAGAATGTCAGCGGCGCAGTGTCACTTGTCCCAAAGGACCCAGATAGACCTGTCCACTCGGTCACACTGCAGATGTCAGATTGATCTTCCTGGAGGTCAACCCAAGGAAAGCAGCAGGCCCGTTTGGAGACCCAGCTGAGCTCTTAGACCCTGTGTGGATCAACTGGCAAAGATATTCACCGACATCTTCAACCTCTCCTTCCTACAAGCCGAAGTCCCCACTTGCTGCACAAAGACCATCATCATCCCCGTACCTATGATAATGCATGCATTGTACCTTAATGACGATTGCCCAATGGCTCTGACCTCCCTAATCAAGAAGTGCTTCGAAAGGCTGGTCATGGTCCACATCAGCTCCAGTCTCCCAGCCTGCCTCAATCCCCTGCAATTTTCTTACTGATGTAACAGGTCCACAGTGGACACTACTTCCCTCGACCTACACTCATCCCTGGAACATCTGGACAACAAGGATACCTACATCAGACTCCTGCTGATTGACCACCTTCAACACCATTATCCTCTCCAGACTGATCTCAATATCAATGACCTTGGTCTTGGCTCTGCCCTCTGCAACTGGATCCTCAGCTCTCTGACCCACAGACCACAATCAGTGAAAGTAGGTAACTATACATCCTCCAAAACAACACTCAATACTGGAGCCCCCAAGGATGGGTCCTCAGCCTCCTACAGTACACCCATGACGGTATTGCCTAATTCTGAACAAACGGCATCTTTGATGATGATGATACCACATTGTAGGATGAATATCGAACAACAACAACTCAGAATACAAAAGGGAGATAGAGGGCTTGGTGACATGGTACAATGAAAACAATCTCTCTCTCAATGTCAGCAAAACTAAAGAACTGATCATTGAATTCAGAAAGAAAGGAGAAAACACCCCCAATAACATCAACAGAGCGGAGGTTGAGAGGGTTGAGAGCATTAAGTTCCTCACAGTGACAATAACTGACAACCTGCTCTGGACTTCCTACGTAGATGCGATGGTCAAGAAGGCACAACAATGCCACTTCTTCCTCATTTGTCTCAGGAAATTTGGCATGTCCATAAAGCCCCTCACCAGCTTCTACAGATCCATCATTGAAAGCATACTGTCCAAATGCATCACAGCTTGGTATGGCAACTGCTCTAGTAGTAGACAAGGGAGGCACGGTAGTAGTTTGGCGCACCGACCTTTATACCGCTGAGGCCAAACGCCAGCTCGCGGACGCCTCCTCCTATTGCCCCCTTGACCATGACCCCACCTCCCACCAACAAACCATCATCTCCGAGACCATCCATAACCTCATCACCTCAGGGGATCTCCCATCCACTGCCTCCAACCTCATAGTCCCACAACCCCGCACCGCCCGTTTCTATCTCCTGCCCAAAATCCACAAACCTGACTGCCCCGGTCGACCCATTGTCTCAGCCTGCTCCTGCCCCACCAAACTCATCTCCGCGTACCTCAACACGGTTCTGTCCCCCTTGGTCCAAGAACTCCCCACCTACGTTCGGGACCCCACCCACGCCCTCCACCTCCTCCATGATTTTCGCTTCCCCGGTCCCCAACGCCTTATCTTCACGATGGACATCCAGTCCCTGTACACCTCCATCCCCCATCACAAAGGACTCAAAGCCCTCCTTTCTTCCTTTCCCGCCGCACCAACCAGTACCCTTCCACTGACACCCTCCTCCGACTGACTGAACTGGTCCTCACCCTGAACAACTTCTCTTTCCAATCCTCCCACTTCCTCCAAACTATAGGAGTTGCCATGGGCACCCGCATGGGCCCCAGCTATGCCTGTCTCTTCATAGGATATGTGGAACAGTCCATCTTCCGCAACTACACTGGTGCCACCCCCCACCTTTTCCTCCGCTACATCGATGACTGTATCGGTGCTGCCTCGTGCTCCCACAAGGAGGTTGAACAGTACATCAACTTTACCAACACCTTCCATCCCGACCTCAAATTCACCTGGACTGTCTCAGACTCCTCCCTCCCCTTCCTTGACCTTTCCATTTCTATCTCGGGCGACCGAATCAACACAGACATCTACTATAAACCGACCTGGACTACACCTCCTCCCACCCTGCCCCCTCTAAAAATGCCATCCCATATTCCCAATTCCTTCGTCTCCACCACATCTGCTCCCAGGAGGACCAGTTCCAATACCGAACAACCCAGATGGCCTCCTTCTTCAAAGACCGCAGATTCCCCCCAGACGTGATCGACAATGCCCTCCACCGCATCTCCTCCACTCCCCGCTCCTCTGCCCTTGAGCCCCGCCCCCCCAACCACCACCAGGATAGAACCCCACTGGTTCTTACCTACCACCCCACCAACCTCCGTGTACAGCGTATCATCCGCCGTCATTTCCGCCACCTCCAAACGGACCCCACCACCAGGGATATATTTCCCTCCCCTCCCCTATCAGCGTTCCGCAAAGTCCACTCCCTCCGTGACTCCCTCGTCAGGTCCACACCCCCCACCAACCCAACCTCCACTCCCGGCACCTTCCCCTGCAACCGCAGGAAATGCAAAACTTTCGCCCACACCTCCTCCCTTACCTCTCTCCAAGGCCCCAAGGGATCCTTCCATATCCGCCACAAATTCACCTGCACCTCCACACACATCATCTATTACATCTGCTGCACCCGATGTGGCCTCCTCTATATTGGGGAGACAGGCCGCCTACTTGCGGAACGCTTCAGGGAACACCTCTGGGAAGCCCGGACCAACCAACCCAACCACCCCGTGGCTCAACACTTTAACTCTCCCTCCCACTCCACCAAGGACATGCAGGTCCTTGGACTCCTCCATCGCCAGACCATCGCAACACAACGGTTGGAGGAAGAGCGCCTCATCTTCCGCCTGGGAACCCCCCAACCACAAGGGATGAACTCAGATTTCTCCAGTTTCCTCATTTCCCCTCCCCCCACCTTGACTCAGTCGATTTCTTCGAACTCAGCACCGCCTTCCTAACCTGCAATTTTCTTTCTGACCTCTCCGCCCCCACCCCACTCCAGCCTATCACCCTCACCTTGACCTCCTTCCACCTATCACATCTCCATCGCCCCTCCCCCAAGTCCCTCCTCCCTACCTTTTTTCTTAGCCTGCTGGACACATTTTCCTCATTCCTGATGAAGGGCTTCTGCCTGAAACGTCGAATTTCCTGTTCCTTGGATGCTGCCTGACCTGCTGAGCTCTAACCAGCAACACATTTTCAGCCCATGGCAACTGCTCTACCCAAGATCGCAAGAAACTATAGAAGGTAGTGAGAACAACCCAGATCATCACAGAGGCTAACCTTCCATCCGTGGACTGTTTTACATGGCTCGCTACCACTGAATGGCTGCCAATATCATCAGAGACCCCTCCCAACCCGGTAATGATTTCCTACAACTTCCTCCATCAGGCAGAACACACAGAAAGTTGAACACACGCACCAGCAGGTTCAGCAACAGTTTCTTCTCTGCTGTTATTAGGCTGCTGAATGGACTCTCCCACTTCAAATAATACTGATCCTGCTAACTTTGATCTCACCTCGCACACGCCCATGCAATGTAACCTGTATGCCTTTTTGCTCTGTGCATCCTTACCTACTGCGATCTGCCTGCACTGCTCGTAAACAAAGCTTGTCACTGTACTTCGGTACACATGACAATAAATCATTCAAACAACCAATGAATCGCTGAAGAGGAGAGACAACTTTAAAGATGTTATTTCACCTCCTGGCAGTGTGGTGTGAACGGTAAATTGTTTATTGAAATATTAAGATAATGCAATGTAACACATCTAGAATAGAAGAGCATCCTGACAATTCTTGTGAATAAGATATAGTCAAATTAAACTGTCTTCTCGATATGAAGCATTGGAAGACAATTTTAAATTAGCAGAGCACTAACACAAAGTTAACTAGAAAGTAAGACTGTTATAGAGCTTTAGAGTATTTCCATAAATTACTGCTTGTCACATAAGAGATTCCAATGAAATTGTTTTAAGCAGTAATTAGAATTCATGAGGTTAAGTTGTCCCTACTCTGCAAGCAGTGCAGTTAATATATAGTTTGAATAGGAGTGAAACTACCTGAGAGATTGATTGGGATTCTTCTAAGGTCAATCTCAGATGAAATGGGAGATCATATTTAATTATCCCATTTGATCGATGTATGTCTGCTAGAACTAATTCTGTCTCAATAAAGGCTGCATTTCTCTATTGATTGCTGCTCATCATGCTGACATATTATCTAATTGTTCTGGAGATCAATCGGGGTAAGTCAGAGGCAATAACCCTTTCAAAAATTCTGTCACAGTTTTGCAATTTGCCTTTTAAGCAATTGAAACAAGTTTTAAAATAAGTAGCAATTGTCTTTACTGTGGATAGTCAGACCAATTTACAAAGCCAAAAGTGAGAAGATTCATATTGAAATATTAATTCTGCTTTTCACGCCACAGATTCTGCCAAAGCTACTGAGCTACTGCATTTTGTGTCTGTATTTCAGGTTCCAGCATCCTCAGTCGTAGAGTCATAGAGGTGTACAGAATGGAAACAGACCCTTCATTCTAACTTGTCCATGACGACCAGATATTCTAAATAAATCCAGACCCAGTTGTCAGCATTTGGCCCACATTCCTTCCTAATCATAAACCCATCCAGAGGCCTTTTAAAAGTTGTACGTGTACCAACCTCCACCACTTCCTCTGGCATCTCATTCAATACACATACCAACCTGCACTTTAAAGCGTTGCTCCTTATGTCCCTTTTAAATCTTTCCCCTTTCAGATTGCCCAACATCTTTCCTATAGCAGAGAGACCAGAATTAAATGCAGTATTCCAAAAGTAGCCTCACCAATATCCTGTACAGCGGGAACATGACTTCCCAACTCCTATACTCAAAGCTCTTACCAATAAAGGCAAGTGTACCAAACATCTTCTTCACTTCCCTGAATACCTGCGACTCCACTTTCAAGGAACTATGAACCTACACCTCAAGGTCGCTTTGTTCAGCAACACTCCCCAGGACCTTACCATTAAGCGGCTAAGTCCTGCCCTGATTTTCCTTTCCACACACGTCTCTAGATTAAATTCCATTTGCCATTTCTTAGCCCGTTGGCTCATGTGATTAAGATCCCATTGAACTCTGAGGTAACATTCATTACTGCCCATTACAGCACCAATTTTGAAGTCATCTGCAAATTTACTATCCAGACCTCCTTTATTCTCATCCAGATTATTTACACAAAAAAAAAGCAGTGGACTCAGCACCGATCTTTGTGGCACACCACTGGTAACAGGACTCCAGTCTGAAAAATAACCCTCCACCATCACCCTCTATCCCCTACCTTCTAGCCAAATTTGTATTCAAATGACTAATTCTCCTGTATTCTAGGTGAAGTAACATTGTTAACCAGTCTACCATGCGGAACCTTGTTTTGCGCCTTATGGAAATCCATATAGACAGCGTCCACTGCTCTGCCTTCATCAATCCTTTTCATCATTTCTTCAAAAATCTCAATCAAGTAATTGAGACATGATGTCCCACGCACAGCACCATACTGACTATCCCTAATTAGTCCTTGCCTTTCCAAATACAGAGGAACCTCAATTATCCGAATACCAATTATACGAAAATCAGATTATCTGAAGGAGATCTCGAGGTCCAGTTGGAAACATGACATCAAAGTCGTATTTCCAACACTGATCATTTTTCTGTTTACAGTGATTAAACAGGCACCTTCTCCGAATGACTGACTGCCCGCTCTCTCTCTCTCTCGCTCTCTACCCACACTTTTCCTGGAGTTCTACACTCGCGTGTACCCTAAACCACCCTTCCCCACATAATCTCTCCAACATTGTCCTGTACAGGGCAAACGTGGAACCCATCAAAAAGTTGCAGTAAAAAGTTGTGTGTGTGTGTGGTTGTGGCTGTGTATGCTTTTTGGAGACTTACCACACATAGGTAACAGCAGTCTTGTTAGTGTCCAGTCCAGCTGCCCCGGAGAGGGGGTGGGGTTGCACAGAGTTAGGGGCGGGGGGGCGGTGTTGCACGGGGTTGGCGGCGGGAATGGGCAGGGTTGGGGGTGTGTTTGGGTGGGGTCGGGCAGGGTTGGGGGCATGGTTGGGTGGGATCGGGCGAGGTTGGGATCAGGTGGGGTTGGGGGTTAGGGGGTAGTGTGGGGTGGAGTTGAGGGATGCGGGGGCAATGTTGGACAGGATTGGATGGGGTTGGGGAGCATGGTTGGGTGAGGTTGGGTGGGTTAGGGTCTGGCAGGGTCGGGTGGAGTTGAGGGGTACGGGGGAGAGGTTGGACAGGATTGGGTGGGCGGGGTCCGGCGGGGTTGGGTGGGTTAGGGGCATGGTCAGATGGGTTGGGGGCAGGGTCTCGCGTGCTGTGGGCTGCTACAGTCTCCTGAATGAGGAGCAGACTTATTTAAGCTAACCTCCAATCTTCCAGCACCTCTCCCATGACTAGCGATGATACAAATATCTCAGCAATATCGCAGCAAGGGGTCCAACAATCACTTCCCTAGCTTCCCACAGAGTTCTAAGGTATACCTGATCTAACCCCAGCCTCCTCCCTGTAACCCTTATTCCCCTTACTCATCAAGAGTCTATGTCTGTCTTCAATATGCTCAATGACTTGGCCTCCACAGTGCTCTGCAACAATGAGTTCCACAGATTCATCACCCTCAGCTGCAGAAATTCCTCCTCATCTCAGTTCTAATATGCTGTCCCTTCACTCTGAGGCTGTGCCTCTAGTATTAATCTCTCCGACTAGTGGAAACATCCTCTCCATGTCTACTCTTTCCAGGTCTCTCAATATTCTGTTAGTTTTAATCAGATCGCCATCATCCTTCTAAACTCCATCAAGTACAGAGTCAGAGTCCTCAAGCACTCCTCATATGACAAGTCTTTCATCCTCAGGAACATTTTTATCAATCTTCTCTGGAATCCCTCCACGCCAACACATTCTTCCTTAGAAATGGGGCCTAAAACTGCTCACAATATTCCAAATATGGTCTGGCCAGAGCCTTATACAGACTCAGCAGTACGTCTCTGCTCGTGCAATCTCGCCCTCTTGAAAACGAATGTTAACATTGCGTCTGCTTTCCTCACTGCCAATTGTTAAACTCAAGAGAATCTTGAACTAGAACTCCCAAGTCTCTTTGTTCTTCAGAGTTCTGAAGCCTTTCCCCATCTAAAAAATATTTATGCCTGGATTCTTCCTACCAAAGTGCATACCCTCACACTTCCCCACATTGTATTCCATTTGCCACTTCTTTGCCCACTCTTCTAGCATGTTTGAGTGCTTCTCACTCTCCCTGCTTCCTCCTCATGATCTGTCCCTCCACCTATTTTTATGTTATCTGGAAACTTGGCAATAATGCCCTTGGATCCTTTGTCCAGATCATTAATGTATGAAGTGAATAGTTGTGATCTCAACAAGGACCCCTGTGGAACTCCACAAGTCACTGGATACCACCTTTAAAAAGACCCTTTCTCCCCATACTGTGCCTTCTGCCAGTCAGCCAGTACCTTGCTCCCAACACCACAAGCTGTTATCTTATTTAGCAACCCCCTGTGCAAAACCTTCGGGAAATCCAAATGCATATGTCCACTGGCTCTCCTTTGTCGAACTTGTTTGTTACTTCCTCAAAGAATTCTAACAGATTTTTCGGGCAGGACCTCCCCTTGATGAAGCCATGCTGACACCATTCTCTTTTACCATACATTTCCAAATATTTAACAATCATTTCCTTCTTAATGGGCTTTAAAATCTTACCAATGACCAAGTTCAGGCTAACTGGCCTTTAGTTTCCTGCCTTTTGCCTCCCTCCTTTCTTAAATAGGAGTGTTGTATCAGTCATTTTCCAGTCCTCTGGGACCCTCAACTCTGGTCAGCTCCTCCCTGGTGTCTATACAGTTCCCTTTACTCAACTGTAATACCATTGTATCTAATTCCAGCTTTTTCCTCTCAAACTGCAGGGAGAATTCTACCAAACTATGGTTACATATCATGGATCTGAATATCCCAGTACATAATTCACAAACATTTTCTCTGCAGATACAAGTGATTGAAAGGTTCCCCATGGGAGACTGATTAGCAAGGTTAGATCTAATGGAAGGAGAAAGTGAGGACTGCAGATGCTGGAGATCTGAAAATGTGTTGCTGGAAAAGCGCAGCACATACCTGAAGAAGGGCACATGCCCGAAACGTGGATTCTCCTGCTCCTTGGATGCTGCCTGACCTGCTGCACTTTTCCAGCAACACATTTTTAGATCTAATGGAAAACAGGGAGAACTAACCTTTTAGATACAGACCTGGCTCAAAGGTAGAAGACAGAGGGTGGTGGTGGAGGGTTGTTTTTCAGACTGGGGGCCTGTGACCAGTGGAGTGCCACAAGGATCCGTGCTGGGTCCACTACTTTTTGTCATTTACATAAATGATTTGGATGCGAGCATAAGAGGTACAGTTAGTAAGTTTGCAGATGACACCAAAATTGGAGGTGTAGTGGACAGCAAAGAGGATTACTTCAGTTTACAACAGGATCTGGACCAGATGGGCAAATGGGCTGAGAAGTGGCAGATGGAGTTTAATTCAGATAAATGCGAGCTGTTGCATTTTGGGAAAGCAAATCTTAGCAGGACTTATACACTTAGTGGTAAGGTCCTGGGGAGTGTTGCTGAACAAAGACACCTTGGAGTGCAGGTTCATAGCTCCTGGAAAGTGGAGTCGCAGGTAGATAGGATAGTGAAGAAGTTGTTTGATATGCTTTCCCTTATTTCTCAGAGTATTGAGTACATGAGATGGGAAGTCATGTTGCGGCTGCACAGGACATTAGTTAAGCCACTCTTGGAATATTGCGTGCAATTCTGGTCTCCTTCCTATCGGAAAGATGTTGTGAAACATGAAAGGGTTCAGAAATGCTTTACAAGGATGTTGCTAGGGTTGGAGGATTTGAACTATAGGGAGAGGCTGAACAAGCTGGGGCTGTTTTCCCTGGAGCGTCAGAGGCTGAGGGGTGATCTTATAGAAGTTTACAAAATTATGAGTGGCACGGATAGGATAAATAAGCAAAGTCTTTTCCCTGGGGTTGGGAGTCCAGAACTAGAGGGCATAGGTTTATAGTGAGAGGGGAAAGACCTAAAACAGAGGGTGGTACGTGTATGGAATGAGCTGCCTGAGGAAGTGGTGGAGGCTGGTACAATTGCAACATTTAAAAGGCATCTGGATGGGTATATAAATAGGAAGGGTTTGGAGAGATATGGGCCAGGTGCTGGCAGGTGGGACTGGATTGGGTTGGAATATCTGGTCGGCGTGAACGAGTTGGAACTAAAGGTCTGTTTCCATGCTGTAAATCTCTATGACTCTATGGCTCTATATCTATAGTAAAGGGGAATTGGATACAAAAGTCAGGACGTTTTACTGTACTTTTGCAGGGAAAAGTACAGAGAGAAAAATATATAGTTGCATTAGAAGCAGTTCAGAGAGGGTATGCTTGACTCATTCCTGTGTTGAAGGGCTTACCTTACAAAGAAAGTTGACAACTCTTTATTAATTTCTCCAGTCCCACATAAGGGCAACAAACCATCGCAAGAGAAGGGTTCCTTTCTGTCAGGTCAACCTTGGTCTAATAACATAAGCTTTTATTTCCTTTTGTGACGTTTTAATGTATCTGGTTCTCACGACTAACTGGAGTCGGTTGTTTGACCTGAAAGGTGTTTTGTTCCAAGATGTTTTATTTTTTATCATGAATGTATACATTAATACTTCCTATTTTCACAAATTTTGATATATGAAGCAGAATCTTCTCATAGTATCCCTACAGTGGAAACAGGCCATTTGGCTCATTGAATCACATGAACCACTTCTGCGGCTGTACAGGACATTAGCTCAGCCACTGTTGGAATATTGCATGCAATTCTGGTCTCCTTCCTATCGGAAAGATGTTGTGAAACTTGAAAGGGTTCAGAAAAGATTTATAAGAATGTTGCCAGGGTTGGAGGATTTGAGATATAGGGAGAGGCTGAACAGGCTGGGGCTGTTTTCCTTGGAGCATCAGAGGCCGAGGGGTGACTTTATAGAGGTTTATAAAATCATGAGGGGCATGGATAGAGTATATGCACAAGGTTTTTTCCCTGGGTTGGTTAAGTTCAGAACTAGAGGACATATGTTTAGGGAGAGAGGGGTTAAATTTAAAAGGAACCGAAGGGGCAAATCTTTCACGCAGAGGATGGTGCATGTATGGAATGAGCTGCCAGAGGAAGTGGTGGAGGCTGGTACAATTACAACATTTAAAAAGCATCTGGACGAGGAATAGGAAGGGTTTAGAGGGATATGGGCCAAGTGCTGGTAAATGGGACTAGATTAGGTTAGAATATCTGGTCGGCTTGGACAAGTTGAACCGAAGGGTCTGTTTCCGTGCTGTACATCTCAATAACTCTAACCCTCTGAAGATCATACCACCTGTCTACCCTATCCCTGTAACCTTACATTTTCCATGCCTGTGCATCATGAGCAATTTAGCATATGGCCAAGCCACCTAACTTGCACATGTTTGGATTATGGGACGAACTCGGAGAACTAGGATGATATCTTCACAGACACAGTGAGAATGCACAATCTCCACACAGGCAGTTTCCCAAGGGTGGAATTGGACCCAGGCCCTTGGTGTGTAAGGCAGCAATGCTAATCATCAAGCCACCGTGCAACCCTCACCTAAGTCCCTTGTTGTATGTCGAGGCAGTTCTCCAATGTGGAAGCTAACCCAGTGATTTGCACACCCAGCCATTGCCCTTTTTGACAGGAAGATAATTATCATTCTGCTTCAGAGTCCTGACCGATTAGGGAGGGATGTGTAATGTGCACATTCTGTCAAAGGATGGATTGATCATTAAAGGAAACATAGCATACAGGTTACAAAAACCACCAGCACTGCAGCAACTCCAGGCCTCTCTCTCTTCTCTCTTCTCTCTCTCTCTCTGTCTCTCTCTTATCTGGAGGTTCTGCTGCAGTTGGGCCAGATGTACCTCAAGCAGGAAGAAGAGGACAACCATGGATAAAAGCAGCAGGAGTGAGTCCTTCAAACCTGGGATCAGTGGACCAGGAGACTCAGGGAGTTCATGAGAGAATGAAAGGTAAGTGGCAAAACACTTCCAGACGCAAATATCTACATAACATCCCACAGGTCAGCCTATCTTGTAACTTCACTCATTCGTGTTGCTGCAGGCATTCTACTGCTCCAACCTATTAGCTTATTATTGTCTCATGTCCATCCATCTCAGTCACCCTCACAAATGTTTATTTCTCTCATCCAAAAATAAGCTTTGCCAATTACTCACAGCTCTTTATTTTTGTGCAAGAGAAGACAGCATATAACTTAAAGGTGACAGACACAGAGAAGTTAGCACACCCCCCCCCACCCCTCCCATGACAGATAATTGTCAGCCATTCACAATGCATGTGCACCTAGTGCAGTGGGAAAGAATCTTCAGGAGTCTGTGAATGAAAGCAGTGAACTGCTATAAATCCCTCAGCTTCCTGAATCAGTGATACTCCTACTGTCATGAGAACTGATTCTCTGTACGTAGACAATGTGTTCAGGCTTCCATCTGGATCTCTGTGCCCCTCCTGCCTGTCCAGTAGGCCATGCAAGTATGATAAAAGGAGCTAAGGTCCTGCTTGCTGGAGTTGTTTGTTGGTAGGATTAGCTGTTGTCCCTCAGCAGAGGCACAAAGTGAAGCTGTTTAAGTTGCTCTCATCCTGTGGTATTTGCTGACACCAGGGAAGAGCACCTGAAAGTGAGTGATGGTCTAGACCATCTTCAAAAATGTTGACAATCACCTGTTGCTCCTTCAATACACTTTCAAAATCCATGGCCTCTGCCGTCTCAATTGGCTCAAAGGTAGAAGACAGAGGGTGGTGGGGGAGGGATGTTTTTCAGACAGGAGGCCTGTGACCAGTGGAGTGCCACAAGGATCGGTGCTGGGTCCTCTACTTTTTGTCAATTACATAAATGATTTGGATGCGAGCATAAGAGGTACAGTTAGTAAGTTTGCAGATGAATCAAAATTGGAGAGGCTGTGGACAGCAAAGAGGGTTACCTCAGATTAAAACAGGATCTTGACCAGATGGGCCAATGGCTGAGAAGTGGCAGATGGAGTTTAATTCCAATAAATGCATGGTGCTGCATTTTGGGAAAGCAAATCTTAGCAGGACTTATACACTTAATGGTAGGGTCCTAGGGAATAGTGCTGAACAAAGAGGTCTTGGAGTGCAGGTTCTTAGCTCCTTGAAAATGGAGTCACAGGTAGATAGGATAGTGAAGAAGGCGTTTGGTATGCTTTTATTTATTGGTCAGAGTATTGAATACAGGAATTGGGAGGTCATGTTGCAGCTGTGCAGGGCATTGGTTAGGCCACTGTTGAAATATTGTGTGCAATTCTGGTCTCCTTCCTATCGGAGAGAGGTTGTGAAATTTGAAAGGCTTCAGAAAAGATTTACAAGGATGTTGCCAGGGGTTGGAGAATTTGAGCTATCGGGAAAGGCTAAACAGGCTTGGAGCGTCAGAGGCTGAGGGGTGACCTTATAGAGGTTTACAAAATTATGAGGGGCATGAATAGGGGAGTCCAGAACTAGAGTCCCTGGGGTCGGGGAGTCCAGAACTAGAGGGCAAAGGTTTAAGGTGACAGGGGAAAGATATAAAAAAGACCTAAGGGGCAATTTATTCACGCAGAGGGTGGTGTGTGTATGGAATGAGCTGCCAGAGGAAGTGGTGGAGACTAGTGCAATTGCAACATTTAAGAGGCATTTGGATGGGTATATGAATAGGAAGGGTTTGGGGGGATGTGGACGGGGTGCTGGTAGGTGGGACTAGATTGGGTTGGGATATCTGGTCAGCATGGATGGGTTGGACTGAAGGGTCTGTTTCCATGCTGTACATCTCTATGACTCTATGACAGGAGTGGCAGATGTATGGGAACACCATCAGCTCCAAGTTTCTGACTAGGAACTATTTCTCCATTATATTACTATCACTGGATCAAAATCCTGGAACTTCCTATATAACCTCTAGTTACACCACATAGATGACAGTCAGTTCAAGAAGAATTCTTCCAAAGGATAGTGAGGCATGACCAATTAATGCTGGTCTTGACAAAGAACTTCTGTCCAAAGAATGAATAAAAGTTTATCATCCCAGAGATCTTAGTGAGCTGTTGGCAGGTTCAGGTCCTTATTCCATGGCTCAGAATTGCATGACTGAAAGCTAAAGAACGTCAAAATTAGTCTTTTAACTCTCTCCAAATGCTGTCCCTGCTTTATTTCAATCTCACTACCAGAAAGATTAGACAGGTTAGGTTTTTGACCTGATGTGAATTCCAGGCAGTTTACCATTCTGCAAGCTCCCAAACTTACCTCCACCAGACCGGGAAAGTTGTGCCCATACAATCATTGAATGGCTGCAACATAAAAGGAAGACCATTCAGAATCTGTATCAGTTCTAGTCAACTGACTCCAGCTATTTCAAATTTCCAGCCCCACTCCACATGTTGCTGCCATACTCTCAGGCAGTGTTTTCCAGGTCCAAACCATGAGCTGTGTAAATAGATGTTTCCTCCTGTTTCGATTTATTCTTTTACCAGTCATTTTAAATTAGTGTCTTTGGCTCTTGATCCTTCAGGAGAAGGAATTTCTATCTTTTTCCTCTAAACCCCTCTTCTCTGTTAAATTCCTGCTCAACTTCTCTTCTCTATGAATGGTCCCAGTTTCTCTAATCCTCACACATAATTGAAGTTTCTGATCCCGAGAATCATTTCCATAAATCTTTTCTGTATTCTCTTTCAAGTCTTCATATCATTTATAAAATTGTTTGCCCAAAATTGGGCACAGTACACATGTCACTGCTAAATCTTATTTAATAAAGGTTTACCATGGTCTTCTTGCTTCTGTATTTTATGCCTCAATTTATAAAGTTCAGTTTTGCATATGACATCTTGCAAAATGTCCAGATTACAGAGGAGGAAGTGTTGGATGTCTTGAAATGGTTAAAGGTGGATAAATCCCCAGGACCTGATCAGGTGTACCTGAGAACTCTGTGGGAAGCTGGAGAAGTGATTGCTGGGCCTCTTGCTGAGATATATGAGTAGGAGAAATAGACAAAGTCTTTACCCTGGGGTCAGGGAATCCAGAACTAGAGGGCATAGCTTTAGGGTGAGAGGAGAAAGATATGAAAGAGACCTAAGGGGCAACTTTTTCTCGCAGAGGGTGGTACGTGTATGGAATGAGCTGCCAGAGGATATGGTGGAAGCTGGTACAATTGCAATGTTTAAGAGGCATTTGGATGGGTATATGAATAGGAAGGGTTTGGAGGGATATGGGCTGGGTGCTGGTAGGTGGGACTAGATTGGCTTGGGATATCTGGTCAGCACGGATGGGTTGGACTGAAGGGTCTGTTTCCATGCTGTACATCTCTATCCCTCCAAAGCCACAAAAAGAGCTATAAAGAAAAGTAAGACAGAACATGAGAAAAAATGAGCACAGAATATAAAGACAGTTTGCAAAAGTTTCCGTAAATATATAAAACAAAAAATAAGTAGCTCAAGTATATGTTGGTCCTTTAGAGGATGAGAAGGGGCTTTTAGTCATGGGATATGATGAAATGGCCAAGGCATTGAGTAGCTATTTTGTGTTAGCCTTCACAGTGGAGAACATGAATAACGTGCCAGTAATTGACAAAGAGACAAAGGTAGGTGAGGACCTGGAAACAATCATTGTTACGGAAGAGGTTGTGTTGGGCAGTGGAGCTAAGGATAGACAAATCTCCTAGCCCTAGTGGAATGCATTCCAGGGTACTAAAAGAGATGGCAGGAGAAATAGTAAGTGCACTCGTGGTAATTTTCCAAATTCACTGGACTCTGGGGCAGTTCCAGCAGATTGGATAACAGCAAATGTGACGTCACTGTTTAGAAATGGTAGTTGACAAAAGATGGGAAATTATAGACCGGTTAGCTTAACCTCTGTGGTGTGGAAGATGATTGGGTCTATTATAAGGAAGAAATAACAAGACATCTCAACAGAAATTGTCCCACTGGGTAGACACAAGATGGGTTCTTGAAGAACAGGTCATGCTTAAGTAATCCTTTGGAATTCAATGAAGGCATTAAGAGCAAGATGGATAATGGGGACATGGTGGATGTGGTGTACCTAGATTTCCAAAATGCCTTCGACAAGGTGCTGCTCAAGAGGCTGCTGCAAAAGGTAAGGACGTATGGTGTTGCAGGTCAAGTATTAGCATGGATAGAGGATTAGTTGACGAACATAAAGTAAAGAGTGGGGATAAATGAGTACTATTCTGGCTTGCAATCAGTGACTGGTGGTGTGCCTCAGGAACCGGTGTTGGGACTGCAATTATTCACAATTTGTATAAATGATTTGGAGTTGGGACCAGGTGTAGTGTGTCATAGTTTGCAGATGACACTAAGATGAGTTGCAGAGTAAAGTGTGTAGAGGAAAATGAAACTTTGCAGAGGAACATAAATACTTTGAGTGAATGAGCAAAAGTCTGGCAGTTGGAATACAATGGTAATAAATATGAAGTCATCTGTTTTGATAGGAGTAACAGTAAAAAGGATTGTTACTTGATTGGTAAAAAGTTGTAGCATGCTGCTATGCAGAAGGATCTGGGTTTCTTTGTGCATGAATCACAGAAGGTTGGTCTGCAGGTACAACAGGTAATTAGGAAGGCAAATGGAATTTTGTCCTTCATTGTTAAATGGATTGAGGTTAAAAGCAGAAAGGTTGCAGCTGTATACGGTGCTGGCGAGGCCATATCTGGAGTACTGCATGTATTTTTGGCCTCCTTACTTGAGAAAGAATGTACTGGCACTGGAAGGAGTGCAGAAGTTCACTGGGTTGATTCCAGAGTTGAGGGGTTGGCTTATGAGGAGAGACTGAATTGACTGGGATTATATTCATTGGGATTCAGAAAAATGAGGGAGGATCTTACTGAAACATATAAAATTAAGAAGGGGATAGATAAGATAGAAGTAGAGAGGATGTTTACACTGTTAGGTAAAACTATGACAAGAGGGCATAGCCTCAAGATTAGAGCGATCAGATTTAGGACTGAATTGAGAAGGAACTTCTTCACCCAGAGGGTTGTGAATCAGTGGAATTCCCTGCCCAGTGAAGTAGTTGACGCTACTTCAACAAATGTTTTTAAAGCTAAGAAAGGTTTTTTTTAAACAATAAAGGAATTAAGGGACACAATGAGAGTGCAGGTAAATGGAGCTGAGTCCACAAAAAGATCAGACACGATCATATTGAATGGCAGAGCAGGCTCGAAGGGCCAGGTGGCCTACTCCTGCTCCTAGATCTTATGTTCTTATGATGTTATGAATACAGGACTTGAATCTAGAACCTTCCAACTCACAAGCGAGAGTAGTGTCCATTGAGTCACATTAATACTATATCCACTTAATAAATTGAGTGCTTGGGATAATTTTTGGTTAGTTTCAGATCTGACACTTCCTCATACCATTCCTGACAACAGTAATCAGTTTTTTTTTATTGAAATGCACTTTAATTGTCAGTATTACAAATTTCAGATATGTGTCCCATTTTTCAACTTAAAACAAAATTGTGTACTGGCTGCAGGAATATCCATTTTACATTCACAAAAAGAAGCAAATGCATCCTTTATATTCCAACATAAAGGATGGAGGGGGGTGAAATCTCTTTCTAGTTAACAGGCATTTCTTGGGAGTACACAGATGTCCCTTTGTACCATCACAATAAGATCACAATAAATTGCCCCTCACTGTTTCTCAGAGAAAGGGAGGACTGCAGATGCTGGGGATCAGAGTTGAGCGTGCGGTGCCTGATAAGCACAGCAGGTAAGGCACCATCCGAAGAGCAGGAGAATCGATGTTTTGGGCGTAAGTCCTTCATCAGGTATCGATATACCCATCCAAATGCCTCTTGAATGTTGCAATTGTACTAACCTCCACCGCTTCCTCTGGCAGCTCATTCCATCACGTACCACCCTCTGTGTGAAAATGTTGCCCCTTAGGTCTCTTTTAATCTTTCCCCTCTCACTCTAAACCTATGCCCTCTAGTTCTGGACTCCCTGACCCCAGGATAAAGACTTTGTCTATTTATCCTATCTTAATTTTGTAAACCTCTATAAGGTCACCCCTCAAGCTCCGATGCTCCAGGGAAAACAGCCCCAGCCTGTTCAGACTCTCCCTGTAGCTCAAATCCTCCAACCCTGGCAACATCCTTGTAAATCTTTTCTGAACCCTTTCAAGTTTCACAACATCTTTCCAAGAGGAAGGAGACCAGTATTTCAACAGTGGCCTAACCAATGTCCTGTACAACTGCAACATGACCTCCCAACTCCTATGCTCAATACTCTGACCAATAAAAGAAAGCATATCAAATGGCTTCTTCACTATCCTATCTACCTGCAACTCCACTTTCCGGGAGCTATGAACCTGTACTCCAAGGTCTCTTTGTTCAGCAACACTCCCTAGGACCTTACCATTAAGTGCATAAGTCCTGCTAAGATTTGCTTTCCCAAAATGCAGCACCTCGCATTTATCTGAATTAAACTCTATCTACCACTTCTCAATCCATTGTCCCATCTGGTCAAGAGCCTGTTGTAATCTGAGGTAATCCTCTTCACTGTTCACTATCCATTACACCTCCAATTTTGTTTTTCTTACAGTCCTTCCTTTTCACTGGAATGCACTTTAAAAATTGCTTTGAAAGAATTCCATGAAGTCCTCCAACCACCCCACCATAACGTCTTTGTTTCGAGTCTACTTTAGCTAAGTCCTCCTCATTCTGTTGCAGTCTCCCTTGTTTAAGCCCAGGACCCTGGTAATGGATTTTATCTTCACATTCTCCATTTGTATTCTAAATTCTACCATACTGTGATTGCTCCTTCCAAAAGGATCCCTAATTATGAGATCATTCATTATTCCGGTCTCATTACACAGGACCAGATCTGGGATAGCTTCCTTCCTCATTGATTTTCATTACAAATGTGTTCAAGAAAACTAACTCAAAGAACTGCTCTTCAAGGCTACCCTGACCAAGCTGGTTTGACCAATTGACATGTTGATTAAAATCCCCCATGATAATTGCCATACCATTTTTTACAGGCATTAGTTATTTTTTGTTCACTGCGCGCCCTAAGGTGATGTCATTATTTGATGACTTGTTAACTACACCTATCAGTGGACTTAAAATTTCAAATTTCCACTCAAATGGATTCAATCTTATTTTCCATAGAACCTATATCATCTCTCAGCACTGCCCTCATATCATCGTTAAATATCAGAGCTCCACCACCTCCCTTACCTTCCTGTCGGTCCTTCTGAATAGTCTCATATCCCTGGATATTTAATTTCCAGAAGTGACCATTGTATAACCATGCCTCTGAATTGGCTATCCAAATATATTCATTCATAGTGATTTGTACTGTTAACTCATCAATCTTGTTATGAATACTATGAACATTCAAGTAAAGTGCCCTCATGTTAGCTTTCTTACCCTCATGATTTCCAACATCTCTAATACTATCTTCTGAGTTATCCTCCCTTTTTACTTCTTTCATAGTCCGCATTGAACTTGAACCCTCCCAACACTCAGAGTCATATAGCACAGAAACAGACTCTTTGGTCCAACCAGCACACGCTGAACATAATCCCAAAATAAACTAGTCCCACTTGCCTGTTCCTGCCTAACATGTGGCTGCCATTACCATATTTGCTATTTTTTTTTGCAAATGTGATTACACTTCAAAAGTACGGCATTAACTATAAGTTGCTTTAAGCAATCTAATAGTTATGATACTGTATAACTTCAAGTTCTTGCTTTCTACAAAGTGATATCTCGCTCAATAGAGCAAGAACTAGTGAGAATAAAGAAGAAAAATGAAGCATATGACATATTTCAGGACGTTATTGCTTGGAAGAATCCAATTGAATATGCTAACAAATATGAAGGATAAAGAAAGCGTGAACAGGAAGTGGCAGGCAGAATAAATGGAATTGCAAAAGTGTTTTACTTGCATTTAAATTGTAAAACGGTCAACAGAGAAAGGTGGGATTGACTTAGAGACCAAAAATATTGACCTACACCAAGAGACTATGACTATAATAATAAATATGCACTTCTAATCTATCTTTACCAAGAAATAAGTCATTGCTATAGTCATAGCAGTTGACAACGGAGTTCAGAAAATAGACAGAAAAAAATACTTATTCTGGCAGTACTATAAGTTGAAAAGTTACCAGAAATTTCTCAGAAGTAATTAATTGTAGTAAGCGTATAAATCAGGGCGTTACAGGCCATAATCTGTCAGTTTTCCATAGATAGAATAATAGTATCATGGGTCTGGAAAATTGCAAATATGACTGTTTTGGACAAAAAATGTGTTAGGATCTACCAACAGCTACTGACCAACAAATTTAATGTTGCTGTTGGGGATGCTAATGATAATCTGGTACAAAATTACAGTCATTTGGACAAATGAGTATTAATTAAAGAAAGCCAACTTTGATTTGTTAAAGACACATCATGTTTAATTCACTTGATTGAACTTTTTGATGAGGTAACATAAAGGATTGAACAGAATAATGCAGTTGATGTGGTGCATAAAGGACTTGCAAAAACGTTCTTGATAAAATAAATGCTACATACTAAAGTAAGTGCCCATACTGCAAGAAGCCCGGTATTCAAGATGGCAGCTCACCACCACTCCCTCCAAGGCAATTTGGAATGGGCAACCATTCTAGATGGCACCATTCTGGGTCGCTCAGTGGTTAGTACTGCTGCCTCACAGCACCAGGGACCTGGGTTCGATTCCAGTCTTGAGTGACTGTCTGTGTGGAGTTTGCGCATTCTCCCTGTGTCTGCGTGGGTTTCTTCTGGGTGCTCTGGTTTCCTCCCACAATCCAAAGATGTGCAGGTTAAGTGAATTGGCCAATCTAAATTGCCCATAGGTGTTAGGTGCATTAGTCAGGGGTAAATATAGGGTAGGGGAATGGGTCTGGGTGGACTATACTTTGGAGGGTCGGTGTGGACTTGTTGGGCCTAAGGGCCTGTTTCCATACTGTAGGTAATCTACTCAATCCCCACGTCCGATGAACAAATCTAAAATAAATACTTGTTACAAAACTGGAGACTATGAAATCAAAAGCATAGTGGCCAAATTGATGTATGTTGTTGATTGGTAGGAAACAAGGTAGTGGTAAGTGGTTGTTTGCAAATGGAAAAATGGACAGTGAAGCACCTCATTATTAACTAAATCATTAATGTTCTTGGTGTCCAGTCTTCAATTTTGGAATTTGCAGATGAAATCACCTGGTAATATTGCCTGTGGGGTGCATAGTGGTAGACCTTTTAAGGACATAGATGGGCTGTTTAATGGACAAGGATGTGAGAGATGGAATTTAATGAGGAGGCGTGCCAAGTGATATAGTCAACTAGAAAGAATAAGGAAATGTTAAATAAATGAAAAGATACAATCCTGAAGAGAGTGCAAAAACAGGAAGAACAGGGGTAGATGTGCACAAATTATTGAAGTTGGCAACCATTTCGAGTTGAGAAGAATCATTAAAAGAACATATAGAGCCATAGAGATGTACAGCATGGAAACAGACCATTCGATCCAAATATAAATACCCTTCAACCCCCCACATTACCACACTCCCAAGCCTCCAACTTGGCACTGCCCTCCTGACCTGTCCATCACCTTTCCCATCTATCCGTTTCACCCTCCTCTCCAATCTATCACCTTCTCCCCTACCTTCATCTACCTATCGTATTCTCATCTACCCCTGCGACCCCCCCAGCCCCTGCGCCATTTATCTCTCCGCCCCATGGCCCACAAGCCTAATACCTGATGAAGAACTTATGCTCAAAACGTTGATTCTCCTCCTCTTCGGATGCTGCCTGATCTGCTGTGTTTTTTCAGCACCTTTACTATATCTCCCAATTCCTGGAAAATACTGTGAGAGGTTGGTATTGAGTGTTTCTGGATAACTACCTCCTTCTGGGGTCCACAAATAAAACTGCCCTAGCAGGTCCATTGTTTCAGACTGTTCCTACCCCACTGACAGTACGTTTTTTCTTTGCCCAGTCTCTTTCAACTTACATTCGGTAAGTTTTTAATTTTTGAATTAGACTAACATATATATTATACAAAATAACACACAATTTAATCCATACATATGGTGTGGCAAAATAAATCACTAAATCAATTTCTAATTCTTATCTTGTTTCATTGTAAAATTGATTAGATTCAAAATTTAAATTCAGGTTATAACCCTGTGCATTTCCCAATGGTAAACATTTGTTTATATGCTCTTTGGGTGTATTTCTTCATTAAGAAACAATTTCATTGAAAAATTATTCTTGTAACTCAGAGTGAAAATTATTCTCTGACACAAGATTGTCAATGTTGGGATGATAAATACACCAAAGAAATGCAGCAGTAAAATGTTTATTGATATTATTTTTTGACAAATAGTGAATTTGTTGTAGCAGAATTGATTTTACTGCCTTTATGTGCCCTGTAGGAGAAGTACTGCAGGCCACTGAGAACTGCTGTCAAACATGTCTACACAGAATAATAAGCTGGCTCCCAAGTGATTAAAGCTAACTGTGATTGGTTTGGAGGACATAGAACATAGAATATTACAGCACAGTACAGGCCTTTCAACCCTTGATGTTGCACCAACCTGTGGAAGCAATCCAAACCCCATCTATCCTACATTATTCCATTTTCATCCAAATGTTTATCCAATGACCATTTAAATAGCCTTAATGTTGGTGAGTCAAGAGTGTGGTGCTAGAAAAGCACAGCAGGTCAGACAGCATCCGAGGAGCAGGAGAATCAATGGTTCGGGCAAAAGCCCTTCATTAGGAGCCTTCTTGACCTGCTATGCTTTTCTAGCACCACATTTTTGACTCTGATCTCCAGCATCTGCAGTCCTCACTTTCTCCTTAAAGTTGGCCATTCTACTACTGTTGCAGGCAGTGCATTCCATGCCCCTATTACTCTCTGAGTAAAGAAACTACCTCTGATAACTGTCTTACATCAATCACCCCTCAATTTAAAGCTATAACCCCTCGTGATAGCCATTACCATTCAAGGAAAAAGGCTCTCACTGTTCACCCTATCTAACCCTCTGATTATCGTATATGTCTCAATTAAGTCACCTCTCAACCTTCTTCTCTCTAATGAAAACAGCCTCAAGTCCACTAACCTTTCCTCATAAGATTTTCCCTCCATACCAGGCAACATCATAGTAAATGTCCTTTGAACTCTTCCAAAACTTCTACATCCTTCCCATTAAGCAGAACTGCATGCAATACTCCAAATGTAGCCACACCACTGTTTTGTACAGCTGCAGCATGACCTTGTGGCTCCAAAACTCAATCCTTCTACCAATAAAAGCTAACACACTGTATGCCTTCTTAACAACCCTATCAACCTGAATGGCAACTTTTAGGAATCTGCGTACATGGATACCGAGATCTCTCTGTTCACCTACACCACTGAGAATCTCTCCATTAGCGCAGTACCCTTTATTCCTGTTGCCCCTTCCAAAGTGAATCATCTCACACTTTTCTGCATTAAACACAATTTGCCACCTCTCAGCCCAGGTCTGCAGCTTATCTATGTCTCTCTGTAACCTGCAACATCCTTAAGCACTATCCGCAACTTCACTGACCTTAGTGTCATCTACAAATTTACCATCCTTCTACACTGCCCTCTAGGTCATTTATAAAGATGACAAATAGCAGTGGCTCCAAAATAAATCCTTGCGGTACACCACTAGTAACTGAATTCCAGGATGAACATTTCCCATCAACTACCACCCTCTGTCTTCTTTCAGCCAACCAATTTCCGATCCAAACTGCTAAAGCACCCTCAATTCCATGCCTCTGTATTTTTTGCAATAGCCTACCATGGGGAACCTTATCAAATGCTTTACTGAAATCCATATACACCACATTAACCACTTTCCCCTCAACCACCTGTTTGGTCACCATCTCAAAGAATTCAATAAGGTTTGTGAGGCACGGCCTACCCTTCACAAAACCATATTGACTATCCCGAATCAACTTATTTCTCTCTCGATGCTTATAAATCACATCTCTCATAACCTTTTCCAACACTTTACCTACAACCATAGTAAGGCTCACTGGTCTATAATTACCATGGCTGTCTCTACTCCCCTTCTTGAACAAGGGGACAACATTAGCTATCATCCAGTCTTTAAAGATCAAAGCCAAAGGATCGACAATCTCACTTCACACTCGACCCTAATCTTTCTCTAGTCATTCTTTTAGTCCTGATATATTTATGGAAAACTTGAGGATTTTCCTTGATCCTACCTGCCAATGACTTCTCATGAATCCTCCTGGCTCTTCTTACCTCTCTCTTTAGATCTTTCCTGGCTAATTTGTAATTCTCAAGTGCCCTAACTGAGCCCTCACGTCTCATCCTAATTGTATTTCCCCCAGCAATAACTCTTACCCTGTGCTATATACCTATCTCTTTCCATTGCTAAATTAAACATAACCGAATTGTAGTCACTACCACCAAAGTGCTCACCTATCTCCAAATCTAACACCTAGCTTCGTTCATTACCCAGTACCAAATCCAGTTTGGCCTCGCCCCTTGTTGGTTTTCTACATACTGTGTCAGGAAACCATCCTGCACACACTGGATAAGAACTCACCCATCTAAAGTACTCAAACTATAGCATTTCCAATCAAAGTTTGGAAGTTAAAGTCCCCCATAACAACTACCCTGTTACTCACACCCCTATCCAGAATCATCTTTGCTATCCTTTCCTCTCCATCTCTGGAACTATTCAGAGGCCTATAGAAAACTCCAACAGGGTGGCCTCTCTTTTCCTGCTTCAAACTTTACCCATACTACCTCAGTAGATGAGTCCTCAAACATCCTTTCTGCCACGGTAATACTGTCCTTGACTGACAATGCCATACCTCCCCCTCTTTTACCACCTTCCCTGTTCTTACTGAAACATCTAAATTCCAGAACCTGCAACAACCATTCCTGTCCCTACCCTATCCATGTCTTCAAAATGGCCACAACAATGAAGTCCCAGGTACTAACACGTATTCCCTATGCTCCTAGCGTGAAGTAGACACACTTCAAACCACTTTCCTGCTTGGCTGTAAACTCTCACACCTTGAAACCATATATCTGACCTCACTACTGTCAACCTCCTGTACACTGGAACTACAATTTAGGTTTCTATCCCCCTGCTGAATTAGTTTAAACCCTCCCAAATGTCAGTAATGAACCCCCCCACCACCTCCACCCCCACCCCCCAGCCCCAGGATATTCGTACCCTTCTGGTACAAGTGTAGACCATCCTGTTTGTAGACATTCCACCTACCCCAGAATGAGCCCCAATTATGCAGGCATCTGAAACCCTCCCTCCTGCACCATCCCCTGTAGCCATGTATTCAACTCCTCTCTCTCCCTATTCCTCACCTCACTAGCACTCGGAGTGACGTCATTCATTGTATAATTGAAATCAAGCTGAAGGGAAATTGTTCTAATAACTGCAATGGACTTAAGGAATACTTCCTGTAGATGGAATGGGGGGTGGGAATAAACACAAATTATCTATTTCAACTAAATCTTTGTTCAATGTTCTATAAGGCCATTTGGTTCATCATATCTGTACTAGCTCTCCAAATTAACATCATAGCTTTAGAATGGAGTATAATGTTCTTTATTGTCGAAGCAAACTGAAAAGATTTTATATTGGCTGCCGTCTTAGGTACAAGTACCTTGGTACAAATCTTGGAAACAAAAGATGAATAAAAAGTTGTTGCATGAATTTACAGAGTTTAAAAAATAAGATAGAAATAAGACATGGTTAAAGGATTGACATTACAGTTAGGTTAAAAAAAAATTCAAATAAACATTACAATGTAGCAGCTCAGCGCAGTTCCTCCACATGTGGTCTGACCACCCACACCAGGTCCTAGTCCAACAGCTGGCCCCACTCCACTCAAAGTTCCCAGCTCCACTCCAGGGCTCAACTGTTCAGAGGTAAGTTCAAGAACTTATTATTATTCGCCTGCTCTTTCCCTATATCCCTGTGCATTACTTCTATTTAAATGCAGTAAATTCCAGACCCATACCACTCCCTGTGAGGTAAAAAAAAGGGGGCAAGTGAAGATTGCTTTCCTGCGAAAGCATTAGAGAAACAGCAATCAAAATATCATTTATTTTAAGAGTAGCTGGAGGAAAGTAGGCTAGACTGAGTGTAAAAGGAATTAGGTCAAAGTGTAACAGAATCAAAGATTGACTGGTAAAATATTAAATGAGCAATGCCTGCGGAGATAGTTCAGGTACTGAAAAGGGACACTCCCATCGGAAGGAAAGGAAGGTTATCCAAGGTTCGAGCTCGAGTGACTGAAGGTATAGAGATTTAAAACTAAATTAAGTTCTGTTCCTCTGGTCAAGTATTACCTGGCTGCTCAAATTTTCCAGCATTTGCTCATTCCTTTTATTTCAGATTTTCAATATCTACGTATTTTGCTTTTGTAACACCCAATACTCTGTAACTAAAAGGATGGTGTCTGAGTACAAATGTAATGCAAATATTGTACCCACATTTCACAAGTAGCAAGGGATAAAATGTCTGGACACAATAATACAGAAAGGCCTAAATTAATAAAGCCTTGGAAAACTATGGATTAATTAATTAATGAAAACCAACAAGTTGTCTCCTTCTGTGATGTATCACCCTGTTTCTTTACACTGCCATTTGTGATAGTTGGCATTGTGCTGCTTTAGTAAAGGTAGGATAGACATCATAGCTACAGCTCTCATCTGTCAATCAGCAGCTTTCAGACACCTAGCTCAAGAAGATTTTCTGAAAGGCTGGTTCCAATGGAAAAGCAGTTGGATCAATTTGGATATTCATTACAAATGTCTTTTTGTGCCTATTGGCTACAGATGAATTTTTTTAAGGCAATGTGAGCATCATTGGCTAAGTTAGCACTTATTGCCCAGTTAAAAACAAAGAACAAAGAAAAATTACAGTCCAAGAACAGGCCGTTCGGCCCTCCAAGTCTCGCCAATCCAAATCCACTGTCTAAACCTAATGCCCAGTTCCTAAGCATCTGTATCCCTCAGCTTCCCACCAACTCATGCAGCTGTCCAGACGCATCTTAAATGAATCTACCATGCCTGCCTCCACAACCTCTGCTGGCAATATGATTCAGGTGCCTACCACCCTCTGTGTAAAGTACTTGCCTTGTGTAGACATTAACCAGGTCCCCTGCAATCTCCTCTTTTCTAATGAAAACAATCCTAACCTACTCAACTTTTCTTCATAGCTAGCACCTTCCATGCCAGGCAACATCCTCGTAAACCTTCTCTGCACCCTCTCCAAAGTGTCCACATCCTATTGCTAATGTAGCGACCAGAACTGCACACAGTATTCTAAATGCGGCTGAACCAAAGTCTTGTACAATTTTAACATAACCTGCCAGCTGTGATACTTAAACCCCATCAGATGAAAGCAAGCACACCATATGCCTGCTTGACCACTCTATCCACCTATGCAGCAACTTTCAGGGTACAATGGACCTGGACTCCCAGATCTCTGCTCATCAACTTTTCCCAAGGCTCTTCCGTTTACTGTATAGTTTGCTCTAGAATTAGACTTACCAAAATGCATCACCTCACATTTGCCTGGATTGAACTCCATCTGCCACTCCTCTGCCCAACTCTCCACTCTATCTATATTCTCCTAGATTCTTTGACAGTCCCCTCTGCTTTCTGCTGCTCTACCAATCTTCGTATCATCTGCAAACTGATCTGATATGGGCCTTGGGGGAATATTGGGAGAGTAGGAGCGATCTTAAATGAGGAATCAAGTGGACTAAAAGGGGTCATGAAATAACTTTAGCAAGCAGAATTAAGGAGAATCCCAAGGCATTTTATTCATATATAAGAAGCAAGAGGGTAACTAGAGAAAGGGCTGGTCCACTAAAGGATAAGGAAGGAAGGTTGTGTGTCAAACCTGAGAAATGGGTGAGATTCTCAATGATTACTTTGCATCAGTGTTCACTGAGGAGACGGACACAATGAATGTTGAGATTAGAGACAGATGCCCTCTTACAGATCATTTATGTATATTACAAACAACAGTGGCCCCAGCACTGATCCCTGTGGAACACCACTGGTCACCTTTCTCCATTTCAAGAAACTCCCTTCAACTACTACTCTCTGTCTCCTGTTGCTCAACCAGTTCTTTATCCACCTAACTAGAACACCCTGCACACCAGTTGACTTCACTTTCTCCATTAGTTTACTGTGGGGAAACCTTATCAAACGCTTTACTAAAGTCTATGTATATGATATCTACAGCCCTTCCTTTATCTATCAACTTGATCACTTCCTCAAAGAACTCTATTAAGTTGGTAAGGCATGATCTCCCCCATGCAAAACCATGTTATCTGTCACTAATAAACCCATTCTCTTCCAAATATAAATAGAACCTATCCCTCAGTACCTTCTCCAGCAACTTTCCCAACACTGACGTCAGGCTCACTGGTCTGTAGTTACCTGGAATATCCCTTCTACCCTTCTTGAACAGGGGGACAACATTAGCAACTCTCCAATCGTCCGGCACTTCACCTGTGTTTAATGATGCTACAAAGATATCTGTCCGGGCCCCAGTTATTTCCTCTCTCACCTCCCTCAGCAACTTGGGATAGATCCCATCCGGTCCTGGGGATTTGTCCACCTTAATATCCTTTAGCCTATCCAACACATTCTCCCACCTTATATTAATGTGATCCAGAGTAAATCTGTCTCTAATCTCAACATTCATCACTTCCCATTCCTCAGTGAACACTGATACAAAGTAATCATTGAGAATCTCACCCATTTTCTCAGATTTGACACACAACCTTCCTTCCTTATCCTTTAGTGGACCAACCCTTTCTCTAGTTACCCTCTTGCTTCTTATATATGAATAAAAGGCCTTGGATTCTCCTTAATTCTGCTCGCTAACATTATTTCATGACCCCTTTTAGTCCGCTTGATTTCTCATTTAAGATTGGTCCTACTCTCCCAATATTCCTCCAAGGCCCATTTTGTTCTTAGCTGCCTGGACCTTATGTACGTTTCCCTTTTCTCTTGGCTAGTCGCACAACTTCTCCTGTCACCCACAGTTCACCAGTCTTGCCTTTCCTTGATTTCAAAGGGACATGCCTATCCTGCACTATCTTTGAAAGCCTCCCACATATCAAATGTGGACTTCCCTTCAAATAGCTGCCCCCAATCCATGTTTCTCAATTACTGCCGAATTTTGATGTAATTGGTCTTAGTGCAGTTTAGTACTCTTCCCTAGGCCCACTCTCATTTTTGTCTACAAGTATTCTAAAATTTACAGAATTGTGGTCACTGTTCCTAAACTAATCCCCCACTGCACCTTCTACCAACTGGCCTGGCTTATTCCCCAACACCAGGTCCAATATGGAGCTTTCCCTAGTTGGACTATTGACATACTGCTCTAGAAACTTTTCCTGGATGCTTTTTACAATTTGTGCCCCAAGTGTCTGACACTAAGTGGATCCCAGTCAAGATTAGAATGGTGCTGGAAAAGCACAGCAGGACAGGCAGCATTCAAGGAGCAGGAAAATCGACATTTCAGGCAAAAGCCCTTCATCAGGAATGAGGCAGGGAGCCTCCTGGGTGGAGAGATAAATGGGAGGAGGGTGGGACTGGGGAGAAGGTAGCTAAGAGTACAATAGGTGAATAGGGGTGGGGATGAAGTTGATAAGTCGGTGAGGACGGTGGAGCAGATAGGTGGGAAGGAAGATTAGCAGGTAGGACAGCTCATGACAATGGTGCTGACCTGGCAGGTTGGAACTGGGGTAAGAAGTGGGGAGGGGAAATGAGGAAGCTGGTGAAGTCGAGATTGCTGCCCTGGGGTTGAAGTGTTCTGAGGTGGAAGATGAGGCGTTCTTCCTCCAGGCATCTGGTGTTGAGGGAGTGGCGGTGGAGGAGGCATCTTCACCATGGACGTCCCCACCAGTACCCTTCCACTGACACTCTCATTCATTTGGCTGAACTGGTCCTCACCCTTAAAAATATCTCCTGCGAATCCTCCCACTTCCTCCAGAGCAAAGGGGTAGCCATGGGCACGTGCATGTGCCCCAGCTATGCCTGTCTCTTTGTTGGCTACGTAGAACAGTCTTTCTTCCATAGTTACATTGGTACCACTACCCACCTCTTCCTCCATTACATTAATAACGGCATCGGCGCCACCTCATGCTCCTGTGAGGAGGTTGAGCAGTTCATCAACTTCACCAACACATTCCACCCCGACCTTAAATTTACTTGGACCATCTCTGACACCTCCCTCCCCTTCCTGGACCTCTCCAGCTCCATCAATGGTGACTGACTCAATGCTGATATTTTTAACAAACCCACTGACTCCCACAGCTACCTGGATTACACCTCTTCCCACCCTACCTCCTGCAAAAATGCTATCCCATATTCCCAATTCCTTCCCCTCAGCTGTATCTGCTCCCAGGAGGTCCAGTTCCACCACAGAACATACCAGATGGCCACCTTCTTTAAAACTTGTAATTTCCCCCCCACGTGATTGAAGATGCCTTCCAACACATCTCATCCACGTCCCGCACCTCCGCCCTCAAACCCCCCAGTCCTCACCTTCCACCTTCATGTTGTTCTTTCGTGGGATTGAGACGTTTGGCCTGTTGATTAAGTCAACTATGCTGTTATTGTCAAATACTGGGTTTCTGTCCCTTCTATTGAAGGGGGCTTGTTTTTTGTAAGAAAAAATAAATATCTAATGAATGAGAAATATGTTGCATCGCATACCTTGACATCAATTACCTTGCATGAAAATAAACGTTATTGAGACGTTAAATTAATACTTTGTATTTTCTTCACCAAAGATAGAGATGCTGCTCAGGCCATGAGCAGGAAACTCTGCCACTAGAATGGTTCAGTATTCATAAGGAAGAAGCTTTAGGGTGGCACAGTGGCTCAGTGTTTAGCACTGTTACCTCAGAGCACCAGGGACCCAGGTTCAATTCCCGCCTTGGGCAACTGTCTGTGTGGAGTTTGCATATTCTCCTCTTGTCTGCATGGGTTTTCTCCGGGTGCTCCAGTTTCCTCCCACAATCCAAAGATGTGCAGGTTAGGTGAACTGGCCATGCTAAATTGCCCATTGTGTTCAGGGATGTGTACGTTTGGTTCATTAGTCATGGGTAAATGTAGAGTAATAGGGTAGGGAAATGGGTGGGTTACTCCTCAGAGGGTCGGTGTTGACTTGTTGGGCTGAAGGGCCTGTTTCCACATTATAGGGATTCTAGTATTCTATCTCCGCAGGAGTTCCTCAGGGTAGTGTCCTAGGCCAAACCACATTCAACTGCTTCATCAATTACTTCTCTCCATCATAAGGTCAGAAATGGGCATGTTCACCATTGATTGCACAATGTTCAACACCTTTCAAGACTCCTCAGAGATTGAAGCATCCCATGTTCAAATGCAACAAGATCTGGGTACTATCTAGGCTTGGACTGAAAAGTGGCAAGTAATTTTCACGCTAGGCTAAGACCATCACCAATAAGAGATGATCTAGCCACTGGCCCTGGGCATTCAAAGGTGTTACGATTACTAATGGCAACCATTCTCTCACTATCAACATCTTGGGTGATATCATTGACCAGAAACTCAACTGGACTCGCCACATAAACACAGTGGCTACAAAGGCAGGTCAGAGTAACTCACTTCCTGATTCACCTACAAGGGACAATTCAGAGGTGTGACAGAATACTTGTCCAGATGAGCGTTGCTTAAGAATCTTGACTTCACCCAGGACAAAGCAGCTGACTTGATTGGCACTACATCCACAAGTATTCACTCCCTCCATCACCAACTCTCAGTAGCAGCAAATGGACTATCTACAGGATGCACTGCAGAAATTTATCAAAGGTCCTTAGACAGCACCTTTCAAATCTATGACCACTTAAATCTAGAAAGACAAGAGCAGCAAATATATGGGAACACCAAGTTCCCCTCCAAGCCACATATCATCCGGACTTGGAAATATATTGCCATTCCTTCACTATTGCTGGGTCAAAATCCTGGAATTCTGTGTCAACCCACAACAGGGGGATTGCAGCGGTTCAAGACTATAATAAGCCCTTTAACATCCAGTGCCACTAAGGATATGTAGGATGTCTGTACCATAACACTTCTGTCCTTTCTTAATTCTTCACTCACCCTCATCTCACTGAAAAGCAAATAGGTGATGGTTTAACCATGGACTTGGATTGGTATTTCCATCCATATCCTTGTTCACACCAATCTTTCCCATCCATGTTCGGGCTGTCAAACACTTGAGAATTACTGTCTACACAATCGCAGAAGACCACAAACTTGTGGGTGGCACAGTGGCACAGTGGTTAGCACTGCTGCTTCACAGCGCCAGAGGCCCAGGTTCAATTCCTACCTCAAGCAACTTGTATGGAGTTTGCACATTCTCCCCGTGTCTGCGTGGGTTTCCTCCAGGTGCTCCAGTTTCCTCCCACAATCCAAAAAAAAAAGTGCAGGTTAGGTGAATTGGCCATGCTAAATTGCCCATAGTGTTAGGTGAAGGGGTAAATGTAGGGGTATGGGTGGGTTGTGCTTCGGCGGGTCAGTGTGGACCTGTTGGGCTGAAGGGCCTGTTTCCACACCGTAAGTAATCTAATCTTAAGGAGAAACACCAATCATAACTACCGGCTCAGATACTGCCTTTGCACTTTGTTTGGAGTGTAGTACAGAGTTGAGAAAATAGTGAGTCATTCAAGTACATCCCAGTTACTGCAAGGCCAGCAATAAAGGATGCTTGTTTGCCATTTCACTGGAGAGCAAGGTATCAAATGAGTTCTGTTGCAGACAACTCAGATGAGGACTTTGTTGTAATAACATGCAGACAAGTTCTGAATGAATATATACACTGATATGCTGGGGGCATTGGCTGCCTTTATCAGGCAGACTGTTGTCATTGTCAAGGAGCATAGAGGATCCTGGCTGATGATCACAGAGGATATCATATGATCTTGTCCTCTTTGTAGCTCCAACTCACTGCTACAGATCTAGGGCCAGTAGAACAGCAGCTCCAATTCCTGTTGCAACTTTGAGTGAAAAGGTCACCTAGCTCTCTACCATCCTGTGAAGATGCAGAAATTCGCTCTGGGGTTTGCATAAAAAGCACCTCCAATAACATGCCAGATTACTTTGAGGAATTTATTAGGGAAAAAAAGGCGCATAATTTTACTTCCTTACAACCTCAGGATCTGGTCCATTAAATAACCTGACTGCAGCATCCATCTTGCTCCTTAATTCACAAGACCATAAGACCATAAGAAACAGGAATAGGAGTAGACTATTTAGCCTTTTGAACCTGTTCCATCTTTCAATAGGTTTATGGCTGATCAGACTTTCCTCATATACACTTTCCTGCATTTTCCCCGTAAGTCTTGATTCCCCAGCTGATCAAGAATTTATTTATCTTAGCCTTAGATATACACAAAGAATTTGTCCATACAGCTCTCAGTGGCAAGGAGTTACAAAACTTCACAATTCTCCTAATCTCAGTCATAAATTTTTACCCCTTTTTTTCTGAGACTACGCCCACTGGTCCTAGACACCTCCATGATGGGAAACATCCTCTCAGCATCCTCAAGCCCCTTTAGAAATCTGTACTTTTCATGTTCTTTCTTTCACTTATTTTTGAATAACAGAGATATTGCCACAATCTGCTTTGCTCAGTCCATAGCCTGGCAACAGACCAGCCAACTGGGCTGTGTGATGGCAGAGGAAGGAGTTGGATGCATCTATGTCAGTGACAAATGTTATGCAGGTCACAAAGGTAGCAACCAATGGTACTGCCTGCTCATGGGAAGCCAGGTAAGTCTGTGCAGTGCGACATGAATCAATTTCTTATTAACAAATAGAGAACTTGCTCATGTAAATTTTCACCTGGGCAGTAGATATTTGGATTTGACTGCAGTGTTCCTTGTTTTTTTTTGCTTTTTGTTTGTTTAACTTATATCTTCTGCTTGTACTGTAGGCTATGCCTTAATTATGTTTTATATTACAATGTGATTATAATGATGCATTTAAACATTAAAATTTTGATTTCCTATTAGCACTTGTAAGAGTTTACAGTTGATTTCTTTAAAGTGACCCTAAGCTTACCATTGCTTGAGTGATAAAATAACAAAGAAATGTTATTTATAAATTTAATGCTAGTCTTTGGGATGAGTGTTATATCTGTGGAACTGGCTGTCATCCTTAGAAACCATGGAAGAACATTCAAAACTGAGCCAATAAATGTATCAACATAAAAAAAACATGATTGAACAAGTATTATTACTTGGTGAAACAAATAGCTTCATCATTATTAAATTGACTTGAGATTTTCATGTAAGCTGACTGCTATCAAGTTATTTAATTTCTCCCAGCTCATCCGAGGGAAATTGAGGAACAAACTTGTAAGGAGATCTCAGCTATCTATAAGAATAATAGGGTGGTTATGGTGGGGGATTTTAACTTTCCAAACGTCGACTGCCATAGTGTTAATGGTTTAGATGGAGAGGAATTTGTTAGGTGTGTACAAGACAATTTTCTGATTCAACCTAGTTGAAAATGTGTTGCTAGTTAAAGCACAGCAGGTCAGGCAGCATCCAAGGAATAGGAAATTCGACGTTTCGGGCATAAGCCCTTCATCAGGAATAAGGAGAGGGTGCCAGGCAGGCTAAGATAAAAGGTAGGGAGGAGGCACTTGGGGGAGGGGCGATGGAGATGTGATAGGTGGAAAGAGGTCAAGGTGAGGGTGATAGGCCGGAGTCGGGTGGGGGCGGAGAGGTTAGGAAGAAGATTGCAGGTTAGGAGGGCGGTGCTGAGTTGAGGGAACCGACTGAAACAATGTGGGGGGAGGGGAAATGAGGAAACTGGAGAAATCTGATTTCATCCCTTGTGGTTGGAGGGTTCCCAGGCGGAAGATGAGGCGTTCTTCCTCCAACCGTCGTGTTGTTATGTTTTGCCGGTGGAGGAGTCCAAGGACCTGCGTGTCCTCGGTGGAGTGGGAGGGAGAGTTAAAGTGTTGAGCCACGGGGTAGTTGGGTTGGTTGGTTGGTCCGGGCGTCCCTGAGGTGTTCTCTGAAGCGTTCCGCAAGTAATGGCCCGTCTCCCCAATGTAGAGGAGGCCACATCGGGTGCAGCGGATGCAATAGATGATGTGTGTGGAGGTACAGGTGAACTTGTGGCAGATATGGAAGGATCCCTTGGGGCCTTGGAGGGAAGTGAGGGAGGAGGTGTGGGCGCAAGTTTTACATTTCCTGCGGTTGCAGGGGAAGGTGCCGGGAGTGGAGGTTGGGTTGGTGGGGGGTGTGGACCTGACGAGGGAGTCACGAAGGGAGTGGTCTTTGCGGAACGCTGATAGGGGAGGGGAGGGGAGGGAAATATATCCCTGGTGGTGGGGTCCGTTTGGAGGTGGCGGAAATGACGGCGGATGATACGCTGTATACGGAGGTTGGTGGGGTGGTAGGTGAGAACCAGTGGGGTTCTGTCTTGGTGGCAGTTGGAGGGGCGGGGCTCAAGCGCGGAGGAGCGGGAAGTGAAGGAGATGCGGTGGAGGGCATCGTCGATCACGTCTGGGGGGAATCTGCGGTCCTTGAAGAAGGAGGCCATCTGGGCTGTGCGGTGTTGGAACTGGTCCTCCTGGGAGCAGATGCGGCGGAGACGAAGGAATTGGGAATATGGGATGGAGTTTTTACAGGGGGCAGGGTGGGAGGAGGTGTAGTCCAGATAGCTGTGGGAGTCAGTCGGTTTATAGTAGATGTGGCCTACTCTACATTGGGGAGACGGGCCGCTTACTTGCAGAACGCTTCAGAGAACACCTCAGGGACGCCCGGACCAACCAACCCAACCACCCCGTGGCTCAACACTTTAACTCTCTCCCCCACTCCACCGAGGACATGCAGGTCCTTGGACTCCTCCACCGGCAAAACATAACAACACGACGGTTGGAGGAAGAATGCCTCATCTTCCGCCTGGGAACCCTCCAACCACAAGGGATGAAATCAGATTTCTCCAGTTTCCTCATTTTCCCTCCCCCCACCTTGTCTCAGTCGGTTCCCTCAACTCAGCACCGCCCTCCTAACCTGCAATCTTCTTCCTAACCTCTCCGCCCCCACCCCACTCCGGCCTATCACCCTCACCTTGACCTCCTTCCACCTATCACATCTCCATCGCCCCTCCCCCAAGTCCCTCCTCCCTACCTTTTATCTTAGCCTGCCTGGCACCCTCTCCTCATTCCTGATGAAGGGCTTATGCCCGAAACGTCGAATTTCCTATTCCTTGGATGCTGCCTGACCTGCTGTGCTTTAACCAGCAACACATTTTCAACTGTGATCTCCAGCATCTGCAGACCTCATTTTTAACCTGTGGATGTTCCTACCAGAGAAGGCAAAACTTGACCTACTCTTGGGAAATAAGGCAGGGCAGGTGACTGAGGTGTCAGTGGGGAGCACTTAGGGGCCAGCAATCATAATTCTACTTGTTTTAAAATAGTGATGAAAAAGGATAGATCGGAACTAAAATTTGAAGTTCTAAATTGGAAAAAGGCAAATTTTGATGGAATTAGGCAAGAACTTTCAAAAGCTGATTGGAGGCAGATGTTCACAGTTAAAGGAACGGCTGGAAAATGGGAAGACTTCAGAAATGAGACAACAAGAATCCAGAGAAAGTATATTCCTGTCAGGGTGAAAGGGAAGGCTGGTAGGTAAAGGGAATGCTGGATGACTAAAGAAATTGAGGATTTGGTTAAGAAAAAGAAGGAAGCATATGTCGGGTACAGACAGGATAGATGGAGTGAATCCTTAGAAGAGTATAAAGAAAGTAGGAGTATACTTAAGAGGGAAATCAGGAGGGCAAATAGAATTAAGGAGAATCCAAAGGGTTTTTGTAAATATATTAAGGACAAAAGGGTAATTAGGGAGAGAATAGGGCCCCTCAAAGATCAGCAAGGCAGCCTTTGTGTGGAGCCACAGAAAATGGGGGGAGATACTAAATGAATATTTTGCATCAGTATTTACTGTGGAAAAGGATGTGGAAGATATAGACTATAGGGAAATAGATGGTGACATCTTGCAAAATGTCCAGATTACAGAGGAGGAAGTGCTGGATGTCTTGAAATGGTTAAAGGTGGATAAATCCCCAGGAACTGATCATGTGTACACGAGAACTCTATGGGAAGCTAGAGAAGTGATTGCTGGGCCTCTTGCTGAGATAGTTGTATCATCGACAGTCACAGGTGAGGTGCTGGAAGACTGGAGGTTGGCAAACGTGGTGCCACTGTTTAAGAAAGGTGGTAAGGACAAGCCAGGGAACTATAGACCAGTGAGCCTGATCTCGGTGGTGGGCAAGTTGTCGGAGGGAATCCTAAGGGAGAGGATGTACATGCATTTGGAAAGGCAAGGACTGATTTGGGATAGTCACCATGGCTTTGTGTGTGGGAAATCATGTCTCACAAACTTGATTGAGTATTTTTGAAGAAGTAACAAATAAGGGAAGAGCAGTAGATGTAATCTATATGGACTTGAGTAAGGCGTTCGACAAGGTTCCCCATGGGAGACTGATAAGCAAGGTTAGATCTCATGACATACAGGGAGAACTAGCCATTTGGATACAGAACTGGCTCAAAGGTAGAAGACAGAGGGTGATGGTGAGGGTTGTTTTTCAGACTGGAGGCCTGTGACCTAGTGGAGTGCCACAAGGATTGGTGCTGGGCCCTCTACTTTTTGTCATTTACATAAATGATTTGGATGCAAGCATAAGAGGTACAGTTAGTAAGTTTGCAGATGACACCAAAATTGGAGGTGTAGTGGACAGCGAAGAGGTTTACGTCAGATTACAACAGGATCTTGACCAAATGGGCCAATGGGCTGAGAAGTGGCAGATGGAGTTTAATTCAGATAAATGCGAGGTGCTGCATTTTGAGAAAGTAAACCTTAGCAGGACTTATACACTTAATGGCAAGGTCCTAGGAAGTGTTGCTGAACAAAGAGACCTTGGAGTGCAGGTTCATAGCTCCTTGAAAGTGGAGTCACAGGTAGATAGGATAGTGAAGAAGGCATTTGGTATGCTTTCCTTTATTGGTGAGAGTATTGAGTACAGGGGTTGGGAGGTCACGTTAGATTAGATTAGATTAGATTACTTACAGCGTGGAAACAGGCCCTTCGGCCCAACAAGTCCACACCAACCCGCCGAAGTGCAACCCACCCATACCCCTACATTTATCCCTTACCTAACACAACGGGCAATTTAGCATGGCCAATTCACCTGACCCGCACATTTTTGTGACTGTGGGAGGAAACCGGAACACCCGAAGGAAACCCACGCAGACACGGGGAGAACGTGCAAACTCCACACAGTCTGTCGCCTGAGTCGGGAATTAAACCCGGGTCTCAGGCGCTGTGAGGCAGCAGTGCTAACCACTGTGCCACTGTGCTGCCCATATTTTGCAGCTGTACAGGACATTGGAATGGCCACTGTTGGAATATTGCATGCAATTCTGGTCTCCTTCCTATCGGAAAGATGTTGTGAAATTTGAAAGGGTTCAGATAAGATTTATAAGGATGTTGCCAGGATTGGAGGATCTGAGCTACAGGGAGAGGCTGAACAGTCTGGGGCTGTTTTCCCTGGAACTTCAGAGGCTGAGGGGTGACCTTATAGAGGTTTACAAAATTATGAGGGGCATGGATAGGATAAATAGGCGAAGTCTTTTCCCTGGGGGCGGGGAGTCCAGAACTAGAGGGCATAGGTTTAGGGTGAGACGGGAAAGATATAAAAGAGACCTCAGGGGCAACTTTTTCATGCAGAGGGTGATATGTGTATGGAATGAGCTGCCAGAGGAAGTGGTGGAGGCTGGTACAATTGCAACATTTTAGAGGCATTTGGATGGGTATATGAATAGGAAGGGTTTGGAGGGATATGGGCCAGGTGCTGGCAGGTGGGACTAGATTGGGTTGGGATATCTGGTCAGCATGGACTGGTTGGACTGAAGGGTCTGTTTCCATGCTGTACATTTCTATGTCTCTATGACTCTAAATACTTCACAGAATCTCAGAGTTGTTGCAACATAGACACAGGCATAGATGTACCATAGAAACCATCCTATCTCAATGAATTACAGTATAGTAAGGTACCTGTTCTTCCTATGACTGCAAGAAACTACAGAGAGTCATGAACACAGACCAGCCTTCCATCCATTGGTTCCATCTGTACTTCTCACTGTCTCAGGAAAGCAACCAACATAATCACAGAATACTCCCACATCGATTATACCTTCTTCCAACCTCCCCTTTTGGGCAGAAGGTGTAAAAATGTGAATAATGCACAAACAGATTCAAGAACAGCTTCTTCCCTGCTGTTATCAGACTTTTGAACAGACCTCTCAATTGGTATTTCTTATCTCTTACCCTGCACTTTCTCTGTGGCTGTAACACTGTATTCTACACTCTGTTCTGCCACCCCAATGCACTTTGTATGGGACAATCTGCCTGTATAGCATGCAAAATAACATTTTTCACTGTTTCGTGGTACATATGACAACAATAAATCAAACTCAAACTCATTCTGCCCACTGTGCTTGCATCAGCTAATCAAACACAAGCATCATATCTCGGCCCAGCCTTGTGCTTTTTCCCTTTATCTTTACAGACTATTTTCATCTAAATAATTATTCAATGCCCTCTTCAATACCTCAATCAACAAGACCCTAATGAACAACAGAACAAATAATTTTAATTCCAACCCTACAGTCCCTTATTTGGCACTGTTACAAGTCGGAGTGTTATATGTGTTTTCTTTGAAGGGATTTCTCACTCCTGTAAACAGTCTAAGGATTGACAGTATTAAAAAAAAAGGACTACAAAACAGTTGATTAAGATGGAACTATATAATATATGGGCCAGATATGTTAAAAAACAGATTGTAAGAGTTTTTAAAAGTCCATGAAAAGGAAGGAAGCAGCTGAAGTAAATATCCACAGCTTAGAAGCAAACAGGAGAAACCATTATGTAGTTTGAGAAAATGGCAGAGAACTTCAACAAAGATGTTGTGCTTGTTTTCCCAAAAGAAGACACAAGTTGCATACAAGAAATTAACTTCAGGGCTAAAGAGAGTGAGGAAATTAAGAAAATTAAGAAAAAGTACAAGAGAAACCTAAAGGACTAATGTACAATTACCCCTAGTATCTGATGACTTACATCCTAGTATTCCAAAAAAAAGAATTCACTGCAGAGTTAATGGATGCTGTGACTATAGTTTTCCAAATTTCCCTAGATTCTGAAATGTCCTTCCAGATTGGAAGTTAGCAAATGTGACAGACCTTTCCAAGAAAAGAGCAAGAGAATAAGTGGAGAACTACAAACCAGTTTGCCTGACATAAGTCATCAAGAAAATGATGGAACATATTTAAATAAAATTGTGACAAACCTAGAAAAATACAGTAGGATCAGACAATAGTCTATGTTGTTTTTGTTAATTGTGATTAACGAGTTTATTAGTTTTTCTTTGAGAAACAAGTAGGGTTAGTATAGGAGATGTAGCATACATGAATTTCCCTAAGGCGTTCAATCAAGTACCACACCAAAGTTAATCAGCAAGAAATGACTAATAGAGTTGGGGTAACATATTAGCTTGGCTGGAGGATTAGTTAATGAACAGGAAACAAAATGGCATAAATGTAGCATTTTCATGTTGGCAAGCTGTGTCTAGTAAAATACCAAAAGGATAATTATTGGGTCTCAGCTACTTATACTTTATATTAATGACTTAGACAAAAAGAGCAGGAGTTAATGCATCTAAGTTTGCTGATCATACAAAACTAGGTCGAATTTCAAGTTGTGAGGAAAACACGGGAGGCTGCCTGAGATAGATGTACATTAAGTGAGCAAACAACAATGAGATTATTCATTTTGATCATAAGAATAGAAAAGCAGAATATTTTTGACATGTTTAAAACTTTAAAGTGAAGTTCAGAGATACTTGGATGCACTCATATAGAAAGTTAGCTTGCACAGTTCAGCAGGCAATTAGGAAAGCAAATGTAATGGCCTCTATTGCAATAGTTTTTGAGTATAAGAATAAAGGAGTCTTGCAATAATTCTTCAGGTCTTTGTTAAGACCACATCAGCAGTACCGTGTGAAGTTTTGGCCTCTATGTTTAGGGATCTACTTGAAGTTAATGCAGTGAAGGTTCATTACATTGGTTCCTAGGATAAGAAGATTAATAATAACAAGCCAAACAAATTAAGATGAAATGACAGCTGAGGAATTCAGTTGGTTATGGCAGAATCTTCCCAGTTCCTGAATGGTGTGGACCATTGCAAGAAAGTTAGGAAAATTGAATGAAATGTGCCGTGAGGAAATTTATGATTTCAAGAGCAAAAGATTCCATGTTTGCTCATGATTGGTGAGATGCCGATTAACATCTTCAATATCACAGAACCTCATTTCATTAATTTGCAGTTTCCCACTCTCCAATCCATGGGATAGAAACTAGATGTGTAGAATTCCCAACCTGAAAGTCAGAGTGATTACCTGAATGTCTTCTTCTTTCTTTCCTTCTCACTACATCTCAGTGTAGGCCCTATATCCAAGTCCGTTGGCATTGGAATTTTAATTGGTGACCTTAGGGATGTTGCGTCTAGTGGGCCCAGATATGCTGAGTGTGTCCTGACCAAAAGAGGTGAAACCTCCTCTGCTAGAACTCACAGAGCTGAGAGTGTCAGGCAGGGGAGAGGTTGAAGACCTGACCACTTCTGGAGTAGCCTGTGCCTAATGACTCAGCCTTACGTCAAGATTACTGTGGTGCTGGAAAAGCACAGCAGGTCAGGCAGTATCCGAGGAGCAGGAAAATCGACGTTTCGGGCAAAAGCCATTCATCAGGAATGTGTGTATTCCACCATTCTAGCCATTGATTCTCAGCACCAATAGCGGATAATGGGCTTTTGCCTGAAACGTTGAATCTTCTGCTCCTCAGATGCTGTCTGAACTGCTGTGCTTTTCCAGCACCACTAATCTTGACTCTGATCTCCAGCATCTACAGTATCCACTTCTGCCTAATGACTCAGTCTTGTCTACTTGTGGCAAAGGAGCATCCTGGAATGAGGTCAAGGTCCCTACTCCCTCTGTCATCTTGCCATTGGTGCTGAGAATCAATGGCTAGAATGGTGCTGTACATCTCTATGACTCTATGACTCTATGACATTCAGCAGTTCTCACACTGCTGGACCTGATTCTCCATGGTAGTTGCCAACCTGTTTATAGAGACAATCTGACGTTCGTAAGCCTGAGGCACTAGGGCACCAACTATGTGCTGAATTCCTACATCCTTGATATCATGTTAACCAGCTCCCCTGACAAACCTGTCTGCTGCCTCTATATTGGCATGCACATGTCAATGAAGTCACAAAGACTGATATTATGGGCCCCTTTCATGCCTGGGCTTGAGAAGGTGCCTAGTCTCTGGTAGTCCTCCAAGTTCCAGTGACCTAATACTCACTCCAGTTCTATGGAGAAATGGTTGTCATATGGTCACCAACAGCTACTGACTCAAATCACGGAGATGCTAGTATCTGAGCTGGTAGAGGGTGCAGGTGTCAGCCTTACCGGTCTAACTTCTGGAGCATCCATGCTGTCTTGCTCCAAGATGGAGGGAGGAATGTTTTGCTGCCTCTTGACAATGGAGACTGTGGTGATTCTGCTGGTACCTGCACGGAGACTAAGGAGAAAATGTGTCGTGAAGAAAACTTTAAGTTCAGGCTGGCTAAGAATGCATTCACAGTATGGTTGGAGGTAGAGTAGCACAGCAATAGGCAATACTTCCTACTTGCTGCAGAAGTATAAATGTTTTGGCACCTGCACAGGACCAATCGCAGTCCTCACTAGTGAGGGCAAAGATCCTGTTTTCATGAAGAGTCAAATGTCAGGTACCCACCACCCCCACACCGACTCTTTTGGTTCTATTATGGGTTGTTTCCTTCTCAAATTATAAAAAGGGAGGGATTGTTTGAAATGAAAGTGAGTGGCACAGCTATTAGTTCTGGTGCAGCTGTGCAGGGTTAGTAGAGTGGGCATTTTGGTGAGCGATGGAATTGTTACATGGACAGAACATGAGCATTGGTGGGAAATGAGTGAGGTAGCTGTGAGAAGTGGGTAGCAACTATAGTGGCACAGCAGAGAAGGTAATTAACTATCTTTCGACACTGCTGGTCAATTCTCGATACTGTGGAGCCTGCACTGACTAAGGCAGAAACCTTGGACCAGACTAATAGGGTCAGGTGTTGTTACTTCCTCTGACACAGTGGCCTTTTAAATAATGTGCCAGTGACATGACTCCTAGGATGTCTTATCAGTCTTATGAGTACTCCCATCTAGGGAGAGTGAGAGAATTAGGCTAGCATTAAATAAGCAGGGCACTATCAGGTAGTGGTGCATGGTTAATGAGAAAAGTTTGGGATGACAGTATTAGAAAATGCACACAACCACATGGAGAGTGAACTTCCATGAAACACAACAACAATAACATTGCCATGCTTTCTAGTAAGATTCAGCCATAGTATCATGAAGTCAATCTTGACAAAACAGAGGACCAAATTCTACAAAGATAATCATGGTGTAAGTTTCCATATTGATCATTAAACCGAAGCAAAATCAAAGTCTACAAATACACAGCATAGTGCAAAAATGCAGCAGTTAGATTCAGTGATTCTATATTGTTCCAGAGGGTGTCCTGTTGAGGCCATCAATTTCTCATCCCTCAAATCCCCCAACTGAATACAATTCCTCTGCAATGAAATCAAAACTTCCACTTTAATGCAGTTAGTCACATAGTGTTAATCCAGAGACCCGGGTAGTGTTCTGGGGCCTTGGGTTTGAAACCCCCACAACAGATGGTGGAATTGGAGTTTAATAAAAATCTGGAATGAATAGTCTACTGATGACTACAAATTGATTGTCAATTGCTGAAAAAACCCCCGATCCAGTTCACAAATGTCCTTGAAAGGAAGGAAACTGACATTCTCACCTGGTTTGGTCTCCATGTAACTCCAAACCCACAGCAATATAGTTGACTCTTAACTGCCCTCTGGGAAATTAGGGATGGGTAATAAATGTTGGTCTAGACAGTAAGGCCCTAATCCCATTTACAAATAAAAAACATTTCATTTTTGCTTTTGAATAACAAAACAAAATGTAATGCTCAGCAGGTCAGACAGTATCTCTGAAAATAAACAGAGTGAACATTTTATGTCAATGTTCCTTCAGCCTCTGCTGTACTTTTGCTTTCATAATATTTTTAAAGTTTATTTATGATACTTTAGTTTCTATCCTGAATCAATCATATTTACTTTATCATCTGAACATTTAAATTAAACAATGGATTAAGTTGTTTTAACGTCTTGGCTTGCTGTTTCTGAGAATATTTCAATATGATTGGCTGTTTATTTTGCTTGCTGATGCTTTGCTACTGACAGATACCTGGAGATTTCCTTGACATGAAATGAAAATACCCTTTGGAAACTAAAAATAGAAGCCAAACAGATTGTTAAATCATTGTGGCCAGCTTTCTTCTAAGTTCAAGGAAACACCATTCATTACAAAATCCAGCTCTAAGTTAATGTTACTGAGGTAAGGATTCATCTCAGGAAGCAATTCTATTTCCAGCCTTAGCTTTCATAGATTACATACAAGGTGTAAGAAGCGTGTGGAGCATGAAATGAAATATAATTTATATATCTCCATCTGTTCTAAATGTACATTTACATAAAATATTTGCAAACTGAGGGCAGAGATAAAAAGAACCATAAATATATTAAAATAAATATAGTGAATAGAATGTGCCATAAGTGCACATATGGTTAGTCATCAAGTATATTTCCAATAAAGGAATAATAAGGTGATTCTTCAGCGTTTATTTTCTGCCTTTATATCTTGTTAATTGATGATGCAGGAGGTCAATCATTTAGTCTTTATTAATATTGCCATAATAAACCATTAGAGTCAGAATAAAAAGTGAGCCCTTCAGCTTATCATATCCACACTGATCATTAAGCACCTATCTAATCTAGTCCCACTTTCCAACATTTGGCTCATAGTAGACTATGCTTGGGCAATTCAAATGATTATTTAAATACTTCTTGAATGCTGTGATGGTTCTCACCTCTACTACCTTTTCAGGTTTTGAGTTCCAGATATCCACCACTTTCTTGGTAATAGATTCTTCCTCAGATCCCTTCTAATCTGCTTTTTATATTAAAACTGTCCTCAGTTATAGATTCCTCTACTAAGGGGAAAAGTTTCTACACAGCCACCCTGTCTATGCTCCTTACAGTTTTGTATATATCTGTCTTCTCTGTTCTGTGGAAAGCAATACCAGCCTACCTTGTCTCTCTTTATAGCTGAAAGCTCCAGGCCAGGCTCTTCCTAGTGAATCTTCTTTGCACACTCTCTTGTACAATTACATTCTTCATATAGTAAGGTGATCAGAACTGCAGAAAGAATTCCAACTGTGGCCTAATTAACATCTGATACAGGAAAAAGTGAGGACTGTAGATGTTAGAGAGTCAGAGTTGAAACGTGTGGTGTTGGAAAAGTGTATCAGATCAGGCAGCATCAAAGGAGGAGAGTTGACGTTTCGGGCATGCATACCAAGAACCCTCGTATCTTCTATCCTTTCTAGGGTCCAACCATTCATCAGGTTCTCTACCCTTCTTGACTAATGGTACCACTTTACTTCTCCTCCATTGTTCTTCTCTATCATGATGAAAGGTACTTATTAAAAACCTCAACCATGTGCCGTCCACCCATAATTTATCATCAGGTACATAGCGAGTACTATTATTTCCCTGGATATCCTCTCTCCCTTACTATCCTTAAAAATACTTAGGAGGATAAAATAAAGGAGAATCCAGTGTTTTCTCATGCCCCCTCATCATTTTTCTAATTTCTTTTCTAAGTAATCCCTGTGCTTTCTGTATGTCTCTAGGTCTTTCCCTTTGCTGAATCCAAGGAACCTTTCATTTTCTTCCTTATTTAATCATGTACCTTCTACAATATCCAAGGTTCTCTGGTATTTTTAATCACATTCTTCAACTTCATAGTAAAACAATGATCCTGCATTTTCATTATTTGCATTTTAAAGCTCCTACCGTTCAAATGTAGATTTACCAACAAGAAGTTGCTTCAAGTCTAGTTTCACCAGATCCTGACTTATCATATTAACGTAGACTCAGAGATGTACAGCACAGAAACAGACCCTTCGGTCCAACTTGGCCATGCCGACCAGATATCCCAACCCAATCTAGTCCCACCTGCCAGCACCTGGCCCATATCCCTCCAAACCCTTCCTATTCATATACCCATCCAAATGCCTTTTAAATGTTGCAATTATACTAGTCTCCACCACTTTCTCTGGCAGCTCATTCCATACACGTACCACCCTCTGTGTGAAAATGTTGCCCTTTAGATCTCTTTTATATCTTTCCCCTCTCACCCTCTAGTTCTGGACTTACCCCACCCCAGGGAAAAGACTTTGGCTATTTATCTTATCCATGCCCCTCATGATTTTATAAATCTCTATAAGGTCACCCTTCAGCCTCCGACGCTCCAGGGAAAACAGCCCTAGCTTATTCAACCTCTTCCTATAGCTCAAATCCTCCAGCCCTGGCAACATCCTTGTACATCTTTTCTGAACCCTTTCAAGTTTCACAACTTCTTTCTGATAGGAAGGAGACCAGAATTGCACACAATATTCCAACATGAGCTTCCCCAATTCAAAACCTTTGTTTCTGTTTCATCATTATCCTGTACAATGATTTAAATCTTACCAAGTTGTTGTCATAATCACAAAAATGTTCTCCCATTGACATTTCTACCACTTGCATGGCTTTGTCCTGTGATTTTAGGTCCAGAACTGCCTATTTCTTGGTGGACTTTATATGTGCTGGTTTAAAATCTCTCTCTTGGGTACATTGTAAGAACTCCACATCCCCTAAGCTTTTCACACTTTGTCTATCCTAGTTGAAATTGAGAAAATTGGAATCCCCTATGATTGTCAACCTATTATTTTTACACTTCTCTGAAACTTGCCTACGTGAAGAAATAATGAAGATGATTGATGAGGATAGAGTGGTGGACTTGATCTATATGGACTTCAGCAAGGCATTCGACAAGGCTCCTCATGCTAGACTGGTTAGCAAGGTTAGATCACATGGAATGCAGGGAGAACTAGCCATTTGGATAAAGAACTGGCTCGAAGGTAGAAGACAGAGGATGGTCATGGAGGGTTGCAGACTGGAGGACTATGACCAGTAGAATGCCACAAGAATCAGTGCTGGATACATTGCTTTTCGTCATTTGGATAAATGATTTGGATGTGAATATGGGGTTATGGATAGTAAGTTTGCAGAAGACACTAAAATTGGAGGTGTAGTGGACAGAAAAGAAGGTTACATCTGAGTACAATAGGATCTTGATCAGATGGGCCAATGGCTGAGGAGTGGCAGATGGAGTTTAATTCAGGTAAATGTCAGGTGCTGCATTTTGGAAAAGCAAATCAGGGCAGGGCTTATACACTTAACATTAAGATCCTGGGGAGTGTTGCTGAACAAAGAGACCTGGGAGTGCAGGTTCATAGTTTCTTGAAAGTAGAGTCTCGGGTAGATAGGATAGTGAAGAAGGTGTTTGGTATGCTTTCCTTTATTGGTCAGTGCATTGTATATATAGGAGTTGGGAAGTCATGTTGCAGTTGTATAGGACATTCGTTAGACCACGTTTAAAACAATGCATTCAATTCTGGTCTCCCTGCCATAGGAAGGATGTTGTGAAACTTGAAAGGGCTCAGAAAGATTTACAAGGATGTTGCCAGGTTGGAGGGTTTGAGCTACAGGGAGAGGCTCAATTGGCTGGGGCTATTGTTTCTGGAGCATCGGAGGTTGAGGGGTGACCTTATAGAGATTTATAAAATTACGAGGGGCATGGATAGGGTGAACACAAAAGGTTTTTTCCCTGTGGTGGGGGAGTCAACAACTAGAGGGCATAGATTTAAGGTGGGAAGTGAAAAATTTAAAAGGACCTAAGGGAGAAATTTTTCACACAGAGGATGTGCGTTTATGGAATGAGCTGCCAGAGGAAGTGGTGGAGGTTGGTACAATCACAATATTTAAAAAACATCTGGATGGGTAAATGAATAGGAAGGGGTTAGAAGGATTTGGGTCAAATGCTGGCAAAGGGACAAGATTTATCTAGGACATCCAGTTGGCATGGACGAGTTGGACTGAAAGGTCTATTTCTCTGCTATCCATCTCTGTGACTCTATGACTCTACCCGTCTATCTCTCTCTGACTGGGGGCCTATGGCACCCTCCCACTAAAGTGATTGACCCCTTTAGTTTTTAAGGTCTACCTCTATCGCCTCAACTGAGGAGTCTTCTAAAATATCAGCCCTTCTTGGAGCAGTAATTGACTCCTTAAATAATCAGTGTGACACTACCTCTGCTTTTACATTCCATCTTGACTCACTCAATGATTTGACACCCAGGAATTTTGAGTTGATGATCCTGTCCCTCTCTCAAATGTGTCTCTTTGATAGCAATGATAGTCCATGTGTTAATCAGCACCCTCAACTTATCTGCCCTACTCACAAGAATCCTTGTTTCTTATCTTGACTGCATACATTTTACTTGCTAGATAAATGTGGCTTTTCTTCTGTCTTTGCCTGTGTATCGTCTGTTATTGTACGTCTGAACCATATTCTATTTCCCAGGCAAATTGGTTTAAAGTCCACCAATAGCATTTGCAGGATGTTGGTCCTGATGTGCTCTTGGTGCACCCCTCAGGTCTGTACAGGTTCCATCTTCACCAAGATGGATTGAGTGATCCAGAAATTTAAAATGCTCCCTCTTGCACCATTTCATCAGCCACGCCTTCACCTTTTACTCATATACTCACTGTGGTGCACCGGAAGTAATCCAGAGATTATTATGTTTGAAGACCTACTCCTCAATTTCTTACCTAACTCCTTAAAATCTGTTTGCAGGGCCTCATTTCTCTTTCTTTCAATCTTATTTGTGCCAATATGAACCAGAACCTCTGACTGTTCACCAATCCTCTCCCTTGCCCCTTTAGAATACCCTGCAGCTGTTCAGTGACAGCCTTTTACCCAGTCCCAAAAAGGGCAATACAGCATCCTGGAGTCAGGTCTGCAAACACTGACTCACTTGTTTTCACTCCTCACTATTGAGCTCTTCCCTCATGTCTGCTCTCACCTTGTGCAGCTGGGCTCTGACTGTATTCCCCATGGGAACCATCACTCTCACCATTTTCCAATGCAGAAAAACTGTTCTTGAATGAGATGCACTGTGGGACTTTCAGATGACTAGCCTGCAACCCTTCCTGTGATTGAATGATAAGGGGAAAGTAATGGTCTGATGATACGATTACGGGATTGTTAATCCAGAGACCAGGTAATGTTTTGGGTTAACTAAGGTAGTCAAATTTGAACTCAATAATAATAAAGAAATAAGATTTTAATAAGGACCACCAATTGTTTGTCGGAAAATTGCAATAAATGCTGATCCAACCAGCAAGGCCTACACACCATTAATTAACTTAAAAAAAAACTAATTCCCTCTCTGAATGCACTTCATTAATCTACAGGGTGACAACATCTAAAATTGTGCTATCCAAATCTCTTAACAGTGATGGAGTTCAGCACCCCAACAGACAATGCTGAAGCATTTCTCTCCATCTTCTGCCAGGATAGGCTGGGGCTGTTTTCCCTGGAGCGTCGGAGGCTGAGGGGTGACATTATAGAGGTTTATGAAATCATAAGGGGCATAGATAAGATAAATAGACAAGGCCTTTTCCCTGGGGTGGGGTAGTCCAGAACTAGAAGGCATAGGTTTAGGGTGAGAGGGGAGAAATTTGAAAGCATTCTAAGGGGCAACCTTTTCACCCAGAGGGTGGTATGTATACAGAATGAGTTGCCAGAGGAAATGGTGGATGCTGATACAATTACATCTTAAAGACATCTGGATAGGTATATGAATAGGAAGGGTTGAGAGGGATACAGGCTAACTGTTGGCAAATAAGATTAGATTGGGTTGGGATATATCTGGTCCCCATGGACAAGTTGGACCAAAGGGTCAGTTTCCGTGCTGTCCATCTCTATGACTCTGACTCTAACTCCCAGCCTCCAGCTGACAATCAAACTCCAAAACCTGGCACTCAAAGCTGATCAAATCAGTGGCACTTCCTGTAGGTGTGGTCTTTGCGATACAAAGTGTGGGATATGTTTTATTATTATCTACTTTAAACTTGGATTTCTGCTTTTAGAGTTAATATCACTGGTGGGCATTCTGTGTGTATGAAGTTAACAATTAACCTGTATTTCCATAAGCATTCTTTTACTGATGAGTTTGAACCTTTGCTTTAGAATTAATGAGTTTTTGCACACGGTTAGAAAGTCAGAACCAGAAAAGATTTTGTTTTAAAGGCAAACACTCAGTTCTAAGAGAGGTTTCCTTTCTTTTTACTTTGAGTTTGAGGCACTCTTGAGAAGTCCTTGGAATAGGTTGACTGTAAAGAACAGCGGTCCTGAGATAGGGAGGATGTGCAAAGATTACCTTATAGTGAAGTGTTCGTAATAGCCCAGAGCAGAAGTATTGGAATAGAACAGTTAATTATTTAAAGCTGATTACAGTTAAACTGTCAGATAGATCTAAGAAGAAGCCAGCAGCAATTCCAATCTAAATGTTAAAGAATCAGATCATGAACCAATTTTCTTGGATACTTTTTGTTGCATTATTTCCTTCACTTGATTTAGCCTCAGCATAGATGGCTACTTTAGAGCATAGAACATAGAACAGTACAGCGCAGAACAGGCCCTTCGGCCCTCGATGTTACGTTGACCTGTGAACTATTCTCAGCTTGTCCCCCCACGCGATCCCAGAATCATCCATGTGCTTATCTAAGGATTGTTTAAATCTCCCTAATGTGGCTGAGTTGACTACATTAGCAGGTAGGGCATTCCACGCCCTCACCACTCTCTGCATAAAGAACCTGCCTCTAACATCTGTCTTAAATCTATCACCCCTCAATTTGTAGCTATGCCCCCTCGTACACTCTGACGTCATCATCCTAGGAAAACGTCTTTCACTTTCTACCCTATCTAATCCTCTGATCATCTTGTATGTCTCCATCAAATCCCCCTCTTAGCCTTCTTTCCAATGAGAACTGACACAAGTCTCTCAGCCTTTCCTCATAAAACCTTCCCTTCAGATAGGCAACGTCCTAGTAAATCTCCTCTGCACCTTTTCCAATGCTTCCATATCCTTCCTGAAATATGGGAACCAGAACTGTACACAATATTCCAAGTGTGGCCGCACCAGCATTTTGTATAGTTGCAGTATGCTATTGCGGCTCCGGAACTCAATTCCTCTACGAATGAAACCTAACGCACCATATGCCTTCTTACATGCTATCGTAAGGACAGACTGACTGGCAAAGGGGTGGGGTGGCCCTGATGGTAAGGGATGATATTTAGTCCCTTGCGCGGGGGACCTAGAATCAGGGGATGTAGAGTCAGTATGCATAGAGCTGAGAAATTCTAAGGGTAGAACGACCCTAATGGGAGTTATCTACAGGCCCCCAAACAGTAGCCTGGATGTAGTGTGTAAGTTGAATAAGGAGCTGAAATTGGCCTGTTGCAAAGATATTACTACAGTTATTATGGGGGATTTCAACATGTAGGTAGACTGGAAGAATCAGGACGGTACTGGACCCCAAGAAAGGGAGATTTTGGAGTGCCTCCGAGATGGATTCTTAGAGCCTACCAGGGAGAAAGCAATTCTGGATCTGGTGTTGTGCAATGAACCGGATTTGATCAGGGACCTCGAAGTAAAGGAGCCATTAGGAGGCAGTGACCACAATACAATAAGCCTTAATCTGCAGTTTGAAAGGGAGAGGGTAGAATCGGAAGTGACAATATTTCAGTTGAATAAGGGAAACTATGGAGCTATGAGGGAGGAGCTGGCCAAAGTTCAATGGTGCAATACCCTAGTGGGGATGGCAGTGGAACAACAATGGCAGATATTTCTGTGTATAATGCAGAAGGTACAGGATCAGTTCATTCCAAAAAGGAAGAAAGATCCAAAGGGGAGGCAGGGGTGGCTGTAGTTGATGAGGGAAGTTAAGGACCATATAAAGACAAAAGGGGAAAAAGTACATCATAGCAAAAATGAGTGGGAAATCGGCGGACTGAGAAGTTTTTAAAGAACAACAGAGAATAACTAAAAAGGAAATATGCAGAGAAAAAATAAGGTATGAAGGTAAACTGGCCAAAAATATAAAGGAGGATAATAAAGGCTTTTTTTAGGTATGTGAAAAGAAAAAAATGGTTAAGACTAAAATGGGGCCTTGAAGACAGAAACGGGTGAATTTATTACGGGGAACAAAGAAATGGCAGAAGAGTTGAATTGATACTTTAGATCTGTCTTCACTGGGGAAGACACCAGCAAATGTAATAGTGGCTGAAGGACCTGAACTGAAGGGAATTTATATTAGGCAGGAAATGGTGTTGGAGAGACTGTTAGGTCTGAAGGCTGATAAGTCCCCGGGACCTGATGGTCTGCATCCCAAGGTACTGAAGGTGGCGGCTCTAGAAATCTTGGATGCATTGGTGATCATTTTCCAATGTTCCGTAGAAGGCAGGGTGAAATATGAGGATGATGTTAGGAGAATACAGGGTGACCTGGACAGACTAGGTGAGTGGACAGATGCATGGCAGATGCAGTTTAATGTGGATAAATGTGTGGTTATCCACTTTGGTGGCAAGAACAGGAAGGCAGATTACTACCTAAATGGAGTCAAGTTAGGTAAAGGGGCAGTACAACGAGATCTAGGTGTTCTTGTACATCACTCAATGAAAGCAAGTATGCAGGTACAGCAGGCAGTGAAGAAAGCTAATAGCATGCTGGCCTTCATAACAAGAGGAATTGAGAAGAGAAGCAAAGAGGCCCTTCTGCAGCTGTACAGGGCCCTGGTGAGACTGCACCTGGAATATTGTGCGCAGTTTTGGTCTCCAAATTTGAGGAAAGACATTCTGGCTATTGAGGGAGTGCAGCGTAGGTTCACAAGGTCAATTCCCGGAATGGCGGGATTATCGTACGCTGAAAGATTGGAGTGACTGGGCTTGTATATGCTTGAGTTTAAAAGACTAAGAGGGAATCTGATTGAGACATATAGGATTATTAAAGGAGGCAGGAAGCATGTTTCCGCTGATGGGTGAGTCCAGAACCAGAGGACACAATTTAAAAATAAGGGGTAGGCCATTTAGAACAGAGTTGAGGAGAAACCTCTTCACCCAGAGAGTGGTGGGTGTATGGAATGCTCTGCCCCAGAAGGCTGTGGAGGCCAAGTCTCTAGATACTTTCAAGAAAGAGTTGGATAGAGCTCTTAAGGATAGTGGAATCAAGGATTATGGGGATAAGGCAGGAACAGGATACTGATTGAGGATGATCAGCCATGATCATAATGAATGGTGGTGCTGACTCTAAGGGCAGAATGGCCTACTCCTGCACCTATTGTCTATTGTCTATTAACAGCACTATCCACCTGAGTGGCAACTTTCAGAGATCTATGTACATGGACTCCAAGATCCCCCTGCACATCCACAGTACCAAGAATCTTTCCATCGACCCCACCTTCCTGTTATTCTTCTCAAAGTGCATCACCTCACATTTAGCTGCATTGAACTCCATTTGCCACCTCTCAGCCCAATTCTGCAGTTTATCCTAGTCCCCCTGCAACCTGTAACATTCTTCCACAGTGACCACTACTCCACCGATGTTAGTGTCATCTGCAAACTTACTAATCCATCCACCTATGCCTGCATCTAAGTCATTTATAAAAATGACAAACAGCAGTGGTCCCAAAACAGATCCTTGTTGGCACACCACTAATAACCGGACTCCAGGCTGAATATTTTCCATCGACCCATCACTCACTGCCTTCTTTCAGAAAGCCACTTTCTAATCCAAACTGCTAAATCACACTCAATTCCATGCTTTTGCATTTTCTCCAACAGCCTACCATGTGGAACCTTATCAAAGGCTTTACTGAAGTCCATGTATACTAAGTCAACTGCCCTACCCTCATCTACATGCTTGATCACCTTCTCAAAAATCTCAATGAGGTTTGTGAGACACGACCTGCCCTTGACAAAACCATGTTGACTATCTGAAATCAAATTGTTGCTTGCTAGATGATTATAAATCTTATCTCTTAAAATCCTTTCCAAAACCTTTCTACTTTAGACGTAAGGCTCACTGGTCTATAATTACCTGGGTCATCTCTACTGCCCTTCTTGAACAAGGGCACAACATTTGCAATCCTCCAGTCCTCTGATATCAAACCTTTCAACAATGACGGCTCAAATATCAAAGCCAAAGGCTCTGCTATCTCCTACCTAGCTTCCCAGAGTATCCTCAGATAAACCCCATCCGGCCCAGGGGACTTGTTTATTTTCACTCCTTCTAGAGTTGATAACATCTGTTCGTAACTAACCTCGATCCTTTCTAGTCTAATATCTCGTACCTCATTCTTCTCCTCGACAATATTCTCCTTTTCCTGAGTGAAAACCGATGAGAAATGTTCATTTAGCACTTCTCCCATCTCCACAGGCTCCACACTCAACTTCCCACTTCTGTCTTTGATTGGCCCTATTCCTACCCTAATCATCCTTTTATTCCTCACATACCTCAGAAAGCTTTAGAGTTCTCCTTTACTCTATTTGCTAAAGACTGTTCGTGTCCTCTTTCTGCTCTTCTTAGCTCTCCCTTTAAATCCTTCCTAGCTGAGCTGTAGCTCTCCATCGCCTCATCTGTACCATCTTGCCTCATCAACACATAAGTCTCCTCCTTCTTCTTAATAAGAGATGCAATTTCTATAGTAAACCACGGTTCCCTTACCTTGTCACTTCCTCCCTGCCTGACAGGGACATACCTATCAAGGACACACAATATCTATTCCTTAAACCAGCTCCACAATTCCATTGTCTGTATCCCTGCATTTTGCTACCCCATTCTATGCATCCTAATTCTTGCCTAATTGCATTATAATTGCTCTTGCCCCATTAATAGCTCTTGACCTGTGACATGTACCTATCCCTTTCCATCGCTAAACTAAACGTAACTGAATTATGGTCACTCTCTCCAAAGTGCTCACCTACAACTAAATCAAACACCTGGCCTGGTTCATTACCAAGCACCAGACCCAGTGTGGCCTCTCTTCTTGTCGGCCCTTTGACATACTGTCAGGAAACCCTCCTGTACACATCAGACAAAAACTGATCCATCCGATGTACTGGAGTTATAGCATTTCCAGTCAATGTTGCAGAAGTTAAAGTCCCCCATAACAACCATCCTGTTCCTTTCACTCCTATCAAGAATAATTTTGCTAATCTTCTCTTCCACCTCCCGGGAACTCTGCAGAAGCCTATAAAATACTCCAAGCAGTGTGACCTCTCCTCTCCTGTTTCTAACCTCAGCCCACACTACCTCAGTAGATGAGTCCTCATGAAAAGTTCTCTCAACAACCGTCATACTATCCTAGACTAACAAGGCCACACCTCCCCCTCTTTTACCGCCTTGCTTGTTCTTAATGAAAGATCTAAACCTTGGAACCTGCAGCATCCATTCCTCACTCTGCTCTATCCATGTCTCTGAAATGGCCACAACATCGAAGTCCCAGGTACCTATCCATGCAGCAAGCTCACCTACCTGATTTCAGATACTTCTGGCATTGAAGTAGACACACTTAAAGCCAGTTTGCTGTCTGCCAGCACATTCCTGTGACCCTGAAATCCTGTCCCTGTCCTTCCTACTCTCATCCTCCTGTGCACTGCAACTACACCTCAGATTCCCATCCCCCTGCTGAGTTAGTTTAAACCCACCCGAATAGCACCAGTAAATTGTGGAATGGGCAGCACAGGTTGTATCCGGTTCACCCTTATGGGGATTTCAAACAAACAGTAAACCACTTTCACAGGTGGATAAATACCCAGTCTCTCGCAAGGAAAACTCACAAACAAAGCTAGCAGAGTTGGCGGGAGGAGTGGGGGCTGCTGTCCTTCACAAGGCTGGACATGAGCCGTGGTTACATGAAATTGCAGTTAGATGAGGATTTCCAGAAGTCTGCCATAGGTTTTGTACCAATATACAAGACAGTCATTTAGGATGTCATCAGCTTGTGTGATTTTTTTCAATGGACGATGAAGAATGTTTTACAAGGTCTACCCCAGGTCGCCATTTATCTGGATGATTTTCTTTAAGCTAATAACCAGGATAACTAACAAAGAGCATTCAGAGAGCTTGGACATAGTCCTTAGACATTTCTCCCATGTAGCTGTATGCCTAAAAAGGGAAAATTGCATGTTGGAGGCATGCCAATTGACCTACTTGACATATAGAGTCAACAAGATGGGTTACACCCATTGGAAGACAAAGTAAGGGCAATCAGAGCTGCCTCAGCTCCCATGTCTATAAGAAGTTTAAGTCTTTCCTTGGGCTAGTGAATTATTATAAAAACTTCATACGTAACCTGGCCTCCAACCTGGCACCCTTACAGCTGCTACTGAAAAAAGATCAGCCTTGGAAATGGTCCCATAGTCAAGATGTAGCCTTTAGGGAAGTGAAGGAGCACCTACCATCTTCTAAAAGGTATTGGCACACAATGATTCCAAGCAACTTCTGGTGCTAACATGTGGTGCTTCCCCATTGGGGTAATGTTGGCTTACTGTAGGATCAAGCAAAAATCCCCATCACCTGAAATACTGGACAAAACCCTAGACTTTTCAAAACTTTTAAAAGATAAATGGAAGCTGGAATGAGTCCTGCAGAGAATACAGAAGTGAAACAAGGATTGCTGGAAAAGCTCAGCAATCCCAGTGGAGAGAAATCAGAGTTAACATTTTGGGTCGAGTGACTATTCCCCAGAACTTCTGCTGCCAGACCTGCTGAGCTTTTCCAGTAATCTGTTTCTGAATTACAACTTCCACAGTTCTGAGTTTGTCAGAATTGAGATAGCTGTCTGGAAGTATTGCTCAGCCTGGAATTCCAATTTACACCTGCACTCTAAAATAACAATCAACTAAAACTGACTCTAGCCCGAGACAGCTTCCAAACCTCTGGCTACCCAGCACAGACAGCATGAGACCTACACAGACACTGGGCATTCAACTTCAATTGAAATCTATTCACATATACGCTTAATGATCGGGAAACCAACTGACTTCAGAAGGAAACACCAGAAACACAATGAACAAATCAGATTTGAGGGGAGATAACAGGGCGCACAGTCTGTATAACTGTCAGGCCCGATCTCACCTGGAGGCGAGCCTTTTACAACAACGATCTTCTGCAGAAGCAAACACCTTCCCCACAGGCTCCCAGCCCCAACAAACACCTTCCCCACATGCTCCCAGCACCAACCAGCAGCTTCCCCACAGTCTCCCAGCTCCAGTCAACAGCTTCAGAACCAAGAATCACAGAGGCTGAACAGAGAAGCTGAATCAGGCAGCCAAACCAAGACCATTATCTGAACAAAGGAAATCCGAGTTGGGGGGTGGGGTGGGGGGGGGGGGGGTGGGTGTAGGGAGGGCGGACAACCCCGCAATGTCCGGACAAGAGCTTCCACACACCAGCTTGTTCCAAATCAAGAGAACCGATGGCAAGGGCATCAACTGCCAGATATATTTCAAAAGCAGGTTTTCCTCAGTGGTATGCTGAAAGTCCTGACACCCCAAAGTTTCTGACCTAACTATCAGGAAGGAGAAGGAGAAGGAGAAGGAGAGTGGTGACAGTACACTGGCGACCACAAGAGTAGGAAGCCTGATTAAAGATTCTGTAATTAAATTTCCTGCGTTATACTTATATTTTTCCATATTTAAATAAACACAGAATATTTTGGCATGAAATACCTATCTACTGCCTTCTTCATTTCACATTCCCTAAATAAATCCAGTGTCCAGAACCAAGGATCTGGGGGTGATTCGAACCACCTACAAATCAGAAAGTAACTGATTGTAAACCAGTTTTTACACACAGATAGCTCAAATGGAGAGGAATGCCCAACAGCATATGCTTCATAGACTTTAGCTGATGCAGAGTGCATGTACACCCAGATAGAGAAGGAAGGTTTGGAGGTCAGCTTTGGCATGAGAAAGCTTCACCAACACCTTTATGTGTGCAGATTTAAATAGTAACAGAGCACAAATGACAGCTAGAACTACTCAAAAAGGACAAGGCTGAGCTACCCATATTTTCAGATCGAATTCAGAGCATATGAGTTGGAAGACCTGTCTACCCCCCACCCCCACTCTAACCTCTCACCCTCACAACGCGCAGCCCTCCAATCCCTCTGCTCCAATCCCAACCTTACCATTAAGCCAGCGGATAAAGGGGTGCAGTGGTAGTCTGGCGCACTGACCTCTACACCGCTGAAGCTAAACGCCAACTCAAGGACACCTCTTCCTACTGCCTCCTTGACCATGAACCCCCCCCCATCACCAAACCATCATCTCCCAGACCATACAGAACCTCATCACCTCAGGAGATCTCCCACCCACAGCTTCCCACCTCATAGTCCGGGAACCCCGCACTGCCCGGTTCTACCTCCTTCCCAAGATCCACAAGCCTGACCACCCTGGCCGACCCATTATCTCAGCATGCTCCTGCCCCACTGAACTCATCTCTACCTACTTCGACACTGTCCTATCCCCCCAGTCCAGGATCTCCCCACATCCGTTCGAGACACCACCCACGCCCTCCACCTCCTCCAAGACTTCCGTTTCCCCGACCCCCAACGCCTCATCTTCACCATGGATATCCAATCCCTCTACACCTCCATCCACCATGACCAGGGCCTCCAAGCCCCCCGTTTCTTCCTCTCCAGACGTCCCCAACAAAACTCTTCCACCGACACTCTCATTCGTTTAGCCGAACTGGTCCTCACCCTTAACAATTTCTCCTTTGAATCCTCCCACTTCCTCCAGACCAAAGGGGTAGCCATGGGCACACGTATGGGCCCCAGCTAGGCCTGTCTCTTTGTTGGCTACATAGAACAGTTGATCTTCCGTAATTACACTGGCACCACTCCCCACCTCTTCCTCCGCTACATTGATGACTGCATTGGTGCCACCTCGTGCTCCCATGAGGAGGTTGAGCAATTCATCAACTTCACCAACACATTCCACCCTGACCTTAAATTTACCTGGACCATCTGTGACACCTCCCTCCCCTTCCTGGACCTCTCCATCTCCATTAATAACGACCGACTTGACACTGACATTTTTAAAAACCCACCGACTCCCACAGCTGCATGGATTACACCTCTTCCCACCCTATCTCTTGCAAAAATGCCATCCCGTAATCCCAATTTCTCCGCCTCCGCTGTATCTGCTCCCAGAAGGACCAGTTCCACCACAGAACACACCAGATGGCCTCCTTCTTTAGACACCGCAATTTCCCTTCCCACGTGGTTAAAGATGCCCTCCAACGCATCTCATCCACATGCCGCACCTCCGCCCTCTGACCACACCCCTCCAACCGTAACAAGGACAGAACGCCCCTGGTGCTCACCTTCCACCCTACCAACTTTCGCATAAACCAAATCATCCACCGACATTTCTGCCACCTCCAAAAGACCCCACCACCAGGGATATATTTCCCTCCCCACCCCTTTCCACCTTCCGCAAAGACCGTTCCCTCCGTGACTACCTGGTCAGGTCCATGCCCCCCTACGACCCACACTCGCATCCTGGCACTTGCCCCTGTCACCGTAGGAACTGTAAAACCTGTGCCCACACCTTCTCCCTCAACTCTATCCAAGGCCCTAAAGGAGCCTTCCACATCCATCAAAGTTTTACCTGCACATCCACTAATATCATTTATTGTATCCGTTGCTCCCGATGCAGTCTCCTCTACACTGGGGAGACTGGGCGCCTCCTAGCAGAGCGCTTTAAGGAACATCTCTGGGACACCCGCACCAATCAACCACACCGCCCCATGACCCAACATTTCAACTCCCCCTCCCACTCTGCCAAGGACATGGAGGTCCTGGGCCTCCTTCACAACTGCTCTCTCACCACCAGACGCCTGGAGGAAGAACACCTCATCTTCCATCTCGGAACACTTCAACCCCAGGGCATCAATGTGGACTTCAACAGCTTCCTCATTTCCCCTTCCCCCACCTCATCCTAGTTTCAAACTTCCAGCTCAGCACTGTCCCCATGACTTTTCCGGGCTTGTCCGACCTGCCTAGCTCCTTTTCCACCTATCCACTCCACCCTCTCCTCCCTGACCTATCACCTTCATCTCCTCCCCCACTCACCCATTGTACTCTATGCTACTCTCTCTCCATCCCCACCTTCCTCTAGCTTATCTCTTCATGCTTCAGGCTCACTGCCTTTATTCCTGATGAAGGGCTTTTGCCCGAAATGTCGATTTCACTGCTCATTGGATGCTGCCTGAACTGCTGTGCTCTTCCAGCACCACTAATCCAGAATCTGGTTTCCAGCATCTGCAGTCATTGTTTTTACCTACCAGACTGTCCAGGAGGTCAGGTGGGAAATGAATTTGCCTTGAACTGCCTCCCACTGGTGGATCCCCTGGAAATGCAGCATCTCAGGAATAGAGAATTCGACGTTTCGAGCATAAGCCCTTCATCAGGAATAAGAGAGAGAGCCAAGCAGGCTAAGATAAAAGGTAGGGAGGAGGGACTAGGGGGAGGGGCGATGGAGGTGGGATAGGTGGAAGGAGGTCAAGGTGAGGGTGATAGGCCGGAGTGGGGTGGGGGCGGAGAGGTCAGGAAGAGCATTGCAGGTTAGGAGGGCGGTGCTGAGTTGAGAGAACCGACTGAGACAAGGTGGGGGGAGGGGAAATGAGGAAACTGGAGAAATCTGAATTCATACCTTGTGGTTGGAGGGTTCCCAGGCGGAAGATGAGGCGCTCCTCCTCCAGCCGTCGTGTGGTTGTGTTCTGCCGGTGGAGGAGTCCAAGGACCTGCATGTCCTCGGTGGAGTGGGAGGGAGAGTTAAAGTGTTGAGCCACGGGGTGATTGGGTTGGTTGGTTTGGGTGGCCTCTGAAGCGTTCCGCAAATAAGCGGCCTGTCTCACCAATATAGAGGAGGCCACATCGGGTGCAGCGGATGCAATAGATGATGTGTGTGGAGGTACAGGTGAACTTGTGGCGGATATGGAAGGATCCCTTGGGACCTTGGAGGGAAGTGAGTGTGGAGGTGTGGGCACAAGTTTTACATTTCCTGCGGTTGCAGGGGAAGGTGCCGGGGGTGGAGGTTGGGTTGGTGGGGGGTGTGGATCTGACGAGGGAGTCACGAAGGGAGTGGTCCTTGCGGAACGCTGATAGGGGAGGGGAGGGAAATATATCCTTGGTGGTGGGGTCCGTTTGGAGGTGGCGGAAATGGCGGCGGATGATACGTTGTATGCGGAGGTTGGTGGGGTGGTAGGTGAAAACCAGTGGGGTTCTGTCTTGGTGGCGGTTGGAGGAGCGGGGCTCAAGGGCGGAGGAGCGGGAAGTGGAGGAGATGCGGTGGAGGGCATCGTCGATCACGTCTGGGGGGAATCTGCGGTCCTTGAAGAAGGAGGCCATCTGGGCTGTGCGGTGTTGGAATCGGTCCTCCTGGGAGCAGATGCGGCGGAGACGAAGGAATTGGGAATATGGGATGGCGTTTTTACAGGGAGCAGGGTGGGAGGAGGTGTAGTCCAGGTACCTGGACTACACCTCCTCCCACCCTGCCTACCTGGACTACACCTCCTCCCACCCTGCCTACCCATGGCTAGAGAAATCGGGCCTATGAGAAAATTGGCCAAAGTAAATTAAATAGCAGCCAGCAGCTATCAGTACAGAGAATGAGGTCAAAGTAATCACAAATGTATAAGGGACACTCGTAACAACAAAGGTTGTGTATTGTTGATTAGACATTCTGGCATCTTGACTGCCTGAGTATGTGTACTTTACAGCTTCCAGCATGGCATAAGTGAAGGGTGCTGGCACAGCCTCATTGAACCCAGTTCATGATCTCATTGGCCAAAGACCACAGAACATTCTGGAAGGTCTAGTATGAGGCATTTAAAAATATACACATCTGGAAGCCAGCCCCTCGGTGAGGACTCAGTTAAGACTTGCAGCAAGACAGCGCAGCAACCCGCAAAGACCCAGAAGAAGATCTGCCTTGACCTGCAAATCCCACTTTCATGGAAGAGAAACAGCCCTACATCAGAGAGGAAGGAGATTCCAACGGCCCAGGTCAAACACAAGGGTAATATCCTTTCTCAAACAAACAAAGCTAGACAGAGTATTTATTGTGGGAATTTGGGATTAACTCGCATACTGTTTTAATAAGGAGTATTTTATTTATAAAATCAAATTGAACTACAAACTAAATTCTATGCCTTTTCACCTCACCAACAAATGTGCTTGAGTAAAGCGTTTCTAACACATCAACTGGTTAAAGCGTCCAAATTATAGACAACAATATCTATCCCCTTCTTAGAAACATTCATTGTTTTGAGTTCAACCACTAACTATTGCAAAGAATTCCACAAGGTCACCATTCTCTAGGTGAAGAACTTGTTCTTATCTCAGTCCTAAATGGCCTACCACGTATCCCACAATATGGTTAAGAGATAATGAGAGCTCAAGGATAGCATGTTCCCGTAGGTGTCAAGGGCAAGGCTGATAAAGGTAGGAACACTGGATGACTACATGTACTGAGATTCTAGTCAAGAAAAAGGAGACAAATGTCAGGGAAAGACAGCTGCTATCAAATGAACCATTTGAGGAGTTTAGGGCATGTAGGAGTACACTTAAGAGGGAAATCATGAGGAGGACAAAGAGGACATGAGACAGCTTTGGTAGACCAGGTAAAGGAGAATCCAAAAGAAATTCTCCAAGTATATTAAGGAAATAAGAGTAACCAGAGAAAGAAAAGGGCCTTTTAAAGAGCAACAAGGCTATCTCTATGTGGAACTACAGGAGATGGATGAGATTCTAAACAAATATTTCCCATCAGTATTTACTGTGGAGAAAGACATGGAAGCTAGGGAACTCAGGGAAATAAATACAATATCTTGAGAAGAGTCCACACTTCATAAATCAAGATGGTGGAGGTCTTAAAATGCGTAAAAGGTTGATAGATCCCTGGAACCTGATCAAGTGAACCCAGGACATTGTGGGAAATGAGGGAAGAAATTACAGGACCCCTATGAGAGACAGTTGTACAATCAAGAGCCACAAGTGAGGTGTCAGAGACAGGAGGTTGGCTAATGAGGTGCCATTATTTCAGAAACGTGGTAAGGAAAAGCCAGGGAACTACAGACCAGTGAGCCTGACGTTAATGTTGGGTATGTTGTCAGAGGGGAGTCTGCGAGACAGGACTTGCATGCATTTGGAAAGGCGAAGACTGATTAGGGATAGTCAGCATGGCTTTGTGCATGGGAAATTGTGTCTCAAAAACATGATTGAATTTTTTGAAGAGCTGACAAAGAGGATAGATAAAGGCAGAGTGGTAGATGTTGTCTACATGGACTTTAGCAAAGCCTTAGACAAGGTTCTGCATGGTGGACTGGTCACATCGGATCCAGGGAGCGCCAGTCAAAATTGACTTGAAGGTAGCAGACAGAGGTGGATATGGAGGATTGTTGTTCAGACTGGAGGCCTGTGACCAGCAGTGTGCCACAACATTCGGTGTTGGGTCCACTGTTGTTTGTCATTTATATAAACAATTTCTATGAGAATATAGGAGGCATATTTAGTAAGTTTGTGGGTGACATCAAAATTGGTGGTATAGTGGACAGTGAAGAAGGTTATCTAAAAGGACAGTGGGACCTTTATCAACTGGGCCTTTATCAACTGGGCCATTGGGCTGAGAAATAATTGATGGAGTTTAATTCAGATAAATACGAGGTGTTGCATATCAGTAAGATAAAGCAAAGCAGGACTTACAGTTTATGGTAGGGCCCTAGGGAATGCTATTGAACAGAGAGACCTTGGGGCACAGATATGTAGTTCCTTGAAAGTGATGTTACAGTTAGACAGGATGGTGAAAAAAGCATTTGGCATGTTTGCCTTCATCAGTCAAAACACTGCATATAGGAGTTAGGACATCATGTTACAGCTGTACAAGATATTGGTAACAGATCCCACCACCAAGGGTTTATTCCTTCGCCTCCCCTATCAGCGTTCCGGGAAGACCACTCCCTCTGTGACTCCCTCGTCAGGTCCACACCCCCCACCAACCCAACCTCCACTCCTGGCACCTTCCCCTGCAACCTCAAGAAATGCAAAACTTGCACCCATACCTCCCTCTTCACTTCCCTCCAAGGCCCCAAGGGATCCTTCCATATCCATCACAAATTCACCTGCACCTCCACACACATCATTTACTGCATTCGCTGCACCCGATGTGGCCTCCTATACATTGGGGAGACAGGCCGCCTACTTGCGGAATGTTTCAGAGAACACCTTTGGGACACCCGCACCAACCAACCCAACCACCCTGTGGCTCAACACTTCAATTCCCCCTCCCACTCCGCCAAGGGCATGCAGGTCCTGGGCCTCCTCCATTGCCAGACCATGGCAACACGATGCCTGGAGGAAGAGCGCCTCGTCTTCCGCCTAGGAACCCTCCAACCACAAGGGATGATTGCAGATTTCTCCAGCTTCCTCATTTCCCCTCCCCCCACCTTATCTCAGTCCCAATCCTCAGACTCAGCACCGCCTTCTTGACCTGCAATCTTCTTCCTGACCTCTCCGCCCCCAACCCCTCTCCTGCCTATTATCCTCACCTAAACCTCCTTCCACCTATCGCATTCCCAACGCCCCTTCCTCAAGTCCCTCCTCCCTATCTTTTATCTTAGCCTGCTTGGCACACCTTCCTCATTGCTGAAAAAGGGCTTATGCCTGAAACGTTGATTCTGCTGCTCCTTGGATGCTGCCTGACCTGCTGCGCTTTTCCAGCAACACATTTTTCAGCTCTGATCTCCAGCATCTGCAGTCCTCACTTTCTCCAAGACATTGGTGAGGCCACATTTGAAGTACTGCATACAATTCTGGTTACTCTTCTATGGGAAGCATGTTATTAAATGGGAAGGGTGCAAAAAAGATTTACAAGGATGTTATCGAGACTAGAAGGTTTGAGTTATAAGGAGAAAATTAAAAATCACACAACACCAGGTTATAGTCCAACAGGTTTATTTGGAAGTACAAGCTTTCAGAGCACTGCTCCTTCATCAGAGTTTGCTGTTTTGTTCCCCAGGTGGGTTCCAAAACTAAAGGGATTAGGTTTTAGATGAGAGGGGAAATATTTAAAAGGGGCATGAGGGCAACATTTTCACACAGAGGGTGGTGCACATACAGAATGAGCTGTGGAGGAAGTGGCAGAGATGGGTACAATTGCAACATTTAAAAGACATTTGGACAGGTATCTAGATATGAAATGTTGATAAGGATATGAGACAAATGCAGGCAGACGGCACTAGTTCAGTTTGAAACCTGGTTGACATAGACAAGTTGTGCTGAAGGTCCAGTATCCGTGATTTGTGCATCTATGACTCTAAGGTGCTGAATGAAAAAAGGTATGTTGTATTAAGGAATTGATTCCAGACCTACACAGAGTGTACGTTTGAGATAGTTAGAAAAATTAGGATAGTTAGAAACAGCATAACATGTGACATTCTAGTGTAAAGGAACCCACCTGATCTTCAGTCATACTTGCATTAACAGTTGTTGTGTTTGTAATAATAGTAGGAATTGTACTTGTAAATCTGAGATCTTATTAACAATATTAATATTTTATAGTGCACTAAAGTTCAAGACATCTGTCTCAACAAGAACCTAGGCTTGTGTAAGGGCTGAGGGGTAACAAGGAAACACAAGGGAATGCAGGGGCTAACATACAGGAAACACTCAGATCATATCATTCTGGCAATTGTATTTTATGTAAATCCCACATCAATAGCTATAAGAAAAAGTTCCAGAAAACAATTTTTGCTTTGAAGCAGAAGGCTCTTTTCTTCACTTATATTAAAATAATAACACTGAAACAATATATAGAGTCCACCCAGTCCAAGTTGCTAGCTAGCACATGAGCAGGAGGTCTTATTCCATATTCCCAGCCTATTCCCTTATCAATTTCCTTAAACCACACAATATAACTCAGTTTCAAATGTTGGCAGGATTTCTCCTTAAAGCAAGCCATTAATATTTATGATGAAATATCCTCAAGGTTCACTTCAAAATTTGATTGACATTATTTTTAGAGTCACACGGTAATTAAATGCTGTCAGTGAATGGCTCACAGTTATATTAAAATCCATTTCTTTTCTTATTTGTGCTAATTGTGTAAAGGATTCTTATACCACTGTGTACTTCCTTATACACTATTAAAATCCTGTATTATTAATGTTGAAAGAAGTATCCAAATCTGCGGCCAGAACTGAACTATGTTCAGGGCTTGCTCGATAAGTGGCAAGTAACATTTGGACCGTATATCTACCAGACCACGACGATCTTCAATAAGCATGTCTCTAATCATTGACCATTCAAAAGCATTACCATTACTAATTCCACCACAAACAACATCCTAGGTGGTACTAGTGACCAGAAACTCAACTAAACCAGCCACATAAATACTGTAGCAGATTAGAGGTGAGGAATTCTGTGGCAAATAGATCTGACTTATTGACAAGTCCTATTTCTTATCATCCCTATGCTGACTGACCCATACTGGCTCTAAATCAAGCAACCTCTTGATTTGAAAATGACCACTCTTAGATCAAAATCCATCAGTTTGTTTCAATCCTCTTTATCTCTGTGACATCTTCAGCTCCACATCCCTCTGAGAGTCCTTTGCTCATCTAATTCTGGGCCTTTGAATATCGCAGTTTAAATTGGTTTGCCATTGACAGCCATAATTCTGAAATTCTCTCCCTATGTCTGTCCTCACTTAGAGTCATAGAGATGTACAGCATGGAAACAGACCCTTCAGTCCAACCTGTCTGACCAGATATCCCAACCTAATCTAGTCTCACCTGCCAGCACCCAGCCCATATCCCTCCAAACCCTTCCTATTCATATACCCACCCAAATGCCTCTTAAATGTTGCAATTGTACCAGCCTCCACCACATCCTCTGGCAGTTCATTCCATACACGTACCACCCTCTGTGTGAAAAAGTTGCCCCTTAGGTCTCTTTTATATCTTTCCCCTCTCACCCTAAACCTATGCCCTCTAGTTCTGGACTCCCCGACCCCAGGGAAAGGACTTTGCCTATTTATCCTCTCCATGCCCCTCATAATTCTGTAAACCTCTATAAGGTCACCCCTCAGCCTCCGACGCTCCAGGGAAAACAGCCCCAGCCTGTTCAGCCTCTCCCTGTAGCTCAGTTCTGAACCCTTTCAAGTTTCACAACATCTTTCCAATAGGAAGGAGACCAGAATTACATGCAATATTCCAATAATGGCCTAACCAATGCCTTGTACAGCTGCAACATGGCATCCCAACTCCTGTACTCAATACTCTGACCAATAAAGGAAAGCATACCAAATGCCTGCTTCACTATCCTATCTACCTGCAACTCTACTTTCAAGGAGCTATGAACCTGCACTCCAAGGTCTCTTTGTTCAGCAACACTCCCTAGGACCTTACCATTAAGTGTATAAGTCCTGCTAAGGTTTGCTTTCCCAAAATGCAGCACCTCGTATTTATCTGAATTAAACTCCATCTGCCACTTCTTAGCCTATTGACCCATCTGGTCCAGATCCTGTTGTAATCTGAGGTAACCCTCTTTGCTGTCCACTACACCTCCAATTTTGGTGTCATCTGCAAACTTACTAACTGTTCCTCTTATGCTCATATCCATCAGATCATTTTAAGATGTTTTTAATACCTATATTTCTCTAAGCCTTTGGACACCTGATCTAATTACCATATGGGGCTATGTGTCATTTCTTCATATGATGCGCCTTTGAAGCTCCTTGGGATGTTATATTACATCAGAGGTGCTATATAAATGTAAGTGGTTACTTGGTGGAATCAGAAAAGCACCTTGCAGAATTATATTTGCGTCCAAACAAAACTTTTTCTATTCATTTCCCCAAGTCAACCAATGAAGTACAATTCTCATACCTAGCTGATTTTCCAAGAGAGATCATTAATTTGCTTTATTCCATACATTTTACTTTTAAAGAGTGCCTGATGCAGACGTTTATCAAGTACATTTTTCAAACACTGCAAAACAAATTTAATTCACTGAACAGCCCTTAACCATTAATTTGATTGTCTCCTGAAGGAATTCCTGTAGATTTATGAGACATGAGTTATTGCTTTTAAACTTTAAATACCGAGTAGTCTTCTGGGGTTAAGTGTTCCTCTAGTGAGGATGTTTGCTATTTCTGGGGAAAAAAAACCATAAGCACATTCCAAATGAACACATTTAATTTTGCTGTTGGGATTACATTTGCTTTCCATTAATCCTCAGGTGCAGTATTATATTTATGGTGTTTGTCAATGTATTCTAATAACATTCATAAATAGTATGCTGGATAGGTTCCAAGCATTTAAGCTCAGCAGAAGTTACCCATTGTAGAAACCCTGAGCAAGTGGGCAGTAGCAGGTTTGACCAGTGGTTTAGAAGGTCAATGTTTTCACAAGAAGAGTAAATTTCAAAAGCATAATTTAGCCAGTTAGTTTTGAAAAATTGTATTTTTTGTAAGAGAGTACAATAATCAGAGTTTGGTAGAGTCTGGAACCACAGAGTAATATTTGATTTCTGTTTCAAAGTTATTATGAACACACGTTGTTTTGTACTGTGGACGGTGAAGTTTCTCCAGAACATCAGATAGAATGGTAACTTGTGTGATGTCCCTATTAAAATAATAGTGGCAATGAAAAGTTTCATAACCTGATGGGACTGATTCACCTTAAATGGAACATATCAAGTAAAAGGAAAGTGTAGATGAAATTAATTAACAGCTCTATCTCCCTTGGAGAGACGTGTGTCTTTGACTACAAAGCTTCTTAGAGAAGTAAATTGGACAATTTGATCATCTCTTGATACTTTGAGACCAAGTGGAGAGGATATGCTCATCATTCCCCTCCAAGCGTGGATCTTACAAAAAGATCATTTGAATGTCAAGATTATATGCATGATCTTGGGATACTGATGCAAGTGCGCAGCAGTGATTGATAGTTCTGAAGTAACTAACATGAGAGAATGTAGGTGAAAATGCACTGAAGACCGGGTCTCATTTGACACCTACTTGTCAAAATGGTTATTGTGGCTTGAAGAGCAAAAAAACACATATTTTAAACGATATGGCACTGACATGTAACTCATAGGGAAACTGATTTTAAAACAATGGCAAGAGGGAGAAAAAAATTAAAGTAAAATGAATTTTGAGTAGGACAAATGAAGGCTAATGAGAAAAAAATCACAAGATGGGTCCAAGTGAATGAGGAGCTGAAGACTCTTAAATCTTTTTATAATTTGCTCCTGTAATCTAAAGCACTATAACAAGCTAAAGATGAGCTGGTGCCCTCAAGGAAAATTAGAAGAGTTTCAAATCTTAATGTGAGAAAATAGAGGGAGAAGATAAGAAAAAAGGAGACCAAACAACAGACGAATATGGAGGGCTGGGGCGGTGGCGGGGGGTTGGCGGGGAGGGGGGGTGGGGGGGGAGGGGGAGGTTGGTTTGGTGGAGATATCTGTCTCATTTGAAAGAATATCTTCTGCTTCCAATCCACTGTCACAACCATGGCAGGAAGTTCCAAATGTAACATCACAGTGCTGAAAGCAAATACCTTCATGAAGAAAGAGGTATTTAAAGCCATTTCTCAGCTTGGCCATTTGTCTCTCATTGTTCAGAATAACAAAGAAATGGAATGGAAATGCAAAAGCTAGGAGAGCGTGCCTGGTATGACAATCTCTATAATGTCAGGAGGACGCCTTGTATAAGGGAGTCCAAAACTAGGCGGCATGGTTTTCAGGTGAGAGAGGAAAGATTTAAAAAAGGACCTGAGTGCCAACCTTTTCAAACAGAGGGTGGTGTGTGTATTAAACATGCTGCCAGAGAAAGTAGTGAATAGACAGGCAGGAAGCTGGAAGAACTCGGCAAGTCAGGCAGCATCAGGAGGTGGAGAAGTCGACATTTTGGGTTAAAAATCACACAACACCAGGTTATAGTCCAACAGGTTTAATTGAAAGCACACTAGCTTTCAGAGGGATGCTCCTTCATCAGGTGATTTTTAACTTTGTACACCCCAGTCCAACACCGGCATCTCCAAATCATGACATTTTGGGTGTAACCCTTCTTGAAGACTGGGGTGTCCTGTAGACAAAGGGGGTGGCAGGGGCACGGTGGTGAAGTGGGGATAGGAGAACACAGCTAGTGGGTACAGCCTGGTTGGTGGCAGGAAGCAGTGGAAGGGAGGGGTAGGGGTTGGGAAGTGAGATTATTTGAAATTGGAGAACTCAATGTTGAGTCCACTGCACAGGAGGAAGATGAAGTGTTGTTCCTCTAAGTTGCGCTGTGGTTGCTTGTGGCAAAGGAGGAGGCCAAGGATGGTCATGTCACAAAGGGAGTGGTTGGGGAAATTGAAATGGGCAGTGACTAGGAGGCCTGGTCAGCCCCTGCAGGCCCTGCTGTGATTTTTTGGTGAACCATTCCCTAAGTTTACGTTCAGTCCCCCCCGATGTAGAGAAGACCACATCGGGAGCACCTGATGCAGTTAAACTAAGTTGGAAAAGAGGCAGGTGAACCTCTGTCTCATCTGGAAGGACTGTTTGGGGCCCTGGATAGAGGTGAGTGGGATGGTGTGCTGGCAGGTTTTACATCTTTTCTGGTTGCAGTGGAAGGTAGCTGGGGATTCGGGGGATTGGTGGGGAGAGTGGCGCAAACCAAGGACTGTCCAAAGGGAACTGTCCTTGTGGAAGGCAGGAAGGGGTGGAGAGGGAAAAATGTTTCTAGTTGGAGTTGGCAGAAGTGTTTAAGGATGATGAATTGGTTCCCCTTTCCACTGCTCTGAATCCCCACCCCCGATGCAATAAAGACAAAGTCCCCCTTGTGCTCACCCACCACTCCGTCAGTCTCCACATACAATGCATCATTGGTGTTGTTCCAGCCTCCTGCTTGTCTATTATAGTTTCCGGTATCTGTAGTTTTCTTTTGTCTCTAACCAAGAGAAAGTCATGAAGTGGGTATATTTACGACATTTAAAAAGGCATCTGGATGGGTACATGAATAGGAAAGGTTTGAAGGTATATGGGCCAAATGCCAACAAATGTGACAAGGTCATTTTAGGATATCTGGTTGGCACAGACAAGTTGGACCAAAGGATCTGTTTTTGTGTTGTATCACTATCATTGTGATGTCAACTACCAGCCATCGCTGGTTAATGTCCAGAGGCCAATAGTAACAGGAGGACTCTTCTTCCTAAGCTGATCCAATCAGCAAACATTAAGTACTGTTGTAAAAGCATGCATGCACCTGTTTCAAGATCAGAGTTGCATATTTTGTTATTTCTTTTTCATAGAAATGTTAAAATAAGCAATTTGTTTTATTTAAATCAAGCGCTAACCTTCTGAAAGACAGGAAAGTGCATGTGAAAGCACATATGAGATATGCAGTGCACACAAAATAATTATTTCCCCTATTGTTACCACAATATCACTTCTGGGTTGGTGAACAAGACTCTCATGTTTCCTCAGTAGCTTTCCTTTTCCACGAATTATACACAATTCTTCATCACACGAAAACAAATTTCATTTAAATGTACAGTTCACTAGAAAATTGCAGAACAATTTGAGCTGTGGTCTTGTTCACAGCTTCACCCTAAGGTTGGATAACCATGGGACACAGTGTCCTCTGCTCAGCGACCTTGATTTCCTTTCCTCTGTTTCACTGTGACTATCACATTTCACCTCTTTCATACTTGCCACATACAAACAATGACAGTATCAGGGATCACGTCTCTGAAAGGTTTTTTCTATTCCTCTGGTATTAATAATTCCTGGGTTCACCATATGGAAGGTGACAACAGGGATCGGAAAGAAATGGCGACAGCACTGCTAGCCCCAGTGTAAGGAAGTGGTTGTAGTGCACCACCTTTTCCTCACACTGGCTGCTTACCTCCCTGATCAAGGCCTGCAAATTATTTTTTGGAGATGCCGGTGTTGGACTGGGGTGTACCAAGTTAAAAATCACACAACACCAAGTTATAGTCCAACAGGTTTAATTGGAAGCACTAGCTTTCAGAGTGACGCTCCTTCATTGGGTGGTACCAGGACTAACCTGGTATTGTGTGATTTTTCACTTTACAAATTATTGACTTTCCAAATTGTAGATACTTTCCTAGGGTGCTGGTAAGGCCATACCTGGGGTACTGTGTACAGTTTTGGTCTCCTTACTTGAGGAAGGATGTACTGGCACTGGAGGGTGACCAGAGGAGGTTCAGAGGGTTGGCTTATGAAGAGAGATTGAGTAGACTGGGACTATTTTCATTGGAATTTTGAAAAATGAGGGGGTATCCTATAGAAACATTTAAAATTCTGAAGGGAACAGATAAAAAGAGAAACAGGGACTTTGTTTCCACTGGCAGATGAAACTAGAACTAGAGGGTATTGCTTCAAAATAAGAAGGAACAAGTTTAGGACTGAGTTGTGGAGGAACTTCTTCACCCAAAGGATTGTGAATCTGTGAAATTCCCTGCCCAGTGAAATAGCTGAGGCTACCTCATTGAATGTTTTTTAAGGCAAAGATAGATAAATTTCTGAACAGTAAAGGAATGAAGGGTTAGGTTGAGTTGCGGATAAGTGAAGCTGAGTTCACAAAAAGATCAACCGGGATCTTATTGAATGGCAGAGCAGAATCAATGGACCAAATGTACATTTTTCTTATGTTCTTCCCCTTTTAATGCCCAGCTACCCCTATGGCTGCAATCGCACCACTAGGATTTCAAAAAATGCGTCTTCCTTTCCACAATATTCAAGTCCTGTTAAACCAAATGGATGTAAATATTAACTCAGCTATCTGTAAAATTTCTACAAGGTCAGGGATGGGCTTATCAGGCTGGAGTATGGAAGGCAATCATTCCAATAGATATTTCCAACAATCACCTGAAATGTAATTCAAGCATTTCTCATGCCATCCTCCCCTTTGTTCCCACACCAATACTGGAATTATACAGAACTTTACAGTCGTGTCTGCACCAAATGACCTGCAGTTCAGAATTAAAATACATTATTAAAAGAAATGGATCAACACAAACTTCAGGAAATGTATTCAAACTGACAAATTAGATGAGGGGATATGCAACGGGCCTCTGCTGTTCTACATCCTCAGAAGAATTCACATGCTCAACAAACGGCTTTTCTCCACCATATCTGACATAAAAGAATGTAAGTAAAACAAACTTTCATGTACTTACCCCAATACATGCTTTTTCTTGACTATTTCAGAGACTTTCCCGGTCTCTGGAACTGCTCAGATGCCATTAGTCACTCAACCTCTACTTCCACAACCGCAGGGGCGAATGATGATGTCATTTCCACCCTCGCTGCTTCATGAACCACAGCCACTGCCAACCACAGTACCTCTGCCATTGCCGGAAGATGACCACCTCCTCAACCACTGCAGGATCCACTGCCACTGCCAGATTCACCACCTCCCGAACAGACACAATACCTATTCTGCACATCACTTCCATCACAGCAGCCACTTCTGCCATCAAAAACATTACTCACCTGGACACAGATGACTCCATCACTGACGTCCCTTCTCCCACCAGTGATGTCACTCATGGAGAACAAGACCATTGCAGGTAGGCTCCACTTCCATCCCCTTTGTGAGCATCACTTCTGTTGGTAATGTCACTCCTGACCCTATAATCACGCCCACTCAAGTGACTGCCCCCACAATCAGCTCCAGCCCCTCCTCAGGTCCTAACTCCCAACACTGTCATATTTTTATTATTTCCCCAGACCTTCCCCTCACTGAGGACGAATGTTTAGTTCCTACGCTCCCAGATTAATGAGTTCAATACACATCGCGATCTTGAACATTCCATCTGCTGCCTTTGCCTCAGAGCTCACTTTTTCAATCAAAACTCCCGCCCACCCACCAAGGACCCCTTCTCTCGCCTCCAACACACTCTATCCATCTGGACACCCTGTGCCAGCCTGCTACCTGCCCCTGACCTCTTCATTTCCAACTGCTGCCATGACCTCGACCGCCTCAACCTGTCCACCCTCTCACCCATTCCAACCTTCCGCGCTCACAACACGCAGCCCCTCCGCTCCAACTCCCAACCTCACCATCAAGCCCGCACACCCGGAGGAGAGGTGGTGGGGGGAGGAGGTGTGCAGTAGTAGTTTGCGACATCTACACTGTTGAAGCCAGGCACCAACTCGCACACAACTCCTCCTACTACTGCCCCCTTGATCACAACCTCACCTCCCATCACCAAACCATCATCTCCCAGACTATCCACAACATCATCACCTCTGGGGATCTCCCATCCACATCCTCCAACCTCATTGTCCGTGAACCCTGCACTGCCACATTCTACCTCCTACCAAAGATTCTCAAACCTGACTTCTCCTGTCGACCCATTGTCTCAGCCAGCGCCTGTCCCACTGAACCCATCTCTGCATACTTTGACACCATCCTGTCCCCCTTAGTGCAGGACCTCCCCATCCATATTCAAGACACCACACACCCCTCAACTCCTCCAAGATTTTCATTTCCCCAGCTCCCAATGCCTCAACTTCACCATGGTCATCCAGTCCCTGTACACACCAATCTGTCACACCGAAGGCCTCCAAGCCCTCGGTTTCTCCCTCTCACACTGTTCCAACAAGTATCCTTCCACTGACACCCTCATCCACCTGGCTGAAGTTGTCCTCACCCTCAACAATTTCTGCTTCCAAACCTCTTGCTTCCTCCAAACCAAAGAGGTAGCCATGGGCACCAGCATGGGACCCAGCTATGCCTGCCTGTTTGTCAGGTATGTGGAACAGTCCATCTTCTGCAGTTACACCTGCACTAACCCCCACCTGTTCCTCCGCTACATCGATGACTGAATCGGCGCTACCTCATTCTCCCACAAGGAAATTGAACAGCTCATCAACTACACCAATACCTTTCACCCCGATCTCAAATTCACCTGGACTATCTTGGACTCCTCCCTCCCCTTCCTGGACCTCTCTACCTCCATTTCTGGTGACCAATTAACCATAGACATCAACTACAAGCCCACCAACTCCCACAGCTACCAGGTCTACACCTCCTACCCCACCTGTAAAAATGCCATCCCTTATTCCCAATTCCTCCACCGCATCTGTTCCCAGGATGCCCAGTTACACCATAGAAAATCACGGGTAGCTTCCTTCTTCCAAAATCGCAACTCCCCTTCCCATGTGGTAGACAATGCCCTCAAGAACATCTCCTCCACTTCCCGCACCACTGCCCTTGAACCCCACCCCTCCCAATGCATCAAAGACAGAACCTCCTGGTCCTCACCTTTCACTCCAACCTCCGCATACATCGCATCATCCTCTGCCACTTCCGCCACCTATAAACGGACCTCTGACTACCAGAGATATATTCCCCTCCCCACTCTTATCAGCATTCTGAAGAAACTATTCCTTCCACAAGTCCTTAGTCAGGTCACGCACTCCCCTCCCCCAAACCGTCCACACCCCACTCCCGGCACCTTCCCCTGCCACTGTAGGAAGTGCAAAACCTGCACCACTCCCCTCACCTCCATCTAAGGCCCCAAAGGATCCTTCCACATCTGACAGAAACTTACCTATACCTCCATCAATGTCATCTACAGTATCCGTTGCACCCGGTGTGGTCTCCTCTACATCAGAGAGACAGGATGCCTACTTGCAGATCATTTCAGAGAACATCTCTGGGGCATCCGCACCAACCAAGCCCACCACCCCATAGCTAAACACTTCAATTTCCCCTCCCACTCCATCAATGACGTGTACGTCCTGGGTCTCCTCCATTGTCAAACCCTGGAGGAAGTACACTTTATACTCCACCTTGGAACCTACAACCACGGGATCAATGTGGATTTCACCAGTTTCCTCATTTCCCCTCCCCCCACATTATCCCAGTCCTAAGCCTCCAACTTGGCACTACCCTTCTGACCCGTCCATCACCTTTCCCATCTATCTGTTCTACCCTCCTCTCTGATCTATCACTTTCTCCCTCACCTTTACCTACCTAAGGCACTCTCAGCTATCTTTCCCCTGTTCCCACCCCCCTCCCTCCCATTTATCTCTCAGCCCCCTTGCCCACAAGCCTCATTCCTGATGAAGGGCTTATGCCAGAAACGTTGATTCTCCTGCTCCTTGGACGCTGCCGGACCTGCTGTACTTTTTCAACACCACACTCTCCACTCTGATCTCCAGCGTATGCAATCCTCACTTTCTACTAACAATACGTTGTCAGGAATTGAAAGGGAAGTTTCAGAAGACAATGAATGAAGACATTCTAATCGGAAAAAAAACTCTAAGTGGAGGTTACACCATTTTTAATTTCCTAAAAAAATGTTAAAGACAGTTTTGAAATCTGAAGAAATTTGCACATAGAGGGTGACAGGTGAAAATATTGTACAGAATATTTAAACAGCACAAAATGATTAAAAAGTTAATAAGGTGGGAAAATTATCATCGGAGAGAAGACTAATTAGAAATATAAAACAGATAGCATAAGTAGATTCTTATTTATCTCACTGATGTGGCCTAGAGCAGTCTGTGTGGCAGAATCAGATGAGAAGTCCTGTGAAGCCAATCATGGTGTCAAGATTATTATGCTTCATCTTTTATTCTGTTCTCAATAGTGTGCTGAGATTCTCACCAGGCAGCAGCATGATGTCTGTGGAAGGGGATGAAATCATTGCTAACTGTCTTGTTAACACCACAAATTGCCTCATTAATATTCAGTCTCCCACTTTCACAAATTTGCCAAGCAAGCTCGACATCGGGAAACCTCAAGAACATAGATACTGCGAGTAACTGGCGAATTCAGCTCACCCTCGGTCTGCTTGGGCCAAAGGATCTGCATGTTGCCTGTGGCCAACTCATAGCAAAAGCAATAGGGTTCAGGTGCTCAAACTCCTCATCCATGGACATTGGCATTCGGCATCTGCCAACCCATGACAACCATCCTGGCATTTCTCCTGTGCACTGACAGCTCACTCTGTAACCACATTCCAGCATTGCAGTGTACACCACCAAGTAACATTGAAATGCTACAGTGGAGACACATTGTGCACAGAGATGGACGTCCAGATGTCTTAGCCCTCACTCATTTCATGCCCATCTGCATGTTCTCAGTATCTTTGCCTGGCATTGATTTGCTCTGTTAATTGGAATGGTCACAAAAGCAAGCAGCTTAAAGGACTGCTTCACAGCAAGATATAGTCCAAACATCTTGCTGTTAATCACATTGCTACAACTGATCTTACACATACTCCATTTGCCATCAGCTCAGGTGGCAAATGCACTGTATTGTGAAGTGAGCAAGCAGCTATATCTCTTATCCTGAAGGAAATACATTCCACCGAAGTCCATGAGGCACCTATCAGTCAGTAGGTATAGTAAGCCAAGGATAGCTCTTTTTACCAGCCCAAGGAATTAGCCACAGTTACGGGTCTGATCAGAGTGTTCTTCATTGGGGAATGTGTCTCCGCAATCAAGGGAATAGTTCACAGTCAGGGAGGGGTGTTTCCACAATCATGAGCACCTTGGCTCCAAAAAGGGGCATGGCCAGGTGATGAAGGGCTACACTAGGCAGGGTTACCTCTTATGGCAGGGGCTATGGGGATAGGTTAGGCAGGTGCTGATAAACCTAGATGAATTAGCTGGGGGGCTGTGGAGATGTGGGATGAATATGGGCCAGTAGAAAGGGAATGTGGATATTTGGGGCTCACCAGGACTCATTCACCGTGTGTGTGTGTCTCCACCTGCCCTGAGAATGTTTGGCCTGATTCTCCATGGCTGTTGCCAGAGTTGCAAGGTTTGAGCTCTCGGGAGAGGCTGAATAGGCTGGTGCATCAGAGGCTGAGGGGTGACCTTATAAAGGTTTATGCAATCATGAGGGGCATTGATAGGATAAATAAACAAGGTCTTTTCCCTGGGGTGGGGGAGTCCAGAAGTAGATGGCATGGGTTTAGGGTGAGAGGGGAAATATATAAGAGAGATGTAAGGACCAATTTTTTCTCGCAGAGGGTAGTACGTGCATGGAATGAACTAACAGAGGAAGTGGTGGAGGCCTGGACAATTACAATATTTAAAAAGGCATCTGGATGTGTGTATGAAGGAAGGGTTTAGAGGAATATGGGCCAAGTGCTGGTAAATAGGACTAGACTAATTTAGGATATCTGATTGGCATAGACACGTTTCCATGTTGTACTCTGTGACTCTATGGCAACCACCAATCTGTCCATGGAGGCAGCCAGATGATCGTTGTACTGAAGCTTCAGGGCAATACGGGCCATCGTGTTCAGATATATTTGGACAAAGTCCCCAAATGCTGACACCATAGTGTCTCTCTTACCTGGGGCTAGAGCAGGTGTCTGGTCTCTGGCAGTCTTTGAGGGCCAGCAGCCTGGACTGTTTCTCCTCAGCCAGCTGTCACCTTCAGTGCTCACATTGTCTGTGACATCCATCCATCCGCCCCCAGGTTGTCAGTCTCTGTGGCGGTCGAGGTCGCGTGGCCTCCTCTGCCAGTCCTCTGGAAAGAGGACACCTCTCCTCCACACCATCCAATCCTCCAGGACCTCCAGGTCCCTGTCAGAGAATCATGGTGACACTCTCCCCTTCTCCAACATGCTGAGACTCCACCTTTACCTGAGCAGGGCATTCTTGCAATGTCAATGCTCTTCTTGGTGTACAATATGCTTTTAAAGATGGTGGGGGAGCACAAGAGCTCAGCAGAGATTACTGAAGTTTCCAGAATAAGTAACAGGAGACAGAGTATGGAAAGGATCAGGAACCAAACTTCAGGCACAGCCGATAATGGGACAATGGGAGAAGAATGGCAGTTAACTAAGCACTGATGGTATTATACTTAAATGTAAATAGTATATAAAATAAGGAAAAATGAGCTTGTAGCACAGAGTGAAACTGGCATGTAAAATGTTGCAGATATCACAAAGATTTAGCTGCAAGACGATCAGGCTGGGAACTAAATATCCAAGGATATGCATCCTCTTACAAGGACAGATAGGAAAAATAGACAAAGTCTTTTCCCTGGGGTCGTGGAGTCCAGAACTAGAGGGCAAAGGTTTAGGGTGAGAGGGGAAAGATATAAAAGAGACCTAAGGGGCAACTTTTTCACGCAGAGGGTGGTACATGTATGGAATGAGCTGCCAGAGGATGTGGAGGCTGGACAATTGCAACATTTAAGAGGCATTTTGATGGGTATATGAATAGGAAGAGTTTGGAGGGATATGGGCCAGGTGCTGGTAGGTGGGACTAGATTGGGTTGGGATATCTGGTCGGCATGGACAGATTGGACTGAAGGGTCTGTTTCCATGCTGTACATCTCTATGACTCTATGACAGACAGATAGGCAGAGGGGATGGGGTTGCCTTGTTCGTGAGGGATGGAATTGAATACGTAGAGTCAGAAAGCATAGAATCTGTGTGTGTGTGTTTAGAGTAGAAGAACTGCAAAGGGAAAAAAAGACCTTGATGGGAGTTATCTACAGGCCTCCTACCAGCAATCAGGATGTAGGGCAAGAAATAAATCAGGAGATAGAAAAGGCATATCAGAAAGGCACTATTAAAATTATCATAGAGTTATACAGCACAGAAACAGACCCTTAAGCCCACCATGTCTCTGCTGACCAAAAACACCAAGCTTTCCTAGTCCCATTTGCTGACCCTTGGTCCTTTGCCAACCATGCCCTGGCATCTTTAGTGCTCATTCAGATGCTTCTTAAATGCTGCAAGAATACCTAGCTCTACCATACTCTCAGGCCGCACGTTCCATATTTTTCCCAGCCACTCGGGGAGATCTCTGCTAATCATTTACTCCTCACCTTAAAGTTATGCCTCTGGTCTTAGATATGCCTGCCATGGGGGAGAAAGGTTCTCATAATCTCATAAATTTGTACACCTCCATCAGACCCATCCTCAGTCCCCTCTGCACAATGGAAAACAAACCTAGCCTATTCAGTCTCTCCTCATAACTGAGATTTTCATCCTAGGCAACATCCTGGTGAATCTCCTCCTCACCCTCCCCACTGCAATCACATCATTCAAATGATGCAGCAACCAGAACTGCCTGCAGTCCTCCACCTGAGACCTAACCAATGTTTTATAAAAATGTTCCTTGCTCCTATATTCTATGTTCTGGTTAATGAAGACAAGCATCCTGCATACCTTCTTCACCACCCTGTCTGCCTGTGCTGCCACCTTCAGGGATCTCTAGACTTGTATACCAAGGCCCCCTTGTTTCTCAGTATTGCCTAGGGATCTCTCACTCAATATGTATATCCTCCCCTTATCAGACCTACCTAAATACATCAGCTCACACTTATCAGGATTAAATTCCATCGGCTATTGCTCTATCCAATTTACCAGCTGATCAATATCAGACTGTAGCCTAAGATCATCCTCCTCACTATCAACATCACTAATTTTCGTGTTATCTGAAAACTAACAAATTAACTTTTCTTTATTTACATCCAAGTTATTAACATACATAACAAACAGCAGGGGTCACAGATCTGTATGCTACACTACTGGTCACAGGTTTCTAATTACAATAACAACCTCAACCATCATTCTTTGCCTCCTGTTTGCAAGGAAACTTTGGATCCAGTTTGCCAACTTGCCTTATATCCAATTGGCTCTTTTCTTATGAGTCAGCCTTCCATATAGGGCCATGTGAGGATTAAGAAGCCTTTAAAAACCAGCAGAGAACAACTAGAAAAAACAATAAGAGTGAGAGAAGCTGAAATATGAGGCTAAGCTAGCTCATAATATAAAAGAAGATTGCAAATGTTTTGTTTAGATAAGTAATAGGTCAGAGAGAGACAAGAGTGGACATTGGACTATAGGAAAATGAGGCTGGAGAAGTAATCATGGGGAACACAGAAATAAAAGAGGAAATGATTAGGTACTTTACATCAGTCTTCATAGTGGAAAACATCTGCTGCATGCCAGACCTTCAGGAGAGTCGGAGCAGAGAGGAGTGCAGTGGCCATCACTAAGGAGAAGGTGCTGGAGAAGCCTGAAAGAGGACAAATCACCCATATTGGATCGTATACACCCCAGGGTTATGAAGGAAATAGCTGAGGAAATTGTGCAGGTATTAGTGGTGATCTTTCAGGAACCACTGGAATCAAAGAGAGACCAAAAGGACTGGTGCTAATGCACCATCCATTTTTTAAGAAGGAAAGGAGGCAGAATACGGGAAATTCTAGGCCGGTTAACCTAATCTTAGTCACTGGTACAATTTGAGAGTCCATTATTAAGGATGAGATTGTGGACTACTTGTAAGTACATGGTATAATGAGTTAGCATGGCTTTGTCAAGGGGAAGTCAAGTCTGAATAATCTGTTGGAATTCTTGAGGAGGTAGTGAGCAAGTTAAATAAAGGAGAGCCAGTGGGCATAGAGTCATGGAGAACATGATCTGTTTGAATTTCTAGATAGCATTTGACAAGATGCAACACAAAGGCTGCTGAATATGATAAGAGCCCATGGAGTTAGGGGCAGGGCACAGGCAATCTTAGAGGATTGGCTGACTGGCAGGAGGTAGACAGTGGGTACTGCAGATGCTGGAGATAAGAGTCAAGACTAGAGTGGTGATGGAAAAGCACAGCAGGTCAGGCAGCATCCAAGGAGCAGGCCTCAGGAAGGGCTCATTCCTGATGAAGGGCTTTTGCCCGAAATGTCAATTTTCCTGCTCCAAGGATGCTATCTGACCTGCTGTGCTTTTCCAGCACCACTCTAATCTTGACTGGCAGGAGGAAGAGATTGGGACAAAGGGATCATTTTCAGGATGACAGCCAATGCCTAGTGGAGTTCCACAGCAGTCAATGTTGGGACCACAACTATTCACATTTTTATATTAACAATCTCAGGCAAAGGAACTGAGGACATTGTTGTTAACTCTGCTGCTGACACAAAGATAGATGGAGTGATAGATAATATTGAGGAGTCAGGGAGTCTGCAGAAAGAGTTGGACAGGCTAGAATAGTGGGTAAAGAAGTGCCGGATTGAATACAATGTGGGAAAATGTGAGGTTATGCACTTTGGTAGAAAGATCATAGAATCCCTACAATTCTCCAAGCAGCATGGAACCCAGACCCAGCCCCAGCCCCCAAACATGTCACAGTAACCTTGCATTTACCATAACTTATCCACCTAGTCTATACATCACTGGACACTATACGAATTAATTTACCACAGCCAATCAATCTGCACATCTTTGGACTGTAGGAGGAAACTGGAACACCCAGCAGTAACCCACACAGACATATGCAAACTCCATGCAGTCACTCAAGGTTGGAATCAAACCTAGTTTCATGGTGCTATGGGGCAGCAGTTTTAAACACTGAGCTATTGTGCTACCCCATGGAGACAAAGATTGTTTTCAAAGCAGGGACATGGGACTCCTAGTCAGGATTCTCTTAGATTAATATGCAAGTTATCTTAGCAGTGAGGAAGACAAGTTCCATATTAGCTAGAATCAAGAGTGAGGATGTACTGCTGAGGCTGTATAAGGCTTTGGTCAGACTGCGTTTGGAATATTGTGAGCAATTTTGGGCTACATATCTAAGGGAGGATGTACTAGCCTTGGACAAGGTCCAGAGGATGCTGACAAGGATGAAGAGTTTGTCATATGAGGAGCGGTTGAGGTCTCTGGGACTGTACTCAATGGAGCTCAGAAAGATGAGGGGAGATCTATTTGAAAACTACAGAATGCTGAGAAGTCTAGATAGAGCAGACATGGAGAAAATGTTTCCTCTAGTAGGAGAAACGAAGACCCAAGGACATAGCCTCAGAGTGAAGGGATGATCCTTTAGAACTGAAATTAGGATGAATTTTTTTCCGTCAGAGAGCAGTGAACCTGTGGAACTCATTGCTGCAGAAGGCTATGGAAGCCAAGTCATTGAGTGCCTTTAAGACAGAGATAGATAGGTTCTTGATTAGTGAGGGAATCAAAGGTTATTGAGAATGGAAGAGTCGACTCATTAAGCCAAATTGCCTAATTCTGCTCTTACACCAATAGGTCTTAATGTCTTACAGATGCACATGTTTCTGTCAGTATTCACTAATTAGCATGTTATTGTGAAAACATCGCTTTTGGTAAGACATGAGACATGCTATGGCAGCATAGTAGGTAAATAATGTGGCATGTTTGATGATATAGGGCCAGAAACCACACAAGGCCTCATAGCGAAAAGCCCTCCAAAATGTCAATGCATCTTGGACTCTGCCAAAAAAGCAAAGTTCAGGTTTAAGTGAGCATTGGTTCTGTTGTAATATGGAGAATTAATAATGGAAAATGGAAATGACTGATGAATGAATTAGGTATTTTGATTATCTTCGCTGTACAGGATACAAGAAGAATCGCAGAAAAAGCTAATTAAGGAAATGGAAGGGAGCAAAGGTTTCAAATAAATTGCATTTCCAGGAGAAAAGTATTAAGTAAACTGTTGGATTTCCAGCTGACAAGTCTGCAGGTCCTATTGGATTTCATCCAAGCATCTTAAAAGTAGTAACTTTTTAGACAGTTGATATGTTGGTTTTAATTTGCAAAAGCTTTTTGCATTTGGTGTAGGTTCTAATTGATTGGAAAATAATAAAGGAATAAGATGGAAAGCTGAAATCTGCAAGTCAGTCAACTTAATATCTGTCATCAAAACGATGGTTAAAAACTACTATTAAAGATAATGTAGCAGGCACCTAGAAAAGTTAAAGGTATTTAGGCAGTGTCAACATAGTGGTACACACAGAGTTAGCACAACACAGATTCAGCATAAATGGATCACTTTTTGATTGGTAAGATGTGACAAGTTGTGTACCACAAAGGGTCCTATGTTACAACTTTGACTATTTACAATTTATATAAATAACTCAAAAGAAGATTCTATTGTTTGGTTGCTAAATTCATTGATGACATAAAGATAGGGAGAAAGGTAAGTTGTAAAGAGGACATAGGAGGCTACAAAGGTATATAGATAAGTAAAGTATGTGGAGAAAACTCTGGCAAATGGAGTACAATGTGGGAAAATGTGAAGATATAAAAGAGAAGATAGTGAGAAATTGCAGAGATCTAAGGTGCAGAGGTATCTGGGTGTCCTTGTATTTGAAACAAAAAGGTTTAGTATGCAATTACTGCAAGCATTATGGCACAGAGACAGAATCAAATCAGTCTCCCTATTTTGACATTCACAACATGGTAAAAGTAAGATCTTCAAAAACCCTAAACTTGACCTCAATGGTAGCTAACCAGACTTTTGGAATAAAAAGTCCCAGACTTTGTGGACAATCGATACCAGATATCAGGTTTATAGTTTAAAACAAATACTTAATTTATTAAGAATAACTTTGGCAGAGCAAATCTAGACACGTAGTCTAATTAATATATATGATTTAAACACAATAGCCTTTATCTTAAGCCTCATACATACATAAGACAGATGGACAACCAAATACAGTTAAGGGATAAATTAAGAAAAACATTAAAATAACAAAACTGGCCAGATTACTTAACAACGTGTTGTTCCCAGATCCTTAAGTTTGTCTCAATTGATTTTCTGAGGTTTCTCTGAGGAAGATTCAAATAATTATAATTTAGATTCTATTCTCTAAACTTCCAATAGCTGATAATGAAAGGTTCAGCAGCGAACTATTAAACCTTTAAAATCAGACTCTTAGATCCCCATGTATTTTTATTACCAAGTCTTTGCAGATAGTGGTTAGAACATGTAGTTGTCTAACACAAAGGACAGCAAAACTCACAGATACTCATTGTCCTGAGTGACATATGAGGAGTAATGAGGTACTGGTGGCATTTGTATCTTAGTTAAACTAAGTAACTTTAGAAAAGGAAGTGAGATCCTCAATAAAGAATAAATGACAAAATATGACATTACTCTAAAAATGCATGCTTATCAAAGCTTAACATTAACTTACACTGTGCAAAGATCCTTGTCTGAAACAAATCAGGGAGACTCAAATAATACAAGAACACTGAAGTTCTTCACCATTTTACTCTGCTCACCACTGGGATAACTAATCCCAGGCTCATTCATAAAAGTCAAGGTACTCAATTCTAGGTCATTAAGCTAATAGACTAGCTTTTGTTTAACGTGAATTCAAATTGGCTGTTAAAATTTATTGTCATTGGAATTACCTGCAAATAATAGAAGTAAGTATGTAAAAGTGCACCCTATTTAATGCTGTGGTTCTTTTATCAAAAATTAGCAATACAATATATTCCATTGTGCATAAAAATAATGTGATGAAAGAAAAAGTAACTGATAAACATTGGCAAAAGATTTCAGTGCAGCTGATATGTTCAAATTACCCTAGGGCCCATTGTGGGTCAGGATCTTGTCTATACTGCCTTGCTTGTTAATGTCTGACACTCAATTGCAAGCAGACCACTTGGCAGAAAAACCTCTATAGCATAAAACTAAACAAATGCTGCAACTGCAAAGTTCAATGAAGTAGTACAGTTTATAAGCTGCAGCTGTGTACCATGGCAGCTTAGAATGATTAACCAGTGCCTGTTGACTACAATGTCAGCAACGGACAAACCTCCTGGTGTCTGCTCTTCTACAAAAAATCAGAACCTAGTTAGCAATGATTGTACTGTTGATAGATTGAATACTGAGTGGGAGTCAATATTGTGTAGAGCTTTTGTTATGATCCCAGCTGATGTTACAATTATCCAAGTCAGATCCTCGACTGAAAACTGGCTTGATAAATCATACTAATTTTTTTTAATTATCATGTGATCATTCTCAATGCTACAGGTTTTGTTTTAGCAATAAATGAAAATGAAATAGAACAAACCAAGCTATTTGCACATAAAGCAATATATTTCAAGGCACATGGCAAAACAAAATTGCTTATGCTCCAGCAGCATGGTGGCTCAATGTTTGGCATTGCTGCCTCACAGTGCCAGTGACCTGAGTTCAATTCCAGCCTTGGGTGACTGTCTGTGTGGAGTTTGCACATTCTCCCCGTATCTGCATGGGTTTCCTCCCACAATCCAAGGATGTGCAGGTTAGGTGAATTGCCCATAGTGTTCAGGGATGTGTAGGTTAGGTGCATTAGTTAGGGACAAATATAGGTTAGGGTAGGGAATGGGTCTAGGTAGGTTGTTCTTCAGAAGGTTGGTGTGGACTTGTTGGGCTGAAGGGTCTGTTTCCATACTGTAGGAATTCTATTATCTTCTATGACTTCATAGCACTTAAACAACAGAGATAATTCCTTTCTTAATCATTCATAGGTTTAACTGACTGTTTTTTTAAAATTCCCAGTTTTGAGAGTTTGATTGCCTCTTCCTTGATTATTCACAGAACTGGGCTGAAATATTCTTAGCTTCAAATGACCACTTCAGGGTTCTAATCAAACACTTCTAATCTGGAATTTTCAAATTAATACATTTACTCCTGGAAGAAAAAAGAACTGCAGATACTGGAAATCTGAAACAAAATCAGAAATTGCTGGAGACTCAGCAAGTCTTGGAGGCATCTGTGGAGAGGAAGCACCGTTAACGTTTCGGTTCAATGATCCTTTATCAGAAACCTTATAGTGGAGGGTGGTTAACTCACTTGGCTGATTAGCTAGTTTGTGATGCAGCATGATGCTAACAGTATAGATGCAATTCCTGCACTGACTGAGATTACCATGAAGGTCCCCCTTTCCCTAGCCTCAGGTATGGTGACCCTCAGGTCAAACTCACAAAGAAGTAATCTTTCTCTAATGCGAGAACAGTGCAATGGTCTGGGACTATGACAACTTTAGCTTTAAGCTTACACTGAGTAATTTATTTCATAATTATTCTAAATTAGCTGCTTTCTCCAAAACAAATTGTTCTTGCATCTGACAGAAGCTAGGTTTTACTTACTTTACAGAGTGGAAACAGATCCTTCGGCCCAACAAGTCCATGCCAACCCTCTGACCAGCAATCCAACCAGACCCATTCCCTTACACTTAACTTAAGGGGCAATTTAACATGGTCAATTCACTTAATCTGCACATTTTTTGGACTGGTGGGAGGAAACCAGAGTACCCAGAGGAAACCCACACAGACATGGGGAGAATGTGCAAATTCCACACAGACAGTTGCCTGAGGTGGGAATTGAACCCAGGTCCCTGGTGCTGTGAGGCAGCAGTGCTAACCATTGTGCCACCATGCCACCCATAATCTGCTGCCCAGGTCTTCTGTGAATTGTCACAAAGTCAATTTTTGATTCTCCTAAACCAAAGGCAGTCTAAGCTTTTACTGCTGCAAATGTGTTGCTGGTCAAAGCACAGCAGGCCAGGCAGCATCTCAGGAATAGAGAATTCGACGTTTCGAGCATAAGCCCTTCATCAGGAAACTGATGAAGGGCTTATGCTTGAAACGTCGAATTCTCTATTCCTGAGATGCTGCCTGGCCTGCTGTGCTTTGACCAGCAACACATTTGCAGCTGTGATCTCCAGCATCTGCAGACCTCATTTTTTACTCTAAGCTTTTACTGCCTCCAACAATAAAACTCTTAGAGTACAAATTTAATTTAAATAACTGTAAAGATTGCATTTTGGTGAGGCAAGTCAGGACAGGACTCATAAACTTAATGGTAAAGTCCTGCGGAGTGTTGCCGAACAAAGACCTTAGAGTGAAGGTTCATAGTTCTTTAACAGTGGTAGACATGGTACTGGTAAAGGCATTTGGCACACTTGCCTTTATTGGTCAATAAAGTCATTGAGTAAATGAGGTGGGAGGTCATTTTGCGGATGTACAGGGCGTTGGTGAGGCCGTGTTTAGAACAATGCATATAATTCTGGTCTCCCTGCTGTAGGAAAGATACTGTTAAACCTGAAAGGGTGCAGAAAAGATTGAAGGGTATTGCCAGGGTTGGAAAGTTTGAGCTATAGGGAGCAGTGGAATAGGCTGGAGCTATTTTTCCCGGAGCATTGGAGGATGAAGAGTGACGCTGTACAGGTTTATAAAATCATGAATAGCGTTGTTAGGGTGAATAGCCAAGATGTTTTCCCCTGATTAGGGCAGTCTAAAACTACAGAGCATAGATTTAAAGGTGAGAAGGGAAAGATTTAAAAGGGACTAAAGAGGCAACCTTGTCACACAGAGGCTGGTGTGTGTATAGAATGAGCTGCCAGAGGAGGTGATGGAGGTTGATACATTTACAACATTTAAAAGGCATCTGGATGGATATATGAATAGGATGGGTTTAGAGAGATGTGGGCCAAATGCAGGCAAATGGGAGTAGATTTATTTAAATTATCTGGTTGGCATGGATGAGTTGGACTGAAGGATCTGTTTCCGTGCTATACATCTCTATGAATTTATGACTCTATAAATTCAAACTATTACTTCTGGACAGCCTGGGTCACTACTGTATGGCACGTAAACTTTAAAGTCATGGCCGCAGAAAAATTGACAAGTAAGGTATTAAAGACCCTAATACTCATAGACTAAAACTCACATGTGGCTAATTCAAAATCCAAACTTCCAAATAAATGATATTAATAAAAATATACTGAATACCCGATATCACACAATCAACATGATTTAAAGATTTACTGTGCTGCTTAAAGCTGACCTGTTACTCTTAAAAAGGAGCATTGTGATTGAACAGGTGTTGGGAGTTTTTTGTGAGTTGAATTTGACCTGGGGAATACTAAAGTGGGCCACAGAAGAAATATCCTGCACTTGGCTGCACCTGTAGCTTGTCGGTTTAGTGCTACGAAATTTGGTCCAGCAGCGTTACATCTACAATCTTAGAATTGCACAGAAACATACCCATTTGTTCATTCCAGTAGTTGGACAAGGCTGAGAAAAATCTCCCATAACATATCTTGTGCTGTCTGGAGTTGTTTATCATTTAGGCCTAGTTAAGATTTGACTGTGGTTACATGGTCACCATTAGGCTGGTATTTTAATCCAGTTTTGGTTATTCAGTTATAAAGTTAGACAGCATAAGAACAGACCATTTGGTCCAATTCATCCATGCTGGCCAGATGTCCTAAATTAATCTGGTCCCAATATGCCAGCATTTGGCCCATATTCCTCTAAGCCGTCCCTATTTATATACCTTTAAAATATTGGCATTGTACCAGCCTCCACCACTTTCTCTGGCAGCTCATTCCATATATGCACCATCCTCTGCATAAACAAGTTACGTCTTAGATCCTTTTTAAGTCTTTTCCTTCTCACGTTAAACATATGTCCTCTAGTTTTGGACTTCCCTATTGTGGGAGAATATCCTTGGCTATTCACCCTATCCATGTCCCTCATGATTTTATAAACCTCTGTAAGGTCACGCCCCCATCCTCTGACACACTAGGAAAAATAGTCCAAACTGAGCAGTGTGATACAGTGGTTTAGTGGTTAGCACTGCTGCCTCACAGCACCAGGGTCCCAGGTTCAACTCCAGTCTTGGGCAACTGTCTGAGTGGAGGTTGCACATTCTCCCCACATCTATGTGGGTTTCCTCCCATGTTCCAAAGATGTGCAGGTCAGGTGAATTGGCTGTGCTAAATTGTCTATAGTCGTTAGGGGCATTAGTCAGAGGGGGATGGATGTGGACTTGTTGGGCTGACATGCCTGTTTCCACACTGTAGGGAATCTAATCTCAACCCAGCATCATCCTTGTAAAACCTTTTCTGCAACTTTTCAAGTTTGACAACATCTTTCCTGTAGCAGGGAGACGAGACTTGAATAGAGTATTCCAAAAGTGGCCTTATCAATGACCTGTAAAACCGCAACATGTCATCCCAACTCCTCAATGCACTGACCAATAAAGGCAAGCATATCAAGGGCCTTCTTCACTACCCTATATACCTGCAATTCTACCTTCAAGGAACCATGAATCAGCAACCCAAAGTCTCTTTGTTTGACAACACTCCCCTACCATTAGGTGTATAAGTCCTGCCCTGAATTGCCTTACCAAAATGCAAAACCTCACACCTATCCAAATAAAACTTCATCTGCCAGTCCTTGACCGATCAGCCCATCTGATCACAGACCAGCTTTACTCTGAGATAAACTTCTTCATTGTCCATTATGCCAAATTTAGGTGTCTTCTGCAAACTTACTATCCTCACATTCAAATCACTTATTTAAATGATAGAAAGCAGTGAGCCCCGCACCGGTCCTTGTAGCACACTGCTGGTCACAAGCCTCCAATCTGAAAAACAACCCTCCATCACCATCCTCTGTCGCCCATCTTCAAGCCAATTTTGTATCCAAATTGCTAGCTTTCCCTATATTCCAAGTGATTTAACCTTGCTAACTAATCTAACGTGTGAAACCTTATCTAATGCCTTGCTGAAGTCCATGTAGACTACGTCCACCATTCTGCTTTCATTAATCTTCATCAGTTTGTCAAAAACTTACTCAAGTATTGGTATATTGTTTACGGGGTCACAATTAGACTAGTATTTTACTCCAGTTTTTTTTAAGTTTTAGCAAGACTTCCCAATTTTATAGCTGAAAATGTGTTGCTGGAAAAGCGCAGCAGGTCAGGCAGCATCCAAAGAGCAGGAGAATCGACATTTCAGGGATGAGACCTTCTTCCAAAATGAGGAAAGTGTGTTCAGCAGGCTAAGATAAAAGGTAGGGAGGAGGGACTTGGGGGAGGGGCATTGGAAATGTGATAGGTGGAAGGAGGTCAAGGTGAGGGTGATAGGCCGGAGTGGGGGTGGGGGCGGAGAGGTCAGGAAGAAGATTGCAGGTTAGGAAGGCGGTGCTGAGTTCGAGGGATTTGACTGAGACAAGGTGGGGGGAGGGGAAATGATGAAACTGGAGAAATCTAGGTTCATCCCTTGTGGTTGGAGGGTTCCTAGGCGGAAGATGAGGCGCTCTTCCTCCAACCGTCGTGTTGCTATGGTCTGGCGATGGAGGAGTCCAAGGACCTGCATGTCCTTGGCGGAGTGGGAGGGGGAGTTGAAGTGTTGAGCCACAGGGTGGTTGGGTTGGTTGGTCCGGGTGTTCCAGAGGTGTTCTCTGAATAGTTCTGCAAGTAGGCGGCCTGTCTCCCCAATATAGAGGAGGCCACATCGGGTGCAGCGGATGCAGTAAATGATGTGTGTGGAGATGCAGGTGAATTTGTGGCAGATATGGAAGCATCCCTTGGGGCCTTGGAGGGAAGTAAGGGGGGAGGTGTGGGCGCAAGTTTTGCATTTCTTGCAGTTGCAGGGGAAGGTGCCGGGAGTGGAGGTTGGGTTGGTGGGGGGTATGGACCTGACAAGGGAGTCACGGAGAGAGGTTTCTTTTCGGAACACTGATATGGGAGGGGAGGGAAATATATCCCTGGTGGTGGGGTCCGTTTGGAGGTGGCGGAAATGACGACCGATGATACGATGTATGTGGAGGTTGGTGGGGTGGTAGGTGAGGACCAGTGGGGTTCTGCCCTACCAAATGTGTGTTAACAAATATTTCTTATCACAAGTTGGTTTCTGTCAGATGACCATGTTCCCATTGTACTCATAAATAGTTTGTTTTGTAATTAATATTGAGAGACTATGGAGGCTTGAATGTCTGTCTTTCACACCTTCCTGTGATGAAATTGCTTTCCTTCAAACCCTATATGTGAAATTTCATTCTGTAGCCTCTAATTGAATCATTACGTATCACATTCTGTAGAAATTTAGAAAATAATTGCCATTAGCCAAGAAGTATATAGCGTTTTTAATGTCACCTCAAAGTAGATTACATAGAGGCTGTTTACATTTTAGTGTTCTGACCAGGCAAGCAGGCAACTCCCAAACTTGGCAGTTTCATGTTTATTTGCAAGTAATTATGGAGGTCAATGGATCTTCTTGATTCTATCTTGTTAAAATGCTGATGTGTCCATTCTCCATAATTGTTTTAAAAATAAAGCATTGATTTCCAAGCACTTTTGATAACCCATTATGAGATGATGTGGTGAAATTGCATATTTAAGAAAATTGTGGTGTTTTGTCTTATGAAGTTCAAGACATGTACTGTACCTTTAAGAGACAGTGAATGCTGTTTTGCACTGAGAGCTTACAAGCACCTGTCATATGACTAACTGGCAGTCTCAGAGTGTATTAGAAAATTGAAAATTTGTAACATTTCGCTGTTTTGAAATAGATATCTGAGCTGTTTGCTGTTTTGACTGCAATTCAAATCTAATCAGTTTAAATTATACTTCAGGATACTAAAACCCAATTGAGTTTGAATTTATTGTTTTGCCAACATTGCACCAATGAGACAGCCTAATGTTTGGGGCATAAAAATAAAACAGGCATTTTGCAAGTCAGACAGAGAGTAACTGCCTTCAAGAAAGACTGTCATTCAAAAAACATTCCCTATCAAAGGTACCTTTCTCATATGAAACATCTCTGCACTAAACAACAGAAGATGACCCAGGGAGATCCTCAGCCAGAAGAAGACAGACAATGACAGCTGCTGTGTGGTTTTGAAATTAAGTTGAAGTAATTTTAATCCAGGTTTTTATTGGAACAGTATATTGTTAAAGAGTTGGAGGCAGATAACAAGCGGTTAAGAGAAAGAGGGGCTTGGAGTTGTTAAAAGTTGTTGTTTAATGTTCACTTTTCAAGTTAAAGTATAAATTGATACTATTTTCTTTAAATAGTGGAATTTGAGTGCTCTCTGTCACTCATACTTGAACAAATTATGAGGCAAGGTGAACTTTCCTGGGTGTTTGGATTAAATTAACAGAAGGGTTCACGGCCATGTCATTATAAACCTGGACCACTCCTTCAACCCAATAAATTATGGTTGAAATTGACAAAGAACCACCTGCACAAAAATTGCCAATCCAGGAAAAGATGGGATATTGGTTTGATAAGGAGAGGAATATGGGAACAGCAGAAGTCCATTCGTCTGAATCCATCTTTCAAGCAGAATGTAAGCAGGAATTTTTAGTCTCGGAGATGGTGAGAAAAATGGCAAGTGATGAACTTATTCAGGCAATAGACCAGAAAAATCAGCTTCTCAATTTGATATGCATCAGAAATTGCATTTCAACCCCCTCCCCTTCTGTAGGTGGTAGAGTAACTATTTCACCATTAGTTGGTGAGAATTCTATCTGTGTGCACTTTCATCTCATTCGATGGAATTAATTTCACATTCGACAAGTAGTTGCTATATCCAAGTGGAATGAGGCAGCCTGTTACCCTGGGCCATCTCCAAGCCCAGCTGGCACACAGCAAAGAGAAAACACCTTCTGGTTGAAAGCATGGAATGCAAAAGCAATAAACAGTGAGTAGACGTGGCTGAACTGCAGTGAGCTGTGAAAGCAGGGAAAGAAGGAAGGATAAGGCAGGTTGAGGTGGCCTACTGTCATTCTGAGGAGGTGTTGCAGCGGGGAGAGGAGGGGAAGTTGTTGTGCTGCAGTCAGCCTGGGATCAGGTCCAATGTGCCTGAGGACTTGGACTACAATCAGTCCAAGGTTAGGAAGGCTTTGCCCTAGGCATTGACAATACAGAAGCCAAACTTGTATTTGGGGCTGGGAATTTGGCTCTGGTGAAGCTGAGAAAATGGTCACAAGGATACAACAAGTTGCATTTGTGGTTAAAAACTAGAAGCAGAGTGTCATGAATATGCAGTCTTTTGTGGGACAGGGATCAAGAAATTTCAAGATGAAGACAGATTTGATGAAAGATGGGATAAGACTCAGGAAGAGGAGGGGCAAGAGCATCATTGATATTAAGAGGTCCAATACAGGATATCAATAGACAGGGACATCAATAGTAACGCTAGTCACAGTAACAGGTGTGATTTGCAGGTCATAGAGGCAACAGGGAAGGTGCACTGGTGAGGGTAAGAATGATTAGATTTTTAAATTAGATTCCCCACAGTGTGGAAACAGGCCCTTCGGCCCAACAAGTCTACACTGACCTTCCGAAGAGCAACCCACTCAGACTCATTCCCTTACATTTATCCCTAACGAATGCACCTAACACCATGGGCAATTTAGCATGGCCAATTCACCTAACCTGCAAATCTTTGCACTGTGGGAGGAAACTCACACAGACACAGGGAGAATGTGCAAACTCCACACAGACAGTTGCCCGAGGCAGGAATTGAACCCAGGTCCCTAGCACCTTGAGGTAGCAGTGCTAACCATTGAGCCACCGTGCCGCCCCAAAAGCAAGGAGCTATCTGACAGACCCATTTCACCACATAATGAAACGCTCATGTTCTGGTTTTACCCCGTTAACTTCCATTTAGAAGTTGGTTTTAAAAATCACAACACTGCAATGACCAGGAATCAAACCTGGGTCAACTACTTGAAAGGCAGCTATGCTCACCACTATACCACCATCACCATCAGAATGGTGGAAACATTGTAGGTGCCAGATGCTGGAGTTGGTTCTCAAACAGGCAAATTAGCAAGCGGAGTCTCACCATGGCTTCTTCCAAAGTAGCAACACTATTTTGAACTAAAATGGTTACATCCAAAGTGGGAGGAAATCATTATCTTTCATGCTATGGCTAACTGAAGGTCTCCACATCCTCATTCCCTCCTCATCTAGAACAATCATGTTCAGCTGCTCACAATAGTTACATTGCCAATATACCAACAGTACTTAACCCATCACACTCTAAAAAGATCTCTTGAACTTATGGATCCAAACACATTTTCACCTAATTGACTCATTATTTCTCAAGTATATGATAGGCAACACAGCTAGGGAGACAAACAGAATGGATGAGTTGCCTCATTTATGCAATGAGGCATCACAAACACTGCAAGATCCAGCATCCTTCCTGAATGCCATTGTTCCACAAGCAGAAGGATGATAAGAGCTGGAGGATTGAGGTCAGAGGTGGTGTAGTTGGTAGTGGTGGTATTATGCTAAAGTCACACTGGAAGGGTTCTGCTTCAACTGGATCAAAACCTTGGAACTCCCTCTCCAATGGCATTGTGGATTTATCTGCAGTTCAAGAAGGCAGCTCACCACCAGCATCTCAAAAGCAATTAGGAACAGAAAATAGATACTAGTCAGTCAGCAATGCTCACATTCCATGAATAAATTTAAGAAAACAAACATCTTGAAAAGAAGTAGGAAGGTAGATGACATACTTTCAATACCAAAGACAATACCCACTGCAAAAACACAGATGAAATATTCTTTCTTTGAAGCCACATTAGATGAACTTCCCATGCAACATGTTAGGGAGGTGACCAAGTAGGAAATATTGGGGGTGAACAGGCATAATGGGACAGGCTGACAGCACACAGTTCTAAGGGAACTATGACTATTTGAATAATATTACTCTCCTCACAAATCTCCAAAAGCTCAAAGCTGGATTTAGCATTCTGGAATTATTTTGTGGAGGTGCTTGATTGTCAGCCAGTAGTTGGGGAGTTGTACTCAATTTCTTCTTCGTAAATTTTCTGCGAAGGAATATCACTAAAATATAATATCAACTTTGCTGCTTTGATGAAAGAAGTTAATTACTTGCAAACAGCCCAAGTACAGTTGGCTGCTTATGATAGGCCAGAGGCTTTTCTTTTGCAGCATAGGGTTAGAGGTGTTGATTTCATTAGCTGATGTTGTATAAACCACTGTTGGCCCCGAACTGATTGCTGTTTCAAAATTATTTAGTTAAAGGGCAGTTGGGTTCAGTCCTGTGGGAGTCATGGAACTAGCCTGGCAGGGGTGATAAACAATACCATTAAGCCAAAGGTTTGCCTTGTAAATAAACAACTCTTTATGGCTCACTCAAGAGGTTAAGTGGAAAGTCACTAACACATCTTAGAGAGTAACAGTAACTTATACTTTTATCATGTAGGAATTTTTCTTGGAAACAATCAGTCTCTGTGGAGCTTCTAATACAATAGCTAGCATCAGGAGGTACGTGTAGCATTGAATATCTGATCGATTTTGACTTCTGAGAAGTTTTTGGAAAGGTTTTGATAAATCCAGTTATGTTATTATCGCATCATTGTTGGGTTACTCAATGTCTTTAAGAAGTCACCATACATAGAGATGCATTTAAGATTTTTTAATCAATCATAACAATACTCATTTCTTTCAAAATTACAAATTTCTTTATTAAATCACTACTCAATCTTCAATATTGCAGGGAATACAAGCCTGATTTATAAAATTTACTCTCACAATCTACCCCTTGGAACTCTAGTAATATGTCCATGAATCAGCACTGTGCTCCAGCCAAGGTCAATACAGGGGAACCTCGATCATCTGAATACCAATTTTTCCGAATATCGGATTATGTGAAGGAAATCTCGAGGTCTCAATAGAAACATTACATCAAAGACGTGTTTCCAACAATGATCGTGTCGTTTGTTTACAGTGATTAAACAGGCACCGTCTCCAAATGACTGATCTCCCGCCCTCTCTCGCTCCCCACACTTTCCCTGGAGTTCTACAGAGGGGTGTACTCTAACCATTCCCTCACCCCTGCTTCCCAGGAATAATGTCTCCAACATTGTCCTGTGTAGGGCAAATATAGAACCTGTCAAAAATTTGCAGTTAAAAAGTTGTATGTGTGCGCGCGCGGTATTTGGAGACTTACCCCACAAAGGCAGCTACAGCAGCACCAGTCTTGTTGTTGGTGTCCAGTCCATTAGCCCCGGAGAGGGGGTGGGGGGGAGCGGAGTTGTGTGGCGAGAGACTGTGCTGGGGGCGGGGGCTCGCACGCTTTGTAGGTGGGGTTGGACCAGGTTGAGGGGCAGGGGACGGGGTTGCAGGTGGGGGGACGGGTTTGGACGGGGTTTGGGGGAGGGCGGGGTTGCGGTGTTGGGGACAGGGTGTCGCGCAATATGTGCTGCTGCTAGAACAGGGAGCAGACTTTAAAACTCTGAGCCTCAGACGAAAGGCATTTAATCGATTTTCCCAATAATCGATTATCCGAATGAAATAGTGCCCGTTCATCTCGTTCGGGCAATCAAGTTTCCACTGTCTAACCTTTCTAAAGTGCGGCACAGTACTCCAGATCTCACCTAACAAACGCTTGGTGTAATTACAATAAATATAAAACAAAGAACTGTGGATGTTGGAATTCTGAAACAAAAATATAAATTGCTGGAGAAACTGAGCAAGTCTGGCAGCATCTGTGGAGTTAATGTTTCAGGTCAAGTGACTGAAGAAGGATCACTGCCAATGGATCAAATCCTGGAATTCTCTGGCTCATGGTATTGTGGGTCTACCTACATGAAATGGAGTGCAGCAGTTCAAAAGGCTCTCTTTGTAAGAGCCATAGAGTGATGGACAACAGATGCTGACTCAGTCAGCACAGACCATGTTCCCTCAATAACTAAAACAGATGTATTGTATAGAAGTATTGAATGCTCTAACAACATGGCTGACAAACAGGTGAAATAGGGAAAAACTTAGACCATTCAGCCCATTGAGCCTGGTCTGGCTTTCAATAAAATCATGGCTGATGTGTTGGTGTTATTCCAATCCTTTCTAATATACATGATAATTTAAAAATAGAAGGATTATCAGTCATTATTACTTAAGCTCACCTCATTAAAATGCATTCTCCTATTCTACCATGCCTGGATAGAAGCTAGATGCCAAGAATGCCCGATATGAAAGTCAAAGTGGGTACTTGGTGACTCCAAATCACTGCTTACTCCTCCTGATCGTTATCTAGGAAACTCACACTCATGTTTTAGGGAATATGTCTTGGACAGCAACAGCCCACACACTCCATGCCCAGAGACACTGGCATCTGACATACGACAGCCTCTCCACAACTTCATGGCATATCTCCAATCTCATTATAGCTTGCTTTTGACTTTAAGACTGCACTTTGGAATGTACTGGTAACTATCAGTGTAATATTGCTACAAAGGACACTTTGCACTCAGGGTCAGGCACCCAACCCATCACTGGATAAGGCAGCATCAATGGTTTGATATCTTAGCTCTCTCATTTAGCACCTATCTGGATGCTCATTGTTATCCCTTGCTTCCCTTGTCTTTTAGAGATTTGACCCTTCAGCCAAGGTGAATCAAGCTAGCATTGGATGAGAAGTACACCTAAGTGGTGTATCGTTAGTAAGGCCTTGCAGAGGATACTTCTACCAGGCTTCAAGCAAAATGTCATGTCTCAAAGTCTAAGGGAGCTGTCCGCAGTAAATTCAAGCATGATACTCTTCAATTTGAGGATCTCAGCAATTCAGGGTCTCAGTAATTCAAGGGCCTTCTCCGAGATCAGTCCAGTGGCTTAGACAAACATTCAACTTATTCTGGGCAGTCAGGATTCTCTCCTTGTAAAAGGGTAAGAACTGAATATTGGGTGCCTCACTATCCAGTTTTTTCCTGGAATGTAAGAAAGGCAGGAATTGAGTGAGGTGAGAGTGGCTGGCACAGCTGTTAGTGCTGGTGCATGGTGGGGGAAAGAGGGGGAGGTACACAAAGTGAATTAGTACACAGACCATGCAGGACTAGTGGTTTTGGGAAAGCAGATGTAAGAACAAGTGAGGGAAGATGGTACATGTAATAGTAAGAGTGGTAGACCATGAGCCTTGGTAGGGGGTGGGTACAGTAATAGAGATAGGGAGAGAGTGGGGTACTTACTTTGGCAGAGAGGAGAAGGCAACTGACATTTTTCCTACACTGCTAGGTTCCTCCGGATAGTTGAGACAATATTGGCCCATGTGGTCATCTTGGTCAAAGCTGGCAGCATCTGGCATTGTGGCCCATGTGGTTGTCTTGGGAAAAGAGGATTTCCGATCACCAGGACTCCCAATTCCCTGTCCACAATGTTAGGTGCCAATTTTCTCTTATCTGTCATGTCTGGGGCAATTGTTACAATTTATGCAAGCAGCTCAAGGCTGACAATGCATGATCGGTCTCACAGCCGCCTGTTAAAGGTAACACTAGTACCAGGAATCTTGGAATACCTATAGAAGCACTGAGTACTTCTAGTTGCAGCAAGTGGGTGAATCAAGGTAGCATTGGATGAGAGGTATACCTAAGTGGTGTATGGTTAGTGAGGTTAATAATAGCATGAGAAAACCCGCCAGGCCTTGCAGAGAGAACACCTTCATGACATTTGATGAAAGTGACACTGTGCCAAAATAGAGTAAGTTTCAACCCAATTTTCTAATGTACGTACCTGCATATATCTTACTAACAAATCTACAAAAAAAACCTCATACTGAAGCAAGCACATGCAATGAATAAAATTAGCTGGACTTAAACATGATTTCATAACACAAAGTCAGTTTCTTTTTCTAAACTCTTTCTTTAAATTCTGATCAGAACACTAAAAATTACATAGATCTTTCATAATTGTTCCATGGTCAAAATACAGTGAAAATATAAAACAAGAACAATTTCACCAGATTGTATGTCTATGTTGTACCATGTAACTGGAAACCAGCATTCTAGTGGCCTCCACATCATAACATAGGGATACATTTTCTTCATATGACATGATACAAATGACTTTTATGTAGGTTTCTCAATTGCAATTCAGAAGAACTTTTTTATTCTTCTATTTTATTAATAGAAATGAGGTTTCAAAGGACTGTGTAAGTTTTCGTCGGGAAGTATGATTATTTGATTGACCACTAGCTTCAAAATTATCTTCCTTAATCACTTCCTAATAACTGATCTGTCATTTCTGATGAATAAATCTACTCTGAGGAAGGCTTGTTCTCTCTATCCAAATCATTTTCTAGTTTGACTAATATGTCATATAAGTCTGCACATATTAATTTCCTCCTGGCTGGTGTGACTAAAGAGAAGCATCCAATTCCACTTCTTTTAGAAGTTGTTCCTTTTTTTAATTTTTCAAATCCTTTTTAACTTTTTTGATCTTTTCATTTACGATGGCAACTGTTCTTATCAGTTCAGCTGTGCTGATTTCTGGCTCATCTGTAGAACCCCAAAAAATGTTTGACCAATGCATTTGGGTATTCTAAACATTGCCAACTTCTCCTCCAGCAAATACTCACTGCTCTTTAGATTGTTACAATTTACAATCCTCAATCTGTTCCTTGAATTTTTCTTAGCTGCTAATAGAAACTGGATCTGTTTGTCCGTATGCCAATCTCATCATTCTTACTTTCTGCTATTTATTTTTCCATTCTATCCTGACGAGCTTCACTAGCTACTGAACAAGAGGGGGAAAACCCAATATGTTCTTCTTGTAGAATCTCTATTTTTCTCATTCCAATAGGTTCTGTTAAAGCACTCAGAGATGCCAAGAATAGCATTTCTGTTGATTATCAAGTATAAATTTCTCCTGTTCTATAATCTAGGAATACTTCCCACAGTAACAACTCCACCTATTAGTGACAGTGTGAATTATTTTTGTCCAGGCAATATATTTATAACTACCATTAAAACCTCTTAACAGTTTCTCTTTCATCAAAATATTTGGGATACGAGTAATTTCATCAGCCAAAATCAATCAATGCCCAAGAGCTTTGAAATATTATTAATATATAAGTATTGTTGGCAGAGTAAGGGAACACTACTCTCTTGGAGGTCTGATTTGAAGGTGCCAGTGTTGGACTGGGGTGTCCAAAGTTAAAAATCACACAGCATCAAATTATAGTCCAACAGGTTTATTTGGAAGCACTAGCTTTTGGAGCACTGCTCGTTCATTGGGTGGTTGCATCAGGATAATGCATTATCTGGGCTGAAATGACATCAATTGTTCAAGTTCACTTGAGAGCGTAACTTTTAAATGTTTTGTGATTTACATACAAAAGAACTGAAACCAACATGTTCATTCTAAAAGATGAGAGACTTAACAAACAATCCAAGTCTTTTTCAGTGTATAATTGCAGTTACATCACACTGTAATCTTTTACTATAAATTCTGTGTCTTATGATCTTATACTTCACAACCACCTGATGAAGGAGCAGCACTCTGAAAGCTAGTGCTTCCAAATAACCCTGTTGGATTACAATTTGGTATTGTGTGATTTTTAAATTCACCCTTGGAAACAAACTTCTATAAGCTGAGTAATCTGAGGTTCTGCAGAAATATTTGAATTATCCTGAGCCACATCTCCCCATTCGAGTTTGCTCTGAGGTAAAAAAGTTTCATATGTCAGCTTGCTATTGCTTCAACACCTATTGCCTTCACTCATTCTGTTGTTTCTGAAAACTCTTTATGCCATCTATTTATTCTATTCACGCTGACTTATTTTCCATTTTGATTTTACATGTCTTGATATACAATTAAAAACTATATTGGTTTTCTAATGTCACCCTTTTCCTGTGGGCTGTTATTTTTATTAACTGGACTTGCTTCCATTAAAGCATTTCTATAGCTTCTTCACAAGTTATGACTTCTTCCTCTCTTTAAACCTCTTTCTCATTCCTTATATCCTTCCTCCATTATCAACTTCTTCCCTGGAGTTCAAGATCATGCACATCTTTCATTTCAACCTGCTTCATTTGCAACTGAACTCTAGCCAACTGATGATATATTCTATCTCGCTTAGAATCTTCTTCTTTCAATCCCAGATGCAGTGCTGTTACCTCAACTAACTCTTTCTTAGTGCTTGTTTTTAACTCCAACACCACATTTCTCAAACTTTCTGCCAGTGCTTTCAGCCTAACCTCTGTTCATTTTTTTTCTTTTACAAATCATAGAAATTATAGGATCTCTACAGTGTGGAAACTGTAGGCCCAACAAAGTCACACAGACCCTCCAAAGAGTAATTCACCCAGACCCATTGCCCTACCCTATTACTCTATTTTTACTCCTGATTAATCCACCTATCCTATACATCCCCGAACACTATGGGTAATTTAGCATGACCAATTCACCTAACCTGCACATGTTTGTATTGAGGGAGGAAACTAGAACACCAAGAGGAAACCCACAGAGACAAGAGAGAATGTGCAAACTCCACACAGATGGTCACCCAAAGTGGGATACCAGCCCAGGTCCCTGATGCTGTGTTAACCATTGAGCCACCATGCCGTCCATATCAATCAGGTGTAGGTCCTCTCTCCACAACAAAAATATTCAAAGCAGCTGACAACATTTTGGTTTTGGATTCCAACATTAATAATAGTAATCACTGTGAAAATCTTAACCATTTTTTGATCTCAGCATCTCCAAGCATATTCATCTATTGATTTAAAATCCCTATTGGGTAGCAAATTGGCATTTTTTAATTCATTCTTGGAGGGGGAGTTGCAGATTATGGCCTTCCCGTGTATCTGCAGCCCATATCCTTCTAGGCAGCAATGGCTGTGGATTTGGAAGGTGTTTTTAAGGAGCCTCAGTGAATTTCTGTGGTGCAACTTATAAATGGTACACATTGACACTGATGTGAATTGGCGGTGGAGAGTGGTAGTTTTTATGGATGTGGTGCCAATCAAGAGGACTGCTTCCTAAGTGCTGTCAAAGGAGCACTCATCCAATATTATACCATAAGGCCAAAAGATATAGATAGAGAAGTTAGGCCATTCAGCCCATTGAGTCTGCTCCACCATGCAATCATGGTTGATATGTTTCTCAACCCCATTGTTCAGCTTTCTCCCTGTAACCCTGGATCCTCTTGACAATCCCCTTAATATTCTATCACACGTTTGACTTGTGTCTAATACACAGTGGACAGGCTTTGGGGAGTCAGGAGGTGAGTTACTTGCTGCAAGATTCCAAGACTTTGGTCTACCTTTGCAGCTAGGGTGTTTATATGGCTGGTCCAGATGATGTCCTCATCAATGATAACTCCCAAGACATTGATAGTTGATGGATTAGCGATGGTAATACCAGTGAATGTAAAAATTGCTGAAATATATTTTGATTCTCCCTTTATTCAAAATTGTTATTGTTTGGCACATGTTAGCCCAAAATGTGTTGCTGGAAAAGTGCAGCAGGTCAGGCAGCATCCAAAGAGCAGGAGAATTGACGTTTCGGGCATGAGCCCTTCTTCAGGAATTCCTGAAGAAGGGCTCATGCCCGAAACGTCAATTCTCCTTCTCTTTGGATGCTGCCTGACCTGTTGCGCTTTTCCAGCAACACATTTTCAGCTCTGATCTCCAGCATCTGCAGTCCTCACTTTCTCCACATGTTAGCTTAAACCTGGATATTGTCCAGATCATGTTGCATTTGAACGTGGAATGTTTCAGATTCTGAGGAATCGTGAACAGCATTGAATATTGTGCAATCATCAGCAAGCATCTCCATTTCTAATCTTATGATGGAGGAAAGGTCATTAATGAAGCAGCTGACTCTTCTGAGAAAATCCTGCAGGATATCTGGAACTTAGATGATTGACGTCACAACCATCTTTCTATGTGCCTATTTGTTCCTATATGACTTCAATTAGTGAAGACATTTTCCTCTGGTTCACATTGACTCAGATTTTGCTGGGCCTCTATAATGCCACACTCAATCATCTAGACCCACAAATATAGCAAATAAGATGGAAGAAGGCCATTCATCCAAAAATTTTTGTGTTGACTGTATAGGGTGTCTGGATCCACTGATCAGGTGTTTCAGTTTCTGTTGTAGCTCTTTAGCCAGTTTGTGTGATGGTGTCCCTGGGAGTGATACTATGGGTCTGAGTGGGATGTCTGGTTTGTGTACTTTAGGTAGTCCATAGAATCTGGGGGTGTTGTTGCTTTCCGGCTTCATTCTTTGTAGGTCAGACCTGGTTACCTGTCCGTTTTTTTGTAGGTTCCTCAGTGTGTTGTTTATCCTATTGGTGAGCTGTGGAGTGGGGTCAAACTCCCTCTTTTGGTAGGTGTTGGTGTCTGCAAGTAGTTGTTTTGCCTTGTGGATGTAGTCCGACTTATCCAGTATAACAGTCATTCTACCTTTGTCTGCTGGTAGTATGATTATGGTCTTATTGTTTCTTAGTGATTTTAGTGCTGTGGTGTCCTTTTCGTTGTATGTTAGTTTGGCCATTTTTTCTTTTAGTGCCGTTTTTTGGCGGTGTGTGGTCCTGTTCTGTACTATGGTGATGGCTTGTTCTATGGTCTGGGTCCATTCCTGATTGGTAGTTTTTAAAATTAACGATTTTTGGCGTGCAATTTCTGGTCTGTACTTGTGGAGTCTGTTGTGAGCGTCTGTAATCATTACCTGGATCATCCTGAATCCGTTCTGTCTGGCTGTGTCCCTGGCTTGTGGATTGTTGACTGGTGGTCTGTATCTGACACATTGTGGAAGGATTCGATTCTTCCGGCATTCATGCAGGAATCGGAGTTGTTCATATGTGGCGCTTAGGCGGTTAGCACAGGATTCCCATTTCCTGGCTTGTCTTAGGTGTTCAAAGTTTGGGAGAAGATTTGTAGCTCGGGTGCTCGTTGTTGTGGTTCTGTTCGCCGAGCTGGGAGTTTTTCTTGCAAACGTTTCGTCCCCTTTCTAGGTGACATCTTCAGTGCTTGGGAACCTCCTGTGAAGCGCTTCTGTGCTGATTCCTCCAGCATTTATAGTGGTTTGAATCTGCCGCTTCCGGTTGTCAGTTGCTGTCCGTTGCAGTGGCCGGTATATAGGGTCTAGGTCGATGTGTCTGTTAATAGAATTCTTGGATGAGTGCCATGCTTCTAGGAATTCCCTGGCTGTTCTGTTTGGCCTGCCCTATAATAGTTGTGCTGTCCCAATCGAATTCATGTTGTTTGTCATCTGAATGTATGGCTACTAGGGATAGCTGGTCGTGTCGTTTCATGGCTAGTTGACGTTCGTGGATGTGGGTTGTAAGCTGTCTTCCTGTTTGTCCTATGTAGTGTTTTGTGCAGTCCTTGCATGGGATTTTGTACACTACGTTGATTTTGCTCATGCTGGGTATTGGGTCCTTTGTCCTGCAACTGACAACCGGAAGCTGCAGATTCAAACCAGTATAAATGCTGGAACAATCAGCACAGAAGCGCTTCACAGGAGGCTCCCAAGCACTGAAGATGTCACCTAGAAAGGGGACGAAACGTTTGCAAGAAAAACTCCCAGCTCGGCGAACAGAACCACAACAACGAGCACCCGAGCTACAAATCTTCTCACAAACTTTAAATGGTTGCCTCAAAAAAACTACATCTGAATATTCTGTTATTCTCAGTTTTAATCTTTCCAATGAAGATCTGTGGATGAGGATGGGGGTAAATTAATGTTTCCTTTTTACATGGTTAGACAAAGAATTCAAAGTGTTGAAGAGCCAACAATACTGTTTCTCCACAGTAGAGTATTTATTCTGATACTAGTATAATTCCTTGGAGAAATACTTACTGACTTCTCTATTCCTGGCTTATCACCCTTGCCCTTACCTACCCTCAAGTCACCAACATAGATTGATATTTGAAAAGTCTGGAAATCTCATGGGAGGCCAGCCATAGTTTATTAATTAGGACTAACTTCAGATTATCAAAGGCTACTTTCTTTTCTGCTGACCATATCACTTCTTCTTGTTTCTTTTACAAATTTATTAAAGGCAATGATGTGTTACATAGAACATAGAAATGTACAGCACAGAACAGGCCCTTGGTCCATGATGTTGTGCTGAGGTTTAATCCTAATGTAAAGTATAATAACTTAACTTACGCACCTCTCAACTCACTGCTATCCATGTGCATGTCCAGCAGTCGCTTAAGTATCGCTAATGACTCTGCTTCCACCACCAAAGCTGGCATTGCATTCCATGCATTCACAATTCTCTGCGTAAGGAACTGACCTCTGACATCTCCTTTATACCTTCCTCCTAATATCTTCAAACTATGACTCCTTGTACCTGTCAATCCTGCCCTGGGGAAAGGTCTCTGGCTATTGACTCTATCTATTCCACTCATTATTTTGTACACCTCGATCAGGTCTCCCCTCTTCCTCCTCCTTTCTGAAGAGAAAATCAAACTTATTCAACCTCTCTTCATAAGACAAGCCCTCCAGTCCAGACAGCATCCTGTTAAACCTTTGCACCCTCCCCAAAGCCTCTGTATCTTTCCTATAGTAGGGCAGCCAGAACTGGACACAATATTCCAAGTGTGTTCTCACCAGGGACTTGTAGAGCTGTAGCAAAACCTCACGGCTCTTAAACTCGATCCCCCTGTTAATGAAAGCCAAAATACCGTATGCTTTCTTAACAAGGTAAAAACAATGCCTGCAGTTGCTGGAAAACATATTCTGGATTAGAGTGGTGCTGGAAAAGCACAGCAGTTCAGGCAGCATCCGAAGACCAGGAGAATTGATGTTTCAGGCAAAAGCCCTTCATCAGGAATATAGGCAGAGAGCCTGAAGGGTGGAGAGATAAGTGAGAGGAGGATGGGGGTGGGGAGAAAGTAGCATAGAGTATTCTTGTAGAGAGAGGAGCAAAACTTCAAGGCAAGCAACTTGCAAGAGGATTCGCAGTAGAGTTAAAATTAACTAGGTAAAAACAATGACTGCAGATGCTAGAAACCAGAGTCTGGATTAGAGTGATGCTGGAAAAGCACAGCAGTTCAGGCAGCATCCAAGGAGCAGGAAATTCGACCCTGTCTACTTGGGATACTAATTCCAAAGAACTATGTACCGGAACCCCAGGCGTCTCTATTCAACAACAATATCCAGGGCCCTAACATTGGCGGAGTGGACTCGAAGGGCCGAATGGCCTTACTTCCACTCCTATGTCTTATGGTCTTATTAACTGTATAAGTCCTGCCCTTGTTTGCCTTCCTTACATTTATCCACATTCAACTATTGAACTCCATCTGCCACTCCTCAGCCTATTGCCTCAACTGATCAAGATCCTTTTGCAATCTAAGATAACCTTCTTCACTGTCCACTACATGAATAATTTTGGTGTCATCCGCAAACTTACTCATCATGCTTCCTAAGTTCTCAGCCAAATTGTTTATCCAGCACTGATCCCTGTGGAATACCACTGGTCACAGGTTTCCAGAGCAAAAACACAACTTTCCACCACCACCTTCTCTCTCCTATCATCAAGCCAATTTTGTATCCAAACAGCAAGATCTCCTTGAGTCCCATGTGATCTAACTTTACTAAACAGTTTAGTAATGCCTAAAGGTTCCACATGATAAAGTCCATGCAGATGATACAAAGTTAAGTGGAGAGGCAGGTAGCATTGAGGAGGCAAAGGGACTGCAGAAGGATTTGGACAGATTAGGAAAATAGGCAAATAAATGGCAGCTAAAGTACAATTTGGGAAAGTGTGAGGTCATGCACTTTGGTAAGAAGAATACAGACTTGGACTATTTCCTAAATGGGAAGAAAATTCAGAAGTCTGATGTGCAAGATTCTCTCAAGGTAAACATGCAGGTCGAGTCAGTAGTTCAAAAGGCAAATGCAATGATGGCATTGAGAGGGCTTGAATTTCAAAGTAAGGGTGTGCTGATGAGATTCTATTAGGCTTTGGTCAGACCACATTTGTAGTATTGTGCATAGTTTTGGACCCCATTTATCAGGAAGCATATGCTGACCTAGGAGTGTGTTCAGAGGAGCTTCACGAGAATGGTCTCAGGAATGAAAAGCTTAACATATGAGAAACGTTTGAGGACTCTGGGTTTTCATTCGATAGAGTTTAGAAGGATGTTGGGCGATCTAATTGAAACATCCAGAATACTGAATGGCCTGGATAGAGTAGATGTTGGGAAGATGTTTCCATTGATCAAAGACAATAGGACCCGAGGGCAGAGCCTTAGAGTAAAAGAAAGGCCTTTTAGAATGGAAATAAGGTGAATCTATGCAGTTCCTTACCACAGAAGGCTGTGGAGGCCAGGTCATTGAGTATTTAAGATTGAGATAGATAGGTTTTTGAGTATAAAGGGTATCAAGGGTTACATGGAGAAAGCCAGAGAATGAAGTTGAGAAACCTTGCAGCTATGATTGAATGGTGGAGCAGACTCGATCGGCTGAATGGCCAAATTTCTGCTCCGATGTCTTATGGGTTTTATGATATTCCCTCAAGAGCTGCTCTGCCATGGACTGCATCAACAGCCTCTCCCTTCCTCGGACAGCATTCTCTTGGATACTAAAAATTGCATCAGTATTTACTCATAGGCATAATTCTAACATTTTACTGACAGCTGGATTCACCAAGCTAATACCGTCCTGGGTTTTTCATTGAGCTCAAATCTTGCTCAGTTCCTTCAAATGGCTCCTGGATTGTGGCTACTGCCCATTGTTGGTACTTCATCTTGAACCCTAATACACATAAGCAGTGTAGTTCAGTTGGCTTCTCAGCAATCCAGCTAAACAGTAGCACTAAATAAGTAAGCATCCTACTTATTTCTCTCTGTCTTGCACACTGTCTGACTTTTGAGCTGCTCTTCAGTGACTTTGAATTATATTGAATGTCTAATAAGCCCTACCCTTACATCTACGTAAAGTTGAATATAGTCACTTGGCAACCATTGAAACATCCGTTTCCCTGAATGTTACAATTCACAGATTGCTGGCTCCTATTCAGATCAAAGTGGTACAACAAAACAAATCACAGATCATTAAATAACCCATTGTTGGAGATGATCATTGCCTGGTACTTGTTAAAAGTTTACTTTTCACTTGTCAGCCCAAACTTACATAATGCCCAGATCTTGTTGTATTTGGGGATGGGCATCTTCTTTATCTGAGAAGTTGCAACCCACTGCTGAAAAAAGTACATTCATCAGCAAACATCCCATTTCTGACCGTATAATGGAAGGAAAGTCAATGATGAATCAGCTATGATGATTGGGCCTGGGATTCTCAGGAATTCCTGCAGAGATGCCTTGGAAGCTGACTTGACTGACCTCTACCAACAGCAAGCATGTTGCTTTGCACCAGATACGACACCAATCAGAGGGGAGTTTGCCCTGATTCCAAATGACTGTAGTTTTGCTGGGCTTCTTGGTGACATACTTAATCAAATGAGGCCTTGATATTGAGGACAATCATTTTCTCCTCAGCTGAGATTGAATTTGTTTTCCGTTTTGTGAAAAACACCATGACAAACTTGAACACTTGCGATTTTGCTATGTAGATGTCAATATTGTAGCTGTAGTGGAACAGCTTTGCTAGGAGTGTAACTAATTCTATAGGACATGACTTGAACACTACAGCTGGGTCATTGTCCTGGCTCATAGCCCTTTCTGTATCCAGTGCACTCAGTTGATATCATGTAGAGTGAATTAAATTGGCTAAAGACTGGCATCTTCAAAAGTGGAGACCTCAGGACAATACCAAGTTGGATCATCCTCTCAACATACCTGAAAGAACTGCCATCAAGGATGGCTAAGTGGTCTGGCAAAGGCAAAAGGCCTCAGGCAAATTATATACTTGCTCAAAGTGAGATTATTTTTCATGTTTTTACGTTGCTTTTGCTCTATTTTAGTCCTGACTGACTTTGTAACCAGCTTTTGTGCTATTTCCCCTCCTCTCCTCCACAAATTCAAAAACTGCACACATTTTAATTTCTAAAGCTACAAATATTATTTAGTGAAGATTAGCTGAACTTATGAAATAGCTTCAAAAGCATACCACAGTCACCATCATTGCTAAATAATCAGGCAGAACTGTCCCTTCTACATTCGATCTCATGCAGCACACAATCCCATGGACACTATCAATGAATCATGCTGCTCAATGCGAGTGGATCTACAGCCACTTCCACACATGCACTGCTTTGGTAGTGCCTGTTAAAACCCAACTGGTTCAACTTCTGTTCTCTTGAGTCATTTGATGTGCCACTGGGGACATCTGTAACCTTAGCCAAACAGCTGTGCACAGACGTATTGAGTAAATCATTCACAATTGCATCACATTCCCTGTAGACATGTATGATGTTACAATTTTACAAAGTGGCATAAATTCCCAAGGTTCAAGGAATAAGTCACAGATAAATTTGCTCTCTTGTGTTCAATGCCTACATTTATTTCAGCAGGGAAGAATTTCAATAAATATGCAACATGTAAGTGCATGTTCACTTGTCTTCATTTTTAGGTTGCCTGTTGTGTCAACACTCCTCAACTCAGAACAACGGTTCTGTGAGTAGTTGAGTATCAAGCTTATCATGCTTCTGGCTTTCCTGGGAAACCTGCTGAACTCATTATAAAGATATCCATACATCTATGAGAGAAATCATATGGAGAGTATGTTATAAGTGATTGAATTAGCGTGGAGGCATATTGCAATACAGTTCTCACCTTCTGGCACCCCCATGTTTGGATATCTGAGTTGTCACATGTATGTGATTCTACAGCTCTTCATTCTGTGTACCTAGTTGGTTCTTGTTATTACAATGTGCTTTTAATTAGCGTTTATTGCCAGATTTCTGACCAACAGAACAACCAGTATTGTGGTCACCTCCAGAAAAAATCTATGTCCAATGAGATCAAAACCAGTATACACCAGTGGAACTAGCTCTTACTTCATATGGTTTCATACTGCTCCATACAAGGTGTTCCCTCTGGGCAAGACCAAGCCTCAGCAGTGGGAGTCTAATCATGTTCTTTGTGGCCTGGCTTAATGTCTGCACACAGATGAAATACTGTTTGGAGGGATCAGACACCTGAAAGCTGTTGGGAGGGTGAAGTGGGCAATTGGTACCTAGTGCATGTACATCCACCACAACTTCCTTCACACCGTTCCACTCTGATGCAAAAAGGTGGTTGTCCATTCGTCCAGTCCAATTATTTATGGCATAAGCAGTTAAAGTATATTTGCTTATTAACAAGTTCAAATGGCCTTCATCACTTTAACAAAAAAAAAGGTGGGATGCTGATTTGCCACTTGCCTCCCATAATAAGGGGACCCTGTATGTTGGCACATGTTACTCATTGACATGTGTAGTGCCAGTTCACATATGTTGTATAAGATGGTAGCAGTGTAATTTCACAAACTTAAATCATCTACCTGCTTTGTCCTATCACTTCAAAATTGTAAATATCTTAATGCTTTCTTTACAATCGAGTTGAAGTGTACAGAATCTTGAATGGTTTTGGAAAGGATATTTTCAGTGTGAGTCAGCAAGAACTAGAGTGAACTGTTTAAACTTAGCGATTACCCTTTCTAACAGGGATAAGAAGAATTCTTTACTTTCAGGGGATCGTGTGGCATTTGATCTCCTGCCTCAGATTTTGTCTGTTAAACATGTGAAATTCCAAATACAAACAAATCAGCCACAACTGTATTAGCTGGTGGAGTAGGCTTGAGGCACCAAATGGTCTATTTCTGTTCCTTCTGCATATGTTCTTAGGTTTTAAAGAATTGGAACCATTTTATGAACATGCAAACCTTTTATTGTAATCATATTTTACTCACACCAGGAAGCATTCCAACAGATCTATGCAGTACCCTCTCAATTGCATCAACATGCTTTACAGTGTGGAGACCAAGATCGGAAAACAGTGCTCCAAATATCTATCAAACTTTTATGTAGTTTCACCATTAAATCTTGGCTTTGATATTCTATGCCTCTGGCTGTAAAACCCAGCATTCCATTAGTTTTTTGTTTAATAGCTGTAGCCAGTGAGCTGGTATTTTTAATGTTTTGCAAACCTCAACCTAAAAACCTCAACCCTTGTTTCCACAGCACCTTGCTTCCTCCATTCAAATATTATATTTTTAACCAAAATGTGACATGTCCTATTTAATAGCTTTGATTTCAATATATCACTTTTTTTTTGCAATCTGCCAGGTATAACTGCAGCTAGTTATGGTTTCCATTGTTCTTTAAAATTACTTGCTATATATCTTAATTTTGTATTGTCTACAAAATTGCAAATCCCTTTCTCCATCTCTACATCCAAATCAATAGTGCTCATTATGAGTACAACCTGGTGCCAGAACAAAATTCTGCAAAAATATCATTGCTTACTTCCAAGTTGCAAGCAGGAGGTGGAATGACAGCTGGGGGCTAAGTTGGCATGGGGCAGGGGAGGGAACCAAAGAGGTGGTCTTAATAAGATTCATTTTGACAGAATGTTGGCATTTTGCAGATGTCAGATCAACCCAATGTCAGGTGGATAGGCCTTCCAATAACACCCCGGGGAAACAATGTTACAGCAAAAAGGAAGCCTTAGGCAGGAACTCAATAAGAAGAAGAGTCATATCAAATTAAAATGTTAACTCTGTTCCCCTCTTCACAGATACTGCCAGAGCTGCTGTGTTTCTCCAGCACTCTAATAAAAACAGAGTGGTGCACAATTGTCTTTCATTCTTGAAGAAGGTTAATGATGGGTTTTTCTCAGGGGTCAGTGTTAGAACCCCTGCTGTCCTTGATAAAAGTATTAATGACTGTGCCCTGCACAGCAAGGTCTCAATTTCAAAATTTGTATATGGACACAAAACTTGGAAATAGTGAATTGTGAAAAGGATAACACTAAAACACACAAGGCTCAAAAGATATTGCAATGTGTGAACAAGCAGCAAATTAAGTTTAATGCAGAGAATTATAAAGTAGTTCATTTTGATAAGAAGAATGGGAAATCCAACAAAAAAATAAAAAGATACAATTCTAAAATGGTTACAAGATGATAAGCAAATTGAAATCGAAATGTGCATACACCATCAAAAAGGGAGCATAGCAGCTTGAGAAGGCAGTTATTAAAGCAAACAGGATCCTGGGTTTTATGTATAAGGACATGGAGCACGAAAGCAAGAAAGATATTAAAACCTGGTTTCACGTCTTCTGGAGTATTACATCAATTTCTTTGCTCCTCACTTTAGGACAGAGGTGAGGCCTGTGTGGGTCTCAGGAGCAGTGGTAGTGAAGTGAACAGGAGCAGTGAGTGCACAGAGATCCCAGCAGCAGACAAACCAGTGTTAGAGCCACGTGGGAACTGAGAGCAGCAGCAGCTAGTGTAAAAGGAGAAGTCAGTGTGGAGTGGTCCCAGAAACAGACAAATCAACCGGGGAGCTGTGTGGGTCACACAGTGAGGTTAAAAAGGAGCAGTGAGGGCAGAGAGATCCCAGAAACAGAGACATCGTGGGAACTGTTTCAATAAAATAGCCATCACAGGAAAGCAAGTAACTAGTTAGCGGATGTTTCCCTCTTGCCTCTTATGGCTGGATATTTATTCCAGACTATAAGTAAAGCTTAAAAACTTGATACTTCAGAACTTCAAAATTAAATTTCTTCACTTGATAAATTAAAGACATTCTGATTGTTTGTGTAGGATCGAACAAAAACCTACAATATCTAAAATAGCGAACACAACCCTCAACTTTCTGCAGTATCTAAAATCATGAACAAAACACTGGACTTTTCAACATTTTTAGAAGGTAAATGGAAGCTAGAATGAGTTCTGTGGAGAAAACACAAAAATAACTCGAAATTGCGATGGCTGCCTGGAACCATTGTTCAGCCCGGAATTCCAATTACACCTCCTGTTCTGGAAGACAATCAACCAAAACTAACTTTTGTACTGTGGGCTACCCAGCAAAGACAGTATGGAGCCCACAGAAATACCAATCATTCAACTTCAGTCAAAACCCATTCAGATATACTTTAACCGTCAGACTTCAGAACAAAACATCAAGAGTTCAAAGAAAACTACAGATTTGAGGGCAGATAAGAGGGCACAGTCTGTATGACTGCCAGTCCTGATCTCACTCGAGGGTGGTCTTTTTCAACAACCTTGTGCAGTAATAGCTTGCCCACAGGCTTCCAGCCCCAACAAGCAGCTTCAGAACCAATAACCACACAGAGGCTATACAGAGAAGCGAGAAGCAAGAATCAAGAGGCCAAGCCAAGGGCCTCGTCAGAACAAAAGACATCCAAGAATGGGAAACCAACCGAGGCATCCTGAACAAGACCTTCCAGACACAGGCCTGTTCCAAACCAAGAGAACCGACAAGAACCTCAGCGACTGAGGGTGCACTTTAAAACTGTTTCCCTCAGTGGTAAGCTGAAAACACCCGAGATCCCAAAGTTCGGACCTAGCTAGCAGGGAGAGGAAGATGGATAGTGCAGTGCATTAGGACCCAAGAGTAGGAAGCCTTGCAGAAATTTTCTGCAAATAAAACTGTTGCTGTAAATAGTATTGCTGTCCTCTGTATAGTTGATTATATCAACTTCTGTTTATTGCATTTCTTCTATTATACTTACCTTTTGTATGTTAAATAAACAGATTCTTTTGTCCTGAAATACCTGTCTCCTGTTTTCTTCATGTCAGATTCCTTAAATAAGTTCAATGTCTACAAACAGGGATCTGGGGGTGATTCGAATCAATTAAAAATCAGAAAATAACTGATTGCAAAGCAGAACCCTACATTTTTCTGACATGAATGTATGATAAGTTTTTCTAGTCGATAAATGTTTTAATGCAAAGATCCTGAGGAATAAGACAGGCGAGGACACAGCTAGGTACATGGAAATATGATATCAGAAATATATCAAAGACTTGGCTGAAAGACAGGTAGGATGGGCAGTTCAACATTTCTAGTTATAGGGTATTCAACCGAGTTAGAAATGGGAGTAGAAAAGGAGGGTTCTTTTGTAATATTGATCAGGCAATCAACTAACGGTGGAGAGGGATGATACCTTTGAAGATTGATCAAATGAGGGTATATGGGTCACAGCGAGGAACAAAAAAAGAGCAATCTGTGTCAGGGCCTCTATTAGAGTCAAAGATTGATAGAAATGTACAGCATGGAAACAGATGCTGCAGTCCAACTCGTCCATGCCTACTCGATATCCGTCATTAATCTATCCCATTTGCCAGCGTTTGGTCCATATCCCTCTAACCCATTCCAATTCATGTACCCATCCAGATGCCTTTTAAATGTTGTAATTGTACCAATCTCCAACATTTCCTCTGGCAGTTCTTCCACACCATCCTCTGTGTGAAAAAGTTGCCCCTTTTAAATATTTCCTGTCTCACTTAAAGCTTTGCACTCCAGTTTTGAACTCCTCTACCCTGGATAAAAAGACCTTGGCTATTCACCCTATCCATGCCCCTCACGAGTTTATAAATCTAAGTAGCTAATGGGCCGAAGAGTGGCAGATAGAGTTTAATTTAGATAAATGGGAGCCACTGCATTTTTGTAAGGCAAATCAAGGCAGAACTTATACATTTAAAAGTAAGGTCTTGGGAATGTTGCCAAACTAAGATACCTTGGAGTGCAGTTTCACTGTTCTTTGAAAGTGGAGATGGAGGTAAAAGGGATAGTGAAGAGGGTGTTTGGTATGCTTGCCGTTATTGGTCAGTATATTGAGTATAGGAGTTGGGAGCTCATGTTGCGGCTGTACAGGACATTGATTAGGCCATTTTTGGAATACTGCATTCAATTCTGGACTCCCTGCTTTGGAAGTATATTGTGAAACTTCAAAGGGTTCAGAAAAGAATTATAAGAATGTTGTTAGGATTGGAGGGTTTGAGCTATAGAGAGAGGCTAAATAGGTTGGAGCTATTTTCCCTGGACCTTTGTAGGCTGAGGGGTGACCTCAGAGGTTTGTAAAATCACCAGGGGCATGGATAGGGTAGATAGACAAGGTCTTTTCCTTGCATTGGGGGAAGTCTTGAACTAGAGGCCATAGGTTTAAGGAGAGAGGGGAAATATTTCAAAAGGGACCCAAGGGGTTTCTTCTTCACACAGAGGGTGATTCATGTATGGAATGAGCTGCCAAAAGAAGTAGTGAAGGCTGGTAAAATTACAACATTTAAAAAGGTATCTGAATGGGTACATGAATGAGGTGAGAGTGACGGCCCTTAACATCAAGGCTGCATTTAACTAAGGATGGCATCAAGGAGCCCTGGCAAAACTGGAATCAGTGGGTATCAGGGGCAAATACTCCGCTGGTTGGAATCATACCTGGCAGAAAGGAAAATGGTTGTAGTTGTGGAGAGTCAGTCAGTCATCTCACCCCAGGAATCCTTCAAGGTAGTGTCCTCGGCCCAACAATCTTCAGAGGGCTGCGTCGTCAATGACCTTCCCTCTGTCATAACGTCAGAAGTGGGGATGTTCACCTATGATTGCACAGTGTTCAGCACCATTCATGACTGTTTCAATTTTGAAACAATCTGTGCTCAAATGCAACAAGGTCTGGATAATATCCAGGCTTGGGCTGACAAGTAACATTCACACCACACAAATGCCAGACAATAACCATCAGCAATAAGAGACACCCCAACTATCACCTCCTTGACATTAAACAGTATTGGCATCACTGAATCCCCCACTGTCAACATCCTTGGGGTTACGATTGACAAGAAGCTCAACTGGACTCACCGCATAAACACAATGGCTACAAGAGCAAGTCAGAGACAAGGGATTCTGCAGTGGGTAACTCACCTCCTGACTCCCCAAAGTCTATCTACAAGGCAGAAGTCAGGAGTGGGATGGAATAGTCCCCACTTGCCTGGATAGGTGCAGCTCCAACAACAAGCTTAACACCATCCAAGACAAAGCAACTCGCTTGATTGGTGCCACATCTACAAACATTCAATCCCTCCACCACTGGTGCTCAATAGCAGCAGTGTGTACTTTCTACAAGATACACTGCAGAAATTCACCAAAGATCCTAGACTGTACCATCTAAACCCACAACCACTTCCATCTGGAAGGACAAGGGCAGCAGGTACTTGGGAACACCTGCAAGTTCCCCTCCAAGCCACTCACCACCCTGACTTGGAAATATATCGCCATCCCTTCACAGTTGCTGGTTCAAATTCCTGGAGTTCCCTCCCTACTAGCCTTGTGGGTTAACCCACAGCAAGTGGACTGTCGCAATTTAAGAAGGCAGCTCACCACCACCTTCTCAAGGGCAAATAGGGATGGGCAATCAATGCTACAAATGAATGTAACAAAAAATGAATAGGTAAGGTTGAGAGAGATATGGGCCAAATGCTGGCAAATAGGACCATTTTAATTTTGGATATCTGGTCAGCATGAATGAGTTGGGCTGAAGGGTATTTTTCATGCTATACACCTCTAAGATTGATTCATGGGATGGGAACAACGTTAGCTGGTCAGTATTTTTTACCTGTCCATAGTTGCCCTTGAGAAGGTGGTAATGAGCTGCCTCCTTGATCTGCTGCAATCCACTTGATGTGGGTTGATCACATTCCCATTAGGGAAACAATTCCAGGGCTTTTTATCCCCAGTAATAGTGAAGGAATGGTAATGTATTTCCAAGTCAGGATGGTCAGTGGCTTGGAAAGGAACTTGCAGGTGGGGGTATTCCTGTGTATCCACTACTTTTGTCCCTCTAGATGCAAGTGGTCACGGGTTTGGAAGGTGTTGTCTGAGTATTTTCAGTAAAGTTTTGCAAGTGCATCATGCAGATAGTACATACTGGTGCTATTGAGCATCTGTGATGGAGGGAGCGGATGCTTGTGGCAGTGGTGCCAATCAAGATGGCTGTTTTGTCCTGGCTGGTGTCAAGCTTCTTGAGTGTTGTTGGAGCTGCACCCATCCAGGCAAATGGAAAGTAGTCCATCACACACCTGACTTATGCTAATGGGTTGGCTTTGGGAAGTCATGGAGGTGAGTTACACACTGCAGCATACCGAGCCTCTGACCTGTTCTTGTAACCGTTGTGTTTATGTGGCAAGTTCAGTCGAGTTCTTGATCTATTTCTGTTTTTTCCATCAAGAACAGGTTTCAAAATTAACAATTTGAACCAGCTGGCAACTGTTTACTTGTCTGTAAAAATATATTTTCAAAAGAAAACCTTTTGGCCTCAGGTGATGCTATCATCCTGACTAAAAAATATTTTGACAAAAATATTGCACACTCATCAATACACGAGTTTGATGGCTATCCGGAAACTTGGCGAAACAAAAAGAAAATTAATGTAAAAACAGTCCTTAACTTCAAAGTGATTTTCGAAGGTCATGAAGCATTACAATCTGATAGCAAAACTTTCCAGACCAATGACTGCTGCTATCCTCGAAGTGGAATTAATCTATTCCGATATACTGGATTGTTGTGTTGCATTGCTGCAATTTATCATAAATTGAATCTCATTAATAACATGGCACCAGTTTTAGAAGCAGTCTAATTAAATGAAAATCCATGTAATAAATTTAGTGAAACTGGTCATTCATAACAGATCAAAATACCTTATATTTAATTGCGAGACAGTGTGAGGAAAATGCCTTGCATCAAATAAATTCATCTTCTTTTAGCTGAAAATACATGAAGTAATATTTAAAAGAAACTAATGATCAAGTTCAAAACAAATCTTCACTGTAAATCGCAGACCACTCGTACCTTACAACAGTATCTAATTCACTTGATTGCATAGTACTTTCTAAATTAGCATGCAGCTATGTTAAAAGACTTCTAGATCAGTTATCTCACATTTCCTTTTGTTGGCACCAATCTGAATTATGCATGATTTGTGCACTGGCAATGCATTTGCCGTGGTTCAATGAGTATTCCAGTTGTATAATGAAATTGGATCATTCTCAGCAATTGGTTCTGGTTTCTTGAAGCTCAAAATAACCATGCTTTCCCATCTTTCAAATGACAATATGTTGGACTTAAGGTTTAGGTTAATATATCCAAGTATGATATTTTAGAATTAGAGGGGGTAAATTCAGAACAGAAATGCGGAGACATTTCTTCAGCCAGAGAGTGTTGGGCCTGTGGAATTCATTGCTGCAGAGTGCAGTGGAGGCCGGGAGGCTAAATGTCTTCAAGGCAGAGATTATTAAATTCTTGATGTCACAAGGAATTAAGGGCTACGGGGAGAATGCGGGTTCGTGGAGTTAAAATGCCCATCAGCCATGATTGAATGGTGGAGTGGACTCGATGGGCCGAATGGCCTTATTTCCACTCCTATGTTTTATGGTCTTATTGAAGTGGTTTTCACTTAGGGAAAAAAAATTTGTTGCATACTATATTATTTCATCTGCTTATCTCAAAGTATGTAGAATACTTAAGACATGTAGAGAAATCCTACATAAAGTTATACATGACAGATAACATGCATTTACCAAATCAAAGAATTATACAACTAAATGTGGTAGACACGAAAAGGTCACAGGGACCATGAAGCACAGAAAACCTATACCTATCATTTTAAATGCACACTTCCCATTAATTTCATAGCACCTGCTATTTTGCATGATTATTTCTTCCAGCCAGCGTTATATGCAAAATCTGCACTTTAGCAAGGGGCTCAAGTTTGAAAAAGGAGAGTACCAATTAAAATCAGCCTGCACCTAATAAAGCCAGTCCGAATGTCTACTCTAGCTGGAGCAGTTGTTGGAAATATTTGTTTAAGAATATCTGAGCAGGTGAAAGAATGAATAATAGCATAGAGGGCATGTTTCAGACATCTGGGACACTAGGTGTCTTCGTGAGGGAGGTGGAAAGGAGGAATGATCTGATTTTCTAGGCATACTGGGCCTAGAGAACCTCAAGGTGAACTTTATGAAGATAGTGGAGCGAGATCTAATTCAGAAAGCAGTGGAGTAGGGCTCCTATGCTCTGACCACTTTTTTTAAAAAAAAACTTACTTTTTTTGTCCTCAGCTTGGATGACATTGGCAGCAGTGAGAGACCAGCGCACAGACCTTGGGCAGTCTTGAGCCAGATCCAGGGCGTGGACCTCAGCTGGCCTACGGCAGACCTTGAGTAGTCCACTGCGGAGGAGATTGAGCCCCTACTTACTTTTCAAGTGGCAAAAGATGGTGCCTGAGGATCACTGACTCTGTTGTTGGTTTTGCCTGGTGCTGGCTGGCATCGATGAGGTGGGACCAGCAGTGAGAGACATGAATCTGACATTGGTGGATCAGGTGCAGGCAGCAGCAAGGCCGTAGCAGAGGTATATCCACCCAGCGACAAAGATGGTGCCTGAGGATGGACAACTTCGATGTTTGTTGTGTCTAGTGTACAGAGTGGCAAAGCAATGGTGGAGGGATGGTGGCGTAGGTGATGAGATGGGCTGTTTTCAAACTTTTTTTTTCTTATTCTTAAATTAGTAAAAATACCATTTTGTGGTGACAAATGAAAGTTTGTCGCTGTATTTTATTGTTTTCTTACTGTAAAATCCACATGAAAATAAAATCAAACTCAAAATTGTATCAGGAGCCAAGAACCTGGATATTCTGTCACAAAATGATCAATGACCTCAGATGAGTGGTCAAGGTCAGCAAATGCCATATCCCATCAATCACACAATTAGATTCAAATACAGATCAATGCATTACTGCATGTTGCACAGGCAATGGCTTTGATAGAGTCATGTTGAATCTGCATTCAGCTGCACAAAACTAGGCACTGTCACAGACTTTGTGAGGGAAAGGAGCAGTCAAGCATAAGTTTCCAGTACATCTAGATGTCTTATCTCTGGCTCCCGATATCCTTCGTAGCTATACCTACCTAATCATTACTGCAAACTGTTACATATTGCTGTCTTTCAAAAAAAATTTCCAGCGAAATTCAGCACATCTGGCAGTATTTGTGGGAAGAAAGGAGAGTGAATATTTCGAGTCCAGTGACTCTTCACCAGAACTGTTAGCAGTTTGGAAAAAGTACTATTTATGCTGAAGATGAGGTGGCGTCTGATGTAGGCCTGCTGCAGTTCTCCAGTGACCCTCAACATAAACTCACAGAACACCTTCTCATTTTCCAATTGGAGACCCTGCAGCCCTTTGGGATTCAACATCGAGTTTATTAACTTTGGAGCCTTATTGTGTCCTTTTTTTAAACTCAACCCCAGACCTCGTCCTGTTATGATATGGATTGTCTTTAGCATAGTCAATCCATTTTCACCCACACTCAGACCTATTATTGCATCATGTGGCTTGTTTTCAGCACAGATTGAACATTCTCTGATAGCCTCACTTCTCATTATCACTTCATCAGCTTCTCTTCTGCCCAGGCCTGGCATCCATAATCCCTTTTGTTTACCAGCCCTTTTCAGATATTAATCTCTATCTGGGCTCCATTTCCATCTATCCACACACCTCTTCCTCCTCCCTTCGTATCCCCAACTCCCTTCTCCCAAACTCATCTTCAGCATAAATACCATTTTTTCCTATTGGCTATCAGTTCTGATGAGGAGTCACTGGACTCAAAATGTTAACTCTACTTTCTTCCCTAAGATGCTGCCAAACCTGCTGAGCCTTTCCAGCAATCTCTGTTTTTGTTTCTAATTTCCAGCATGCGTAATTCTTTGGTTTTTTTCATTCTGGTCACATTGCAAGTTGCTATTCAAAGCACAGCTACTATTCCAGAACAAACATTGATGTATATGCAAGTCATGGGGGTTGAAAACATTGTAGAGTATTTTAAGGTTTTGAAAATATTTTTCAAGCAGAGTCTAATTGAAGTCTTGTGATTATGATTAGACAAGGATGCTCAATTTAAACTAGAATTTCAGCAGGAACAATTATTCAGGGCACAGTTATAGACGTTTATTAGAAAATATGGAAGGGATTGTGCATTATGTTTTAGACAGTGAAAGGCAGGAAAACATCTATTTAGTCTGTGAAGTAGTAAAATAGCTCTACCTTGACTGCAGAAAGCAGATAGGAGAGAAACCACCATTTTGATTCGGAAAAGAGAAGAGAAATTCCGGAGTAAAAGGTACAAATAAACAAATAGTATTATAGAAAAATGACATTTAAAAGAAGTAAAATGCTGTGGCATTGCTGCCATTCAGAATTTAAAGTTTTACCATGAGGAAATCCTACATCACAGTTACATTGTATAATTTAAAAGCTTGGAAAGAAAATGATACAACAATTGTGTAATACAGAGCTTAAAAGTATGAAAGGTCATGAGAATTAAATCAGCACTGATTTAATGCTGGATGACACCTTTTAATGCATCCAGCATTTCTCATGTAAAAATCATTAACAATTTCTGAAAAAAATAGAACACCAGGATTGAGATACTACAGATCGACAACAGTTTTAAAATAAGAATAAATCAAGAAAAAATTGAAGACAGAAGAAATAATATTACTATGAAGATTTAATGTCAGAGATATGTCAAACAAAAAAATTGGGCATCTTGGAGAAAACAATTCAATAGAATTGCTTCAAAATTAAGCACTATGGTTCAGCTATTCGAATCAAGATCAGAAAGCCTATTTCCAGCCTCAACTGAATTAAAAATGACACACTTACCTTTCGAGGAGATTGTGATGGTGATTTCTGAACATGGGATACTTATTAGGAACCTATCCAGAAATCCACAAATCCAGCAATGCAGTTGGTAATCATCACTGCAGTAGCAGCAAGATCTACTGCAGAAATCTACCAAGAACCCGTAAAGAATACCTTTAAAATTCGCAACCATTACCACTTTGAAAGAATGGAGCAGCAGATACCTACCTGGACGTTTCTATCCAAGACACATATCATCCTGACTGGGAAATATATTGTTGTAACTTCATTGTCATTGGTCAAAAGCCTTGATTACTCCCCCCCACCACGACTTTGTGAACCTACCTACACCAAAAGAATTGCAGTAGCTCAAGAATTGTCAGTACCTCTCAAGAGCAAGAGAGTTGGGCACAAAGTTCTGGCCCAGTCAGTGAAACCCACATTGCCTGAACAAATTAAAAAAAACTCTCCTTCTGCAGTCAATCACAGTCAGCATGCCGTTTTCTGTGATTTCAATATCCAGTGACAGCTGGATCACACATTGACATTACATGTAAAAACGATAAGTATGGAAGACACATCTGATTTTAGTGTGGCATTTGTTTGCTGGAGTACCAGCTGTGTAAGGAAGTAGTGCACCAGGTGGGTAAGATGTGCACTGTACCGGGTGAGTGAGAACAGTATGGTGTCAGGGAGGTAGACTGTCAAGTGGGCAAATTGGAGAATATGCCAGATGTGCGGGATACAAGGGGGGTCAGGTGCCAGATGGGTATGGTGTCAAGTGAATGAGGCAGATGGCATGCTAGGCTAGCAGGATACTGCGAAGCCAGATAAGTGGATGAGTACATGGGATATGCTAGAACTGGGCTGGTGGCAAGGGTTCATTTCAAGTCCAATAGGTTTGATTAGGGGTGTCTGCTCCTGGTGGTGATAGGGAGCAGGAACCGGGTACATGAGGCAGAGGTGATCAGGACATTGGAGAATGAGAGATGGAGTGGAGGGAGAGTGTCACATTGATAAGGTGGAAAGGACAATTGGGTCTCAAAGCTATCAGGCCCAGAATTCAGGTTAGAGATGTCAGTTATAGGAGGGGTTAAGCCAATGCAATGCTTGTTGGCCCAATAAGGTGGGAAGTATTGGGCTCTGGTCTTGTCCAGTATTAGCACTGGAAGGTTTGACAGGTAGGAGAAGGTGCTAGTTCCAGGGGATATGATAAGACTGGGGTGGAGAGGAGGTGGCATGGGTGTTGATTTGGTGGGTGTCAGGTTGTTTAAGGGGCAGAAGGGGTCAGGTGGTTGGGGAGAGTTTAGTTGTGAATTTAGGACTCAGTTTAATAGTTATCCAGACATTACAGTTGATTTTTAATTATTTTACATTTAAGAATTATCCAGAAAAAGTAAGTGGGCTGGAACCCATTCAATGTTCAGACTTTAATGGGCAGTTTGATTCCAGGCACAGGAGAATAGCACATCTGAAAATGTAACTTACTGGCCAACTCCCACAGAATCAGCTGCATGGTCCCAACACACTGCTCCAGTCTGTTGTTTCAGTTACTCTTGAACCATCAGAATATCTAGGCCTAATTCACAAGCTGAACAAGTAAAAGCACTATTGAATTAATTAGCTCCTATAGTGGATAAATCATCAAAACATATAATAAAGGCACAGATAATTTTGAAGAGGTTCTAACAGCTTTTGGTAATGACTTTAATCTGAGAGCAAACAAATCCTTGAAAGCACAAGATTTGAAACAAAAGCAGGATCCAGAGGAATCTGTAATTAATTTTGTTAATGATTTTTGCATTTGGAAACTGTGACTGAGAAGTTTTAAAATCAGAATTCATAAAAGTAAAACATATTGCGGTGATTATTATTGATTCTTCATCAGATTTATGACAGGACAACAAAAATGGGACTTCAGAGAAGGCTGTTCACATTTTGCTGGAAGCAGAAACCAGGAAGACTCAGAAATCCTGGTAAGAGAAGGTCAACCTTACTGTAAGAGAGTACCAGAACCTATCCACTCTATAAGCTTCAAACACTTTACAGATCCACATGCAAAGTCAACGCAAGGAATAGGCCAACCAGCAGATGGTAAAAGTCAATGTCAGTGCAGTGGATCAACAAAGCCTCACAAGCACAAACATTACCCAATTATGAATACAGAATGTAAATCTGGAAAACTATAGATCATACTATAGACCCGGGTTCAATTCCCGACTCAGGCGACTGACTGTGTGGAGTTTGCACGTTCTCCCCGTGTCTGCGTGGGTTTCCTCCGGGTGCTCCGGTTTCCTCCCACAGTCACAAAGATGTGCGGGTCAGGTGAATTGGCCAAGCTAAATTGCCCGTAGTGTTAGGTAAGGGGTAAATGTAGGGGTATGGGTGGGTTGCGCTTCGGCGGGTCGGTGTGGACTTGTTGGGCCGAAGGGCCTGTTTCCACACTGTAAGTCTAATATCCAGATGATACACAGAGGAAAGATACAGATTCAGAGCAACTGAAGGCCAAATAGTTACATACTTAAGACTTAGAGTCATAGAGAGACATAGAGATATAGAGTATGGAAATAGACTCTTCGGTCCAACTCGTCCATGCCGACCAGATATCCCAATACAATTTAGTCCCACCTGCCAGCACTTGGCCCCATCCCTCCAAACCCTTCCTATTCATATACCCATCCACATGCCTTTTAAATGTTGCAATTGTACCAGCTTCCACCACTTCCTCTGGCAGCTCATTCCACTAACGCACCACCCTCTGCACAAAAAGGTTGCCCCTTAGGTCTCTTTTATATCGTTCTCCTCTCACCTTAAACCTATGCCCGCTAGTTCTGGACTCCCCCAGCCCAGGGAAAAGAACTTGCCTATTTACCCTATCCATGCCCCTCATGATTTTATAAACCTCTATAAGGTGATCCCTCAGCCTCCAATGCTCCAGGGAAAACAGGGACAACCTATTCAACCTCTCCCTATAGCTCAAATCCTCCAACCCTGGCAACATCCTTGTAAATCTTATCTGAACCCTTTCAGGTTTCAAAACATCCTTCCAATAGGAAGGAGACCAGAATTGCACGCAATATTCCAGAAGTGGACTAATCAATGTTCTGGACAGTCACAACATGACCTCCCAACTCCTGTACTCAATACACTGACCAATAAGGAAAGCATACCAAATGCCTTCTTCACTATCCTATCTACCTACAACCCCACTTTCAAGGAGCTATGAACCTGCACTCCAAAGTCTCTTTGTTCAGCAACACTTCCTCGGACCTTACCATTAAGTGTAAAAGTTCTGCTATGATTTAATTTTCCAAAATGCACCACCTCGCATTTATCTAAATTAAACTCCATCTGCCACTTCTTAGTCCATTGGCCCATTTGATCAAGATCCTGTTGTAATCGGAGTAACGTTCTTCACTGCCCACTACACCTCCAATTTTGGTGTCATCTGCAAGCTTACTAATTACACCTCTTATGCTCACATCCAAAACATTTATGGAATTGACAAAAAGTAGTGGACCCAGTGCTGATCCTTGTGGCATTCCTCAAGCCTCCAGTCTGAAAAAAAAACAACCCTCCACCACCACCGTCTGTCTTCTACCTTTGAGCCAGTTCTGTATCCAAATGGCTAGTTCTCCCTGTATTCCATGAGATCTAATCTTGCTAACCAGTCTCCCATGGGGAACCTTGTTGAATGCCTTACTGAAGTCCATATAGATCACGTCCATTGCTCTGCCCTCATCAATCGCCTTTGTTACTTGTTCAAAAAACTCAATCAAGTTTGTGAGACATGATTTCCCACTCTAAAAGGCATGTTGACTACCCCTAATCAGTCTTTGCCTTTCCAAATACATGTACATCCTGTCTCTCAGGATTCCCTCTGACAACTTGCCCACCACCAATCTCAGGCTCACTGGTCTATAGTTCCCTGGCTCGTCCTTACCACTTTTCTTAAATAGTGGCACCCCATTAGCCAACCTCCAGTCTTCCAGCATCTCACCTTTGACTATCGATGATACAAATATCTCAGCAAGAGGCCCAGCAATTACTTCCCAAACTTCCCACAGAGTTCTAGGGTACACGTGATCAGGTCCCAGGGATTTATTCATTTATGCATTTCAAGACATCCAGCATTTACTCCTCTGTAATATGGACATTTTTTCAAGATGTCATCATCTATTTCCCTACATTCTATATCTTCCATGTCCTTCTCCACAGTAAACACGGAAGCAAAATATTCATTTAGTATCTCCCCATCTCCACACAAAGGCCACCTTACTCATCTTTCAGGGGTCAAGATTAGAGTGGTGCTGAAAAAAAAACACAGCAGGTCAGACAGCATCCGAGAAACAGGAAAATAGACATTTCAGGTACAAGACCTTCATCAGGAATGAGGTTGGGGGTAGAGAGGTAAATGGGAGGGGGTGGAGATGGGGAGAAGGCAGTTGAGAGTGCAAAGGTGGATGGAGGAAGGGGTAAAGGTGAGGAGGGTGAAGCGGATAGGTGGGAAGGAAGATTGATGGGTGCGACATGCCATGAAGATCGTGCTGAGCTGGAAGTTTGGAACTGGGGTAAAGTGGGGGGGGGGGGGGGGGGGGGGGGGGGGGGGGGGAGGGGAAATGAGGAAACTGGTGAACTCCACATTGATGTCCTGGGGTTGGAGGGTTCCAAGGCAGAAGATGAGGCATTCTTCCTCCAGGCATTGGGTAGTGAGGCCCAGAACCACTTTCGCCTAGTTGATCTTTGAGGAGCCCTATTTTCTCCCTCATTACCCTTATGTCCTTAATGTACTTGTAAAACCCTTTGAAGTCTCCTTAACTCTATTTGCCAAAGCTATCTCATGTCCCCTCTTTGCCCTCCTGATTTCCCTCTTAAGTGTACTCCTACTACCTTCATACCTCTAAGGATTCACCCGATCTATCCTGTCTATAGCTGACATATGCTTCCTTCTTCTTCTTAACCAAACCCTCAATTTCTTTAGTCATCCAGCATCCCCTATACCTACCAGCCTTTCCTTTCACCCCAATAGGAGTATACTGTCTCTGGACTCATTATCTCATTTCTGTAGGCTTCCCATTTTCCATCCGTTCCTTTACCTGCGAACATCTGCCCCCAATCAGCTTTTGAAAGTTCTTGCCTAATACCACAAAATTGGCCTTCCTCCAATTTAGAACTTCTATTTTTAGATCTGGTTTATCCTTTTCCATCACTATTTTAAAACGAATAGAATTATGGTCGATGGTCCCAAAGTGCTCCCTCACCTCAGTCACCTGCCCTGCCTTATTTCCCAAGAGTTGGTCAAGTTTGCCCCTTCTCTCGTAGGTACATCTACATGCTGAATCAAAATATTTTCTAGTACACACTTAAATTCCTCTTCATCTAAACCCTTAACACTGTGACAGTCCCAGTCTATGTTTGGTAATTTAAAATCCCTACCATAACCATCCTATTATTCTTACAGATAACTGAGATCACCTTACAAATTTGTTTCTCAATTTCCTGCTGACTATTAGGGGGTCTATAATACAATCCCAATAAGGTAATCATCCCTTTCTTATTTCTCAGTTCCACCCAAATAACCTCCCTGGATGTATTTCCAGGGATATCCTCCCTCAGTACAGTCGTAATGCTATCAAAAACACCACTCCCCCTCCTCTCTGTCCTTCCTATAGCATTTGTATCCTGGAACATTAAGCTGCCAGTCCTGTCCATCTCTGAGCTACATTTCTGTGATTGCTATGATATCCCAGTCCCATGTTCCTAACCATGCCATGGGTTCATCTGCCTTCCCTGTTCGGACACTTGCATTGAAATAAATGCAGTTTAATTTATTAGTTTAGTTTAATTTAGTTACCCTACTTTGTCCCTGCCTGCTCTGACTGTTTGACTCACTTCTTTTCCCAACTGTACCAGTCTCAGATCAATCTCTTTGCTCGCCATCTCCCTGGGTCCCAACCCCCACCCCCACCCCAGACCCCCACCTTACTAGTTTAAATCTTCCTGAGCTGCTCTAGCAAATCTCCCCGCCAGTATATTGTCTCCTTCCAATTCAGGTGCAATCTGTCCTTCTTGTACAGGTCACCTCCATCCCAGAAGGGATTCCAATGATCCAAAAATGTGAATTTTCCCCCATAAACCAGCTCCTCAGCCATACATTCATCTGCTCTATCCTCCTATTCCTACGCTCACTAGCTCGGGGCATCAGGAGTAATCCAGGTATTACTAGTCTCAAGGACCTCTTTTTTTAAGATTCTGCCTAACTCTCTATATTCTCCCTTCAGAATCTCATCCTTTTCCCTACCAATGTCATTGATTCCAATGTATATAATAACATCCTGCTGGCCCCTCTCCCCCATTCTGCATCCTCTCAGAGATATCCTTGATCCTGGCACCAGGGAGGTGCTGGCCACAGGAAAGTCTGTCTGTGCTTCGAACTAAACAGTCCCCTAACACAAATCGATCTCTTGGAACCCAAAGTGCCCCTCATTTCATTAAAGACAGTTTCGATACCCTGAGAATCCATCACCCTCTACTTTTTCCAAAACAACATATTTGTCTGAAACGGGGTTGGCTACAGAAGGCTCCTACATGACCTGCCTAACTCGCTTACCTTTCCTGGAGTTAACCCATCAATGTGACTGTCTCTGGGACTTTTCTCCCATCCTATAGCTGCCATCCATCACATTCCTTTGCTCTTTCTTTGAATGTATTCGGTGTCCTATCCTCCACAGCCTTCAATGGTAGATAATTGCACAGGTTCATTACACTTCAAGTGAAGATATTTTCCTCATCTTAGTTGAAGTAGTCTATGCCATATCCTGAGACTGTGACCTCATTCTAGACTCCCCAACTCTGGAAAGCAGCCTCTCTGCACTAATTTGTCCAGCAATGTTTGAATGTTGCATGTTTTAATCAGATCCACTTTCATCCTTCTAAACTTTAGGGTTCAAGTCCAGTCAAACCAATCTCTCCTCGTAGGACAATCCTGCCATCTCCCTTATGAATCTAGTGAACCACCTTCTATGACAAGTATATTCTCTCTTAGATCAGAAGACCAGAATTGCATTCAATACTCAGTGCAGTCTCACCAAGAACCTGTAAAACTGTAGTCAGGCATCCCTACTTTTCAATGCAAACTTTCTTGAAATGAAGGCCAATATAACATTTCCTTTCCTACTTTCTTGTTGCACTTGTCTGACTAATTTCACTGACTGGTGTACAAAGACACCCAAATTACTTTGTATATATCCAAGTTTTCCAATGTATCAGAAATTAAATAGTACAGCCTCTTTCTGTTTTTCACATAAGCATATAAATTCACATTTAGCCACACTGAACTGCATCTGCTACATATTTGCCTATTCACTCAATCACTTTTAAGTCTCCTTGCATTCTCCTCACAGCTCACAATTTCACTCAGTTTTGTGTCATCAGCAAATGTTGCATTTGGTCCCTTCATCTAGGTCATTGATATATATTGTGAATCGTTTGGGGCCAAGTACTGATCCTTGCAATACCCTACTAGTCATTGCCTGCCACTCAGTAAAAGATCCATTGATTCCCATTCTGTTTGCTATCTGTCAACCAATTCTCAATACATGCCTATTATCCTGTATGCATTAATCTTCCCATCAAACCTCTTGTGAGACTTAATCAAAAGCATTCCGAAAATCCAAAAATACCACATCCAGCATTTCTCGCTATTCTAACCTATTTGTTACATCGTCAAAAAACTCCAGTAGATTTGTTAAGTACACTTTTCATAAACTGGCTTTTCCAAATGTTTTGTTATCACATCTTTTAGAATAGATGCTCGCATTTTCCTCACTATTGTTGTTAAGAAACTAATGATCCAGTCAATTTGAATTTGACAGAACCTAAATATGTCAATTGAGATCTCATTTGTTTTAAGTTTTATACAGTTATGTGTCACTGTCCTATCAGATCAACCATCCTGGCTAAAGAAATAGAAGTTACAACTTAGAGAAATGAAGGGCACAGGGAGAATAACTGTCAAGGGCAAAAGTAAGCTCTAAGTAACACTACAGAGAATGTTAGACTCAATAAGTGTTTGTTAACTTACTATCAATTCTTCTCATTTTTGAACCAGTATCCATGACGTGCCCTAAACATCCTAAAGGGAGCATGACTTCAACTTGTTCCAAGAGAACAACTGGCTCAAAAGCAAGCCATTATTATCGAAACAGTCAAGATGAAACTGGCAAAGAGTTTTATTGATCTTTCTTCATTTATGGTGGAATCCAAGAAAGAATCTAATTAAATTACCTGTATCACCACAGAAGAATTGATTTGTACTGTCAACAAGAAAGAAGTTAAAGATTTTGGAAATGCTTTGGTTATTTTCAGCAATTAAGAAAATTTAGAAGCCACTCACCAACAAAATTTGCCAAATGAAACTAACACTGAGAATGAGAATGAATCACACACTTCACACAAGTTCACTGACAATTCTTTAACTGAAATTGCTCAGAACAAAACAGCCCGATGAATAAATTGACACAACAGGTTTGATTTTGTCGTTAGCTGATAAGTTGAAACTTAAGATTTATAAAATGATGAAGTGCATGGATAAATTGAATACCCAAGGCATTTTTTTCCCAGGGCAGAGGACTCCAAAGATTTAAGGTGAGAGGAGAAAGATTTAAAAGGGACTGGAGGGGAAACTTTTTCACATAGAGGGTGGCCCATGTGTAGAATGAGCTGCCAGAGGAAGTGGTGGAGGTAGTTCAATAAGAACATTTAAAAAGGCATCCAAAAAGAACAAAAAAAAACAAACATTACAGCACAGGAACAGACCCTTAGGCCCTCCTAGAAAGCGCTGATCCAGATTCTCTATCTAAACTCGTCTTCTATTTTCTCAGGACCTGTATCCTTCTGCTTACTGCCCATTTAGGTATCTGTCTAGATACATCTTAAATGACGCTATCTTGCCCACTTCTACAACCTCCATTGGAAGTGTGTTCCAGGCATCCACCACTCTGCGTAAAGAACTTTCCACGTTTATCGTCCTTAAAAACTTTTTTCCTCACACCTTGAGCTCATGACCCCTAGTAATTGAGTCCCCCATTCTGGGGGAAAAAAAAACTTCTTGCTATCCACTCTGCCTATACCTCTCATGATATTGTAGACTTCAATCAGGTCCCACCACTCAATCTCCATCTTTCTAATGAAAGTAATCCTAATCTACTCAATCTCTCTTCAGAGCTTGTGCCCTGAACACCAGGCAACATTCTTGTGAACCTCCTCTGCACCCTTTCCAAAGCATCCACATCCTTTTGGTAATGTGGCAACCAGAACTGTAAGCAGTATTCTAAATGTTGCCAAACCAAAGTATTACACAATTGTAACATGATTTGCCAACTCTTGTACTCAATACCCCATCCAATGAAGGTAAGTCTTCTTGACCACTCTATCGACCTGCATTGCCACCTTCAGAGTACAATGGACCTGAACACCAAGGTGTCTCTGTACATCATGTTTCCCCAGGGCTTTTCAATTTACCATATAGTTCGCTCTTGAATTGGATCTTCCAAAATGCATCACCTCGCATTTGCCCAGATTGAACTCCATCTGCCATTTCTCCGCCCAACACTCTGATCTGTCTATATTCTGCTGCATTCTCTGACAATCCCCTTCACTATCTGCTACTCCACTTTCTTAGTGTCATCTGCAAACTTGCTAATCAGGCCACATACATCTTCCTCCAGACCATTTTTCATATCACAAACAACAGTGGTCCCAACACAGATCCCTAACCTTGCCATTGCTATCCCTCATTTTCACAGGATCATCTCTCCTGAACTCTAATCAATCTCTCTTTAAGAGCCTTCCGCATATCAAGTGTGGATTTACCTTCAAAGAGTTGCTGTCAATCTACATTCCCCAGCTCCTGTTGAATTTTGGTAGTCAGCCTTGTCCCAATTTAGCACTCTTTCTTTAGGACCATTCAAATCTTTGTCCATGAGTATTCATCCTCTACTGAACTTTCAACCGCCTGGCCTGGCTCATTCCCAACACCAAGTCCAGTATGGCCTCTTCCTGACTTGGACTATTTACATACTGCTCTATAAAACCCTCCTGGATGCTCCTTACAAACTCTGCTCCATCTAGACCTCTAATGCTATGTGCGTAGATGAATAGGAAGGGTTTAAATGTCCAAAGGCTGGCAATGAGACCAGATTAATTTAGAATATCTGATAGCCATGAATGAGTTGGACCGAAAGGTCTATTTCTATGCTATTTAGCCCTCTGGCTGTATGACACTGAGTCAGATCTAGATGAAACATGGCTTGATTGATTATTTTCAATTTAGTAAATGTTGTAGTTAGTCATTGAAAACATGGTGACCACATGAGATTGTAAATTTTCTTTTACATAAATCATTCAGTTCGAGAAGTAAATAAAGACTAAGTCGCATAAATATAGAACACATTTAGAAAGATCTTAAAACACATAGCAAGAACAAAATTTCATTACAGAGACTCAAATCCAGAAAAAATGGTGGGAGCTACAACACAGGACAACTTGCATGACAAAATGCATAAGCAGCATATAGTAGATAGCACTAGGGAATCACGCAATTCAGATCAGATCTAAAGTAAATCAGTCCTGCCAGCTGTGAATGCTGGTGAACAATTAAGTGACTTACTGGAGGTCGAGATTATAAAGAAATCCACATCCTCAATAGTGCAGGAGCCCAACACATAAATTCAAAAAAAGGCCAAACAGAAGCATTTGCAAATATTTTCAATCAGAAGTTCCAAATGAACAATGCATCTCATTGTTCTGGAGGACGTCAGCTTCTGAGGTACCGGCTTAAGCCAATTTAAATCACTCCACATGGTACCAGGACACAGCTGATTGCACTAGATACTGCAACGGGCTCAATAACATTCTGGCAATTGAACTGAATTTAATTGGATTTGTAGTCCAATCCTAACCACACCCCTAGCTAAACCATTCCGATACAGCATCAATGCTGACATTTAAGCAATATTGCATCCAATCCACTATAGGTCAAAAGTGGTAATTTTAGCAGAAGATTGTGCAATATTCAGGACCACTCATGGCTGTGCAGATCCTGAAATAATCCATGTCCAAATGTAACCAGACTTAACAATTGCCAGTCTTGGGCTGACAAATGACAAGTAAAACATTCTAGGCAGTGACCACCTCCAACTAGAGAGAATTCTATCATTGACTCTTGACATTCAATGACATTACTATTGTTGGTTTCCTCACTATCAATAACTTCAGGAGCTATCATTGATCATAAAATGAACTGGACTAGTTATATAGATACTGTGGCTACAAGAGCAAGTCAGACATTAAGAATCCTGTAGCAAATAATTCACCTCCTGTCTCTCCAAAGCCTGTCTACAATTTAAAAGCCACAGGAGTATAATGGAATACTCCCCACTTGCCTGGGTGAGTGCGACTCCAACAAGACTTAAGAGACTTGACTCTGTCTCGGTCAATCTACTTGATTGCCATTGCATCCACAAACACTCTCTTCCTCCATCAATTGTGTAAAGTGGTAGCAATGTTCACAACCTACAAGATATGTTGCATTTTAGATACAGTTTCTTTGACTATACCTTCCAAACACAAAGAAACTAACTTCATAAAGGACAAAGGCAGCAGATACATGGAAATTCCACTATCTGCACGACCAGACCGCCCGCCCCAAGTCATTCACCACTCTGATTTGCAAATATGTGACTGTTCCTTCAGTACGATTGGATAAAAACATGGAACTTCCTCCCTAAGAGTATTGAGGACGTAGGTAGACCAAATAGACTGCCGCAGTTCAAGTAGGCAGCTCACTGAAATCTTCTCAAGGGTAATTAAGTTTGGGCAATTAATGAAATCTCATCCCATGACTGATTTTGTTTTTATAAACATGGAAAGGAATGACCTGATTATAAGGACAAATGTAACCTTGCCAATTACCACCCCATCAGTTTACCATCAATCATAAACAAAACGATGGAAGGTGTTGTTGGTAGTTCTATAAAGTGGTGATTGCTCAACAATAACCACCTCACTGATACTGAGGGCTCTGCAATTAAGGTACATGAAATATTATTATTTGAGAACTTGGATTCTCAAGGGTTTTTACTTCTATGCAAGTGTGTTTTTTTAAGGATCGTAAGCTTAATTTTTTAAATCGTTGATCAAAACAGCATTTTTCAATAATCAGATGACAAATGACTAGACAAGCTACCTGGTGAGATTATTGTTAAAATGTTTACCAAATTTGAGCATTTATGACCCAGAGAGAGATAATTGGAGAGAGGCCATAAGCAACATAAGAAAAATCCACTGAGTGAAAGGGCCACTTCATTTTTATAGCATCCTGGCCATCAGAGCTGGAACAATTCTTAAACTGATTTAGCAATTGTTACGTCATGGGCTAAACCCTTCTGCTAATTTAAACCAGACACACAGAAAAGCTCACATTGCCTCATAATCTGTTAAAGGATGAGAGACAAAGAACTATTAAATCCCATCATATAAAAAATGGCAAGGTGGCTCAGTGGTTAGCATTGCAGCCTCATAGTACTAGGGTCCCAGGTTCAATTCCAGCTTTGGGTGACTGTCTGCATGGAATTTGCACATTCTCCCCATGTCTGTGTGGGTTTTCTCCTGCAGGCCAGGTGAATTAGCCATGCTAAATTGCCCATAGTGTTTGGTGCATTAGTCAGAGGGGGGTGGGTTACTCTTCAGAGGGTCAGGTAAATGTGTTAGGCTGAAGGGTCTATTTTGATAGTAGGGAATCTAATCTTTAAAAAAACAAACAAAATCTATTCTTCAACTCCAAGAAAAGAGAACATTAAACAACAACTGTCTATACTGTAAACATCCTTTGTCTTAACAATTTATCTACCTTACAGTCTACAACACTATAATGATCCAATAGAACTCCTCAATTAAGTTAACAAAAAAAACTCAAATTTTAAAACCAGCCAGCTGTCTATCTTCCTCTGTAGATTTTCCTGGGTCTTTTCTTCAGTTTTCTGCTGCACAGATTTCATATGAACAGGTACCTTTTAGACAGCGAGTCTGCGGGCAATCTGTTGGTGCTCTTTGCCACTCTGGTTAACTGTTCAAAATACCTGTTTTTTATACCCCAAAATGTTAGATTGTCTCATTTGTTTGATGTCACGAAAACAGTAAAATACAAATTTGATTGGGTTTTAGTATCTTGGGGCATAATTTAAACTGATTGGTTCAGTTCAAGTTGTTGTGGGACATAAGGACAGTAATTCAGCTCAGCCAAATGTTACATTTTTAATTTTTTCAGGATGCTCTGTGCTTGTAGTCAGTCACTTACAGGTTTGCCAGCTTTTGAACTCTCTTAAAGATACAGTACATGCCTACAACTTTGTAACACCTCCCCCCAAAGGAAAAAAATGAACGATTGTAATGAAAAGATGGCTTCATTTTTTCTCTATTCCTTAACAACATTACATTGACGTACATATGAATTTAATCTAAGTTCATATTAACTTCTTCCTACACACACACATGCAAATAAATAATATATAAATAAAACATAGGTATCTCTTAAAAGTCATCTATGATTTCAGTTAAATCCACAATAACACATTTGCTATTATATTCTTATGACCTGAAACATTGTGGGCGGCACGGTGGCACAGTGGTTAGCACTGCTGCCTCACAGCACCTGAGACCCGGGTTCAAATCCCAACTCAGGCGACTGACTGTGTGGAGCTTGCACGTTCTCCCTGTGTCTGCGTGGGTTTCCTCCGGTTTCCTCCCACAGTCCAAAGATGTGCAGGTCAGGTAAATTGGCCATGCTAAATTGCCTGTAGTGTTAGGTTAGGGGTATAGGTGGTTTGTGGGTCGGTGTGGACTTGTTGGGCTGAAGGGCCTGTTTCCACACTGTAAGTAATCTTATCTAACATGTACAATTTGTAAATTAAAAGTCTGTAACATTAGACTTCAGTGAAATAGCCTCATATTCTTGTCTTTAAAGTGTTCCAAGAATGTAAGAGGATTGTGATTCATGTACATAACTGTACACAACTGTTTCCAATACATTGTTCATGACATAAACATTAAAATGCTTAAGGCCAGTACCAAACTCAATAATTCTTTTTCGATTGTACAGTATTTTCTCTGGTGGGTGAGTTTCTTTGAAAAGTAACCGACTGGCAGTTCAATTCAATCATCATCTTCCAGTAGCAGTATAGCTCCAACTCCAGCGTTGCAAGCATTGATGGAAACTTTGAAGGGTTTCAAAAAGTTTTATGCAGCTAAACCTGGTGCGATGGTTAATACTGCTTTTAAATTGTCAAATGCATCCTGGCATTGTTCTGTCCTCTGAAATTTTGTGTTCTTTTTCAGCAAATCGGTTAATGGTGCCACTATGCTGCTGAAGTTTGGAACAAAATTCTGATAGAATCCGCTTAGTCCCAAAAATTGAAGCACCTCTTTCTTTGAGTTTGATCGTGGAAATTCCTCGATGACCTTCGGCTTTGCATTCCGTGGGGTCAACCTTCCATGACCGATGTTATGTCCCAAGAACATTACCTCTACTTTCACGAATTCAGTTTTGTTTAATTTTATTACCACTTTTGCTTTGCTTTAATCGTTCAAAAAGCTCTGCCAACTGAACCATGTGATCTTCCCAAGACTCATTAAAGATCACTAAATCGTCCAGATAGACTGCACAGTTTGTTAACCCAACCACAACTCTGTTCATCAATCTTTGGAATGTGACAGGTGTGTTCTTCATTCCAAAGGGCATCACTTTAAATTGATATAGCCCATTTGGGATTACAAACGAAGAATTTTCTTTCACTTTCTCTGATTAAGGTACCTGCCAATAACCATGCAGAAAGTCCAACTTTGAAGTAACTAGCTTGTCCAACTTTCTCTATACAGTCCTCCAATCTCAGTATTGGATATGAGTCCAATTTTGTTACAGCGTTGACCTTCCAATAATCCACACAAAATCGTTGAATCCTGTCAATTTTGGGAACTAAGACATCGGCAAATTCCACTTGCTCTGACTTGGTTCGATGATATCTTCATTGAACATGAATTACACTTCCTCTGGACCTGTCTGGCTTTGAAAGGATTAAGCTGATAGAGGTGTTGTTTTATCTGAACAGCATTTGTTACATCTATTTCATGCACAATTGCATTAGTCCTCCCCATCTTACTCCTGCATATGTGTTGACACTGCTGAAACAAACCTTTCAACTGCGTTCTTTGCTCCTGAGACAGCTAGTTTACTAACTTATCCCACTCCTCAAGGACTTTGTTTTTGTTTAACATATTTTGAGGCATATCAAACTCCACAACATCTGGATTTGATTCCTCACTCTGCAGGGCAGTATCTCTCTATTATAAAAAGGTTTCAACATGACATTTCCAATAGTTTTGTCCTATTGGCATCTTTACCAGAAAGTTCACCTGACTCAACATTTTCTCTATTTGATAGGGATCACTAAACCTGGCTTAGAAGGGATCTCCTATCACTGGTAACAGTACTAAAATATCACCCTCATGGGAAAATGTCTGAGTATCAGAGATTTTATCTGCCACCTGCTTCCTTCTACACTGTGCCCTCTTTAGGTGCTGTTTAGCTAACTTACCTACTCGATTTAATCTCTCCCTCACCTCTGATACATAATCCAAGTGTTACATCTCCAACTTTAGTCTAGTCAATTTCTCTTCAATTAATTTCAAAGGGCGTCTCACTTCATGTCCAAATATTAACTCAAAGGGAGTAAACTGAGTAGATTTGTTTGTGGCATCTCAAATGGCAAACAATACTAATATGATACCTTTACCCCTGTCATTCGGGTAATCCTGACAGTATACTCTCAACATGGTCTTCAGAGTCTGATGCCACCTTTCGAAAGGTCTCTGGGATTCAGGATAATACACTCTCGATTTGAAGTGCTGTATAATTAAGCTATCCACGACTTCCTCAAAAACCCAGCAGTAAAATTAGACCCTTGGTCTCAATGAATCTCATTGAATGAGGATCTAAAATTTGAATTTAAACAACAAGTATATGTAGATTTTTTTAACCACAAAATGGTTTTTCAATTTAAAAGAATACTATAAAAATGGCTGAGGATAGTGATTGAACCGTGTGAATTTGCAGAATTAAACTAGAATTCTAAGATAAGAGGACAATAGAATTTTCATAAAATAAATACTGACACATTAATTGACCCTTCGAAATAACCTTGAACTCCTACAATGGCATGTTAATTTCCGTAAATAAGATTTCTTTTCCAAGGAATTACCATTGGATTAGCCTGTTGTCAATTATGTCACCATATTACAGTTGATTGGACTTTTCTTGTAATTAAGAAATCTTTCCCAGGAATTATCATTGGATTAACTTGCTGTAAATCATGTCATCTTATTATATGTGATTAGTCTTTCTTGTAATTAAGGCTATACTATTTCTTAAAAAACATATAAGTAATGTGTAATTTTCAAATGCAATTGCACAACTTCACCATGGAACACAGAAGCTTTAACCTCTGTGTTGTTGGATAGAATTGCATCAAGGTACCTTAATTCAATAAACTAATGACCCTTGCTTTTTGAACAGACCATATTTGTGGATTCTTTTGACCGATCTTGAACCAAGAGGCCTGTCTGAGCGGATTGTAGATCTTCATGGGTAGCACATACCTCATGTAGAAAGCTACTAACTCCTCTACCACCCTTTTGCCTTAACACTCCATAATGGAATTGCCTCCATAAAAGTTCTCCAAATGCGAGGGTTGGCAACAAAGGTGCTGGTTTTGTTACTGCCTGTGGCTTACCTACCATCTGGCATGTAGGACACGTATGACAAACATTAACCATATCCTTGTTCATTCCAGGCCAATAGAAATATTTTTGTACCTTAGCCTGAGTCTTCTGTACATCTAGGTGACCTCCTACAGGTAGTTCATGTGCTACCCATAACACTTCCTGTCTGTATGCTACCGGCATCACAAGCTGGGCACCTCTGCCCATTTCTCCTCTGCACTAGCCTGCCATGGTCTCCATTTTTGCCTTAGGATTCCCCCCACCAACCCAACCTCCACCCCCGGCACCTTCCCCTGCAACCGCAGGAAATGTAAAACTTGCGCCCACACCTCCACACTCACTTCCCTCCAAGGCCCCAAGGGATCCTTCCATATCCGCCACAAGTTCACCTGTACCTCCACACACATCATCTATTGCATCCACTGCACCCGATGTGGCCTCCTCTATATTGGTGAGACAGGCCGCTTACTTGCGGAACGCTTCAGAGAACACCTCTGGGCCGCCCGAACCAACCAACCCAATCACCCCGTGGCTCAACACTTTAACTCCCCCTCCCACTCCACCGAGGACATGCAGGTCCTTGGACTCCTCCACCGGCAGAACACAACTACACGACGGCTGGAGGAGGAGCGCCTCATCTTCCGCCTGGGAACCCTCCAACCACAAGGTATGAATTCAGATTTCTCCAGCTTCCTCATTTCCCCTCCCCCCACCTTGTCTCAGTCGGTTCCCTCAACTCAGCACCGCCCTCCTAACCTGCAATCCTCTTCCTGACCTCTCCGCCCCCACCCCACTCCGGCCTATCACCCTCACCTTGACCTCCTTCCACCTATCCCACCTCCATCGCCCCTCCCCCTAGTCCCTCCTCCCTACCTTTTATCTCAGCCTGCTTGGCTCTCTCTCTCTTATTCCTGATGAAGGGCTTATGCTCGAAACGTCGAATTCTCTATTCCTGAGATGCTGCCTAACCTGCTGTGCTTTGACCAGCAACACATTTGCAGCTGTGATCTCCAGCATCTGCAGACCTCATTTTTTACTTAGGATTCTATAGTTCAGATAATAATCCTCAGGAATATTCTCTGCCTCCTTTTCAGAATACACATCAACATAGAAATTCTTTAGTGCCTCATCTTTCTGTTGTAAGTCCATTATCCTTTCAGGACTAAATAGTTCAGTCTGACCCTCTGTCTGTTCAGCTTTTTCCTGCACCATTACGTCAAACAGGGTGTCAGCTAGCTGAACCACAACTCCTTCAGTTTTCTCTTTAGTTTTTGCATCGTGCTGTGATTTACAATAGTTTGATCTTGTTACTACACAGTCTGAGAAAATACGAGGGTATTTGTCTTTTAACTCCTCAGTTTCCTGATCTTCCTTGGACTTCTCTACAGCAAGGGGTGTCACTCCCGCCTTGGCTCCTGCTAAATTGCTCCCAAGAACAAACTGGATTCCTGGAATGGACAGTCTGTCAATCACTCCCACTGTTACTTCCCCAGTCTTGAGTTGGCACTCCAACCTGATCTTACATAGGGGAATGCTAAATTTCTGTCCAGCTTATCCCATAAACTACTACTCTCTCAGGTAACAGGTTAGAATGAGTGTGAATATGTCACCCTTTTCATTAGAGACTGCTTGAATGCTGTATCCCTCAAAATTGTAACTTCTTGCCCTTTGTCCCCTGTTCTTTCTGAGCAAACATTACCCACAGAGTGAATGTTTTATAGAGATCAGCACTAACTGCAAACCCAGCCCCTGCCTAGGACACGCACTCTCCTGCACCTCCTCGACTTTTCTTGGGGTCTCCTTTACTACTTTCACTAATGCTACTGACTTAGCTTCGTTCACCATATCTTTTCCCACAGTGCCTTTCTTTAATGATCAGCACTGTGACTTTACATGTCCTACTTTACCACAATGGAAACACTTTAGGCTTTTCACCACCTTTTCACCCTCTTGGGCTTCTTTTTAAACTTGTGGTAAACACTTACCAGTGTTCTCTTTCTTTTGTAGTATAGGTTCTGCCTTTCTCCCAACTTCTTTCCCTCACAAGATGAAATTCTTGCTAGAAGCTTGTCTAATGCACCGACATGGATTCATCTGCAAATTCTGCTGCCCTTCTCACTTCCTGAACTTTCTGTTCACCTGCGTGAATTCTTACCATCTCTGGAAGTGAGTTTTTAAACTCCTTCAGGAGAACAATCCCCCTGAGAGCCTCATAGGTGTTATTTATTTTTAAGGCCAGCACCCATCTATCAAAATGCCTCAGTTTAATTCTTTCATACTCAACATAAGCCTGACCTTGTTCCTTCTTTATTTTCCTGAACCACTGTCTATACACTTCTAATACTATTTCATAAGCATGAAAGATAGCCTGTTTGAACTCTTCATAATTGCAAGGTTTGTGAAGGTTTGTAGCTCAGGTTGAGGTTTAGGGTGTAGGTTTGCTCGCTGAGCTGTAGGTTTGATATCCAGACATTTCATTATCTGGCTAGGTAATATCATCACTGGCGACCTCCAAGTGAAGCGAAGCTGTTGTCTCCTGCTTTCTATTTAAGTCTTGTTCCCGGATGGAGTTCCTGGTGTTTGTGGTGATGTCATTTCCTGTCCATTTTCTGAGGGTTTGATAGATGGCAATTACATCTATGTTCTTGTTTATGGCATTGTGGTTGGCGTGCCAGGCCTCTAGGAATTCTCTGGCATATGGCGTAGCTCAAATCCTCCAACCCAGGCAACATCCTTATAAATCTTATCTGAACCCTTTCAAGTTTCACAACATCTTTCCGATAGGAAGGAAACCAGAATTGCACGCAATATTCCAACAGTGGCCTAACTAATGTCCTGTACAGCTGCAACATGACCTCCCAACTCCTGTACTCAATATTCTGACCAATAAAGGAAAGCATACCAAATGCCTGCTTCACTATATTATCTACCTGCGACTCCACTTTCAAGGAGTTATGAACCTGCACTCCAAGGTCTCTTTGTTCAGCAACACTCCCTAGGACCTTACCATTAAGTGTATAAGTCCTGCTAAGATTTGCTTTCTCAAAATGCAGCACCTCGCATTTATCTGAATTAAACTCCATCTGCCACATCTCAGCCCATTGGCCCATCTGGTCCAGATCTTGTTGTAATCTGAGGTAACCCTCTTCGCTGTCCACTACACCTCCAATGTTGGTGTCATCTGCAAACTTACTAACTGTACCTCTTATGCTCGCATCCAAATCATTTATGTAAATGACAAAAAGTAGAGGATCCAGCACTGATCCTTGTGGCACTCCACTGGTCACAGGCCTCCAGTCTGAAAAACAACCTTCCACCACCACCCTCTGTCTTCTACCTTTGAGCCAGTTCTGTATCCAAATGGCTAGTTCTCCCTGTATTCAATGAGATCTAACCTTGCTAATCAGTCTCCCATGGAAAACCTTGTCGAACGCCTTACTGAAGTCCATATAGATCACATTTACTACTCTGCCCTCATCAATCTTCTTTGTTACTTCTTCAAAAAAACTCAATCAAGTTTATGAGACACACACAAAGCCATGTTGACTATCCCGAATCAGTCCTTGCCTTTCCAAATACATGTACATCCTGTCCCTCAGGTCTCCCTCCAACAACTTGCCCACCACCGAGGTCAGGCTCACCGGTCTATAGTTCCTTGGCTTGTCTTTACTGCTCTTCTTAAACAGTGGCACTACGTTTGCCAACCTCCAGTCTTCCGGCACCTCACCTGTGACTATCAATGATACAAATTAGTGGGCGGCACGGTGGCACAGTGGTTAGCACTGCTGCCTCACAGCGCCTGTAGACCCGGGTTCAATTCCCGACTCAGGTGACTGACTGTGTGGAGTTTGCACGTTCTCCCCGTGTCTGCGTGGGTTTCCTCCGGGTGCTCCGGTTTCCTCCCACAGTCACAAAGATGTGCGGGTCAGGTGAATTGGCCATGCTAAATTGCCCCTAGTGTTAGGTAAGGGGTAAATGTAGGGGTATGGGTGGGTTGCGCTTCGGCGGGTCGGTGTGGACTTGTTGGGCCGAAGGGCCTGTTTCCACACTGTAAGTCTAATCTAAATATCTCAGCAAGAGGCACAGCAATCACTTCTCCAGCTTCCCACAGAGTTCTCGGATACACCTGTTCAAGTCCTGGAGATTTCCCACCTTTAACCATTTCAAGACATCCAGCACTTCCTCCTCTGTAAACTGGACATTTTGCAAGATGTCACCATTTACTTCTCTACTGTCTATATTTTCCATATCCTTTTCCACAGTAAATACTGATGCAAAATATTCATTTAGTATCTCCCCCATTTTCTGTGGCTTCACACAAAGGTTGCCTTGCTGATCTTTGAGAGGCCCTATTCTTTCCCTAGTTACCTTTGTGTCCTTAATATATTTGTAAAACCCTTTGGATTCTCCTTAATTGTATTTGCCAACACTATCTCATGTCCCTGTTTTGCCCTCCTGATTTCCCTCTTAAGTATACTCCTACTTTCTTTATGCTCTTCTAAGGATTCACTCGATCTATCCTGTTGATACCTGTCATATGCCTCCGTCTTTTTCTTAACCAAGCCCTCAATTTCTTTAGTCATCCAGCATTCCCTTTACCTACCAGCCTTCCCTTTCACCCTGACAGCAATACACTTTCTCTGGATTCTTGTTATCTCATTTCTGAAGTCTTCCCATTTTCAAACCTTCCCTTTGCCTGTGAACATTTGCCTCCAATCAGCTTTCGAACGTTCTTGCCTAATACCGTCAAGTATTACTGTAGTAAGTCCATCCACAGACTGAATCAGAAAATTGTCTTATACACACTTAACAAATTCCTCTCTATCTAAACCTTTAACACTATGGCAGTCCCAGTCGATGTTTGGAAAGTTAAAATCCCCTATCATTTCAAAACCAGCTAGCTGTGTATCTTCCTTTGTAGATTTTCCCTGGGTCTTTTCTTCAGTCTTCTGCTACACAGATTTCATATAAACAGTGAATCTGCAGGCAGTCTGTTGGTGCTCTTTGCCACTATGGCTAACTGTTCAAAATGTCTGATTTTTTAACTCTAAAACATTGCATCGTCTCATTGGTTGATGTTGTCAAAATGTAAAATTCAAATTGGATTGTGTTTTAGTATCTTGGGGCATAATTTAAACTGATTGTCTTAATTCAAATTGTTGTGCACCATAGCAACTCAGTTCAGTTGTTTATTTCACAACCAAATGTTACATTTTTAAATTTTTCAGCACACTTTATGCTGGCAGTTAGTCATATGACAGCTTGCAAACTTTTCAACTCTCTTAAAGGTATAGTACACGCCTACAACTTCATAACACAATCCAAGTAGACAGGGATAAAGCTCATAGTTTTTCTTTAAATTCAGAGAGAACAGTCAACAGATTAGCCTGGCTTTTCCCTTTGTTTTTAACCTTTGGCCCAAAGGGTTTGTGTTTTTCTTTTTTGCAAAATAAATCTCTGCAGAGATTTGTTTTTGTGTGTGCAATGATTATGTGTGAAAGTTGTTTTAAGGGATTATAGTCTTAATTCAGATTTGTAGTTTAGATGTTAAACAATGTTTGCCACTGCTTTAAGATTTAATATTGTTGATAATAAATTGATCATTTTGAGTTCACCAAAAAGGATGGTGATGTTTCCTGTATTCTGGATAGCAATACGAAAGAGTGGAATTGGAAGTTTGTGCAATTGAATCAACACCTTTATATTAGTGGTGCTGCTGGTGGAGTAATGCAGCATGATAATCAGCATTTTCATCTGATTAGTCATAACATAGTTTTGGGGGCAGGGTCAGTGTTAGATGCTGGATGTGGAAATTGTGAAATTGGACATGGAGTAATAGTAATTGGTAAAAGATGAAAGGACAGATATCAGGCTTCTGATATTGTGAAACCAAAATAGAATTGGAAGCAGCTGAAGTCTTCCAACAGGGTGCTCCTGCCTGGATTCCTAGATTTAACGGAGGCTATGTTAATAGAATTGGCAATGAAATTAAAGATGGAGTCACTTATAAAAAAAACTGTGAAGCCAGAGATAAGTAATACATCAGATCAACATTTGGCATTGTTGGAAATACAAAAGGGTACAGGTATACCAAGTGGTGAGTCATACAATCATAGAGTTGTACAGAACAGAAACAGATCCTTTGGTCCAACTCATCTATGCTGACCAAATATCCTAACCTAATCTAGTCCCATTTGCCATATCCCCCTAAATCCTTCCTATTCATATACCCAACCAGATGCCTTTTAAATGCTGTAACTGTACCAGGCTTCATCATTTCCTCTGGTGGCTCATTCCGTACACGCACCACCCTCTGTGTGAAAAAATTGCACCTTAAGTCCCTTTTATATTTTTCCCCTCTCACCCTAAACCTATGCCCGCTCGTTCTGGACTCTCCCATCCCAGGGAAAAGAGTTTGTCTATTTATCCTATCCATGCCCCTCATGATTTTATAAACCTCTATAAGGTCATTCCTCAGCCTCTGACACTCCAGGGAAAACAATCCCAGCCTATTCAACCTCTCCTTAAAGCTCAAATCCTCCAACCCTGGCAGCATCCTTGTAAATCTCTTCTGAACCCTTTCAAGTTTCACAACATGCTTCCAATAGGAAGACCAGAATTGCACACAATATTCCAAAAGTGGCCTAACCAATGTCCTGTACAGCTGTAACATGACCTCCCAACTCCTATACTCAATGCTCTGGCTATTAAAGGAAAATATACCAAACAGTTTCTTCACTATCCTATCAACTTGTGACTCTACTTCAAGGAACTATGAACCTGCACTCCAAGGTCTCTTTGTTCAACAACACTCACCAGGACCTTACCATTAAGTGATAGATCCTGCTCTAATTTGCTTTTCCAAAACTCAGCACCTCGCATTTACCTAAATTAAACTCCATTTGGCACTCCTCAGCCCATTGGGCATTAGGAGTAAGTGTTATTCTCTGAAAGAATTTACTCTCTTAGAAGAATTTAAAAATTCACTTCCTTCAATAATTCGAATTCATATTGAAGACTGGAGGGTTGAAACAACTAGGTAAAAACAAGGACTGCAGATGCTGGAAACCAGAGTCTAGATTAGAATGGTGCTGGAAAAGCACAGCAGGTCAGGCAGCATCCGAGGAGCAGGAAAATTGATGTTTCGGGCAAAAGCCCTTCATCCCAGTACAACTAGAAACAACTAGACAGGCAACAGAAATGGCTGCGATTATGAGCTCATCTGTAAAATAAAACCTCATTTGCATCACGCACAATAGCCCAGAAAGATGAATAAGTAGAAACTGAAGGATAGACATGAAGGTAGGATGGGGAAGAAAAGCTGGAATGCCCCAAGATCTCCTCCTCAGATCAAAATGAAGATGCTGTGGGTGTAATTGTAAATCAAAATCCTAAGTATCTCCATTGTAAATAAGTTGGACATTTCCATTTTAACTTCTAGCTAGAAGCTAAAAGGAAAACTAATGTTTGTCAGAGTGAGTTCAAAAAAGGACCCCAGCATGATAACACATTAGTTCAAATTGTAACTTCAACTACAACTATAAGTCTAATGTCAGACTTCCTTCCAACCTTTGGACCCTGTCTATCCTATTATGGACTGTCTTGTCCTAGAATGAGAGAAAAGGAGAGATTGAGTGGGCTGGCCATGGCTGTTACTGCTAGTGCAGGTGGAGGAAAGGTGATGAGTGTCCCAAGGTAGTCAGTAGGCTGCACAGAGGCAATGCAGGGTTAGTAGTGTACCAGATTGTGGTGAAATGACAGCACCTGAGGGAAGATGTTGCAGGCAATTGTGAGCAGGATAGAACAGAAGACTTTGTAGACATCAGTGCAGTAGCAAAGATAGAGAGAGAATGTGAAGTGGCAGAAAGAAGAGTGTGACATCTACTCTGACAGACCAGGTATAGTAATTGACCTTCTTCCTACACTGCCAGCTATGCCTCTGCACAGTTGAGATGGTATTGATCTTGATGCAGACCTTGAACCATGCTGCCAGGGTCTGGTTGTTTCACCTTGTCTGTTAGTCATCTCAGAAGACAACAGACCGTCTTGTACACCATCCCATTCACCAGCACCTCCAGATCCCTGGCACAGAATCAGTGAGAGGTTACTTCCTAAAATGTATAAACAATCTATGGAAACAGCTAGATAGACTAACATTGTTTTGAAAACAGTATATCAAAGTCATTTAAACTTGGAGATGGGCATTAGGAATACCACGTCTGTCAACAAGTGGGGCAATACTAGGATGCCAGTGGTGGTTCTAGAGATCAGAGGCATTTTATATAGAGCACAGATGTGAGAGACATTGGTGTCTCAGAATATAGCTGCTGAATGGCATGTTGTTCCGAGATTATTCAGATCAGCATATGGTAAGATGGAGCTCGAATCAAATGTGAGGAACACCATAGGGACAGGATAGATAGTTAATGAGACAAGGTTGGTACTGCAGAAACCTTCCAAAAAAAGCAACTCAATTTGTGCTTAGTTAAATAAAATGTAATATTCATCCCTTGTGTAGAAACTCAGCTTTCACTCATGAATTTGACTTGTCCAGTTTAACCGTCAGCTAGGTGTATTACAAAGAATCTCTTGGCCATGAACATACACATGACTTTTTCAAATGAGCAATTTGCAGATTACGAAGCTGTTTAAAGAGCAATATTATGGGTTTGTCCTGAAGCTTATTAATTAAAATGTAGGACTATAAAAAAGAAACAATACCAGCAATGCTCACTCATAGAAACTTCCAGGATTTTTAAATAGCTCAGTGCTAGATTCTGCTCTTAGTGGACATGTTACTGACGTGTGGTGTCTGCCACTGCCACTTGAATCTATTTGTCCTGTGTAGCTTTTGCATTCTAAGTCTATTCTAATCCTTTGACCCTTAAATGCTATTTCAAAACATATTCTTATCAAACTCCTTCTTGAAGGAGTTAATCCATACGCAGCATGAATTACTGTTTCCAGGTGTTTTTTTCTACTTGTCTATTGCTCCATAGGGGGGGGGACGTCATTTAGTATGGCTTGAGGCATTTTAGTCTTGTTAACTCTGTCCTCACAGCTCACATTAATTAGCTTGCTTACATCTGTATCCTCTTATTTCGGTATTTATCCAGTTATTCCTCCTTTTGTCCATTTAAAACAGGTTCTGTCAAGCAAATATATTTTTATAGTGCAAATCCAAAAGACAACCAGGTTATTCTTTTATAGATTTTCTTCAATGCAGCAGTATACTTTTGAAGCTATGGTGACCAGACATACATACAATAACGATTGATGTATCTGTAGGTAAAATTGAAAATCCACATGTTGAAGGTGAACTTAATAACTACTGCATGATGTGAATTAAAACATAAAATTTTCAATCATTTTTGGTTCTATGAAGGAAAGACTACCAATTTTCAAAACTACTACTCCTCATGTTGTGGTATATGCTGACGTTAATAGAACTGGGAGCTCTGCAATACTGAATCTCTGCAAAGTTTGCATTTACTCATGTTAATTTTGATCAATGCAAGAAACTCATCAGAAGCAGGCAGGATCATCGTTCACTGTCTTGGCTTTCCCTCGAGGCAGGCAAAAACCCCACTTCTCTATATTAATACTCTAAACAGTTGCAGCAAGGTTTAATTTCTAGGCAACTTTCGTTTGATTTGCCACACAATACTCCAAAATTTCATCTTCAGATAATGAGTTTTATGACACAGCTATTTTACTGCCCAGTCCTTGAGAAGGTTGTAGTGAGCTGCAATTAAGGATGGGCAATAAATGCTGCCCACATCCAATGAATGAATTTTTAAAAAGCATCAGGTTTGCTTCAGGCAAAAGTAACATACTGTAGATACTGGAAATCTGAAATAAAACTAAGTGTTGTAAATACTCACTAAGTCAGGCAGCATCTAGAAAGTAGAACATAGAACATTACAGCATAGTACAGGCCTTTCGGCCCTCGATGTTGTGCTGACCTGTGAAACTAATCTGAAGCCTATCTATCCGTTTTCATCCATATGTCTATCTAATGACCATTTAAATGCCCATAAAGTTGGCAAGCCTTAGAGCATGGATCAGTACCTGGTGCTATGATAACAGAGACATGGGTTCCTCAGGGGCAGGAATGATTGCTGGATATTCCAGGGTTTAGAGCATTTAAAAATAGGGAGGGGGGAGAAAGAGGAGGGGGTATAGCACTACTAATAAGAGAGGGTATCATAGCTACAGAAGCTTCCATTGTTGAGGAAGATCTGCTTACCGAGTCAGTATGGGTGGAAATTAGGAACAGGAAGGGAGCAGTCACCTCATTAGGGGTTTACTATAGGCCCCCAAATAGCAGTAGGGAGATTGAAGAAAGCATAGGTGGGCAGATTTTGGAAAAGTGTGGACATAGTAGGGTTGTTGTAATGGGTGACTTTAACTTTCCCAATATTGATTGGAACCTCCTTCGAGCAGAAGATTTGAATGGAGCTGTTTTTGTAAGGTGTGTTCAGGAGGGTTTCCTAACTCAGTACGTTGACAGGCCGACGAGGGGAGAAGCCATTCTAGACTTGGTGCTCAGAAACGAGCCGGGGCAGGTATCAGATCTTGTGGTGGGAGAGCACTTTGGTGATAGTGATCACAACTGCCTCACATTCTACATAGCTATGGAGAAGGAGAGGATTAGGCAAAATGGGAAGATATTTAATTGGGGAAGAGGAAACTATAATGCGATTAGACATGAGTTAGGAAGCATGGGTTGAGAACAATTGTTCCATAGTAAAGGCACTATAGACATGTGGAGACTGTTTAAAGAACAGTTGTTGCAAGTGATGAATAAATATGTCCCTCTGAGACAGGCAAGAAGTGGTAAGATAAAGGAACCTTGGATGACGAGAGCGGTGGAGCTTCTCGTCAAAAGGGAAAAAGTAGCTCACGTAAGGTGGAGGAAACTAGGGTCAAGCTCAGCTCTAGAGGATTACAGACAGGTGAAGAAGGAACTCAAAAATGGTCTGAGGAGAGCCAGGAGGGGGCACGAGAAAGGCTTGGTAGAACAGTTTAGGGAGAACACAAAGGCATTTTACACTTAAGTGAGGAATAAGAGAATGGTCAAAGAAAGAGTAGGGCCGATCAGGAATAGCATAGGGAATTTGTGTGTGGAGTCTGAGGAGGTAGGGGAAGCCCTAAATGAGTTTTTTGCTTCTGTCTTTATGAAAGAAATTAACTTTGTAGTGAATGAAACCTTTGAAGAGCAGGTGTGCATGCTGGAATGGATAGAGATAGAGGAAGCTGACATGCTGAAAATTTTGTCAAACATTAAGATTGACAAGTTGCCAGGCCCGGACCAGATTTGTCCTCGGCTGCTTTGGGAAAGGAGAAATGCAATTGCTTCACCACTTGTGAAGATCTTTGCATCCTCGCTCTCCACTGGAGTCATACCTGAGGACTGGAGAGAGGCAAATGTAATTCCTCTCCTCAAGAAAGGAAATAGGGAAATCCTCGGCAATTACAGACCAGAAAGTCTCATGTCTTCGTCTGCAAGGTGTTAGAAAGGATTCTGAGGGATAAGATGTATGACCATCTGGAAGAGCATGGCTTGATTAAATGCAGTCAACACGGCTTTGTGAGGGGCAGGTCATGCCTCACAAACCTTATCGAGTTTTTTGAGGATGTGACTAGAAAACTTGATGAGGGTCGAGCTGTGGATGTGGTGTATGTGGACTTCAGCAAGGCATTTGATAAGGTTCCCCATGGTAGGCTCATTCAGAAGGTCAGGAGGAAAGGGATACAGGGGAACTTAGATGTCTGGATACAGAATTAGCTGGCCAACAGAAGACAGTGAGTGGTAGTAGAAGGAAAGTATTCTGCCTGGAAGTCTGTGGTGAGTGGTGTTCCACAGAGCTCTGTCCTTGGGCCTCTACTGTTTGTAATTTTTATTAATGACTTGGATGAGGGGATTGAAGGATGGGTCAGCAAGTTTGCAGACAACACAAAGGTTGGAGGTGTCATTGACAGTACAGAGGGCTGTTGTAGGCTGCAGCGGGACATTGACAGGATGCAGAGATGGGCAGATGGAGTTCAACCTGGATAAATGCGAGGTGATGCATTTTGGAAGGTTGAATTTGGAAGCTGAGTACTGGATTAAGGATAGGATTCTTGGCAGTGTGGAGGAACAGAGGGATCTTGGTGTGCAGGTACATAGATCCCTTAAAATGGCCAGCCAAGTGGACAGGGTTGTTAAGAAAGCATATGGTGTTTTGGCTTTCATTAACCGGGGGATTGAGTTTAAGAGTCGTGAGATCTTGTTGCAGCCCTATAAAACTTTGGCTAGATCGCACTTGGAATACTGCATCCAGTTCTGGTCATCCTATTATAGGAAAGATGTGGATGTTTTGCAGAGGGTTCAGAGGAGGTTTACCAGGGTGCTGCCTGGACTGGAGGGCTTATCTTATGAAGAGAGGTTGACTGAGCTCGGACATTTTTCATTGGAGAAAAGGAGAGGGGACCTAATTGAGGTATACAAGATAATGAGAGGCATAGATAGAGTTGATAACCAGAGACTATTTTGCAGGGCAGAAATGACGAACATGAGGAGTCATAGTTTTAAGCTGGTTGGAGGAAAGTATAGAGGGGATGTCAGAGGCGGGTTCTTTGCACAGAGAGTTGTGAGAGCATGGAATGTGTTGTTAGCAGCAGTTGTGAAAGCAAGGTCATTGGGGATATTTAAGAAACTACTGGACATGCATATGGTCACAGACATTTGAGGGTGCATACATGAGGATCAGTGGTCGGCACAACATCGTGGGCTGTGCAAATCACAAATCACCTTCTGTGCTGTACTGTTCTATGTTCTATGTTCTACTATTGTTCAGGTAGGCCATTTCATGCCCCTACTACTCTCTGAGTAAAGAAACTACCTCTGGCATCTGTCCTATATCTATCACCTCTCAATTTAAAGCTATGTCCCCTTGTGCTAGCAATCACTATCCGAGGAAAAAGGCTCTCACTGTCCACCCTATCTAACCCTCTGATTATCATATATGTCTCAATTAAGTCACCTCTCAACCTTCTTCTCTTTAACGAAACAGCCTCAAGTCCCTCAGCCTTTCCTCGTAAGACCTTCTCTCCATACCAGGCAACATCCTATAAATCTTCTCTGAACCCTTTCCAAATCTTCCACATCCTTCCTATAATATGGTGATCAGAACTGTATGCAATACTCCAAGTGAGGATGTACCAGAGTTTTGTACAGCTGCAGCATGACCTCATAGCTCCTCCATCAATAAAAGCTAACACATCGTATGCCTTCTTAACAACCCTATCAATCTAGGTGACAACTTTCAGAGATCCATGTACATGGACACCAAGATCTCTCTGTTCATCTACACTGCCAAGTATCTCACCATTACTCTTTATTCCTGTTGCTCCTTCAAAGTGAATCACCTCACACATTTCCACATTAAACTCCATTTACAACATCTCAGCCCAGATCTACAGCTTATCCATGTCCCTCTGACCCACAACATCCTTCAGCACTATTCACAACTCTACTGACCTTAATGTTGTCTTCAAATTTACTAACCCATCCTTCTACACCCTCATCCAGGTCATTTATAAAAATGACACACAGCAGTGCACCCAAAACAGATCATTGTGGTACCCCACTAGTAACTGAACTCCAGGATGAACATTACCCATCAATCAGTACCACCTGTCCTCTTTCAGCTACCCAATATCTGATCCAAACTGCTAAATCACCCTCAATTCCATGCCTCCGTATTTTTTTCAATAGCCTACCATGGGAAACGTTATTAAATGCCTTACTGAAATCCATATACACTACATCAACCACTTCACCTTCATCCACCTATTTGGTCACCTTCTCAAAGAACTCAATAAGGTTTGTGAGGCACGAACTCCGCTTCACAAAACCGTATTGACTATCCCTCATCAACTTAATCCTTTCTAGATGATTATAAATCCTATCTCTTATACACTTTTCCAATACTTTACCCACAACTGAGTAAGGCTCGCTGGTCTATAATTACCAGGATTGTCTCTACTCCCCTTCTTGAACAAGGTAACAACATTTGCTATCCTCCAGTCTTCTGTTGTAGACAATGACAACATAAAGATCAAAGCATAACGCTCTTCAATCTCCTCCCTGGAGAATCCTAGGATAAATCCCATCCAGCCCAGTAATTTATTTATTTTCACACTTTCCAGAATTGCTAAGATGTCTACCTTGTGTACCTTATTCCCACCTATTCTAGTAGCCTGTATCTCAGTATTCTCCTCGGTATCTCAGTATTCTCATCTTTTTCCAATGAGAATACTGATCAACAACATTCATTTAGTACTTCCACTATCTCCTCGGATTCTATGCACAACTTCGTACTACTATCCTTGATTGGCCCTAATCTTACTCTAGTAATTCTTTTATTCCTGATATACTTATAGAAAGCCTTAGGGTTTCCTTGATCCTATTTGCTAACAACTTCTCATGAATCCTCCTGGTGCTTCTTACCTCTCTCTTTAGCTCTTTCTTGGCTAACATATAACTCTCAAGCGCAATAACTGAGCCTTCATGTCTCATCCTAAGATATACTTCCTTCTTCCTCTTGACAAGAGCTTCAACTTCTTTAGAAAACCACTGTTCCCTCGCTTGACAACTTCCTCCCTGCCTGACAGGTACAAACTTATTAAGCTCATGCAGTATCTGTTCCTTGAATAAGCTCCACATTTCAATTGTGCTCATCCCTGCAGTTTCCTTCCCCATCCTATGCATCCTAAATCTTGCCTAATTGCATCATAATTATCTTTCCCCCAGCAATAACTCTTGCCCTGTGTTATATACCTGTCTCTTTCATTGCTAAAGTCAACATGACCAAGTTGTGGTCACTATCCCCAAAGTACTCACCTACCTCCAGATCTAAAACCTGGCTGGGTTCATTACCCAGTACCAAATCCAATGTGTCCTCACCCCTTGTTGGCCTGTCTACATACTGTGTCAGGAAACCATCCTGCACACATTGGACAAAAACTGACCCATCTAAACTATAGTATTCCCAGTCAATATTTGGAAAGTTAAAGACACCCAGAGCAACAACCTTGTTACTCTCACTCATATCAAGAACCATCTTTGCTATCCTTTCCTCTACATTTCTGGAATTATATGGAGGTCTATAGAAAACTCCCAACAGGATAACCTCTCCTCTCCTGTTTCTAATCTCAGCCCATATTACCTCAGTGGACGAGTCATCAAATGTCGTCTCTGCCACTGTAATACTGTTAGAGAAAAAGAGCTAACATTTCAGGTCAATGACCTTTCATCACAGTTGAAGAAAGATAGAACACATTCCTTAATTCATATGAAAAGTCCTTGACCTGAATGTTCACCCTGTTTCTTTCCACAGATGGTTTCCTTTATTGTGACTTCATTTGTTATATTTCCTCATGTGACTTTTCACCTCTTTAGAAATATTTTCATTATATCCATAGGTTTTTATGTAACTTTCTGAAGCTTATTTTTTCTTCTTCTGAAATTGACTTAATGATACATTAATTTTATGTGATGACTTGAAGAAACAACTTAAATTGCTGAGTCATATATAACTGTACTTCAAAATGTTTGCTATTCTGTTATTTCTTTGGTGGACAAGGATTTGCTTTGTTTATTCACACATTTACAGGTATTGGCAAGTAATATTCATATTAACCTACTACCAGGCAAAGTGACCAAATATTCTGCTTATGTTAAACATGCATGTTGTCAAGTTAGTGAGCATTTTTATATTTATAAAAATTAGAATGAAATTTCTAAGCAATAAACTTTAGTACAAATGATGCTTATAAAAGAATTCCTTACATATTCCATCGAAAAAATAACAACGTTACCTCATTCCTCTATTTTTAACCAATCTGTCTGAACATAATGTAACACATCCTGAGGCCAGGTAGGACTTAAATGCAGCCCTTCTGCCCAAAGGTAGGAACACAATAATCACACCATTAGATATCCTTCCTTGGATTGTACATGCTCACATTCTCTCAGTGACTGCTATACACAAACAATGAGTTGTTCATGTTCACAGGACTCTCTGTTGATGTTTACAGATTGTACAAAACAGTCTAAATTGGAATGTTAATAATTAACACAGTCTGTAGAAATAGACAAAGGTGTTTTTTGTCAGCCTAGCATCTATTATATGTCCCATTAGAAGCAAGCACATGCATCAGGAATTGGAGGACACATAGTATGTAAAAGACTGTGTTATAAACTCCATTTCCTTTCCAACATGTCTTAAATTTTGTCATGGCTACATGAGTATCAGATAACTGTTTCATTGCTACAACTTCCAAGTGTCTGGTGTGCACTGTTATTTAAATAGATCGAACCTCAAAGGTAGGCAATGATATTATGTCATTGCAACAGAAGTATTAATCTAGAAGGTTATTGAGAGAGGCAAGAGAGGAGATTGCTGTGGCCTTGCCAACATCTTTATATCCTTATAGCCACCGGAGAGGTCCCGGAGGACTGGCAAGTAGCTAATGTTGTGCCTCTATTCAGGAAGGGAAATAGGGATAATCCAGGAAACTACAGACTGGTGAGTCTTACATCTGTGGTTGGGAAGCTATTGGAGAGAATTCGTAGGGATAGAATTCACATGCTTTTGGAAAAGCATGGCTTAATCAGGGACAGCCACATGGCTTTGTGCATGGCAAGTCATATCTCATTAACTTGATTGAATTTTTCAAAAAAGTGACAAAGGTGATCAATGAGGATAGAGCAGCGGATGTTGTCTACATGGATTTTTGTAAGGCTTTCAACAAGATCCCTATGGTATGCCATAAGATTAAGATGCATGGGATCCAAGTAACTTGGCCATATAGATTCAGAATTGCTTTGCCAAGAGGGTAAGGCAGAGGGTAGTTTTGGAAGATGGGCCCGAAATGTTGATTTCACTTTGGATGCTGCCTGAACTGCTGTGCTCTTCCAGCACCATTAATCCAGGATGATAAGAAGGCATATGGCATGCTTGCCATTCTGGTTGGAGAATTGAATACAAGAGTCAGTTTGTCATGTTGGAGCTTTATAAAACTTTGGTTAGGCCATAATTAGAGTACTGCATTCAATTCTAGTTGCCACATTACAGGAAGGATGTGGAGGCTTTGGAGAGGGCGCAGAAGAGGTTTACTAGGATGCTGCCTGGATTAGATGGTATGAACTACAAGGAGAGCCTAGAAAAACTTGTTCAACCCCTGGCTGTTGTCAGCTAATGAATCAATGCTTGCCCATGTTGAACACCACTTAGAGGAAGCATTGAAGGTGGCAATGGCTCAAAATATACTCTGGGTAATGGACATCAATGTCCATCACCCAGAGTGGTTTGGCAGCACTACTGTTGTATGAGCTGGTCAAATCCTAAAGAACATTGCTGTTAGAATGGGTCTTCAGCAAGTGGCGAGGGAACCAATAGAAGGGAAAAACGTAATTGACCTCATCTTTACTAGTCTACCTGCTGCAAGTGTATCTATGCCTGACAGCATCAGTAAGAGTGATCATCACATGGTCCCTGTGAAGCCAAAATTTCCTTGAGAATGCCATCTGTCATTTGTGTGGCACTATCACCACACTAAATCTATACAGACTTCAAACAGATCTAATAGCTCCATAAGGCACTGTGTGCCATCAGAAGCAGCCAAATTGTGCTCTAACATAATCTGCAATCTCACGGCTTGCCGTGTTCTTAACTCTATTTTTCATCAAGCCAGAGGTCAAATGTAGGGTGCTGGAGGGCATGCTAGGAGTAACCTAGTAAAGTTGCAAACAGGACTAGTAAAACTGCATCTGCAGCAAGTGAAAGGCAAAGTTAAGCATTCTACAACCAATGGATCAGATCTAAGTTTTGTAATCCTGGCACATTCAGTCTTGAATAAGCTGAATAAATTATACCAGTAATTGCTCAGACAGCAGATATTAGTCATACACATTGCTGCAGGTGAGGTTGGCAAATGCCTTCCCTAAAAGGTCTAGTGAACCAGATTAATTTTTATGACAATCAAAATGGTTCTATTAGACGAGTATTTTTAAGCCACATGGGATTTGAACCCACATCTCCAGAAGATGGGCATTGATTCTGGATTACTTATGAGGATCAACACAAGTTGGAATAGCAACACCTCATCTTCCATTGAAGACCCTACAGAATACAATATTGAGTTTTACATTTCAAAGCATGACTACCTCATTCCATGTCTTTTATCTACTCTAGCCCAGGTCATGCCATGGTATGGGTTGCATTTATTTTAGCCAAGCCATTTTCACTTAGTCATAGCCCCCATTAACATCTATCTAGTTTTTCTTCCTCCCTGGCTTACTTCAAAATCCTTTGTCTGCCTAACTTTTTTCTTCTCTCTGGGCTCCCACTCATACTTTCACCCCAACCCTGACACCCGATCATCAGCATATGTACCTCCTTTTCCTAGCTGCTGTCAGTTCTGAAGAAGAGTCACTGGACTTGAAACATTAATCTATTTTCACAAATGCTGCCAGACAAGCTGAGTTTCTCCAGTGATCTATACCTGCGGTAATTTATTGGTGACATTTTTTTTGCCCCGAGAAGCTGCAATGAAAGGCTGATTTGGAAGAAAGGTACCACTGAGTTCAACTTCATGATTTCTTGCTTAGTAGCAAAGCTCTTTAACCCACCAAGCCACAGCACCTTCCTTCCTAGATATGAAGTAGAGTTGTCACAGACTCAAGACATTTCCTCTTTTTCTCTCTCCACAGATGCTGCCAGATCTGCTGAGTTTCTCCAGCATTTTCTCTGTTTTAATTACCTTTAAGAATCTTTTCTGACTCCACCACTTTGTCATCAGGTTGATTAAATTATTATGCGCATAAATGGATTAGATTATGATTTCTCTGGAAATACTAATCATCAGAGGAAATTGTGGTCAATTTATTTGCAATGTTGCCAAATATTGTGGCCAGAGCCATTGTTCATTCATGGTGGGTGAAAGGTTAGGGGTGAAAGCCAGGTGCCTATTGCCATTAGAGATGTGTACATTTTAAATGAATCCAAGAAGGAAATTGCCAGAGGAGCTGATCTGCCATAAGTACAACTGTGAAGTCCTCTTCAGTAATATAACTTGTAAACCCACTACGGGCTTATGAAAGTTATTATTTCTTTGTAAAATCAGCTATTATTTGAAATGTTTTACAGATGACTCTTTAATGGAAGGTTTTACACACACAAACACACAATTTTGCAGGTGCTGTGTGTTACTCACAGCGTAAAGGTTAAACTCACATCTCCACTGTGGGCCTTTCAGAATAACAGCAGTAGCAGCAGCAGTCACTACCTAATGAAGTGAGCTATGGGAAATGGTGACCTTTATATTGTGGGTGGGTTGGAATTATTTTCCATCATTTTGGCAGCACATTCAGTTCACTATGCAAAGGTTTGGCAATCCCCACCTTAAGAAGTGCCCTAAGCATTCTGCTGTGCAGCTGTGGCTATTTATAATTGCATATTCACTAATTAGTGGCTATAGGAAACGATGATCTTCACATATATTAAGGACTTTAGGAGTGAACATAATATGGTCAATAATTGTCTACATGTCTTTCTACATTTCGCACCATGGAACATTTTAGCCTGGCTGCTACTGAACATGGCAGAGTACAAATATGTATTCTTGAGTTACTGTAAAAATAAATCAACCACGAAGCATTGGAAAAAAAGGTGTTTCTATACTGAACAAATTCAAAGCATATAAAATGACTATCTTTCTTTCTCATTTAACTTAGGTTATCAGACATTATACCTAATCTTCAAACAAACATACTCCATAAAAATACTCCATAAGCGAAGCAAGATTTGTAAAGAAAAGGAATATGTTGATGTTTCAGGTTGAAATGTCAAGATTCCTTTTTTCCTGTAAAGATGCTGCCTAACTTGGTGAGATTTCCGGAATTTTCTGTTTTAGTTTCAGATGTCCATTTGTTTGCTTGTATAATATTAGTAAATGATCACAATAACAATTTGAAGTATTGACCTGCCCTCTGGACAGTATTGTCCATACCAACATGCAAAAATCAATAAAAGAATATATATACAAATACATGACAATATTGATGGCTTGCATTGCACTTGGTTCACATCTTGTTGTTGTACCATGCTCCCTCTTCTGGTGATAAGTGGATAATATTGAATTAATATGCTATACATTTTATCATTTAAATGAGATGCATATAACAATTGATGAGTGCATAAGTTTTAATAAATTAGTCACTGAAACTCCAGATATATCAGTTGTCATTTATATCAAATCAAACATTTCTCTTAAGTACTTTTGTCTATAGATTAATCAGTATTTATGTAATCAGTTCAGGAATCCATATTGATTATATAAATTTAATTTTGCCTAATTTAGGTGTTAATTTGTAGCATACAAGTTTGTTTATATTTGGTAATATACTTTTAATAAGGTCAAGTGATCATATAGGCGACAATCTTTGTTCTATTCTGTGCTATGGAATCCTAAATTGAAGAAAAATTTAAATATTTTTTTCACAGTAGTTTACCAGGCTCACATTGCTGGATTTTCATTCCTGATAGAGTCATACAGTATGGAAACAGGCCCTTTGGCCCAAATCATCCATGCCGACCAGGTTTCCTTTGCTGAACTAGTCTCATTTCATAGAATCATTGAATCCCTACAGTACAGGAAGAGGCCATTCAGCCTGCCAAGTCTGCACCAGCCCTTTAAGGACAACCCCACCCAACCCAGCTCCCCATCTTATCCTTCTAATCCATACATCCCTGGACACCATGGGCAATTTAAATCCACTTAAACTGCACATCTTTGTCACCGTGAGAGGAAACCAGAACACCCTAGGAAACACACGTAGACACAGGAGAATGTGCAAAGTCCACACAGACAGTCACCCAAGACTGGAATCGAACCCAGATCCCTGGCGCTGTGAGGCAGCAGCACTAACCATTGAGCCACTGTGCCACCTTTTGCCTGTGCTTGGTCCATAGCCCTTTAAACCTTTCATATTCAATGTACCTGCCCAAATTCCTTTTAAGTTTTGTAATTATACATACCTCTACCACTTTCTCTGGCATCTCAGGTAGACAGGGTGGTGAAAAAGGCATGCTTACCTTCAACATTCAGAACATCAAATACAGGAGTTGGAACATCATGTTACAGCTGTACAAGGCATTGAGAAAGCCACACTTGGAGTACTGCACACAATTCTGGTTGCCCTTCCAGAAGGATGTTATTAAACTGGAAAGGGTGCAAAAAGATTGACAAGGATGCTACTGAGACTGAAGAATTTGAGTTATAAGAAGAGGCTGGGAGCTCTTTCTCTGGAGGGATGGCCTTGTAGACATTTAGACAATCATGAGGGGGATAGATAAGGTGAATACATGAGGTCTTATTCCCAGAGTAGGGGAGTCCAGAAGTAGAGGTATAGGCTTAAGGTGAGAGAAAAATGAGTTAAAAGAGTTGTAAATTTGTAAATTTCCCAGTCTGACCCACCTCTATAAGATTTTGGAAGGACTGATATGGTACATTTTGAGAGATTGCTGTGTAGGTCAGGAAATCTAAAACACATGGGCAAGGCCTCAAGATGGGGGGATGATAATTTGGGATTGAATGAGGAGAATTTAGTTCACTCAAATGGTTATGAATCAGGATTCTCTATTTCAGAAAGTCATGGTATTCCATATATTGATACCTGAAGGCTGTGATGGACAGGTTGATCTTTCAATGTATCAAGGAATATGTGGAGTGGACAAGAGGGTGGAGCCAAAATCCAAGATCAGTCATTGATCAAGCTCGATGGTCTTCTTCATGTTCTTATTAGATTAGATTACTTACAGTGTGGAAACAGGCCCTTCGGCCCAACAAGTCCTCACTGACCCGCCGAAGTGCAACCCACCCATACCCCTACATTTACCCCTTACCTAACACTATGGGCAATTTAGCATGGCCAATTCACCTGACCCGCACATCTTTGGACTGTGGGAGGAAACCGGAGCACCAGGAGGAAACCCACACAGACACGGGGAGAACGTGCAAACTCCACACAGTCAGTCGCCTGAGTCGGGAATTGAACCCGGGTCTCAGGCGCTGTGAGGCAGCAGTGCTAACTACTGTGCCACCGTGCCGCCGACATGGTGAGAGATTGTCAACATTGAGAGATTGTCAACGGTGAGAGATTATGAAGAGATTGTCAACTTTTTTTTAAAGAACTAATCAAAAATCTATCTAACTCTGTCTTAAAGACACGCAATGACTTGGCCACCACAGCCTTCTGTGGCAATGAGTTCCACAGATTCACAGCTTCTGGCTGAAAAGAAATGGCCTTGCAAGACACATCTAAACAAACAATCCAGAAATTCAGATTGGCAAGTCTGATCCAAATCAGCTTGGAGCTTGAGAATGTCCAGGGAGTAAAAACTCCACAGAAGAGAGGCAAAAAAATCTTGAATTATGCAACAGCAAAGCACGGTGGCAAATAATGGAAACTAAGGAAATTGATTCATCGCTCCATTTAAAGATTGATAAAATAGATGCATTCTGACATTGACACTTCCTCAGATTGTTAGTAAACCCCTACTAAACTTTGCTTGTCACCTGCTGCCATCCTGAAAAAGACCCCGTTAGCCCTATTCTCTGCCTTCTACTAGTCAGCCAATCCTTTAGCCATGCTAATACCTTCGTCAGGATTGTGGTGCTGGAAAAAACACAGCAGGTCAGGCAGCATCCGAGAAGCGGGAGAATCAGAAACAGGAGCAGGAAGAGCTCATGATGAAGGACATGTGCCCGAAATATCAATTCTCCCGCTCCTCGGATGCTGCCAGATCTGCTGTGCTTTTCCAGCAGCACACACTCTCAATTCTGATCTCCAGCATCTGCTGTCCTCTCTTTATTCTTCATGCCAGTACATTACCCTAACAATGTGACCTTTTGTCTTATTTAGCAACCTCCTGTGAAGAACTTTGTCAAAGACCTTCTAGAAATACAAATGGATCGCATTCTCTGGCTCTCCGTTGTCTAACTTGCTTGTTACATCCACAAAGAATTCTAACAGATTTGTCAAGCGTGACCTCTCCTGGATGAAACCATGCTGACTCTGCCCTATTTTACTATGCACTTCCTAGTATTCCGTAATCTCATTCCGTAACGTCAAGAATGGACGTTAAAATCTTACCAACATCCGAGATCAGGCTAACTGGCCTATACTTTCCTGTCTTCTGCCTCCCTCGCTTTCTTAAACAGGAATTGGTACCCTCACCAACTCCAATAGTTCCTGAAAGATTACTTGCTATTGCCACTACAATTTCCTCAGTTGTTTCCTTCAGAACTATGGGGTAAAGTCCCTCTGGTCTGGGTAATTTATCTACTTTTAGATGTTTCAGCTTCACCAGTACCTACTCCTTAGTGATGACCATGACATTCACCTCTGCTGCCTAATTCTCTTGAAGAACTGGGAGGTTGTTGGTGTCTTCCATTGTGAAAACTAATGCAAAGTACAGCATTCAAAGTAGCAGAAAAGGATAACAAGCTGGCTAAGGGACAGGAAACAGGAAGTATGAGATTAAATGTCAATTCTCAGATTGCCAAAAGGTGAGAAGTGACCAGGATTGCTATCGGAGGCACTGTTATTGCTATTCAAATAAACAATTTGGACTCAAGAATCAGAAATCATTTCAAAATTGGGAAGAAGTGCAAAAAAGATTCATTGGACTAACACCAGAATTGATATGATTTACTTATCAGAAAATGTGAACAGTGCACACATCTTTACTTGACAAATTGAAAAGACAAGGCAAGCTTAATAGAGGTCTTCAAACTTTGAGAGGGCTTGACAGGGTAAAAGTAGAAATGCTTCTACTTGTGGGAGAGGCCTGTACTAGGCCATACTGATATTTAATTGTTTTTAAGAAATCGAATAAGGAAATCAGAAGAAATGTCTTTTGTCAAGAAATAGCAGAGATACATTCATGGAAAGTCAGGAGGCATGTAACAGGAGAAAGCAATAAAAGAATATGTTGTTGGGATTGGATGAAGAAAAGTAGGAGGAGGATTATGTGATCTGGACAACAAAACGACATGACCCTCTCTCAGTAGTATCCTTACATACAAATGAGGAAGGACACAATTTCGACTGGGGCAACATATCCATCCTAGGACAAGCCAAATAGAGACACGTACAAGAATTCCTAGAAGCATGTCATTCCAACTGTAACTCTATGAACAAACACATCTACTATCCCCTGAGAAAAAGGAAATGAGATCACCACAGGAAATGACATCACCAACCCAAAGAAACCCAAACATATAAGTAGAAAGCAGGAATTATCAACAGTGCTTCGCCTAGATGCCCACTAAAGATGCTACCTAGTAGGGTGATGAAATGTCTGGAAATGAACCTTCCAGCTCAGTGAGCAAACCTACATCCACAACCTCAACCTGAGCTACAAATCTTCTCAAAAGGATTATGCGGAGTATAAACATTATCTCGGATTTGTTGGGCTTAATTGCATATTTCTGTACTCTTAATACGTAGACCTAACTGGCTTCACAAATTAAAAGTGGCCTATTTTACTTCTACAGTTGTTGCAAGAATGTCTAGGAAAGAATTGGGGCAAATATAAGATTCTACAAAAACACATAAAAATGGGCAATAAAAAAACAAAGACGGTCCCAGAATGAAACAGACCTATAGGAGAAATATAACTTGTTAGAATTTCTTCCAAGAAGAAGGGGACAGTCAAAGAACAGGTGAGAAATTGTGAACATATAAATTAGTTCGCAGCCTTTGGGAAAGCAAATCTTAGCAGGACTTATACACTTAATGGTAAGGTCCTAGGGAGTGTTGCTGAACAAAGAGACCTTGGAGTGCAGGTTCATAGCTCCTTGAAAGTGGAGTCACAAATAGATAGGATAGTGAAGAAGGCTTTTGGTACGCTTTCCTTTATTGGTCAGAGTATTGAGTACAGGAGTTGGGAGGTCATGTTGCAGCTGTACAGGACATTAGTTAGGCCACTGTTGGAATATTGCGTGCAATTAGGTATCCTTCCTATCGGAAAGATGTTGTGAAACTTGAAAGGGTTCAGAAAAGATTTACAAGGATGTTGCCAGGGTTGGAGGATTTGAGCAACAGAGAGAGGCTGAACAGGCTGGGGCTGTTTTTCCTGGAGCGTCGAAGGCTGAGGGGTGACCTTATAGAGGTTTACAAAATTATGAGGGGCATAGATAGGGTAAATTAGACAAAGTCTTTCCCTGAGTTCGGGGAGTCCAGAACTAGAGGACATAGGTTTAGGGTGAGAGGGGAAAGATATAAAAGAGACCTAAGAGGCAACATTTTCACGCAGAGGGTGACACGTGTATGGAATGAGCTTCCAGAGGATGTGGTGGAAGCTGATACAATTGCAGTATTTAAGATGCATTTGGATGGGTATATGTATAGGAAGGGTTTGGAGGATATGGGCCGGGAGCTGGCAGGTGGGACTAGATTGGGTTGGGATATCTGGTCGCCGTGGACAGGTTGGACTGAAGGGTCTATTTCCATGCTATACATCTCTATGACTATAACAAAATATGGTAAATATTCCAAATAAGTTTCAACAAAGGAAATCATAAATAACATGGCCTTCCCTCGCAAGAATACCTAAATAACATTCAAAAACTTTACATACATTTGATAAACATTGTAGACAAGCTGAAATTACTTAAAAACAAATACATTCTTAAGGATAAAGGATATTTATTTCAATTGATATGGACATGTAGAAATCTGTAAGACACTCCAACGTTTATGAGGGAGTCTGTGAACACTGGTGAATTACAGTAAATTGGAAACAGGCTGATAGAGTGCCCATATTCAGGACTTTTTGTACATTTTTCCTCATGATCTATTTTCAATTAGTGAGTCAAGCCTTTAGTTACTGGGTCTGTACAGGACTTTTCCTTTCCTTGTGCGCCAAATGCAAGAATTTCTTTGTCAGATTTTCAACTTTAAACAAAAAAAACATTGTGGGTCTCAACTTATAATGTAAAGTATACATTGGTTGTCACTTGTCTGGTATTTGGGGGGAAGGGGTATGACACTTTTGATTAATTTTTGTAGCTGTCTCAGCTGTTTTCTAGCTTTCACTAGATAATAGAAATGTTCAGAAATCCTATGAACAATTTCAATGATCCTGGTCACAGATTATTTGTTTCTCCAGGGTATTATGCACTGTGCACCATGTTAGCACCTTTGCCTGCAATAGCTATGCCAACTGTCTAATTACTGGAACATCTCACAAAAAATGGAAAATGGATGTTGACAGCTGTGTGTTCTTCATGTGAGAGACCAACCTACAGTGTCATTCTCTGATAATCAGGAGCTTAATGGACTGAAATGTCTCATAATAATGGTGATCTAAAAAGAAGGCAGTAAAGAAACAATGCCAGAAGTCATCATTGATGATGTTTGCAAAAAAATACAGATACCACTTAACTTCTGAGTTACAAATATGCAAGTCCTGTTTTTGTGTGGTGAAGAGACCCTTCACTAGCTACAGGCTGTATGCTAACAGTGATTGGAAACAATATTACAGAAAGATCATTATTGGTGCTGACAGATCAAACTACAAAATCAGTTATTATTATAGAGAGACAGGCTAAAGAAATAACAGTGAAGCAAAACATCATGAACTCAGGAGACCTGTAAATTGATGTTTGAAAGATAGATGTAGTATTTCAGGTGCCACGTTAAAAATACTGAACCTCCCTTCTGACTGACTGATTGATGGCATGCTTTCAGTATTTTGCATTTTTATTGTACCTTGTAAAGTTTTGAGTGACACCAATCATTATAAAATGGTTCACAATCATTATATTGTTAAATAGAACAGAAATAGATCAATTTTAAGTATCATTGTCGAATCCTGTACCAAAACATTGACCACTACTCTGAAATATGTGACCTCCCGGAATAAAACAAGCATCCTTCACTGTATGATGCAACTCAATGTCACTATTCAAGACGGCAGTATTCTAACAGCTCAAGGCTGACTACACACCAAATCTGCAAGATAAAGGACGTGAAACAAACGCTCATGAAAGAGATCTAAAAATATGCTGACCATAACAACGTGGGAAGTGTTTTTAAAGACACCAAAACCATTTGTAGAATAAAGATAAATCTCCTTTGCTGAATGGAATGGTATGTCTCTTCTTAAGGATGGCAACTCCAGCAAAGTCTCAGCTATGATTTCACAATGCTAGCTAGTACTGACCAAGTGTTTCCGCATTACTCTGTGGCAAAGCTTATGGGTGAATCAGCATCAGCGCGAGAACTACAACAAGAAATCAAATGGATGAAAAACAACAAAGCCTGTGACACTGATGGCAATTCTTTAAGTTTTACAATACTCATAGATAAAGATGAGAGTGGTCCGAAGGGAAGAGTGCTAAACTGGGCCAAGACCAATTACATCAAAATTAGGCAGGAGCTGGGAAATGTGGATAAGACACAGCTATTTGAAGGGAAGTCCACATTTGAGATGTGGGAGGCTTTCAAAGATAGGTTAACGGCAGTGCAGGATAGGCATGTCCTGTTGAAGGCAAAGGATAGGAAGGGCAAGATTTGTGAACCGTGGATGATAGGAGAAATTGTACAACTAGCCAAGACGTAAGGTCCAGGCAGCTAAGAACTTAACGGGCCCTGGAGGAATATCAGCAGAGTAGGACAAGTCTTAAACAAGGAATCAAGTGGGCTAAAAGGGGTCATGAAATAGCTTTACCGAGCAGAATTAAGGAGAATCCCAAAGTCTTTTACTTTGTCACAGTGTTCACTGAGGACAGGGACATGATGAATGTTGAGATTTGAGATAGAAGTTTGATTGCTCTGGATCATGTTGACGTAAGTAGGGAAGATGTGTTGGGTAGGCTAGAGGTTATTAAGGTGGACAAATCTCAACAATCAACAGACAGGAGGGTTCCCTCCTAGTTGGGGAACACTTCAGTGGTCCAGGACACTCAGCCTCGGACCTTCAGGTGACCATCCTCCAAGGTGGACTTCAGGATAGACTGCAGAGAAAAGTGGCCGAGCAGAAGCTGATAGCTAAGTTCGGTACCCATAGGGAGGGCCTCAACCGGGACCTTGGGTTCATGTCACATTACAGGTGATCACCATTGCACTATACACACACACACACACACACACACACACACACACATTCTCACACTCACAACCCCCACCCCAGACAGACACACAAACAGACAAAGACCCACATGCACACATATATGTTGTGGGGTGAATTTGTACTTGCAGAGTTACATTGTATTTTGCTCAAAAACTGCATGCATTCATGTAGAACTCTGAGCTCAAAAACTGCATGAATTTATGTAAAACTCTGTTATCTCACTTTTTAGATTAGAATCAATCTAAACATCATGGCATAGACAGAGAACACAGGGGGGCAACACCTTCAACATATTGTCTAGCTATCACCATTGTTAACAGCTAACCCGAGAATGCAACTTTAAAAAAAAGATTTTGTGATTTACACATGAAAGAAGTGAAACTATCACTGTATTCTAACAGATGAAAGGCTTAACAGACAATCAATTTTTCAATGTATAATTTCAGTTACATCACACTGTAAATTTTTGCTATAAATTCTGTTATGATCGAGCCCTCCACAATCACCCGATGAAGGAGCGTCACCCCGAAAGCTAGTGTGCCTCCAATTAAACCTATTGGACTATAACCTGGTGTTACGTGATTTTCAATTATGAAGGGTATAGACAGGGTGGATAGAGACAAGGTTTTTCCCAGGTTGAAGGATTCAAAAGCGAGAAGTCACGCTTTCAAAGTGAGAGGTGGAAAGTTGAAGGGGGGTACACAAGGTAAGTGTTTCACACAGAAGGTGGTGGGCATTTGGTAGAGGCAGGCACCGTAGATTTGTTTAAGATCCGTCTTGACAGATGCATGAGTAGGTGAGGAGCAGAGGGATACAGATGCTTAGGAATTGGGTGACAGGTTTAGACAGTGGGTTTGGATTGGCTCAGTCTTGGAGGGCCGAAGGGCCTGTTCCTGGGCTGTAAATGTTCTTTGTTCTTTGTTCTAACTCAGATCCTGAATTTTTGCTTACAGCAAGGCTTCCAGTAAACAGTATGTGGATATACATACCCCCAATTTTATGAGTATGGCAACTTCAAGTATCCTTAAGAAGGAAAGCAAATCATGCTGTGGAAACAATGGTGATAATTCTCTCTTTAACATAGCAATGAAAATCCCAACATGCATGCTCCTCAACCACAACTTCCAGTGCCTCAGGCAATTCTGCCAGAGGCACAATCTGGTTTTAGACCTTCCAAAAGATCTTTGCTGCAAGAAAAATCTAAGGCAAAGATTGAGAACAACACACGAAATTTTCATTGCATTTATCAACCTGACCCAAGCATTTGATTCACTAAATCGCAGATGTCTATGGATTGTATTATAAAATTTGGGACACCCAAGAATCTTTATCACAATCCTGCTTCATGACAATAGAACTATAACACTTTTGAGTTAGTGATTTGAAACAGATCCTTCAAAATCCAGACTTGTGTCGAGCAAACTATGTAATTGCTCCCATTTTATTTGCAATCCAACTGACAGTGGTTGTTCACCTCATTAAAGATTGAATATTTCTTAATGTGAGTATTAAACACCATCTGGATAGAATGCTCTTTAACCTCTCATGTTTCTATGCCAAAACTAAACTGCCCACCATAGACACACATGATCTGCAGTTTGCAGATGGCTGTTGTGCCTTTGCTACTCTGCAACAGATTTAAAAGCTGCTCTCAATCTCTTCAATTCTGCAATGCATGAAATTCAGCCAGTCCTTGAATGTTGCCAGAACAAAACTCATATATTAACTCACACCTCGTCAGCCAAATATTCCACCTCCCATATATGTTGAAGGAGAGATGTTGAAATATGTTGAGCACTTCTCAAAACTTGGCAGCCGCCTCTCTCAAAGGGCCACCACTAACTAGTAGATCCAACACTGTGTCTGCTCAGCTTTCTACAAGCTACAGCCAGTATTTCAGCATTCAGACCTTCACAAGTCAACGGAGGCCCTGGTGCTCAAAACAGTTGATGTCATCATGCTCCTCTACTGAATTGAATTGAATTGAATTTATTGTCACATGTACTGAGGCACAGTGAAATGCTTTGTCTTGCGAGCAATACAGGCAGATCACAGAGTTAAGTAGCATAGCTAAGTAAATAATAGGTAAACAGGGGCAAAAACAAAAACGCAGGTACAGGCAATGTTAAGAGTTTGTGTGTCCATTCAGTATTCTAATAACCGTAGGGTAGAAACCGACTGGTGCATGTGTTCAGACTTCTGTACCTTCTCCCCAATGGTAGAGTGATAGAGATGTAGCATGGAAACAGACCCTTTGATCGAACCCATCCATGCCGACTAGATATTCCAATCCAATCTAGTCCCATCTGCCAGCACCTGGCCCATATCCCTCCAAACCCTTCCTATTCATATACCCATCCAAATGCCTCTTAAATGTTGTAATTGTACTAGCCTCCACCACATCCTCTGGCAGCTCATTCCATACACGTACCACCCTCTATGTGAAAAGGTTGTCCCATAGCTCTCTTTTATATCTTACCCCTCTCACCCTAAACCTATGCCCTCTAGTTCTGGACTCCCTGGCCCCAGGGAAAAGACTTTGCCTATTTATCCTATCCATGCCCCTCATAATTTTGTAAACCTCTATAAGGTCACCCCTCAGCCTCCGACGCTCCAAGGAAAACATCCCCAGCCTGTTCAGCCTCTCCCTGTAGCTCAGATCCTCCAATCCTGGCAACATGCTTATAAATCTTTTCCGAACCCTTTCAAGTTTCACAATATCTTTCCAATAGGAAGGAGGCCAGAATTGTACGCAATATTCCAACAGTGGCCTAACCAATGTCCTGTACAGCCGCAACATGAGCTCCCAACTCCTGTACTCAATACTCTGACCAATAAAGGAAAGCATACCAAATGCCTTCTTCACTATCCTATCTACCTGCGACTCCACTTTCAAGGAGCTATGAACCTGCACTCCAAGATCTATTTGTTCAACAATACTCATTGCCAGGGTGGGGTGGATCTTTGAGGATGCTGATGGTCTTTCCTTGATGGCGGGCCTGGTAGATGGATTGTATAGATGGGAGGTTGGCCTTTGTGATTGTCTGGGCTGAGTTCACCACTCTCTGTAATCGTCTCCGATCTTGAATGGTACAGTTGACATGAAACCTGGACAGTGTATCAGTGGTTACATAAGGGTGCTGGAGAAATTCCAAAAGAACTGAATCTGACATGTCCTCCAGATTCAAGGTGGGCACCATCAAACAAACAAACATGAGTGTCCTTCTTGAAGATTCCACAGGAATTCAGGCAAAACTCCTGAAAAATCAAATACAATGGATTGTGTCCAGATGGTCAATAAGTGTGTCCCCAGCAGATCACATTCTGTCAGCTCACGGATTGCCAGCATTCCAGGAGAGAATGAAGAAACAAAAAGCTTTAAAGAGCCTCTGAAGCTCTCAATTAAGTGGCATTGGTGATTGACAGCAGCTTGCTACAATTTTTCAAAATTATTACAAGTAGTTCATCAAGGCTTGATTCCAAGCACCTTAATGATGAGTCAGCTGCAGGGGAGGAAATTAAAGGAAACAAATCCTGCACTCCAGATCCAACTGCCTCCTGCTGCGTGTACCAAAAGATCTGTGGTTGAAGATTTGGTCTCTTCAATCATATGAAAACACAAAGTGGAAACTTGTGACCTTGGAGTACATATCATTATTGAGTCAAGGAACTGAATCTGACAATGACAAAAATATTGAGTAATTAATGCCAATTACAGTATTTTCTTCTCTGGCTGTAAATAATGTCACCATGGAGGATCACTTATGGAAGGTAAGGGGAGGTGTCGGAATCCTGTATTGTCACTGGAATGGATTCCAGAGCCACTGAATAATGCTCTGGAGATAAGTGCTTGAATGCTTCACAGTGGGTGCTCAAATACTATGTTATGGTCATACAAATCTGGAATTAAAAGTTTGTCACATGGTTATCATGAAGCTATTGTTGTGAACAATCCTTCAGATTCACTCGTGGCCTTCAGGGAAGGGAATCTGCTGCCATCACCTGACTTGGCCTATATGTGACTCCAAACTCAGGGCAATTGGTTGACTCTCAAGTACTATCTGATTCAGTTAAAGCAATTGGGGATGGGCAAAAAAGGCTGGCTTTTTCAGTGATGCCCACTTCACATGAAGAAATAAAAGAAGTCAATGTGATAAATTTTAACTCAAGCAGAGAAGATACACATAGATTTAGAGAGGCAAGATATACATTTGACTCTCTACAGTATGAAACCCAGGAAACTTTACCATGCACGGCAGACTCTTACAGGGCCTTGAGTCCTTGGCTATTGCAAAATTAATAGCAGAAGCAGACAACATGTCCAGTGAGGCCCACTTTTATGTCACATCCTTTTTGCCCAATCTTTTCTGCTTTTTGTAAGCAGCATGACGAGTTTCTCACTAGGCAGAGGTCAGTTGCCAATTAAGGAGATCTATCATTTGTTAAGTGTTTCCTTAACAGCCCAACTGACCTCATTAACATTGAGTTTCCTATCTTCCCAAACAAGTTCAACATCGAGAAAACTTGACATGGGAACCAATGTGGCTACCTGGCAAATTCTGTTCACTCCTTTGCTTGCTCCAAAGGACTTCCATGTTGCTTAGGGTCAAAATACATCTCAGGGAACAATCCACAGCCATACCTACACCTAGTCCATGGACATTGATGCCAGTAATTGCCAACTCCTCACATGGCATCTCTCTGGTACTCTTGCAGGCCATTCAAGACATACAAACCTGCATTGTAGGAACACAGGCATTGGAAGGCTGTTGCCAGGGTACTTTGTTACAGTCTGGATCAGGTTGCATCACAAGACTGGGAGCTTACTCTCTAACTTAGCACCTTGCTGCATACTCACAGTATTCATGCCTTGCCTTGCTTTGCCTCACTATGGCATGTGTTAATACATTGACACTTCAGCCAGAGCCAAAGGCTTTCAGTGGGGAGGTGTTTAGTAGAGACACACAGACAAACTGCTTGTCGTAAGGACCTGTCCGGAGCTGAGTTGTTGTCTTGATGTACGGCATACCAACCATTAATCGAACACATACAGAATGTGTCAGCTTCATGTGAGGCAAACACGCTGCATGTTTTTTCAATCAAATGACCATATAGAAAAATGGTGAATATTGAAAGCGATGGGAAAGGTCGCTGTGTATTGGAGGTCCTGATACCATCAGAAACAGCACTATCTACACACAGTCCAGGAAATTGGCCATGCTCAGTTATCCACTTCTCTGGGCATGGTTCGTAGATCTGTGTGATTACAGTCTAGGAAAAACAGTGATTGTCAATCCAACAGAGCCTTCACAAGCAGCCAGAGGGATTGTGCACCATCAATCAGAGAGCTGCAAACAGGTTAGGTTTCTTGTCAGTCATACCTTGGGGCTACTTATTGAAGTCAGTCAGCATTCTGGAGAAAATACAGTCCATCGAGAGTGGCCTGTATGTGCAACAAGTGGATCATTCCTGAAAGAGACGAGGGTGTCAAGGCTGGGGGTGGGAAGCTGAGGCCTGCGTACCATATACTGATACGGTAAGTTCCAGGTGTATCAGGGTATGCGGAATAAGGGTAAGGCTGCTTGGCTATGGGAATGGGTTTAGTGGCAGTGACCACTATTGGTGCATCCACAGGGGTGCTTGGAAGAACAGTTTTGGAATCATTAAAGTATAATGTCACAACTTTGGTGCGGAGAGCAGCATGGCCTCATGATGTCTGTGTGTTCATGCTGTCGTGAGAGGTCGACGCTTATCCAGGTGCACAGCAATCTTTCAAAGATGGTGCAGGTACAAGGGATGTTGGTCTTTTCTCAGGTATCTACTGAATGGCATCTCATCCTGGGAATGGCTAATGATAAGTTGAGGCTTGAATCAGATATGATGGATACTGTAGGGTGGGGTAAATTGTTCATGAAGCATTTACGGTAAGCTACAGTGAGAAAATGCAATGTGCCTTTGCTGTGAAAAACCTTCCACAAGGATCAATATAAATTGCACTGAGCCAAAAAAAAAGTAAGATTCAGCCCCTAGAGTGTATTTTTGTCATTTGATTACGAGATCTAAACACAAGTGGCAGAATGCAATGAATGGCAATAGGAGGAAATAGGTTATATTGCAGTGAGAAAATCCATCAACAAAATTGATCGCAGTCAATGCAAATCAAGTTGTGGGTGTGAGCTCTGGAACATTGACAGTTGGGCATCGCTGATCAAATCCCTTGCATTGGAAGCCTTGTGCTCTTCCTCATCCAAATGAACTCTTTAACAGGTATTTTGTTATACTTACCTGGACTGCCTGCTATCAGCTTTCACTGGTGGATTCAAAACTCTGTGGCTTTTAGTCAGACTTTCACTGGACTCTGAACTTTTCCATTTCAATTTAGCTCTCACTTGTCCAACAGCCACTAGAATTAATATTTAGTTTTACTTTAAAATTTTGAGTTAGAAATGATTTGTTATCCAGTCAGTAACTACTCTTGTAAGATGTTAATAATAATGAGGTATATAGTTTAGATGCAGCTGTTTTCTGGAATATAAAAAAATAGAAATCTGGATGTTTAAAATATACATTGTTACTAAAGTTTCTTCCAGAATTTGAAGAATTTATGCAAATTCAAAGCATACACTATATTATTTGTGGAAATTAATTTCACATTTCGAATTATTATGGTTTGAGTATTGGTCTGGATTTTCCTATGGTCAATCATTACTCCAGCTTCAGTGAGAGTTGTGAACATTGACCCAATGGAATTCCCATCATAGTAAACTCCAAAGGATTTTCACTGGGAAACTGATAATTCCACTGGGCAATTCTCCCCTGCCTGAAAATTTACTAAGTTGGAAAATTCAGTGAGTTCTGATGAACTTAAGTAAATAGCTACTCAGCAAAAGTCAGTCTATTAACAACATCATCTAACTCCTGAGCAACTATTCAAAGAACTCATACTTACCTCACACAACCCCAACTACATCTCCCACAAATGCCATACACCCTCACAAACTCTGATCTGACATGAGACCTGATATCCTCTTCTATTGATGTGCCTCAAACCACTTCCAGACCTAATCCCCTGCCAGCGGACCTAACCCAAATACCCTGCCACCAGACCTTAATTCCCAGACCCCACAGCCACTGTCCCCACCCCTCACCAGACAAAATTTCTCCCATACACTTCACCTATCCTAAACGCTGCATCACAAACCTACACTCCTTTCTACATTGTACTCTGCCAATTTTACCTTTTATCCAGTTGGCATTCTACCCACTTGACACTATATACCCTACCCAGCTTCTCTGGCACCCCACCTAACTGGCATTCTACCCACAAGCACCTACCCAGCTGGTATGCACCCTACTTACCTGGCAAGCTAGACCCTTACCCATCTGGCACCCTGCATTCCCAGCACCCTAATATCACAGCTACTTTGTGTACTTACAGTTTGACAGCAGCAATCAAATTGGCTGTCGGGACTTTTGAATGTCAGAATACTGCAGCTAACTGCTGTGAAATAAGATGTGGTTTGCCTTCCCTAACAGTTCTGCACTACGTAAGAACTGTTGGAATGGTAGCATGGCTCATGCATTTCTGAAGGCGGTTTTTTCAGAATCCTGCCTCAGTGGTAGATTCTCTACCTCTGAGCTAGGAGGTCTGGGTTCAAATCCCACCTACTCCAGAGGTGTGTAATAAAACTCTACCCTGAGGAACTCTTACAGCAATGTCATGGGGTAGGGATGATTGATCTCCAACAACCACAACGATCTTCCTTTGTGCTAGCTATGACTCCAATTAAAGGAAGATTTTAATCTTGATTCCCACTGACTGCAGTTTTTCCAGGGGCTCCTTGTTGCCATGCACTGTCAGAAGCTGCTTTGATGTCAGGGCAGTGAATTTCACCTCATCTCTGAAGTTTGGTTTCTTGGCTATTTGGCACTTTGAGTATGCCCTTCTATTCAATAAGATCGTGACTGATCTGACTTCAACCTCCACTCTCTGCATTCCTGCATAACCTCTTGGTAATGAGATCAGGAGACAAATAGGCCCAGACTAACCTAAATTGAGCTTCAGTAATTATTCCTTTGCAATTGTTATTTCATAACACTGTCAATTACTCAATTCCATCACTTTGCTGATGATGGAGAGTAGTTTTGCCTTTGTGCACACGATATACCTGGGCAATATTTTAAAATGTCAAGTAGATGCCAGAGTTGCAGCAGTTTGGCGAGGGGCTTGGTTGATCACTTATGCCAGAATTTCCTCTCCCTCAATGGATTTTCATGCTTGAATATTTGAATCATTCATCAGCTGGGGCAGAATCCTTAGAAGAATATAAAGGCAGTAGGAGTATACTGAAGAGGGAAATCAGGAGAGAAAAAAAAAGGACATGAGATAGTTTTGGCAAATGAGGTTAAGGAGAATCCAAAGGGTTTTAGAAATACACTAAGGACAAAAGGGTAACTAGGGAGAGAATAGGGGCTCTCAAAGATCAGCAAGGCAGCCTATGCACAAAGCCACAGAGATGGAGGTGATTCTAAATGAATATTTTGCATCAGTGTTTACTGTAGAGAGGACATGGAAGATGGAGAATGTGACAAAATAGATGGTGACATCTTGAAAAATGTCCATATTACAGAGGAGGAGGTGCTGAATGTCTTGAAACACATGAAGTGGATAAATCCCAAGGACCTGATCAGGTGTACCCTAGAACTCTGTGGAAAGCTAGGGAAGTGATTGCTGGGTCCCTTGCTGAGATATTTCATCTCAGATAGTCACAGGTGAGATACCTGAAGACTGCAGATTGGCTAACATGATGCCACTATTTAGAAAAGGTGATAAGGACAAGCCAGGGAACTATAGACCAGTGATACTGACATCGAGGATGGGCAAGTCATTGGAGGGAATCCTGAGGGACAGGATTTATATGTATTTGGAAAGGCAAGGACTGATTAGGGATAGTTAGCATGGCTTTGTGCACAGGAAATCATGTCTCACGAACTTGATTGAGTTTTTTGAAGAAGTAACAAAGAGGATAGATGAGGGCAGAGCGGTAGATGTGATCTATATGGACTTCGGTAAGGCATTCAACAAGGTTCCCCATGGGAGACTGATTAGCAAGGTTAGATCTCATGGAATACAGAGAGAACTAGCCATTTGGATACAGAACTGGCTCAAAGGTAGAAGACAGGGGGTGGTGGTGGAGGGTTGTTTTTCAGACTGGAGGCCTGTGACCAGTGGAGTATCACAAGGATCGATGGTGGGACATCTGTTTTTTGTTGTTATATAAATGATTGGGATGTGCATATACGAGGTACAGTTAGTAAGTTTGCAGATGACACCAAACTTGGAGGAGTAGTGGACAGCGAAGAGGCTTACCTCAGAGTACAATGGAATTTTGATCAGATCAGCCAATAGGCTGAGAAGTGGCAGACTGAGTTTAATTTAGATAAATGCGAGGTGCTGCATTTTGGAAAATCAAATCAGAGCAGGATTTATATACTTAACGGTAAGGTCCGAGGGAGTGTTGCTGAACAAAGAGACCTTGGAGTGCAAGTCCATAGCGCCTTTAAAGTAAAGCCTCAGGTAGATAGGATAGTGAAGAAGGCGTTTGGTATGCTTTCCTTTATTGATCAGAGCATTGAGTATAGGAGTTGGGAGGTCATGTTGCACCTGTACAGAATATTGGTTAGGCCACTTTTGGAATATTGCATACAATTCTGGTCTCCTTCCTATTGGAAGGATGTTGTGAAACTTGAAAGGGTTCAGAAAAGACTTACAAGGATATTGCCAGGGTTGGAGGATTTAAGCTATTGGGAGAGGCTGAATAGGTTGAGGCTGTTTTACCTGGAGCATCGGAGGCTGAAGGGTGACCTTATAGAGGTTTATAAAATCATGAGGGGCATGGATAGGATAAATAGACAGAGTTTTTTTACTTGGGGTGGGGGGGGGGGGGGATTTGCAGAACTAGAGGGCATAGGTTCAGGGTGAGAGGGGAAAGATGTAAAAGTGACCTAAGGGGCAACTTTTTCACACAGAAGGTGCTGCGTGAGTGGAATGAGCTGCCAGAGGAAGTGGTGCAGGCTGGAACAATTGTAGCATTTAAAAGGCATGTGGATGGGAATATGAGTGCGAAGGGTTTCAAGGGATATGGTCCAAATGCTGGAAAATAGGACTAGATTAGGTGAGGACAAGTTGGACTGATGGATCTGTTTTCGTGCTGTGAATCTCTATGACTCTGTGACTCTAAATCTACAATAGCACTCTTCCACAGATTGTTTAATAGTTGGCATAGATTTACCAGGAGAAAGAATGAAGTGCATTTGCATTCTTCTGGTCAGCCACTAAACGCTCACTCAGGATGAAAATGGACCACAATATCTTTGCTGCATTATCCAATCTTTATTTAAATGTCAGGATGGCAGAAATTGTTATTTCATTGCCAGTGCTGCTACTTGTGGGAGTTCCCAGAGAGTGTACATTGTCACATTATTTCAAAACACCACCACTCCCAATAAACAAAACAATGAATACTATGCTTTAATGATTAAGGATTGACACACACTGTATACATTGGGAGAGTAATATAATCAAACTCTATAGGCAGATGGATAAAATCAACACCTGCCAGAATTGTTTCCAATTTCTGTACTCTTCTTTCATGGAAGAATCAATGGAGGTGTATTTACTCTACTGAATATACACCACGGGGAACTAGATAGTGAGAAGAACATAGAATAAATAATTTAGAGGTCAATTGTAGTTCATTGTAAAAACTACTCAGCATTGATAATGGGAGGCTTCAGTTACCCCAGTATGGACTAGTATGTGAACATAAGGAGCAGAAATCAACTATAGGGCACCACGGATTTGATTTGTTTTTCAAAATAATCATGGCTGACATTGTGCCTTGACTCCACTTAACTCCCCTTAACTTTGATTGCCCCAAAAAACCATACATTTATCGATCTTAGCCTTAAATGCATTTGATGGTGGAGGATCCACAACCCTCAGAATTCCAAAGCTACATACCCATGATGGACAAAATACAGGGAAACCGAAATCAATGCATCATGGATAACAAAGCCACATGAATTAGGAGCAGGAATAGGTCATGTTGCACTTAAGCCTTTTTCAACCGTTCAATGTTGTGGCCTCAACTCATCTTTATGCCCATCCCCCTTAATCCTTGACCACCTCTTTGATCCAAAGTCTCTGTTAAGCCAGCCTTGAATATATTCAACCTGTACTCATTGTGGGAATAGATGATTCTAAAGCTAATGTAGTCGGTGAGAGAGAAAAAAATTCTCATCTCAGTCTTAAATAGGAGACCGCTAATTTTTTAAATCATGTTTCTTAGTTCTAAAGTCGCCTTTAAGGGAAACATCTTTTCAGCAGCCTGCCTGTCAAGTGCTGTTACCTCAAATGTTTCAATGCATCATCCCCAATTCTTCTAAACTCTAATTGGTATCGGTTGAATCTGTTTTTCCTCAAAAGATTCATTCCAAGAATCAGTCAAGTGAAACCTCTCTGAACTGTTTCTAATGCAATTATGTTCTATACAACTGTAGCAAAACCTGCTTACTATACATTCCACTTTCCTTCCAACACATACCAACTATCCAATTGCTTTGCTAATTATTTGCTGCATCTGCAGACTAAGTTGATGTTAGTCTTAGACTCTCACTCCTTAGCCTCAAACTGAATGTGACAATGTCACAGTAAAAGAGAATGTGATTGAGACACTGGATGGGTTAAAATTTGATAAAAAGGTTGTATTGGAAAAGCTGGCTATAATTAAAATAGATAAATAAGACCATAAGACAAAGGATCAGAAATTCGGTCATTCAGCCCATCGAGTTTGCTCTGCCATTCAATCATGACTGTTAAGCTTTTTTTAACTCCATTCTCCTGCTTTCTCCCCGTAACCTTTGATCTCCTTGACAATCAAAGACCTATCTATCTCTGTTTTAAATATACTCAATGACCTGATCTCCACAGCTTTCTGAGGCAATGAGTTCCACAGATTCACCACTATCTAGCTGAAGAAGATTCTCCTTATCTCCATTCTAAAGAGTCTTTCCTTTACTCAAAGGCTATGCCCTCCGGTCCTAGTCTCTCCTGCCTATGGCAACATCTTCCCAACCTTCACTTTGTCCACGCCGTTCAATATTCTGTTAATTTCAATTAGATCAGCCCTCATCCTTCCAAACTCCATCAAGTATAGTTCTAGAGTCCTCAAATGTTCCTCATATATTAAGCCTTTCATTTCTGATATCAATCTCAGGAACTTCATCTGGGCTCCCTCCAGGGTCAGTTCATCCTGCCTGACGTATGGGGCCCAAACTTGTTCACAATACTCTAAATGTGGTCTGACCAGAGCTTTATAAAGCCTCAGAAGTACATCCCTGCTTTTATATTCTAGTCCTCTTGAGATGAATGCCAACACTGTATTTGCCTTTCTAACTATCACCTCAATCTGCAAGTTTACCTGAAGAGAAACCTGAACTAGGACTCTCAAATCCCTTTGCACTTCAGATTTCTGAATTGTCTCCCCATTTAGAAAATAGTCCACACCTCTATTCTTCCTACCAAAGTGCATGACCTCACACTTTCCCATGTTGTATTCCATCTGCCACTACACCGCCCACTCTCCTAGGCAGAAGTGGGTAGCACAGGTGCTGGAGATTAGAGTCAAGTTTAGAGTGGTACTGAAAAATCACAGCAGGTCAGGCAGCATCGGAGGAGCAGGAAAAATCGATGTTTCAGGCAAAAGCATTCCAAATATCCAGCACTATGTCCACTCTCCTAACCTGTCTAAATCTTTCTGCAACCTCCCCACCTCCTCAACACTACCTATCCCTCTCTCTATCTTTGTATCAAGGATTGTTAAGATACAACTAAGGATACAAAGGAAAGTAGGGGTAGGACTTCCAGAAATACTGGCCATAATCTTCTAATCCTCCTTAGATGCAGGAGTGGTGCCAGGTAATTGGAGAATTGTGCATTTTATGCCAGGGAAGCTGTAGTATAGTAGCAATGGCTCTGGATTTGTAATTTAGGGAGCTAGTTTAAAATCTAGGGTTGTGAGGTTGAATGACAGATGATAGCATTTGAATTCAACAAAATAAATCTGGAATTACAAAAAATAAAAATCTGGCCCAATGGTGAGTGCTAATTATCATAAAAACCTATTTAATACACTTATGGAAAAGAATCTGTCATTTGCATCTGGTCTAGTATACACATGACTCCCAACTCAAAGCAATATGATTGATTATTAAAGATCTTATGAAATTCATTCCACTGCAATTAGGGATGGCCCACAAACATTGGTGCAGCCAGTGATAACCACATGTCAAGAATGAATATAAACTAAAGTAAGAAAGACCCAGTAATTACAGACCAGTCAGTTTAATTTTATTGCTGGTAATTTTAATTTTGGAAGTTTTTAGAAATTATATTCCAAATGCAATTAACTTTCACAGGACAAACCTAGATTCATTAATGAAAGCCTGGATGAATAAGTGAGGATAATTCATGTTTAACTAATAAAATGTAAATTTTTGTGGTGTAAATAGGGAAAGTTATGATAGCAATGTAGTTGATGTATATATTGATGCAGTGTATGTGAAGTTCTAAAGCATTTTGGGTAAAATACAACATAAAAGTTTTACAGCAAAATTTAAGCCCATGGAATAAAATGAACATTAGAATCATAGATGCAAAATTGGTTGAGTGCCAAGGAGCAAGAGAAACATGTTGAAAGGTTGTTTATTAATCTGAGGAAGAAATACAATGATTTCCCAGGGGCCAGTACTGGAGACATTGTTTTTCTGATATATATGATGACTTGAGCGCAGACAGCCCTGCTTTAAAAATTACTGATCACTGCATATGGGACTGTAGTGAACTGTGAAGAGGATGAAGATAGACTTCAAAGAAATATGGACAGACCAGAGGATTAAACAGTTTGGAGTCAATTGAAATGTAATGCAGAGAAGTATGAGATTTAGTATAAAACATTTTGGTATAAAGAATAAAGATAGCCAATATAAATTAAAGAACGGAATTCTAAAGTGATTCAAGAACATGAGGACTTAGTATATATATGCACAAATTATGGTAGGAGGCAGGGCAGTTTGAGAAAGCTCTTACAAGGTATTTGCCTATTCGTTACTTATAGTGTGGTCTCCTTTACATGGGTGGGACTAAATGCAGACCAAGCGACTGCTTGCTGAAACCCCTCAATTTGTACAAAGGAATGTTTCTGATCTTCCAGTTCTTTGCCATTTTGTTAAACTATTTTGCTCCCATGCTAACATTTTTATCTTGAGCCTGCTGAAGTGTTCCAACAAAGCCGGAGTAAAAGCATCTCAATTTCCACTCTGCACAGAACAGTCTCAAGAACTCATTGTTCAGTTCCACAATATTAGAGCATGATCTCTGTCCCTCATGTTTCTTCCTGCCCACTCTAACCCCTTAGCCTTGTCTTTGCTTCTTTTTGATTGTGGTCTCAACAGAGTAGACCAACATTTTTCTTTTTATACCTATCATTTACAACTATTTTAGATCTCTATCAACATTAGCACTCTCTATGTCTTTTACTCTGAGCACGTATATAATCTGTTTCACTTGCTCATTGCATAATAAATACCTTTATCCAGCCCTTTTCAGATCTGAAAAAGTCATAATGTTCATTTGAAATGTTAATGCTGTTTCTCTCTCCAAAGATGTTACTAGACCCTATTGAGTTTCTCTAGTATTTTCTGCTTCTTTTTACAACATCCTAGTTCTTTAAAACAAAACAGAGAAAACAAGAAGTTATAATCAAACTCTATCAAACACTAGTTTCACTGCAACTGGAGTAGTGTATCCAATTCTGAGCACCACCGTTTCACATTGAGATTAATGGTTGAGGGAGTTCAGTTATGTGGATAGATTGAAGCTGAAGCAGATTTCCTTAGAAAAGAGAAGATACAGTGTAGATTTGGTAGAGGTGATCAAATTCACAAGCGGTATAGTGATTGGAAAGAAACAATTGCTATTGCCGAAAGGGCAGACAACCAGAGGACATTAATTTAAGGTGACTGTCAAAAGAATTAAAGGTCTCAGGAGGGAAAATAAAATGAGTGGTTATGAATGCACAACCTAAAAGGGGGTGGCGGTAAACTCAAACATGACTTCACAAGGGAATTGGATTATTTTTAAATCATTCATGAGATGTAGACATTGCTGGCTTAACTGCCCTGGAGAAATGGCAATGAGCAGTCATCAGTATGTTGAAGGAAGAGAGTGCCGGGATTTTGATTCAGTGATAGTGGCAGTGATATCATTCTAAGTTAGAGTGCTGTGTATTTTGGAAAGGAATTGCAGCTGGTTGTGTTCATTCCTATAGATCTGCAGTCATTTTCCTTCTAACTGGGAGAGGTTGTGGATTTGGAAGTTGTTGTTGAAGGAATATGACATGGTTGGAGGTACAAAACAGGAAAGAAATTCCAACTCTGGAATAGGCTGGGAGATGAGACTAACTGGATTAGTGTTACTGAGCTCTGGCATGAACTCAATTGGCTAAATAGCCTCCTCTAAATTATTCTATTATTCTATAATTCACTGACAGATACAGAACAAAACAATATCACAGTTTGGCCTTCTTTTAAAAGCAGGATTTTTTTGTCACAAGATTTAATTTCCTGATGAAGATATTTTCAACTCATGTGGAATGCACACAACAAATATAGATGATGTGATAATTTTAGTAAATCTCCACAAATTTGTTCAGTTATGAAAATTCATTTGAAAAAGCTTAACTTCTGCCTTGTTAAAGAATCCTATCCATTTTAGTTGAAGGCATTTTGGCACAGCTGAACTGAACAGATTGAGTTTAGATTTGCTTCCATTTTTTTTCTGAATTTGTGCTATCCCTAATTAATGGCCACAAAAATATATAAAACATGTTTCCTTCATGATAGAGTATCTCTTCAGTAGGGACCTGTATTTGAATGGAAAAGTTTTTAACGAAGTTGAGACTTTATGCACACAATTACATACCTGAAATTGCAGCCCAGTAACGTATATGAAACATATTACCTATGTTATCTTTGAACATTGCTATTTACAATGATTTAGAAGGAATTTTAAAAATTAAATTAAATCACTTACTCAAGAAACAATGAAAAATAAACACTGCACCTTGTCAAATTGCTGAAAACTCATTAGCACTAGTCATCATGGTAGATACATGTCAACAATAATGTAAAGCCTGTTTTAAACATCACTATAATTCTTCCAGCAGGTTGATTGCTTCTTCTGGTTCACACAATGACTCCATATACATTATCTGCACAACATTGTGGGTGGCACAGTGGCACAGTGGTTAGCACTGCTGCCTTACAGCACCTGAGACCTGGGTTCAATTCCTGACTCAGGCGACTGACTGTGTGGAGTTTGCACGTTCTCCCTGTGTCTGTGTGGGTTTCCTCCGGGTGCTCCGATTTCCTCCCACAGTCCAAAGATGTGCGGGTCAGGTGAATTGTCCATGCTAAATTGCCCGTAGTGTTAGGTTAGGGGTATGGGTGGGTTGCGCTTCGGCAGGTCGGTGTGGACTTGTTGGGCCGAAGGGCCTGTTTCCACACTGTAAGTAATCTAATCTAATTATCTGTACAACATATACATTATTTGCACAACATTCGATCACAAATCCGCTACTGAAATTTTGAACTGCAATTCAACTGATATCTAGAACACAGGATACTAGAAGGAGACAATATAACCTGTTACACCTGTGCTGGCTCCATATTCACCAACATACTATAATAAAATATCTCTATTCAGTCTTATTAATTGATGTCTATTTTTAATCATTGGCTGTTCCATTCCCACTTGTTGTCTCTACTCTTGTTTCTAGTAAAACTTCTATTGTATGCCATCTTGTTTCAGCCTCCATTTTCATTTCCTCAAGTCTAACCAGAAACCAACTGAAGTAAACCTGCCACATATCTGGTTGAGTCACCCATCATGAATCACCAGACCCGACTGGACTAGATCAACTACTATCAGCCCTTGTATCTTCTAACTAAATCATCAAATAATGTATGATCATTGTGGAAAATGAAGATTTTTCTCTGCCTTTTTCTATCCATAACTAAAATATCTCCTTCTTGTTTGTTGACATGGCCATTTTATTCCTTCCCTTTGTCAATCAAAAAGAAAACTCACACAAGAAACCACATTCCTGGTCTCATATATATTCCCATTATCTTTTTTATTTTATGCCTAGTCTTTGTGCATTATGTATATATCTTAAATAAGAGCAAAATTTGGCAGATGCTGGAAAACTGTAAAAAAAAACAGAGAATACTGGAGAACCTCAGCCATTTGGCAGCGTCTGTGGAAAGAGAAACAGTGTCAACATTTCAAGTGTGATATAACAGCTCCTCAGAACTCTGAAGTCACCACCTACTTCAGACAATTAGATGTTACATACACTGCCTTTCAAATGCTGAGAAATAACAGACAAAATGACCCATTGCAAATTTGAATTTATTTAAATCAGAACTTCTATTTTGGATACCCACACTAATATTTTGACTAGAAAACTTTCAATATAAAGCTAGAATGCTGATCAGAGTTACTTCAATTGGTAGTTCATAATTGGTTAAAAAGAAAGGAGTTAACTCTTCCACCAGTACCATACTTGTAATTGCCCCTAAAGAAACAGCCTCTGGATGTTGGATTGGCATATTTATAATTAAAAGGACCTGCTTTTGTTTTTGTTCATGATCGCAATCAATTAACATTTGACCATATGATTCTTCGAAAACTGACAGGAAAATTAGGAAGTGTGGGTTTGAATTAGGTGTTGAGGTTTTCCTTACCAACTGACAAGGAGGTCATCTTTTAAAGAATTGCTCTACATCGTCATAAAGTCTTAGCCATGTTAAATGCCTGGTTATCACTATTTGAGTTTTCCAAATTCCTACATGACCTACATTAAGAATTTCATGTGCTATTTACAATATCCTCTTATGATATTTGGGGAGTACCATTGTCTAATGAACACCCTTCCAGTCATCCACAGGTCTGTGAGAGTGTCTCAACTTTCCTCAGTTAAAACTCTATATTCAATATAATAGTACTCCTCAACTCCTTCAGTCTGAACTTCAATGTGAGCTGACTGCATTAACTTATTTAACTCCAGATCTGTTTTCTAAATGAATGAATATATACCGTATGCTTCCTTTGAATTATCTCCAATCTTAAGGAACGCTTTGATTACACTAACATCTGATTGTGGTATTACTTTGACCACTGGTGATGAACTTTGCTTCACTATTGTTCTGGATACTACAGATGATGGAAAAATACCTGGAACTTACACTTGTAATTATTCCACCTCTTTGACCTCTCTCATCATTCTCTGATTATGGGCAAAATTATAACTTTTCTTTCAATTAAATCATTCACACATAACACACATAAGAACTAGGAGCAGGAGTAGGCCATTTGGCCCTTCAAGCCTGCTCCACCATTCAATAAGATCGTGGCTGATCTTTTTGTGGCCTCAGCTCCACTTACCCGCATATCCCTTAATTCCTTTATTGTTAAAAAAAATTTATTTTAATTTTAAAAACATTTTTTGAAGTGTCAACTATTTCACTGGCGGGGGGGGGGGGGGGGGGGGGGGGAGGCGGCGGGGAATTCCACAGATTCACAACCTTCTCGGTGAAGAAGTTCCTTTTCAATTCAGTCCTAAATGTGCTCCCCCTAATTTTGAGGCTATGCCCTCTTGTCCTAGTTTCCCCTGCCAGTGGAAACATCCTCTCTATGTCTATCTTATCCATTCCCTTCATAATTTTATGTGTTTCAATAAGATACCCTTCATTCTTATAAATCCCAGTGAATATAATCCCAACCTACTAGTCTCTCCTCATAAGCCAACCCCCTCAACTCCAGAATCCATCTAGTGAACCTCCTCTGCACCCTCACTTGTGCCAGTCCATCCTTTCTTATATAAGGAGACTAACATTGCATGCAGTACTCCAGGTGTGGCCTCACCAGCACCTTATACAGTTACAACATAGCTTCCCTGCTTTACAACTCAGTCCCTTTCGCAATGAAGGACAAAATTCCATTTGCCTTCCTAATTACCTATGCGACCTGCAGACCAACCTTCTGTGATTCATGTACAAAGACAACCAGGTTTCTCTTCATAGCAGCATGCTGCAACTTTTTACCGTTTAAGTAATTGCCCTTTTTACTGTTACTCCTACCAAAATAGATGACTTCACATTTACTAACATTACATTCCATATGCCAGACCTTTGCCCACTCACTTAAAGTGTCTACATTCCTTTGCAAAGTTTCATAACCCACTGCACACTTTGCTCTGCCACTCATCTTAGTGTCAGCTGCAAACGTTGACAAGTACATGTGGTCCCCAACTTAAAACCATTTATTTAAATTGTGAAAAATCGTGGTCCCAACGCTGATCCCTGAGGCACACCATTAGTCACTGATTGACTGCCAGAATAGCACTTATTTATCCCCACTCTTTGCTTCCTTTTGGTCAACCAGTTTTCTATCCATACTAATACTTTACCCTTAATACCACGCCTCTTTATGTGCAGCCGAAGGCCTTTTAGATATCTAGGTGCACCACATCTACTCGGTCCCTGTTGTCAACTGTTCTTGTACTGTCCTCACAGAATTCCAAAAGATTAGTTAAGCATGACTGCTCTTCATGAACCCTTGCTGTGTCTGCCCTATGAAACAATTTCTATCTGGATGCTTTGCTATTTTTTCCTCGATAATAGACTCAAGCATATTCAACACTACAGAGGTTAAGCTAACCGGTCTATAATTCCCCATTTTTTGTCTACTGCCATTTCTAAACAGTGGCGTCACATTTGCTGTTATCCAATCTGCTGGAACTGCCCCAGAGTCCAGTGAATTTGGAAAATTACCACGAGTGCACTTACTATTTCTCCTGCTATCTCTTTTAGTATCCTGGGATGCATTCCACTAGGGCTAGGAGACTTGTCTATCCTTAGCTCCACTGCCCAACACAACCTCTTCCATAACAATGATTGTTTCCAGGTCCTCACCTACCTTTGTCTCTTTGTTAATTACTGGCATGTTATTCATGTTCCTCACTGTGAAGGCCAACACAAAATACCTATTCAATGATTTGGCCATTTCATCATATCCCATGACTAAAAGCCCCTTCACATCCTCTAAAGGACTAACATTTATTGTAGCTACTCTTTTTTTTCTTTTATATATTTATAGAAACTATTGCTAACTGTCTTTATATTCTGCGCTCGTTTTTTTCTCATGTTCTGTCTTCCTTTTCTTTATAGCTCTTTTTGTGGCATTCTGTTGATCTTTAAAGTTTTCCCAATCTTCTAGTTTCATGCTGTTTTTGGCCACTTTGTATGTCTTCTCTTTCAATTTGGTAGGGTCCCTTATTTCCTTAACAGATTACCTATGGCAGATTACCCCTTTTCTTACAGTCCTTCCTTTTCACTGAATATACTTTTTTTGAGCACTTCAAACATTGCTTTGAAAGTTCTCCATTCTTCGTCAACTGTACCACCATAAAGTCTTTGCTTCCAGTCTACTTTACCCAAATTCTCCCCCATCCTATTGTCAACCCCCTTGTTTAAGCATGGGATCCTGGTATTGGATTTTATCTTCACATTCTCCATTTGTATTCTAAATTCTACCATACTGTGATCGCTCTTTCCAAGAGGATCCCTGACTATGAGGTCATTCATTATCCCTGTCTCATTAAACAGGACCAGAGCTAAGGTAACTTGCTCCCTTGTCAGTTCTACTACATACTGATCAAGAAAACTGTCGCGGATACACTCACAAACTCCTCTTCAAGGCTACCCTGGCTGAGCTGGTTCGACTAATCAGCATATAGATTAAAGTCCCCATGACATTGCCATATCATTTTTACAGGGATTAGTTATTTCTTTGTATATTGCCTGCTCCAATGTGATGTCATTATTTGGTGGCCTATAGACTACAGATTAAAATGGTGCTGGAAAAGCACAGCAGATCAGGCAGCATCCGAGCAGCACGAAATCGATGTCAGGATGCTGCCTGAGCTGCTGTGCTTTCCAGTACCACTCTAACCTTGACTCTAATCTCCAGCATCTCACGTTCGCCCACTTCAGCCTATAAACTAGGCCTATCAGTGACCTTTTTCTCCTTAGAATTTCTAATTTCCATCCAAATGGATTCAACCTTACTCTCCATAGAACTTACATCATCTCTCAGCACCACCCTGCTATCATCCTTGAATATCAGAGCTACACCACTTCCCTTTTACCTTCCTGTTTGTTCTTTCAAATCATCCAATAGGTATTTAATTCCTAGTCGTGACCATCCTATAACTGTGTCTCTGTAATAGCTATGAAATCATATTCATTTGCAATGATTCATGCTGTTAACTCATCAACCATGTTACAAATGCTACGAGCATTTAGGTAGAGTGCCCTTATGCTAGTTTTCATACCCTCATGATTTCCAACATCTCTGAGAATATCTCCTAAATTATCCTTCCTTTTTACTTCTTTCATAGTCTGCCTTGTACTTAAATTCACCTGTACATGTGCTAACCTGTTGCTTATCTTTTTATTTACCATCCTACTTCCTGTCGTTTTCCCCTTCCCTTCCTCCAATTCACTCGTTTAAAGTCCTAGTGATCACCCCATTTATCCTTTTCACTGGAACACTGTTTCCAGATTGGTTCAGGTGGAGACATATCAGTACAGATCCCTCCTGTTCCATAACTGATGCCAATGCTCCATGAAATAGGACCCCTCTTTCTCACACCACTCCCTTAGCCATGTGTTTACTTTCCTCATTTTCTTATCCCTAAGCCAATTTGCATGTGGCTTGGATAGTAATCTGGAGATTATGACCGTCGAGGACCTGTTCCTTAATTTTGTCCCTAGTGTTTGATAATCTCCAAACAGGTCTTCTATCCTAGCCTTGTCTATGCTATTTGTTCAAACGTGAACCACTACAACTGGTCCTCCCTCTCCCCATCCAGTATCCTTTCAAGCTGGTCAGAAATGTCCTGCACTCTGGCACCAGAGAGGCAACACACCATGTGGGACACCCCATCTGTCTTGCAAAGCATACTATATATTCCCCTAATTATAGAATCCTCTATAACTACCACTTGTCTTTTTGCTCCCTGCCCTTGAATGGCCTCCTGCACCATGGTGCCATGGTCAGCTGGTTTATCCTCCCCGCAGCCCTTTTCCCCATCTACACAGGGAGCAAGTACCTCATACCTGTTGGACAAGGTCAAGAGCTGAGTCTCCTCCATTCCTGAAATCAGGATCGCCCAACTTGCCTCACTTGCAGTCATACCCTGCTGGCCCTGATCACTGGCTGACTTTGAATTACTTCATCTAGTTATTTACATTCCCTCAGAATAAGTCAACTCCATCCAAGAATAATTTCTTAACAACAACTAATACCATTGTTCTGAAAAACATGTCATAATCCAATTGCACTATGTATGATGGAACTGGAATGTACTTTTTATTCATCTAATTTATTAGCACTTTGGCTTTCATTACATCATCAGGGCTGGGAGCAGAACAAGAACATTGTGCAGCAAAAGAGTTTGGGTAGTTTCTGAGTCCCTTTTTGAGTTATAAGTTTAGCTCCAACATCAGAAGAAAATTGAATTATTTTCCCTTTTAACAAAAACCCTTTATATATTCCATCCACGTTATTCATCTCTCTTACATTCATAGCAGTGTTTACTTCCAGTGTTTTTTTTTACAGATAGAGCTGCAAATTGCTTTATATTTGGTTTGTATGTGGTTGTAAGTGGTTTCAACTCCTAATGCTCAGATTCACCTGTCAAATCTGCTTTATCTTTTAAAATACAATGCTGTTTCCTTAAATTCAAACTTCTGGCCAAAGGAGGTGTATGGAACCCAGCAGGAATAATATAACCAGCAAATATCAAACTAAATAAAACTGTTTTTGATTAACAGTAACAATTTTAAAAATTGAGGAAATTCAATCATAATCCCACTGTAACAGCAATTACTCTGCAAATGCACATGACACAAATTACAAATAATAAGGTTGCATAAGTTCACTTAAGATTCAGTATTTTACTGATGGTAATGAATATAAGATAATTATTAAAATTATTGCTTAACTTTTCTTTTTGACATTCTGATGCAAAGCGTCATCTTATATTTCTATTACTGCAGATTGTTTTTTCTCTGCTCCTTACACTTGAATTACTGGAAGTTTGCACTCTGAGCTGGCAATGGCATGTATCCAATGTCAGCTGGAAATAGCCTCTGTGTGCAATCACAAGCTGTCTTTCCCACATCTGGAAACCACTTTTCTGTGGAGGATAATTGTAACTCAATATGCGCACTTCAGTGCTGTACAAACAAAGTGTTGTATGATAAGTACAGTGAAAGGGCACCCCTCGGTATTTCACCAAAGCACTAAAAGGTTTTGGTTTTCTTTTGTTTGGTCTGATTTAATTTTGATAAATTACTGGAAAAATCTGCAAAGATACAAATGTGCATCATATAAACAATATGGCCTTATACCTTCAAAGATAAAAGTGAAGAAAAGGCTATTTTTATATGCACAAAATGCTTTTCTACTCAATGAATCCACAACATAATGTACAGAACACACTTTGGGTAAATTTTACCAGGCTCCAATCAAAATCAAATCCACAAAGAGCATCATTGTGGCAAACAGAATGGATTATTGTAGGAGTTTGCACTGTAAGCCTGTAAAATCCATTAAAATTTTGAAAATTATATCAATTAATCTTCCTCTGAATGTGTTTTTGATGTTGCCCTGTATTGAACACTGTGATATACTCCATGAAAAGAACTCATAAATATGTCTATCTTTGATCAAACTGAATGTCAAAGTAAGTTAATGTGAGAACGCTTGATTCCAAACCCATGATCTTTCTTTTTACACTAATATTTGATTACATTTTGCTCACTTCAGCAACTACCTGCTGCAAAATGCTTGTTTAGAATTTTTCTGTTGGGGTTTATTTCCTGCAGTGTATCTACTGATATTTAAATTGTCACATCATAGTAACAAAGAGACTCCTGTTGTTCATCCCAATCATGGAATAGCTACAGCACAGATGGAGACTATTTGGCCCAATAAGTATATGTTCCACATAGAAAAATCAATTTAGCTAGTCTCGTTTCTCCACCACTTTCCTGTTGCCTTGCAAATTATTTATTTTGAAGACCTTAGTCAATTCTGTTTTGAAAGCCTCCATTGAATCTTCCTTCATCCTTAACCTCAAGCAGTGCATTCCAGTTTGGAAACACTCATTACATTAAACAGCTTTGCCTCATCTCACCTTTGATTCTTTGCCAAACACCTCAAACCAGTGTCTTATGGTTCTCTATGCTACTGCGTGGGAATGGTTTTTCCTTATTTACACTGCCTAGACATCTTATAAGGTTAAGAACCACAATTAAATCTTCCCTCAATTTTCTTTTCTTGAAGGAGATAAACCTCAGCTTCTCCATTTATTAATATATTAATATATAATTCATATCTTTTTCTGCTTGATCTCTAAAACTTCAACATCCTTTCTAAAATGTGGTACCCAAGGTTAAACACAATACTCCAATTAAAATCCAATAAGTGTTTCATACAGATTCATATTAGCTCCCTTGCATTTGTACTTGTATAAACATATGAACTCGGAACAAGAGTAGAACTTGGCTCTTCAAGCCTGCTCCACCATTCAATAAGACCATGGCTGGTCTGATTGTAACCACAACTCTACATGCCCGCGTATTCCCCAAAATCTCTCATCCTCCTGCTGGTCAAGAATCTACCTACATCTGCCTTAGTTTGATGGGGAGGGTGGAACAGATAGGTGGGAAGGAAGATTGATAGGTAGGACAGGTCAAGAGGGCAGTGCCGAGTTGGAGGATTGGATCTGGGATGAGGTGAGGTGAGGGGAGATTTGGAAACCAGTGAATTCGATGTTGATGCTGTGTGGTTGAAGGGTGCCAAGGCAGAAGATGAGGTATTCTTCCTTGGCTTTGGCAGGTGGCTTTGATTTGGCAGTGGAGGACACCCATGTCCTTGGGGGAGTTGAAGTGATCGGCCACAGTTTGGTGGGGTCATTTGGAATGTGTACCCCAGAGATGTTCCCAGAAACGCTCTGCGAGTTGACATCCTATCTCCCCGATGTAGAAGAGACCGCATCGAGAGTGACAGCCACAGTAGATGAGGTGTGTGGATGTGCAGGATAATCTCTGCAGGGTTCCCCTGCTCCTTGGATGCTGTGTGACCTGCAATGCTTTTCCAGCACCACACTTTTCAACTCATACTGCTTCCAGTTCTGGTCACCACACTACCAGAAGGATATGAATGCTTTGGAGAGGGTACAACAAAGATTTACCAAGACATTGCTTGGTATGGGGGATTTTAGCTATGAAGAAAGATTGGATAGACTAGGTTTATTTTCCTCCTGGAACGCAGGAGGTTGAGGGGTGACGTAATAGAAGTTTATAAGATTGTGAATGGCATGGTTTGATTGGAAACTATGAGACCATTTCACAGGGTGGAGAGGTCAATTACTTGGGGACACGATTTCAAGATGCAGGGTGGGGGCCAAGTTGAAAAGAGATGTGCAAGGCAAAGTTTTCACACATAGGATGGTGAGTGTCTGGAATGTGCTGTCAAAGAAGTTTGTGGAAACAGACACAATAACAGCATTCAAGAAGCATTTGGATGAATACATGAATAGGAAGGGAATGCAGGGATTCAGATTCTGTAAGTGAAGACAGTTTTAGTATGGAAGAGCAAAATGTGTCAGTGCAGGCTTGCAGGGCCGAAGGGCCTGTTCCTGTGCTGTATTGTTTTTCAGTCTTTGTTCTTTGTAAATATCTATCTAAAACCATTAACAAGTTTTTACGTGGGTCAGGTTCAACACATGATCAACGTGTAAATGGAGAAAGAGGTGGTTACAGAATGGGAAGAAAGTTGTAGTGATGGCACACGGGTGGAAAGAAGCATTGAGGACAGAGAAACATGATGGCCCTCATGGCATCAAAAATAGGATTTATAATTCTTCTTCGATTTTCTGCTAAAGTGAAAATCCAGTCCATAACACCACATGTCCTCCATAGCAAGGCTTTAGGTTCAAATCCACTGTAGTTGGAACTGAGATCAAACTCCATACTGTTTGCACCAATCAGATAATTGTGCTAACCAGTTCTCTCAAGAAATTCCAATTGAAGTGTTGATAAATAGACTTACGTGCTTGTTGGAGGCTAGAGCAATAGATGATGATGGTAAAGGCTCCAATTTCTTTCAATCACATAGCTAAGCAGAAATCTCCCCTATTCTTACCACCTGTTTTTAGCATAAGTTGGAAGGATTTACTTAACTTGTTTGGCCATGTTATGATCACATTTTCCCTGGCTATCCAATTCTGCAATCAGATTTGAATCCGAGTTTATGGTCCAGAGGTAGGGACTCTACCCACTGTACCACAAGACCTCCATTGCTATTTTATGCCAGTTTACTTTTAATAAAACACTTGACCAATCAAAAGACACAAGGGAAGAAGCAGCCACTAACCACCAACATCACATTTCAATTCTGAAATGTAAAAACAGAAGGAAGAGGTTCTCTACCTTTTTTTAAATCTTCTTTCCTCATTGTCCTTCTCAAGCAGGTTTCTTTATGGAGCTGCTGTCTCCATTCTCTCTCACATTGCAGAAGCTGTGACCCAATTCTTCCATTTTTTATTCTCTTTCAAGAATTGTATTTGTTCTGAGATTAAAGTAATTGTCAAAAGCTTGCAAAATGTCAGAAATTTCTGTTGTTTTTTTAATGCATTCCTGAACTATACAACAACAGCTATGGTCCCAGACTAATACAAAAGAATATAAATTTGTTCAACTTCTGGTTTAACTTGGAAGCTATTCTACATCTTATGATTTGATTTCTCCGAGATTTCCAATTGTATGTGGTATTTAGCTCAACTTGGAAATTAAAGTTTTCTGGCACATTATTTTTGCTGCCACATCTTCCAAAAATATTTAAATTTTCTGCTTTTAAGGCCTTTAATTCCAAGATATTTCAATTATGCTGCCATACACTACAATAATGGAAGGTTTTCTCATATCTTTACAGTCAAAACGAAGGACATGTGCCTTCTGAACTAACAATGGATGATGCCTGCCTTCTTGCAGCCTATCTGGATGAATCCCACTAATTGCAGCTTTAATGAACAATTTCCATTCTCTTAATGACTAGTCTGATTAAATTCCACTATCTGCAGCTTTAATAAATGATTCCCATTTTCTTAATGGCTACATTGAACAAATCTCAGTCCTTGCAGCTCTGTAAGGCAAATCCTGTTGATTTGATGGATTTCCCTAGATGTCTATGGTATTAGAAATGATTCCCATTGCTTAATGTTATTTTCCTGGATGAGTTAAGCTGTCTGCTGTTTAATGAATTCTTCCCATCATTGTCACGATTTCAAAAAGCTCCCATACTTTAATAATCTAGATTTCTTCTTCCATAAAGCTTTGACTGCTCTAGCTTTAAAATTGCTTCTTTATGACTTTAGTTCTGGCCTTGCAACATTCCCAATTCCACTACCTCATCTGAAATTGCTTCCGTCACCCTTGATTTCTGATACTGTGGCCATACTTCCTGATGATCTCTCACTATTGTGCTGTACACTCAGTCTGAACTACAAATACTTTGTTTTCTTCTAGGTTGCCCACCAAGTTATTTCTTGTTAAAGTCTACCCTTGCCCACCAAGAATTTCAACTTTACTCATCGAGCCTCCATTGTTCATTTCCTCCCTGCTTGAACCTCAGCTCAGGACGACTCCTTCAGATTATTAGTACCTGATGCAATCTGAAACTGTGTAGGTGTGACTCACAATCATGACTGCATGCCTTTTACCAGATCTGAACTGCTTTTTATGATTAACCAAACGTTACGTTCTGTAAAATTTCACCACACGTTTCTCTTCTGCAGGTATTTTGAAAGTTCAGCTTTGTCTGTCACACAAGCCACTGTCTGTCCCACAACCAACCTTCTCAAAGTTTCTTCATATGAAGTCTCTTCAGGCTGCCATTGCTTGCTACCTATTTGTAAGGGGAAGCAATGACTACCATTGGCATCAAGTTGCAAGATAGCTCCAAACTATAGCTTACCTTGGTGTAAGATCCATTGGGTAAATATCTTGCCATCATCCTAGTGCTAGAAAAGCTAAAAGATTTTAAAATTGATAAATCTCCAGGCCCCGATGGGCTACATCCTAGAGTTCTGAGAGAGGTGGCTGAGGAAATAGCGGAGGCGTTGGTTGAGATCTTTCAAAATCACTGGAGTCAGGGAAAGTCCCGGATGATTGGAAGATCGCTGTTGTAACCCACTTGTTCAAGAAAGGATCAAGACAAAAGATGGAAAATTATTGGCCAATTAGCCGAACCTCGGTTGTTGGCAAAATTCTAGAATCCATCATTAAGCATGAGGTTTCTAAATTCTTAGAAGAGCAGAGTCAGATTAGAACAAGTCAACATGGATTTAATAAGGGGAGGTTGTGCCTGACAAACCTGTTGGAATTCTTTGAAGAGGTGACAAGTAGGTTAGACCAGGGAAACCCAGTGGATGTGGTCTATCTAGACTTCCAAAAGGCCTTTGATAAAGTGCCACACGGGAGGCTGCTGAGCAAGGTGAGGGCCCATGGTGTTTGAGGTGAGTTACTGGTATGGATTAAGGATTGGCTGTCTGACAGAAGGCAGACAGTTGGGATAAAAGGTTCTTTTTTGGAATGGCAGCCGGTGATGAGCGGTGTCCCGCAGGGTTCAGTGTTGGGGCCGCAGCTATTCACGTTATATATTAATGATCTGGATGAAGGGACTGGGGGCATTCTAGTGAAGTTTGCTGATGATACAAAGTTAGGTGGATGGGCAGGTAGTACTGAGGAGGTGGGGAGGCTGCAGAAGGATCTAGACAGTTTGGGAGACTGGTCCAGGAACTGGCTGATGGAATTCAATGTGAGCAAATGCGAGGTCTTGCACTTTGGAAAAAAGAATACAAGCATGGACTACATTCTAAACAGTGAGAAAATTCGTAAAGCCAAAGTACAAAGGGATCTGGGAGTGCTAGTTGAGGATTCTCTAAAGGTAAACATGCAGGTTGAGTCCATGATTAAGAAAGCAAATGCAATGTTGTCATTTATCTCAAGAGGGATGGAATATAAAAGCACCATTGTGCTACTGAGACTTTATAAAGGTCTGGTTAGGCCCCATTTGGAGTACTGTGTCCAGTTTTGTTCCCCACATCTCAGGAAGGACATACTGGCACTGGAGTGTGTCCAGCGGAGATTCACACGGATGATCCCTGGAATGGTAGATCTAACATACGAGGAATGGCTGAGGATCCTGGGATCATATTCATTGGTGTTTAGAAGATTAAGGGGAGATCTAATAGAAACTTACACGATAATACATGGCTTGGAAAGGGTGGACGCTAGGAAATTGTTTCTGTTAGGCGAGGAGATTAGGACCCATGGACACAGCCTTAGAATTAGAGGGGGTAAATTCAGAACAGAAATGCGGAGACATTTCTTCAGCCAGAGAGTGGTGGGCCTGTGGAATTCATTGTTGCAGAGTGCAGTGGAGGCTGGGACGCTAAATGTCTTCAAGGCAGAGATTGATAAATTCTTGATGTCACAAGGAATTAAGGGCTACAGGGAGAATGCGGATAAGTGGAGTTGAAATGCCCATCAGCCATGATTGAATGGCGGAGTGGACTCGATGGGCCGAATGGCCTTATTTCCACTCCTATGTCTTATGATCTTATCCTCGTTCCTGGAAGGGATCCACATAATCTAATTGGTCTCGTAAGGTAGAGTAAAACCATTTAATACACTAACAAAAAGAGGCTCATGTCTTAAACAAGATGTAGTTTATAATAACGACATCAATTTTAGTGCAAAATACAGTGCTGTGACATAAAAGGGCTCTTGTGGTGCAGTATTAGAATCTCTACCTCTGCGACAGGTAGAGTTCCAGTCCCACCTACTCCACAGTGGTGCCATAATGCGTCTGAACAGGTTGGTTAGAAGTATCTACAATTCCATGATAAACATTGTTCGTAAGACCTTGGTGTTGGGTCTTAAGCCTTTAAGGCTGCCTGGCTGAGTCCACGTGAAAGCATCAGATCATGTGACACGTATTGAACTGCTTAGAATTAACCGTCTGAGACCCATACACCCTTATTCCACAGGAACTGCATGCAAACTCAAGGGCAGAAAAACAAGAAGAAGGAAGAAGCATCTGGAACTCCTGACAAACAGCTCAAGTGGCATTTAAAAAAATACATCCAATGATACAAAAATAAACAAAAAGCTACATTTCTGCATTCCTGACACCTGTGATGGGTATGCTTTAGTCTAGATTCTTGTCTGTGTAGAGTATTGCTGCTAGCGGCCGCAGCATAAATTGCTGTGAACTTTCACTGGGGAAATTGATGCCTGATACATTTGCCGAAGAGATACAGAATGAAAACAGATACAAATCGATCAATATTTAATTAAATAGTGAAGCAGGCTTGAGTGGCTGAATGATCTACTCCTATTCCATATGCTTTCCCAGTTATATTGTTTTCGTGACATAATGTTTCTCGTTGTTGGAACTGCTGTCTATTTGACTGCCTGATTTCCTTGTCCACTAACCAATTGTGGACAGGTTCCCTCCAAGTATCCTTCATGCAGATGCTCAGCCCCAGTTGTGGCAGTCTAATAAATTCAAGGTTCATAAATCCAGCCATGAATGACAGCTAATGAGATTACAAAATTGGTAACACAAGTGCACTCCCATTATCGCTACTTGGTGATATTGTAAACAATGACTCTATAATTATTTACACACATGACTGCCTAACATTTTATTAAATTTTCAATGATTAAATCATTCACAGCCAGACTCTGAAACCATTGTAATGGTTTCTAAACTATTAATATGTCAAGAATATGAAGTTCTTGCCTTAATAATATTATAATCTCTTTTGCTGGCACTTATGAGAAGAGCAGTTTGTTTTCATGCAGCATTATCAATATTACACTGTCAGGGAAATGTTCACTGAACAAAGATCCAAGGCATTGTGCCTTGAAAACTTCAATAGATTCACAGGATGGAAACTTACACAGACCTGGCTGGCATGTGCTATGATAAGATCTATGGAGAAGTGGACAAGGTCTATCTTGATGCCAGAAGCAAGTTGTTTCATTATTTAATATCTGCCAACTGACAAAGCAAATTTCTTCCTAGAGAGCAATGTATTGTCAGTTAAGGGGATTAGAGCTTTAATAAACACATTCATACCATAACTCACTTCACTAACATTCAGTTTCCTATCTTACCAAACATGTCAATCATAATCGACATCAAGAATTCTCAGGATAGAAGTCAGAATGTGTATCTGATGTTTCACTGCAGGCTGCAAACATCCTCCATTTGCTTGTCATGCAACAGTATCTCAGGGCATGATCCATGGGCACGACCTATGGGCAGCAACCACATGCAACCTTTGTCCATGGACATTAGCATCTAACATTTACCAATGCCTCATGATCGTCATGGCACAACTCTGATCCATTTGTGAAACACTTACAAATTAGCGATCTGCATTGTAGGGTGCACCAGCAACCAGCATTGCAGTTAACCTAGGAGTTTCTTGCCTTTATTGGTCGAGTAATTGAGTACAAGAGTCAAGATGTCATGTTGGAACTTTATAAGACTTTGGTTAGGCCACACTTTAAGTACTACATTCAATTCTGGTCACCACATTAAAGGAAGGACGTGGAGGCTTTGGAGAGGGTTCAGTTACGATAGGAGAGTTTTAGAGACCTGTAAATAAGCATATGTATGTGCAAAGAATGGAAGGATAATGACCAAGAGCAGGCAGAAGGGATTAGTTTAACTTGGCACAACATTGTGTGCTAAAAGGCTGTGCAATACTGTTCTTTGTTCTATGAATCCAACTCACAGATTTGACCAGACTGCACCTCAGGGCTGCTCCAGAACTCAGTCCTCACTCACTTAGTACCTGCATCTTCACAGATGTTTTATGTCTTTCCTTGCTGTGTCTTTCCATGATGTGCCATGCCTCTTAGTACATTGGCACCTCAGACAAAGCTTAAGGACTATCAGTGCTACTATATTGACATTCACATTTGTGCAGAAACTTGGATGGGTGGGGTGTATCTTGGTGCAAGGCAGAACTGCATCAGAAAGTAGGCAATGGAAGGGGTTGGATTGTGGCAGTGACCACCACTGTGACCCACAGAGGATGACCATAGAGATCCATCATGGGCACACTTAAGTTGTAATTTAGAAGCCTGAACACAGGGGGAACAGTTGGAGTCATATTTCAATGGCTGCCTACTGGACAACAACAATCCACTGGTCTCCAGTGGGCATTAAGTAGAGTGATTAGAGAGAGTGATTAGGTGGGATGCAGCTGGGGACAGGTAAACCGTAGCTTGATTGCTAGACAGCAACTAGGATGACACAATGAGTTGTCTGTGCAGAGCAATGCCAGCTGTGTGCCATGAGCAGTGTGCCTTTGTGGCTGCTGTGCCATTGTGCTGCCGATGAGGGTCAACAGCGGATTGCCAATACTTGTCCAGATATGAGTGGCTTTCTAAAGATGGGCACGGGCACAAGGGGTACTAGACTTTTGGCTGATAGCTGCTCATATTTTTCTTTTTGAAATTTTCCATTTGAAATGTTTCCATCAAATGAATAGAATTATGGGGCAAAATTCTTAAAATTCAATCCAATAACAGTGAACAAAATGATGACGCTAATTTCTTTTAAATAAAAAAAATCATAATTTCTTAAGGCAATCTGCAATAACTGATCCGCTTGAGGAGTTAAATCATTGCAATGAGTGAGATATGGTAGGTGAGAAGAAACAGCTCAGTTGACATTGGCTTCAAGGCTAACGTTGTTTCCAAATTTTGCATAGAGCTGGACATAAAGGTCAGATTATACCTGTTGAACTATTTCCTTATGAGTCCGCACAGCCCGGATCTCATCTTGGAGACTTTGCTTTGTAGATTAGTGGCACATTGTTAGAGGAACGTGTGTGGTAAGATAGGGATAGGATCAGATGAAAGAGATGTCGAAGGGAAAAGGTAGGCAGGTTATGAGACAAATTTGGTAAGACACATCAAGAGTTTCACAAGGCCTTACAAAGAAAAACGTTTCAAAAAACTCAAATGCAGCTTGGCCAAAGCAAAATATAAAAGGACTAGGACAAGCTAGGAAAGTGGCCAATGTAGTGGCAGATGGAATTCAATGTGGAAAAGTGTGAGGCGATGCACTTTGGTGGGAAGAATAAAGGTGTGGATTATTTTCTAAATGGGGAACAGCTCTGGAAATCTGAAGCACAAAATGACTTAAGAGTCCTAGTTCAGGATTCTCTTAAGGTTACCATGCAGGTTCAATTAGCAGTTAGGACGGTAAATGCAATTTTTACATTCATTTCCAGAGGGCTAGAATGCAAGAGCAGGGATGTACAGCTGAGACTGTATAAGGCTCTGGTCACTCCAACTTTGGAATATTGCATGCAGTTTTGGCCCATTTCTAAGGAAGGATGTGCTAACCTTGGAAGGGTCCTGAGATGGTTTACAAAAATGATCCCGGGGATGAAGGACTTGTCATATGAGGAGTGTTTGAGTATTTAATGGTCTATACTTAATGGAGTTTAGAAGGATGAAAGGGGTTCTGGTTGAAACCTACAGTACACTAAGAGTCCTGGATAGAGTGGACGTGAAGAAGATATTTCCACTAGTAGGAAAGAGTAGGATATGAGGGTACAGCCTCAGAATGAAGAGACAAACCTTTAGAAGGGTGCAGAAAAGATTTACAAGGATGTTGCCGGGACTGGAGGGTTTGGGTTTTAAGGAGACTTTGAATAGGCTTTTTTTACTGTGAAGCATCAGAGGGTGAGGAGTAATCTGTTAGAGGTTTATAAAATCATGATGGGCATGGATAGGGTGAATACCCAAGCTTTCTTTTTCTGAGGATGGAGGAGTCTAAAACTAGAGGACATAGGCTGAAGGTGAGGGGGAAAGATTTAAAATGGACCTGTAACTTTTTCACAGGGTGGTGCATACATGGAACAAGCTATGAGAGGAAATGATGGAGGCAGATATAATTCTAACATTTAAAAGGCATCTGGATGGATATATGAATAGGAAGGGTTTTGATGGATATGAGCCAAATGCAAGAAAATGGGACTAGGTCAGATTGGGATGGTCTGGTCAGCGCAGACAAGTTGGACTAAAGGGTCTGTATGAATCTATAACTGAGATGAGGAGGAATTTCTTCAGCCAGAGGGTGTTAAATCCATGGAGGCCAAGTCATAGAGTCATAGAGATGTACAGCATGGAAACATACTCTTCTGTCCAACTCATCCATGCCAATCAGATATCTCAACCCAATCTAGTCCCACCTGCCAGCACCCAGCCCATATCCCTCCAAACCCTTCCTGTTCACATACCCATCCACATACCTTTTAAATGTTGCAATTATACTATCCTCCACTTCCTTTGGTAGCTCATTCCATATGCATACCACCCTCTGCATGAAAACGTTGCCCCTTGGGTCTCTTTTATATCTTCCCCTCTCAACCTAAACCTATGCCCTCTAGTTCTGGACTCCCCCACCCTAATGAAAAGACTTTGTCTATTTAGCCTATCCATGCCTCTCATAATTTTATAAACCTCTATAAGGTCACCCCACAACCTCCGATGCTGGGGGAAACAGCCCCAGCCTAAAGCTCCCTATAGCTCAAACCCTCCAACTCTGGCAACGTCCTTGTAAATCTTTTCAAAACCATTTCGAGTTTCATAGCATCTTTCCAATAGAAAGGAGACCAGAATTGCACGCAATATTCCAAAGTGTCCTAACCAATGTCCTGTACAGTCGCAACATGACCTCCCAACTCCTGTACTCAATACTCTGAGCAATAAAGGAAAGAATACCAAACACCTTCTTATACCAAACACAATCCTATAACTGAGTAACTGAGATAGAAAAGTAAGGGGTAGAGGAGATTGATAGGTCAAATGGTCTAATTCTGTTCCAATATCTTATGGTCTTATGGAAAATATAGGGCCTCCAATGCCTGTGCCAATTCTTTGAATGAGGTTTTCAAGTAGACCTACTTTCCTTGTCTCTGATAATGATCCTGCAAGTGTTGTAGTTCCCAACAATTATCCAAACAACTATAAAGATTGTAGAAGCACAGACCTGATGGCATAGTCATCAGGATACATAGTTCTTTTTCTATAGAATCCAATGGATCATTGACAAGAAATTAATACAAATTTATTGGTAATATATTTAACCAGCTAGGTTCCTTGCTTCCACATATCCTCAAGAAATAAAATATGGCATGGCAGTAGATATCTGGTGACACATTACAAGGCTGTGATCTAGATAAAATTTACATTAATAACATAAAGTATCTGAAGCTTGAGTAATTTTCAAATGATATTTGAGCCCTGGCGTCAAGTTATGGCTTTTAAACTGCTTCCTGATAATTGTTTTAACTTCTACGTCACTATTTGTAACAAAAAACTGAAAGAACCGCAGAAACTGGAAATCTGAAGCAGAAACAGAAATTGTTGGAAAATCTCAGCAGGTCTAGCAGCATCTGTGGAGAGAAATCAGAGTTAACATTTTGAGTCCAGTGATCCTTTTCCAGTGATCCTTTCACAACAAGTTGGAGCATACACATTTTTGTATTTTTTTCTTTCAATAATTTTATATTGCTGCTTCTCTCTATATTATTCTGCTGCTATTTATTAATGTATATTTTTAATGGTAGGACCCTAAGAAATGCAGAGGATCAGAAGCACCTTATTGTGCATGTCTATAAATCCTCAAAGGCAGCTGGACAGGAACGTAAGATAGTTAAGAAGGGATATAAGATTCTTACCTTTATTAGTCCAGACATTAAATACAAAAAAAAGGTCATGATGAGCTGTATATACCTTTTGTTCGGCCACAGCCAGAGTACTAGTCACCACACTATAGGAAAAATGGGATTTCACGAGAAAAGATGCTGAAGAGACTCACTGGGATCCTGCCTGGGCTGGAGCAATTCAGTCGTAAAGAGAGACCAGATAGTTTGAGATGGTTTTCCTGAGAGCGGAGAAGGCAGACAGGGGATCCAATTGAGATTTACAAAGATCTGAAAAGCATTGATATGGTAGATTGAAAAAAAAAACTTTTTTCCCTTTGTACTGTGGTCAATAACCCGGGAGCACAGTTTTAAGGTAAGGCACAGGTGGTTTAGAAGAGATTTGAGGAAACATTTTTTTTAATCCACAGTGTTGTAGATATCAGGAACTCACTAACAAAAATGTTGATGGAGATAGGAATCTACAACCATATTTACACATTATTTAGGTGTGCACTTGAAATGCTACAGATCAGCTGCTGAAGAATGTGAGTAAAATCAATAGGTTTTTGATAAGGGAACCCAAGGATGTGCTGTACTTGATTTCCAGAAGGCAGATGATAATGTGTTACATAAAGTATTATTGCAGAGAATAAAAGGTGGGTAGAAGATTGCCTGGCTAACAGGAAACAAAGTTTGGTGATAAATGGGTCATTTCCTGGTTGGCAAGATGAAACAAGTCGAATGCCACAGGAATCAGTGCGGGACTTCACTATTCAGTGACTTGATGAAGGACCAAAGATATGGTTGTCAAATTTACAGATAATGCAAAAATACACTTGTGAAAATTGTGAAAAAGATATAAGGGTATAGATAGGTTAAAGTTAAAGATCTAACAGATGAAGTATAATGTTGGAAATATGAAATTGTCCATGATGACAGAATGAATGAAAAAGAAGCTTATTATTGAAATGGTGAAAGCTTGCAGAGATCAATGTGCGAATTGCAAAATATTAGTATATGAGTTCAGCAATAAATTAGGAAAGGAAACAGAATGTCATTATTTCTCGCAAATGAAATTGAATGCAAAAGTAAGGAGGGTGTGTTTCAGTTAGACAGGATCTGGAGGAGCCGGTGTTGGACTAGGGTGGACAAAGTTAAAAATCACACAACAGCAAGTTATAGTCCAACAGGTTCATATGGAAACACCAGCTTTAGGACTGCTTCATCGGGTGGTTGTGAGGCAGGACCATAATTCTGAGTCTTATGGTCCCTGCTTCACAACCACCCGAAGGAAGAGCAGCACTCCAAAAGCTAGTGATTCCAAATAAACTATAACCCGGTTTTGTGTGATTTTTAACTCAGTTATGTAGGGCATTGGTGAGACTGAATCTGGAAAGCAGTGTTCAACATTGGCTTCCTTATTTGAAAAAAGTAGCAAATGTGTTGGAAGCAGTCAGAGAGGATTTATCATACCAATGCCTGGAATGGAGGTGGGTGTCGTGTCTTGAGAGGTGACATTGACAGACTAGGCTTGTATAAGCTTGTATCCACTGGGATTTAGAAGAACAAAAGGTCATCTGTATGTAGTGATCCCAGCTAATGGTACTACTGAACAAGTCAGATCACAGATTGACGTGATAGATCATATTTCATTTTGGCTTAGCCTGTTTACAAGTTGATTAGACTTGTGGGGGCATACCTACTCGCCCATAAGAAGATGTTGGTGAGCTGCCTTCTTGAACCACTGCAGTCCATGTGCAGTAGATAATCTACAATGTCCTCAGGGAAGGAATTCCAGGACTTTGGCCCAACAACAGTGAAGGACAGTAAAGTAATTCCAAGTCAGGATGGTGAGTGGCTTGTAGAACTTGCAGGTGGTGGTGTTCCCATGTATCTGCTGCCCTTGTCCTTCGAGAGGGAAGTGGTCATGGATTTGGAAAGTGCTGTTTAAGGATATTTGGTGAATTTCTGCAGTGCATCTTGTAGATAGTACACACCACTGCTACTGAACATCGGTGGTGGAGGAAGTGGATACTTGTGAATGTGCTGGCTATCAAGTAGACTGCTTTGTGCTGGATGATATTAAGCTTCTTGAGTGTTGTTGGAACTACACTCATCCAGGCAAGTGGGGAGTATTGAGTCCTCAGCAGAGGCCTCATCTTCATCCCCCTACGCTCCCGGATTAACAAATTCAACACGCAGCGAGACATCAAGCATTTCTTCCACCGCCTTCGTCTCTGCGCCTACTTCTTCAACCAGGACTTCCATCCACCCTCTGATGACCCCTTCTCCCACCTCCAACACACCCCATCCACCTGGACACCCCATGCTGGCCTCTTACCCGCTCTCAATCTCTTCATAGCCAACTGCCGTCGCGACATTGACCACCTCAAGCTGTCCCCCCCCTCACCTACTCCAACCTCTCACCCTCGCAACGTGCAGCCCTCCACTCCCTCCGCTCCAACCCCAACCTCACCATCAAATGGGCAGACAAGGGAGGTGCGGAAGTAGCTTGGTGCACCGATCTTTATATTGCTGAGGCTAAATGCCAGCTCACAGACACCTCCTCCTATTGCCCCCTTGACCATGACCCCACCTCTCACCACCAAATCATCATCTCCCAGACCATCATCACCTCAGAGGATCTCCCATCCACCGCCTCCAACCTCATAGTCCCACAACCCCGCATCACCCATTTCTACCTTCTGCCCAAAATCCACAAACCTGATTGCACTGGCTGACCCATTGTCTCAGCCTGCTTTTGCCCCAACGAACTCATTTCTGCATACCTTGACACGGTCCTGTACCCCTTAGTCCAATAACTCTTCACCTACGTTCGGGATACTACCCACGCCCTCCACCTCCTCCATGATTTTCGTTTCCCCGGTCCCCAACGCCTTATCTTCACCATGGACATCCAGTCCCTGTACACCTCCATCCCCCATCACGAAGGCCTCAAAGCTTGTTCCTTTCCCGCCGAACCAATCAGTACCCTTCCACTGACACCCTCCTTCGACTGACTGAACTGGTCCTCACTCTGAACAATTTCTCTTTCCAATCCTCCAACTTCCTCCAAACCAAAGGAGTAGCCATGGGGACCCGCATGGGCCCCAGCTATGCCTGCCTCTTCATTGGATATGTGGAACAGTCCATCTTCTGCAGCTACACTGGCACCACCCCCCACCTTTTCCTCCGCTACGTCGATGACTGTATCGGCGCTACCTCATGCGCCTACGAGGAGGTTGAACAGTTTATCCACTTTACTGACACCTTCCACCCCGACCTCAAATTTAATCTGGGCCGTGTCAGACTCTCCCCACCCCTTCCTAGACCTCTCCATTTCTATCTCGGACGACCAACTCAACACGGACGTTTACTATAAACCAACTGACTCCCAAGCTACCTAGATTACACCTCCTCCCACCCTGCTCCCTGTAAAAATGCCATTCCATAGTCCCAATTCCTTCACCTTCGCCGCATCTGCTCCCAGGAGGACCAATTCCAATACCGAGCAGCCCAGATGGCCTCCTTCTTCGAAGACCGCAATTTTCCCTCAGACATGGTTGACGATGCTCTCCACCGCATCTCCTCCACTTCCCGCTTCTCTGCCCTTGAACTCCACCCCTCCAATTGCCACCAGGACAGAACCCCACTGGTCCGCACCTACCACCCCACCAACCTCCATATACATCATATCATCCTTCGTCATTTCCGCCACCTCCAAGCAGACCCCACCACCAAAATATATTTCTCTCCCCTCCCCTATCAGTGTTCCAGAAAGACCACTCCCTTCGCTACTCCCTTGTCAGATCCACACTCCCCACCAACCCAACCTCCACTCTCGGCACCTTCCCCTGCAAACGCAAGAAATGCAAAACTTGCGCCCACACCTCCCCCCTCACTTCCCTCCAAGGCCCCAAGGGATCCTTCCATATCCGTCACAAATTCACCTGCACCTCCACAAACATCATTTACTGCATCCGCTGCACCCAATGTGGCCTCCTATACATTGGGGAGACAGGCCGCCTACTTGCGGAACGTTTCAGAGAACACCTCTGGGACACCTGCACCAACCAACCCAACCGCCCCGTGGCTGAACACTTTAACTCCCCCTCCCATTCCGCCAAGGACATGCAGATCCTTGGCCTCCTCCATCGCCAGATCATGGCAACATGACATCTGGAGGAAGAGCGCCTCATCTTCCGCCTAGGAACCCTCCGACCACAAGGGATGAATGCAGATTTCTCCAGCTTTCTCATTTCCCCTCCCCCTACCTTTTCTCAGTTCCAACCCTCAGACTCAGCACCGCCTTCTTGATCTGCAATCTTCTTCCCGATCTCTCCTCCCCCGCCCCCTCTCCGGCCTATCACCCTCACCTTAACCACCTTCCACCTATCATATTCCCAACGCTCCTTCCCAAGTCCCTCCTCCCTACCTTTTATCTTAGCCTGTTTGGCACACCTTCCTCATTCCTGAAGAAGGGCTTATGCCCAAAACGTCGATTCTCCTGTTCCTTTGATGCTGCCTGACCTGCTGCGCTTTTCCAGCAACACAGTTTTAAGCTCTGATATCCAGCATCTGCAGTCCTCACTTTCTCCAAGTGGGGAATATTCCATCATACTTATAAATTGTAGATGGTAGTCAGGCTTTGGGGAGTCAGGAGGTGAGTGAGTTGCTGAAACATTCCTAGTCCCTGACCTGCTCTTATAACTACTGTATTTATACAACAAGTCCAGTGAGTTTATCTCAATGGTAACCCCAAGTTGATGATAGTGGGGGATTCAGTGATGGTGACACAATTAATGTGAAGGGACAACAGTTAAGTTGTCTCTTAATGGATAGACATTGCCTTGTATTCGTATAGTATAGAACTGACTTAGGTTATATCACATAGAATACAGGGAGAACTCGCCATTTGGATACAACTTGGCTAGAAGGTAGAAGACAAAGGATAGTGGTAGATGGTTGCTTTGCAGACTGGAGGCCTGTGACCAGCAAGGATTGGTGCTGAATCCATTGCTTTATGTCATTTATACAAATGACTTGGATATGAATATAGAAGGTATGGTTAGTAACTTTGCAGAGGACATCAAAATTATTGGTGTAGTGGACAGTGAAGAAGGTTACATCAGAGTACAAGACATTGAGCAGATGGGCTGGAGGGCCAAGAAGTGGCAGATGGAGTTTAATCTTGATAAATATGATATACTACATTTTGGTAGGGACAAATCAGGGCAAGACTTATACTCTTAACAGTCAGGTCCTAGGAGTATTGCTGAACAAAAAGATCTTGGGGTAGAGGTTCATAGTTCCTTGGAAATGGAATCACAGGTAGACAGGGTAGTGAAGAAGGTATTTGATACATTTGCCTTTATTGGTCAGTGAATGGAGTTTAGAATTTGGAAGGTAATGTTGCAGCTACACAGAATAATGGTTAGAACACTTTTGGAATACTGCAATCAATTCTGGTCTCCCTGCTTTGGAAAGATATTGTTAAACTTGAATGGGTGCAGAAAAGACTTTTAAAAATATTGCCAGGGTTTGAGCTACAGAAAGAGGCTGAATTAGGTGGGGCTCTTTTCCCTGGAGTGTCAGAGGCTGAGGGGTGACTTTAAAAAGTTTTACAAATCCTTAGAGACATGGATATGATGAATTGTCAAGGTATGTTTCCCAGGGTAGGGGTGTCCAAAACCAGAGGGCATAAGTTTAAGGTGAGAGGGGTAAGTTTTAAAGGGGACTTAAGGGGCAACCTTTTCACATAGAAGGTGGTGTCACATTTGGAATAAACTGCCAGAGGAAGTAGTGGAGGCCGGTACAATTGCAACATTCATAAGGCATCTGGATGGGTATTTGAATAGGAAGAGTTTAGATGGATATGGGCCAAATGCTTGTAAATGGGATTAGATTAATATTGGATTTCTAGTTGGCACGGATGAGTTGGACCAAAGGGTTTGTTTCCGTGCTGTGCATCTCTATCATTCTATGACTCTATGCACCAGGTATGACTCTAACCATCAGAGAGCTTTCCACCAATACATATTGATTTCAAGTTTGCTAGGGTTCTTTGAAGTTTTAATTGCAGTCTTAATGTCAAGGCTCATCAAGACTCTCACCTCACCCCTAGAATTCAGCTCTTTCATCTATATTTGAACCAAGTCTGTAATGAGATCAGGAGCTGAATGGCCCAGGCAGAACCCAAACTGGACATCACTGAGCAGGTTAGTGCTGAGCAGGTGCTGCTTGATAGTATTGTTGATGACACCTTCCATCACTTTACTGATGATCGAGATTAGACGGAAGGAGCAGTAATTGGCCAAGTTGGATTTGTCCTACTTTTTATGTACAGGACATACCTGGGCAATTTTCCACATTCTGAGATAGGTAACCGCATTGTAACTGTACTGGAACACAAGGGGAGCAGAAGTCTTTAATAGTATTACCGGAATGATATCAGGGCCTGTAGCTTTGCAATTTCCAATGTGTCCGGCTGTATCATGTGAATTCAATTAAATTGGCCAAAGACTTACAGCTACAATACTGGGGATCACTGGAGAAGTTCGAGATAGATCATCCACATGACACTTCTGGCTAAAGATTGCTGCAGATGTTTCTGCTCTATCTCTTGTACTGTTGTGTCGGACTCTTCTATCATTGCAAATAGGGAAATTTATGGAGCCTCCTCCAGGTCTGCAAAGCCTAAATCTGATCCATTGGATGTGGAATCGCTTAGCTTTGTCTATGACCTGCTGCTTATGCTGTTTGGTTTATGCTGATTCGCAGCTTCATCAGGTTAACACTTTAGGAAAAGAGTCCAAGAAATGGCTGATGAAACTCAAGGTGAGCAAATGTGAGGTCCTGAACATTGGAAAAAAGAGCACAGGCATGGACTATTTTATAAACAGTGAGAAATTCATAAATCCAAAATGCAAAGGTATCTGGGAGTGCTAGTACAGGATTCTCTAAAAATTGGCTTGTAGGTTGAGTCCATGGTTAAGAAAGCAAATGTAATGTTGTCAGTTATCTCAAGAGGGTTGGAATGAAAAAGCAGTGATGTGCTCGTGAGACTTTATGAACCTCTGGTTAGACCCATTTAGAATACTGTGTCCCATTTTGGTCCCCACACCTCAGGAAGGACATATTGGCACTGGAGCGTGTCCAGCAGAGATTCAGATGGATGACCCCTGGAATGGTAGGCCTAACATACGAGGAACGGCTGAGGATCCTGGGGTTGTATTCATTAGAGTTTAGAAGGCTGAGGGGAGATCTAATAGAAACTTAAAAGATAATGCATGGCTTAGAAAGGGTGGACGCTGGGAAATTTCCGTCAGGCGAAGATACTAGGACTCTGGGCACAGCCTTAGAATGATAAGGGGTCAATTTAGACCAGAAACAAGGAGACATTTCTTCAGCCAGAGAATGGTGGGCCTGTGGGATTCATTGCCATGGAGTGCAGTGGAGACCGGGACGCTAATTGTCTTCAAGGCAGAGATTGATAAATTCTTAATCTTGCAAGCAATTAAGGGATATGAGGAGAGTGCGGGTAAGTAGCGTTGAAATGCCCATCAGCCATGATTGAATGGCAGAATGGGCTCAATGGGCTGAATGGCCTTACTTCCAATCCTATTCCTTATGGTCTTATGGTCTTATCTTCAGTTATGCCCTGTGCTGCTCCTGACCCTCCATTGAACCAGGATTGATCTCGTGGCTTGATAGCAATTATTGAGTGGGGCCATGAGGTTACAGATTGTGTCGGACTACAACTCTGCTGCTGTTAATCACCCACAACATTTCATGGAGGTCCAGTCTCAAATTGCCAGATCTCTTCGAAGTCTGTCCCATTTAGAACAGTCTTAGTGTCATATAACACAATGGAGAGTATTCTCAATGTAAAAGTGGGAATTCATCGTCATTAGGACTATGTCATAGTCACTTTTATGATACCATCATGGACAGATATATCTGCAACTAATACATTGGTAAGGATGAGGTCAAGTAAGTTTTCCTTCACCATCTGCCACAGACCAACATAGCAGTTATGTCTTTTAGGACCCGACCAACTTGATCAGTAGTGCTGCTGTCAAGGCACTCTTGGTGTTGGACATTAAAATCCCTCACCCAGAGTGCACTTTGCACCCTCACCATCCTCTGTGCGTCCTCCAAGTGTTGTTCAAAATGGAGGAATACTGATTCTGTGATGAGGAAAATGGTCAAAGCTATTATTAAAGATTTAATAGTAAGCTGTTTGGATAAGTGCAGGGTAGCCAGGCAGAGTCATCATGAGAAAGGAAACTCATGTCTGACCAAAGTATTGGAGTTAATAGAGGAAGTAATATATGCTCTGATAAAGAGGGGAACTGGTGGATGCACTGCATTTAGATTATGAGAAGGTATTTGATAAGGTCACAGGATAAATTTTAAGTCCATTAGCTTGGTATTCAATTCAGAGAAATCTTGGCCCAACTTTTTTTTTTGCAATTCAGTTCAGTAAACATGAGGGTTGATCTCAGAAACAAGTTTCATTTCTCATTCAGAAGGAATTCAGATTGGCCATTTCAGCAGAAGGGTTTAGATTGTGCATCTTACAAATCAGGAGAGTTTGATTTGAATGCCACTGATGATCAGAACTGCAAAAGTATAGATTCACAAATTTGTAAAAAGGTCAGGTGAGCAGCATTGGAAAGGGACTATCAAACTGTATCCACAGTCCATAGCCAAATTGTTAAATACAAATTAGGATTTGAGATAAGGGTATATTTTCTTTTGATTCAAATTTCTATCATGGATATTATTGGGGAACATGATTGAAGATCATTTGGATTGTCTTCAATATTGAGATAATTTGTTTTCCAAAGGATGATTTCTACATCAAAGGATGAGATCCACAAATTAAACTCTTCCTTCGAGGGGACTAGTTCTCCAAACTGCCCTGAGCTCCTTCAATCACTCAAAAAATGTTCACAAATCTGCAGTGTTAAAAGAAAATCAAAAGCACCTTACCTGAATGTGCTATGCTCATTCATGAAACTGTGCCAGGGAAGTGGATGAGAACAAGAGTCAATCATGCTGCTGAACATCTTTAGGTGCAAATCATTAACAGCAGCACTAACAGAACATCTGAAATCTAAAATGGCAAATCGTGCACACAATCAGCACTAAATGCTATTTTAACATCACAGACTCCCCACTCTGCATGCCCTTAGCACATACACAGCATAATCATGCCAGTATCCTTACAATGATGGCACACTGAGCAAGCTGCTCTGAAAATGGCCAGAATCATTACTGGTATTCCCAGCTGGCAGAATTTTACAGCCATGTAATTTTCTTTTTTCTTTCTTGCTCCCACTCAGCTAAATGCCCTGTCTGAAATCTACAGAACATAAAGCACAAGGTAAAACAGGTGGATAGTCTGACAACTGTGATCTTTCCCTCTGTTCCACTTGCTTCATTACACAGGGTCTCACAGTCAGCTTCACAGTTCGAAAAAACATTGCTTTTAAAATTTGTCTCATTTGAAGAAAAGCGACTGAATAAAATGATTTATGATAATTCAGGAGTACTAAGAAACATTCAAAGAAATTTATAAGACATGAGACCAAAAAACAAAGGAGTAGAAATTAAGCCATTCAGCCCATCGAGTCTGTTCTGTCATTCAATCATGGCTGATAGGTTTCTCAACCCCATTCTCCCACTTTCTCCCCGTAACCCTTGAATCCATTGAAACTCAAGAACCTATCCATTTCAGTCTTAAGTATACTCAATGACCAGGCCTCCACGCCTTCTATGGCAATGAATTCCATAGATTCATCATTCTCTGGCTGAAGAAGTTTCTCCTTCTCTACGTTCTGAAAGGTCTTCTCTTTGCTCTAAAGCTATGACCTTGGGTCCTATTGTCTCCTACCAATAGAAACATCTTCCCAACATCTACTCCGTCCAGGCCATTCACTATTTTATATGTTTCAATTAGATCCCCCGCCCTCATCCATTGAGTATAGACTCAGAGAACGCAAACATTCCTCATATGTTAAGCTTTTATTCCTGGAACCAAGTTCCTTCTCTGAACACGCTCCTGGGCCAGTACATCTTTCCAAAGTTATTGGGCCCAAACTGCACACAATACTCCAAATGTGGTCTGACCAGAGCCTCAGAAGTACATCCTTGCTTTTATATTCAAGTTTCTTAAAATAAATGTCATCATTGCATTTGCCTTCCTGACTATTGACTCAACCTGCAAGTTTACCTTGAGAAATTCCTGGACTAGAACTCCCAAGTTTGTTTACACTTCAGATTTGTGAATTTTCATCCCATTTGGACTATAGTCTATGCCTCTCTTCTTCCTATCAAAGTGCATGAACTCACACTTTCCCATGTTGTACTTCATCTGTCTTTTCTTTGCCCACTCTCCTAACCTGTCCAAATTCTTCTGCAGCCTCCCTGCCTCCTCAATGTTATCTGTCCCTCTTTGTATCATCTGCAAACTTAGCCAGAATGCTCCCAGTTCCTTCATCTGGATGGTTAATGTATAAAGTGGAAAGTTGTGATCCCAAAACTAAGCCTTGTCACTGGCTACTATCGGGAGAAGGACCCTTTTATCCACACTGCTTCCTGTCAGACAGCCAAGCTACTATGCATGCTAGCACTTTGCCTCTGACACCATGGGCTGTTATCTTACTCAGTAACCTCTTGTGCGGCACCTTGTCAAAAGCGTTCTTGAAGTGCAGGTAGATAATATCCATTGGTTCTTTTTAGTCTAACCTGCTCATTACTTCCACAAAGAACTGTAGCAGACTTGTCAGGTATGACCTCCCCTTGATGAAACCATGCTGACTTTGCCCTATTTTACCATACACTTTCAAGTATTCAGAAATGTCATCCTTCACAATGGATTCCAGGATCTTACCGATCACCAAGGTCAGGCTAATCAGTCTGTAATTTTCCATCTTTTGCCTTACTCCCTTTCTAATCAGGGGTATCACGCTAGCGATATTCCAGTCCTCTAGGACCCTTCCTGATTCTAACAATTCCTGAAAGATCAACACTAATGCCTCCGCTATCTCTTCAGCTATCTCCCTTAGAATTCTGGGATGTAGTCCATCTGGTCCAGGCGATTTATCCACATTCTAGCCATTCAGTTTTTCTAGCACCTTCCCCTCAGTGATGGCCACCATGCTCAGCCCTTCCCTGTCATTCTCTTGAATTTTTGGAATATTACTCATGTCTTCCACCGTGAAGACTGATACAAAGTAATTATTCAGTTCCTCAGCCATTTCCTTGTTTCCCACTACTATCTCTCCAAAGTCATTTTCCAATGACCCAATGTCCACTTTTGCCTCTATTTTGCCCTTTATATATCCAAAGAAACTCTTAGAGTATTCCCTTATATTACTAACTAGCTTACCTTCATATTTAATCGTCCCCCTCCCTATTTACTTTCTTGTTGTCCTCTGTTGGTCTTTGTAAGCTTCCCAATCCACTGCTTTTTACCATATTATATGCTTTCTCTTTTGCTTTTATGCTATCCCTAACTTCCCTCGTCAGACCTGGATCCCTCATCTTCCCTGTACCATGCTACTTTTTCCTCAGGATTACTCTCCTGAATTACTCCTGAAAATTCCTGCTATTGCTATTCCACTGTCTTTCCTAATAGCTCCTCTTCACTCCCAGTCAATTCTACCAGCTCCTCCCCCCTGCCTCTGTAGTTGCCTTTGTTCAGTTGTAATACCATTACCTCTGATTCTACCTTCTCCGTCTCAAATTATCACACTTCATATGTGCAGACCATATAATCCAAAGTAACAGAATGAAAAAATAATTATCCAACATAACCTCAGGTTTGACACAGGCTACCTTATCATGTATAAATTTAAATTAAAACATTAAAATAAAGAAAAAGACATTCAATATATAAATTTGATCTTGTGAAAAAACACAAGTTTTAAATAAAAACTTTCATATTGATATTAACAATATCAACGAAATGAGGAGAAAATTGCAAACGATTGATTTGTTGAATCCTTGGCAACCACAAGGCAATTAATACTAACTGTAAAATCACAGCTATCAAGTATGACACGCTGTGAGGCAAGTGTGAGACCTTCTTGAAAATACCACTTGCACTGCCATCTAGAGGAGTTACCAGAAATGGTGATACTGGAGTTCTCAATGAGATAGAATTAATCTATTATACAACAAATAAATGGATAGATAGATAGATATATACATACATTTTCCAGATTTGCATTGCATTATTTACTTCTGTTCAGACAGAAGTGATAACTCTCCAACACTGTTGTCTTACAACCATTGATTTATAAGAAAATAATTTTTGATGTACTCAATTCTTGTAATATATTCTTTAAAAGAATCATACACTCCATGCATGGAAAGATTGACAGTTATTCACAGATTCAAACAGCATAGTGAAGAGTTAACTTCCTTTCAGTATTAGCTAAGCACAAAATTGACAGCAGCAGTTATGACCCTGTACACATTATAAGTCTGAATTGCCTGCATTCAAATAACTTATAAATCAGTTGACAACCAACATACTGAAATTATAATTGAGAGCAAGCAGCCATTACCAATATGCTGTGCACTGATTATTATAATGTTTTGTGTTCTCTGAAGTGATTTTATTTGGCTCTGAGAAATTCTATTGAGCTATTATTTCTACTGCATGCTTGAAAGAAATTGAGATCATAATAAATTTTACAGATAGTCACTATGAAAAGGTCAAGCTGCAGTTTGTCAGAAAGGCATTCAAATAAAGGTGAATCGAATTAAATAACAGAGAGCTAAAAGGGAGTATGAAAAACATTAGGAACAGGAAAAGCCCAACAGAGCTGACCATTATTGATCAGCTACCAATCATCTCATTTTATTTTTAAACAAATTCTCCAGTCAAAAATCTGTCTTCAATGAAGGGTATTATTATTTAGGAGAAGAAAATTTCTGGGGTGAACTTTCAAGGAGAATTTCTCACTCATTAACTGTACTACACAGGATCAGACTGGAAAACCCCAAAGTAAGTTTAAACAGAATTATTTCCATTTTTAAAAGTAAATCTGGCTTTTCTGTTGAAGAATACAAATAATGTAGACCTCAATCAAGAGGATTGAGGATTAATGGAGAGAGCTTCAGATGCTTCATTAGCATTGAGTTAGGATTCACTTTTCAATAACTGCAACATTCTGCTGGGTTTTTCACTGCATCCAGTTAGACAGAAAAGTCATCAAGCTAAGTGTCCCTTGCTCACTAATGTAATAGTGATCTGGCTAAGGGCAGGTCCTTTGCTCATCTCACCACACTTCGCAGTCTTCTCCTCTCTTCTTCAATTGCTTGTAGATACCTCCCAATTTCAATTATAATCAGGAATATGATGAAGGAAAAGCACAACAGTTAGTTTCCCATTGGGTTCCTCATGGAAGTGTCAAAGAAATACACATCATTTTCCTGAAGGATCCTTTGTCTGTAAACAGCTGTTGTACTTTAAGGTTCTAACCCCTCAGCTGCCACTGCTGAATTTTAACTGTTGGCCACGTCTCATAACTGTGAGGATGAAGCCCTTATCATATCCTGGGGCAACTCACAAAAGGGCAAGACAACCAGCTCAAATGACATACCTACCCTAACTCAGTAATGACTTGATTTGAGGTTCTTAAATGTTTCTGAGACAGAGTGTACATTTAAACTTCAGAATTTCATTCCTTCTATTCAGCCTTTCTGCTACTGAGATCTTTAATTCTCCCATCTTCCGTTCTTCTATCCAGAACCCAACAAGTTTCTGAAGACAATGTTTCCAGAACCTTGATGTATCTCATTATGTTCACAAAGTGAAAGTTTAGATAGTCTTCCACCTCACAAGTCTAATATTTTGCATTATTGTGAAAAACACCATTTCATAATTGCATACAATTAGATTCTAAGAGCCGCCAACTGACTACAGTGCTTCTAAGATCCCCAACTTCCCACTACGCTTATTGTGGCATGTTCAAATTATTTTTTCATGAAATATTGAAGGAAGATTGAATGTAAAGTGGTGTAAGTTATGGTCTGCAATAGCAATCACATCATTTAAAAAGTTCTATGTTGTCATGACTGTATTCTAATTGTGGCAGGCTAGGATCAAACAGAGGCTGCTGTGGGAGGTGAAAGAGAAACTTACAGAAGTCTAAACCAAAATTTTAAGTCCTCTGGCCACAGAGGAGGTGTGAGAAGACTGGAAGACAGCTAATATGGTTTATCTTTTCAAGAAGTTTCGTAAGAGATAAATCGTGGAATTAGTGACTCTCACATCAGTGGTAGGGAAACTGCTGGAGAAAATTCTGAAGGAGAGACTTAATCTCCACTTGGAGTGGCAAAGTTTGATCAGGGATAGTCAGCATGGCTTTGTCAGAAGGAATTCATGCTTAATGAATTTGATACATTACTTCAAGGAGGTGATCAGGTGTGGAGATGAAGGTAATGCTGTTGATACTGTTTATATGAATTTTAGCAAAGCCTTTAACAAGGTGACATTTGGAAGGTAAAAACTCATCGGACCCAGAATAGCCTGACAAGTTGGAAACACAATTGCTGCATGGTAGGGCATGAGGGTGATGGTAGAAGGTTGGTGTGCAGTGACTGGAGGATGGTGTGCAGTGACATACCACAAGGATCCGTGGCTAGTCCCTTAGTTTTCTTGAAATATATAAACAATATAAATGAGAATATGGAGGGGCCAATAAGTAAATTTGCAGATGGGACAATGATTGGCTGGGTGGTTAATAGTGAGGAAGAAGATCTTATTACAGAAATATATAAACAGATTAGTCAGATGGACTGATCACTGGCAGAAGGAATTTAACCATGATAAATGTGGGGAAGTATCAGGACAAAGGAGTAGTCAATAAATGCAGGACTCTAGAAAGCTCAGAGGAACAGAGGGATCATGGGATGCTGGTCCACAGATCCCTGAAGGTGACAGTCCAGGTTAATAGAGTAGTAAAGAAGGTATATGCAACATTGCCTTTGTCAATTATGGCATAGATTATAAGAGCAGGAATGTTACATTGAGATATACAAAATTTTGGTTAGGCTCCAGCTGGAGTACTATGTGCAGTTCCAGGCACCACATGAGGAAGGAATGAAGAGGGTATAGAGGAGATTCATTAGGATGTTGCCTGGCTTGGAGCAGTTTAACTATGAAGAAACGCTGGATAGGCATACGTTGCTTTCTTTGGAACAGAGGAGATTATGGGGAATCTGATTGAGATGGAGAAGATAATGAGAGACACGGACACGGATAGGAAGAAACTGTTTCCTGAGTTAAAGATCAATAATGAGAGGCATAACTTTACGTGAAATGCAGAAGGTTTAGAGGGGATTTGGGGAAATATGTTATCCCCAAAAGGGCAATTGGAATCCGGAATGCACTGCCTAGGAGAGAAAAAGACACAGGGAACCTCACAACATTTAAAAAGTTACATAGGTGAGCACTTAAAAGGTCATAAGATTTAAGACTATGAACCAAGTTCAGGGACGAGTGTAGATATGTGATTTCTTTTCATTGGCAAAGACTCAATAGGCTGCAGGCCTTTTCTGTACAGTACAAGTCTCTGATTCTGACTTTATGATTATGATAGAGCGAGTCTGCACTTATCAAACCATGGAACACCTGGAAATAGAAACTGTAACATTTTCTTCAGACCATTTATCCCCTAAAGGCTTTTATTTCCTGCATTGTAATTTTATTAACAACTGTTTGGATTTTTGCTGCAGACTAACTGAAATGTACCTTCCACCTCCTCTCACCATACTTTTGGCATGGGTCTCATTTTGATAATCTTTAAGAACAAAAACTTGAATTTACATAGAGATTTTCAGAAACCACTGGGCAGTTTAAAGTGCTCTACTAATCAATTAAGTAATTTTGAAATGTTACAGCTATAATGTATGAATCAAAACAACAAATTTGTACACAGTAAGTTTCCCCAGCAAACAATGTGATGACATGGTTATTTTGTGTTTTATGATGGAACTTTTCTATGATAAAAACAGTTTGCCAGTTTTTATAACAGATTTCCAGTATTTTGTTTTAATACCCATTTAATCTTTTATTTCCATATAGGAGGGCAGACATTGCCTCAGTTGGTCTCATTCAATGAACTGTATTACCAATGGTGCCCTGGAGTGATAACCTTCTGAAGGATTTAACCAACAAACTTCTGACTCAGAGTGCATATAGTACCAACTGAGACAGGCTGATCTGCAATACAAACTAATTGCCATAATGACGGGTTTCATTAGCCAAACTCAAAATGATTGACCAGAATTCCAAAAAAATCCAACTATCCATCTAAAGCAGATCTTGTGTCCTGGTATGTAAGTCATTGTGCTTTCCCAGAGATTTCTCATTATGACACAGGATGCTCAGATTGACATGTTATCTGCACATAAAAATAAGCCATGATCCCTCCTAATATTTTATATTGAAATGTCTGTCTACCAACTTGGAGTGGTATGATAATTGTGTCCTCTTCAATCCACCTCAATCAAATTCAGATATTGGAGGCAGGTTACGGTCTTAGTTGGGATTAAGATTTCAATGGTTCTAATTTCCCTACTTGTCCCAAATGTGCCCTTTTTTGGAGTAAAAAATTCTCTCCTAGGTGTTGTCAAGGCAACTGCTGTCTTCTAAATCTAGGAACCTGATTAAAATTACAGAAACATCTGTATCACTGATGAGATCAGCAAAGATAATGTCACTTTCAATTAATGTCAAGTAAGAAATGTAAAGTATGTCAACACAAATTGTTTCCTTCTACTCATACCACCTCATAGTATTCCAGTGTTTATCTATTCAGCATTGAATAGCTAATCTGAAACAAGCCTACATGAAAAATTTAGTTTCAATTTTCCTTTCAATTATTCATGAAGGGGCCACAAGTGTAGAACATGTGAGTTAGCAAAATCTACAACAAGGTAATCCCATTAACTCCAGAGTTGGTGATCTTCTCAACAAAGTTCTAGGTCTTGGCTGCATTCATGAATAGAAGGGTTGAAGAATAGCTGAAACCTATTGCTTTCCAAGATGCAGATGCAGGAATCCAAAGTAGACAAACAAGAGGCTGGAAGAACACAGCAACCTAGACAACTGAAGGAAGGTTAATACCCAAACGTTGACTTTGCCACCTTCAGATGCTACCTGGCTTGTTGAGTTCTTCCAGCCTCCTGGTTGACTGATCGATGATGGAGTCTGTTGGCCTGGGTGATTTTTGCAGAAAACCCCAGGAGTGTTTGTGGCTAGAAGGCCCAGATGTCCTGCTCAAATGCAGCTCAACCTCCTTGACTGCAGCCTCACAAGGTTAGGGATCCAGGACAGTGAAGGCGGAGAGGCTGATACCTCTGGCATATCCTGAGAATAGAAATGAGGTCCATGTGTATTTTCTCCTTTGTCTGAGTGCCTACTGGCACCACATGGTCTCCTTTAGAACAAGGGGCAACTAGAATAAAGTTGAGGTTGACTTGTTGAAAATGCTGATCACGGATAATAGAGTACAGGACTGCATGCATTTCTGGCAGTCACTGAGTATTCTGTAGACCTGGGTCTCCATGGCTACCACCAAACCATCCATTTGGACTGCCAGAGACATATATGTCAGTATTATAGGGTGATGGTACCCGATAAGGTTAGTATACACTTCCAGCCTTCGATCTAGTTTACCGAGTGCCCTATTTTAATCTGCCTGCTGCTCCAATGTCTTTCTGTGCATTGGCACAAATGTTTTAACGGTCAGTACCATGTGAGTCATCTCCTGCCTGAGACAGAGCAGATGCCTGGCCTATATTAGTCCTCTAAGTGCCGGTGAATTGCGACATTTCTTCTTCAGCCAGATGTAGAGATGCATCAGTGAGGTTTAAGTCACTGTGATGATACAGCTCTGAGGGAGAAGACAGGCTGGTAGGTCCCCTGAAGAACCTGAAGCTTTTCCCTTAAATGTTAAGGAGGGGCAGATGGGGTGAAGTGCTCGCCTCTTTTGGGGTGCTACTTGTACCTACATAAAAGAGAAGTCAATAATTGTGCAGTACAGATAGATGCTTGAGCATTTTATGAATATGTTCACAATGATGGTAATGGGAGAGCAGCACAGCACAGGACAATGAAACTTACTTGGCTGTATCAGTCTGAAGGTCTTGGCATCCCCACCTCAGCAATCACAATCTTCTTCAGCCAGTTCAAGTATCAGCTCAGAGGATGTGAGGACATAATGTTGGCCATCTGTACTTTCCTTTTGCCTCTCTGCGCAACATTTTCTCCAGTGATGAGGCAAAAAGAGAAGTTGAGGGAGATGAAAGTGATTTGAAGTGCTGTTAAGTGGTGATGCAGGAGCCGAAAGGTGGTGAATAAAAAGTGCAGAGGGCAGGAAGGCGAAGTGGTTTGAGGAAAATGAGATGGATGAGAACCATTCAGTGCAGATGGCTCATGCAATAGCAGAAATGGTAGACGTTAACTTTGGTGGGAGGTAAATACAATTGTAGAGTTAGAGTGAGTGGGAAGTAGCGGGCAGAAAATAGTGGCATTTATCATAATGAAGCTCAGAAGGTTACTTAAATTCTTTCCGCATTGTTGGATTACTCTTCTCAATCTGGCTGGTGTCTGGTGTAGTGGCATTCTTTGATAGTGGAGGAAAGAGGCTGGCCTTCATCTCCACCACCTCCTCCTTTAGGATCTCCAAGTCTTTGACAGCAAAGTGCAGTGTCAGCCATATCCTATTTAAAAATGGTACAGCAGCAGAGTGCAAATGCCACTCCTGGTGTTTTTGAAATGCTACGGTGCTGGGATTTAAATATGGCATCTGCAGTAAGAACATTGGACAGCAGGAAGCACTTCTGCTCTGCAACTTCACCATTCACCATGGCTCTTGGATGGATAATTCATATGGTGGACAATGAAAGTTTGCCTGAGAAAAGTGACCACGAGCCATTCAGAAAACACTCCATGAAATTCTCGAAATTACTTTTAACCAAAAAATGGAAAATTAAAGTTGTTTTTTCAATTAAGACAAAACCAGTTGTGGTCAACGTTGGTACTGGTCAATGGCAAAACAGATGAAATTAATGACCATGCTGAGTAAGGCATGTATCCCTTTGGTTTATCCAAATATATGCAGCAAGCTGAATAACAGTCTCAGTGTCACCAGTTCTGATTTAAGCTGCAATGCTTTTTATGGTAATTGGCAGTTGTGTTTGGAGATTGCATGTTGTATGTCTTCTCAAAGAGTTAACTCAAAATCTATGTTTCATCATTTAACCTCACCTTCCAAAGCCATTTCTGAAAACAAATGTTTATTCTAGAGACACTGTCATCACAGACTGGGCTAGCACTTTTGGCCAACCTTAAGTATCCCTGAGAAGGTGGTGGTGAGCTGTTTTCTTAACCACTGCAGTCCATGTGCTGTAACTAGACCCACAATGACTTTAGGGAGGGAATTCCAGGAATTTTATCCAGCATTACTGAAAATATGGCAGTATACTTCCAAGTCAGGATGGGGAAGATCTTGCAGATGATGGTGTTCCCTTATATTTGCTGTCCTTGTCCTTCTAGAGGTTGAGTTAGAAAAATGTTGTCTGAGTAGTCTTGGTGAATTCCTGCAGTGCATCTTGTAGATGTTACATACTGCTGCTACTGAGCATTGGTAGTGGAGGCTATGGATGTGTTATTAATAAGGGGAGAAGCTTTATCCTGAATGGTGTCAAGTGTGGTCTTGAGCGCTATTGGAGATGTATTCATCCAGGTAAATGAGAAGAAATCAATTTCTGACTTGTGCTTGTAGATAGTGGAAAAGCTTTAGGGAGTCAGGAGATGACTTACATGCTGCAAGATTCCTCTGTCCTATTATTTTAGCTAAAGTATTAAATGATTATCCAGTCCAATTTCTGGTCAACAGTGATAGCTAGGGCTTCAATGCTGGTAATGCCATTGAATGTTAAGGGATGATGGTTAGATTCTCTCCTGTGGAGGTGGTAATTACCTAAAACTTGTGTTGCATGAATGTAACTTGCCTCTAGTTAGCTCAGGCCAGGATATTGACTATAATTTGCTATATTTGTCTATGTTTTAGCATCTGAGGAGTCATAGATAGAATTGGACAATGTACAATCATCAGTGAAAATCCCTACTTCTAACCTTATGATGCAGGAATGGTCATTAACAAAGTAACTGAGAAGTTCTGAGAAAGGGTCAGTGGACTCAAAACACTAACTTTGACTTCTCTTCACAAAGCTGCCAGACCTGCTGAGCTTTTCCAGCAACTTCTGTTTTTGTTGTTGTTAAAAATGGTTGGATCGAGGACACTATCTTGAGGAACTCCTACAGTGATGTCCTGGAGCTGAGATAACTGATCTCCAACAACCATAATCATCTTCCCATTTGTCAGATATGAAACCAACCTGGGTTGAGAGAGTTTCCTGTGAGGAGAGATTGAGTAGAATGGGCCTTTATTTGCAGGACTGAACTCCAACAACCAGAACATCTTCTTATGTACCAGGTACGATTCCTTCCAACTGTGTGTTTTCCTTCTGAATCTCATTGACTCCGGTTTTGCTGGGTCTCCTTGATGCTACACTCAGAGAAATTTCCTTTGATGTCAAGGGCAGTCATTCTCACTTCACTTCTGGAATTCATCCATTCTTTCCATGTTTAACCAAGACTGAAATGAGGTCAGGAGCTAAATGGCCCAGGCAAAAAATCCAAACTGGGCATCAGTGAGCAGAATATTTCTAAACAAATGCCACTGGATAATGTGACTGAAGATCCCATCCATCATTTCACTGAAGTTTGAGAACAGACCAACGCATTGGTAACTGACTGGGTTGCTTTTGTGCTTTACTTTTGTGCATAGGGCATATTTGGGCAATCTTCCACATCGCTAGGTAAATGCCAGTGCAGTTATACTGGATGAGCTTCGACAGGGATGTGGCAACTTCTGCAGCACCACTCTTCAGTGCTATTAACAGAATATGGTCAGTGCCCTTCGTCTTTTGCATTTCTATTACCTTCAGCAATATCTTGAAATTGAATTGAATTGAATTGGCTGAAGACTGACTGCTGTGATGTTGAAGACCTCTGGAGGATATCCAAGATGCATGATCTACATAGTGCCGCTGGCTGAAGATTGTTGCAAATGCTTCAGCCTTATCATTTGCAGTAATGTGCTGGGTACTCCCATTATTGAAGATGGCAATATTTGTAGAGTCTCTTCCTCCAGTGAGTTGTTTAATTGTCCACTATGGATGAAAGGTTGGCACAGTTTAGATCTGATCCATTTCCTTTGGGATCACTTAGCTCTATCTATCATTTCCTTCTTTTGTTGTTTGGTATACAAGTAATCTTGTTTGGTAGCTTCACCAGGTTGACAGCTCATTTTTAAGTATGCCTGCTCTGCCCTTGTGCATTCTCTGTTGAATTGGGGTTGCTCCCCTGGTTTGATGGTAATGGAAGCCTGGGAGATTGTAATTGAGTACAATTCTGCTGCTACTGAAGACCTAGATAAACTTGTTGATAATAAGCCCCAAGTTGCCATATCTGTTAGGGGCCACATCAAAGGTTTTTGCAGAAAGTAAGACTGTGGTGTAGGTGCTAACGTATTAGCATGGTAGCAGATTGGCTTGCTAACAGAAAGCAAAGTGTAAGAATGAGTTGGTATTTTTCATTTTGGCAGGATGACTCAATCAGTATGTCACACAGGTCAGTGCTGGGCCTGCAACTCTTTCCAATTTATATAAATTATGTTGATGAATTGATCAAAAGGTATGATGGACAAATTTGTTGATGGCATGAAGATATGTAGGAAACTGAGTTGTGAAGAGGAAATGAGGAGTTTACAAATAGATATAGGTAGATTTGGTGCGTGGGCAAAGATTTGGCAAAAGAAGTACAATGTGGGAATGTGTGAAATTCTCAATTTTGACAGAAAGAATAAAAAAGATTATTATCTAAATGGTGAGAACTTGCAGAGCTCTGAGATGCAGAGATATCTGGGTGCCCTGCAGCATTAATTGCAGAAGGTTAGCATGCATGTACAGCAAGTAATCACGAAAGCTAAGTGAATGTTATGGTTTCTTGCAAGGGAAATTGAATGCAAGAAATATGCTTCAGTTACACAAAGCATTGGTGAAACTGCATTTGGACTACTACGGAGGGATGATACTGCATTGGAAGCAATTCAGAGAAGACTAATACTTGGAATAAGCAGATCCTTTGTGAGGAAAGACTAAACAACTTAGGCCTGAATCCTTTGGAGGTTACAAAAGTTGGAGGTGACTTAATTGAAACATATAAGATCATTGGGGACTTGACAGGGTGGATGTGGAAAGGATGTTTCCTCTTGTGGGAGAATCTAGAACTAGTGCTCATAATTTAAAAATAAGAGGGCATTAATTTAAAACAGAGAAGGAGAAAGCTTTTGTTTTCTCTCAGATGGTTATGAGTCTTCTGAATTTTCTTCCTCAAAAGACAGTGGATTCTGAATCTTTAAATATTTTAAGGCAGAGGTCGGTAGATTTGTGATTACCAAAGGGATGAAAGTGTATTGGAGATATACAGTAATGTAGAGTTGAGGTTAAAAATAGATCAGCCATGATCTTACTGAATGACACAGAATAGGCTCAAAGGGGCAAGTGGCCTACTCAAGTTCCTTATTCTTATGTTCATATGTTCAAAATCTATCCCATTTACCAATTTGTAGCACGACACAATATGCTGTGAAGACAGGACTTTACCTCAACAGGGACTTTGCAATGGTCACTCCTACCGCTACAAAGATTTCTGCAGCTGGCAGATTGATAAGGATGAGATCAAGTTAGTTTTTCCCTCTTATTGGTTCCCTCATCATCTGCCACAGATCCAGCCTAGCAACTCTGTCCTTAAGGACTCAACCAGCTCAATCAGTAGTAATGCTGCCAAACTACACTTGGTGATGGACAATGAGGTCCCCTGCCCAGAGTATGTTCTCTTGTTACAGTTATTGTAATAATTGTAACACAAGTCTAACTATCTAAGTCATGGGCAAAGATTCACTTTAAAAGCATTCCATCCAATCCAAAATAGTTAAGATGCCACTTCAAAAGAAATCAGCTGTTACATGATTAGATCAAAAATAATGTTTCAGTGCCTTTCTGCCTCTCTAAAGAACCCAATGATGGAAAAGTAATCAATTTATCTAGTACAATCATTTGGTTGTTTTCATTTTTTGGGTGATATCCTACAAGTGCTGTATGACATATTTATTAGAGTCATACAGTTATAGAGTCATATAGCACAGAAACCCTTCAGACCAACTAATCCACATTGAACATAATACCAAACTAAAGTAGTCCCACCTGCTTGCTCATGACCTGTATCCCTCCAAATCTTTCCTTTTCATGTACTTATCCAAATCTCTTTTAAACATTGTAATTATCCCTACCACTTCCTCAAAAAGTTCATTCCATATGCGAGCCAACCTCTGTGTAAATCATTTCCCTGTCATGTCATTTTTTAAAATCTTTCTCATCTCACCTTAAAAATATGTCTCCTAGTCTTGAAATCCCCCTTCCTAGGGAAAATACTTTACCATTAACTCTATCTGTACCCTTTATTATTTTATAAACTTCGATAAGGTTGCCTCTCAATATCATATGTTCTAGTGAAAAAAGTCCCAGCTTATCCAGCTTTTCTTCACAACTCCCACACCCAGCAATATCCTGGTAAGTCTCTTCTAAATCCACTCTAACTTAATAATATTCTTCTTTAAACTGGGTGACCAGAACTGGACATTGTATTTCAAAAGAGGCCTCACTAATGTCCTGTACAATCTCAGCATGACTTCCCAACTCCTATTCTCAAAGGACTGAGCATTTGTCCAAACTGAACTTCACCTGCTATTTTTCAGCCTATTGACCCATTCGATCAAGATCCCTTTGTAATCTTAGAAAACTTTCCTTACTGTCTACCAGCCACCAATGTTAACGTTATCCACAAAACATAATAACCATTCCTTCTATATTCTCATCCAAAGAATTTATATAAATGACAAACAAAAGAGGACATAGAATCAATCCCTATGGAACACCACTGGTGGTAGGCCTCCAATCTGAAAGGCAACCCTCCACCACCACTCTCTGTCTTCTGCAGTTATCTTTTGGAAAGCATAGTGCTATTACTTGTCCACCGAGAAGAATTTCTGGAGTTGTCTGGGAATATCACTGGATATGCCTCATAAGTTGGCTGTGAGCATAGCGGTTGTCTGTCGTTGTGGTTCTGTTCACCGAGCTGGAAGTTTTTGCTGCAAACGTTTCGTTCCCTGGCTAGGGAACATCATCAGTGCTATTGGAGCCTCCTGTGAAGCGCTGCTTTGATGTTTCTTCCGGTATTTATAGTGGTTTGTTCTTGTCGCTTCCGGGTGTCAGTTTCAGCTGTAGTAGTTTGTATGTGGGGTCCAGGTCGATGTGTCTGTTGATGGATGTTCTTGCCGTTTCCGGGTGTCAGTTTCAGCTGTAGTGGTTTGTATATGGGGTCCAGGTCTATGTGTCTGTTAATGGAGTTTGTGGATGAATGCCATGCCTCTAGGAATTCCCTGGCTGTTCTCTGTCTGGCTTGTCCTATGATGGTAGTGTTTTCCCAGTCAAATTCATGTTCCTGGTTGTCTGAGTGTATGGCTACTAGGGATAGCTGGTCGTGTCGTTTTGTGGCTAGCTGGTGTTCATGGATGTGGATTGTTAGCTGTCTTCCTGTTTGTCCTATATAGTGTTTTGTGCAGTCCTTGCATGGTATTTTGTAAACTATGTTAGTTTGGCTCGTGCTGGCTATTGGGTCCTTTGTTCTAGTGAGTTGTTGTCTGAGTTCTGAGACGCTCCTGACGTATGGTAGTGTGGCTAGTCCTTTTGGTTGTGGCATGTCCTCGTTCCGTGGTCTATCTCTTAGGCATCTGGTGATAAAGTTGCGTGGGTATCCATTTTTGGCAAATACCTTGTATAGGTGTTCCTCTTCCTCTTTTCGCAGTTCTGGTGTACTGCAGTGTGTTGTGGCTCTTTTGAATAGTGTCCTGATGCAGCTTCGTTTGTGTGTGTTGGGGTGGTTACTTTCATAGTTTAGGACTTGGTCTGTGTGTGTTGGTTTCCTGTGTACCCTTGTGGTGAATTCTCCGTTGGGTGTTCTCTCTACTAACACGTCTAGGAATGGGAGTTGGCTATCCTTTTCCTCTTCTCTCGTGAATCGTATTCCTGTGAGTGTGGCGTTGATGATTCGGTGTGTTTTTTCTATTTCTGTGTTTTTGATGATTGTCTGTCGAAAAATTGTCAGTGTTGCCATGGAAATATTTTAAAAAGAATTTTGATGTTAATTAAATGCCACAATATTCTGACAAATACAGGTTCCACCTCAATTTCATTCTGTTCCCCTCTAAAGCTAACTCAGAAGAAAAAGGGATTTAAAATCTCTTTATGCCTAACAGTTAAAATATTGTCTAGAAGAGATGCCTAGTGAGTAACTAGGCATTTTAGGAATACTTAAAGTAGTACTCCATGGTTATGGAAGCCTTATGATTCCAATAGTGGAAAAACAGACAAGGTTTGAGTTCAAATGCCACCATGGCAGGGTGAAACTAAATTCAATAAATATCTTCTTTTTGAGCTAATGTCATGGGAGTAATTTTCACCTTTACTACCTAAGCACTAATCTGGTAGAGTAAATTGAAAAACAAGGTGTTGGTTTTTGAAACTGTTGCTTTAGCAGAAATCAGTGGGATAAAAATTAGGTAAGTTCTTGCAAGGGACAAGGAAACTATTTTGTTAGATAATGGAATTTTTGGTAAATCAGAAGGTGTAACCGCAGCAGAAAATGACCACAATAGCTGTTGGATTGCCATAAAACCCTATTTCTGGTCAATCCAACATAAGAATGAAGTCATTACTTATGTGGTTTATTCATAATGATCTTTGAAGAAGCCTAGCAAGCTATTGGTTGTCAAGGCAACTAGGAATAGGCAATAAATGCAGGCTTGCCAACATTGCCCATGACCAGAGAACAAAATAATCTTGCAAACTGTAAACAGAGCTGAATTTTACTTCAACCTTTAGTAACTTAATAATTAACCTCCTGATGATTATATATAGTAGTGCCTTCAAGAAATAAATATTTGAAAATATCTGAAAAAATTCAAACCACTATGAAATAGTGATTAGTAAACAGCCAAGAGCCATAAAAACATGGTTAAACATGAATAATTAATACATCTGTTATATTAGATGATCACAAGTTCAGTTATGTCATTACTCATTTATGTTTATGACCATAATTCAACTTAAACACTGATTTAACACTTTTATTTTTCTGTCCCTGAGTAATATAATTTAAAATTACCACAAGTCTGAGTTAAGTAAACCCTTTGAAAAAAAGAAATGTGTTTCAGAACTCAGTCATTCCATAAAGTTAAATTGGTTTTAGAATACAACAGTGGCATGACATATGTGGTGATAAATTAAGAGCAGACTGTTAGCTGGAGGCAAAGGATTGTCATGTGACAGCAATATTAAAACCAGTTTCTGGAGATTCCTGTATTCTGTCTGACATTTTGAACAAACATAAATGTATACCATTTAAAACTACCCTGCCAATTTTCAGGTTTTCCAAAGTTGCCTGTATAAGTTGAAAGCACAGCCAATGTAAAAGTGTGTGTGTAAATATTGAGAATAAAAATGGTTTATTGCTGAAGTGGCCTGAAATGTATGTAAGTCCAAAAGACAGGAATAAAATTTTGGCAAGAATTCGATTGCAAATCACAAACTAAAAACAACAACTTAGGAATATTTTCATTCAAAAATCTTTGCTCTTATATTGAAAACTGTTGATCATTATTTCTTGACCAGTCAAATAATACTGTTCTATATTAATGATATTAGGAGCTTCATTGAATTTGCATAAATTCCCTATTAGTGATCAATTCTCTGCCAGTGCTTTAATAGGAAAAAGTTTGGCAGTAATACTGTTATGTTACTCCATTCCTAGTCATTAATTCTATTGCCATCCCTACCTACTCCTTCAGGCTGAAACATACTGTTTGTAACCTTGGCATCCAAAGTGAACCTAAATTGAGTTTTGGAGCTCTATATCTATGCCATCATTAAAACAGCCTCTTTTCAGTTCCATAGTATTGCCTGTTGTCATCCCTGCCGCATCCCATCTGCTGCTAAAATCTGTGTCCATGTTTGATTTACCTTGGGTCTCAGCTCTTCCTGAGAAGAGCTGAGAAATTGAAGGTTACCTAAAATTTTGATGCCTGCACCCTATCTTGCGCAACTTCTGTTTATCCACCGTTTGCACTCAGTGACTGACATTGGCTTGTAGTCTGGAAAAAATCTGATGTTAAACTTCACATCCTTATATTAAAATCCATCCTTTTTTTTCTTCTCTCTATGTCTGTCACCCTCTCCAGCTCTACAACTTTTGAGAACTCCAAATTATCGACGTTGTATATGCACCACTTCCTTCACCCCATTATTGGTTACTGTTCCTTCAATTGTTTACACTTTAGGCTCTGAAATTCCCTCCCCAAAATTCTACACTTTTCAACATGTTCTCCTTCTTTATAATGTTTGTTAAAACATATCTCTTTGATCAAACTTTCATTGATATGCACTTATATCGCCTTCATTAGCTTGGTGACAATTTGCTGTTATTACCACTGAATGAAGTCAGGAAGAACAATATTTTAGAACTGCCAAGTTCACAGATCAATAGTCAAATTAATTTGGAACAATAGTTTGATTAGTGTCAAAAAACAAAAAAAAAAGAGACTGCTTCCACACTATGTGGTGTACTGTCACTTTTACACACAGGTTGTCATGTTTGTCAGAAATGTTTTACACAAATGTTCACTTTCTTACCTCTATTGCTTCATCATTGTATCCCTGATAGACAAGGGTTAAATATACTGGTTTTATACAAATTTAAGAGTGACATTTAACATTCACTGCATCAAACTGAGAAAAAATTAAAGCTGAACAATAAAATTATGGCAGAAAATTTGTTGTATTTATTTTATGGTATATGATTTAGCTTCAATATGAGCAGACAAAAGTCTCTGTTACCTTTTTGATGTATGTGGCTGTAAAATTGTGCCCACTCATTACAGACAATGTTTATAGTATGGGCATAACATTAAATTACAACCATAAGTTGGGGCCAAGAAATTGTATGAGGCCATGTGTTTCTAATTAATACTTCTGAAGTACTGGAAATATTTATATGCTATGGGTTGACTGCATAGAATGATTAAGGTTGCTCTTGTTAAAACTTTTACATTTATTGATGCTACAAATTAAGCCAGAAAATGCTTGAAACAAAAAGGTTATTCTTTGTAAAGATTGGTCAATGTCCAAAAATGTCTTTGACTGTAGTTTTGTTTATAGGAAATCCTGTATAATGCTGTTTAGTGGTTCCATATGGAAATCTCAATGGATTTTTGGGTGGGTCCAAAGAAAGTACACTTACATTCCAAAGATTTGTAGTCATTCAAGATCAAATTCAGTGGGTTTTGGCGACAGTTTAAATACGCAGATGTTTTATACTCTCCCACTGTTTGGCCTCCAGCTGTGTGTCTGGCAAAAAGTCTTTGTAATAATTGGAAAGCCTATTAAATTCTTGAAATATGATATACTGTATTCTTGTATTAAATTCCTATTAATGTGTCTATGAAAAAGTAATTTAGTTTGCTTAAGACTTTCTGTGCTTTAAACATTTTGTATGGTAATACACTGAGTTTTCTCACACACTTGCTTGTTATCTTTCTAAATGACTTGCATTGTGATCTATCCCAATTATCTGCATGTTGAAGAAGAAAATGTTCACATGATTTCATTTTTATGATTGTTTATTGTGGTAATAAAAAATTATGAGCTGAATGGTTAGTTGTGAAAAGCTGTGACATTCTTATATACATTAGCAGCTCAATACAAAAATGAAACAGAATTTACAGGCAGTACATTTGCTCAAGAGCACAACCTGTAACATGTATGTTTTTGTAAGGAAGAATGTACCAAAATATGAAACCACTATGGGACGAAGTAGTAAGATCTTGGTTTTGTAAAGAATTTGAGCATTGACTAGTCCATAACTTCAGTTATGAAGTCTAGAAAATATACATAGCTGAAAGAAAGGACAACCATCAAATAGGTTGATCTTCTCTGCTGGTAAACATTGTTTTCTGTACAAAATGGAATTCAGCATAACATGTTCTTAACATACTCATGATGTGTTAGGTGAAATTAAAACATATGGGATTGGGGTAGTGTACTGACATGGAAAGAAAACTGCTTGGCAGACAAGAAAAAAAAGTAGAAATAAACATGTCTTTTCTAAGTGGCAGGCTGTAACTAGTTGGCTACTGCAGGGATCAATGCTTGTATCCAGTTATTCCCAATATATATGAATGATTTAGATGAGGGACCTAAATGTAACATCTCTAAGTTTGCAGTCCACAAGGCCTGTTTCCACACTGTAGGGAATGTAATCTAATCTAATCTATTCCCTGGGATAGCGAGACTACCATATGAAGAGACTGGATCAGTTATTCACTGGAGCTTAGATGAATGGGGAGGGAAGGATAGGCAGGATTTATTAGAATAGAGTGGCGCTGGAAAAGCAAGGATGATACCAGGGGTCTGGAGGTATAACGAGAGACTGAATAGCCTGAGCGTTTTTTTACAGGAGCATAGGAAGTTGAGGGATGACTTGTCGGAGGTTTACAAAATCATGAGGAGAACAGATAAGGTGAACGGCAAAGGTCTTTTCCTTACAGTACGACAGTTCAAAACTAAAGGGCATTTTTTTTAAGGTGAGAGGAGATTTAAAAGGGACCTGAGGGACAATTCTGTTGCAAAGAACCACTACCACCTGATGAAGGAGCATTGCTACGAAAGCTAGTGTGCTTCCAATTAAACCTGTTGGACTATAACCTGGTGTTGTGTGATCTTTAACATTGCAAAGAAGGTGGTTCATATGTGGACCAAATTGCCAGAGGGAGTAGTAGATGCAGATACAACATTAAAAAACATTTTGTAATTTAAAGAATTTCATCTTCCAGACTATATTTTTTTTCCTCAGGAAAGGAACCTAACTGTGGTATTAACATTGATTGTTATGGAAAACCATAACTCATTTAAAGTTGTTTCACGTAAAGTCATCTTTTGTAGGAACAAAATCAAAAGTTTAAGTTAAGGACTTATTGCAAGGTTTTTTTGATGTGCTTTATAGATCTATTTTCTGTTAATTACTTTAAAATTCTGCAATTAACTTGTGTCTACATTGGATCTCCCATTGTTGGAAAGAGAATGGAGCATCATGCTTTAAATCTAAAACTATTAAGCATACTTATTTAGGAAGCAATGATCTAGCATGTAAATAGCAACTAGACAATGCAACTGTATCTTTACACTACAACCTTTTTCTCTTCAACTCTCAAGAGTAAGATAATAAAATCATCACCTCCTTTTGCATTAAGCTCTACTTTAGAAATAACTGTTCATTGACAGTGGGGCTGATTTAATTTAATAATACTATCAACATCTATAAACCAGTCCACAGCAGCAAGAAAACTGTGGTTACCATTAACTTGCCCTCTGGATGTCCACTATTTCAGATCTTTGGGCAGACTGATTTAGGCAGCTAGTGCTTGCAATACTGGCTGATGGATGGTTTTTACTCATACAAAAACAGAAATTGTTGAAAAAACTCAGCAGGTCTGGCAGCATCTGTGGGGGAGAAAGCAGATTTAATGTTTGAATCCAGTGATTCTTCATCAGATTTAAGACTCACAGTTGTTGAGTTTTTCCAGAAATTTCTGTTTTTGTTTTGTATCTCCAGCGACCATAGTTCTCAGTTTTATTTCCATGCTTTTTCCCTCATCTCTCATCAGTTAAAATAGTGCAAAAAATTGGGAAACATTTGTCAGCATTTTGGCTACTTAGTCATGTTCAAAATTTTGTTCACAACAATACAATCCTCTGGACTCTTAAATGCCTTCTTGCAATGCAAATAATTTTCTACATGGTGTTTTCCACATGGGCTAGAAGGAAAGGCTAAACAGCAATTGTACATCTCTATGACTCTATGTGGGCCAAGTACAGGTAAATGGAACAAGTTTCGTTTGGGAAACTTGCTTGGCATGAACAAGGAGGACTGAAGGATCTGTTTTAATGCATGATTTTACAACTTTATGACTGTATCATGCTCATTTTGGTTGTTGCCAGAGCCTCTTGGTCCTGAGTTCATTACAGTCTTGGTCCAATGATGACAAAGAAGCCAAGCTTCAGAGATGAGGTGAGATGAGCTGCCCTTGACATCAACCCAGTTTATTTTAAAGTATATCCCAAGCAAAACAGAAGACAATTGGAAATCCCTCACTGGATTAAGTCACACCCAGAAAAAAAGATTGTTACAGTTGGTGGATTTCAATCTTCTCTGCTCCAGGAAGTCTCTGCAGGAGTTCCTCTGGGTGATGACTGAGGCCACACCCATTTTCATCTGCTTCATGACCCTCACTCTATCATGAGGTCAGTAACATGGAGGTTCACTGATAATTTCAGCACTATTCATGACTCCTCAGATATTGAAGCTATCAGTGACCATTTCCAACAAAAATTGGACAACATCCAAGCTTGAACTGATAAGTGTTAAAAAGTGTGGTGTTGCCAGTCAGGCAACATCCAAGGAGCAGGAGACTTGACATCTTGAGCATAAGCTCCTCACCAAGAATGCTCTTCAGATGCTGCCTGACCGGCTGTGCTTTATCAGCACCACATATTTGACTCTGATCTCCAGTATCTGCAGTCCTCACCTTCTCAGACTTGAACTGGTAAGTGTCAAGTAACATCCGTGCTGCACAATTGCTAGGCCGCCTCCAACAAGAGACAATCCCTCAACTCTCCTTGTTATTCCATGGCATTATCATTGCTGAATCCTCTCCATTCAACATTCTGGGGGATTACCATTGATTAAGTATTAATTTGGAGTTTTGGTTCTTTTTTGTAGAATGCTTCTGTTATGTGCTTTTTCATTTCCTCTCTGAACCTTCTATGATAAGCCTGATCCAACCTGACATCTGCTATTAGTGCATATTTTCATATTCATCTTAATCTCTATCATTTTGCCACCCAGGGAGCTCAACAATTGGTTATCTTACCTCTCCCCTGGTGGAGGGAATATACCTTAAATTTGTTCAAAATACCTCCTCTTTAACGGCAGCCTATTGTTCTGTTTGTGTCTTACTTGCTAACATTTGATTTCAACAGATCTGACTCAGGTTCATTATTATCTCATTGAAATGGGCTTTCCCCAGTTAATTAATTTGACTTCAGATAATTCCTTTTCCTTTTCCATAGACAGCCTTGTCCCTTTGGTACATGATCGCTGTCAGAAAAATGTTGTATTGACATGTATCCACTTGACTGATCTCATTCTCAAGAACTGATTGGACTGGAAAGATAATATTGTAGGAAGTTGTCCAGATCACAACGTAGGAATTCTTGTTATTCTCTGCCCTTGATTACTATCTCGATTATAGTTGGATAATTAATATTCCCATCATAATGCTAATTCTTGCAGCTGTCTGTAAATACTTTGGAAATTTGTTCTCACTCACAATTTGGTGACCTGCTCACTATATCAAGAAAAGAAATTCTTTATTGTGTTGTAGCTCTTGCAAAATAGATTCTGTCATTGACCCCTCTGGGACATCTTTTCTCTCCATCTCTGTAAGTTTTCCTTAACTAATGCTGACACCACTCGTCCTTTCCTTCCTTTCCTAAACACCTGACAACTGGGATTATTTAATACCCAGAGCTGGCTTTGTTGTGCAATAAAAATCAGAATTTCACATGATTTCTCTGCCTGCAAGGTAGCAATCATATTTTCCACATTTACATACATGCGCAATAGCACCCCTTTAGACTTAATTACTTTCCCCTTACATTGAACCCACCTATTTCTTACTCAGATGTTACCTGCACACTGCAAAACTACACCTCTCTTTCTATTTATGTTATTGGTATCACTGTGGGCCACAATTTCTTTCTGTGCACCTCTGGTCTGAGGCTACTTTGCAGCCATTTTGTGACATCTTTGAACCTGGCACCAGGGATGTGCCATTCCATCTTAGATTCTCATCTGTGGTTTCAGAAATACCTATTTCATGTCCTAACTACTGCATTTCCTGTCATTATTACTGTTCCAGTCTTCTTTATGCTTGACTACCCACTGCCTCCCAACTCCCTTCAGCTGCACCAATAATTCACCATACCTCAGAGAAGGAAAGAAATTAAGAAGGAGAACACTTTGTGGTAAACTCAGTTGGGCAGGAATTGAACCCATGCTATTGGTGTTACTCTACTTTGCAGACCAGCCATCAACCCAACTGAGCTGACCAAACCCTGCAGTGCTTTATCTTATTATCTAAACAGTGAGACATTGCAGAGCTCTGAGATGGCAATAGATCTGGGTGTCCAGTTGCACGAATTATGAAAGGTACAGCAAATAGGTCAGGAATAAATAGAATGCTATGCAGAGCAATGTGAATTTTAAAAACAATTTCAAGGTAATGTGGGCATTGCTGGTTAGGCTACCATTTATCAGTAATCTGTAATTGTTCTGGAGAAGATAATGGTAAATTGCCTTCTTAATCCATTGTGGTTCTCGGGAAGTAAGGACACCCACAGATATGATAGGAAGGTAGTTCCAGCATTTTGACCCAGCAACAGTAAGGAAATTGTAGCATAGTTCCAAATTAGGACAATGTGTGTGATTTGGAGCGGACTTGCAACTGGTGAGGTTCCCATGGTGCTGCTCTTGTCCTTCTAGATGGGACACATTAAGGGCTTGGTGAGTTGTTGTAATGCATTTTGTAGATGATGCATATTGCTACCATTGTATATTAGTGGTAAAGGGAGTCAATATTGAAAATGTGGATGTGATGACAATCAAGTGGATTACTTTAGATGTTGTCAAACGTCTTGGGTACTGTTAGAGCAGTACCCATCCAGTCAAATGAAGAGTATTTCATCATATTCCTGCCTTGCATCTTGTAGATGGTCAGGGATTAGATTAGATTAGATTCCCTACAATATGGAAACAGGCCCTTCGACCCAACAAGTCCACATCGACCATGCGAAGAGTAACCCAACCAGACCCATTCTCCTACTCTATATTTACCCCTGACTAATGCATCTAACACCATGGGCAATTCACCTGACCTGGACATCTTTTGTGATTGTGGAAGGAAACCGGAGCAGCCGGAGGAAACCCATACAAACACAGGGAGAATGTGCAAACTCCACACAGACAGATGGCTGAGGCGGGAATCGAACGCGGGTCCCTGGTATTGTGAGGCAGCAGTGCCTCCATGCAGCCCCAACAGAGTCAGGGAGTGAGTTACCCTCTGCAGAATTCCTAGCCTCTGCCCTGTTCTTGCGCCACCATATATGTAGTTGATCCAGTTCCATTTTAAGTCAATGAAAATCGCCATGGCCTTGCTAATGTGGCATTTAGTGATGGAAATGCTTTTGAATGTCAAAAGGCAATGTTTCGATTAATGGCTAGATTATCTCTTATTGGAGATTGTCGTTAGCTGACACATCTGCTGCATGAATGTTACAGGACAACATCTGCAGTATTGTGTGTAGTATTGGTCTCCTTATGTTAAGAAGGCTATAAATAACTTGGAAACAGTCCACAGAAAGTTCACTGGAATGATACCTGGAATTACCCTGTTGTCTTATGAGGAAAGATTAGACTTGTATCCTCTGGGGATTCGAACAATAATAGAGAGTTGGTTGAAAAATATAAGATCCTGAAGGGGTTTGCCAAGGTTCCTCTTATGGGAGAATCAAGAGGTAGGGGTCATTCTTTTAAGACAGAGATGAGGTGAAATACTTTCTCTTATTGGTCTGTAAATCCTTAGAATGCTCTTCCTCAATAGGTGATGGCAGAAGTAGCCAGAAGTAGAGAGATTCATGGTAAGTAAGTGAATAAAGGTTATTGGGGAGGATGAGGAAATGTGTGGTTGACATTACAATCAAATCATTCATAATGTTATTCAATGGCTGATTAGGCCCCAGGGACCAAATGGTCTACTCTTTCTCTTAATTCCTGTTCATACATTCCTTTACTGTCCCTGGGTTAAGAACTTCAAATCCAAAAAGTATTAGTATTACATCCAGAGACTAACACTGGATGTAAAATCCAGGGGGTAGGAATCCTGCCCACTGGGACCGGCTGATTAATCAGAGGCTAAGTACCTATGGAGTGGGGAGTAGTGGATAGAACATAGAACAATACAGTGCAGAACAGGCCCTTCGACCCTCAATGTTGCACCGACCTGTGAACTATTCTCAGCTCGTCCCCCTACACGATCCCAAAATCATCCATGTGCTTATCTAAGGATTGTTTAAATCTCCCTAATGTGGCTGAGTTGACTACATTAGCAGGTAGGGCATTCCATGCCCTTACCACTCTCTGCGTAAAGAGCGTGCCCCTTATATCTGTCTTAAGTCTATCATCCCTCAATTTATTGATATGCCCCTTCGTACACTCTGATGTCATCATCCTAGGAAAAAGACTTTCACTGTCTACTCTATCTAATCCTCTGATCATCTTGTATGTCTCTATCAAATCCCTTCTTAGCCTTCTTCTTTCCAATGAGAACAGACCCAAGTCTCTCAACTTTTCCTCCTAAGACCTTCCCTCCAGACCAGGCAACATCCTAGTAAATCTCCTCTGCACTTTTTCCAATGCTTCCACATCCTTTCTGGAATGGGGTGACCAGAACTGTACACAATACTCCAATTGTGGCTGCACCAGCATTTTGTATAGTTGCAATATGATATTGCGGTTCCAGAACTCAATCCCTCTACCAATGAAACCTAACACACCGTATGTCTTCTTCACAGCAGTATCCATCTGGGTGGCAACCTTCAGCGATCTATGCACATGGACTCCAAGATCCCTCTCCACATCCACACTACCAAGAATCTTTCTATTGACCCAGTACTCTGCCTTCCTGTTATTCTTCCCAAAGTGCATCACCTCACATTTAGCTGCGTTGAACTCCATTTGCCACCTCTCAGCCCAATTCTGCAGTTTATCCAATTCCTCATGCAACTTGTAACATTCTTTCAAACTGTCCACTACTCCACCGCCTTTAGTGTCGTCTGCAAATTTACTAACCCCTCCACCTATGCCTGCATCTAAGTCATTTATAAAAATGAAAAACAGCGGTGGTCCCGAAACAGATCCTTGTGGCACATCACTAGTAATTGGACTCCAGGCTGAATATTTTCCATCAACCACCACTCACTGCCTTCTTCCAGAAAGTCAGTTTCTAATCCAAACTGCTAAATCACCCTTGATTCCATGCCTCTGCATTTTCTCCATCAGCCTACCATGTGGAATTTTATAAAAGGCTTTACTGAAGTCCAAATACACCACGTCAACTGCCCTACCCTCATCTACATGCTTGGTCACCTTCTCAAAAAACTCAATGAGGTTTGTGAGACGCAACTTGCCCTTGACGAAACCATGTTGACTATCTGAAATCAAATTGTTGCTTGCTAGATGATTATAAATCTTATCTCTCATAATCCTTTGTAAAACCTTTCCTACAACAGAAGTAAGGCTCACTGGTCTATATTTACCTGGGTCGTCTCTGCTGCCCTTCTTGAACAAGAGCACAACATTTGTAATTCTCCAGTCCTCAGGTACTAAACCTGAAGACAATGGCGACTCAAATATCAAAGCCAAAGGCTCTGCTATCTCCTCCCTAGCTTCCCAGAGAATCCTCGGATAAATCCCATCCGGCCCAGGGGACTTGTCTACTTTCACTCCTTCTAGAATTGATAACACCTGTGCGTAACTAGCCTCGATCCTTTCTAGTCTAATATCTCGTACCTCATTCTTCTCCTCTACAATATTCTCCTTTTCCTGAGTGAACACTGATGAGAAATTTTCATTTAGCGCCACTCCACAAGGTCCACACTCAACTTCCCACTTCTGCCTTTGATTGGCCTATTCCTACTCTAAACATCCTTTTATTCCTCACATAAATATAGAAAGCTTTAGCGTTCTCCTTTATTCTATTTGCTAAAGACTGCTCATGTCCTCTCTTTGCTCTTCTTAACTCTTTCTTTAAATCCTTCCTGGCTGATCTGTAACTCTCCATCGCCTCATCTGAACCATCTTGCCTCATCAACACATAAGTCTCCTTCTTCTTCTTAACAAGAGATGCAATTTCTGTTGTAAACCACGGTTCCCTTACCTTATCACTTCCTCCCTGCCTGACAGGGACATACCTATCAAGGATACACAATATCTGTTCCTTAAACCAGCTCCACATTTCCATTGTCTGAATCCCCTGCATTTTGCTACCCCGTTCTATGCATCCTAATTCCTGCCTAATTGCATTATAATTGCAATAACTCTTGACCTGTGGCATGTACCTATCCCTTTCCATCGCTAAACTAAACGTAACTGAATTATGATCACTCTCTCCAAAGTGCTCACCTACAACTAAATCAAACACCTGGCCTGGTTCATTTCCAAGCAGCAGATCCCGTGTGGCCTCCCTCTTGTTGGCCCTTCGACATACTGTGTCAGGAAACCCTCCTGTACACATTAGACAAAAACTGATCCATCTGACGTACTAGAGCTATAACATTACCAAACAATGTTGGGGAAGTTAAAGTCCCCCATAATGACCACCCTGTTCCTTTCACTCCTACCCAGAATAATTTTGCTAATCCTCTCTTCCACCTCCCTGGAACTCTGCAGAGGCCTATAAAAATCTCCAAGCAGTGTGACCTCTCCTCTCCTGTTTCTCATCTCAGCCCACACTACCTCAGTAGACGAGACCTCATCAAAAAGTTCCCTCAGCCACCGTTATACTATCCTTGACTAACAAGGCCACACCTCCCCCTCTTTTACTGCCTTTCCTGTTCTTAATGAAAGACTTAAACCTTGGAACCTGCAACATCCATTCCTCACCCTGCTCTATCCATGTCTCCGAAATGGCCACAACATCAAAGTCCCAGGTACCTATCCATGCTGCAAGTTCACCTACCTTATTTCGGTTACTTCAGACGTTGAAGTAGACACACTTCAAACCACTTCGCTGCCTGTCAGCACATTCCTGTGACCCTGAAATCCTGTCCCTGTCCTTCCTACTCTCATCCTCCTGTGCACCGCAACTACACCTCCAGTTCCCATCCCCCTGCTGAGCTAGTTTAAACCCACCCAAATAGCACCAGCAAGTTTCCCACCAAGAATATTAGTACCCCTCTGGTTCAAGTGAAAACCGTCCTGTTTGTACAAGTCCCACCTTCCCCAGAATGAGCTCCAATTATCCAAAAACCTAAAACCCTCCCTCCTGCACCATCCTTGCAGCTAAGTGTTCAGCTGATATTTCTCCCTATTCCTTGCCTCGCTATCATGTGGCATGGATAACAAACCAGAGATAACAACTCTGTTTGTTCTAGCTCTCAGCTTCCACCCTAGCTCCCTGAAATCCTGCCTTACGTCCCTATCCCTCTTTCTACCTATGTCGTTGGTACCTACATGGACAACAACTTGAGGCTGGTCACCCTCTCCCTTCAGGACCCCAATCCGAGACATCACGGACCCTGGCACCTGGGAGGTAACACACCAACCGCGAGTCTCGTTTGTTCCCTACAAATCTTTTATCTGAGCCTCTAACTATTGAGTCCCCAGTGACCAACACTCTCCTCCTTTTCCTCCTTCCCTTGTGTGCAACAGGGACAGGCTCTGTGCCAGAGACCTGGGCCCCACTGCTTGCCCCTGGTAAATCGCTCCCCCTCAACGACCACAGGGGATCCCTCCACTGACTGTTTTTCCCCTTTTGAACAGTCACCCAGCTTTCTTCTTGCCTCAGAGTAACTACTTCCCTGTAACTCACATCTATCACAACCTCTGCCTCCCGAATGATGCGAAGTTCATCCAGCTCCCGCTCCAGTTCCCTAACACAGTCTTGGAGGGTCAAGAGTTGGGTATACTTCCTGCAGATGTACTTGGATGGGACACTATTGGCGTCCCTGACCTTAAACATCATGCTGGAGAAACATTGCTCTCCCTGCACTGCTATCCCTGCTAGTTCCCTTATTACGAAGTAAAAAAGAGATGCTTACCTGATATGCCCCTAGTTTTTAAAGTTAGAGGAGGTGGTTGGGTGGGAGGCCCTACAAAGGTAGATTCTCAGATTGAGAAGACACTAACTTATATAGCAGGATGGAAATAAAAATAAGAAGTCCCTCCTTTCCCAGAAACCTCTGCTCTCTGACTTCAAATTTAAAGGCTAAAATCAGTGACTCACCACTCCCGGCAGGCCCCTGAGGCAATCTCCCGCCCGTCGAGTTGCTGCTGCCGCTGAAAAACAGAAATGGGAAAAACAGAAATAGGATGTTTGTGGATTGCGGATAGCACAGTAATGGAGCAGGAATCATGAAAGTAAGAGCAAGGATTGAAGCTCATTGGCATAGGGTCATGGAGTCATGGAGTCCTACAGCACGGAAACAATCTCTTTGCCACAAACTAGTCCATCCCAACCAAAATGTCCATCCACACTAACCCCATTTCCCTTCACTTGGCCCATATCCTTTTAAACTTTTCCTATCCATATATTTGTCCAAATGCCTTTTAAATGTTGTTAATGTACCTGCCTCAACCACTTCCACTGGAAGCTCATTCAATATGTGTCCTCCCTTCTGTGTAAAAACATTGCCCCTCAGGTTTCATTTTATTCTTTCCCCTGTAACCTTAAACTGATGCCCTCTAGTTCTTTATTCCCCAACCCTGGGGAAAATGATTGAGTGCTTTCACCCTATCCATGCCTCTCATGATCGTATACACTTCTACAAGATCCCCCCTCAGTCTCCAACACTAAAGAAAAATGTCCTAGTTTGTCCCACCTCTACCTATAACTCAGACCCTTGAGACCTAGCAACATCCTTGCAAATTCCTTTTGCATTCTTTCCAGCAGTACTGAGAACATGTCCTTAAGTGATCATTAATTGGCCCATGAAGAATTTCAATTCATAGTGGGACAGGAATGTTGACTATGGGCCTCCCTGTCCACAATCAACATTTGGCAGAAAGGGATAATAGTGGGGTTCAGGTACCATCTCAATCCAACCCCTCCAAATTAAATGCCCTTCTTGAACCTAAGTTCGCCACCAATGATAGAAGAAGATTCTACCCAAAGAATAGTGGAAGTTTGGCATTGTCTTCTGCAAACAGGCACCATTGCCAGACCGATTGTTACATTTTAAACTGAGATTGATAGATTTTTGTTAAAGAGAAAGTGAGGACTGCAGATGTTGGAGATCACAGCTGAAAATGTGTTGCTGGAAAAGCGCAGCAGGTCAGGCAGCATCCAAAGAGCAGGAGAATCAACGTTTCGGGCATGAGCCCTTCTTCAGGAAGATTTTTGTTAACCAAAGATATTCAGGGATATGAGAAAAGGCTGAGAGCAAGAGAGGTTGCAGGTCAACCATGGTTTGATTCTGTAGCAGAATAGGCTCAAGGCACATTATGTCTTTCATCTGAACTAACAAACCTTGATGGGGTAATGTACATTCAAAGTTAGAGATGGATAGTTGGGAAGCAGCAGAGGGATTGAAAGCATTGGTCTTACTCCTACTGTTAAAGAAATTCATTAGCTCCTCGCACTCATTAGAGTTTAAAATTATATATACAAGTAGGATGAGGCCTACTCCATATCTTTGAAAATCTTTAAACTTTTCTTTGATATCAACAACACAAAGCATAACTACGAATGAAACCGACTAGTTATCCTTTGCTAACTCACCAAAACAATAGCTCATACCAGATTAAGTTTCTAGCTGCAATACCAATGTCTTTGAGGGTTACCTTTCCATAGATCTCCTTGATGGGATCCTTGGCATGTAGGGCTGTGCCTCAACCAGTTCATCTGATAGTGTTGTTAAACCCACTCTGTCTATGTTGGCCCGTCCACATGTGGTAGCACCTTTCCCTTAGCAAAAAGTTTTCTGTAGATAGATACCAAAATAATTTCCATTATAGCCTAGAGGCGGATGAAGATGATTTATATCGTTGAGGTGCCTAATGTCCAGTTAGCTTCTATAACCAAGGACTGTATGTATGTGAGCCATTTATTTCCTGTATGACAGAACTGTTTTTTTCGGAAAACAGTCTTCATCCCAGTCCCAGCAGTGGACAGTCAGGATCGTCTTCTCTGTACAGCTCCATCTTTGTATTGTCCAGATACAAGCTTATGACACTGGCCAGTGGGGATTATTGTTGCTCTCAATAACAATTTATATTTATATTGTACATTTATTAAAAACATCCAAGCAACATTCCCACTAACTGTTTCTTCCTCTGGCTGGCCACTGGGATTTGTGCACTGCACAACTTCCAGAACTGAAGTCAATGCTGTTAAAGGCGTTGGCACTGTCACTGTGCACAGACTCTCACAGTTTAGAGGCAATGCTGCTTCCAAGGCAATAACTGATACTTTGGTCAATGAGGAAAGTCTTCCTCTGTGATTTATTTTCAAGGCTATTGGTTTCAATGGATCACTATTTGATATTAAATGAAGATTAAATGAACAGATTTTAAGGAAAGTCTGAAAGGAAAACATGAGGCAAAAAGGTAGAATGTAGGCAGTGCAGGGATCCCCTGTGGCCATTCCTCTCAACAATAAGTATACCTTTTCAGATACTGTTGGGGGGTACAACTTACCAGGGGAAAGCAGTGGGGCACAGGGCTCTGACACAAAGTCTGTCCCTGCTGCTCAGAAGGGAAGGGGGAAGAGGAGCAGAGCAGTAGTCACTGGGGATTCCATTGTTAGGGGGACAGATAGGAGGTTCTGTGGGAACGAGAGAGACTCACGGTTGGTGTGTTGCCTCCCAGGTGCCAAGGTTCGTGATGTCTCTGATCGTGTTTTTGGGATCCTTAAGAGGGAGGAGGAGCAGCCCCAAGTCATGGTCCACATAGACACCAAGACATAGGTAGGAAGAGAGATGGGAATTTAAGACAGAAATTCAGGGAGCTAGGATGGAAGCTTAGAGCTAGGACAAACAGAGTTGTTGTCCCTGGTTTGTTGCCCATGCCACGTGCTAGTGAGGCAAGGAATAGGGAGAGAGAGGAGGTGAACATGTGGCTACAGGGATGGTGCAGGAGGGAGGTTTTTGGATTCATGGATAATTGGGGCTCTTTCTACAAGCAGGGTGATCTTCATCTGAACCAGAAGGGTACCAATATCCTAGGGGGGGGAGATTCGCTAAGGCTAAGGGGTGGGTTTAAACTAATGCAGCAGGGGGATGGGAACCAAAATTGTAGTTCGAGTATAGAAAAGGTTGAGAGTAGGGACGTCCAAAGTCAAGTTTCAGGGATGCAAAATGGCACCAGCAAGCAAGAAGTTGGTTTGAAGTGTGTCTACTTCAACACCAGGAGCATTCGGAATAAGGTGGGTGAACCTGCAGCATGGATTCGTACCTGGGACTTCGATGTCGTGGCCATTTCGGAGACATGGATAGAGCAGGGACAGGAATGGTTGTTGCAGGTTCCAGGATTTAGATGTTTCAGTAAGAACAGAGAAGATGGTAAAATAGGGGGAGGTGTGGCATTGTTGGTCAAGGACAGTATTACAGTTGCAGAAAGGATGTTTGGGGACTCGTCAACTGAGGTAGTATGGGCTGAGGTTAAAAACAGGAAAGGAGAGGTCACCCTGCTGGACGTTTTCTATAGGCCTCCGAATAGTTCCAGAGATATAGAGGAAATGATAGCAAAGATGATTCTCGATAGGAGTAAGAGAGACAGGGTAATTGTCATGGGGGACTTCAACTTTCCAAATATAGACTGGGAACACTATAGTACGAGTACTATAGATAGGTCAGTTTTTGTCCAGTGTGTGCAGGAGGGCTTCCTGACACAGTATGTAGACAGGCCTACAAGGGGCGAAGCCACATTAGATTTGGTACTGGGCAATGAGCCCGGCCAGGTGTTAGACTTGGAAGTAGGTGAGCACTTTGGGGATAGCGATTACAATTCTGTTATGTTTACTTTAGTGATAGAAAGGAATAGATGTATACCACTGGGCAAGAGTTACAGCTGGGGGAAAGGCAATTACGATGCGATTAAGCAAGATTTAGGAAACATAGAATGGGGAAGGAAACTGCAGGGGATGGGCACATTAGAAATGTGGAGCTTATTCAAGGAAAAGATCCTGAGTGTCCTAGATAAGTACGTACCTGTCAGGCAGGGAGAAAGCTGTAGAGCGCGGGAGCCGTGGTTTACGGAGGAAGTGGAATCTCTGGTCAAGAGGAAGAAGAAGGCTTATGTTAGGATGGGATGCGAAGACTCAGTTAGGGCGCTTGAAGGTTACAAGGTAGCCAGGAAAGACCTTAACCGAGGGCTCAGAAGAGCCAGGAGGAGACATGAGAAGTTGTTGGCGGGTAGGATCAGGGTAAACCCTAAGGCTTTCTATAGGTATTTGAGGAATAAAAGAGTGACAAGAGTAAGATTAGGGCCAATCAAGGATAGTAGTGGGAGATTGTGTGTGAGTCAGAGAAGATAGGGGAAGCACTAAATGAATATTTTTCGACAGTATTCACTCTAGAAAACGACAATGTTGTCAAGAAGAATAGTGAGATACAGACTACTGGACTAGATGGGATTGAGGTTCACAAGGAAGAGGTGTTAGAAATCCTGCAGTGTGTGAAAATAGATAAGTCCCCTGGACTGGATAGGATTTATTCTAGGATCCTCTGAGAAGCCAGGGAGGAGATTGCCGAGCGTTTGGCATTGATCTTTAAATCATCATTGTCTGCAGGAATAGTGCCAGAAGACTGGAGGATAGCAAATGTGGTTCCCCTGTTTAAGAAGGGGAGTAGCAACAACCTTGGTAATTACAGACCAGCGAGCCTTACTTCAGTTGTTGGTAAAGTGTAGGAAAAGGTTATAAGAGATAGGATTTATAATCATCTAGAAAAGAATAATTTGATTAGGGGTAGTTAGCATGGTTTTGCGAAGGGTAGGTCGTGCCTCATAAACCTTATTGAGTTCTTTGAGAAGGTGACCAAACAGGTAGATGAGAGTAAACCGGTTGATGTGGTGTATATGGATTTCAGCAAGGCGTTCGATAAGGTTCCCCACAGTAGGCTATTGTACAAAATGCAGAGGAATGGAATTGTGGGAGATATAGCAGTTTGGATCAGTAATTGGCTTGCTGAAAGAAGACAGAGGGTGGTGGTTGATGGGAAATGTGCATCCTGGAGTCCAGTTACTAGTGGTGTACCACAAGGGTCGGTGTTGGGTCCACTGCTGTTCATCATTTTTATAACGACCTGGATGAGGGCGTAGAAGGGTGGGTTAATAAATTTGCAGATGACACTAAGGTCGGTGAAGTTGTGGATAGTGATGAAGGATATTGTAGGTTACAGAGAGACATAGATACACTGCAGAGCTGGGTTGAGAGATAGAAAATGGAGTTTAATGCGGACAAGTGTGAGGTGATTCACTTTGGTTGGAGTAACCGGAATGCAAAGTATTGGGCTAATGGTAAGATTCTTGGTAGTGTAGATGAGCAGAGATATCTCGGTGTCCAGGTACACAGATCCTTGAAAGTTGCCACCCAGGTTGACAGGGTTGTTAAGAAGGCAGACAGTGTTTTAGCTTTGACTAACAGAGGAATCGAGCTCCGGAACCATGAGGTTATGCTAAGCTGTACAAAACTTTGGTGTGGCCGCACTTGGAGTATTGTGTATAGTTCTGGTCACCGCATTATAAGAAGGATGTGGAAGCTTTGGAAAGGGTGCAGAGGAGATTTACTAGGATGTTGCCTGGTATGGAGGGAAGGTCTTACGAGGAAAGGCTGAGAGATTTGAGGGTGTTTTCGTTGGAGAGAAGAAGGTTGAGAGGTGACTTAATAGAGACATATAAGATAATCAGTGGGTTAGATAGGGTGAGTAAAAAATGAGGTCTGCAGATGCTGGAGATCACAGCTGCAAATGTGTTGCTGGTCAAAGCACAGCAGGTTAGGCAGCATCTCAGGAATAGAGAATTCGACGTTTCGAGCACAAGCCCTTCATCAGGAATAAGAGAGAGAGCCAAGCAGGCTGAGATAAAAGGTAGGGAGGAGGGACTAGGGGGAGGGGCGATGGAGGTGGGATAGGTGGAAGGAGGTCAAGGTGAGGGTGATAGGCCGGAGTGGGGTGGGGGCGGAGAGGTCAGGAAGAGGATTGCAGGTTAGGAGGGCGGTGCTGAGTTGAGGGAACCGACTGAGACAAGGTGGGGGGAGGGGAAATGAGGAAGCTGGAGAAATCTGAATTCATACCTTGTGGTTGGAGGGTTCCCAGGCGGAAGATGAGGCGCTCCTCCTCCAGCCGTCGTGTAGTTGTGTTCTGCCGGTGGAGGAGTCCAAGGACCTGCATGTCCTCGGTGGAGTGGGAGGGGGAGTTAAAGTGTTGAGCCACGGGGTGATTGGGTTGGTTGGTTCGGGCGGCCCAGAGGTGTTCTCTGAAGCGTTCCGCAAGTAAGCGGCCTGTCTCACCAATATAGAGGAGGCCACATCGGGTGCAGCGGATGCAATAGATGATGTGTGTGGAGGTACAGGTGAACTTGTGGCGGATATGGAAGGATCCCTTGGGGCCTTGGAGGGAAGTGAGTGTGGAGGTGTGGGCGCAAGTTTTACATTTCCTGCGGTTGCAGGGGAAGGTGCCGGGGGTGGAGGTTGGGTTGGTGGGGGGTGTGGATCTGACAAGGGAGTCACGAAGGGAGTGGTCCTTGCGGAACGCTGATAGAGGAGGGGAGGGAAATATATCCTTGGTGGTGGGGTCCGTTTGGAGGTGGCGGAAATGGCGGCGGATAATACGTTGTATGCGCAGGTTGGTGGGGTGGTAGGTGAGAACCAGTGGGGTTCTGTCTTGGTGGCGGTTGGAGGAGCGGGGCTCAAGGGCGGAGGAGCGGGAAGTGGAGGAGATGCGGTGGAGGGCATCGTCGATCACGTCTGGGGGGAATCTGCGGTCCTTGAAGAAGGAGGCCATCTGGGCTGTGCGGTGTTGGAATTGGTTCTCCTGGGAGCAGATGCGGCGGAGACGAAGGAATTGGGAATATGGGATGGCGTTTTTACAGGGGGCAGGGTGGGAGGAGGTGTAGTCCAGGTAGCTGTGGGAGTCAGTCGGTTTATAATAGATGTCTGTGTTGAGTCGGTCGCCCGAGATAGAAATGGAAAGGTCTAGGAAGGGGAGGGAGGAGTCTGAGACAGTCCAGGTGAATTTCAGGTCGGGATGGAAGGTGTTAGTAAAGTTGATGAACTGTTCAACCTCCTCGTGGGAGCACGAGGCAGCGCCGATACAGTCATCGATGTAGCGGAGGAAAAGGTGGGGGGTGGTGCCAGTGTAGTTGCGGAAGATGGACTGTTCCACATATCCTACGAAGAGGCAGGTAGATAGGGTGGACAGGGAGAGCCTTTTTCCAAGTATGGCGACAGCGAGCACGAGGGGGCATAGCTTTAAATTGAGGGATGATGGATGTAGGACAGATATCAGAGGTAGTTTCTTTACTTAGAGAGTAGTAAAGGTATGGAATGCTTTGCCTGCAACGGTAGTAGATTCGCCAGTTTTAAATGCATTTAAGTCATCATTGGACAAGCATATGGACATAGATGGAATTGTGTAGATTAGATAGATTTCAGATTGGTATGACTGGTCGGCGCAACATCGAGGGCCAAAGGGCCTGTACTGTGCTGTAATGTTCTATGTTCTATGCTTGAAAGAGGAAATTCAAAACTTAGAGCATCCTTTACCAAAAGACATTGGAATCATTCTATGTTCAACAAAGTTTGTTTACACTCATTAATGATGATCTACAATCCAAAATATTCATTTAGTCATTGTTTGACATTGTTTGACAAGCACAATAACATAGAATCCCGACAGTGTGGAAAGAGGACATTTAGAACGCTGCCTGAACTGCTGTGCCCTTCCAGCACCACTGATCCAGAACCTGGTTTCCAGCATCTGCAGTCATTGTTTTTACCCCATTTAGAACATCAAGTCTGAGCCAAAGCTCTGAAGAGCAAACTATCCAGATCCAGGCCCCCACACTATCCCCATAAATCTATATTCATCATTGTTAACTCACCGACACATTTTTGGACTGTGGGAGGCAACTAGATTACCCAGCACAATCCCATACAGACACAGGGAGAGTATGCAAACTCTACACAGGCTGTAACCCAAGACTGGAATTGAACCCATGTCTCTAGCACTGTGCGATAACAGTGCCAATCAATCAGCCAACATGCTATCCTCACATGAATTGAGTGACTGTCTGGTAAAGAGAAATCACTATCGTGATCATTAGGGTTCCATTATTATTCATTATACTGGTTATTAATATTCATTATTATAATTAGCTGTTGTGATGTAATATATTTTATGGACGTAGGTTTGCTTGCTGAGGTGGAAGGTTCATTTTCAGATGCTTTGTCACCATATTAGGTAACATCATCAATGAGCCTCTGGTGAAGAACTGGTGTTAGTGACCTGCTTTTTATACAAATAAATAGAAAGTGGGTCACAAACACCTGTGCTTTACCAGAGGCTCACTGATGATGCTATCTAGTATGGTGATGAAATGTCTGAAAACGAACTTTCCAGTGAGTTTTGAGAAGATTTGTAGCTCAGGTTGAGGTTCCGAATGCAGGTTTGCTCAGTGAGCTAGTATCCTTACATACAGATAAGGAAGGACACTGGGACAACACATTCATCTTAGGACAAGCCAAAAAGGAACACACACGAGAATTCCTAAAAGCATGGTATTCCAACTGGAATTCTATCAACAAACACATCGAGTTAGACCCCATCTACCACCCCCTGAGAAAAAGAATAAGAAATGACATCACCACAGGAAACGGCATCACCCCAGGAAATGACAACATCAACCTAAAGAAACCCAAACATATAAACTGAAAGCAGGAATCATGTACAGTGCTTTACCTGCGGCCCACTGAAGATGTTAGCTAGGAGGATGACGAAACGTCTGGAAATGAACCTTCCAGCTCAACGAGCAAACCTACATTCAAAACAAACTTTCCAGCTCAGTGAGCAAACTTACATTCAGAACCTCAACCTGAGCTACAAATCTTGTCAAAATTGTATTTTTATCATAAGTTTATATATTATTATAGTCCTCTCATCTCTGCCTATCTCCCCTTCCTCCCTGCTCTCCTTCCTCCTTCACTATCTATACCTTGCATCTTCACTTTACCTATAGTCCCCCTTTGTCTCTTTGCTCCCATCTCTCCTCCCTGTTCAACTTCTCCACTCCCTCCCTTGCCCTTTCACCCCTCACTTTCCTGAAACCTAAAGGAGGGAGGCTTTGGGAAGGCAAGGGAGAAAGGATTCCAATTCTGGTGGTGGGGACAGTCCAGAGCCTGGGAAGGGATGAAAAGTCCTGAGGCTGGGGATAGACTAACCTGTGACCAGAGTACAGTGGAGGGATAGTGGGAGTGAGGGCAGAACAGAGGGAGGGATCGAGTTGCAGTCCCAAGATGTGAGCTGGGTAGAGAAGAGGTCATAGTACCAGGACAAGGCAAGAAAATGCTGAAGGAAGATGTGGTATAGACCTGAGACAGTGGGAAGAATAGATATGGAGTCCCAAAATAACAGGATGAGGGGTGAAAGGAATACAGGCAGACAGGATGTTGTAGTCCTAAGATTCTGACACATGGTAAGTAATGCAAACAATCCCACTCCAGTATGTTTCTAGCAGGCCTGAATTGTCCCATCTCTTAACAAGGTAAAGGATAAAGTAATTTGGTGAAAAATTGGAAGGGTGGGATGAACCATGGGATTGTAATTCTGAGGCACACTTTGGTGGCTGGGCTTTTCTTCAAATGTTTCTATCCGTGATATGGTTTTACATTTTTCTTATCTTTTCCCTTTATCCTTGATGATGGCTGGTTTTCTAGGGCAAATATTGCAGCCTGGAGTTTGCGCTGCACCATACCTTGGACTATGGAAACTCCTGCAAGGAGTTGAGTTGAGCTCATCATTGTTCTTCAGGTTGTAGCAAGTTGTGCCAGCTGCTGGCAGCAAGGGTTGCCCAGGTTTTTTTGCTTTCTTGGGCTACATTATCCTGATCTTGAGCAGACTAGAGTTAGTAGGAAGGCAGATCCAGGATTTTGATCCTGCAACAGTGAATAAACAATGATATAATTCCAGTTAAGATGATACGTGGTTTGCAGTATAACTCGCACATGGTGGTGATTCCATGCATGTGCTGCCCTTGTCCTTCTAGGTGGTAGAAGGAAGATGCTGTGAAAGATCCTTACCAAGTGATAAGATGCTAGATTTCATATTTTATTTCATACCATTACATTTAATTCCACTGTGCATTTAAGTTAAGACTTATTTTGCTGATTACCACAACATCCCATCCCCATCATAACCACCACCAGTGTCTATGGTAAACTGTTTCTTGTTTATTTCCCAGAGTTGTTCACCTTGATGGAATCAGCACAGTTGCACTGGGGAATGATCAGAAGGAAGGCTAATAGGCCAGTGGAAATGGAGGGTTAAAGGAAGCTCTTGAGAAATATTTTGAAAATATCCTGTAAGATTTGTTTGTATTATTTAGGTCATAATAATTAGGAAGCTGTATAATGTCTATGCCTGATTCCATACATTTAACAAGCTGTGATCACTTTCAAGTATTAATGATTGCTTTCACAAACTTTGCAAGCTGTGATGTCTTTCAAACTCTATCATGATATTAACTGAGCACTTAGTCTGCAATCAAGAGTCATTCTAAATGGCACCATTTGATTTCAGGTGATGCAATGACCACTTTGGAGCCCCATCAAACATTGAATCAATGGCTAGGGTGAGTAGCTAAAAATATAGGCACCAATGATGGAGGACAAAATTCAGGGTTATTCAAGAGGGTAGAATTAGATGAATATTGATATCTCTGAGGATTTGGGACTTGAGATTACAGAAATAGAAAACGGCCAGGCAGGGTGGGGTGAGAATTTAAATCAGCATGTTTTTTACTGGGAGCCACTGTAGATCAGTCAGCATAAAGGTAATCAGTAAGAAATAGTTGTTGTGAATTAAGATGCTGTCTAGACTGGAAAGAAAAATGGCATAGGTGAGGGTTTCAGCTGAAGAAGAGCTTTGGAAGACTCAGTGAGGAGGAATGTTGTAGAGGTGGGAACAGCAATCTTATTGATAGTGTGTGAATGCGTTTGAAAGTGTATCTCCGGGTCAAACAGAACACCAGGCCTTCAAACAGTCAGATTACCAAGCAGTTGCTGGCAGGATTGGATTGATGGGGAGGGAGTTGAGTCTGAGCTAGGGACTGAAGTTACGTCTTCAGTCTTCCCAATATATAATCAAAAGGGAGGAGTTAAAGAGATACAACTGTATGATGTTGGAATTGATAAATTTCAGATTATGCCTCTGAGAATTAAATATTAGGAAGGATAGGTTGTAGGGAGACACCAGAAATAACAAAGTAGGAATGAGTAGAGAAGCCATCAATAGATGTTCTCCAGATATGATTATGTAGAAACTAATGGAATCATAAGATCATAACTCATAGGGGGAGAAATTAGCTATTTACTACATCGAGTCAGTTCCTGGTTGATCTGATAATTCTCATTTCCACTTTTTTGCCTTTTCCTCATACTCCTTAATTCCCTCACTGTTGAAAATCAAGTGATCAAATATATAGAATCATAAAGTCATGGAGATGTACAGCATAAAAACAGACACTTCGTTCCACCCCATCCATGCCAACCAGATATCACACCCAATCTAGACCCACCGACCAGCACCCAGACCATATCCTTCAAAACCCTTCCTATTCATATACCCATCCAAATGCCTTTTAAATGTTGCAATTGTACCAGCCTCCACCACTTCCTCTGGCAGCTCATTCCATACACGTACTACCCCCTGTGTGAAAACGTTGCCGCTGAGGGCTCTTTTATATCTTTTCCCTCTCACCCTAAACCTATGCCCTCCAGTTCTAAACTTCCTGACCCCAGGGAAAAGACTTTGTCTATTTATCCTATCCATGCCCCTCATAATTTTGTAAACCTCTATAAGGTTACCCCTCAGCCTCCGACTCTCCATGCGGTTTCCTCTACATTGGGGAGACTGGACGCCGCCTAGCAGAGCGCTTTAGGGAACATCTCTGAGACACCCGCACCAATCAACCACACCACCCCGTGGCCCAACATTTCAACTCCTCCTCCCACTCTACCGAGGACATGGAGGTCCTGGGCCTCCTTCACCGCCGCTCATTCACCACCAGACGCCTGGAGGAAGAACGCCTCATCTTCCACCTCGGAACACTTCAACCCCAGGGCATCAATGTGGACTTCAACAGTTTCCTTATTTCCCCTTCCCCCACCTCATCCTAGTTTCAAACTTCCAGCTCAGCACTGTCCCCATGACTTGTCCGGACTTGTCCGACCTGCCTAGCTCCTTCTCCATCTATCCACTCCACCCTTTCCTTCCCGACCTACATCTTCATCTCCTCCCCCACTCACCCATTGTACTCTATGCTACTTTCTCCCCACCCCCAACCTAGCCAAGCTTATCTCTCCGTGCTTCAGTCTCTCTGCCTTTATTCCTGATGAAGGGCTTTTGCCTGAAACGTCGATTTCGCTGCTCGTTGGATGCTGCCTGAACTGCTGTGCTCTTCCAGCACCACTGTTCAAAATCTGGTTTCCAGCATCTGCAGTCATTGTTTTCACCTGCATTGCTATATGTCTGAAGCCAAATGTAGGCCATGTGAGAATGGCAGTCTCCTTTCCTGAAGAGCATTAGTGAACTAAATGGGATTTTCCAACAATTGACAATAGATTGATGGTCATCATTAAAGATAATTCCAGATTTTTTAAAATTCAAATTCCATAGTTTGCCATTACAGGATTCAAACCCACATTCCCAGGTCATTAGTTGGATCAATAATCTAGAAAGAATACTGCTAGGCCATCACATGTGTGGAAATAAAAGAGAAATTAGAGAGGAAAACAAGTTGAGGTGATTGAAAAAGGGTCATTAGAGCTAGAATGTGGCATAGCCTTTGAGGAAGTTTGGCATCAGAAACAAAACTAGAAATTGCTGGAAAAGCTCAGCAGGTCTGGCAGCGTTTGTGGAGAGAAATCAGAGCTAACATTTCAGGTCCAGTTACCCTTTCTTAGAACCTAGTTCTAAGTATTTGAAGAGAATGGAGAAAAGGTTTAAGAAGACTTGTGGCAGAGAAGTAGGACACATATTTGCATTCAATAATGGTCCTGGAATTGTGGGCAGTATTTACAGACATGAGCAGGCCATGAGAATGCTTGATGTGATTCTGCCAGACCTAACAGTGAATGAATAAACCAGTTGTCTCCCATAAGCTACCTGTTCCTCCACACCATTTCTCCATCAAGTGCCATGACTTCATATGATCTGGGCTCACTACACATTTAGAAATCTTTGTGAGTAAGCATATTTCCATTCTGGAGTATGTGACTCTGGCAGTTTGTCCCACATGCAGTTGAGGTAGTTTCAACAACTAGTATAGATTAGATTACCTACAGTGTGGAAACAGGCCTTTTGGCCCAACAAGTCCACACCGACCCACCCGTACCCCTACATTTACCCCTTGCCTAATACTACGGGCAATTTAGCATGGCCAATTCACCTGGCCCGCATATCTTTGGATTGTGGGAGGAAACCGGAGCACCCGGAGGAAACCCACGCAGACATGGGGAGAACATGTAAATTCCACACAGTCAGTCGCCTGAGGCGGGAATTGAACCCGGATCTCTGGCACTGTGAGGCAGCAGTGCTAACCACTGTGCCACAGTGTATATTACACCATCCATTCACCAACTTCATCCTTTCTTCAGCTGGAGCGGCTAAAGTAAACACATGTCTAAGGGAATGGTGTGGGAAAGAGGGTTCCATTTCATGGGGCATTTGCATCAGTTTTGGAACCAAGGGATCTGCACTGATGGGATGGACTCCACCTGAACCGATTTAGAACCAATGTTGTAGTGAAAAGGATAAATAGGGTGGACACTAGGACTTTAAACTTGTGAGTTGAGGGGAAGGGAAAGGGAAAGCAACAGCAAGCATGGTGATAAATGAAAAGGTAAGCAGGTTAGTATGTACGCAGGAGGATTTAAGTTCAAGGCAGACTATGAAAGAAGCAAAAGTGAAGGATAACTCAGGAGATATTAGAGATGTTGTGAATCATGATGGTAAGAAAGCTAGTATAAAGTCACTTTACCCGAATGCTTGTAGCATCTGTAACAAGATTGAAGAGTTAATGGCACAAATCATTGTGAACGAATATGATTTGGTAGCCATCACAGAGACACAGTTGCAGAATGGTCATGACTGGGAATTAAATATCTAGGAGTACTAGACTGTTCTGAAGGACAGACAGAAATGGCAAGGGAGGTAGTGTAGCTCTGAAATTTAAGGACAACATCAGGGCAGTGCTGAGAGATGATCTTGACTCTGCACCACAAGGTCAAATCCATTTGAGTGGAAATTAGGAATTTCAAGAAGGAAAGGTTCCTAGTAGGCCTAGTCTATAGGCCACCAAACAATAACATCACATTGGGGTGGACAATAAACAAGGAAATAACTAATGCCTGGAAAAATGGTACAGCTATTATCATGGGGGATTTTAATCTGCATGTAGATTGGAAAAAACAGCTAGGTCAGAGTGGAGGAGGAGGTCATTGAGTGTATCTGCAATAGTTTTCTTGAACATCATGTAATGGAACCGATGAGGAAGCAAGCTATCCTAGATCTGGTGCTATGTAATGAGACAGAAATAATTAATTATCACATAGGCTGGGATCCTCTTGGAAGGAGTGTTCACAGGATGGTTGAATTTAAAATACAGCTGGATAGTGTGAAAATAAGATGCAATACCAGTGTCCAATGCTTGAATAAGGGGTACCACGGTAGAATGAGGGAGGACCTGGCTAAAGTAGACTGGAAATAGAGACTTTGTGGTGCGACCATTGATGAACAATGGAGGACCTTCAAAGACATTTTTCAAAGTACTCAGCAAAAGCATATCCTGGTGAGAAGGAAGGACAGTAAGAGGAGGGGTAATCAATCATGAGTGTCTGAAGAAATGTGACAGGCTATCAATGTGAAAGAGAAGGCATACAAAGTGGCCAAAAACAGCAGGAATCTAGAAGATTGGGAAAATTGTTAAAGGTCAACAGAAAGCCACAAGAAGAGCTATAAGGAAAACTAAGATAGAGTATGAGAAAAAAAAACTAGCACAGAATATAAAGAATGATAGCAAAAGTTTCTCTAAATATATAAAATGAGGAAGAGTTGGTAAAGAAAATGTTGGTTCTTTAGAGAATGAGAAGGAGCAGTTAGGTATAGGATATGATGAAATGGCTGAGGCATTAACCAGGTACTTTGCATCAGTCTTCACAGTGGAGGGTACTAATAACATGCCAATAAGTGACGAAGAGACAAAAGTAGGTGAGGACCTGGAAACAATTATTATTACGGAAGAATTAGTGTTGGGTAAGCTAATGGAGCTAAGGATAGATAGGTCTCCTGGCTCTGATAGAATGTATCCTAGGATGCTGAGAGAGATGGCGGGAGAAATAGCAGGTAGACTGGCAGTAATTTTCTAAAATTTGCTGGACTCTCGGGAGCAGTCCCAGCAGATTGGAAAATAACAAATGTGATACCACTGTTTAAAAAGAGAAGTAGGCAAAAGATGGGGAATTATAGATCAGTGAGCTTAACCTCTGTAGTGGGGAAGATGCTTGAGTCTATTAAGAAGGAAGACATAGCAGCGCATCTCAAAAGAAATTGTCCCATTGTACAGACGCAGCATGGGGTCATCAAGGGCAGGTCATGCTTCACGAATCTTTTGGAATTCTATGACGACATTTCAAGCAAGGTGGAAACGGGGACCCAGTGGATGTGGTGTATCTAGATTTCCAAAAGGCTTTTGACAAGGCGGTGCACACGAGGCTGCTGCATAAGATAAGGATGCATGTGGATAGGGGGTTGAGTATTAATGTGGATAGAGGATTATTTGACTGACAGGAGTAAAGAGCATGGATAAATGAATGCTATTCTGGCTGGCAATCAATAACTAGTGTATGCCTCAGGAATTGGTGTTGGGACAACAATTATTTATAATTTATATAGACAGTTTGGAATTGGGCATCACGTACGGTGTCAAAATTTGCCGATGACACTAAGATGAGTGGCACAGCAAAGTGTGCAGAGGACTGTGAAACTTTCCAGAGGAACATAGATACATTGAGTGAGTGGGCAAAGGTCTGGCAGATGGAAATAACATTAGTAAATGTGAAGTCATACATTTTAGTAAGAGTAAGAGCAAAATAGATTATTACTTGAATGGTAAAAAGTTGCAGCATGCTGATTTGCAGAGGGACCTGGGTGTCCTTGTGCATGAATTACAGAAAGTTGGTCTACAGGCACAACAAGTAACTAGGAAGGCAAATGGAATTTTGCCCTTCATTCCTAAAGGGGTTGAGTTTAAAAGCAGAGATGTAATGTTACAGCTGTACAAGGTGCAGGTGAGGCCACACACCTGGAGTACTGCGCGCAGATTTGGTCTCCTTAAGAAAGATCATAAGACAATAAGACATAGGAGTGGACGTGAGGCCATTCCACCAATCGAATTCACTCCGCCATGCAATCATAGCTGATGGGCATTTCAACGCTTCTTACCCACACCCTCCCCGTATCCCTTATTTCTTTGTGAGATTAAGAATTTATCAATCTCTGCCTTGAAGACATTTAACATCCTGGCCTTCACTGCACTCCGTGACAATGGATTCCACAGGCCCACCACTCTCTGGCTGAAGAAATGTCTCCTCATTACCGTTTTAAATTGACCCTTTTTAATTCAAAGGCTGTGCTCATGAGTCCTAATATCCCTGCCTGACTGAAACAAATTCACAGCATCTACCCTTTCTAAGCCATGCATTATCTTGTAAGTTTCTATTAGATCTCCCCTCAACCTTCTAAACTCTCATGAATACAATCCCAGGATCCTCAGCCATTCATCATACGTTAGACCTACCATTCCAGGGATCATCCATATGAATCACTGATGGACACGTCCAGTGCCAGTCTGTCCTTCCTGAGATGTGGGGCCCAAAACTGGACATAGTATTCTAAACGGGGCCTAACCAGAGGTTTATAAAGTCTCAGTAGCACATCACTGCTTTTACATTCTGACCCTCTTGAGATAAATGACAACATTACATTTGCTTTCTTCACTACAGACTCAACGTGCAAATCAACCTTAAGAGAATCCTGAACTAGCACTTCTAGAATCCCTTGTACTTTGGTTTTATGAATTTTCTCACCATTTAGAAAATAGCCCATGTCTTTATTCTTTTTTCCAAAGTGCAAGACCTCACGTTTGCTCACATTAACTTCATCAGCCATTTCCTGGACCACTCTCCTAAACTGTCTAGATCTTTCTGCAGCCTCCGCACATCCTCAGAACTACTTACCTGTCCACCTTACTTGGTAGAATTTCAACAGAATGTCCTCAGTCCCTTCATCCAGATCATCAATATATAAAGTGAACAGCTACAGCTGATCCCTGCGGGACACCACTTGTCACTAGCTGCCATTCCTAAATAAAACCTTTTATCCCAACTCTCTGCCTTCTGTCAGACAGTTAATCTTCAATCCATGCCAGTAGTTCACCTCAAATACCATGGACCCTCATCCTACTCAGCAGCCTCCCGTGTGGCACCTTACAAAATGCGTTTTGGAGGTCTAGGTAGATAACATCTACTGGGTTTCCCTGGTCTAACTTATTTGCTACCTCTTCAAAGAATTCTAACAGGTTTGTCAGGCATGACCTCCCCTTACTAAATCCATGCTGAGTTGCTCTAATCTGACCCTGCACTTCCAGGAATTCAGAAGTTTCATCCTTAACAATGTATTCGAGAATTTTAGCTACAACCGAGATTAGGCTAATCAGCCTATAATTTTCCATTTTTTATCTTGATCCTTTCTTGAACAGGAGGGTAACAACAGCGATCTTCCAATCATCTGAGACTTTCCCTGACTCCAGTGATTTTTGAAAGATTACAACCAACATCTCCACTGTTTCTTCAGCCGCCTCCCTCAGAACTCTAGGATATAGCCCATCCGGGCCAGGAGATTTATCAATTTTTAGACCTTTTAGATTTTCTAGCAGTTTCTGTTTTGTAATGGCTGCCATACTCAACTCCACCCATTGACTCTCCTTAATTGTTGGGATATTACTCACATCAGACACTGTGAAGACTGACATAGACTATTTATTAAGTTCTTCAGCTATTTCCTTATCTCCCATCACTTGCCTTCCTACATCAATTTGGAGCGGCCCAATTTCTATTTTTGCCTCTTGTTTGTTTCTTATGTATTGAAATAAATTTCTGCTATCATTTCTAATATTACAGGCTAGCTCACCTTCATATTTGATCCTCTCCTTCCTACCACATTATAAACACTGCCTCCTAAGTGTTCCTTACATTAAAATTGTTTATGAAGTCTGGCTCATTGCATTGCACTAAGTACAGAATAGCCGGCTCCCTTGAAGGCTCCATTACAAGCTGTTCCAAAAAGCCATCCTGTAAGCATTCCATGAACTCCCTTTCTTTGGATCCATCAGTAACATTTTTCACCTCGTCCATTTGCATATTGAAGTCCCCCATGATCACCATGACCTTGCCTTTCTGACATGCCCTGTCTATTTCCTGGTACATCTTGCATCCCTACTCCTGACCACTGCTGGGAGGTCTGTACATAAATCCCATTATGGTTTGTTATTGCTTTTGTGGTTCCTCAACTCCACTCACACAGACTCCACACCATCAATAGTCACAGGTGAGGTGCCTGAAGAGTGGAGGTTGGCTAACGTGGTGCCACTGCTTAAGAAGGGTGGTAAGGACAAGCCAGGGAACTATAGACCAGGGAACTATAGACCAGTGAGCCTGCTATTGGTGGTTGGCAAGTAATTGGAGGAAATCCTGAGGCACAGGATGTACATGTACTTGGAAAGGCAAGGACCAATTAGGGATAGTCAACATGGCTTTGTGCATGAGAAATCGTGTCTCACAAATTTGATTGAGTTTTTTGGAGAAGAAACAAAGAGGATTGATGAGGGCAGAGCAGTAGGTGTGATCTATATGGACTTCAGTAAGGCATTCGACAAAGTTCCCCATGAGAGACTGATTAGCAAGGTTAGATCTCATGGAATAGGGAAAACTAGTAATTTGAATACAGAACTGGCTCGAAAGTAGAAGACAGAGGTGGTGGTGCGGGGTTGTTTTTCGGACTGGAGGCCTGTGACCAATGGAGTGCCACAAGGATCGATGCTGGATCCTCTACTTTTTGTCATTTACATAAATGATTTGGATTCGAGCATAAGAGATACAGTTAGTAAGTTTGCAGATGACACCAAAATTGGAGGTGTAGTGGACAGCGAAGAGGGTTACCTTAGATTACAACAGGATCTTGACCAGATGGGCCAATGAGCTGAGAAGTGGCAGATGGCGTTTAACTCAGATAAATGCAAGGTGCTGCATTTTGGGAAAGCAAATCTTAGCAGGACTTATACATTTAATGGTAATGTCCTTGGGAGTGCTGCTGATCAAAGAGACCTTGGAGTGCAGGTTCATAGCTCCCTGAAAGTGGAGTCACAGGTGGATAGGATAGTGAAGAAGGTGTTTGGTATGCTTTCCTTTATCGGTCAGAGTATTAAGTACAGGAGTTAGAAGATCATGTTGCGGCTGTACAGGACATTGGTTAGGCCACTGTTGGAATATTGTGTGCAATTCTGGTCTCCTTCTTTTCAGAAAGATGTTGTGAAACTTGAAAGGGTTCAGAAAAGATTTACAAGAAAGTTGCCAGGGTTGGAGGATTTGAGCTACAGGGAGAGGCTGAACAGGCTGGGGCTGTTTTCCCTGGAGCGTCGGAGGCTGACGGGTGACCTTATAGAGGTTTACAGAATTATGAAGGACATGGATAGGGTAAATAAGCAAAGTCTTTTCCCTGGGGTCAGAGCGTCCAGAACTGGACAGCATAGGTTTAGGGTGAGATGTGAAAGATATAAAATAGACCTAAGGGGCAACTTTTTCACACAGAGGGTGGTACGTATTTGGAATGAGCTGCCAGAGAAAGTGGTGGAAGCTGGTACAATTGCAACATTTAAGAGGCATTTAGATGGGTATATGAATAGGAAGGGTTTGGAGGGATATGGGCTGGGTGCTGGCAGGTGGGTCTAGATTGGGTTGGGATATCTGGTTGGCATGGACAGTTTGGACCAAAGGGTCTGTTTCCATGCTGTACATCTCTATCTGATCCTATGCCATTCGGTACCATAAATTTAATTTCATTCTTAACTAACAAGGCACCCCTGCCCCCTTTGCCCACCTCCCTGTCTTTTCCTATCAGAAAATTGTAAGTCCTTGGATGTTTAACTGCCAGCCCTGAACGCCCTGCAACCACGTCTCTGTGATGCCGACCACATCATAATCATTCACGATGATTTGTGCTGTTAATTCAACTACTTTGTTACGAATACTATGAGCATTCAGGTCAAACACCTTAATGCTAATTTTCTTATCCTCATAAGTTCCATGAGAATAACAAACATCCGACTCACAAAGGACACTGTTTATCCCCCTAATTATAGAATTTCCTATAACAACTAATGGTCTTTTTGCTCCCCACTATTGAATGGCCTTCTGCATCATGGTGCCATGGTCAGCTGGCTCAACCTGTCCATTACCCTTTTCCTCATCCATACAGGGAGTAAAAATCTCATACCTGTTGGACAAGGTCAAGGGCTGAGGCTCCTCCACTCCTGAGCTCAGAATTCCCCTACCTGCCTCACTTACACTCACACCCTGTTGTTGCTGATCACTAACTGATTTTGAATTACTTAATCTACCGGGTGCATCTGCATCCTGAAACAAAGTGTCCAGGTAACTCTCCTCCTCTTGGATGTGCAGCTGTGTTTGAAGCTCAGATTCCAGATCATCAATTCTGATCCAGAGTTCTTCCAGCAACCAACACTTGCTGCAGATGTGGTCACTGCCATGCACAATGGGATCAGCTAGCTCCCAAATCATACAGCTACAGCACATCACCTGACCAGCCATCTCTCCCAATTTAATTAATTTATACAAATTTATGAGTTAAATAATTTTGAGTACTTCTCTGTCATCTTATTCAATTCACCAACTAATAGTAAACTTTTAATCAATCACACGATACACAAGAAATATCAATTGAAACACCTTACCTTAGCAACACACGAGAGTCCTTTTTATTTGGTTAGAGGTGAAGGGTGGGTGGGAGACACTATACGTGTAGTGTCTCGGGATTCAGCCACTGCCAAAATATACACCTGAAATTCCTGAGGTAAGTTTTTAGATTTAAAAATTACCTTAACTTCGGGCCATCGGTCCTCGCTGTCATTCCTCCCACTCCAACTGCTGCCAAGAAAATGAAAGAAAGGATGTACTGGCAGTGGAAGGGGTGCAGATGAGGTTCACTTGGTTGATTCTGGAGTTGAAGGGATTGGCTTTTGAGGAGAGACTGAGTGGTCTGGGATTATAATCATTGGAGTTCAGAAGAATGAGGGAGAATCTTATAGAAACATATAGACCTATGAAGGGAATCGATAAAATAGAAATAGATAGGACATTTCCATTGGTGGGTGAGACTAGGACAAGAGGGCATAGCTTCAAGATTAGAGGAAGCAGGTTTAGAACTCAACTGAGAAGGAACTTCTTCACCCAGAGTGTTGTTAGTCTATGGAATTCTTTGCCCAGGGGAGTAGTTGACATTACTTCGGTAATTGCTTTTAAAGATAAGGTAGATAGTTTTTTGAAAAATAAAGGAATTAAGGGATATGGTGAAAATGCAGGTAAGTGGAGCTGAGTCCACAAAAAGATTGGCCATGATCTTATTGTTTGGCAGAGCAGAACTGAAGGGCTGAATGACCTACTCCAGTTCCCAGTTCTTATGTTCATTGAGAAATGTCTCTTGCACCCTGGAGAATTTGGACAGCTGATGGCTTAGCAATGTAATTCCCACTGTTAGAATCATAGGATCATATAATCCCTATGGTGCACAAAGATACCATTCAGCCCAGTGAATCTGCACCGACCGATTGAAAAGCAATGGTTGTCACCAGGATGTTGATGGTGAGAAAATTGTGTTGATCCTTGTCCACCTAGACCAATATCTGTACCCAATCCCTGTAAACTCCATGGTAGTTTTTACCATGGATAACCCATCTAACTTGCACAACCCTAGACACTACAGGGCATTTTTTCTTTAGCAAGGCAAATCCATCTAACATCTTTGGACTCTGGAGGATACCAAAGCACCAGGAGAAACCCATGAAAACATGGGGAGAATGTGCAACCTCAAAACAGACAATTGCCCAAGGCTGGAATAGATCTCAGGCTCTGGTGAGACATAACAACTAACCACTGAGCCACCACATCCCAAAAGGAAGGACACAAAAACAGTCTCTGCTAACGATGTTACCCTATAGAGAGTCATAGAGATCTACTGTCCAGAAAAACGCCCTTCCATCCACTGCATCTGCACCAATCAAAAACAATGAACTAACTGACAAAATTCCATTTTCCAGCATGTGGCCCATAGCTATGTGTGCCTTGGCACCAAAAGTGCACATCTAACTACTTCTTAAATATTATATCCAGAGGTGTAATTCTGAGGTGTGACATAGCAACACAAAAAAAACCTGTCTATGTCCCATACTCAAAGATAAATGAGTTAATAGTGTGAAGCATTTGTTCCAGAAGATCATTTGATCTGGAATAATATTGTATTAATGTCACATGGTTTACACTCTTTGGGAACACATACTTAAAAGGTCCAAGCATTGTCAGAGATGATTTCTTCAGGTGAAATAAACAGATGATGCACAAACAGATTGAACATGACACTTTGCTTTAGACACGTTTTAAATATTCTATACCTACCTGCCAACTGAAATTTTAGAGAGATATTCAACAACTAAGATGCAGTCATCTTCTTTCAGGGCAAATAAATCTGTTGTGATTTTGGACAAGGATCAATACAATTTCCTCACTGTCAATATCCTGGTGACAACCATTGGCTATAAACTGAACTGAACTAGCCATATAAATATAACAGCAGAGGTTAGAAATCCTACAGCAAGTAACTCACCTTCTGGCTCCCCAAAGTCTGTTCAACATCTATAATGCACAAGTCAGGAGTGTGATAGAATACTCTTCACTTTCCTGGATGGGTGCAGCATCAACAACACAAGAATCTTGACACCATCCAGAACAAAGCATCCCACTTGACTGGCACCTCATTCACAAGCATATATTCCCTCCACCATTAACATGCAGTCACAGAAGTGTCTATCATCTGTAAGAAACACTGAAGAAATTCACCAAGGCTCCTGAGATAACACCTTCTCAACACATGAGCACTTCCATCTACAAGGACAAGGGCAGCATATAGATGGGAACGCCACCTCCTGCACATTCCCCTCCAAGTCACTTACCAACTTGACTGAGAAATATATTGCTGTACCGTCAGTGTTGTGGCATTACATACAGAACATGGATTGTAGTGATTGCAAAAAGCAGCTCACCAGCACCTGTCATGGGAAATGAGAGATAGGCAATAATTGGTAGCTAAGCCACCCACTTCCTATGAACAAATTTTAAAAATATCTCATGCAGATGTAGAGGTTCTTTATGTTGTGGCTGTTGGCTCTGGGTCTGGTACTCTTTGCACATCCTCACTAACTTTTCAATGTCATTGGATAGAATCACATGCTAGTCATCTCATCTGTTCTATTCTTAGATGATCTTGGTGTAGTATGACAATATGTCCCTGCTGTGAGCTATGAGCACAAGTCCAATTTTTTGTTTGAAGTTATCAGATTTTTGAGGTACTAAGCTCATCTGTGTAAGGCCAAAAGCACCTTAAAGTGCTTGAAACCTCTGTTATTGTGTCAGGTCATTCTTCAATGATATATTTCCACTGTACCTTCTGTTAGCTGTTTCCAATTGAACCTGATCACATTTATGCTAACCAAAGTGCAATAGATCCATTTTGAGCTCATTTACCATTTTTAGGTCCATGTTATCAACTTGTAGATTCAAGTGAATGTCTGCATCTTTGTTTAGTCTTGACAGTCTACCCAGTGTAGGAGAAAGTGAGGACTGCAGATGCTGGAGATCAGAGCTTAAAAATGTGTTGCTGGAAAAGCGCAGCCGATCAGGCAGCATCAAAGGAACAGGAGAATCAACATTTCGGGTGTAAGCCCTTCTTCAGCCTTTCTTTCCTAAAGAAGGGCTTATGCCCAAAACGTCGATTCTTCTGTTCCTTTGATGCTGCCTGACCTGCTGCGCTTTTCCAGTCTACTCAGTGTATCCAAGATGACCATTTTAGTACTAGTAACAACAAATAATATCACTTACTTGTACCACAAGTCATTGTAATATAGATGGTGAACTTGTCAGTATGTTGCAGTAAATAATTTCCAATGGTTCTTTATTGGCTTCCACAGTAAAATACTCAATGAACATATATGCATGGATTCTTGTAATGTGTTTCATACTCGTTATTGGACTAATTGGATTGTGCTTATAATAGACTTTGAAATCCAAATGTAATTGGTTTACTATCTTGCATGGTTCACGCTCTGAGCACTTTCTATGAAGTGTCAACTTCATGAATTATCTTCTTCCTTGGTAGTAATATCCATTACTACTTACCCTTGAGAGACTTGCATTGCTGAACCACTGCATGAAGGATTATAAGTTCACCCACAGTGCTGTTGGAAGGGAGTATCAGGATTTTGACACAGCAACACTAGGAATGGCAACATTGTTCCAAGTCAGGATTTGTGTGTGGTTTGAGAGTAGGGAAGGGGAGATAATTTATGGATTGTAGTATATGCATTCTCATGCATCTATTTCCTTTGGCTTTCTAAGTGGCAATCACTGTTTTGGAAAATGTATTTGAAGAAACTTGAATTGCTCCAGTGCACTCTTCAGATGGGACATACTGCTGCTACTGTGTTTTTAAAATAATAATTAAACTAATGTTCTAGCTGCTACTTTTCCTTCATATTGATTTTTGATCCTCATGTTGGGAATCATCATAGCTGTAATAAAGGCACCCTTAGGTAATCTAAACTTGGCAATTCATACTCCAGGCTCAAGACCACAGAAAAATATATTAATCCACTGTGAGTGTAATAATCAGCTCTCACACAGCATCAAAATGGTCACACTTTTTAACTCCTCAAATTTGTAGAGGAATGCGTCAACAATTACAAGTTCTGTGATCATATTATTTCATAATGTGACACAATATATTAGGAATACAAGGATTTTATGTTTAGCTGCATTATGATCACTAACAGCATTTTATTGAAGATTCAAGCTATGGTATTTGTGAGTTGGGAAATGTTGCCACCACTCTTTTTTCCTGACTGGGTCCAAGGGCTATTTGGTTTACAGTGGTGGAGGAACAATCACAAGCAAATGAAAACAAATACAGTTGCGCCTCGACATACGAACGACCCCGTTCACGAACAAATCAGTTTACGAACAGGATTGTACGTAAAATTTTGCTTCAACGCATGTACGAAATTCAAGGTACGAACAGAGGTACGAACACAAAAAGCCCGTGTGCAACCACTTGGTTTCATTGTTCTGCTTTGCTACGCGCGCTTTGATGCAAAAAGCTCTCGGGCTCCGCGTGATCTCATTCAGTTCTTCTTTGGCGCATGCATGCTGTGAACATCGTTCGTTGCTACGTCCAAGCATTCTTACGCTTTTTTTTGTTTTTTGCATTAAATTAGCCGTCATTATGGCTCCCAAGAAAGTGAAAAGTGGTAGTGATAGTGGTGTTAAGAAGCCTAAACGTATTACTGTGGAAATGAAGAAGGAAATAATAGCTAAACACGAGAATGGTGCTCGCGTATCTGATCTTGCTAAGCAGTACGACATGGCAAAATTGACTATCTGTACTATCCTAAAGAAATGAATGAAGAACAGGTTAACGCTTTTGATTCAATTCGCGGTTGCATAGGAACATGATTATTGCATTATAGAAGAAATGACTGTAGAGACATTTGTGTTAATAAGTTGTAGTTCATTGCACAATAGCAATTAGTTACCAACTACATTAACCAGTTAGACATTGGCACTATTGGGAGACATAGCTGAAGTATCTGTCCACTGTGAGATCCAAAACTATTCTTTCTGAATTCCCATCCAAGACTATATGATTTCATCAGATTGGTGGAGCTTAATGTATTCTCATACATCAATGCTCCTAGAACAATTACCTTATACAACAAGACAAGATTGCTGAAGGGGAAAAAGCAGCCTTATCAAGGAATTCTATCTTAACTATCTTATCTTTATAACTGTTCAGATGGTCTGATCATTTCATTGATAAATATCCTTGTTTAAATTTATTTTTGAGGTCCTTCTGAGCATTTTGAGAAGCTCCTGCTGTGTTTTTCCAGCACCACACTCTCAACCCACATTAGGGTATACTAGACTCTTCAGATATGCTTCAAACTTTAGCCTCTAAGTCTAAACATACAGGGAATTAACAACTACCATTGCCATTTGCTAAGATTTTCTGCTACACAAGATGATTGTAACTTTTTTCCAATTCTCTCCTGCAGGATTGAGTTACGTTGACTTGATTAAGCAAAGGAGAAATTAAATTATATTTTGCTTTATTGTGGTTATTTATAAAACACTTTCTATAAGGATGAAGGAAATGTGGCCTTGATCAAAAGCAAGATCATGCGTTTATGGTTTTATGGTTCCTTTTATTGTTCAGGCTAATGTAAACTTAGACTAACAAAAAGTAACATGTTTTTACTTCAAGACACAGCAACGTTTTAAATTGGTTTAGTTTACATAACTTAAAGTATGTTCTCAGTCTATGTGAATTGGTTTGCATGATTATTATGGTGGCAGGGAGGAATCAGAGGGAAGGGGAGGAGCTGGGAAGGAAATCAGAGGGTTATTTGAAATTGGAGAACTCAATGTGAGTCCTCTGGGATATAGGCTGCCCAGGCAGAAAATGGGATGTTGTACTCTCTACCTGTCTACACCTATCCCCGACTCACCACCCTGCCTCCGCCACCCCCTTTATCTGCAGTCCTGGTTATACGTGAAATGTCAACTTCTCTACCTCCTGATGATGCCTGGCATGTTGTGATCTTCCAGTCTCCTGCCTGTCTACTTCGGATTCTAGCATCTGCAGGGTTTTTTGTCTTTGTATGGTTATTATAAGCTTTCATTATTTTTATGTATCAACAGTTATTAAGGAGTCACACATGGATCTTTAATTATGTTTGGAGAAATACTTAGCACTATCAGTTGGGATGTTTGTAGTGACAGCTAATCATTGAGAGGTGACCTTATCTTTATAAAGATAAATGGAGTTGTTAAGCCACAAGGGATAAACTGTAATAAAGAGATGATCTTACAAGTGATTTGCATGTTAAGGAATGAATCATGAGACAGTAGAAAGTGATGTCACTAAGATGATTATTATTTTTAAATAAAGTAATTAGGTATTGGACAGACAATACCTAGCCAATCCAAGATTGATTAAAAACTGTTCAAGCTATAATCAGCCAATTAGAATTCAGGATGTCCCTGCACAGAAGCTAATGACTAGCAAGGGTTAGTAAGTAGTAATTCCTAGTATTTTCATGCACAAGACAAAAAGATTGAAGGCAGAAGGTGAATGGAAGAAAACATGACACCTGTGCCCAGTCAGCCAATGTTGTGATCTGGTGTCCCAAAATAAATCAACTGAAAATCAACAATCATATTAAATATAATTTCCTTTGTACTTGTTTTAATAAACTTAAGTTCTATAAAACTTGTAAAAACAGACTGGTATCTGGATTGGGTCTAGTCAAGACTAGTAAACTTTAAGATTGTCTCTTTCATACTCAGTTTATAATTGTAATTGCGATCTCAATCAGAAACACTAAACCAATGTTTAATGGACAGCATTGAGAATGGTGGGAGAATGTATGTTTGCATGTCCTAGGCTCACAGTGCAATCTAGTCTCCAATCATCTTAGGCATCCTTGCTACTGACCAAGACCTCATTCTGCCAAACCGTTCTAGTAGACAGTAGAGAAGTATGTTATCAGGACTGGAGGGTTTGAGTTTTGAGTTTTGAGAAGAGGCTGGAAAGGCTGGGACTTCTTGCCCTGGGGTGTCGGAGGCTGAGGGGTGACCTTATAAAGGTGTATAAAATCATGAGAAGCATTGAAAAGGTGAATAGCAAAGATGTTTTCATTCAATTCAAAACTAGAGTGCATAATTTTAAGGTGAGGGGGCAAGATTTAAAAGAAACCTGAGATGCAACTTTTTCACACAAGAGGATGGTTCATGTGTGGAATGAACTGCCAGAGGAATTGGTAGATGCAGGTACAGTTACAACTTTTCAAAGACATTTGTACAGGTAGATGAATAGGAAAGGTTTAGAGGGATATGGTCCAAACTCAGGCAAGTGGGACTAGTTTAGTTTGGGAAACTTGATCTGCATGGATGAGTTGGACCAAGGGATCTGTTGCCATGCTGTATGACTCTAATGATCTTTAACTCTATAACAGTCCCCATATTAAAATAATTTCTGCCTAAGCCACTTCTACCCCTCAAAATTTAGTTTGTAACTTGGGGCACCCTCCTCTCAAGAACAGCAGTCTGAAATGGCTTTCTGCTATCATTGCCCAGGAGCTTGGGCATTTTTACAGTGATATTCCCACCCAAGTCCAACCCAACAATAGCTCAAGAAACAAGGTGGCAGTTATACCTTCTTTAGGAAAGGTTAAACAGGAGTTTATCAGAAATAGAATGTCACCTCAATATGGTGGCCTTCACCATTAGAAGCAAACTAGTTGGTCATCTAAGAAATATTCTATACAGGCTAAATGAACATCTCTTGTCTCTTCAGCTCCTCTTACCCGTACCTGTGTGCTACAATCCTCAGCAAGGTGGCCTCCAATATTGAATACTACTGATGACTCCAAAAAATAATTCTACTCCAACTTAGAACAGTCCATGGAACAACCCAAGTCTCAAAGTCTGACAAACTGATCCTCTTTGGCAAATTCAATGCCAAAATTGGAAAGGATAACTCCTTGTAGATGGAATCAAGTGGGGTCATCCAATAGTAGCAGTACCTTGTTCCTGACATAATGCCAAGAACATGGCCTAGGAGACAAGAGAGTTTGAGTCAGTTGACAGAATGAAATGTGACCTGACTGAAACATTTAAGGCTTTTAGGGAATTTGACTGGGTAAATGTAAGAAGATTCTTTCTCCTTGCAGGAGAGTCAAGGACCTGAGAGCATGATCTCAGAAAAAGGAAATTTCTTCTCCAGGGGGGCTATGAATCTGTGGAATTATTTACCACAGAGGGATAGGAAGGCTTGGTCCTTAAATGTATACCTAATAACTAAGGGGATCGATGGTTATAGTCAAGAGGATACCAGAGTTTGCCAGATCTCATTGAATAGTAAAGCTGACTCAATGCATTGAATGGTCCATCAGTTGAATGTTGATGACCAAATCATACTCTAGTGCCATAAATCCTCCTTTCTTAACACTGAGTCTACAGCCTGTTGACAGGAACGTCTTGTTACAATTATACAGGGCTTTGGTGAGACCACACTTGGAATACTATGTGCAGTTTTGGTCCCCTTTTCTGAGAACTGATGTTTTGGCTATGGAAGGGGTGCAACAAATGTATATTTGACTGATTCCTGGGATGGTGGACTGATGTACAAAGCCAGATTGAATTTATAGGGAACATATTTCACTGCAGTTTAACAGAATGAGGGGGAGGATTTCATAGAAACCTATAAAGTTCTATCATTACTCAATAGAGTAAACATAGGAGGGATTTTGCTATTGACCAGAGGTCATAGTCTAAAAATACAGGGAAGGCCATTTAGGTCTGAGATGAAAAATTTCTTTATCAAGAAAGTGATGTGCCTGTGAAATTCTCTTTAGCTGTCAAGTAGCCTTTTCTAACTTGCACTAGTTGGGGTTATACTGATGTGGTTGCAGAATGAGCAAGAACTTCCTGTGGATAGCAGAAACACAGATACCATTACCATGTAACTCTCCTATCTACTGCCAATGATCATGCGATCTGACTGGATAAACTAATGAAAAATAAAGTTGGGGTATTTGGCCAACCTTGCAAGTATGCAAATCTGCAAGTAGCAAATCCACTGATAATAAGGAGTGGTTTCTTTTTCTGTAGACAAAGAAGATGAAGTTCAAACTAGTACAAGAGAAATTTGCCTTGGAAACAACGAAGTAAAGTTTGTAACATACAAAGGGAAGAGGAAAATTTTGTCTGCAAGTGAAGTTTGTGTGTTTTGTTCACATTCAAATGTTTTATTTTATCCATGTTTTTAAGCCAGCATCTAGTATTTATAAGTGAATCAGATGTGGTAAATGTTGAAGTGTTAAAAAAAATATTGTATTTCTTCCTTAGAAAGATGGGGGGTCTTCCAATGGGTAAGTGAGCAATGGCACTTAAGGAAGTGAAACTTTGATAAAAAATTTGTTACTTTGATTGTTCTGTTAGTGAACACTCATCAAATCCCTTCACACCCCCTATTATGTTGAAAGTTAGCAGATTTTGACGGTTTCCTACCTGAAATTAAAACATTTTGTGGACGTCTGCTTGAAAATTCCATTTTACTTCTCTTGCAGTTTTGTCTAGACTTACTTGATGAGGTACTTTGATGAAAGAAGACCCAGTGCTCAAGTCATTTGTTTCTTTTGAAAGCATGAAAATTTAACTTTAAAGTTAAATGAATGCTATAGAGATTTAATGGGAAGCTTCCAAAGAAAAAAATATGTACATAGTAAAGATTTTGTATGGATGAAGTTTACTTCAAGTTTATCCTTCCTCCTCAGATGGTGATGGCTAGCACGAGGGGACATAGCTTTAAAGTGAGGGGTGATAGACATAGGACAGATGTCAGAAGTAGTTTCTTTACTCAGAGTAATGGGCCATGGAACGCACTGCTTGCAACAGTAGTAGACTTGCCAGCTTTAAGGGTATTTAAATGGTCATTGGATAAACATATGGATGAAAATGGAATAGTGTAGGATAGGTTGGCTTCAGATTGTTTCGACAAGTTGGCGCAACATCAAGGGCTGAAGGGCCTGTACTGCACTGTAATGTTCAATGTTCTATGTTCTATCTGTTTTCTGAAATTGTGATTTTGCTGTAATAAGTTCAAAGGAAATATTAGGTTAAGTGGGAATTGAAATAAAGTGTTGTGAAGATGCTTTTGAACCCTGAAATACAGCAGGGATTGTTGGCCCTTAATTTCAAAATGTGTCTTTTTCAAAAAGGACTGCAACAGAGGCAAAATCACTTTGGATGTAGGTCCAATAGCTGCCTGGCAGGAGTTCTGTGTGGGACACATGAAGGTACAAAGAAACATCAAACAGACTGGACAACATAGTCTGGTGACTACAAAGATTACGAAGGCCTGACAAACCCCTGCAGATTATACCCCAAACTGCAGACACATTTTTGTGATTTTTCCCATTGAAAAATACATGATTACAGAGTTTAAAAAGTCAATTTTAACTTTTCCACAGCATGCTAGTGGGATTGAAAATTCTCGGTTGTGTCAGCCTGGATTCAAGAATTAGCATGCTGTGAAGGTCACAGCTGAAGAACTCTTCCCTGGTCACCCTCTATTGCAGGTAAAGACCCTCATTTATTCTGAGTGCTAGAATTCAGCTAGCTAGCAACCAGACAAAACAAAACCAGACAACAGAAGGACTCCCTTATCCTGAATACTGGAATTCAATCATGATTGAATGGCATCAGATTTACTGAATGTTAATCAATCTGCAAAATTTAGGATGATGATAAATACAGCTCAACTACAAATGTCAATGCTAATAACATCTACAGCAGCAGTCACAGTATTCAACATCTGCTCATTGCAAACAATTCAGAACTGATTCATATATTTGTACCTGTTAAGTTCTATCCTTCTAACCACTTATTTCTAATCTATATGTTGTATTATTAATTCTTCTTAATTTCATAATTACTAAACTATTCTTTGTTAATTCAAGAAAGTCTGGTTAAATTGTGCTTTTTAATCTAACTTCATTTTGCTCTGGGAGAAAGGTATCTACAAAAGCCGCGATCCATTTTTAATCCAATCTTGTGTGACCAACTGAGGGGCTAGGTAAGTAAAGGAGACAGAAAAATTCCTCCTCACCCAGGAATTTAACCATTTGAGGTATCTCATCTTGAGCCATAACAAATTGGGGAACCATAATTGGGTTCTGGACATAATCCAAAGTAAACATCGGTTATAAAATTCAAGTTAAAATTTCTGTTCAAAATTACAATTTGAATGGAATTTTGTTTTTAATAAACATGTGATAGTTTTAATCCAGATTTGAATTCACACTTGTGTGCTAGTTTTGAGATTGGATGTAGATGATTAGAACTAAAAAATACCTAAGCTGTTTTTTAATCTCAGGAAACAAATGATAATTTGGCAAAAAAAAATTAAAACTTGGGGGAGAAAAGGACGATTTTGAAAAACAAGGAAGTTTAAAGTTTCAAGTTTAGACAAGTCATTTTCTTTGTTGAAGGTAAGCAAAGGAGTGTAGTTTCTTTGTCTGAGTGAACTGGTAAAATTCATCACTTCTTAACGACAGAAATAATTAATTTGCTCTTGGCCAAACTGATCTTTTGATTTATTTTTTAATAGGTAGAATATGCAGTGACAGTACAACAAGCAATTCCTAACATCTTTAAAAATCAGAGAACTTTATCACATGTTGTGATAATTTAGACTAAAGGCCTTAACTTTTTAAAAATGTTGGCTTAGACTGACTCAAATTTGGTGTTATTTGTTAACTTGTGTGACTTAAAACATTTGTAAATTAGTTGTTGCAAATTCCTTACAACTCTAAATACTTCTGTCTTTGATAAGTTGTCTTTTTTTAAACAAACATTTAGGCCCAGAATATTTATTTCTGAAATTGAAATGGATAATTGAAATTGACGTAGTTTGTTGCTCTGTACATTCAAAAGAAGTAGGAAATTAATTTGAGTTTAAAGCAGATAGATGAAAGTTCAAATTTTAAAGGAAAATTTGCAATAAATAGTCTGAGTGGTAATAGATTACTGAATATCAAGGAAGTATCTTTCTATTTGATGAAGAATAAATGGAACATATAATCAGGTAACGATAGTACTGTTTGAAGTTAGGATCATTTCTATGGAAATAATAATAGTATGATTTAGAGGGTTAACTAGTGAAAAGTAATTTAAGTTAAATAACAAGAGCACATGTATAATTTATTTTCATTGCGCTTGTATGTTAATAACTTGGGAATTGACCATGCTCCAGTAATGGGTAAGGGACGTTGTTGGATTAGGTGATTTATAGTGAAGTTATAATGAATAATAATGTATTTTTATTTTCATTAGTTATGGAATGGAAATCAAGATTTTAAGAAATGCAAAGGTTGGACAGAAAAGAGGAACCAAAAAAATGAGATGATGGAGGACGAAGATCTTATCAATAGGTAATCTATAGGTTCCAAAAATGCTCTTTACAATGCTTAATTATTAGATTACTAATCTAATTAGGCCCATCGGCCCAACAAGTCCACACCTCCCCGCATATCACCCAGACCCATACTCCTACATTTATCCCTTCACCTAACACTACGGGCAATTTAGCATGGCCAATTCACCTAACCTGCACATTTTTTTTGGATTGTGGGAGGAAACCAGAGCACCTGGAGGAAACCCACACAGACACGGGGAGAATGTGCAAACTCCACACAGAGAGTCGCCTGAGGCGAGAATTGAACCCGGGTCTCTGGCGCTGTGAGGCAGCAGCGCTAACCACTGTGCCACCATGCCCTCACAAGAGTTAAATATCACTTTACAGTATGAAAGTGTAAAGGTGGTGCAAGTGTTTTTTGAGCTACTGGAAACCTAGCTTCCATTTTAATCAAGCTTGGGTTAATACAGCTGTTGGAAAAGAAATCATCACCATCTGTGGAATAAAAAAAAGGCATGGAATCAGTTTCCTGCAAAAGAAAATTTGTTCTTGTTGTGACAGTAAAGTTTCTTCAATATTTGTTAAAGAGTGGGGAGATGGAGTTAAGGGAAAATATATAATTACAAATTAGATTGAAAATCATGAATAAGATCTGGTATCCATGTAAACTTAGTGAGAGTCAGAATGTATAGATTTGACCAATAATTTGGTTATTTTCTCTTGGTCATGTCTGTATCCTTGCGTGAGGGTTTTTTTTAACAGATTGAAATCCAATTGATGTACTGACCATGACTTTAGATTTCTTCATTCACATCTGGAACATAGGTATCCCTGCCTGGGCCAGCATTTATCACCCATCACTAGTTGTCCTTGAGAAGGTGGTGATGAGCTGTCTTCATGAACACTGCAGTTCATGTAGGTAAATGAACAATGCTGTTCAGAAAAGGATTCCTAGGTTTTGACACAACAACACTGAAGGATTGCTGATATATTTCCAAGTCAGGATGTTGAATGGCTTGGAGCTAATGGTATTCCCATGTATTTGTTGCCCTTGTGCTTTTAGATGGAGGTGGTCATGGGTTGGAAGGTGCTGTTTAAGGATCTTTGATGAATTTCTACAGTACACCCTGCAGATGGCACACATTCCTACTATTGAGTGTCGGTGTTGGTGGGAATCAATGCTTGTGGATATGGCGCCAATCAAGCAGGTTGCTTTGTCCTGGATGGTGAGATGCTTCTTGAACGTTGTTGAAGTCGCTCACATCTAGGCAAGTGGGGGATTATTCCATCACACTCCTGACTTGTTCCTTTTAGATGGTCAATAGCTCTAGGGAGTCAGGAGGTGATTTCCAGGATTCCTAACCTTTGACCTGCTCTTGCAGCCTGTTTAATAGGACTGGACAGGTTGGTTATAAGAAGGATATTCGCAATGGTGAGGGAGTCCAGAACGAGGGCCATAGTTGATTAAGGATAAGGGAAAAACTTTTTCAGAATGAGATGAGAAAAAATTTTTTCACCCAGAGAGTGGTAAGCCAATGAAATTCACTACCACAGAAAGGTGTTGATCTGTTATGTACTTTCAAGAAAAAGAGGAAGGTAATGGTCTTGTAGCTAAAGGGGTCAAGGGATATGGCGGGTGAGGGCAGGTGCAGTGGTACTGAACTTGATGGTCAGCCATGACCATATTAAATGACAGGTAAAGCTCGAGAGGCCAAATAGCCTACTCCTGATCTTTCTATGTTTCCATGTTTTGGTTAATGGTAACCCTCAGGAAGCTGATGGTAGGGAATTTAATAAAACCATGACTTCTGGATGTCAGTTTGCTCACTGAGTTGGAAGGTTTATATTCAGATGTTTTGTCACCATACTAGGTAACATCTTCAGTGAGTCTCCGGACAAAGCATTGCTGATGATTCCTGCTTTCTATTTATATGTTTGGGTTTCTTTAGATTGGTGATGTCATTTCCTGTAGTGATGTCATTTTCTATGGTGATTCATTTTCTGTTCTTTTTCTCAGGAATGGTAAATAGGATGGCAAATTCTTGTGCATGAGTATTCCTAGAAGCATGGCATTCCAACCCGAACTCTATCAACAAACACATTGACTTGGACCTATTTACCCCCCCCTGAGAAAAATAGTTGGAAATTACATCACTATAGGAAATGACATCACCACAGGAAATGACATCACCAACCCAAAGAAACCCAAACATATATATAAAGCAAGAATCATCAGCAATGCTTCGTCTGGAGACTCACTGAAGATGTTACGTAGTATGGTGATGAAACGTCTGAACATGAACCTTCCAGCTCAGTGAGCAAACCTACATCCAGAACCTCACTCTGAGCTACAAATTTTCTTAAGTCTCGCTAACCTTTGAGTGTCATGGGTCCTTGATTAGATTACCTCTCATTGGTGATGGTTAATGCACAGCATTTATATATTGCAAATGTTACTTCTGACTTTTCAGCCCAAGCTTGGAAATTATCCAGCTCTTTATGCATTTGAATTTGGGTTGTTTCAGTACCTGAGGAATTGCAAGTGGTGCAGAATATTGTGCAATCATCAGCAAGCATCCCCATTTCTTACCTTTTAATGGAGGGAAGGTCATTGATGAAGTAGCTGAAGATAGTCTAGTGTTAGACATTGGACATATGTCAGAGGTAGTTTCTTTACTCAGAGAGTAGTAAGGGCGTGGGATGCACTGCTTGCACCAGTAGTAAATTTGCGAACTTTAAGGGCATTTAAATAGTCATTGGATAAACTTATGGATGAAAGAGAATAGTGTAGGACAGATATGCTTCCGACTGGTTCCATAAGCTGGCACAATATCGAGGGCCAATGGGCCTGTGATGCGCTGTAATGTTTGATGTTCTATGTAAGACACTACCCTGAAGAACGCAGTGCAGAAATATCCTGGAGCTGAGATAACTGAGATATTGTGTCTATGAAGGGAAAGTACTTCTTCTGATAAACTTCTATAAAACTTTGTACCTAGATTTTTACCTAGAATGCTAATCAGGACTAGAAAACTTTTAGATTGTCTCTCTTGACTGAGTCTATAATTACAATTGATTTAGGTCTGTTAAAATTAAGCTGAACGACAAAACCTTTTGATACAGTCATAAAATTATTTTGAATGTAAAAAGCTGCAGTAGTAGTAAACTATAGTTTAGTTCTTCGTGTGCCTTTTTTTCAGGTTTATTTAAGAGATAGGATACCTCTGTTCTTTCATATTTTTGCCATACAAAATCATTCTGAGGTAAGGCTCTAGCCTCTAGTTGCTTCCCAAATAAATAAAGTCTCCAGTCAATCAGAAGTTCTTGTGTTATAAACCAGGAGAATGTATTTGAACAGTTTATAAACATCAACTGAATACTAATACTAAATGATAGCTTTATTTACCAGGATCAACTCCATGGCATAATTGCCCAGTTATATTTGTCTCACCTTCGATTCACAACACATTCAAAAATTTATATTCCATCAAAAAAATGTACATAATGCACACTTTACGTACCACATTACCATTAGGGTCACTCGTGTGTATATGTAAATTTCTCACAGCTTAAATTTCGAAGCTGTAACACAGCTGCTGAAAAAGTAGAAAACTTATGACTTAAACTAAAGGAAAATGGGTTGAGAATCTTCCAAGAATTAAGCTGTGCATATTTTGACCTTCACTATTACACCCAACATTCTAATTAGATAGAAAATAAAAAGAACAGGTACCCTTATTTTATGTTTCAACATAAAATGAGGTGGCTCAGCGGTTAGCACTACTGCCTCACAGCACCAGGACCCGGGTTTGATTCCCGCCTTCAGCAACTGTCTGTGTGGAGTTTGCACATTCTCCCTATGTCTGTGTGGGTTTCCTCCGGGTGCTCCGGTTTCCCCCTACAGTCCAAAGTTGTGCAGGTCAGGTGGATTGGCCATGCTAAATTGTCCATAGTGTTAGGTATATTAGTCAGGGGTAAACGTAAGGGAATGGGTTTGGGTGGATTATTCTTTGGAGGGTCAGTGTGGACATGTTAGGCTGAAGGGCTTGTTTCCATACTGTAGGGAACCAAATCTAATCACTTATTTATTTTTCTACCTGTATTAAGTAAAATATTTTCTCGGATTTTGTTGCACGACCTTGGAGATCTTTTTCAACCATTTTTTCATGTTCTCGGGAGAACATTAGGTTCTGATGTCCAAGGGTTGACTCACCTGCCATTATATATTATCCAACTTTACATATTAAAAAAGGACAACGGGTCTCACCTAAAATGTGAAGATCAAATTCTAGTTTCAAAATAAATCATATCAATTGATGAATTTGTTTGGCTTGACCAGCTCATCTGAGATGACCAGAAGAAGAAAAATGGTATGGTTATGTCCCACATCACATACAATGTATTTCCACAACCATGATGTGACATTGAAAGCAAAAGCATCTGTGGAAATACCACTGAAGATACTATCATTGGCACTTTATCAATTCAGGGAATGCTCAATAAAATTAAGGCTCACTTAAATCCAGGAAATGAACTGTTTCATTATTTATTTCACACTAGAAATTAGATTTGGAATTCATTAAAAAAAGGAAATAGATAATTCATTAACTAGTATCTAGAAGAGTTACCATGACACAAATTATTCAAGCTTTAAGGCAGCATTAACATTTTTCTCTTTATTTAACCTTTACTGACAAGGTAATTATGATTCTTTTTCCAAAACCGGACTTTCTGAAATACAATTTGTGTTTCTGTTATGTAACGTTAGTGAATTGAGATATCAAAAAGCAGTGGGGTGATTTCTTTGTTATTGCCAGAAGTTACCAATATTTTCTTGCAACAGTGCCATCTCCTGGTCACCTCAAATCATTTCAAGGAAGTTATGAGGTTATCTCACTGCATTTGTTGTTTGCTAAACGTCCACAAAATTGGAAAAAAGTACTAGATAATACCAATTTTGCTTAGCTAATCAAGCAACAGAATGTTTTGCTTTTAAATCAACTTCTATTGTGGCAATTTCCTCTTGTACTGTGTATAGCAAAATCATAAAGAAAAAGATTATTTCCTCTGGTAATCCATTTCAACATTTGCAACTTCACATTGTTCCAATTTCTATGGGGAAACCATTAAAAGAAAAACCAAATTTACTAAGTGATCTCTAAGTGAAGAAATCACCGAGATTTCACTTGTTATTGTTTTCAGCATCAAAGCCAATGCAAGTTAAACGTGAGATTAACAGGCAAATGACATTTCACATAAAAAGGTAAATTAAACATTAGATAGTTGATACAATATAGATTTATCTTACATAATCATACTCATTCACATTATTTCCCACAGAAATAAAGTACTTTATTCATGCTGGTTAGATGAGCAGTCCCACCTGGCAAAAGATTGCACCTTCACATTTCATAGATTCAGTGACCATCAGTGAGGCAAACTTCTAAGAACCCTTTCTCTAAGGTTATGACTGTCCTGATGACATAGCTTGGAAAGTTTCTTTTCAGTTGAGTGTAACATGAGATTTGAACATACAAATAGCTAAATATCATGAAGCAGGAATGCACTAATACCAAGTCATTACAAATATGATGATTAAGATACAAATTAAGATTACACAATGAAGATGGAATTTATACAGAATTAAGTCTGTGACATACATCTGAGATTGAGGAAATCCTTTGTCTACTCTGATCAGGCCTACTTCCCTAAAGACACTACTTCCTCCAGAGAAGGTTTATTTGACTGTGCAAGCTACTCTGCATAGTGCCCTCTCTTACCATTTGCAACCTGCTGCTGGACATTTCAGCACAACTGCTCAAGTTTCCAGCTCAGCATCCTCCCTCACCATCGACATTTGCTACTGAGAGGTCCTGCTACATAAGCAGACAATAACACACCGACTCATGGTTTAACCAATTCTGAAAAAAAACTCACTCATTAACATCTCTGACATATTTATATAGCTTTTCATTTTAGATTCTTTTAGGTATCTTACAAAATCTACCACAGATGATCAAGAAGTCTGCCAAACAGTAAAAAAAAGCCTCTTGTTCAGAGTGATTTATACCCTCCTGCTGAAAGTGATTTTATTATATTCCACATAAGAAATTGTGTTCATCTTTCTTCATCTGTCTGCTTCCTCTTAGTATCTACATCTGTGTGCTGGTCATCTCTATCCTCAATCTACAGATTCTCTACTTGTAGCCCTCATTTGTACTTGTAGCTAGCCACTTAGCTTTGTTTTTAACTTCCTTCCTGTTGGTATTGTTTCCAGGTCAGTGTCAAAAGGTCACATGGATCACTATTTTATATGATTCAAGAAAATTAGAATTGAGATCTTTACAATAAATAGAAGCGTTTCAAACAACCTTAAAATACAATTAAACACCATTGCTGATTCAAAGATATTTTAAAGGAAATATAAAGTTTCCTCATACTCTATACTTACCACATTATTTCCCTGTTACCTTATACAAAAATTCAATGGTATCGGTCAACCGTGCAGTGGTAATGTAGTTAAATTAATAATACAAAGGCTCAGGCTAATGTACTGGGACAGGAATTCAAATCGCACCAGGGCAGTTGGTTGAATTTGGGTTCAATTCATAAATCTAGCATTAAAAGATTTCTCAATAATGTTGACCATGAAACAATTGTTCTAAAAAAAATCTACAAAAGAACTACCAAGACAAAAAACATAAAAAAGTACAGCATAGAACAGGCCTTTTGGCCCATGATGTTGTGCCGAGGATTAATCCTAATGTAAAATAAAATAACTTAACCCACGCACTGCTCAACTCACTGCTATCTATGTGCATGTCCAGCAGTCGCTTAAATGTCCCTAATGACTCTACTTCCACCACCACCATGAGCAACACATTCCATGCATTCATAACTCTCTGTGTGAAGAACCTTCCTCTGACGTCCGTCTATACCTTTCTCTTAATATCTTAAAACTATGACCCCTTTAGGGTGTAGGTTTGCTCACTGAGCTGTAGGTTTGATATCCAGATGTTTCATTACCTGGTTAGGTAACATCATCAATGCAACCTCTAAGTGAAGCAAAGCTGTTGTCTCCTGCTTTCTATTTATATGTTTGTCCTGGATGGGGTTCCTGGGGTTTGTGGTGATGTCATTTCCTGTTCATTTTCTGAGGGATTGATAGATGGCATCTAGATCTATGTGTTTATTTATGGCGTTGTGGTTGGAGTGTCAGGCCTCTAGGAATTCTCTAGCATGTCTTTGCTTCGCCTGTCCAGGATAGATGTGTTGCCCCAGTCGAAATGGTGGTTTTTTTCATCCGTGTGTAGGGCTACGAGGGAGAGAGGGTCATGTCGTTTTGTGGCTAGCTGGTATTTGTGTATCCTGGTGGCTAACTTTCTTCCTGTTTGTCCTACGTAGTGTTTGTGGCAGTCCTTGCATGGAATTTTGTAGATGACGTTGGTTTTGTCCATGGGTTGTACTGGGTCTTTTAAGTTTGTTAGTTTTTGTTTGAGAGTGTTGGTGGGTTTGTGTGCTACTAGGATTCCAAGGAGACTTAGTGGTCTGGCTGTCATTTCTGAGACTTCTTTGATGTATGGCAAGGTGGTTAGGGTTTCTGGCTGTGTTGGTCTGCTTGTCATGGTTTGTTCCGGAGGAATCTGCGGACTGTATTTTTTGAGAATCCGTTTTTCCTCAGATTCCTCAGGAACAAACCACAACAAAGAACTCAATAAGGTTTGTGAGGCACGACCTACCCTTCACAAAACCGTGCTGACTATCCCTAATCAAATTTTTTTTTCCAGATGGTTATATATCCTATCTCTTATAACCTTTGCCAACACTTTACCAAGAACTGAAGTAAGGCTCACTGGTCTGTAATTACCAGGGTTGTCTCTACTCCTCTTCTTGAACAGGGAAACTACATTTGCTATCCCCAAGTCTTCTGGCACTATTCCTGTAGACTATGACGATTTAAAGATCAATGCCAAAGGCTCGGCAATCTCCTCCCTGGCTTCCCAAATGATCTTATGATAAATCCCATCTGGCCCAGGGGACTTATCTATTTTCACACACTGCAGGATTTCTAATACCTCTTCCTTGTGAACCTCAATCCCACCTCAATACCACTCAAAAAGGGATCATGCCGTAAGGTTGAGTGAAATAGGGGTTGAAAGGGTGAGGGCAGTAACAAATTAAAAATACTATATATGAATGCACGAAGTATTAGAAATAAGATGGATGAGCTTGAGGCTCTTTTGGAAATTGGCAGCTACGATATTGTGGGGATAAGTGAGATGTGGCTTCAAGTGGACAGGGCCTGGGAAATGAATATTCAAGGCTATATGTGCTATCATGAGAACAGACTGACGGGCAGAGGAATTGGGGGTGGTCCTGTTGGTAAGGGATGATATTCAGTCCCTTAGTGCAGGGGGACCTAGAATCATGGGCTGTAGAGTCAGTATGTATAGAGCTGAGAAAGTCTAAGGGTAGAAAGACCCTCTTGGGAGTTATCTACATGCCCCCAAACAGTGGTATGATGTAGGGTGTAAGTTGAATAAGGAGCTGAAATTGGCCTGTCACAAAGATGTTACTACAGTTGTTATGGGGGATTTCAACATGCAGGTAGACTGGGAGAATCAGGATGGTATTGGACCTCAAGAAAGACTCTTTGTGGAGTGCCTCCGAGATGGATTCTTAGAACAGCTGGTGCTGCAGCCTACCAGGGAGAAGGCAATTCTGGATCTGGTATTGTGCAACGAACCAGAATCGATCAGGGACCTTGAAGTGAAGGAGCCATTAGGAGGTAGTGACCATAATACAATAAGCTTCAATCTGCAATTTGAAAGGGAGAGGGTACAATCGGTAGTGACAATATTTCAGTTGAATAAAGGGAACTATGGAGCTATGAGGGAGGAGCTGGCCAAAGTTCAATGGTGCAATACCTTAGCAGGGATGACAGTGGAGGAACAATGGCAGATATTTCTGGGTATAATGCAGAAGATGCAGGATCAGTTCATTCCAAAAATGAAGAAATATCCTTTGAGAAGGCAGGGGTGGCCGTGGCTGACGAGGGAAGTTAAGAAATATATAAAGTCAAAAGAGAAAAAGTAAAACATAGTAAATATGAGTGGGAAAATGGAGGACTGGGAAGCTTTTAAAGAACAACAGATTACTAAGAAAGAAATATGCATAGAAAAAAGTGAGATTAGATTACTTACAGTGTGGAAACAGGCCCTTCGGCCCAACAAGTCCACACCGACCCGCCGAAGCGCAACCCACCCATACCCCTACATTTACCCCTTACCTAACACTACGGGCAATTTAGCATGGCCAATTCACCTGACCTGTACATCTTTGGACTGTGGGAGGAAACCGGAGCACCCGGAGGAAACCCACGCAGACACGGGGAGAACGTGCAAACTCCACACAGTCAGTCGCCTGAGTCGGGAATTGAACCCGGGTCTCAGGCGCTGTGAGGCAGCAGTGCTAACCAATGTGTCACCGTGCCGCCCACCGTGAGGTACCAAGGTAAACTGGCCAAAAATATAAAGGAGGATAGTAAAAGCTTTTTTAGGTATGTGAAAGGCAAAAAAATGTTAAAGACGAAAATTGGGCCCTTGAAGACAGAAGCAGGGGAATATATTACGGGGAACAAAGAAATGGCAGAACAGTTGAATTGGTACTTCAGATCTGTGTTCACTGGGGAAGACACAAGCAATCTCCCAGAAGGAACAGTGGCTAAAGGACCTGAACTAAAGGGAACTTATATTATGCAGGAAATGGTGTTGGAGAGACTGTTAGGTCTGAAGGCTGATAAGTCCCCGGGGCCTGATGGTCTACATCCCAGGGTACTAAAGGAGGTGGCTCTAGAAATCGTGGGTGCGTTTGTGATTATTTTCCAGAGTTCGATAGATTCAGGATCAGTTCCTGCGGATTGGAGGGTGGCTAATGTTATACCACTTTTTAAGAAAAGAGCGAGAGAGAAAGCAGGAAATTATAGACCAGTTAGTCTGACCTCAGTTGTGGGAAAGATGCTGGAGTCAATTATAAAGGATGAAATTACGACACATCTGGATAGCAATAACAGGATATGTCAGAGTCAGCATGGATTTATGAAGGGGAAATCATGCTTGACTAATCTTCTGGAATTTTTTGAGGATGTAACTCTGAAGATGGACAAGGGAGATCCAGTGGATGTAGTGTACCTGAACTTTCAGAAAGCCTTTGATAAAGTCCTACATAGGAGGTTAGTGAGCAAAATTAAGGCGCATGGTATTGGGGGCAAAGTACTGACTTAGATTGCAAATTGGTTGGCTAACAGGAAACAAAGAGTAGTGATAAACGGCTCCTTTTCGGAATGGCAGGCAGTGACCAGTGGGGTATCGCAGGAATCAGTGCTGGGACCACAGCTTTTTACAATATATATATTAATGACATAGAAGATGGTATTAACAGTAACATTAGCAAATTTGCTGATGATAGAAAGCTGGGTGGCAGGGTGAAATGTGAAGAGGATGTTAGGAGATTACAGGGTGACCTGGACAGGTTAGGTGAGTGGATAGATGCATGGCAGATGCAGTTTAATGTGGATAAATGTATGGTTATCCACTTTGGTGGCAAGAACAGGAAGGCAGATTACTACCTAAATGGAGTCAAGTTAGGTAAAGGGGCAGTACAAAGAGATCTGGGTGTTCTTGTACACCAGTCAATGAAGGTAAGCATGCAGGTACAGCAGGTAGTGAAGAAAGTTAATAGCATGTTGGCCTTCATAACAAGAAGGATTGAGTATAGAAGCAAAGAGGTTCTTCTGCAGCTGGACAGGGCCCTGGTGAGATGGCACTGGAATATTGTGTGCGGTTCTGGTCTCCAAATTTGAGGAAAGACATTCTGGCTGTTGAGGGAGTTCAGCGTAGGTTCACAAGGTCAATTCCTGGAATGGCGGGACTATCTTATGTTGAAAGATTGAAACAACTGGGCTTGTATACCCTTGAGTTTAGAAACCTGAGAGGGGATCTGATTGAGACATATAAGATTATTAAAGGATTGGACACTCTGGAGGCAGGAAATATGTTTCCGCTGATGGGTGAGTCCCAGAGGACACAGCTTAAAAATAAGGCCACTTAGGACAGAGATGAGGAGAAACTTCTTCACCCAGAGAGTGGTGTGTGTGTGGAATGCTCTGCCCCAGAACGCAGTGGAAGCCCAGTCTCTGGATTTGTTTAAGAAAGAGTTGGATAGAGCCCTCAAGGATAGTGGAATCAAGGGTATGGAGATAAGGCAGGAACAGGATACTGATTGAAGATGATCAGCCATGATCATAATGAATGGTGGTGCAGGTTCAAAGGGCAGAATGACCTACTCTTGCACCTATTCTCTATTGTCTATAGCCTGTATCTCAATATTCTCCTTGACAACATTGTCAAGGCAAGCAGAGATGCTATAAGCCTCCAAGTAAGCACAGAATGAATGAGCTCTAAGAACACAACCTAAGAGCCAAAATATGTAATTTGTGCAGATTCATGAGATTGGTGTGTACCCTGCATGCAGAACACCCTGGCAGAAGTATTACAATGTAAAATATTCATGAGCTCCAAAGTGTAATAATGAAATGCTGAGAGATATTCTGTACTTGTCTGAGAAAAGCCATATTACATAGAACATAGAGCATAACAGCGCAGTACAGGCCCTTCGGTCCTCGATGTTGCGCCGCCCTGTCATACTAATCTGAAGCCCATCTCATCTACACTATTCTATTACGTCCATTTGCCTGTTCAATGACGACTTAAGTGCACTTAAACTTGGCGAATCTACTACCGATGCAGGAAAAGCATTCCATACCCTTACTACTCTCTGAGTAAAGAAATTACCTCTGACATCTGTCTTATACCTATCTCCCCTCACTTTAAAGTTGTGTCCCCTCGTGTTTGCCATCCCCATACTTGGAAAAAGGCTCTCCCTGTCCACCCTATCTAACCCTCTGATTATCTTGTATGTCTCTATTAAGTCACCTCTCAACCTTCTTCTCTCTAACGAGAACAGCCTCAAAGCTCTCAGCCTTTCCTCATAAGACATTCCTTCCATACCAGGCAACATCCTAGTAAATCTCCTCTGCACCCTTTCCAAAGCTTCCACATCCTTCTTATAATGCGGTGACACAATGCTCCAAGCGTGGCCGTACCAGAGTTTTGTACAACTGCAGCATAACCTCCTGGTTCCAGAACTCAATCCCTCTATTAATAAAGGTCAAAACACTGTATCCCTTCTTAACAACCCTGTCAATCTGGGCGGGAACTTTCAGGGATCTGTGTACATGGATACCGAGATCTCTCTGCTCATCTGCACTCCCAAGAATCTTACTATTAGCCCAGTACTTTGCATTCTGAGTACTCCGTCCAAAGTATATCACCTCACACTTGTCCACATTAAACTCCATTTGCCACCTCTCAGCCCAGTTTTGCATCCTATCTATGTCTCTCTGCAACCTACTACATCCTTCATCACTATCCTCAATTCCACCAACCTTAGTGTCGTCCGCAAATTTACTAACCCACCCTTCTAAGCCCTCATCCAGGTCATTTATAAAAATGACGAACAGCATTGGACCCAACACTGACCCTTGCGGTATGCCGCTAGTAACTGGACACCAAGATGAACATGTTCCATCAACTACAACCCTCTGTTTTCTTTCAGCAAGCCAATTAATGATCCAAACTGCTATGTCTCCCACAATCCCATTCCTCCACATTTTGTATAATAGCCTACTGTGGGGAACCTTATCGAGCACCTTGCAGAAATTCATATATACCACATCAACCGTTTTACTCTCATCTACCTGTTTGATCACTTTGTCAAAAAACTCAATAAGATTTGTTAGGCACAATCTACCCTTCACAAAACCATGCTGACTGTCCCTGATCAGATTATTCTTTTCTATATGGTTATAAATCCTATCTTTTATAACCTTTTCCAACACTTTACCAACAATTGAAGTGAGACTCACTGGTCTTAATTACCAGGGTTGTCTCTACTACCCTTTTTGAACAAGGGAACCACATTTGCTATCCTCCAGTCCTCAGACACTATTCCTCTAGACAATGATGATTTGAAGATCAATGCCAAAGGCTTGGCAATCTCTTCCCGTGCTTCCCAGAGGATCCTAGGATAGATTCTATCTGACCCAGGGGACTTGTCTATTTTCTGCAGTATTTCTAATACCTCTTCCTTGTGAACCTCAATCTCTTCTAGTCTAGATGCAAGTATCTCTGTATCTTTCTCGCCAACATTTTCATTTTCTATAGTGAAGACTGCCGAAAAATATTTATTTAGTGCTTCCCCTATCTCCTCTGACTCCACGCACAAATTCCCACTATTATCCTTGATTGGCCCTAATTTAACTCTTGTCATTCTTTTACTCCTGACATACCTATGGAAAGCCTTAGGGCTAACCCTGATCCTATCCGCCAACAACTTCTCACGTCTCCTCCTGACTCTTCTGAGCTCTCTTTTTAGGTGTTTCCTGACTTCCTTGTAACCCTCAAGCGCCCTGAGTTTTCACATTTTGTCCTAACATCAGCCTTCTTCTTCTTCTTCTTCTTGACCAGGGATTCCACTTCCTTAGTAAACCATGACTCACGTGTTCTATATCTTACTCCCTGCCTGACAGGTACATACTTATCTAGGACACACAGGAGCTTTTCCTTGAATAAGCTCTACATTTTTAATGTGCTCATCCCCTGCAGTTTCCTTCCCCATTCTCCGCTTCCTAAATCTTTCCTAATTGCATCGTAATTTCCTTTCCCCCAGCTGTAACTCTTGCTCAGTGGAGTACACCTTTCCCTTTCCATCACTAAAGTAAACCTGACAGAATTGTGATCGCTGTCTCCGAAGTGCTCACCTACTTCCAAATCTAACACCTGGCCAGGTGTTACTCAGTACTAAATCTAAAGTGGCTTCACCCCTTATAGGCCTATCTACATACTGTGTCAGGAAGCCATCATGCACACACTGGACAAAAACCGACCCATCTATAGTACTCGTACTGTAGTGATCCCAGTCAATATTTGGATAGTTGAAGTCCCCCATGGCAACTACCTTGCCTCTCTCACTCTTATCGAGAAACATCTTTGCTTCTTTTCCTCTACATCTCTAGGACTATTCGGAGGCCTATAGAAAACTCCCAGCATGGTGACTTCTCCTTTCCTGTTTCTAACCTCAGTCCATACTACCTCAATTAACGAGTCCCCAAACATCCTTTCTACAACTGTAATATTGTCCCTGATCAACAATGCCACACCTCCCCCTCTTTTACCATCTTCCCTGTTCTTACTGAAACATCTAAATCCCGGAACCTGCAACAGCCATTCCTGTCCCCACTCTATCCATGTCTCTGTAATGGCCACAACATCGAAGTCCCAGGTACCAACCCATGCTGCTAGTTCACCCACTTTATTTCGAATGCTCCTCACGTTGAAGTACACACACTTCAAACCAGGTTCTCGCTTGCTAGTGTCAGATACTTGATTTTGGAACTCCCAATCTCATCCTCTTCTGTACCTGTCCTACAATTTTGGTTCCCATCCCCCTGCTGTATTAGTTTAAATCCACCTTAGTAGCCTTAGCGAATTTCCCACCCAGGATATTGATACCTTTCTGGTTTAGATGAAGATTTGTAGAGGTCCCACCTACCCCAGAAAGAGCTCCAATTATCCAAAAACCTGAAACCCTCCCTCCTGGAACATCCCTGTAGCCACGTGTTCAACTCCTTTCTCTCCCTATTCCTAATCTCATTAGCACGTGGCACGGGCAGCAAACCAGAGAAAACAACTCTGTTTGTCCTAGCTCTAAGCTTCCATCTTAGCTCCCTGAATTTCTGCCTCAAGTCCCCATCTCTCTTCCCACCTATGTCATTGGTGCAGTTGGTGTGATGTGGCTGAAGTTTTGCTGGTGCCAACTTTAATGGACAAGGGCCTTAGCACACCCACCCCATCATTGTCTACCATTTGGCTGGTTGTGCACGTATAAGTGTAAATCTGAGAGTTCCTCAGCAGTGGTGGTGACAGGGAATGTAACTGACACAGCCAATGCTGCAGGATGGCCAAGGTGCATGCCTTTGTTGCCAAGATAACGTGTTGCAGAACAATGTTGTTCCTATGTGAACTCCCAGTGACCAGACCCCTCCCTTATCCTGCCCATTGTGAGTCCCTTTGTAGCCATTCTCCTCAACATTGCACTCTGCTCAAGTGTTTCATGACAGTGAGCCATCTTCATTGTTAACATACCACTGAGAGGCCCAGGTTCACTCTCTTTTCTAGCTGCCCATTCCATCAATCCCACAGAGTTCACACTTCCCTAGATCATCACCAAAGTAGTGACTACAACTATCTACCTATCCCTCTCACCCTACCCTATACCCCATCTCTTCTCCCAGATGCCCTTCATTTTAGTTTCTGCAAATGGAAGCAACAGGACTACTGTGGCCCAACTCTTTGAGTGACCTGATATAGAACAGTTCTCAGCTGTCCAGTCCCTGACTGGTGGAGACACATGTCTCTGATTGTTACTGCCCTTTCTCTGGACCGGCTCTTATGAAGATAAATAACTACCCATGACCCAGCCTCTGGAATGCAGAGGCATCCTAACCCTGTGCAAAGCCAGCCTGACAGGACACCTGGCCATGGCTGAAACCCAGACTTCAATGGGAGACTCCCTTGTCTACCTGTGCCAGGCCCCCACGATCTGGTGGTGCCTGTCTAGACAACATTGTGGACTACTCCCTTAAAACTTTTGCATTTGTTGCACTGCTTACTGCAGCTTTTATACAAACACTGAGACAACATGGTACAGATGTTAGACTAATGTGCCATACTGCCATAAGGCAAGATGCATGCGTCTTTGACTGAGGTCAGCTGTACAGTTTAGTCACTTGTCTGGTTGTGAAACATGTATGGTGTGGACATGCTGAATGGCATCAAATCAACGCAGTGAGACAGCATGGAAGCAGCCCTTCTAGGTAACATGGTCAACACCTTGTAATGGGCTCCTTTGACTGTGTGGTACCTGTATCAGATGTTACAATGTACTGGATGCTGATGTGTTCTCCTAAATCAGTTTGTCTTGCGGGGCACACTGCCAGTGCAGTGGAGGATGCCGAGATGGTGGCAATGACTCCCTGAATGTGGAATGCCAATGTCAATGGTAAAGGATGACAGTTTGTCCATGGGCAAGATAGAGGACCTTTGGAGGAAATGGTAAGTTGAAGCCACCAAAAATGAAGTGGATTTTTCCCAATAGCTAGTTTGCATGGTGGGTTTAATAACATCCCATTTTTTTTAGAGATTGTGACTGTGTTCTGAACAAAAATACCAAGAGATTCTCCTCTCTATCTTCCGCTTCAAGGTGTCTGTAACTTGCACTCGAGTTTAAAGATCTTAAGCCAATTATCACAGATCATCATAAATCATAGAATCCTTACAGTGTGGAAGCAGTCCATTTGGCCCAACAAGTCCATACCGACCTCCAAAAGCAATCCACCCGGACCCATTTCCCTAACTTATTACTCTACATTTCCCCTGACTAATGCACCTAACCTATACATCCCTGAACACTATGGGCAATTTAGCATGGCCAATTCACCTCTGGTCCCACTCTTATCTCTGGTCCCACACTCACCTCCAGTTCTACTCTCACCTCTGGTCCCACTAATATCTCTGATCCCACTCTCATCTGTGGTCCCATTCTCAAATCTGGTCCCACTGTCAAATCTGGTAACACTCTCAAATCGGTTCCTGCTCACCTCTGATCCCACTCTCACCTCTAATCTCACTTTCACCTCTGGTCCCACTCTCATCTCGTCTCACACTCACCTTCAGTCCCACTCTTATATCTGGTCATTCTTTCATTTCTGTTCACAATCTTACCTCTAGCCCCATGTTCACCTCTAGTTCTACTCTCATCCCTTGATCCACTAATATCTCTTGCTCCCACTCTCATCTCTGGTATCACTCTCATCTCTGGTCCTATTTTCAAATCAGGTTCCACTCTCACCTCTGTTCCTACTCACATCAAGTCCCACTCTTTCCTCTGGTCCCACTCTTACATAGAATTATTGAGTCATGCAGTATGGAAACAGACCCTTCAATCCAATTAGTCCAAGCCGAACATAATCCCAAACTAAACTAGTCCCACCTGCCTGCTCCTGGCCCATATCCCTCCAAACCTTTTCTTTTCATGTACTTACCTAAGTGTCTTTTGAATGTTGTAACTGTGCTCACATCTACTCCTTCCTCACGAAGTTTATTCCACATGTGAACCACCCTCTCCATAAAAAAAACCTGCCCCTCATGTCTTTTTTAAATCTCTCTCCTCTCATGTTAAAAATGTTCTCTCTAGTCTTGAAATCCCCCATCCTAGGGAAAAAAACAGCTTCCATTAACCCTATCTATACCTCTCATGATTTTCTAAGCCTCTATAAGGTTACCTCTCAACCTCCTACATTCCAGTGGAAAAAGGTATGTATGTGATGCATTTGGAGATGCCAGTGTTGGACTGGGGTGTACAAAGTTAAAAAAAATCACACAACACCAGGTTAAAGTCCAACAGATTTAATTGGAAGCACACTAGCTTTCGGAGCATCACTCCTTCATCAGGTGGTAGTGGGGCCCACTCCTGATGAAGGAGCAACACTCCAAAAGCTAGTGTGCTTCCAATTAAACCTGTTGGACTTTATCCTGGTGTTGTGTGATTTTTAACTTTATATGTGATGCAAGCTTCAAAGAATTGTGTGCCTGAACCCCTAGGTCCATCTGTTCTGCAACACTACCCAAGGCCCTACCATTAATTGTATAAATCCTGTAATTCTTTGTTGTATGAAAATGCAATACCTCGCATTTACCCAAATTGAAATCTATCTGCCATTTTTCAGCATCTGATAACACTCTCTTTCTGGTCTCATTCTTACCCCTGGTTCCACTCTCCTCTATGATCCCACTCTCAGCTCTGGCCCCACTCACCTCTGATCCTACACTCATGTCTGGTCGCACTCTCCTGTGAGGGTGGAGGGCAAGGTTGGCAGGAGTAGGGAACACTGGATGACAAGAGGTATTGAGGTTTTGACCAGATAAAAGGAGACATGATTCAGGTACAGGCAGCTAGGATCAAGTCAATCCCTGGAGGTATATAAGGGATGCAGGAGTTGACTGAAGATGGAAATCAGGAGGGTGAAATGAGGGCACAAGATAGCTTTGGCTGAGAAGCTTAGGGTGAATCCAAAGAGATTCTTTAAGTATATTAAAGGAAAAAGAATAATGAGAGACAGAATAGGACCCCTGAAGGACCAAAGTAGACATGTATGTGTGGAACAGCAGGAGATGGGCAAGGTCTTCAATGAATATTTCTCCTCTGTGTTTACCGTGAAGAAAGACGTGAAGATTTGGAACTTAGGGGAGTTAGTGGTGATATCTTGAGGACAGTCCATATCACACAGAGGTGGTGTTGGACGTATTAGAATGTATGAAGGTGAATAAATCTCCTAGTCCTGATCAAATATATCCAAGACGACTGCAAGAGGCTCGAGAAGAAATTGCAGTGGTCCTGGATGATATATTTGCACCATTGTTAGCCATGGGTGAGGTCCCAGAAGCCTAGAGGGTAGCAAATGTTGTGCCATTATTCAAGAAGGACTGCAAAGAAAAGCCTGGGAACTATAGACCAGTAAGCCTAACATCTATGGTAAGTTACTTGAGAAGATTCTGAGGGATAAGATATACATGCATTTGGAAAGACAGGGTTTGATTAGGAACAGTCAGCATGGTTTTGTGGGTGAGTGGGAGATCATACCTCAGAAATTTCCTAGAGTTCTTTGATGAAATGACTAGGAAGATTGATGAAGATAGGGTGGAAGATTAGATTGATGGAATCCAGGGGGAGCTGGCAAATTGGATACAAAATTGGTTTGATGGTAGGAAGCAGAGGGTAATAATGGAAGGATGCATGTCAGACTGGAGACCTGTGACTGGTGGAGTGCATCAGGAGTTGGTGCTGGGCCCATTGCTGTTTGTTATCCATGTCAATGATTTGGATGAGAATGTACAAGGTATGATTAGTAAGTTTGCAGATGACATTAAAATAGGCAGTATGTGGATAGTGAGGAAGGTTATCAGAAATTTTCGCAGGATCTTGATCAGTTGGGGAAGTGGGCTGTGAAATGGCAAATGGAGTTGAATATAAATAAGTATGAAGTCTTGCATTTTGGAAAGTAAAATCAAGGTATGAGCTTCATGTTCAATGGTAGGGCCTTAATAAGCCCTCAGGTGCAGGGTTCTCAGAAAGTGGAGTCACAGGTAGACAGGGCAGTGAAGAAGGCTTTTGGCACACTGGCCTTCATCAGTCAGAGAATTGTACAGCAATTGGCAGCAAGGTGGCACAGTGGTTAGCACTGTGCCTCACAGCACCAGAGACCCAGGTTCAATTCCTGCCTCAGGAGACTGTGTGGAGTATGCACATTCGCCCACGTCTGCGTGGGTTTCCTCTGGGTGCTCCGGTTTCCTCCCCCAGTCCAAAAATGTGCAGGTTAGGTGAATTGGCCATGCTAAATTGCCGTAGTGTTAGGTGAAGGGTTAAATGTAGGGGAATGGGTCTGGGTGAGTTGCACTTCGGCGGGTCGGTGTGAACTTGTTGGGCCGAAGGGCCTGTTTCCACACTGTAAGTAATCGAATCAATTGTTGAAGTCACATTTGAAGCATTGTGTTCAATTTTGGTCACCTTGCTGTAGGAAGGATGTTATTAAACTAGAAAGAGTGCAGACGAAATTTACAAGGGTGTTGCCATTTATCCATTTTTAAGCATGCTAAAATTGCTAATAACTCCTCCATCTCAATATTTATTCTGTTCAAGTATTTTAAATCCACCATAAATCCCCTTTATCAAATTTATCAAATAAATCATGCTTTCAAGCTAGTGCATCTAATTCCTGAATGGTGTCACGCTTTAACCTGGATGGTGTCAAGCTGCTGAAGTCGTGAGCGGTGCCATACATCATGTAATTATTGGCAAACTTCATCACTTCCGACATTATGATGGAGGGAAGATCAATGATAAAGCAGCTGAAGATGGTTGAGCCTAGGACAGTACCCTGGGGAACTTGAATAGATATGCCTTGGAGCTGAGAAAATATTGGAAAATATACTAAGGAACAGAATTGATCTCCACTTGGAGAGGCAACGATTTATCAAGGATAGACAACATGGCTTTTTTATGGGGAGATAATATCTAACAAATCTGATTAAGTTTTTTGATGACATGACTAGGTGTTTAAATGAGGATAGTGCATTTTGATATAGTCCACACAGACTTCAGTAAGGCTTTTGACAAGAAATTGGAAACTGCTCAAGAAGGTTCGACCCTATGGCAATTTGGTAAATTGGATCCAAAATTAGATTAATGGCAGGATGCAGCACATGGTGATTAAAGGTTGATTTTGTGAGTGGGAGTCTGTGTCAAGTACCTTACTTCAGGGGTCGCTGTGTCTCTTACTGTTTGTACTGTACATTAATGATGTAGTCTTGTACACAGGAGGTATAATAAGTAAATTCACAGATGTCACAAAAAAGCAAGAAGAAAAGTCTTAGAAAACACAGTACTATAGATTGGCTGGTCAGGTGGTAGTGATAAATCAAATTTAATCCAGAAAAATGCGAACTCCGTAGGCTCGTTGCTAAAGTATTTATGTGAACTTGAAATTTTATGTGGAACCTGAAATAACTCCACAGAGGCCAGTATCCCATCACCAAGTCAAACTTTATTTACATGTGGAGAGTCCTTGACACTGATCCTTCTCCCTCAGAGCCAACTCTTGGAGTGAACAGGATGTCTGACATTCTGTCAGCCAAGGCTCCTTGATTGGACCAGGTTAAAAGATGCAATCAGGGAACTCATATTCTATGGGATCTGAGTGCTGAGGAAGGGTCAATGTACCCAAAATGTTAATTCTGATTTCTTTCCACAGATGCTGCCAGACCTGATGAGCTTATCCAGCAATTTCTATTTTGATTCTGAGATCCACCTGGCTGACCTCATTACAATCACTACATCGCTCCCCCTCTGAATCTCATGACAAAGGCGGGCTCTTCTTTTTTATAGATCCTCCAGGGGTGTTTTAGCACTGGGTCAATTTCTGCAATTCTACCTCTGATATGGGCAGTGTGTAAGACACAGTAGCTCACCTTTTGTGCCTGGAGCATCTCGGAAGAAATTCATTCTCTTCTTCAAGTGTCAAAGACATCAAGGCAGCAACATCCACCATGTTCATCTCAGATTCTGAAGTATCTTCAGTGCTTGATGGAGAGAGGGAACCCACAAGTTTCAGAACATTTGCTGATCAACGATGGCCTGTTACCTGTGACCAACACTTCTGGGAACCCGTGTATTGCAAAAGATGGGCATAGTATTTCTATCATTGTCTCCATATTTGATAAATGAACTCTATGTATGCCTAGCCATTTTGACTGGGCATCCATAATTACTAAGAACATTAAGCCCATGAGAGTACATGCATAGTCAACCTGTAAGTGAGTTCAGGGTTTACCCAGCCATTCCCATAAATATGGAGGAGCTTCTGGCAGTAATTTCGTCATTGTTAGAACTCTGGGCACTAAATTGTCTGCATCCAATCCTGACCACCAGAAGTAACTTCTCACCAACACCTTCATTTTCGTAACTCCTGGATGACCCTTGGTGGGGTTCAGCCAGTATCTGGTGGCAACCTTTGCTCAGGACAAGCACTCTTGCACCCTGTAATAATATGCCATTCTCTACTATGATCTGGTGTCTTCAGGTACAAAAAGGCTTCAATTCTGGTTGCAATGGCCCTTTGGCTTCCCCAATCACTACCAGCTATTTCAGTTATACCAGGATCGATCTTTCTCTGTCCAAAGTCTGACTTTGTCAGCTGTGACAGGAAGGGTGCCCAGAAGATTTAAAACTATTACAACTGTTCCAGTGGCGGTATCACTGGTGGTGTATCTGCCAGTGGGAGACAGTTCAATGCCTCTGTATTTGCCACTTAGCCTCCCAGAAGGTGTTCCAACTTGCAATTATACGCACTGAGTATTATAGCCCACTGCTAAATTCGGCCTGAAGCTATGAGCAGCACTGGCTTCTCCTCTTTAAGTGGACTTAACAGGGTTTTGTGGTCTGTTATTTTTAGAAATCTACATCCGTACAGGTATTGGTGGAACTTCTTGGCTTCAAATATGACAACCAAACCTTCCATCTCTATCTGGGCATAATTACACTCTGCATTAGCCAAAGTCCTGGAGGCATATGCAGTTGAGCTTTCCTCTCCATTGGGCCATGTATGAACATGTCTCAGTTGGGATCATAGTGTGCCAACACCTTACAGAATGATGATTTGGAGATGCTGGTGTTGGACTGGGGTGTACAAAGTTAAAAATCACACAACACCAGGTTATAGTCCAACAGGTTTAATTGGAAGCACATTAGCTTTCAGAGTGTCACTACCACCTGATGAAGGAGCAACACTCTGAAAGCTAGTGTGCTTCCAATTAAACCTGTTGGACTATAACCTGGCATTGTGTGATTTTTACAGAATGATTGCTATTCCTTCACATCTCTGAAAGCTATGAGTTGGCTATGAGACCATTTCCAAAGCTGGCCACTTTTAGGAGTTGGTGTAAAGGTACTAGGAGGGATGCCAGGTTATGTACAAACTTTCCTTATTAATTCATCAGCCCAAAGAAAGACCTAAGCTCAGGTTCAGACATGGGAACCGAGGCAGCTTTGATCACTCTACTTTATCTTCCAATGGATGCAAACTGGTCTTGTCAACAGTGTAGCCCATGTAGATTATTTCAGATGCCTGGAATACATATTTTTACATTCCAAGTCATACGCTCAAATGGGAAAAATGTCTAAGGATTATGACTAAGTTCTCTTTATTGGAACGGCAACTAGATAAATAGCAACCTGGGGTAGACCTGATAAAATGTTCTCCACCTTTTGCTAAAAAATTGCACAGGCTGATGATACCCCAAATTGAAGTCTCGTACAATGGTACCAACCCTTATGGGTATTAATTCTAGCATACTTCTGGGAATCCTCCACAAATGCAAGATTTTTAAAATTCACTTGTGGGATGTGGGAGTCACTGGCTGGCCAGCATTTATTGCCCATCCCTTGTTGCCATTGAGAAGGCATGGTGAGCTGTCTTCTTTGAACTGCTGCAGTCCACCTGCGGTGGGTTGACCACAATGCCAGTGGATAGGAAATTCCAGGATTATTACTTGGCGACAGTGAAGGAACGGCAAAATATTTCCAACTCAGGATAGTGAGTGGTTTGGTAGGGAACTTGAAGTTGGTGGTATTCCCATGTCTCTGCTGCTCTTGTCCTTCAAAATGGAAATGATCATGGGTTTGGAAGTTGATGTCTAAGGATCTTTGGTAAATTTCGCAAGTGCATCTTGTAGATAGTTCACACTGCTGCTACTGAGCTTCTGTGGCAGACGATGGGGATGCTTGTGGATTAGAGCCAATCACATGGGCTGCTTTATCCTGGATGGTGTCAAGATTCTTGTGTGTTAATGGAGCTACCCTCATCCAGGCAAGTGGGGAGTATTCCAACACACTCCTGATTTGTGTCTTGTACATGGCTGACAGGCTTTGGGGAGTCAGGAGGTGAGTTACTTGCTGCAGTATTCCTCGCCTCTAACCTGCTCTTGTAGCCATTGTGTTTACGTGGTGAGTCCAATCGAGTTTCTGGGAGGCTAAGTGTCAATGGGAACCCCCAGGATGTTGACATTGGGGATTCAATGATGTTAACATGATTGGATGTCAAGATCCAGTGGTTGGATTGTCTCTTATTGTGGTTATTATAGCCTGGCATTTATGTGGCGAAAATGTTACTTCCCACTTGTCTGCCCTAGATGTTGTCCACATCTTGTTGCTTCTGAACTTGAAATGCTTCAATATCTGAGGAGTTGTGGATGGTGTTGAACAATGTGCAATCATCAGCGAACATCCCCACTTCTGACCTTATGATGGAGGGAAGGTCATTGATGAAGCAGCTGAAGGTAGATGGGCCTAGGACACTACTCTGCGAAACTGCTGCTGAGATGTCCTGGAGCTGAGATGACTGACCTACAACAACTAAGACCATCTTCTTCCGTGCTAAGTATGACTTCAATCATTGGAGAGTTTGACCCCGATACCCATTGATTCCAATTCACATGGCTCATGTCCAGCTTCGTGAAGGACAGCAACCCCCACCAGTTTTGCTCATAAATCCTCTATGAAGGGATTGGGTATTTATCCAGCTGCCAATCCTCACAAACGTGAACCAATCCATCAGGCTTCACAATTGGTACAATCATGCTGCCTACCCCACAAACTGAACTGATTTGATGATTCCTTCACTTTCTAGCTTCCTGATTGTTTCCTCTACTTTTGCCTATAAGGCAAGTGATACTGGATGGGCCATGTAGAATCATGGAATTGCTTCTTGGGACAACCAAGGTGGTCTTGGCTCCTTTGATAGTCCCTAGACCTTCTGAAAAACTTCTGGGTATTTAGTTAGGACTTCACTCAGGCAATCATTTTCTAATCAAAACATGTAGAGCCAATCTAGGTGAATCTTTCTCAACCAATTATACCCCATCAAGCTTGGGCCTGAGCCTTTTACTACAATTAGAGGTAACTGAACTAGCTGCTTCTCATAAGAGACCGGAACCAAATTTGTACGTTTTATCGATAAAGGTTCCCTCATATATATTCTCAGTCTAGTTGAGGTCTTGTATAAATGTAAGGATAGGACTCAAGAGCTAAAGACTGGTCTTGCAACTACTGAAAAGGCTGCGCCAGTATCGACCTCCATTGGAACTGGACAACCATTTAACCAGGCCCTTATCTGAATGGCTCTGACTTAGATTTTGCAAAGCATTTAACTGTTCTAAACCAGATGTAAGTGGGCTTTCCAGTGTGTGCACTCTCCTGGATAGAGGCCGATGAGTTCTTTTACTCAATTTCGGTCTGGTGGGATTGTTTTGCTATCCACATACCAGCAACAACAACAATAGCATGTCAGCCTGAATCCTGAAGACAATTTTAACTAGTTGGCTAAGGCTTAGCTTTGTTTTAAGGTTTTGCTGTGAGCTGACCTAGAGTTCCTCTGTTCAAGATCTGTCCTGAGTGAAGCTATGCAATTACCTTCACTCAAGTGGTGTTCCCCAAACTTAGTAGGATTGACGAGGGGGTCTCCTTCCAATGGAATACCCCATTCGCCCATATTTTTCAATGATAAAGCCGTTTGTAGTACCTGCTTGAAGTCCAGTTGGGCTTCAGCTAGTAGGAGCTTTTGTATAGTTACATCATTAATCCCACATATTACACAGTCTCTCAACATCTCATCAAAGGTTAAACCAAAGTCACATGCCTCTGCCAGTCTTCTTATCCTAATCAAAAGTCCTGATATGGATTCCCCGGTTCTTAAACTGTTGAGTAAAACCAATGGAATCTTAGAAATAGAAGAGACTTGGGATTCTAATATTCCTTAACTAAATCCGTCAACTCTTGAAAGGTTTCAGTATCTGGTGCCTCAGGGAAAGTTAGGCTCCTGAAAACCGACAAAACTGTGTGTCCACAAGCAGTCCGAAGAATCACTCATTGCTTTTCAACTACCCCAATGTCATTTGCCCAGTAAAAACTAATGTATTCTTTCTAGATACTAGGCCTAGTCTTCAATGGCAGGATTGCACAAGTCAAGCTTCCCAAATAACGGCATGATGCCAAAAATGCTTACCCCAATTCAAAGACGACTGATGCAAATGAATTTCTTCAGGAGCATGCTTTTCTCTCATTGCCACTGATCACCTCTATTTACACATGGAGAGTCCTTGACAATGATCCAGCTCTCTCAGAGCCAGCTATAAGAGTGAACAGAATGTCTGACACTCCTGTTCTTATCTGTCAGCCAGGGCTCCCTGATTGGAACAGGGTAACAGCCCTAATCAGGGAACTCATATTAGAACATAAGAACAGTACAGTATGATGTTGTGCCGAGCATTTATCTTAATCTAACCTACAGACCCCTCAATTTACTGACGTCTATGTGCTTGTCCAGCAGTCACTTAAATGTCCCTATTGTCTCTGAGTCTACTACCACCGCTGGCAGTGCATTCCATGCACACACCACTCCCTGCCCCGCCCAACATCCCCCCCCTGCTCAACTGGCCACAACATCGCCCCCCCCACCCTGCCCAACACCATCCCCCTGCCCCACCCAACACAGGATCCCGACCCCAACACCGCCCCCCGGACCCCAACACCGCCCTCTGCCCCACCCAACATCACCCCCCCACAACCCCATCCAACACTTCCCCCACCACTCCCATGCGTTCCCCCCCACCCCCATCCACCCCTGCCCCCACTCTGCGGCAGCTGGACTAGACACCAGGATTAAAACTGCTGCTGCCTTTGTGGGTACGTCTCCAAATAGCGTGCGGGCGCACACACACACACACACACGCACACACAATTTACTGCTGAAAAATGTGTTGCTGGAAAAGTGCAGCAGGTCAGGCAGCATCCATAGAGCAGGAGAATCAACGTTTCAGACATAAGCCTTTCTTCAGGATTCTCCTGCTCCTTGGATGCTGCCTGACCTGCTGCGCTTTTCCAGCAACACATTTTTCAGCTCTGATCTCCAGCATCTGCAGCCTTCACTTTCTCCTAACCATTTACAGCACCTTTTTGACAGTTCCACATTTGCCCAGTACAGGACCATGTTGGAGAGATTACATGGGGAAGGTGGGATTTAGGGTACGATGTAGAACTCCAGGAAAAATGTAGGAAGAGAAAGAGGGTGGGCAGGCAATTATTTGGAAACAGTGCCTGTTTAATCACTGTAAACAAAAGATGTGATCACTGCTAGAAACACGTCTTTAACGTAATGTTTCTATGGGACCTCTTCAGATAATCGAGGTTCCTCTGCAACTTCCTTCAATTACCTTAAAATTATGGCCCCTCGTGACAGCCATTTCTGTCCTGTGGAAATATCTCTGGCTCTGCACTCTATCTATGCCTCTCATTACCTTGTACACCTCTATCAAGTAACCTCTCATCCTTCTTCTATCCAGTGTGAAAAGCCCAAGCCCAAGCCCACTTAACCTCTCTTCATAAGATAAGCCCTCCAGTCCAGGCAGCATCCTGGTAAATCTCTTCTACACTCTCTCTAAAGCGTCTATATCCCTCCTATAATGAGGCAAATAGAACTGGACATTATATTCCAAATATGGTCTAACCAGAGTGTTATAGAGCTGCAGCAAAACGTCGTGGCTCTTAAACTCAATCCCCCTGTTAAAGAAAGCCAAAACACCATGTGCCTTCTTACAACTCTATCAACTTAGGTGGCAACTTTGAGTGATTTATGTACATGGACTCCAAGATCCCGTTGTTCCTCCACACTGCCAAAAATCCTGTCTTTAACCCTGTATTCAGCATTCAAACTCAATCTTCCAAATAAAATGCTTTGCATTTATCCAGTTTGAACTCCATCTGCCACTTCTCAGCCCAGCTCTACATCCTGTCATTGCCTGCCAATAGATCTCAACACTATCTAACCTTTGTGTCATCGGCAAACGTACTAACCCAATTTTCCACTTCTTTATCCAAGTTATTTATAAAAACTAGAAATAGCAGAGGCCCAAAAACAGATAACAGGTCACCAAGCTCCAGGTGGAATACTTTCCATCCACTACCATTCGCTGTCTTCTTTAGGCCAGCTAATTCTGTAGCCAGACAGCCAAATTTTCCTGTATCCCATACCTCCTACTTTCCAAATGGTCTTACCATGGAAAACCTTATCAAATACCTTTCTGAAATTCATATACACCACATCCACTGCTTGACCTTTTTCAACTTGTCTTGTCATATCCTCAAACAACTCAATAAGGCTTGTGAGGCATGCCCTACCCCTCACAAAACCATGCTGACTATCTTTAAACAAATTATGTTTTTCCAAATAGTCTTAAATCCTACCTTTCAGAATCCTTTCCAGTACCTTGCTTACCACAGACATAAGACTAACTAGTCTACATTTCCTAGGGATTTCCCTATTCTATTTCTTGAACAGAGGAACAACATTAGCCTCCTTCCAATCAGTTGGTACTACTCCCGTGGACAGTGAGGATGCAAAAATCATCACCAGAGGCGCAGTAATCTCATTCCTCATTTCCTAGAGTAACCTTGGATATATCTGGTCTGGCCCTTGGGGCTTAGCTGTCATGATGCTTCCCAGAATTTCCAGCACATCCACTTTCTTAATATCAATCTGTTCAAGCCTACTAATCTGGTCCACGGTGTTATCACTACCAACAAGGTCCCTCTCTCTTGTAAACACTGAAGCAAAAACTTAATTTAGGGCCTTCCCTACCTTTTCAGACTCCAGGCAAAAGTTCTCTCCACTATCCCTGATCAGCCCTACCCTCTCTCTGATCATTCTCTTATTCCTCAGGTAAGTATGGAATGCCTTTGGGTTTTCCCTAATCCTTCCTGCCAAAGCTTATTCGTGTCCCCTCCTAGCTCTCCTCAGTCCATTTTTGAGTTCTTTCCTAGCTACCCTGTAATCCTCTAAAGCTGTGTCATATCCTTGCTTCCTCAACCTTAAGTTAGCATCCTTCTTCCCCTTGATGAGAAGCTCCTTTTCTCTTGTCATCCAAAGCTCCTTCATCTTACCATTCCTCGCCTGTCTCAATGGAACAAAGCTATCCAACACTCGCAACAAGTGCTCCTTAAACAGCCTCCACATTACTGTCGTGAATTTCCTGTAGAACAATTGTTCCCAATTAATACTCCACAGCTCCTTTCTGATAGCAGAATAATTTCACCTCCCCTAATTAAATACTTCCCATATTACCTGTTCCAATCCTTCTCCATATCTATGGTAAAGGTGAGACAGTTGTGGTCACTGTCACCAAAATGCTCTCCTACTGAGAGATCTGACACCTGGCCCAGCTCATTGCCTAGCACCAAATCCAATAAGGCCTCTCTCCTAATTGGGCTCTCTACATATTGAGTCAGGAATACTTCCTGGACACTCTTGACAAAATCAGCTCCGTCCAGACCATCTGCACTAAGGAGGTTCCAATCAATATTGGGGAAATTGAATTCACCCATAACAACTTTTATATTTGCACTGTTCCAAGATCTGCTGTCCAATCTATTCTTTCATCTCTCTGCTACTATTGGGGAGACTACTCCTTTCCTGTTACTGATTTCCACCCATACTGACTCAGTTGACAAACCCTCCTCAACAACTTCCTTGTCTGCAGCTGTGATGCACTATCTAATTAACAATGCTACTCCCCCTTCTCTTTTACCCTCCTCCCTGTTCTTTTTAAAAGACCTAAACCTTGGAACATCCAGCAACCATTCCTGCCCCTGTGAAATCCATTGTGACCACAACATCATAGTTCCTAGTACTGATCCATGCTCTAAAGTTTATCACTGACACACCTTAACCCCTCCCTTTACCCTATCAATTGTGTATCCTTCCTGACATGCTCTCTGCATTCTATTTCTGCCTGTTCAACAACCAATCGCTCCTCTGATCTGGAGCTCTGGTTCCCATTCCCCTGCCAAACTAGTTAAAACCCTCTCACACTGCTCTAGCAAATCTTCCGCTCAGGACATTGGTGCCCCTCCAGTTTAAGTGCAACCTGTCCCTCATGTACAGGTCCCACCTGTCCCAGAAGGTACCCCAATTATCTATGTACCTGAAGCCCTCCCTCCTGCACCAGCACTGTAGCCACGGGATATACTCTGAGACCCACCTGGCTGACCTCATTACAATCACCACAGAAACTATACTCACTCATGCTGAGAAATTAAACATATTCACAACCTAACTTCAATCCCTACACGAACACATCCATGACACCGAAATATATCAAATAAAACGCTTTCAAAAGTAACTGAACACTCCAGAACTTTAATCATTTATGGAATGGAGTCTGACCAGGAAAAGGAGTGAATTAGAATTAAGCAGGAGAAGTTGGATGCTTTACCATTCTCAAATACTATTTTAACTGTGTTGATGGAAGAGGTGGTCTGCTGTCTATAGCTGTCCAAAAGGCCAACCAAACAAATTGTGAGAAGACAGTAGAAACAGGTCAAATCCAATAGTAAAGAGTCCACTATAAAATTTCACTTCAAAAATAAAACTAATTCTGCAGCAATCTCTGATTCTACAATCAAACTTGTCCTTGCTGACCAAATATACAAAATTAATCTAGTCCCATTTGCCAGCATTCAGCTCATATCCCTCTAAATCCTTCCTTTTCAAATACCCATCCTAATGCATGTTAAATGCTGTAATTGTACCAGCCTCCACCACTTCCTCTGGCAGCTCGTTCCAGACATGCACCACCTCTGCATGAAAACTCTGCCCCATAGTTCTCTGTTGTATCTTTCCCCTCTCGCCTTAATCATTTTCCCTCCAGTTTTGAACTCCCCTATCGTGGGGAAAAGGACTTCGCTATTCACCCGATCCTTTTCCTTCATGATTTTATAAATCTCTATAAGATTAGCCCTCAGCCTCCAATGCTCCAGGGAAAATAGCCCCAGCCTATTCTGCCTCTTCTTATCACTCAAATCCTCCAACCCTGCCAACAAATTTAACGAAGTCTTTCCTATAACAGGGAGAACAAAATTGAATTTTATATTCCAAAAATGGCAACGCCAACATCCTGTACAGCTACAACATGATGTCCCAACTCCTATACTCAATGCACTGACCAATATGACTGAAATGAACAAAAATTTTGAATCAAATGGAAAAAGGAAAGAAAGTGAAATGAATAAAATTTTAAAAACTTGAAATATAAGAAGAACTGAAAAGGGAAAAGGAAGTATTAAATAAATAGAAAAAGGTGCAGGTGGTGAAGAACAGAAATGGGATCTTGGGCTTCATAGTTATAGGATTCAAGTACAGGAGCAGGATGTCTTGCTGCCCTGTACAAGCCCTTAGTGAGATAACACCTGGAGTACTATGTGCAGTTTTGGTCGCCTTATTTGAGGAAGATTGTTCTGACTATGGAAGAAATGCAACAAAAATTTACCAGAATGATTGCTAGATGGCAGGACTGGTGTATGAAGAGAGCTTGGATCATTTAGGAAAATACTCACTGGAGTTTAGAAAAACAAGGGGCAATCTTATGGAAACTTATAGAATTCAATAGGTTTCTAACAGTACTAGAGTGGGTAAATGTAGCAAGGATATTCCCAATGACCATGGAATCTAGAAGCAGGGATCACATTTTAAGAAAATGAGGTAGGCCATTTAGGGCTGAGAGAAGAAATGTTTTCACCTTGTGGAATTTTCTGTCACAGAACTGATTGAAGTCAAAATTGAATAAACTTCATTGAAGCCAAAACATTTAGTGCTTTCAAGAAGGAATGAGATATCATTCTTAGGGCTAAAGGGATCAAAGGGCATGGGGAGAAAATGGAAACAGTGTACTGAGTTAGATGATCAGCTATGATTATATAGAATGGCATGGTGAAATTGAAGGGCCAAATGCCCTACTCCTGCTCCTATTTTCTGTGTTTCTATATTTTCTGTTAAGTTCTGTTAAGGCTTTTCTTAAAGGTCACAAAGTCATTTTGGAACAATAACTTAAATGCATCAGTTCAAAGAAAATGTATGATTGCAGGAGAGTCCCAGGAGAACCCAATGCTAATTAATAAAATTATTATATTGTTTGATTTATGATACACATCAAATGCATATAGGCAATTAGTTCAGTTTTGAGTTAAAAACAGAAGGTATAAAGTTTAATTTCAGAAGAACTCATAGTTCTATTCAGAAGATAACAGTTTTTCTCTTGCAGGAGAACCAGGTTTTTCAGTTCAGTTCATGTGAACAGTTCACTGAGGCACATGAGGCTCCTTCTCGATGGAGCTTACAAACCGAGATAGTTAAGAGATAAATTTTCCAATTACTAGGACTGTAGAAGGTTTAGGTCATCAAACCTGTGAAAGTCATGCCAACAAACTCAGAAAGAAATTATTTTTAAAAAGTGTTAGCAGTCCAAGGGTAAAAAAACTGGAAAGCATCAGTGAAGTAAAGATTTTTAAAAACTGAGATAGTTGTGATATTTCTCTCAAATAGTGTTTCTGGAAATGAATGATTTTAAGAAACAGGTTGAAATTTTGTTTTGATATTTGTGTGAAGAATGTTCTAACTGACTTCTACATATGTTTGTTTATTGTTAAAAAACATATGTAGCCTCACATAACTATGTGTGTGTGACTAACCACTATGTAAAACTGAAATATATAATCTGTTAAGCCAAGTTTCATTCTGGAATCTGACCTGTCCAGTATTATCACGAGCTGAGCTAACACTACTTATCTTCATATCACTGCGAATGAGACCTTTGGTCCCTTCAGCCAAGTGCTAGAACCATTGCTGATTTTATATTATTTTTTTTTTATTAATTTTGGTTTTGAGTTGGATTTTACTCATGGACTTTGCAGAACAGTTTGTGGTAAAATGAAAAGAACAGACTAAACAAGTCAGTCCTGCCTCAGCTGAGGGCCACACTCTCTCAGAACTGCAAAGAACCCCTTCTGTACTGCATCCTCAGGAGAATTCATACTCTTAACAAACAGTATTTCAACTCCAACTCAAACATCAAAAACTGTAAGTACAACAAACATTTATCTCCCCGCCTCCATAACCAGTGCTCCTCAAACATTCCAGTAGATTCCCCCGACCTCTGGAACTGCTCGGACGCCATTAGCCATGCGGCTGCTGCAGCCAGCATCCCCACGGTAATGGATGATGTCACTTCCGGCCCTCACAATTCATGCGCCACACGTGACATCACTTCTGCCCCTCACACCATCGTTGATGTCACACGCTCAGTGACTTCCACACCCCACTGCCACCCGCACCAACGCCACTCACCTGCATTCTGCTGACACGTCCCCCACAGATCCCACTGTCACCATCCCCGCCCCCCCAGAACCTGAGGGGAACATCACCCCTGCTCATGACTCCACCCCCATTCCCCCCACCACCACACCAACTCGAATTACCGGCTCCGTCCCCACTCCCAGCTCCACACCCACACCAGGTCCCAGCTCCCAGCCCTGCCAAGTTTTCTCCATCCCTCCAGACCTCCCCCTCACTGAGGATGAATGATCAGTCCTCAGCAAAGGACTCACCTTCATCCCCTCCGCCCATGCATTTAATACATGCCGTGATGTCAAACACTTCTTCCGTCGCCTCCGCCTCCGAGCTTACTTTCATAATCAGGACTCCCGCCCACCTTCCGAGGACCCCTTCGCCCGCCTCCAACATACTGCATCCACCTGGACACCCGGTGCTGACCTATTACCCACCCTCGACCTCTTCATTTCCAACTGCCGCTGGGACATTCACCGCCTCAACTTGTCTACCCCCATCCCCCGCTCCAACCTCCCACCCTCACAACACGCAGCCCTCCAATCCCTCTACTCCAATCCCGACCTCACCATCAAGCCAGCAGATAAAGGGAGCACAGTGTCAGTCTGGCGCTCTGACCTGTACACCGCTGAAGCCAGATGTCAACTGGAGGACACCTCTTCCTACCACTCCCTTGACCATGATCCCACCCCCCATCACCAAACCATCATCTCCCAGACGATTCAGAACCTCATCACCTCAGGAGATCTCCCACCCACAGCTTCCAACCTCATAGTCCAGGAAATCCGCACTGCCCAGTTCTACCTCCTTCCCAAGATCCACAAACCTGACCACCCTAACCGATCCATTGTCTCAGCATGCTCCTGCCCCACTGAACTCATTTCTACCTACCTCAACACTGTCCTATTCCCCCCTAGTCTAGGAACTCCCCACATATGTTCGAGACACCACCCATGCCCTCCAGTTCCATCCTTCCACCACCCTCACGACCTGTTCTACCTGTCTGTCTTCCTTCCCTCCTATCTGCTCCACCCTCCTTTCCAACCTATCACCATTACCCCCACCTCCATCTACCTATTGCACTCTCAGCTACCTTCCCCCTAGCTCCACCCCCTCCCATTTATTTCTCCACCCTCTTGGCTCACAGCCTCATTTCTGATGAATTCTCCTGTTCCACGGATGCTGCCTGACCTGCTGTGCTTTTGCAGCTCCACGCATTTAACTCTAATCTCCAGCATCTGCAGTCCTCACTTTCAGTAAAAAATGAGGTCTGCAGATGCTGGAGATCACAGCTGCAAATGTGTTGCTGGTCAAAGCACAGCAGGCCAGGCAGCATCTCAGGAATAGAGAATTCGACGTTTCGAGCATAAGCCCTTCGAAACGTCGAATTCTCTATTCCTGAGATGCTGCCTGGCCTGCTGTGCTTTGACCAGCAACACATTTGCAGCAGTCCTCACTTTCATCTGATCAGAGATATCCAAGAAGACTGTAAGAGGCTCGAGAAGAATTTACAGTGGCCCTGGTTGATATCTTTGCATTATCATTAGCTACGAGTGAAGGGCCAGAAGACTGGAGGATAGCAAATGTGCTATTATTCAAGAAGGCTGCAAAGAAAAGCCTGGGAACTATAGAACAGTATGCTTAACATCTGTGATGGGCAAGTTACTTGAGAAGATTCTGAGAGACAAGATATACATGCATTTGGAAAGACAGGGTATGATTAGGAGTAGTCAGCATGGCTTTGTTAGTGGAAGATCATGCCTCACATATTTGTTAAAGTTCTTTGATGAAGTGACCTGGAAGGTTGACGGGGGCAGGGCGGTAGATGTAGTCTATATGGATTTCAGTAAGGCCTTTGATAAGGTTCCAATCTGGAAGATTAGATTGCATGGAATCCAGAGGGACCTGGCAAATTGGATACAAAATTGGCTTGATGGTAGGAAGCAGAGGGTAATAGTGGAAGGAAGCATGTCGGACTGGAGGCCTGTGATACTGCTGTGCCTCAGGGGTCGGTACTTTTCCCATTGCTGTTTGTTATTTATATCAATGATTTGGATGAGACTGTACAAGGTATGATTAGTAAATTTACAGATGACACTAAAATAAACAGTATCATGGGCAATGAGGAAGGTTGTCAGAAATCACAGCAGGACCTTGATCAGCTCGGGAAGTGGGCCAAGAAATGGCAAATGGAGTTTAATATAAGTAAGTGCGAGGTCTTGCAATTTGGTAAAGTCAAATCAAAGTCGGAGTTTCATGGTGAATGGTGGGGCCTTAAGGAGTGTAGTGGCACAGAGGATCTTGAAGCTCAGCACAGTTCTCTGAATGTGGAGTCACAGGTAGACAGGGCAGTGAAGAAGGCTTTTGACACACTGGCCTTAATCGATCAGGGCATTGTGTATAGAGGTTGCAAAGTTATGTTGCAGTTATATAGGAAGTTTGTAAGGCCGCATTTGGAGTATTGTATTTTGCCACCTTGTTATAGGAAGGATGTTGTTAAACTGGAAAGAGTATTGAGGACATTTACTAGGATACTGCCTGCATTCGATGGTCAATAAGAGGGAGAGGCTGGACAAGCTAGGACTTTTTCCTTTGGAGTGTAGAAGACTGAGGGAGGACCTTTTAGAGGTGTATAAAATCATGAGAGGCATGGATAGGGTGAATGTACTTAGTCTTTTTCCAAAGATTGGGGAAATCAAGGAATAGAGAGCATCAAGTTTAAGGTTAGAGGGGAAAGAATAAAATGGAATCTGAGCGGCAACTTTATTACACAGCGGGTGGTACGCATATGGAATGAGCTGCCAACAGAAGTGGTTAAGATGGTTACATTAATAATATTTAAATTGCATTTGGCAATTACATGGATAGGAAAGGGTTAGAAGAATATGGGCCAAGTGCAGAGAAATGGGGTTAGTGTGGATGGACATGTTGATCGGGGTGGACCAGTTTGGGCCAAAAGGCCTGTCTCTATGCTGTAGGACTCCATGACTCTATAACTATGCCTGTGAAACAACTCATTGTGAAAGCCATTTAAGTAATCTGGCCAGTTTAGTTATCTTGCTTTATTTATCCCTTAACTATGTTTGTTTGTCTGTCTTTTGTGGATGGGAGTGAAAACAAATGTTTCGAATTTAAAGCATAGACACTAATTAGATTACCTTGTTATTTAATTCTCTCTGCGAAACTAATTGTGAATTTAATAAATGGTTCAGTCTTTTGTTTAAGAATGAAAACCACTGGCTGGAATTAATTATTCACAAAGTCAGTTATGAAAACATTTGTTCCAAAACCATTGGAATAACTATTCGGTGTCTCGATGGTTTTAATACTACTGTGTTGCGAATACAGAGGTGAAATAGCAAATTTGATCTGGATATCTACCTCAATGTCATAACACAACTGGGACCTTGAAATGCAGACCACATAGGTCTGAAATTGGATTTTGGTACCGAAAGTGAGTATCAAAGGCAAGACACGCAGCAATAAAAGTTTACGATTATAAACTGATCCATAAACGGTCACCCTCTGAAACTTGAGGAGAATAAAAGGTGGGAGAGTGAAAGGGAGGTGAGTGGCCAGACTAGGGGGTGGAGAGTATGGAATTCCCATAAGTACTCCTCAGAGTAAGAAGGAAATTGCTGAGTGTGGAAGTGAAGTTCAGAAGCTTAAGTGTTTCTGGTGGGCCATGAGAAATTTAGAATGACAGAAGTCGTGAATTAGATCCATGGGACTTATAGGAATTAGTAAAAATGAGTCAGAGAAGGGAACACAAATTGATAATATCACTAACTACAAAAAAAGGCAAGAGGTGAAATCTGTCAGTCATAAAGGAAGTTATAAGGCAGATAAGAGGTATTGCAGATATTTGTCAAAAGGCCAGGTGACTCCTTTATATTCAGGACTGCAGCTGTTCAAAAAGATAGCTCACCACCACCTTCTCAATGGCTCCTAGGGACGGGCAATAAATGCTGGCCAGCCAGCAATGCCCACATCCCATAAATGATAATTTAAAAAAAGATGAGGCAGCCAAATCCAAAACTATATGAAGAAGGACAAACAATAATTTTTACTGGAGAAAAAAACATATCTTCCTTCCAGACAGCTCGATGGGACCTATTGTATTAATAAATAGGAAGGTGGAGCATAATTTCCAGTTCTATTACATCCACTATAACTAGAATGTGATTTGTTATCAGGAGGAGTAATTGTTGGAATAATGAAATATTACCTGTTGAGGGAATAGCTTTACTTCAGGGCAATGATTTGGCAGAATTAAAGGTAATAGCTTCACTGATAATTACAGAATTCCCAAAGGACGTACAAGAAACAGAATTACAGGAATAAGTTCCTGGTATCTTTCCTGCATATGTGGTAATCAGGGCAATAGTTAAACAAAATCCATCAATAATAATTGATGTGACACAATAAGCAAGTGAAAACATAGTTGAAACCTTCCTGAAAGGCAAAGATAGTCCAGGTAGAGTGTTTCATATGATGTCCGTAATTACAGCACAAAAAGCAGATCCTGAATTTAATAAATTGGTGCAGTTAGCTCACCCTTTTTCTAATCAACCTGCTCAGTGATTTAATTTGATTGATTTGATTTGATTTATTATTGTCACATGTACCTAGGTACAGTGAAAATTTCTGTTTTGTGTGCAGTACAGGCAGATTATACCAGACAAATTGCATTAGGGTAATAGAACAGAATGAACAATACAATGTTATGACTGCAGGGAAGATGCACAAAGAGTGAGATTAACATTAAATTTAAAATTTGAGCTGTCCATTCATAAGTCTAATAATAGCAGGGAAGAAGCTGTTCTTGAATCTGTTGGTACGTGTGTTTATGCTTTTGTATCTTCTATCTAACAGAATAGAGTGAAAGGGATCACAACCAGGGTGGAAGGCATCTTTGCTTACGTTGGCTGCCTTCCTGAGACAACGAGAAGTACTAACCAAGTCAATGGATGGAAGGTTAGCTTGCGTGATGGACTGGGCTAATGTTTTTAACAGACCTCTGAACAGGTGGGACTTGAAGCTGGACACAAAGCTAGGGACATTACCACTGTGCCACAAGACCCTAAAGTGTAGTGCACCTGGTATTCCCAGGTCATCCCCCATCCAAGTACTAACCAGGCCTGAGTCTGGTTAGCCTCTGTGATCAAACAAAATCAGGCATTTTCAGATCAGTATGGCTTCAGTCAGCTCATACTGAGGTACAGGCCAAAAGAGTTTCAGAGTGCCATTAGCTTTAGACCGGAGTACTGATGAGGAAGTGGAGATCCCGTCATAGACCTGCAAATGAAGAATGTCAGTTGTAACTACCCAGCAATCATAGGGTGATATTACGACTAGCACATGATATTCCCATGGTAGGACACACGGAGCTTCAGAAAACTCAGACATCCCATAACCAGATGTTATACATGGCCAAAATTGCATAGCAATGTGATGTGGTTTTGTAAAACATTTCATAATCATCAAGTTGTAGGCAAAATACAAGTGGTTGAACCAGCACCCTTCATTCCTATACCAGTTTTTGAAGAATCATTCAATCAGAGGCTGGATGGTGACCTTATAAAGGTTTGTAAAATCATGATAGCATGATTAGGTTGAAGAGCTAAGGTCTTTTTCCTGGGTGGGAGAAATCAAAAGTAGAGAGCATAGGTTTAAGGTGAGAGGGGAAGGATACAAAAAAGGTCCTGAGGGTTACCTTTTTCATGCATAGGGTGGTAAGTGTATGGAACAGGCTACCAGAGGAAGTGGTGAAGACTGGTACCATTTCAACATTTAAAAGTCATCTGGATGGGTATAGGAATTGAAAGAGTTTAGAGGGATATGGGCCAAATGTGGCAAACGGGACTAGGTCAGATTAGGATATCTGGTCAGCATGGATGAGTTGGACTGAAGAATTTGTTGCCGTGACTCTATGACTCTATGTAATTCTACAGTGTAGGAGCATTACCTAAAACTAAACCCGGAAATGAATATATCTTCACCATTATGGATACTACTACTCAGAAGCTAACAATCAAAGCTTAAATGGTAATGGTAAAACTCACACAGTTTTTCACCTGATACAGTCTGCCAGTGGAAGTATAGACTGAACAAGGATAAAAATTTATGTCAAACCTTTTTCAAGATATCATTCATAGTTTGGGGATTAAACAACTGAAATTGGCTGTGTATAGGTGTCTAAATGTAGTTAAAGAGGATAAATGAAAGATGGTTGAGACCAAAGAGAATTGGTCAGTTCCCAAAGTGAACTTCCTACTATTGGATTAATGAATTTGGAGATATTCAAAAATTCAGACACTATATTTTCATGTTTAGAGAAGATCAACAGAAGGACATTGTGAGAAAATAAAAAAAAGTTTGCAAAGACACATTTGGATGTACTACATTAAATGAATATGACATAGATGCAGGTAACTGAGACCCAATCAATCAAAACGCATATTGGTTAACCCAGAGAAACAGGCCAAAGTAGCAGGTGGAATTCAATACATTAATAAGCAGGATGCCAATGCACCTACAAGTCAAAAACACTGAAGTAATGTGTCTAACTCACTGGAAGATTGCATTGTCACAAGATCTAGAAAGAGTAGTAGGCCACCTACTTTATAGGGAGGTAATCTTGCCCAGTAACAGTATCGCCACAACAGGGACAGAAGTTTTCGGTTCATGTCCCAGACCAGAACTTGCTGGTCATGGAAAATGCATCTGTAACATGGCCAAACAAGTTGATTGGCAGCCTATAAATTGTTCCAATATACCTAGTTGTAGATGGTAAAAGAAGGGGACTTTTCCGGTGAGCCATTCTGCAAAAGGCAGCAGCAATGCAGTTCTGTGTCCAGAAATGCAAACTAATTGAATAGAAATCCATGTCGTAACTCTGAGTATGAGATCAGAATTTGCCAGCACACTACAGAAAGGATGGGAAAGCATAGAGAGGACACAGAAAGAGATACACAAGATTGGTTCCAGGATTGAGGAAATGCACTTACTTGGATAGATTGCAGAATATGGGCTGTTCTCCTTGGTCAAGAGATGGCTCAGGAGAGATTCGATAGAGGTATTCAAAATCATTTGAGATCTGGAAAAAATGGATGGGGAGAAATTATTTAAACTGATAAAAGCAAATTACTGCGGATGCTGGAATCTGAAACCAAAAGAGAAAATGCTGGAAAATCTCAGCTGGTCTGGCAGCATCTGTAAGGAGAGAAAAGAGTTGACATTTCGAGTCTAACTGACCCTTTGTCAAAGCTCAGCTAGACTCGAAACGTCAGCTCTTTTCTCTCCTTACAGATGCTGCCAGATCTGCTGAGATTTTCCAGCATTTTCTCTTTTGGTTATTTAAACTGATGGAAGAATCAAAAACCAGAGGATTCAAGGTATTGAAACTTTTTATGCAATGATTCATTAAAATCCAGAATACACTGCCAGATAATGTGTTAAAAACAGATTCATTTGTGGTTTGCAGAAGAAATTGAGTTATCATCTGAAAGGAAAAGGTTTGTAGGATTACAGAGAAAGGTTAGCAAATGGTGAATTGTTCTTGCAGACAGTTAGGACACACATGACGGGCTGAATGGCCTTCTTCTGTACTGTAGCATGCTGCAATTCTCCTGCTGTTGCAAAGTTGCAAAGTCAATTTAGTGACTTGTTAGGAGATTTCTAAATTAAATTGTTCCAACCTTTTTCTCTAACTAGTATACTGCTCTTCACACACTCATCCTGTTCAAAATTTGAATACTAAATCTATTATGTTCATATCTGTGAACACTTCAAAAGTTAAAATAACACTCTGCTCAGACCTAGTATCACTTCATAATTGATCACTTAACTCTAACAGTCTCCAATTGAGTTCAATTCACCATTGGTAACATACCTACATCTTCTTGCCTATCAGCTGTGCTCACCTAAACTAATAGGACTATTTGAAGAGTTTTCTATTATTTAGGCTTGTTATCCTAACAATTAAATATTATAATTTCTACCTACTGAAAAAAATGTCCTTGAATCATAAATGTGTCTGTATTACGTTTGATGGAGTATTGCATAGTTTCACAAATGACAACACGTTTCACTCCCAAGTTATCTGAAGTATAATCACCTGGTGTGCCATCTAGTGGTGAGAATGGTTGAAAGGTTTCATCAAGGGGAGGGTCATGCCTGATAAATCTGCTAGACTTCTTTGTCACAGAATCCTTACAGTGTAGAAACAGGCCATTTCACCGAACAAGTCCACACTGACTGTCCAAAGAGCATCTCACCCACTCTACATTTCCCCTGACTACTGCACCTAATCTACACATCTCTGAACACTATGGGCAATTTAGCTTGTCCAATTCACCTAATCTGCACATCTTTGGACTGTGGGAGGACACTGAAGCTCCAGGAAGAAACCCATGCAGACACAGAGAGAATGTGCAAATTCTACACAGACAGTCGCCCAAGGCTGGAATCAAACTCGATTCCCTTGTGCTGAGGCAGCAATATTAACCACTGAGCCACCGTGCCGCAAAACCGTTACTCATGGAGCTAAACACTTTGTAAATTCCTTTTACAGAAATTCACCAAGGCTTCTTAAAAAGCAAGTTTGAAATCTAAGACTACAACTACCTAGAAAGACAAGGGCAGCAGATACTTGGAAACACCACCACCTAAAAGCTCCCAACCAAGAGATTTACCACTATGCCATGCAAATATATTGCTGTTCTTTCAATGCCACTAGGTAACACTCTGGAACTCCACCCTGATAATTTTATGGCTCCACTTACCAAATGCACTGCAAGGGTTCATGAATACCATGATGTGGACTTACCAATGTTGGACTGAGGTGGACAACTTCGGAAGTCACACACCAGTTTATAGTCCAACAGTTTTCACCTGATGAAGGAGCAGCACTCTAAAAGCTTGTTATTTCAAATAAACCTTTGGACTATAATCAAGTGTCGTATGACTTCTGACAAGGTTCATGATGGCAGCTCATCTTCTCAAGATTAATTAAAGGTGGGCAAAAAATGCTGTCCCAGCAAGCAAAGCCCACTTCCCATGAATTAATATGAGAAAAAAACACAAATATATGGGATGTTGGTGTCACTGGCCACTTTCTTGATGTGCTGCAGTCCATTTGGTAGAGATACATTCACAGTGTTTGGAAAGGAATTTCAATTTCTCGACCAAATGACAGTGAAGGCAAAGGGACATATATCCACATCAAATTGGAGTATGGCTTAAAGAAGGACCTGCAGGTGATGGTGATCCAATACGGCTTCTGCCTTTGACCTTTGGGTAATAGAATTGTAGATATTGATGGTGCTGTTGAAGACGCTTTTCTGAGTTGTTGCAGTGCATATTGTGAATGATATGCAGACCAGTCTGGTGTTGGAGGAGTGAATACGTAAGGATTGGATGCTGATCAAGCAGTTTGGTTAGCCCTGATGGCACTCAGCTCTTTGAGGGTTCTTGGGAGCTACAAGAGGGAGGTATTCTATCACAGTCATGTCTTGTGCTTTGTAGATGGTAGACAGATGAGTGAGTTACTTGGTGCAGAATGTTTGACCTCAGATCTGATCTTTTAGTTGCCAATTTATCTGGCTGATGTATTTACATCTCTGATCAGTGATGATCCCTAAGATTTCCAAGATGGGGATTCAGCAATACTAATTCCAGTTGACATCAAGTGAAAAAAGGTAGGTTGTAGGTAGCCTCACCTAAACTTAGATGGCACAAATGTCAGTTGCCACTTATTAGTCAGAATGTTATCCAGGTCTTATTGCATGCAGGTAGGGAAGCTTAATTATCTGTGGAGTTGCAATGGAACCGAACACTATTCAATTATTTTATTCACATCTGCTAATGGAAAACAATATGCTGATGTTTATTGATGAAAAAACTGACAATTTTTGGACCTTCAGGAACTCCTGCATGGATGAGATAATTGGTCTCCAATTACCAGAATCATATTCCATTGGTGTCACGTATGACTCCAGCCAGTGAAAAACCTCTCCCCTTATCCCTATTGATTTTAATACTATTCAGATTCTTTGATGCTACACTTAATCAAATACTACCTTGATGTTAAGGGCAGTCACTCTCATCTCACCTCTGAAATTTAGCTCTTTAGTTCATGTTTGGACCATTGATGCAAAGAAGTCAGGAGTCAGGTAGTCCTGGCAGAACTCAAACTGAACAATAGTAAAAAAGATTATTGTGACATGAGATGGAACAGTAGCTTTCAGACATGATTTCATGATTATGGCTGTTGCTTGAATTGTCTTTGGGACAGATTTTCCAATTTTGTCACAAGTCTTCAGATGTTAGTGAAGAGGTTTGCTGTACTTCTATTAAGGTGGATAAATTGCCAGGGTCCAATGGTATCTACCCCAGATTAGTGAGAGAGGTTGCTGAGGCCTTGACCAAGATTTTTGTATTCTTATTAGCCACTGGAGAGGTCCCAGAGGACTGGTGAGGAGCTAACGTTGTTCCTCTGTTCAAAAAGGAAATAGGGATAATCCAGGAAATTGTAGACCAGTGAGTCTCATGTCAACGGTTGGGAAACTATTGGAGAGAAGTCTTTAGGGATAGGATTTATACACATTTGGAAAAGCATGCCCTAATTAAGGACAATCAGCAGAGCTTTGTGCAGGGCAGGTCATATCTTACTAACTTTCTTGAATTTTTTGAGGAGATGACTGAGGTGATCGATGCCAGTAAAGCAGTGGATGTTGTCTACATGGATTTTAGTAAGGCTTTGATAAGATCTCATCTTGAACGCTCACCCACAAGACCCATGGCAACTTGGCCACGTGGATTCAGAATTAACTTTCTCATAGAAGGCAGAAGGTGGCGGTGGAAGTTTGTTTTTCAGGCTGGATGTCCGTAATTAGTGGAGTTCCACAGGGATCCTTACTGGGACCTCTGCTGCTTGTGATATATATAAATGATTTAGATGAAAATGCAGATGGGTGGATTAGCAAGTTTGCAAACAACACAAAGATTGGTGGAGTTGTGCACATTGTAGAAGGTTGTCAAAGAATACAGCAGGATATATATCAGTTGCAGATATAGGTAGAGAAATGGCAGATGGAATTTAATCCAGATAAGTGTGAGGTGCTGCACTTTAGGGGATCAAATGTTAAGGAAAAGTAGACAGTTAATGGCAGGACCCTGAACAGCAATGATGTACAAAGGGATCACAGGATTCAAGTCCATTGCTCCCTGAAAGTAGCCATGCAAATAGATAGGATGATAAAGGCGTATGGCATGCTTGATGGTTGGGGAATTGATGATCCTTTATTGTTTGGGGAATTGAGTACAAGAGTCAGGATGTCATACTGCAGCTTTATTAGACCTTAGTTAGGCCACACGTAAGAGTATTGCAATAAAATCTGAACTATAAGGAGAGTCTACAAAAACCTGGTTTGTTTTCTCCAGAGCGGCAAAAGCTGAGGAGACACATGATAAAGCCTATAAAATTATGAAACGCAGGGATTATATTGATGCTCAGAAGCTTTTTTCCCACAGTTGAAATGTCTAAAGCTAAAGGGCATGCATTTAAGGTGAGAGGAGGAAAGTTCAAAGGAGATGTGGGGGGAGAGTTTTTTTACACAGAGAGCAGCAGGATTCTGGAACGCACTGTCAAGGGTGCTAGTAGAGGCAGATATGATAGGGGCTTTTAAGAGACTTCTTTATTAATACATGAATGTGCAAGGAATGGAGGAATATGGACTAAGGTCAGACAGAAGGGAATAGTTTAATTTGCCATCATGTTTGGCACAACATCCAAGGATAAAGGGCCAGTTCTGTGTTTTATCATTTCTTGTGCCGATGTTCGCCCAATTATATTCTTATTTTAATTTTGTATGGAGATGAATATGACTTGCTGGCTTGCTCGGTCATTTCAGAGGACAATTAAGAATCAATCCCCATAGTGCTGTCAATCCAGACTTACATGTCGGCCATATCAGGAAAGATGTTAGAACTCTTGCATTCAATAACCAATATTGTGGGTTTTATGGTAATCTGGTAGTTTCACAGTCAACATTAGTTTTTCTACAAGAGATCAGACTTGCCAAGAATGGATCACAGAAATATATGTTTTTGCATATTCATTCAAAAGGGAAAGAATTCAGGGGTAATGTATGAGCATGGTGTAGTGTTTGTCACTATACTTGATAACAAAATCACCTATAAATTGTTCAGTTTTTTAAATTCACTCATTAGGGATGTGGGCATCACTGGCTAGACAGCATTATTCTAGAGGATTCCTGATTCCTGCTATTCCTGATGAAGGGCTTTAGCCTGAAACGTCGATTTTCCTGCTTCTCGGATGCTGCCTGAACTGCTGTGCTTTTCCAGCCCCACTCTGATCTAAACTCTGGTTTCCAACATCTGCAGTCCTCACTTTTGCCGAGTTGATTTTAACCTTACTGTGAATCCTCTTGCAAGGATGTCTACCTTGAAGAAGTTCTCCTCCTCTCTCCACAAAAATCTCTGAGTCTCTCTCTCACTGCAACCCCCAGGTCATCTCCTCTGCCCTGAAGCTCTTCAACCATGTACTGAAATATACTCGCTACCACAGCTACATTTGCTTCCTCAGTGCCTGCCTCTGCAATCAACTGATCACACATGGACTCCGGACTACATTCAACCCAGCACAGTTCGGAACCGAACAGGACAACCAGTACAGACCACAGATTCAAAACCACCAGAAACAGTTCTCCTTCCAGATCCTCTGCTCCACACTCACAGCAATGCACCAGCACCAACCTATTTCTGATGAAGGGCTTTTGCCCCAAAACGTTGATTTTCCTGCTCCTCGGATGCTACCTGACCTGCTGTGCTTTTCCAGCACCACTCTATCTAAACTCTGGTTTCCAGCATCTGCAGTCCTCACTTTCACCTAGCATTTATTGCCTGTCCCTAGATATCCTTGAAAAGATGGTGGTGAGCTGCCTTCTTGAACTGCTGCAATCCATGTGCTGGAGGTCTCAACTCAAACAGGGCCAATCAACCATACCAGTACCCATGTTCCAACTATGTATGTTCCACTACAGATATGAAAGACACGTTCTATGAGGAACTTGATATTGCAATCAACAGAATCCCTACGTCAGGGAGCTTTTTCCTGCTGCTGGATTTCAATTCAAGAGTGGTTACCTTTCCTTGGTCACCATGACCTAGAAAAGATAAATGACAAAGGACAGAGAATGTGTGAGCTTTGCAGTCGCCATAAGTTCTGTACAATTAACACCTTACTTCATAACAAACCATGCCACAAGGTGTTCTGGAGACATTCAAGATTATGGCACCAGGTGGATTTGATCATCACCAGTCAGGATTCTCTGAGCTGCATTGTTCACATTTATCTGGACATTTATCAGGTTTCCCTGCCATCACTTACCATTCTCTAGATGCTACCAGGCATAATTCCCAGGGTGGGTAAAGTCAGTGTCACTTTGATAGGTAGAAGTATGGGATATATGTCTGCTGTACTCGAGGATATTGAGAGTGCAAAAACTTAATACATGTGTTTGCACAATTTCCACTAAATTTTATCTGCAATCATTGTTCCACACAATTGCAACATGTGAACAATTCGCATGTTTAGGCATCAAATGCTGTCAAAGGCAGACTGTGTTATGCCTTTGGTGCTTGCAAATCTAACATTGTCTCAGTGATATAGAATTAAGAAGCAATGACTTAAAAGTAGATGGACGTTGACAAAAAAAGTATCACATAATTCCTCAAGTGCTAAGGAATTAGGGGAATGTTGCTTCATCATCATTGCTCTGTACAATTGGATCAAGTAAATACGATAGAGACTGAGGATCCAACACTTTGGCAGCAGTTATCTAAGGAGAAGGATCTAGACATTAAGCCACCAGGAAGCTCACTGTACATGACAGAGCTCAACAGCGTCGGCACCTCAAGCCACACAGGGTCTAATTGACAGTCCTCACTTTCGCCTAACTCGTTCCAGTAGTTGAGAGCTGAGTACAGCAAACCATCATGGACTGTCAAATAGTTTTTCATCATGCCAGCATTTTGTTGGACTGTGGGAACAATCTTCAATGTCTACTCATTTGCCGGCTCATGTTTGGAATTGTACTATTCCTTGCATGTATGTGAAGTTTTCCTACTGGACAATGACAGACTGCAAGTTTCCAGTCATCATTTGAGTAACCGGACTTTTTTATTCATTCACAGAATGAGGGCATCGCTGGCCCATTCCTAATTGCCCAAAGGGCAACAAAGAGTCAATCATATTGCTGTGGGTCTGGAATCACAGGTAGACCAGACCAGGTGAGGATGGCAGTTTCTTCCCTAAAGGACATCAGTGAACCAGATGGGTTTTTCTAACAATCAACAATGGATTCATGGTTATCATTCGATTCTTAATTCTAGATTTTTTAAACTGAATTCGAATGCAAGTCCCCAGAACATTACTAAGGTCTCTGGATTAACAGGTCCAGTGATAAAACCACTGGGCCATTGCTTCCCCACTGTTAGAGAGGTTGTTTTGATGGAGTGTAGCTAAGAATAATTAAACTGAGTGGCCTTGTGTTTAAATGACAACCAGGTTGACAGAATAGGATTGTATGCATGAGGGAGTGTCAGCCATGCCACGTATGTGCTGTGTTCACGTGGATGTGCTGTGACTGCTGTGCCATTATGTTGCCGATGAGGGGCAATATGGATTACCAATGCATGCCCAAGTGCACAGCAGCCTTTTAAATGTGAGTTGACAATGACCACCTTTGACATAGATGCACCAATTAATCCAGAATGGTATCAAGAAGCCCAAGTAAACTGAAGTAATCAGGGTAAAGTTCTCTACTGATTAGAGTCATACCTAGCACAAAGGATGCTGATTTATTTGAAAGTCAATCATCTCAGTCTCTGAATATCAATGCAGGAGTCCTTTACTGTAGTGTCCCGGACTCAGGTATCTTTAGCTGCTTCACCAGTGAACTTCTGTCCATCACAGAGTAAGGATTGAGAACATTCACTGATGATGGCCCAATTTTGGCACCATTTGTGATCTCAAGTACTGAAAAAGCTTGTGTCCAAAAGCAGCAGGGCCAGACAACATCCAGACCATAACCAATAACTGGCGAGTAACATTCAACCAGGCAAAGACTATCTCAAACAAGAGAGAATCTAACCACATCCCTTAATGTTCAAGGGCATTAGCATCACTAAATAATCAACTAGCAAAATCCAGGGAGTTACCATTAAACAGACTCTAAAAGGACCCAGCCATGGAAACTCAATAGCTAAAAGATCAGAAATGATTAATTCTGTTGCAATAATCATCTCCTGCCTTCCCAGTACCTGACTACCATCTACAAGGCACATGATGGAAGACTTTCTACTTGCTTGTATGAGTTCAACTCCTACCACACTCAAGAAGTTCAACATCATTCAGGATAAATAATCCTGTTTGACTGGCATACCAATCATGAGCTTCAAAATTCATTCCTTTCATTGGTGTGTGCAATTTACAAAACACACTACAGTAACTCATCATCTTTGCCAACACTTTCCAAATCTGCAACTTCTACTACCCAGAAGGCCAAAGGCATAAGATACAAGAGAACATGATCACTTGCTAACTCCCCTTCACACACTATCCTGACTTGGAACCAAATCATAATTTCCTCACTGTCGCTGGGTCAAAATTCTGGAATTTCCTTTCTTACAACATTTACACCCCAAGGGGTGAACAGTTTAAATTTACAGCTCACCAAACCAGCTCAAGAGCAATGAGGGATGGATATTGAATGCTGATATACCTAACAACACAAATATTCCATGAAAGAATTTTGTTTAAAAATCCATATCCAGCTGCATTCACCATAATTGTAACACCACTTAAATATTAACAAAACCTAGAAAGCCATGACTATATTGATTGCCTAACCACTTACTCCATGATGTTGCTTACTCAATGGAACCTATTAGCTCACCTAATTGCATGGTATGGTCATGACTGGTCCCCCATATTCCAGATCCATAGTACAATCTATATCTATAATTTTCTAATCTGCTTATTTAGAGATGTGGTTACACACTCCTGGAACAGATGCGACTTGAATCTACGTTGCCGAGCCCAGAGATAGGGACAATAACACTGCGTATTCTAAGAGTCTATATAATCCATATATTCAAACAAAATTCCATACTGGATATTAATGAGCTAACAAGGAGCTTGACAATGAGCTTGATTGTCCAATAATTTGAACCAGGCAGGTCACTTGATTCAACTTTCCACCTTCCTGACCAAAATTACTGGCAGTTGCAACAATGATGACAAATTGGCATTGGTACTAATTTATAGTCAAGGTTAGAATGGTGCTGGAAAAGCACAGCAGGTCAGGCAACATCCAAGGAGCAGGAAAATTGAATTTTCAGGCAAACGTCCTTCATGAGGAATGAGACAGAGAGACTCCAGGGTGGAGAGATAAATGGGAGGGGGTGGGGCTGGGAAGAAGGTAGCTAGAGTGCAATAGGTGGCTGGAGGTGGGGATGAAGGTGATAGGTTGGATAGGAGAGTGGAGCGGATAGGTGGAGTTTCAGGACAGAGGAGATGATCTGGGGATTGCAGTGAGAGAGAGACTCACTGAGATTCTTGTAGAGAGAGGAGGAGAACTTCTTCAAGGTAGGCATCCATGGAAGACGATTCACAGTAAGATTAAAATCAACTAGGCAAAAATGAGGACTGCAGATGACGGAGATCAGGGTCAAGGTTAGAATGGTGCTGCAAAAGCACAGCAGATCAGGCAGCATCCAAGGAGCAGGAAAATCAATGTTTCGGGCAGCACCACTCCAATCTTGATTCTAATATGCACCATCTGCAGTCCTCACTTTCACGCATATTTATGGAACCCCACCAACTTCATGTTGGCTGCCACAGGGTAAAAATCCAGCCCACTTTTTATGGCCTTTTAAAACTAAAGTGTCAGATTTACTCATTTTTTCAGACTCATAGAGATGTACAGCAGACCCTTCGGCCCAACTCGTCCATGCCGACCAGATATCCCAACCCAATCTAGTCCCACCTGCCAGCACCCAGCCCATATCCCTCCAAACCCTTCTATTCATATACCCATCCAAATGCCTCCTAAATGTTGCAATTGTACCAGCCTCCACCACATCCTCAGGCAGCTCATTCCATACACTACCACTCTCTGCGTGAAAACGTTGCCCCTTAGGTCTCTTTTATATCTTTACCCTCTCACCCTAAACCTATGCCCTTTAGTTCTGGGCTCCCCGATCCCAGGGAAAAGACTTTGTCTATTTATCCTATCCATGCCCCTCATAATTTTGTAAATCTCTATAATGTCATCCCTCAGCCACTGATGCTCCAGAGAAAACAGCCCCAGCCTGTTCAGCCTCTCCCTGTAGCTCAGATCCTCCAACCCTGACAACATCCGCCACCTCCAAACGGACCCCACCACCAAGGATATATTTCCCTCCCCTCCCCTATCAGCGTTCCGCAAGGACCACTCCCTTCATGACTCCCTCGTCAGATCCACACCCCCCACCAACCCAACCTCCACCCCCGGCACCTTCCCCTGCAACCGCAGGAAATGTAAAACTTGCGCCCACACCTCCACACTCACTTCCCTCCACGGCCCCAAGGGATCCTTCCATATCCGCCACAAGTTCACCTGTACCTCCACACACATCATCTATTGCATCCGCTGCACCCGATGTGGCCTCCTCTATATTGGTGAGACAGGCCGCTTACTTGCGGAACGCTTCAGAGAACACCTCCGGGCCGCCCGAACCAACCAACCCAATCACCCCGTGGCTCAACACTTTAACTCTCCCTCCCACTCCACCGAGGACATGCAGGTCCTTGGACTCCTCCACTGGCAGAACACAACACGACGGCTGGAGGAGGAGCGCCTCATCTTCCACCTGGGAACCCTCCAACCACAAGGTATGAATTCAGATTTCTCCAGTTTCCTCATTTCCCCTCCCCCCACCTTGTCTCAGTCGGTTCCCTCAACTCAGCACCGCCCTCCTAACCTGCAATCCTCTTCCTGACCTCTCCGCCCCCACCCCACTCCGGCCTATCACCCTCACCTTGACCTCCTTCCACCTATCCCACCTCCATCGCCCCTCCCCCTAGTCCCTCCTCCCTACCTTTTATCTTAGCCTGCTTGGCTCTCTCTCTCTTATTCCTGATGAAGGGCTTATGCTCGAAACGTCGAATTCTCTATTCCTGAGATGCTGCCTGGCCTGCTGTGCTTTGACCAGCAACACATTTGCAGCTGTGATCTCCAGCATCTGCAGACCTCATTTTTTACTCGAACATCCTTTTCAAACTTTTCTGAGCCCTTTCAAGTTTCACAACATCTTTCCGATAGGAAGGAGACCAGAACTGCATGCAATATTCCAACAGTGGCCTAACTAATGTCCTATACAGCCGCAACATGACCTCCCAATTCCTGTACACAATACTCTGACCAATAAAGGAAAGCATACCAAACGCCGTCTACCTGCGATTCCACTTTCAAGGAGCTATGAACCTGTACTCCAAGGTCTCTTTGTTCAGCAACACTCCCTAGGACCTTACCATTAAGTGTATAAGTCCTGCTAAGATTTGCTTTCCCAAAATACAGCACCTCACATTTATCTGAATTAAACTTCATCTGCCACTACTCAGCCCATTGGCCCATCTGGTCCAGATCCTGTTGTAATCTAAGGTAACCCTCTTCGCTGTCCACTACACCTCCAATTTTCGTGTCATCTGCAAACTTATTAACCTTACCTCTTTGTACATAATTTCAAGTAACTTAATTACGGCAACGTATGGAAACCCAGATAACCATGATCCATTTATAATTGTGGCACTTACAGTTTTCAATCTGCTAATAAACTGCTTGAACTAGTATGTTTGATAAAAGATAGGTTAAAAGGAATGATGAAAATACACAAAATATAATGCTTACAAATGGCAGGATGAAACATTCAGCATGTTCTATATTCTGCCTGAGCTATTAACAACATTGTGGATGGTGTCATGGAGATGTGTTATTTGCACTGAGGAGTGAATGAATTTCAATTAGTGACAAACGACCATTTTCTTTTCATATGTAGATTAATGACTTATACTTATCCTCTTGAATTGCCATTGCAGTACCTCTGGCTGTGAAGATTAGAGCAGAATTTATTTTCATTAGATTCTTTTCCTTCTAGGCTTTAGCATGATATTGCTGGTATTTACAGCTTACTTAATTATGTTGCAGCTAAGCAATCAAAAGCAATGCTAAATTAAATTTTCAGATTTGTACATTGCCATAGAAGTAAGGATCAGCAGGTAACCACTCTGCAGTTTCTAAGTTGACTCTTGATTAGTAAATCCACTGAATCAGGTAAAGATTATTGGTTTATCCTGTAGAGTCCTTTCTTTTCCTCGTAGAGGCTACGACTACCAAAAGCCACTCCATCCTCGTGTCACATTACTGAAGCTCATGAATTTAACAAAAGAATGTGAGCAAGAGACACGTAAGGGTTGTGAGAACATTTAAATTTTATGTGGGAGATTGTCAGTTAGTCATTTCAATCAACACTTCCTTAATTGTTGATTTATTTGATGCTTCTGTCATTGTGCATTAGTTTACTCATGGTTGACTCCTAAAAAAGAAATTTGCCAAGTGTTATGTCCAAGGTCAAAGTAAGTGCAGCATGCAAATCAAGTAGGAATCACTGAAATGTATGAGTCATTCACCTCAATGTGCAAATAACAAGATAATGTGCCTCTCATAGAACAAAGAATAGGACTGCACTGGAACAGGCACTTCGGCCCACCAAGCCTCGGCTAACACTTGATATCCTTTTAAACTAAACTAAAAATCTTTTGCCTCCAAGCAGTCTGTATCCCTCTATTCCCTGCCAAGAATGATTTGGCAGCAGCACCATTGATCGAATCAGGATCTAGAAAACATAGCTGCTAGACTGGGTGGTGGGGGAACCAACAAGAGAGAAAAACATACTTGATCCCATCCTTACCAATCTGTCAGCTACAGATGCATCTCTCCATGACAATATTGGTAAGAGCAACCACCACACAGTCCTTGTGGAGACAAAGTCCTGCATTCACATTGAGGATAACCTCCATCGTGCTGTGTGGCACTCTCACTGTGCTAAATGGGACAGATTTTGAACAGATCTAGCAACTTAAGACATAGAAACATAGAAAGTAGGTGCAGGAGTAGCTGCACCCCTTTCAAAATGATCATGCAATCTCAGTATCCCATTCCCATTTTTTCGCCATGCCCCTTGATCCTTTTAGCTGCAGGGGCTATTTCCAGCTCCCTGTTGAATATATCTAATGAAGTGACTCCAACAGATTCCTGTGGGAGAGAATTCTACAGGTTCACAACTCTGTGAGTGAAGAAATTCTTCCTTATTTCAGTTCTGAACCCTTATTCTTAGACTGTGAGCACTAGTTCTGGACTTCTCCAACATCAGGAACATTCTTTCTGCATCTTGCCTGTCCAGTCAAATCAGGATTTTATATGTTTCAATGAGATCCCCCTTCATTGTTCTAAATTCCAATGAATACAAGCCAAGTCGATCCAGTCTTTCCTCATATGTTAGTCCTGTCACCCTGGGAATCAGTCTGGTGAACTTTTGCTGGACTTCCTCAACAGCAAGAGTGTCCTTCCTCAGACTGGGAAAAACTGACACAATACTCAAGGTATGGCCTCACCAAGGCCCTGTATAACTGCAGCAAGACTTCCTTACTCCGAAACTCAAATCCTCGCGCTACGAATGCCGGCATGCCATTAGCTTTCCTCACTACATGCCAATCTTCAGTGACTGTTCCACCATAGCACCCACATTTCGTTACACCTCACCTTTTCCAAAACTGACACCATTCAAATAATAATCTGCCTTCCTGTTATTGCGACCAAAGTGGATAACCTCACATTTATCAAAATTGTATTGCATTTACCAAGTATTTTCCCACCCAGCCAGTCTGTCCAAGTCACCCTGAAGCCTCTAAGCATCCTCCTCACAGTACACTGCCACCCAGCTTAGTGTCATCTGCATTCAATTCCTTCAACCAAATTATTAATTTATATTATGAACAGCTGAAGTCCCTGCATGGAACCCTGTAATATCTCACTCATCACTGCCTGCCATCTGAAAATAACTTGTTTATTTCAAATCTCTGCTTCTCGTCTGCCAACCAATTCTCTATCCACATCAATACATTACATTACCTGCGATACTACGTGCTTTAATTTTCTTTTCTAATCTCTTGTGTGAAACTTTGTCAAAAGCTTTTTGAAAGTCCAGATATGCAACATCTACTGATTCACCTTTGTCCACTCTACTGGGTCACATCCTCAAAACATTCCAGACGATTTGTCAAGCATGATTTCCCTTTCATGAATCCATGCTGACTAGGCCCGATTCTGTCACGACTTTCCAAATGCTCAATTATTACATCCTTGATAATTGACTCCAGTATTTTCTCCACTACTGATGTCAGGCTAACTGACCTATAATTCCCCATTTTCTCTTTTCCTCCTTTTTTAAAGAGTGGGGTTACATTAGTCATCCTCCAGTCCACTGGAACTCTTCCAGATGTTGGAAAATAATCACCAAAGCATCTGCTATTTCTAGAGTCACTTCTTAACCATTCTGGGATGCAGAGCATCAGGCCCTGGGGACTTAGTGGGTTTCAATTCCATCAATTTTCCTAGTACAATTCCTTGACTAATAAGAATTTCCTTCAGTTACTCCTTCATGCTTGACCCTCTGTCCCCTAGCTTTCCTGAAGATTATTTGTGTCCTTCTTAGTGAAAACAGATCCAAAATATTTGTTCAACTGGTCTGCCATCTCTTTGTTCTCCATTACGAATTCACCTGATTCTAAGTACAAGGGACTTACATTAGTTTTCATCAGTCTTTTTCTCTTTACACGTCAAGAAAAGCTTTTGCAGTCAGTTTTTATGTTTTCTGCAAGCTTACTTTCATATGCTATTTTCCCCTTTAGAATTAAACCCTTTGTCCTCTGTACAGAGTTTTAAATTTTGCCCAGTCCTCAGATTTGCTGCTTTTTCTGGCCAATTTATATGCCTCTTCTTTGGCCTTAGTACTTTCCCTGATTTGCCTTGTTTGCCATGGTTCAGACATCTGCCCTGCATACTCTTGTGCCAGATAAGCATGCACAATTGTTAAAGTTCATCTATGTGTTCTTTAAATGTCTGCCATTGTCTATCCACCATCAACCCCTTAATTATCTTTGGCCAGCTTATCCTAGGCAATGCATGCCTCATACCATCAAAGTTAGCTTTCTTTAAGTTCAACATTGCCCTCTAATTGGTCCCTTGACACATTGGTCATAGAAACTATCTCTCAGACTGGCATCCATGAGATGCTGTGGCTCATCAAAACCAGCAGAATCATACTCTAGCACAATCTGCAACTTCATGGCCCAGCACATTCCAAACTCAACCATTATATCAAGCTCGGGAATCAGCCCTGGAGAATGCAGAAGGGAATGTCGGGAGCAGTACCAGGCATACCTTAAGATGAGCTTTCAATCTGGTGAACCCACCAAACAGGACAATTTGCATGCCAAACAGCATAAGCAGCAAGTGATAAACAGAGCTAAGCGATCCCACAACCAATGGATAAACAACTCACTGGAGGAAGCTCCACAAATATCCCTATTCTCAATGATGAAGAGCCCAGCACATCAGTGCAAAAGGCTGAAGCTTTCGCAACAATCTTCAGCTAGACATGTGTATGATGATCCATCTCAGCCTCCTCAAGTGGTCCCCAGCATTACAGAAACCAATCTTCAGCCAATTTGATTCACTCCATATGATAGCAAGAAATGATTGGAAACATCGGATACTGCAAAGGCTATGGGCCCTGACCACAATCTGGCAATAGTTGTGCTCCAAAATTTGCTGCTCACCTAGCCAAGTTGTTCCAGTACAGTTACAACATTAGCATCTACCGGACATTGTGGAAAATTACCCAAGTATGTTCTGGGCATGAAAAGCAGGGCAAATCCAACCTTGCTAATTACCATCCTATCAATCTACCCTCAAATATCAGTGGCGAGGAGAGAAGGTGAGGTGAAGCAAGGACTGCTGGGAAGGGTAAGTTTTCCCGCATAAAAAGGGGGAAGTCGGGCCTCCATGCTGATAGAGCAGCGAGGAGAGAAGGTGAGGTGAAGCGAGGGCTGCCGGGAAGTTTAGGGCTTACTTTATATTTGAGCAGTGGCTAAATCAGAGATACTACACATGTAGTATCTCCCTCCCGCCTCCCTCCTCTAACCGGAAGTAAAAGACTCTGTAAGGTAAGGATTTTATTTCTTTCTTATCTTTCTTTTTCATATATTTAAGTGCATTATTTGGTTTTCATTAGTTCATATAAAGCTAAGCTTACAATGGCAGGGGATCTCAGACCCGTGGCATGTGCCTCTTGCTTGATGTGGGAGCTTAGGTATGTGTCTGACATTCCTGACTTTTACACTTGCAAGAAGTATGTCCAGCTGCAGCTCTTGTTTGACCGCATGGTGGCTCTGGAGCTGTGGATGGAGTCACTGTGGAGCATCCGCGATGCTGAGTTGGTTGTGAATAGCAAGTTTAGTGAACTGGTCACACCGCAGGTTAGAATTGCTGAGGGAGACAGTGATTGGGTGACCAAAAGACAAAAAAAGAGTAGGAAGGCAGTGCAGGTGTCCCCTGTGGTCATCTCCCTCCAAAACAGGTATACCGTTTTGGATACTGTTGGGGGAGATGGCTAACCAGGAGAGGGCAGCAGTTGTCAAGATCATGACACTGTGGAGGGCACTGCTGTTCAGAAGGGCTGGAAAAAGACTCCTAAGGCCATAGTCATAGGGGATTCTATTGTGAGGGGAATAGATAGGCGGTTATGTGGCCGAAAACGGGACTCCCGGATGGTACGCTGCCTCCCAGGTGCTCGGGTCAGGGATGTCACCAATCAGCTGCATAGCATTCTAAAAGGAGAGGGTGAACAGCTAGTTGTCTTGGTGCATATAGGCACCAACGATATAAGTAGAAAATGAGATGAGGTCCTGAAAAAAGAATTCAGGGAGCTGGGAGAGATGTTGAAGAGGAGGACCTCAAAGATAGTGATCGCGGGATTACTACCAGTGCCACGTGCTAGTCAGCATAAAAATGGAAAAATAGGCAGAATGAACACATGGTTTGAGAGATGGTGTAGGAGGGAGGGGTTCAGATTTGTTGGACATTGGGACCGGTTCTGAGGAAGGTGGGACTATTACAAAATGGATAGTCTATAACTGAACTAGACCGGAACCAATGTCCTTGGGGGAGTTTTTGCTACTGCTGTTGGGCAGATTTTAAACTAATGTGGCAGGGGACTGGGAGCCAGAACAGAAAACAAGTAGGCAGCGAGGTAGAGACTGGAGACTGTAAGAATTATGAAGAGAGTATTAATAAAGGAAGAGTAGGCAGAGAGCAGATGAGCGCAAAAAAACTGGTGACCTGAAATGCATCTACTTTATTGCGAGAGTATGGTGTGTAGTGCAGATGAACTTAGGGCTTGGATTGGTGCCTGGGAGTATGATGTTATTGCAATCACAGAAACTTGGTTGAAGGGAGGGCATGATGATTGGCAACTAAATAATCCTGGATATATACGCTTCAGACAGGACAGGGATGGAAGTAAAATGGGGGGGGGGGGGTAGAATTGCATTGCTGGTCAGGGATGATATCAGCTGTGCTAAAGGAGGACACGATGGAGGTCTTGGGTAGTGAGGCATTATTAGTGGAGCTGAGAAATAAGAAGGGTGCAATTACATTGTTGGGACTGAGCGTGACGTAGAAGAACAAATAAGTAAACAGATTATGGAAAGATGTAGAAGCAATAGGGTAGTGGTGATGGGAGATTTAAATTTTCCCAACATTGACTGGGATACACTTAGCATCAGAGGTCTGGATGAGGTAGAATTTGTAAGAAGCGTCCAGGAGAGTTTTCGAGAGCAGTATATCAATAGTCCAATGAGGGAAGGGACCATATTGGACCTGATGTTGGGGAATGAGCCAGGACAGGTTGTAGACGTTGTGGTGGGGGATTTCTTTGGGAACAGTGACCACAATTCTGTAAGTTTTAGAACACTCATTGATAAAGATGAGAGTGGTCCTAAGGGAAGAGTACTAAACCGGGCCAAGGCCAATTATATCAAAATTAGGCAGGAGCTCAGAAATGTGGATTGGACACAGCTATTCGAAGGGAAGTACGCATTTGATATGTGGGAGGCTTTCATAGATAGGTTAAAGAAGGTAAAGGATAGGAAGGGCAAGATTTGTGAACCGTGGATGACAGGAGAAATTGTACAACTAGCCAAGAGGAAAAGAGAAACTAGACATAAGGTCCAGGCAGCTAAGAACAGAACGGGCCCTGAAGGGATATCAGAAGAGTAGAACAAGTCTTAAGCAAGGAATCAAGCGGGCTAAAAGGGGTCATGAAATAGCTTTAGCCAGCAGAATTAAGCATTTTATTCTTATATAAGAAGCAAGCGGATAACTAGAGAAAGGATTGGTCCACTAAAGGATAATGAAGGAAGGCTGTGTGTCAAACCTGAGAGAGCGGGTGAGATTCTGAATGATTACTTTGCATCAGTGTTCACGGAGGAAAGGAACATGATGAATCTTGAGATTAGAGAAAGGAGTTTGATTAATCTGATCATGTTGACACATGTAGGGAAGATGTGTTGGGTAGGCTAGAGGTTAAGGTGGACAAATCCCCAGGACCAGATGGGATCTATCCCAGGTTGCTGAGGGAGGTGAGAGAGGAAATAGCCGGGGCCCTGACAGATATCTTTGTGGCATCCTTTAACACAGGTAAAGTGCCAGAGGACTGGAGGGTTGTTCATGTTGTCCGCCAGTATAAGAAGGGTAGTAGGGATATTCCAGGTAACTACAGACCAGTGAGCCTGACATCGGTAGTGGGAGGGTTGATGGAGAGGGTACTGAGGGATAGGATTTATTTATATTTAGAAAAGAATGGGCTTATCAGTGATTGGCAACATGGTTTTGTGCGGGGGAGAACGTGCCTTACCAACTTAATAGAGTTCTTCGAGGAGATGACCAATATGATAGATTAAGGAAAGGCTGTTGATGTCATATACATGGACTTTAGTAAGGCATTTGATAAGGTTCCCCATGGTAAACTAATGGAGCAAGTGAAATTACATGGTGTGCAGGGTGTTCTAGTTAGGTGGATAAAGAACTGGTTGAGAAACAGGAGACAGAGAATAGTAGTTGAAGGGAGTTTCTCGAAATGGAGAAAGGTAACCAGTGGTGTTCCACCGGGATCAGTATTGGGGCCACTGTTGTTTGTAATATACATAAATGATCACTGTTGGGGGCACTGTTGGAATGATCAGCAAGTTTGCAGATGACTCGAAGATTGGTGGAGTAGCAGAAAACATAAGGACTGTCAAAGAATACAGGAAAATATCAATAGACTGGAGAGTTGGGCAGAAAAGTGGCAGATGGATTTCAATTCAGAAAATGTGAGGTGATGCATTTAGGCAAGACTAATTCTAGAGCGAATTATACAATGAACTGAAGAGCCTTGGGAAAAATTGATGGTCAGAGAGATCTGGGAATGCAGGTCCATTGTACCCTGAAGGTTGCTGCACAGGTGGATAGAGTGGTCAAGAAGGCATATAGTGTGCTTGCCTTCATTGGACAGGCTATTGAGTATTAGAGCTGGCAAGTCATGTTAACATTGTACAAGACATTGGTTCGGCCACATCTGGAATACTGTGTACATTTCTGATAGCTACATTATCAAAAAGATGTGGACGCTTTGGAGAGGGTGCAGAAAAGGTTTACGAAGATGTTGCCTGGTATGGAAGATGTTAGCTATGAAGAGAGGTTGAGTAGGTTAGGTTTGTTTTCATTAGAATGAAGGAGATTGAGGGAGGATCTGATTAAGGTTTACAAAATCATGAAAGGCATAGACAGGGTCGATAGAGACAAGCTTTTTCCCAGGGTGAACGATTCAATAATGAGAGGTCACGCTTTCAAGGTGAGAGGTGGAAAGCTTAAGGGCCATACATGCAGAAAGTACTTCACACAGAGGGTGGTAGGATCTGGGATGTGTTGCCAGCAGAGCTGGTAGAGGCAGGCATGGTAGGTTCATTTAAGATGCGTCTGCATGAGTAGGTGGGGAGCAGAGGGATACAGATGCTTAAGAATTGGCCAACAGATTTAGACACATTTGGATCAGCTCAGGCTTGGAGGACCGAAGGGCCTGTTCCAGGGCTGTAAATTTTCCTTGTTCTTTAAAGTATTGGAAGGTGTCATCAACAGTGCTATCAAGTAGCATCTGCTCAGCCACAACCTGCTGAGTGATGCCTAGTTTGGGATGTGCCAGGGCCTCTCAGCTCCTGACTTCATTACAGCCTTGGTTCAAACATGGACAAAAGAACTGAATTCCAGAGGTCAGGTGAGAATGAAAGTGCTTGACATCAAGGCTGCATTTGACCAAATGTGGCATCAAGGGGCCCTGTCCCTGAAATCAATGAGGCAAACATGGTTTTTGGAGGTCAGTCATCTCAGTTCCAGTTCATTTTTGCAGGAATTCCTCAGAATAGTGTCCAAGTCTCAATTATCTTCAGCTGCTCCATAAATTATGTTTCTTCCATCATAAGGTCAGAAGTGGGAACATTTGCCAATGATTGCACAATGTTCAGCACCATTTGTGACTCCTCAGATACTGAAGAAGTCCATGTTCAAATTCAACAAGATCTGGATAATATCCAGGCTTCGGCTGACAAGTGGTAAATAACATTTGCTCCACACAAATGCCAGGCTATGGCCATGACCAGTATCAGATAACGTCACCAATGTCCCTTGACATTCAATGGTGTTACCAACAGTTAATACCCCACTGTCAAGAATCTGAGGGTTATCATTGAGCAGAAACTCAACTGGACTCACCACATAAACAGTGGCTACTAGAGCAGGTCAGAGACTAGGAATACTGCTGTAAGTAACTCACCTCCTGACTCCCCAAAGCTTGTCCATCATTCACAGGGACGTCAGGAGTGTGATGGCATACTTCTCACTTGCCTGGATGAATGCGGCCCCAACACTCAAGAAGCTTGACATTATCCAGAACAAAGCAGCCTGCTTGATTGGGTCTACATCTACAAACATTCACTCCCTCCACCACCAATGTTCAGTAGCAGCAGTATGTACTATCTACAAGATGCAGTGCAGGAATTCACCAAATGTCACCTTCCAAACCCATGACCACTTCCATCTCGAAATACAACGGTAGCAGATATATTAGAACCACCCACCTTCATGTTCCCATCCAAGCCACTCATCATCCTGATTTGGAAATATAACACCGTTCCTTCATTGTCACTGGGTCAAAATCCTGGAATTCCTTCCTTAGTGGCATTGTGGTCAACCAACAGCAGGTGGACTGCAGCGGTTCAAGAAAGCAGCTCAGTAATACCTTCTCATGGGTAACTGGGGTTGGGCAATAAATGCCTACCAGCCAGCAACACCCACATCCCACGAATAAATAAATTTTAACAATAATCATCTATCTGTCAAGATGCTTCTTAAATGCTGCAATTGTATCTAGCTCCATCACCTCCTCTGCGGTGCATTCCAAGCACTTATTGCCTTCTGTGTAAAAGATTTGCCTCTCACATCTCCTTTAAACCTTCCTCCTTTTACCTTAAACCAATGTCCCCTAGTAACTGACATTTTTAACCTTGGAAAATGACTCCAACTATCCATTCTATCCATGTCAGTCATAATTTTGTAAACATGTAACACGTTGCCCCTCAGCCTCTGATGTTCAAGTGAAAACAAACCAAGTTTGTCCAATCTCTTCTCGGATAATACCCTCCAACCAGGCAATATCCTGGTAAACCTTTTCTGTACCTTCTCCAATGCCTCCACAAGCTTCTGGTAGTGAGGAATATGTATGCAATATTTCCAATATGGACTAACTAAAGTTCTACACAGCTGCAGCATGACTTGTCAATTTTTGGATTCTATGACCCAACTGATGAAGGCAATCATGCCATTTACCTTCTTGACCACTTGCGTATCACTTTCAGTGAATTATGGAGACATACACCTAGATCTCTATGTTAATGCTTCTAAGGGTTCTGCCATTTACTGTATACTTCCCTCTTGTAATAGCCCTTCTATAATGGTCTGTTTAGTTATTGGACCCTCCCGGTCCCTCAAATACATGTAAATTTGATCTTGTATAAGTTAGGAATGTTTTGGGTTTGTTTATTCTACACATGTAAAGACTTTGGGCAGAATTAAAATGCTCTCGTGACTATCTTTACAGAGGAAACTCGATTATCCGGCATTCAATTATCCAGAATTCGATTAACTAAACAAAATACTCCCTGTTCGTATCCATTAGATAATTGAGGTTCCTCCGTATATGTATAAAGGTTTTATGAATAAAGTATATTTTTGAAATTAAAAAAAACCCTTCCAAAATGCATCATCATGCATTTGTCCAGATTAAATTCCGTTTGCCATTTCACCACCCAAGTCTCCAGCCAATCTTTATTCTGTTGTATCCTCTGGCAATCTTCCTCACTATCCACAACTCCCCTAAACTTTGTGTCTTCTGCAAACTTACTAATTAGACCACTTACATTCTCTTCCAATCATTTATATATTATATAAACAATAGGGGTCCTAGCACTGACTCCTGAAGAACATCACTGGTCACAGATCTCCAGTCAGAAAAACACCCTTCCACCGCTACTCTCTATCTTCTATGACCAAACCAGTTCTGTTTCCATCTTAACAGCTCACCACAGATGCCATGTGTCTTCACCTTCTGTATTAGCCTGTCATGGCAGGCTTTGTCAAAGCCCTTGTCCAAGTCCATGTCGACAACATCCACTGCTCTGCCCTCAAAGATCTTCATTACTTCCTCAAATAAATCAATCTCGTTTGTGGGTCATGACCTCCCCCGCACAAGTTCATATTTTTCCAAATGTGAGTAAATCCTGTCGCTAAGAAGCTTCTCCAATAATTTCTCTACTACTGAGGTAAGGCTCACGCGTCTTCAATTTCCTAGATTGTCTTTGTTGCTCTTCTTAAATCAAGGAACAAGATTAGCTATTCTCCAGTCTTCTGGGAACTCGCCTGTGACAAAAAAAGAATATAAAGATTTCATAATTTCCCAGAAATTTCCTCCCTTGTCTTGCTCAGTATGCTGGGATAGATCCCATCAGGTCCAGGAGACTCATCTATCTTAATGCTTTTTAAAATATCCACCACTCGATCATGGCTGATGTTCCTCAACTACATTGTCCTGCCTTCTTCCTGTAACCTTTGATCCCCTTGTCAATCAAGAACTTACTTACATCTGTCTTAATTGCACTAAATGACTTGGCCTCCACAGCCCTCTACAGCAATGAGTTCCACAGATTCACCACCTTCTGGTTTAAGAAGTTCTTCCTCATCTTAGTTCTAAAGATTCATCCTTCTACTCTGAGGCTGTGCCTTCAGGCCCAAGTCTCTCCTAATAGTGGGAAAATCTTCCCCACTCCATTCTACCCAGGCCTCTCAGTATTCTTTAAGTTTCAGTCAGATGTCCCTCTCATCTTTCTAAACTCCATTGACTACAGACCTCAACCACCAGAGTTCTCAACCACTTCTCACATGACAGACCTCTCATCCCAGGATATTTCTTGTAAAACTTTTTCTGTACTCAATTCAATGCAAGTGCATTCTTTCTTAGATACAGGACCCAGAACTGCTCCGAATATTCTAAATGTAGTATGACCAACAGCACATCTCTGCTTTTCTATTTTAGCCCTCTTGAAATTAAGTTTATATTGTATTTGCCTTAATAACTCCTAACTGACCCTGCATGTTAACCTTAAGAGAATCCTGAACTAGGACTCCCAAGTTTCTTTGTTCTTCAGATTCCCAAAGCCTTTTTCTGTTTAGAAAATGGTCTACGCCTCTATTCTTCTTGTCAAAATGCAAAACATCACACTTTCCCATAGTAGATTGGATTACTTACAGTGTGGAAACAGGCCCTTCAGCCCAGCAAGTCCACACTGACCATCCCACCAAGACTCATTTCCCCCTTCACCTAACACTACGGGCAATTTAGCATGGCCAATTCACCTAACCTGCACATCTTTAGACTGTGGGAGGAAACCAGAGGAAACCCACGCAGATACGGGGAGAACGTGCAAACTCCACACAGACAGTTGCCCGAGGTGGGATTTGAACCTGGGTCTTTGGCGTTGTGAGACAGCAGTGCTTATCACTGTGCCACCGTATTCTATCTGCCACTATTTTTGTCCATTCACATAGCAGGGTCTTTTACGGCCTCCGCGCTTTCTCAATATTATTTGTCCCTCTACTTAACTTTGTGTTAGGGGAGGCAAAAGCTTGTGGTATTATCATTAGATATTATTCCAGAAATTCATCTTATGTTCCGGATTCAATAAAAACCTGAAACAAAGAATCTAATGGTAACCATGAACATTGTCAGTTGTCAGGAAAAACACGCCTAGTTCACTAATGTCTTTTAGAGAAGGAAACTGTCATCCATACCTGGTCTGACCTACATGTAACTCCAAATTCACAATAATGTGGCTGATTCTTAATGATAAATAGGGATGAAATCAGCTAGGAGAAACTGAGGACCGCAGATGTGCTGGCGATCACAGTCAAGAGTGTGTTTCTGGGAAAGCACAGCAGGTCAGGCAGCATCAGAGGAACAGGAGAATCAACATTTCAGGCATAAAGCCTTCATTTCAGGAATGAGGCTTGTGGGCCAGGGATGAGAAATAAATGGGAGCGGGTGGGGTTAGGGGGAAGGTAGCTGAGAAAGTGATAGGTGGATTTTGGTGAGGGAGAAGGTAATAGGTCGAGGGGGGAGTGATGGACAGGTCCTGAGGGCTGTGCCAAGTTGGAGGCTTGGGACTGGGGTACTGTGGGGTGGGGGCGGGAATGAGGAAGCTGTTGAAATTCACATTTATCCTGTGTGGTTGCAAGGTCTCAATGCGGAAGTTGGGACCCTGCAACCACACAGGATAAATGTGGATTTCAACAGCTTCCTCATTTCCCCTACCCCACATTACCTCAGTCCCAAGCCTGAAATGTCAATTCTCCTGATTCTCAGATGCTGCCTGATCTGCCGTGCTTTCCGAGAAACACACTCTCGACTGTAAGTAGGGATGGCCTAGCCAATGACACCCTCATCCCATGAATGAAAAAAAGAAAAAAAAATCTGCAAACTTAGGAACAACACCCTCGGTTCTTACATCCAGCTCATTAATGCATAATGTGAATAGTTGTGGTCCTAACACTGATCCCCGTAGAACTTTATCTGGCTGCCATCCTGCCAGCCCTTTATCCCCAAAATTTCCTTTCTGCCACTCAGCCAATCATCTATCCATGCCAGTAGCTTGCCCTAATACCATGAGCTCTTATCTTCTTGTACGGCATCTTCTCAAAGGCCTTCTGGAAATCCCACTGGATCATCTCCACTGGCTCCTCTTTTTCTAAGTTACTCACTATGTCCTCAAAGAATTCTAACAAAATCACATCCCCTTGATGAAACCGCGCTGACTCACCCCATTTTACCACACATTTCCAAGTACGTTACAATCTCATCCTTAATAGTAGACTCTTAACTCTTATTTTACACCAAGATCAGGCTAACTGGCCTATAATGTTCTGTCTTCTTCCTCCTTCTCTTCTTAAGCAAGGGCCATTAGCCAAAATCTGGTCCAATGGCACCCTGCCTGACTGCAGTGATCACAATAACTCGATAATCACCTCAGCTATCTCCTTCAGAATTCTGGGTGTCGTACATCCATCCAGGTGATTTATCCACCTTCAGAACTTTCAGCTTCCCCAGCACTTACTCTTCAGTGATGGCATTTATACTCAACTCTGCCTCCTGACTCTCTTAAAGTTTTGATATGCTACTGGTATCTTCCACTGTGAAAACTGATGCAAAGTACCTCTTCAGTTCCTCTGCCATTTCTTTATTCCCTATTACTACCTCATCAGCCTCATTTTCCAGTGACCCAATGTCTACTTTTGTCTCTCTCTGATCTTTTAGATATCTAAAGACACTTTTTTAATATTACTGGCAAGCTTACTCTCAAATTTCATCTTCTACCCACTACTGCTATTTTAGTTATCCTCTACTGGTTTTTAAAGACTTCCCAATTCCCTGGCTTCCTACTAACCTTCACCACATTGTATACTTCTCTTTTATGCTATTTCTGACTTCCACTGTCAGCTATGGTTGTCACGATGTTTTTCCTTCCATGGAATGAATTTCTGCTGTACCTTCTGAATTACCCCAGAAACTCCAGCCATTGCTACTCCACCATCTTCCCTGCTAACCACCCCTTCCAATCAATTTTGACCAGCTCCTCCCTCATGTCTTTGCAGTTACCTTTACTCAATTGTCATACTGTTACATCTGATTCCGGCTTCTCCCTTTCAAACTGCAGGGGAAATTCTATCATATTATCGTCACTGTCACTCGGGTGTTCCTTAATCTTATGCTCCCTAAACAAGTCTGCCTCATTGCAGAACACCAAATCCAGAATTGCCTGTTCCTTAGTGGTCTCTACCACAAGCTGCTCCAATAAATTCCTTTCTTGACATCCACTATCAACTTAATTTTCCCAGTCCACCTGTATATTGAAGCTCCCCATGATTATTGTAACATGCCTTTCTTATATGCATTTTTTATCTCCTGATTTATTTTCATCCCACATCCTGACTACTACTCAGAGTCCTGTTCACAACTCGTAACAGGGTCTTTGTTCCTTTGCGGCTCCAAAACTCTCCCCACACAGCTTCTATGCCTTCTGACTCTATGTTACTCTCGATATTGATTTAATTTAATTTCTTAATAACAAGGCAATCCTGCCCCCTCTGCTCATCTGTCTGTCCTTTCGCTAGAACATGTATCCTTGGATATTTAGTTTGCAGCACTCATTACTCTCCAGCCACGTCTTCAGGATACCCACAATGATATATCTGCCAATTTCAATTTGTGTTGCAAGTGTATTTACCTTATTTTATATAGTGCATGCGCTTAAGCTGAGGTGGAGAATTAAAATGGCAAGCAACCAGGAGGTCAGGATCAGTTTTGCAGACTGACCATGGCAATAAGTAGTCACAGAGTTGCAACACAGTGAAGACACATCGTAAAACAGCAAATTACCAGACCTTCAAGAACTATTGATATTGCTGGGAGTGGCAGTAACAAAAGACATTCATGGTACAGTTTTTTTTTAAGAGGTGAGAGACTGTCAACGGTATGTGGATGTCATTGTACATGAATCACAGGAGATTGGCCTTCAGGTATGCCATAGTTAGTGACGCAAATGATATGTTACCCAATAGAGATTGTAATATAAGAGGAAAGGAGTCTCACTGCAATCATATAGAACTTTAGTAACACCACATCTGGAGTATTATGTACAATTTTAGTCTTCATATTCAAGTAAGGATATACTTGCATTAGAGGGAATGAAAAGAATGTTTACTTAAATTGTGAAGAATTTGAATTTGCTATCTCATGGGTCAGTGAACCATCAGTCATTGAATATGTTCGACAGGGATCTATACATTTTTGATGCTAATGGAATCCATTTCAGTAAGTGGGGGAGGTGGAAGCATCATGATAATGTCGCTAAACTAGTAATCCAGATTCTTGGACTAATGTTCTAGGAACATGGGTAAAAGCCCACCTTAGCAGATGGCAAAAGTTAAACACACCCTAAACAAAATGGATACAATTTCTGTTCTACCAGTGACAAAGAACCACTATTAATTGTCTTTAAAACCCATCTGGTTCAGCAATGTCCTTTGGGAAAGGAAATCTGCCTTCCTTATCTGATTTTGTCTACATGTGACACCAGACCCACAGCAATGTTCATTTTACTCTTAACCACCCAGTGGGCAATTATGAGTGTGCAATAACTGCTAGCTTTGCAGATGATGCCTTCATTGACATGAATGAATTAGAAATATTGTAAATTAATGTGATCCCAGATGCCAGCTAAAACAAAACAGCAAAGTAACATTCAGTAAATTGTGCATTATCCAGCAACATATATTAATACCCGAAATACGGATGAAAAAAATTAAAGTATTTCTAAGCATATTTTTTGTATATTAATGTAGGATTCAACCAAACACTCCAAATTTGCGGGTGACAGAAGCCTTAGTGAAGCCTCAGCATTTCATGCACAACTGTATTCATTACACCCTGCCATGACTAATATGCCGGATCCTCATCTCCCTCACTCCCAGAGACTTAACAGTCCCTCTTCCCAATCACCCTCATATACACCAGCCCTGTTTTCCCACTCTCCTCCCCCTCAATTAGCAATTCCTCTTCCAAAACCCCTTCTCCCTCTATTCATTCACTTAACAACTGCTCTTTATTCACCAGCCCTTTCCCCTGAGTTGATGTCGTTGGAGTCATGAATAGTGCTAAGAGAGACAGATCAGGAATCTCTCCTGGTCTTACTATACGTCACTAGCTCATGTTGAAAAAATTTGCAGACTTATATAGATCTATATGAGTGCACTTTCCATGACCATCAAGTACTGCCCGAGGAATTTTCCCCAAACCATCAGGCTCAGAAGCAGCAAAAATACCAGGGCAAGACATCGAATTTCAAGTCGCAGCAGCTTTTCAGCCCATCGAGCCTGCTCCACATTCAATAAGTTCACAGCTGATCTGATTGTAACATCAAATTCACCTTCCAACCTAGCCCTAATACCTTTTTAAACTTGTTTTTGTTCAACATGAATCTATCTACCTCGGCCTTAAAAATATTCAAGGACTCTACCTCCACAGCATTTTCATAAAGTTCAAAAGAATCCTGACCCTCCGAGATAAATAAAAGCCTTGTCAGTTTTGAATGGACTAACACTGATTTTTAAAAAGTAACCCCAAGGTCTAGATTCTCCCATGAGGAAACATCCTCTCCACATGTATTCGGTCAGGATCTTGGGATCAACCTGTGCACCAGAATATGAATCTATTACAATTGAAATGATTTTGCCTCAACACTCCAGAAGGGTCTAACACCATTTTTTTTAATCATCCAAGCGTATCAGAGAGTATTCGAGATATTCCCCTATTTTGAAATAAATTGCTTCCATTGACTGGACCCAGTTGGTATTTACAGGTTAAATGTCACAAGAACACGCCTGTGAAAATAATGCACTGTCCTACTTTCCAATGAGGCTTTCATGATTACGGCATTGCCATGTCTAAATTTCCGCATTTAATGACGTGGGAATTAGAAATCATCTGCTGTCGATTTCCTAAACTTCATTGATTTCCTTGTCATTCAATACGTCTCACATCAGATTGATTATTCTCGCTTTAAATTTGTTGCACAATTTTAAACTAAACACTATTGCGGGCAATCAGTCCAATATAGAGTCACTTTCATATTGAGCCTTCCAGCTGTAAAAGCTGAGCTTCCTTCGCCTTCTCAGTCCTCCCGAACACTTCGGTGGCCTGGGTTTCAACTATTTGCCAAATGGCTGAGTGCGGAGTCATGTGGGTTGATAAAGCTGCACGTTAATCCAGAGCCGGGCACATGCTGTGGTGTTAAAACCACACACTGATGAAGAATTCAGCACTGAGCTCTCAGTCCGCATCACATCCAAACCGTTATTTCAGTGTTCATTAGGAAACACGAGCAATGCTTCAAACCAAGGTGATCCAGGTAACGTTATGTCAAATAATGCATCCGCATTCTGACAATATCTTGTGGTGTATATTGTTTTAACATGTGTTCTTGTGCATTTTAAGAGTACTGTAGCGTTAGATAATGTCAAGACGTGGGCGCGGGAAGTTTGACGCCTCGTGAGGTCAGCTAATAGCGCATGTGCGGCAACAGCCGCCGGGTTTAAAGAGGCACCGGGTTCCTCGCGCCGCGTGCTCGTGGATAGGGGAGACGGGCACGAGGAGGGGGGAGACTGACTGACTGACTGACTGACAAATGGATGGGTGGGAGGCGGAGGCTGATTGGTGGAGGGACTGGGGAGACAGGGCAGAGGGGAGACCAATAGACGGGAGAAATTAGACTGGGCAAGGGGCAGACTGATAGATGGGGGTGTGGGCTGCAGGACAGTGAATAGACCAATAGATGAGAAGAAGGGGGGCGGTGTTGGATGACAGGGCACAGTAGAGACAAATAGACGGGGCAGGAGGGAGACTGAGGGAGACAGGAGGCAGGGGGCAGAGTGATGGAGGGAGACAGGAGGTGGGGTAGAGTGATGCAGGGAGAGAGGAGGCAGGGGAGAGACTGATGCAGGGAGAGAGGAGGTGGGGAAGACTGATGCAGGGAGAGAGAGAGGAGGCAGGGGATGACTGATGGAGGAGAGAGAGAGGAGACTGGAAGACTGCTGAATGGAGAGAGGAGGTGGAGGGAAGACTGATGGAGGGAGAGAGAAGGCAGGGGGGAGACTGATGGAGGGCGACGCTGCAGCCCAGTGACAAGGAGGTTTTGTAGAAGCCACCCAGATGTTTGGCTAAGCTGTTATGTTTATGTCCACTTAAGACATTGATCATATGAATTGGAAAAACTTCTTTAAAGACTAGCAGTGGTAGCCTAAAGAAATTGAAGAATACAATATTTCGTTAAATTGAATGTTAGATTCTGTATAAGTATGGTTCAGTATTTTCAACCAAGCAATTTATCTGCTTTATTTATATCCACACAAGTGGACTTTAATAGAAAACATACACACTGCATTGAGTGATAAATATTTTCTTATTTAAATTAAAACCAACTATACTTACAAATATCCACCTTGACTGTATAATTGGAAATTGCAGATGCTGGAAATATTAAATTAGATCAGAAAGTGCGCTAAATACTCAGCTGGCTTCGGAGCATTTTGTGTGAGAGAAGTAGAATTAAAGGTTCAGATCCATCTGGTGTAGTTATGACAAATGTTCACTGACCGATGTTTCTCTTTCTGATGCTGCCACACATGCTGAACATCTCCACAGCCCCATTCCAATTGAACCAAAAATCCTGCTTCTCCTTGCAGCCTCCTTTCTGCTCCCACAACCTCCATCCCCCACTCCAACCCCAAAATCTCTTGAAGGTTCTCACATCCCTGAAGTCTCCTACTTTGACTCCTTTAAAGGTCCCTTCTTTGTTCTGGAGCATTCTTCTGTCCAGCTGCACTGCAGCCTCCCTCTCTTATCCCTCCTGTTGGCAATCCCTGGGTACAGTCAATGGTTGGAATCATAGCTTAAAATTATAGCCATACTGCACAGATCGGGCCCTTTGATCCATCAAGGCTACATTGCCCTATCTGTGCTAATCCCAATTTCCTGCACAGGGCCAATTGCTCAACCAAGTATCTTTTTAAATGTTATGAGGTTTCCTGTCTCAACTACCTTCGCAATAGTGCATTCCTGATTCCCACAAAACTCTGGGTTAAAGGTTTTCCTCAAATCTCCTCTAAACATCTTGCCTTTCACTTTAAAATGATGTCCCCTTCGCCTTAAAATTATTGACCCTTCAGCTAAGGGAAACAGTTACATCGTATCCACTTTGTCCATGCCTCTCCTGATTTATACACCTCAATCATGACCCCTCAGCTCTAAAGAAAACAATGTCAATCTGTCCAATCTTTCTTAATAGCTAAAATGCCCAATCCTAGGCAACATCCTGTGAATCTCCTCAATATACTTTCTGTTACAGTCATATCCTGTCTATGGTAAGGTGGCCAGAACTGCACACAGTACTCCAATTGTGGCTTAACCAAAGTTTTGTACAGTTCCAATATAACCTCACTATTCTTATAATTTATGCCTTGACTGATAAAGGCAAGTATTCCATATGTCTTCTTAATTACCCTATCACCTTGCCCTGCTACCTTCAGGGACCTATGCACAAACACCCCAAGGTTCCTCTGTTCCTCTGAACTTACTAGTGTCCTATCATTCATTGAATGGTCCACTGTCTTGTTCCTTCTTCCAAAGTGCATCACCTCACACATTTCAGGGTTAAATTCCATCTGCCACTGAGCTCCATATCTGTCCAATCCATTTATATCATCCAGTAAAATAAGACTTATTCCTCATTGCGAACTACCCAGCCAATCTTCACATCATCTGCATTCTGACTTGACATTGCTCCTCTTCCCATTTCTTCTAAATCTAATTATATCAGGGGATTTAAATTTCTCCAGTATTAATTGAGATAATCATAGTGTAAAGGGTTTAGAACGGGACAAATTTCTTGAAATATATTCAAGAGAGCTTTTTAGATGTCAAGTCATTGAGCATTTAAAACAGAGATAAATAAGATCTTGATTCCCAAGGGGATCAAAGGTTACAGGGAGAAAGCAGGAAAATGGGGTTGAAAAACCTATCAGCTATGACTAAATGGTGTAGGAGATTCAATAGGCTGAATGGCCTAATTTCTGCGTCTATGTCTTATGGTATTATGATCTTATATGAACATGTACAAGGTCCAACAAGATGTATTTACTAGGTGCAGTGCTGGACCTAATTCTAGGTATAAAGCTGGACAGGTGACTCAGATGACAGCAGGAGAGCATTTTAGTGATAGCAACCACAGCACCATAACTTTTAAGTTTGTTATGAAAACAAAAAAGATTGTCTGCCAAAAGGGGTGTTGGATTGGGGAAGGCAGATTTTATTAAACTAAAGCAAGATCTAGCCAAAATAGGCTGAGATAAGCTACGTCTGGATATATCTGTAGTAGAACTGTGGAGGGCATTCAAAATTGATTTGGCATGGGTACAGCTTCAATATGTATTTGTTAGAGTGAAATATAGACAAAAAAAGCCTAGAGAATCCTTTATGTCTAAGAATATTCAGGACTGGATAAAAAGGAAAAGAAATGCTTTTACCAAATATAAAAAAAAGAGCAAATCAACAAAGGCTCTAGTGGAGTGTAGAAATCTAAGAAAGCAATTAGGAGAGCAAAGAGGGGGGCATGAAAAAACACTGGTGGATGAAATTAGTGAGAATCCCAAGATATTCTATGAATATATCAAGGGGAAGAGGGGATAACCAGGAAAAGGTTGGAGCCCATTAGGAACCAAGAGGACCACCTGCATGGAGCCAGAAGGTATTGGCAGGGTTTCAAACAAGTTCTTCACTTTAGAGAAAGAGGATGTAGATACAGAATACAGGGGAGGTGCCAGAGGAATGGGGGACAGCTTACGTGGTTCTAATTTTTAAGAAGGTTACGAGAGATCAACAAGGGAACTACAGACTAGTGAGTCTCATATCAGTATCAGAGAAAATTCTGAGGGAGAAAATGAATCTCCACTTGGAGAGGCAACGTTTATTCAGAGATAGTCTGCATGGCCTTTTTGGAGGAAGGTCTTGCCTCACAAATTTGATTGAAAGTTTCGGGAAGGTGACCCAGCATGTGAATCAGTGTTGTGCCTCAATGTAGTTTAAATGGATTTCAGCAAACCTCTTGACAAGAGGTATCCTAAATGGGAGAATAATAAAGAATAAACATAGGTGGCGCACCCTTACCTCTGCTGTTTATGTTCTTTTAGGAAGTAGAGGTCACAGGTTTTAAAAGTATTGACAAAGGATCCTTGATGAATTGAGCAACGTGTGAAGCTTCTGGTGCAGTTGATACAATATCGTATTTGAAGATAAATTTACTAACTTCAAATCTTGTGAAGTCATTGATCTTCTTGCAACGGCATGGATGCATCCACTTGCCAGGGGATTGACTCCTGGCATTAAACAGCATCAACTTTTTCTCCCTATGTTTTCTGATCCTGTATTTGGTAAGTTCCCAGATCCCCTGCAAGTATAGTTCATTGCTCCTCCTTTACAACTACTCCAACAAGACCATCTGAGTGGTTTTGGAAAGCTTTGCAACCCAGTATCCTATAATATGGTATTCTTCTAATTCTGCAAGGCCATACTCAGCTCGCAAAGGTTTCCTAGCACCTGCCCCAACTATAGTTCCTCTGCCCTTTTAAGAGATGCCAAGCTACTGGCATTACCCAGTCACAACTGTAGTGTTTTGTTTAGACAACTAGCGAAACAACTGCAGTGTTAATGCAGCTGGAACATTTCAATAATGTAAACCAACAAGCAGTGAGAAGCCTGCTTAATGTCACATTGCAGTCAACAGCATCAGTTATTCATTTATTGTGATCACTATCAGATTTAGTTTCCAAAAACTGAACATGGCCAAGGTAATTTAATTCAAAACTTTGTCTAATCAAATATCAACTCAATGATATTTTTAGATTTAAAACAATATATTTAATTCTGTATACTTCTTTGTCTCAACTGCTACAGAGTTTTGAGTTGTGTTGAATCCTTTAGACATTTCAAGTATACAAGTTACATGATATTGCTCACAGTTCAAATTACTGTCATCGTTTTTTGCAATTGCCTGTAAGCTTTTCCAGAGTACTTTGATAGCTTCAGTTTGCTTACTTTAAAGATTATTTAAACCTCTTCTGAATTTGATTTTAAGCTGGAGTCAAAGGAACACATGCAGCAAATAAAAAATCATGGAGGAGAAACCACAGCCATAAAACATAATAGAAACATTGTCAGATGTAATTGTCAACTTATTATAACCTTCCCCGATAAAGTCAAAAGATTTGGTGATTGGCTGAAAGGTAAGAAATACAGAACTGAGCTTATTGTCTTTGCTAACATTAACAAAAAAAAATTATGTAAAATGTATTTATCAGGAACTATTTTACTAAGTTATAAAGTGACATTTCTATAACACTATTCCTTGTAAAATGACCAAGGATAGTTAACAATATGTGCGGCGCTAGATTATTCCATGTCAGCAAGAAGAGTATTGATGAACGTGAACAACAAGCCAAGGTCACTAATAATGCATTTGAGCAACAAGAGGAAAATTACAGGCAAGCTGAAGAGCAACAGCCTATGAAAGAATGATCGCTTGTAACAAGACTGAGTTTAGTAATGCCACAATAGCAAAAGGTATCAGAGTTACACATGTTTTTTTGCAGTGCCTGTGAAATCAAAGCTAGCAATATAATAGATACCCACCGTCAACTAATTCAGCCAAAGAGAGAATGAGGTGGAAAGCAAGACAGTGTCCCAAGTTCATCCAAGTAGAAACTGCATTGTTAACAGCAAACCCTTGGAGTAACGGCAAGTACTGGAAAATCTTAGGGAGTATCTGTGAACAGAGGAGAAGTTTGTATTGGCCAGGGTGTTTCTATAAATGAAAAAGTAGGACTGCAGGTGGGCGAGTGAAGCTGAGGGCTAGGAGATGGGCACATGAAAGGTAATGTATAAACTGAGGCAGCAGTGAATGGATAACTTCCTGAGCTGCACCAGTAAACAGGTGACCCGTGCACACCCATGGCATCAGGAGTGGAAGAGACTGCACATATTCCAGTGCCACAGTATGCATAATAGAAGTGTGTATAGACAATTTTGGCTACTTGGTGGAGGAGGAGAGAAACAAGTCAAATGCTGTTTCTGCCATTGATTGTTCCAAAGAGCGGAGGTGGAGAAGAACCAGGGTGTTAGAGTGGTAAGAGTGGGTTTGGAGAGTTCTGGTGGGTTGGGAACCTGGAGCAAAGAGATGGGGTAGCTATCATTACAACAAATAAGAAAGCACTACCGTCCATTTACATGCACTGAACTGAACACAGTACTCAAGGAGTGTGTCTTCATCTTGCGGGAATAGCATTATCTGCATTGCACTGTGCCAAAAGGCCCCTCCACTCACTTCACCATTAGATCCATGCCGCAACCAGTAGAACAAATACAGCAGACAGAAAAGTAGGGTTATAATTTTTCATTGAGATTACCACTGAATGTAATGCCAGTGTATGTAGTCCATGCTATAAAAATCAATAACTTGTCTTGATTTATTTTCAGTTTGCAATGTCTTAGTTTCAGGTAGTAGCAAACATGCTCAACTTTGATTACTAATAATTTTATCATTGAAGTGTTAGTGTATAAGTTGCTTATAGTACAAGAAAGTAAAAATATTAGGTGAACTAGAAGAACACGAAATAGATCTAACCCTTTTTTTTGTTTGAAAAATATTGCAGGGCAAAATGTTATATTTCTATTTATTGACTGGAATTTGCGTGGGATTGCTCAAGTGATGTTTGTCAACAACTCTTTGAGTGGGTTAATTATTTTGGTTGGATTGATTTTCCAAAATCGATGGTGGGCACTTAATGGCTTCGTGGGATTGGTGTTCTCAAACATGACAGCACTTCTGCTCAGCCAGAACAGGTAATTTTCTTTTTTATTATGTATTTTATTACTGTATTACTATTTTTTGAAGAAGACATTACAATACTTTTTACTGCATTTACTTTTATATGTAAATAGTAGTTTCACACGAGGAGATTATATTTAATCATTTTGAAAATCACCAGAATCAGAGGAGAAACTAGTCCTTAATATTTCATTTTCTGAAATCATCTTTCATTGTTTAGTTGTTTAGTATTTGGTAACTACAAAGAATATCCAACCATTCGAGAAGATTGTTGAAATAATTCCACCTATTAATGTATTTTCCTCCCAGGAGCTCTACTGAAAAGCTTCATGAAGAACATTTGATTATTACAGTGCATTCACTTTCTTTCATGAGGTGTGGGCATTGTTTGCAAGGCAGAGTTTCAGTATGAGGTGTAACTGATCGTTTCTAGGTTCTTCGCAAAGTAGATGGGAAGGTAATAAGAATGAAAGTTGGCAAGGATGCAGTAGTGACCCTGATTGCTGAATCTATCTATAGGGAGAGGTTGAGGGCACTATCGTTGAAGCCTATCAAGATTATACTACAGACATACATAGAAACAAGTGTTGCCATTGAATGGAAATGTGGTGCAAGGGTTGATGGACATGAGGCTGCTTTCATTTGAGAGAACACGGTCGAGAGATGACTTAATAGAGACATATAAGATATTCAGGGAGTTAGATAGGGTGGACAGTGAGAGCCTTTTTCCTAGGATGGTGATGTCTAGCACAAGGGGGCATAGCTTCAAATTGAGGGGTGATAGACATAGGACAGATGTTAGAGGTAGTTTCTTTACTCAGAGAGTTATAAGGGCCCGGAATGCACTGCCTGAAACAGTTGTAGACTCACCAACTTTATGGGCATATAAATGGTAATTGGATAGGCATATGGACGAGAATGGAATAATGTAGGATAGATGGGCTTCAGATTGGTTTCACGGGGCGGAGCAACATGGAGGGTCAAAGGGCCTGTATTGTGCTGAAATGTTCTATGTTCTACCACTGGTGGCACAGTGGCTCAGTAGTTAGCATTGTTGCCTTACAGCGCCAGGGACCAGGGTTCAATTCCAGTGTCAGGTTACTGTCTGTATGGAGTTTGCACATTCTCCCTGTGTCTGCGTGGATTTGTTCCAGTTGCCTCCCACAATCCCAAGATTGCAGGTTAAGTGAATTGGCCATGCTAAAATTGCCTATCGTGTTATGGGATGTGTAGGTTAGGTGCATTAGTCAGGGGTAAATGTAGAGTAGTAGGGTAGTGGAATGGGTTTGGGTGGGATACTCTTTGGAAGGTTGATGTAGACCTGTTGGGCTAGAGGGCCTGTTCCAGCACTGTTGAGATTCTATGAAATCCAGGTTTCTATTGAATCCAAATTCTACAATCTGCCATGGTGGGATTTGAACCTAGGTCTCCAGAATGTTACATGGGTCTATGAATTAACAGACCAGTGATAAAACCACTAAGCTTTTGCCTCTTCTATGTACACTGTTGTGGGTGTATGTGTGTAGTATAGTGTGCCGCCCATTTAGGAAAGCTGGTCAAGTGATCTGGAGGGGCAGAGCTTGGGTCCAGTCCTGAACCAGCTGGAGAGATATGAGCATCATTGATGAGGTGTTCCTGTTCAGAATTATCTACCTGGTTTATAATTTCTGGTTCGAAAGGAAGTACCAATATTATAGTGGTGAGCCAATCTCTTGAACCACAATAATCCACAATGGGTAGACACATCCACAGTGCTGTTATGAACGAAGTTTCAGGATTTTGATCTAGTAACAGTGAAGTGATGGTGATTTGGAAGTGATTTTATTGCTAAACAATTATCCAGGAACCCGGGTAATGTTCTGGAGTCCCAGGTTTGAATCCCACTGTGGCAGATGGTGGAATATGAATTCAATAAAAAGAAAAATTGGAATTGACCATTGTGGGGGAAATTCATCTAATTCAATGATACTTTTTAAGGAAGGAAATCTGCCGCCGTTATCTCGTCTAGCTTACATGTGATTCCAAACCCACAGCAACGTGGATGGCTCCAGACTGCCTTCTGAACTGCCTTAGATCACTGGTCCTTTGTAATAATTGCTGCAAAGTCTCAAAAAAGAAGCGAAACCCAGGAGTGCTAAAACTTAAGGTGACCTTTCATCATAGAAACTTAAAATAGTGCAACACTGAAGGGGGGTTGGCCCGAGGTACTGTTTCAAAAGGCAATTCACCTGGTTGCATTCCTTCACATTTTTCATATATATCCCTTTTCATACAGTCATAGAGATGTACAGCATGGAAACAGATTCTTCGGTCCAATTCATTCATGCTGATCAGATGTCCCTACCCAGTCTAGTCCCACCTGCCAGCATCTGGCCCATATCCCTCCAAACCCTTCCTATTCATACATCCATCCAGATGCCTTTTAAATGTTACAATTGTACTAGCCTCCACCATTTCCACTGACAGCTCATTCCATACACATACCCTCTGAGTGAATAAGTTGCCTCTTAGGTCTCTTTTATATCTTTCCCTTTTCACCCTAAACCTATGCCCTTTAGTTCTGGAGTGCCCCAACCAGGGAAAATACTTTATCTATTTATCCTATCCATGCCCCTCATGATTTTATAAGGTCACCCCTCAGCCTCCGATGCTCCAGGGAAAACAGCCCTAGCCTATTCACCATCTTCCTATAGCTCAAATCCTCCAACCCTGGCAACATGCTTGTAAATCTTTTCTGAACCCTTTCAAGTTTCACAACATCTTTCCGCTCAAAAGGAGACCAGAATTGCATGCAATATTCCAACAGTGGCCTAACTAATACCCCGTACAGCCGCAACACGACCTCCCGACTCCTATACTCAATACTCTGACCAATAAAGGAAAGCATACCAAACGCTTTCTTCACTATCCTATCTACCTGCAACTCCACTTTCAAAGAACTATGAACCTGCACTCCAAGGTCTCTTTGTTCAATAACACTTCCTAGGACCTTACCATTAAGTGTATACATCTTGCTAAGATTTGCTTTCCCAAAATGCAGCACATCACATTTATCTAAATTAAACTCCATCTACCACTTCTCAGCCCATTGGCCCATCTGATCAAGATCCCATTGTAATCTAAGGTAACCTTCTCCGCTGTCCATTACACCTCCAATTTTGGTGTCATCTGCAAACTTACTAACTGTACCTCTTATGCTCACATCCAAATCATTTATATAAATGACAAAAAGCAGTGGACCCAGCACCGATCCTTGTGGCACTCCACTGGCCACAGGCCTCCAGTCTGGAAAACAACCCTCCATCACCACCCTCTGTCTTCTACCTTTGAGCCAGTTCTGTATCCAAATGGCTAGTTCTCCTTGTATTCCATGAGATCTAACCTTGCTAACCAGTCTCCCATTGGGGAACCTTGTTGAACGCCTACCGTTCTGCCCTCATCAATCATCTTTGTTACTTCTTCAAAAAAACTCAATCAAGTTTGTAAGACATGATTTCCCATGCATAAAGCCATGTTGACTATCCCTAATCAGTCCTTGCCTTTCCAAATACATGTACATCCTGTCCCTCAGGATACCCTCCAACAGCTTGCCCACTACTGATGTCAAGCTCATTGGTCTTTCGTTCACTGGCTTGTCCTTACCACCTTTCTTAAACATGTTACTACGTTCTTCCCATAACTTTTGTTCCCTTTAGACCTAAGAACTGTATCTACTCCTTCTCAGGAACATTCAAAGTTTTGGTTGCAAATGTTTTCTGTGGCAAAGCATTCCACAGGTTCATCAATCTCTCTGGGTGAAGAAATTTCTCCTCCTCTCAGATCTAAATGGCCTACTTCATATGGTCTTGGATGTTGACACCCTGGTCGTCGGTAACAACCTTCTTATATTTATCCTGTCTACCCCTGTTAAATTTTATAAGTCTGTGAGATCTCCCCAACTCATACGTTTAAACTTTCAGCAGAACAGTGCCCTCTTTCCACAGTACCAGTGCCAAAGTCCCATGAATTCTAACACATTTCTCCTGTATCAATCTTATGAGCCATGTATTTACCTCTTCAATCTTAGTTACCCTGTGCCAATATGTTCGTGACTTGGGTAGTAATTTGGAGATTATTATTTGTGATTTTGCTTTTTAATTAATCACCTAATTTCTCATGTTGCCTCAGCAGAACCTCTTTCTTCATTCTATTTATATTATTAGTATCTACATGGACCATGACAGCTGGATCTTTTCCCTTCCACTCTGCAGCCCAGATGATGCATCCTTATCCCTGACATTTTTCTCATTTGAGGTGATCCCAAATAATAGTTCCTTACCAGCCAATGAACTCAATGATTTCCTGTGACATCTTGAAAAATGTCCACATTACAGACGAGGAAGTGCTGGATGTCTTAAAACGCAAAAGGACCCGATCGGGTGTACCCTAGAACCCTGTAGGAAGCTAGGGAGGTGATTGCTGGGCCTCTTACTGAGATATTTGTATCATTGATAGTCACAGGTGAGGTTCTGGAAGACTGGCGGTTGGCTAACGTGGTGTCACTGTTTAAGAAAGGTCTGAGTGGATTACTCTTCAGAGGGCCGGGGTGTACTTGTTGGGCCTGTTTCCATACTGTAGGGAATCTAACCTGTTAATCTATTTTCCATATACCTTCAATTAGAGTTGCCTCTTGCCACTCCCTAACCACCCGAGGAAGAATGCCTCATCTTCCGTCTCAGGGCCCTCCAACCCAATGGCATCAATTTCCTCATTTCCCCTTCCCCTCCACCCTATCCAAGTTCCAACCTTCCAACTTGGCACCTCTCTCATGCCCTGTCCCATCTGTCCATCTTCCTTCCCACCTATCCACTCCACCCTCCTTTCCATTATCCCCATCTCCACGTTCCTATCGCACTCTCCGCTACCTTCCCCCAGCCCCAACCACCTGCCATTTATCTCACCGCTCGCCCAGCCCACAGCCTCATTCCTGATGAAGGGTTTTTTCCTTAAAACATCGATTCTCCTGCTCCTTGGATGTTGCCTGACCTGCTGTGCTTTTCCAGCACTGCACTCTCAACCCTGACACTATGAGACAGCTGTGCTAACTGCCAATCTACCATGCCAGCTATTGAGTCATTGAAAGTTAACATACAGGTGCAGTAAACAGTTCAGAAATGTAATTAAGAAAGCAAATGGTATATTCGTCTTTGTTACAAGAGAATTTGAGTATAAAAATGCAGATGTTATCCATGAAGGGTGGAGTGTCACACTTCAGTATGTAAAGGCATTGTAAAAGTGCAAATTGTTGAATGTTAAACTATTTTTTAAAACGAGTGTGTACAGTAAGGAAGTATAGCTTCAGGAGGAAGAGAGAATGTAGATGCAAATGTCAAGAATTTTGATTTACTAAATAACATAATTTTTATCTAATTGGATTATTTTGACATTTTATTGAAAGTACATTGAGCAATTTTCTATAAAGTTTAAAAACATGGATGGTGACAATGTTTTGAATTTTCATTGAAACTTGAAGTTTTCCATATAAATTCAATTAGATTTTTGGCAGATATAGTACGCCTATTATTTGTGACTATCTCTGATGGATTAAATAAGGTTCCACTCTTTGGAAGGCTAAATTTCCTCCAGCACAGTATGGTCCTGAACCAGTGCTATAACACATTTGCAGTGACTCCAAACAAAAATCAATAAAAAGATTAATTGTTCCCTTAAATGTTGTGTTATCAAATGTTAGACTATGTTATGTTGCTTTTTTACAGATCTGATATTGCAGCAGGGCTTCATGGATACAATGGTATCTTGGTTGGCTTCGTACTGGCAATGTTTTCCAGTAAAGGAGATTGGTATTGGTGGCTGCTATTACCAGTGACTGTGATGTCATCGTTATGGTAGGAGAAGCAAATTATTTTTACTTGTAGAAAAATTGAAACACATAATCTATATTCAACATCTTTATGTATTCTAGTCATTGAGAATAAAATTAATTATTTCATTTATTAATAACTGAGTATTTTTAAACTTTACAATAAAAAGTATCGCTAAAGTATGGCAACAGAAAGAGACTGAAATCTACATGCCTTCAGGATTGCCCTGCTGAATATAGTTGAAGGGACGATGGCAATTATAAGATGAGGCTGTTGCTTAATGGTAATATCACGACACTATTAATTCAGAAACTGGTTTGAATCCCACCATGGCAGATAGTGAAATTTGAATTCAATAAAATCCGGAATTAACTATATTATAACCAATGATTTAATCTGTTTTACTGTCCTGTGGGGGTGGGGGGTGGGGTGCAAGGGGGCCTGCCATTGTTTTCTTATCTTGCCAGCGTGTGATGGCATGTATAAATAAAAATTGGATGACTCTTAACTGTCCTTTGAAACTAATTAAGTCAGACAAATATCTAGCATGTAATTATGCACTGGAAACATCAATGGCAAACACAACCCTGCTTACCCTGCATAGTCCTACTTCCCAACATCTCAGGAGAGAGCTGCCCCACAGAGCAAACAATAAGAAGTAGCAGCAGAAGTAGACAATTTGGTGCATCAAGTCTGCTGCACTATTCAATAAGATCATGGCTCGTCTAATAAACCTCACTTCCACTTTTCTGCCATTTTCCTATAACCCTCAATTCCATTACTGATTTTAAAAATCCTCATCTTTGTCTTAAATAGGTGACACCTTACACTGGGATTTGGCCCACATGGTTAGGTTTACAGCAATATTTTTGCATTTATCCTGCCAAATCCTCTAAGAATCTTATGCTTTCATAAGAATCTATGCATTCTTTTAAACTCCAATGAGTACATGTCCAACCTACTCATCTTCAGCTCCTCATAAGAAAATCCCCCCATCTCTAGAATTAACCTGGTGAGCCTTCCATGGACTGCCTTCACTGCCAGTTTACCTTTTTTTAGATAAGGAGAACTGTTCAGTTTTCTTGGTGCAGCCAGACTCATACCTTGTATCATTTTAGCAAGACATCCCTATATTTCTACTCCATTTCCTTTGAAATAAAAGCCAGAGCCGGTTACCTTCCCTTTAGCTGCTGAACTTGGGTGTGAGCCTTTTGTAATTCATGCATGAGGACCCTGAAGCCCTCTGTACTGCAGTATTCTGCAATCTTACTCATTTAAATAATATTCTGATTTATTTTTCCTGAAAAAGTATAAAACTCAATTAACAAACAACAAAATTTTCCCATTATTAGTGTATTCCATCTGCCATGTTTTGCCTACTTACAGCATGTACATTCCTGTGTCAACCTCACTACTCGACTTCCCACTTAATTTTATGTCATCTGCAGTATATTCATTTCCTTCATCCAAGTCATTAATAAATATTGCAAATAATTTTAGGCCCAGCACCGATCCTTGCCAGCCTGAAAATGTCTTTATCTTAACTCATTGTCCTCTATAAGTTAGCTAATCCTCCATTCCCTGCTAATATATCTCCTTTAAAACCATTGGCTTTTTCTCATTGAGTGAGTTTCTGTGTGGTACCTTATCAATTTCCTTTTGGAAATCCAAACATATGATATCTACTGATTCCCTGTTATCTATCCTGCTTGTTACCTTCTCAAGAGCTCTAACAAATTTGTCAGGCAAGATTTCTTCTTCATGAAGACATGCTGACTGTTTGATTACAGTACATGTTTCTAAATGCTCTACCGTGAGGTGTGGGTCTATAGTATTGACTGGCCCTTACCCATCCTTATTTGTCCTTGTGAATGTGGCAGTGAGCTGCCTTCTTGAACCATTACAGTCCATGTGATGTAGGTAGATGCACAGTGCCATTAGGGAGGCAATTTTAGAACTTTGTTCCAACCATATTGAAGGAATAGTGAGTGGCTTAAAGGCGAACTTGCAGGTGGCGGTGTTCCCTTGTATCTGCTGCCCTTATTCTTCGAAGTGATGATTACACAATTCGTGATTCCTCCAATCGGATCCATATGCAGCAACATTTGGTTAATAACCATACCTGGGTTAACAAAGCTCAGGAGTGATTGGGAAGATAATGAGTTTGACACCCGACCTATTTCTTGTGACTCTCTCTATCGAAATCACCTCCAGTGGGGCCGTGTAATGTTCAGCTTTACCATTATCTGAAGGGCATGGTCAAAAACTTCTACACACAAAATGAAACTTCAAACTCTTGTCTGCAAATGACAATTGATGCCAGATTAATTGTTAAGTTAAATGTCAAAGGATTTATGTAAAAAGACGTGTAACCATCACTTAATTGCCTCTAGGCCTGAGGAGGAAGAGCTAACAAGTCTTAACTTCCAACTCTTTGTTCATACCTCCCTGTGGTTTCTGTCACCATAACTGCATGTCCAAGTGTATTTTAAATGCAATGAGAATTTTTGCCTCAACCATTTTTCAGATAGTGAATTCTAGATTCCCATCATTCTCTGAAGGTAAATTTGGTCTTCAACTCCTCTGTCATCTATAAATTTCTATAAATCTACATAAATTTTTTGCCCTCTCTACAAAGGAAAATTGACCTTTCCTTTCCACTTTATTTAGGGCCCTCATAGTTTGATAGACCTCAGTAAATCTCCACGTAGCCTCTTATGTTCTATTAAAAAACAATCCCAATCTATCCAATCATATCTCCTAGTTAAAATTTCCATTCTTGGTCACATTTTAAATCTCTTTTCTCCCCTTTGTGGTGTGATCATGCTCTTCATGTAATGTGAGCAGAACTGTATACAGTAATTAAGCCATGGTCTAATTCAACTTTTATACAGTACTAGTGAACATCATTATTTTTATATTCTAAACTTCAAGTGATAAAGCAAAGATAAAGCAAACCCTGAATGCTTTCTTGATCATCTTATCTATCCATCTTGCTCCTTGAATCTGTAGACGTGTACTCCAATGTCCTTCTTATTCCACACTTCTCATAAATTTACCACTTATTGGATATTCTTTTAATTTATTTGTCCCCCCAAATGCTCTCTGGTATGAATATGTTTTGATATAACCTAATGATCTAATAGCCTAATATCAAGTTGATTCAAGGATTTTTGTCAATTTAAAGCTTACGGAACAAGGGACAGAGGTGAGTATATGAAGTCATGTCACAATCCAATTACAGTCACACAGAGTGGTTTGGAACGAGTTCAAAGTGTTCAATGGTTGCTCCTTTCTTGCTCCTTGGTCAAGTCCTGGTGATTGTACAAGTGTGCAAGAGCAAATTCATCTTGGGATCAAACATGACACCAAGCTTAGAAGTGATCTGGCTCAGCCTCTGATGTTGCCAGAGAATGGAATCAGTGATTAGGGGACAGTGTATGCTCGGAACTGATGATAATTGCTTCAGTCTTCCCAACGTTTATTTGGAGAAATGTTCTGCTCATCCTGTGCTAAATATCAAATAGTTCTGAAACACGAGAAAAATTGTGGCATACGTAAATGAGCTTGTTGTTCTTTGCGCGTTATACTATTTTCAGATGATGATGTTGGGAAGTAAGTAAGTAAGCAAAGTCTCTAAAGTTTTACCAAACAATAGGAAAGATGATTGGTGATAGTTTGACCTGAGGGTCACCACGCCTTAGGCGATGGGAGAGGTTGAGACGGAAAGTACTTTATGGTAACCCTCAGCCGGTGTAGGAATTGAACCCACACTGTTGGCGTCACTCTGCATGTGTCCAAAGAAAAAGAATGTAGTGAGGATTGCTAAATTAATGAGCTATGGCTCATTTACCAAATTGACCTTTCTGTTACTTCCTTTTCTTGTAACCTTCAGTTGTTCTCATCAAGTCCAATCCTAATCTAAGCATGCTTTGTCACAGCTGAAATACGCTTTCATATTAATTGAATTGAAGGGAATGTTCTTCTACATGAATGAATTGCAGCAATGTCCACTTGACAGAAATTCTCTAGTGGATTCAAACAAAGAACAAAGAAAATAGGATGAAGATCATGGGGTGTGACTTATTACACTTGAGAGAATTTATAAACAAGATGAAATTTTGACTGCTGTGCATTCTAACCCCTTGTTAATATACCCACTGCAACAAATACCAAAATTCCAAAGTTCATAAGGCATTATAATTGTGCCCTGTACTATTCTCTAGAGGTTCTGATATCATTGGAAGGGATCCTTAACATGGGATGGATAAGTACAATTAACACTTCAGACATTTACCTGACACCCATGAAACAACTGAAACTCTCATTTGCTTAAATAAACTAGCCAAGGACTTTCATCAGCAGCTATGTTTGGCAAAATTGAAACAGAGTATGCTTAGCCTACTCTGGTGGGACTAAGAAGCACCCTTGAGGTTGCTAAATGATTAAATGTATCTGCTGTCAGCTTACATGGCAACCACTTAGGCCTGGATTTTCATCTTTGAGAAGGATTGTAGGAGTCAGGAATTTCAGAGTCATCAATCTAGCACTTTTTCCTACAGTTCAGCTTTTAATAAATTAATGGAGTTCTTGATTAACTCAGTCCCAGTTAAAACATTGCACTCTTGACAACTTGAGATGTTGGATCTCTTCTGTGATGGTGAGCTGCTTTCTTGAGCTACTGAAGATGCAAAATTGCTAAACGAAATAGTTATGGAGTTCATTGAGGAGTTCATAAAGTTGATGTGAAGGGAATCGTCCCTTTCGGGAATGGAAAAGAGAATGGAGGGGATGTGTTCGGTGTTGGCATGATGTTGAAACTGGTGGATGAAGAAGATGATGAGGCATTGCATCTGGAAGCTAGTGGAGTGGGAGGTGAGGTCAAATGAAACTCATGATTTTGGGATGGAAAGGAAGTTTTCTTTTTCACTTGCAAACATGACCAGCCAGCTCCAAACTCAATGCTCTGACTAATAAAGGAAAGCATACCAAACTCCTTCCTCATTATCCTATCTACTTGCAAATCCACTTTCAAGGAACTATGAACCTGCACTCCAAGGTCTCTTTGTTCTGCAACGCACCCCAAGACTTACCATTAAGTGTATAAGCTCTGATTTTCTTTTCCAAAATGCAGCACCTCACATTTGTTTAAATTAAACTCCATCCACCACTCCAGTATAATTACAACATTTAAAATGCATCTGGATGGGTATATGAATCGGAAAGGTTTAGAGGATATGGACCAAGTGCTGGCAAATGGGACTAGATTGGGTTGGGATATCTGATCGGCACAGACAAGTTGGACCGAGGTGTCTGTTTCCATGCTGTACATTTCTATGACTCTGAGTGTATGTGGGTGGTGCTGGCTGGGTCAGTTTTATTTCCTGTCCCTAGATGCCTTTGAGGAGATAGTGGTGAGCTGTCTTCTTGAATTACTGCAGTCCATATGTGCTGTAGGTGACCCGCAGGGAATTCCAAGATTTTGACCCAATGACAGTCAAGGAAGTGATATATTTCTAAGTCAAGATGGTGAGTGGCTTAGAAAGGAACTTTCAGGTGCTGGTGTTTCCATGCATCTGCTGCCCTTGTACTTCTCGATGGTAGCGGTCATTGTTTTGGAAAGTGCTATCTCAGGATCTTTAGATTTATACACAGTGCATCTTGTAGATAGTGCACATTGTTGCTGCTAAACTTTGTTAATGGAGGGAGTGGGTCCTTGTGGATGTGGTGCTAAACTAGCAGTCCATTTTGTCCTGGATGGTGTCAAGCTTCTTGAGAATTGTTGGAGCTGCACTGATCCAGGCAAGTGGGGAATATTCCATCATGCTCCTCACTTGTGCATTATAGATGATGGACAGGCTCGTAAGAGTCAGGAGATGAGTTACTCTCTGCAGTATTCCTAGCCTCTGGCCTGCTTTTTTAGTCACAATATTTATATGGCTAAACCAGTACAGTTTCTGATCAATGGTAACCCCCAAGATGTTGGGAGGTTCAGTGATGGTAATGCTATTGAATGTCAAGAGCAAAGATTTGATTGTCTCTCACAGGAAATGATCATTGCCTGGCATTTCTATGTGGAGAAAGCGAGGACTGCAGATGCTGGAGATCAGAGCTGAAAAATGTGTTGCTGGAAAAGCGCAGCAGGTCAGGCAGCATCCAAGGAGCAGGAGAATCGACGTTTCGGGCATAAGCCCTTCTTCATGAATGAGGAAGGTGTGCCAAGCAAGCTAAGATAAAAGGTAGGGAGGAGGGATTTGGGGGAGGAGCATTGGGAATGCGATAGGTGGAAGGAGGTTAAGGTGAGGGTGATAAGCTGGAGTGGGGTGGGCGCGGAGAGGTTGGGAAGAAGATTGCAGGTCAAGAAGGCGGTGCTGAGTCCGAGGGTTGGGACTGAGATAAGATTGGGGGGGGGGGGGGGGGGGGGGAAATGAGGAAGCTGGAGAAATCTGCATTCATTCCTTGTGGTTGGAGGGTTCTTAGGCAGAAGATGAGGCGCTCTTCCTCCAGGCTTCGTGTTGCCATGGTCTGGTGATGGAGGAAGCCAAGGACCTGCATGTCCTTGGCGAAGTGGGAGGGGGAGTTAAAGTGTTCCGCCATGGGGCAGTTGAGTTGGTCGGTGCGGGTGTCCCAGATATGTTCTCTGAAATGTTCCACAAGTAGGCGGCCTGTCTCCCCAATGTAGAGGTGGCCATATCGGGTGCAGCGGATGCAGTAAATGTGTGTGGAGGTGCAGGTGAATTTGTGGCGGATATGGAAGGATCCCTTAGGGCCTTGAAGGGAAGTTAGGGGGGAGGTGTGGGTGCAAGTTTTGCATTTCTTGCGGTTGCAGAGGAAGGTTGGGTTGGTGGAGGGTGTGGATCTGACGAGGGAGTCGCAGAGGGAGTGGTCTTTCCGGAACGCTGATAGAGGAGGGGAGGGAAATATATCTCTGGTGGTGGGGTCCGTTTGGAGGTGGCGGAAATGATGAAGGTTGATACGATGTATCTGGAGGTTGATGGGGTGGTAGGTGAGGACCAGTGGGGTTTTGTCCTGGTGGCGATTGGAGGGGCAGGGCTCAAGGGCAGAGGAGTTGGAAGTGGAGGAGATGTGGTGGAGAGCATCATTGATCACGTCTAGGGGGAAATTGCGGTCTTTGAAGAAGGAGGCCATCTAGGTTGTTCGGTATTGGAATTGGTGCTCCTAGGAGCAGATGCAGTGGAGGTGAAGGAATTGGGAATATGGGATGGCATTTTTACATATGGGAGGAGGTGTAATCTAGGTAGCTGTGGGAGTCGGTCGGTTTATAGTAAATGTCTGTGTTGAGTCGGTCGCCCGAGATAGAAATGGAGAGGTCTAGGAAGGGGAGGGAGGAGTCTGAGATGGTCCAGGTAAATTTGAGGTCGGGTGGAAGGTGTTAGTAAAGTGGGAGCACAAGGTTGCGCCGATACAGTCATCGATCTCATGGAGGAAAAGGTGGGGGGTGGTGCCAGTGTAGCTGCGGAAGATGGACTGTTCCACATATCCGACAAAGAGGCAGGCATAGCATTTCCATCTGCAAGTGTTTCTTCTCATTTGTCAGCCAAGCTGTAGCTGTTCTGGAACAGCTTGGCCTGGGATCCTGAAGAGTTCTGAAGCACAAACCTTCAGTGCAGTTGCAGGAATGTTATTGGAGCCGATAACCTTTGCAGTATTCAATGCCTCCAACTGTTTCTTGTTATCAATTGAAGAACTTTGAATTGGCTCAAGACCATCTTGTAATGCTGGGGCCCTTTGGAGGAGGCCAAGACAGATCATCTGCTTGGCTCTTCTGGCTGAAGATTATTGTGAATGCTTCAGCTCTACATTTTGCACTGATGTACTGGGCTCCCCCATCATTGAGGATGAGGAAATTTGTGGGGCCAGTTCCTCCAGTAAGTTGTTTAATTTTCCACCCCATTCACAACTGGATGTGGCAGGACTGTAGCTCTAAGATCTGATCCATTGGTTGTGGAATCACTTAGCTCTAGTTAAAGCAGAAGTGCCTAAATTGGAAAGCACATATTTGAGGACCTTGCAAACCACACTGTGGGAGAATCTTTGGGTGAGAAAAAGAAAAGGCACATTTAGGACATTGGTATAAAGGTGACAATGTTGAAAAAGATATGATGGAGCAGTTGACAGAATTAAAATTCTTACGGAAGGAAGGGAAGGATTTACAGTGAATATTGGTTAATAGCCTATTCCTAGAAAATGAGTCAGGGAATTTGAATAATGGAAGTAGAGAGTCAGATGCGGCATGTGAAAGGAAAGGAAAAGTGGCAGTTGCAAGAAAAGTTGATGAAAATTTCCACTTCCATCAACGAAACAGAAAATGAGATCAAAGGAGGGGCCTGATTTGAACTGAAAAAGTTGATGTTTTGTTTAAAAGTGTGCATATCTACGATCTACATTGAGTCCCATCGCCAAACGTTGGTTTGATAAGAACTGATTGGAGTTAAAGGAGAAGTTATTAAATGTGACAATAAGTTGAGTCAGATAATTTTGCATGAGGACTTTATACATCTTGTTCAGGGAAAATGTGGAGAGTGATCATGCTGTCCTGTGTTATATGGGTGTAGAGAGATTGAATACTCTCATTAACTGCAATAATGGAGAGCATCAGAAATGTGATGGATGTGGATGAGAAGAGATTTGGTAAAGAGAGAAATATTTCTTCATTTCATTGCACGTCTGGATTTTCCAAAGAACAACTGCCTTTACAATAAATTTGTTAAGCATGATTTACCTTTTGCAATCCCTTTGCTAGCTTGGAGATATTCCCTTTCTTCATGTTAAGTATGCTTGAAGTACTTTCTTTGTAATTAATCTCTTTTTTTCAACCTCTAATGTTGTGCTAACTGGCTGGAAATATGTAAGATTATAAATTTGACCTTTCAAAAGCAAGCTCGAATTCTATTTTCTTATCCTGGTACTTTTCCTGCATTTAATGAGCTACAACAATTTCAGACACAGCTTTCCCTCCTCCAACCTGCATGTCATTAGATCTTTATTTTGTCCAATCTAGTTTAATTGATTTTTTAAAAAGTTTAAACATTCATGTTGTTTTCATTTTTGCCATTACTAATTCTTACTTGCTGCATGAATTGAGATGGAACCCTTAAAAGTCCAATGATCAGATAGGACATTATTTTTGACCATTACAAGAATATGAGATTCTACAATTTCTAAGATTTATTTTAAAAATTTACATAAGCAAAAATTCCAGTATGCTCTTTTTATGGGCATTTCATATGTTCTTTTTCATATTTAATATTTGTTAATAATTTAAAATCAGGCTTTCTCCTGATGTTGTTGGCAACTCTGCTCAATTTGCCCTGCCAGTTGGAGCACCTATACAAGGAAATAATTATGCAAATTTCTGAGACATGGGCAAAAGTTATAATTCTGCAAGTATGAAAATTTGTAATTCTGTGATGGGAATATGCTAGAGTCCATTATTGATGAAGAAATAGCTGGACATTTAGAAAAGATTTATGCAACCAAACAGAATTAGTGTGGTTTTGTGAGAGGGAAATTATGTTTGACATATTTGTTACAATTCTTTGAGGATATAACAAGCATTGATGAAGAAGAACCAGCAGATCTTTAGAAGGTGCTCCAAAACAGGTTATTACACACAGCAGGAGCTCCCAGTATTGGGATTAATGTTTCGCGTGGATTGAGAATCAGTTGACACAGAGAGTCAATTTAATGGGGCTAATGGTTGGAAAGATGTAATTAGTGGAGTGCTGTAAGATGTGTCTCAACTATTTACAATCTCTATGAGTGACTTGGAGGAGGGGCAGGGTAAAATGCATCCAAATTCAATAACAATACAAAAATTATTGAGAGGACATATTGTGATACAGACATAATGAATCTGCAAGGGAATATAAATAGCTTGAATAAGTGGGGAAAAAATGGCAGCTGGTGTTAATAGAAGAAAATGTGATGTCAGGCAATTTGCTAGGAAAATTAAAAGACAGACTATTATTTGAAGGAGAGAGACTCCAAGATAGACTATTAGTTGGAAAAGAGAGAGACTTCAACAAAGGGCAGTGCTGAGGGATCTGGGTGTTCTTGTGTGTGAAACACAAAAGGCAGCATGCAGATGCAGCAAGTAATTAAGAGACCAAATTGAATTTTAACTGTCATTGCTAGCGGGTTGGAGTTTAAAACCAGGGAAGTCTTCTTACAACTGTACAAGATGTTGCTGAAGCTATAACTGGAGTATTGGGTAATTATTGTTCCCATATTTTAAAAAGGATATATTGACTGATGTCTGGGATGAAGAAGTTGATTTATCAAGAAGGCTTAAACAATTTAGGTCTTTTTTCTTCAGAATTTAAAAGAATGCTGGATGATCTTATTGAAGCAAACATGATTTTAAGGTGCATGTTAAGAAAATGTTTCCATTAGTTGGGAAATTTTAAATTGGGGCCATTCGGAATAAGGGGAGATAAATTAAAACCAAGATGCAAAGGAACTTTTTCTCCCAGAGGGTAGTAAATGTCTGGAATTCTCTCCCTGAGAAAATTATGGAAGTTAGATCACTGAAAATATTTAAAAACAAAGTATATAGAATTTTGAAATATCAGGGAGTTGATGGCTATGCTGAGCTGGCATCAAAGAAAGTTTGGGGCCTGAATAAGGACAGATCAGCCATGATTTGGTTGAATGTAGACAACAGGAGGCTGGAAGAACACAGCAAGCCAAGCAGCATCAGGAGGTGGAGAAGTCAATGTTTCGGGTCTACCCGAAACATCAACTTCTCCAACTCGCTTGTCTACTTTGGATTCCAGTTTTTTTTTGTTGAATGTCAGGACAGGCTTGAGGGGCTAAATGGCCCACTCCTTCTATTTGTTATGGACCTAAGTGAGACACCACAATTCTGTTGCATCCTCAAATGTTAATGAGGATGATTTTCGATGGTCACATGCTGGATGCACCATATTTAGTACTTCTGATTTTATTGAGTCATCCATCTGGTTATATTCATTTTATACTTTTACAAAGAGTTTGATATAATGGTGAGCCATTTGTGAGGGCAGTAGACTGCAGCCAGACCAGGTCAGAATAGTATGTTTTCTTCCCTAAAGATAGTTTATGAGAGTAATTTTAAAATTTTATTTATTTTCTTAACTGAATTTAAATTCCGCAACTGTTATAATAGGACTTGAACTAAGATTTCCAGATTGCATATCTAGTGGCATAAAAACTAAGGTGAGAGGAGAAAGTTTCAAAAAAAGACACGAAGGGCAAACGTTTTACACAGAGGGTGGCTTGTCTGTGAAATGAACTACCAGTGGAAATGGTAAATGCAGGTACAATTACAATATTTAAAAGATATTTGGATAAGTATAGGAAAGGTTTGGAGAGATATGGGCCAAATGCAGGACATTGGTTAGGCCACTGTTGGAATATTGCAAGCAATTCTGGTCTCCTTCCAATCAGAAAGATTTTGTGAAACTTGAAAGGGTTCAGAAAAGATTTACAAGGATTGTTGCCAGGGTTGGAGGATTTGAGCTACAGGGAGAGGCTGAACAGGCTGGGGCTGTTTTCCCTGGAGCGTCGGAGGCTGAGGGGTGACCTTATAGAGGTTTACAAAATTATGAGGGGCATGGATAGGATAAATAGACAATGTCTTTTCCCTGGGTCGGGGAGTCCTGAACTAGAGGGCATAGGTTTAGGGTGAGAGGGGAAAGATATAAAAGAGACCTAAGGGGCAACTTTTTCACGCAGAGGGTGGTATGTGTATGGAATGAGCTGCCAGAGGATGTGGTGCAATTGCAACATTTAAGAGGCATTTGGATGGGCCATGGGCACCCACATGGGCCCCAGCTATGCCTGCCTCTTCGTAGGATATGTGGAACAGTCCATCTTCCGCAGCTACACTGGCACCACCCTTCCTCCGCTACATCGATGACTGTATCGGCGCTGCCTTGTGCTCCCACGAGGAGGTTGAACAGTTCATCCACTTTACCAACACCTTCCACCCCAACCTCAAATTCATCTGGACTGTCTCAGACTCCTCCCTCACCTTCCTAGACTTTCCATTTCTATCTCAGGCGACCGAATCAACACGGACATTTACTATAAGCCGACTGACTCCCACAGCTACCTAGACTACACCTCTTCCCACCCTGCCCCCTGTAAAAACACCATCCCATATTCCCAATTCCTTCATCTCTGCTGCATCTGCTCCCAGGAGGACCAGTTCAAATACTATACAACCCAGATGGCCTCCTTCTTCAAAGACTGCAAGTTCCCCCCAGACGTGATCGACGATGCTCTCCACCGCATCTCCTCCACTTCCCGCTCCTCTGTCCTTGAGCCCCACCCCTCCAACCGCCACCAACGACAGAACCCCACTGGTTCTCACCTACCACCCCACCAACCTCCATATACAGCGTATCATCCGCCGTCATTTATGCTACCTCCAAACGGACCCCACCACCAGGGATATATTTCCCTCCCCTCCCCTATCAGCTTTCCGAAAAGGCCACCCCCTCCGTGACTCCCTCATCAGGTCCACACCCCCCACCAACCCAACCTCCACTCCCAGCACCTTCCCCTGCAACTGCAAGAAATGCAAAACTTGCACCCACACCTCCTCCCTTACTTCTCTCCAAGGCCCCAAGGGATCCTTCCATATCCACCACAAATTCACCTGCACCTCCACACACATCATTTATTGCATCCGCTGCACCCGATGTGGCCTCCTCTATATTGGGGAGACAGACCACCTACTTGCGGAACGTTTCAGAGAACACCTCTGGGACACCCAGACCAACCAACCCAACCACCCCGTGGCTCAACACTTCAACTCTCCCTCCCACTCTACCAAGGACATTCAGGTCCTTGGACTGCTCCATCGCCAGACCGTGGCAACACGACGGTTGGAGGAAGAGCGCCTCATTTTCTGCCTAGGAACCCTCTAACCACAAGGGATGAACTCAGATTTCTCCAGTTTCCTCATTTCCCCTCCCCTCACCTTGTCTCAGTCAAATCCCTCGAACTCAGCACCGCCTTCCTAGCCTGCAATCTTCTTCTTGACCTCTCCGCCCCCACCCCACTCCAGCCTATCACCCTCACCTTGACCTCCTTCCACCTATCACATCTCCAATGCCCCTCACCCAAGTCCCTCCTCCCTACCTTTTATCTTAGCCTTCTGGACACACTTTCCTCATTCCTAAAGAAGGGCTTATGCCCGAAACGTCGATTCTCCTGTTCCTTGGATGCTGCCTGACCTGCTGCGCTTTTCCAGCAACACATTTTTAGCTCTGATCTCCAGCATCTGCAGCCCTCGCTTTCTCCTGGGTATATGAATAGGAAGGGTTTGGAGGGATATGGGCCGGGTGCTGACAGGTGGGACTAGATTGGTTTGGGATATCTGGTCGGCATGGACAGGTTGGACCGAAGGGTCTGTTTCCATGCTGTACATCTCTATGACTCTATGACTCTAAGTGGGACTAGTTTAGTTTGGGAACATGGTCGGCGGGGACCAGTTGGACAGAAGGGTCTGTTTCTATGCTGTATGACTCTGTGACTCTATGACAAATGTCTTAGCAATAAATTTGTTAAGCATGATCTGCTCATCTATCATAATCCCTATTTTGGCATCAAGTTATTCCCTTTATTCGTGTTAAATAAGGTTGACTTCCTTCCTTTGTAATTAACTTCAGTGTTTTTAATGTCGTGCTAGCTGGCTCATATTACACAGGATTATAAATTTGACCTTCTAAAACAAATCAGAATACTATTTTCTAATTTTTTTTTCCTATTTTTAACGAGCTACAATGTATTTAAGACAGTTTTCATGTTCAACCTTTATGTTGCAAGCATTTAATGGATTCTATCTGATGTAATTAATTTCTTAAACTTTAATCACTTGCTTTTTAGGGTTTTTTTTCCATTATTAATCCTTATTTTGTTCATGCAATTGAAAATGAACAATTAAATGTCTGTGATTAGTGGTCTATTATATTCTGAACATTATAAGAGTAAGGAACCTTAATGCAATATTAAAAGTTATAGAAACAAAAGGGCCAGCATTGTCTTTTCTCTTAAAAGTACAAAAATAATTATTTTATTCAGGAGATACCACAGGCAAGGCCCATATTTATTGCTCATTTCTCATTATCTTTGGTGATATGCTGCTAAAAATCAGAATGGCGTGTTGCTTCCCTGGTGCCTGGATCAAAGGGTCTCAGAGAGGGTGCAGAATGTTGTCAAGGGGGAGAGGGACCAGCAGGAGGTCATTGTACACATTGGAACCAATGACATAGGAAGGGAAAAGGTTGAGATTCTGAAGGGAGATTAAAGAGAGTTAGGCAGGAATTTAAAAAGGAGGTCCTCGAAAGTAGTAATATCTGGAATACTCCCGATGCTACGAGCTAGTGAGGGCAGGAATAGGAGGATAGAGCAGAGAATGCATGGCTGAGGAGCTGGTTATGGAGAGGTGACCTGTACAAGAAGGACAGTTTGCACCTACATTGGAAGGGTACTAATACACTGGCAGGGAAATTTGCTAGAGCTGCTCAGGAGGATTTAAACTAGTAAGGTTGGGGGGGTGGTGGGTGCGGTGGGACCCAGGGAGATAGTGAGGAAAGAGATCAATCTAAGACTGGTACAGTTGAGAACAGAAGAGAGTCAAACAGTCAGGGCAGGCAGGGGCAAGATAGGATTAATAAATTAAACTGCATTTATTTCAATGCAAGGGGCCTAACAGGGAAGGCAGATGAACTCAGGGCATGGTTAGGAACATGGGACTGGGATATCATAGCAATTACGGAACATGGCTCAGGGATGGGCAGGACTGGCAGCTTAATGTTCCAGGATACAAATGCCACAGGAAGGATAGAAGGGGAGGCAAGAGAGGAGTGGGGTCAGGGGGAGTTAGGTTTTTGATAAGGGATAGCATTACGACTGTGCTGAAGGAGGATATTCCTGGAAATATATCCAGGGAAGTTATTTGGGTGGAACTGAGAAATAAGAAAGGGATAATCACCTTATTGGGATTGTATTATAGAACCCCTAATAGTCGGAGGGAGATTGAGAAACAAACTTGTAAGGAAGTCTCAGCTATCTGTAAGAATAATAGGGTGGTTATGGAAGAGGATTTAAAGTTTCCAAACATATACTGGGACTGCCATAGTGTCAAGGGTTTAGATGGAGAGGAATTTGTTAAATGTGTACAAGAAAATTTTCTGATTCACTATGTGGATATACCTACTAAAGAAGGTGCAAAATTTGACCTACTCTTGGGAAATAAGGCAGGGCAGGTGACTGAGGTGTCAATGGGGGAGCACTTTGGGGCCAGCAACATTAATTCTATTAGTTTTAAAATAATGACGGAAAAGGATAGACCAAATCTAAAAGTTGAAGTTCTAAATTGGAGAAAGGCTAATTTTGACAGTATTAGGCAAGAACTTTCAAAAGCTGATTGGGGGCAAATGTTCACAGGTACAGGGACGGCTGGAAAATAGGAAGCCTTCAAGAATGAGATAACGAGAATCCAGAGAAAGTATATTCCTTTGGGGTGAAAGGAAAGGCTGGTAGGTATAGGGAATGCTGGATGACAAAAGAAATTGAGGGTTTGGTTAAGAAAAAGAAGGAAGCATATGTAAGGTATACACAGGATAGATCAAGTGAATCCTTAGAAGAGTGTAAAGGCAGTTGGAGTATACTTAAGAGGGAAATCAAGAGGGCAAAAAGGGGACATGAAATAGCTTTGGTAAATACAATTAAGGAGAATCCAAAGGGTTTTTACAAATACATTAAGGACAAAAGAGTAACTAGGGAGGGAATAGGGCTCCTTAAAGATCAGCAAGAAGGCCTTTGTGTGGAGCCACAGAAAATGGGGGAGATACTAAACAAGTATTTTGCATCAGTATTTACTGTGGAAAAGGATATAGAAGATATAGAAGATATAGAATGTAGGGAAATAGATGGTGACACCTTGCAAAATGTCCATATTACAGAGGAGCAAGTGCTGGATGTCTTGAAATGCAGAAAGGTGGATACATCCCTTGGACCTGATCAGGTGTTCCCTAGAAGTCTGTGGGGCCTCTTGTATCATCGATTGTCACAGGTGAGGTGCTGGAAGACTGGAGGTTGGCAAACGTGGTGCGACTGTTTAAGAAGGGTGGAAAGGACAAGCCAGGGTACTAGAGACCAGTGAGCCTGACGTCAGTGGTGGGCAAGTTGTTGGAGGGAATCCTGAGGGACAGGATGTACATGTATTTGGAAAGGCAAGGACCGATTAGGGATAGTCAACATGGCTTTGTGCGTGGGAAATCATGTCCCACAAACTTGATTGAGTTTTTTGAAGAAGTAACAAAGAGGATTGATGAGGGCAGAGTGGTGGATGTGATCTATATGGACTTCAGTAAGGCATTCGACAAGTTTCCCCATGAGGTTAGATCTCATGGAATACAGGGAGAACTAGCCATTTGGATACAGAACTGGCTCAAAGGTTGAAGACAGAGGGTGGTGGTGGAGAGTTGTTTTTCAGACTGAGGCCTGTGACCAGTGGAATTCCACAAGGATCGGTGCTGGGTCCTCTACCTTTTGTCATTTACATAAATGATTTGGATGTGAGCATAAGAGGTACAGTTGGTAAGTTTGCAGATAACACCAAAATTGGAGGTGAAATGGACAGCGAAGAAGGATCTTTATCAGATGGGCCAATGGGCTGAGAAGTGGCAGACGAAGTTTAATTCAGATAAATGCAAGGTGCTGCATTTTGGGAAAGCAAATCTTAGCAGGACTTATACACTGAATGGTAAGGTCTTAAGAAGCGTTGCTGAACAAAGAGATCTTGGAGTGCGGCTTCATAGGTCCTTAAAAGTGGAGTCCCAGGTAGATAGGATAGTGAGGAAAGCGTTTGGTATGCTTTCTTTTATTGGTTAGAGTGTTGAGTACAGGAGTTGGGAGGGCATGTTGTGACTGTACAGGACATTGGTTAGGCCACTGTTGGACTATTGTGTGAAATTCTGGTCTCCTTCCAATTGAAAAGATGTTGTGAACTTGAAAGGGTTCGGAAAAGATTTACAAGGGTGTTGCCAGGGTTGGAGGATTTGAGCTATAGGGAGAGGCTGTACAGGGTGGGGCTGTTTTCCCTGGAGCATCGGAAGTCAAGGGTTCACCTTATAAAGGATTTCAAAATCATGAGGGGCATGGATAGGCTAAATAGACAAAGTATTTTCCCTGGGGTTGGAGAGTCCAGAACTAGAGGGCATAGGTTTAGGGTGAGAGGGAAAGATATTAAAGAGACCTAAGGGGAAACTTTTTCACACAGAGGGTGGTACATGTATGGAATGAGCTGCCAGAGGAAGTGGTGGAGGCTGGTACAATTGCAACATTTAAAAGGCATTTGGATGGTATATGAACAGGAAGAATTTGGAGGCATATGGGCCTGGTGCTGGCAGGTGGGACTAGATCGGGTTGGGATATCTGGTCGGCATGGACGGGTTGGACCGAAGGGTCTGTTTCCATGCTGTACATCTCTATGACTCTGTGACCACAGTCGTTTTAAAATGTAGTAGCTGAAGTAGGCTGTTCAGTCCGTCGAGTTTACTCTGCTATTCATGAGATCATGGCTGATCTGACAATCCTCAACACCATTTTCCTGCCTTTTCCCCAGAATCCTCAATTCCTTTACTGACTAAAAATCTGGCTATCTCAGCCTTGAATATACTTAATGTCACAACAGCTCTCTCTGGTAAAGAATTTCGCAGACTCACAACCATCGTAGAGAAGAAATCCCTCATCACCTCTGCCTTAAATGTGAGACCCCTTATTCTGAAACCATATCCTCTGGTTCTAGACCGTTGCACAATAGGAAACAACCTTTCTGCATCTACTCTGTCAACCCCCCTAAGAATCTTGAATGTATCATTGAGTTTGCCTCTCATTCTTCTCTATAGCAATAAGTACTGGTCCAATCTACTCAACCTGTCCTCATTGGACAGTCCTTATACAATTGCTTTCAGCCTCATGAATATAGAACATAGAACATAGAAGGATACAGCGCAGTACAGGCCCTTCGGCCCTCGATGTTGCGCCAACCGAATCCTACCTAACCTATACTAGCCCAATAACTTCCAAATGCCTATCCAATGCCCGCTTAAATGACCATAAAGAAGGAGAGTTCACCACTGATACAGGCAGGGCATTCCATGAACTCACAACCCGCTGTGTGAAGAATCTACCCCTAACATCTGTCCTATACCTACCACCCCTTAATTTAAAGCTATGTCCCCTAGTAACACCTGACTCCATTAGCGGTAAAAGGTTCTTAGTATCTACCCTATCTAAACCCCTAATCATCTTATACACTTCTATCAGATCTCCCCTAAACCTTCTCTTCTCCAATGAGAACAGCCCCAAGTGCCTCAGCCTTTCCTCATAAGATTTTCCTACCATTCCAGGCAACATCCTGGTAAACCTCCTCTGCACTCGTTCTAAAGCTTCCACATCCTTCCTATAGTATGGCGACCAAAACTGCACACAATACTCCAGATGAGGCCTCACCAGAGTCCTATACAACTGCAACATGACCTCAGGACTCCGGAACTCAATTCCTCTGCCAATAAAGCCCAGTACACCATATGCCTTCCTCACAGCACTATTTATCTGGGTGGCAACTTTCAGAGATCTGTGTACATAGACACCAAGATCCCTCTGCTCATCCACACTACCAAGTAGCCTACCATTAGCCCAGTAATCCATCATCTTGTTATTCCTACCAAAGTGAATGACTTCGCACTTAGCTACATTGAATTCCATTTGCCACATTTCCGCCCAGCTCTGCAACTTATCTATATCCCGCTGTAACCTACCACTTCCTTCCTCACTATCCACAACTCCACCGACTTTTGTGTCATCCGCAAACTTGCTTACCCAGCTTTCAAGTCCTTCCTCTAGATCATTTATAAAGATAACAAAAAGCAATGGTCCCAAAACAGATCCTTGTGGTACACCGCTAGTAACTGCGCTCCAAGATGAACATAATCCATCAACTACTACCCTCTGTCTCCTTCCAGCCAGCCAATTCCTAATCCAAACCTCTAATGTATCCTCAATGCCATACCTCCGAAGTTTTAGCATTAGCCTACCATGGGGAACCTTATCGAACGCCTTACTAAAATCCATATACACAACATCTACTGCTTTACCCTCATCCACTTCCTTAGTCACCTTCTCAAAGAACTCAATAAGGTTTGTGAGGCACGACCTGCCCTTCACAAAACCATGCTGGCTATCCCTGATCACGTTATTCCTACCCAGATGTTCATAAATCTTATCCCTTACCATTCTCTCTAAGACTTTGCCCACCACTGAAGTCAGACTCACTGGCCTATAGTTACTAGGGCTATCCCTACTCCCTTTCTTGAACAATGGGACCACATTCGCTATCCTCCAGTCCTCTGGTACTATTCCCGTAGACAATGACGACATAAAAATCCAGGCCAATGGCTCTGCTATCTCCTCCCTAGCTTCCCATAGGATCCTGGGGTAAATGCCATCAGGCCCAGGAGACTTATCTATATTCATCCTTTCCAATATTCCCAAAACCTCCTCCCTGCATATTTCCAGGGCATCCATTCTAATTATTTGTGATTCCATATTCACATCAGCAACAGTGTCCTGTTCCTGAGTGAATACTGATGAAAAGTACTGATTTAATGTCTCTCCAATCTCCTCCGCCTCCACACACAACTTCCCACTACTATCCTTGACTGGACCGATACCTACCCTAGTCATCCTTTTATTCTTGACATACCTATAGAAAGCCTTTGGGTTTTCCCTAATCCTACCAGCTAAAGACTTTTCATGTCCCCTTCTCGCTTCTCTTAGCTCCCTCTTTAGCTCCTTCCTGGCTACCTTATAACTCTCAATCGCCCCAACTGAACCTTCACGCCTCATCTTTACATATGCCGCCTTCTTCCCTTTCACAAGGGACTCCAATTCCTTACTAAACCACGGCTGCCTCACAAGGCCCTTTACACCATGCCTGACTGGTACATACCTATCGAGGACACGCAGTAGCTGCTCCTTGAACAATCCCCACATCTCATTAGTGTTCTTCTCTTGAAGCCTGTTTTTCCAATCCACACATCCTAAGTCATGCCTCACTGCATCATAATTTCCCTGCCCCCAGCTATAGCTCTTGCCCTGCGGCGCACGATTATCCCTCTCCATCACTAAAGTAAAAGTCACCGAGTTGTGGTCACTGTTCCCGAAGTGCTCACCTACCTCCAAGTCTAACACCTGGCCTGGTTCATTACCTAGAACCAAATCCAATATAGCCTCCCCTCTTGTTGGCCTGTCGACATATTGTGTCAGGAAACCCTCCTGCACACATTGTACAAACACCAACCCATCTAATGAACTCGAGCTATAGCTCTCCCAGTCAATATCTGGGAAGTTAAAGTCCCCCATAACAACCACCCTGCTACCTTCACTCTTTTCCTGAATCATCCTCGCAATATTATCCTCTACTTCTCTAGGACTATTAGGAATCTAATATTCTTAGATACAAGGACGAAAACTGTTCACAGTAATCTAACTATGGTCACAATCATGGCCTTATATAGTTTTCGTAAAACCATTCTATTTTTATACTGCATTGTCTTTAAAATGAATGCCGACATTCCATATTTCTTCAATATTACCTACTGAACTTAGATGCTAGCTTTTTGTGATTCATGGCTAAAGATTTCCAAATCCTTCTGTTCTGTAACTTTCTCCAGTTAAAAAATGTTGACATATGTACACCAGCAGTGCTGTAAGGAGGAAATTTTAGACATCCAGCTAATAATTATGTACAAATGACCCAAGGCCATTTCAGAGGACAGTTAATCATAAGTCACATTGTTGTGGGTCTCGAGTCACATCTAGGCTGGGTAGAACAGGACCAGATTTAATTTTATGACAATCTGTTAGCATCATGGCCACCATGATTAGCTTTTATTCCAAACTTATTTCATTAAATGTGAAATATCCTGCTGCTGTGGTGGGATTTGAAATAAACAGTCAAAGCAAAATACTGCGGATGACGGAAATCGGAAACAAACAGAAAATTCTGGAGATATTCAGTGGGTCATGGCAGATTTTGTTAATACGGAGTTATTGGAAGAACTGAAACTTTTTTTTTATCTGCTGCTTCATTAGCCACACTTTAGCCTCCAGCCAAACTGAGACATTTACAGAAGGTTCTGTTACATAGGAACATGGGAGATTGGAGCAGGATTAGCCTATTTGGCCCTTGAAATTACTTTACCGTTCAGCGAGTCATGATTGATCCTCTGCCCTCCTGCCATTTTCCTACACAATTTCCATATCCCTTTAATATCCAGAAATCTACTGATTTCTATTTTGAATATGCTCAATCACCAAGCCTCTACAGCCATCTGGAGTAAAGAATTCCAAGAACTCCCCATTCTCTAAGTTACCCAAACTGACCTTTTCATTCTCTCTTAGAACAGTTTAGGGTTCCTCTTGTCCTCATTTTCCACCCCACCCAGCCTCCATATTCAAAGGTTCATTCTCTACCAGTTTGGCCACTTCCATCAGGATGTCATCACCATAAATACCTTTGCCTACCTTCCCTGTCAACATTTTGCAGGGACCCTCCACCACACTCTTATCCACTCCTCTGTCACTTCCAACATCTCTTCACCTCTGGGTGGCACTTTGCCATACCATCACATAAGAACTTACAAAATTGGAGCAGATATAGGCCATCTGGTCCCTTGACCCTGCATCGCCATTCAATAAGATCATGGCTGATCTTTTTGTGGACTCAGCTCCACTTACCTGCCTGCTCAGCATAGCCCTTAATTCCTTTACTTTTCAAAAATCTACCTATCTTCGCCTTAAAAACATTCAACAAGGTAGCCTCAACTACTTCAATGGGTAGGGAATTCCATAGATTCACAATCTTTTGGGAGAAGAAGTTCCTCCTGAACTCAGCCCTAAATCTGCTCCCCCTTATTTTGAGGCTATGCCTCCTAGTTCTAGTTAGAAGGTGCAATGCTTTTGCTTTTCCTTCCACTCTCCTCAATGCCCAAGGCTCCAAACTCACCAGGTGATCAACAATTTACTCGTACTTAAATCAAACTGGTCTACTGTGTTGGCTGCTCACAAATGGGGTGTCCTCAACATTGGTGAAACAAAATGCATACAGCCTGACAGATTCTGCCCTGTTCTCAGTATGCTCTGTCCTCAAGAAAGACCTGACCTTCTGTCACTTCCCATTTCCATACACCCATATTGCTGCTGTGCTAACCATTTTTTGTTCGAGGCCTGCTGCAGTGTTCCAATGCAAGCAGAAGGAACAGCACCTCATTTTACATTTCGGCATTTTAAAACCTTCAAGACTCAACACTGAGTTCAACAAATTCAGACCATGGGTTCTGTTCTACAATTTAAGATCATAAGACATAGGAGCAGAAGTGGACCATCGAATCTGCTCCACCATTAGGAGCATAGCGACATATGAACATAGAAGCAGGACTAGACCATTGAGTCTGTTCCACCAATCAGTGATATTATGGCTGATTTGTGACCCAACTCCATATACTTGCTTTTGGCCCATTTCCCTTAATACTTTCACTTAACAAAAGTTCATCTCTGACAGATTTAAAATTAACAACTGATCCAGCAGCCACTGTGATTTGTGGAAGAGTGCTCCAAGCCTCTACCACCCTTTGTTTATAGAAGTGCTTCTTAACATCTCTCCTGAACAACCTGGCCCTAATTCTCACACTATGCCTCTAATTCTAGAATCCTCAACCAGTGGAAATAGTTTACCTTTATCTACCCTATCTTTTGCTGTTAATATTTTGAAGACTTTGATCATATATTTCAAAACTCTAGAGAAAACAGGCCTAATTTATATAATCTTTCCTCGTAACTTAACCCCTGAAGTCCAGCTGTCATCCTTGTAAACCTAAATTGTACTCCCTCCAAGGTCAAGAATCCTTCCCAAGGTGTGGTGCCCACTTCTGCTGTCAGTACTCCTTGTGGAATCGATCATTTCAGAGAATATCTCTGGCACACCCGCACCCACCAACCCCACCGTCCTGTGGCTGAACACTTCAAATCCCCCTTCCACTCCGTCAAGGACATGCAGCTCCTGGGCAACCTCCAATGCCAAACTGTTACACATAGAGGAAGAACGCCTCATATTCCGCCTTGGGATTCTGCAAACACACAGGATGAATGTGGATTTCAACAGTTTCCTCATTTCCCCTCCCCCCACATTATCCCAGTCCCAAGCCCCTCGGCACCACCCTCCTGACCTGTCCATCACCTTTCCTATCTATCCACTCCACCCTCCCCAACCTATCACCTTCTCCCTCACCTTCATCCACCTATCGCTTTCTCAGCTACGTTCCCCCCAACTCCAATCCCCCTCCCTTTATTTCTCAGCCCCCCGGCCCACTAGCCTAGTTTCTGGTGAAGGGCTTATGCCCAAAATGTTGATTCTCCTACTCCTCGGATGCTGCCTGACCTGGTGTGCTTTTCCTAATCTGGGTTTTGTAAAACTACAGCATAACTTCCACATCCTGGTCTCTGGATATAAAACCCAGCATTCCATTAGCTTTCCTATTTATTTTCTGCACTATTTGTGACATTTTAAAGATGTATGAACCTGAAGGGGCTGTGTGCCATGCTTTTGAATAGCACTGCATCCTATTACTGATCACAAGAGTGACTTAAAGGCAAAAATCACCTTTTACTATTCAGATGTTGCTGAAGTTTTGAAGAAAACTTTGGAAACACATCAGGAATTTCTATGGGACACTTTGGCAAATCTTCTCCAACATCTTTTTCAACATAATTGTATAAAACAAGGAACTGCGGCTGCTGGAAACTGAACAGGTCTGGCAGCATGTGAAGAGAAAAGAGAGTTAATTTTGAGTCCAGTGACCCTTCAGAACTTTCTCAGCATTTGTTTTGGCATTTCTCTGAGGACTTTGTCTGAAAGAAATACAGGGGTAAATGCTGTGCTATTCTATCAGATAGGGCACCTCACAGGGATCACAAGAAGGAAGATGATTATCTGCATCTTGCTACAAAACTCCCTTAGTCTGCAGGAGAATGGGAGATGGACATGAGACCAGACAGATGAGCATCAGCTGCTGTGTGATATGGGAACAGGAGACCAACTTGGATCCCTTCTCCCTTATACCTTCAGCATATTACTCCTTCTCTGGACTTTCTCCAGCAGGATCTCTAATGTTGAATCTGAAAACCTGTGTACCCTCTCATTTGCACTCTGAGTCATTCATCCCATATATTGATATGCATCACTCATCACACTGCTCACCTTCACTGAAGTGAGTGTTTGGCGTCCACGTACACTGCTCAATGGAAACTGTTTTTAATTAGAGCCCGAGTGTTAAATCAGCAGGAGTCTGCCTTGGCAGCTCTCGGCAAGTTCAAATGATGTTAATCAGTGAATAAGTCCAAAATTCCACACTGCAAGCACATTTTCAAACAAGCTTACCTTGTTGTAGCATCCATTTCATGCCTTTTTTTCAATCTTTCTTCAAAATAACTACCATAATATTTCTAGTTCTGTTCATAGAAAATCAGATTACAAATTTATTGTTGTTATGTGGAGTTGTCTGAGAGGAGTTTCTTTGGTTTTCATATTAAGCTACCTTTGTATTTCATTTACCTCTTAAAATGATGAGGTCCTATGTTTTGTTCACCACTGACAAAAAACAACACAATTTTCAAAATGTTATTTGAAGTATTAATAACTCAATACAATTCCGATAATATCTAGAGGACTTCCTATGGTGGTTTCTTGCATTGTTGCTTTTAGAGATGACCAAGCAATCATCGATCGCATCCTCTTTCTCATCTACATACTAACCTTTATTCTCACCATATTTTAGTTACAGTTTCAATTATTCCAATGATCTCAGTCACTTTCTTATATCCTATCCTGCAAAATGTCTTCCAGTAAACTTTTAGTCATCTGTCTAATATCTTTATATGTGACTTTTTTTTTGTTTGATATTGCTTTTGTGACACAATCGAAGAGTAGGGTGCTGAAAAAGCACAGCTGGTCAGGCAGTACCCGAGGAGCAGGAGAATTGACGTTTCAAACATTAGCTTTTCGAGCACCACACATTTCGACTCTGATCTCCAGCATCTGCAGTCCTCATTTTCTCCCAGTGTTTGTGACACATCCTGGGATGTAAAGGTTCTTTTTAAATACAAGTTGTTGTCACTGTTCTTTAAAGAAGGAATTACTTGCAATGCAAAATTTACCATTTCCTGAACTTTAGAACTATAACTAGGTATTCAATAAATTAATTAGGTAGTCAATTCATATTTGCAGTAAAATAATTTCTCTGTTGCAGCCCTGTGCTTTCAAGTGCTTTGGCCTCCATAATGGAAAAATGGGATCTGCCTGTTTTCACGCTGCCTTTTAATATTATTCTGTCGATGTTTATGGCTGCCACAGGACATAACAACCAACATTTTCCCCAGGTTCTCATTCAGCCTGTGACTGGACCATTCAATGTCACATGGCCAGACCTCAGTGTTACCATGGTGAGCAAAACTTCTGGAGAATCTTAACTTGTTTATTGTGGAAACATTATTTTAATTAACAGCAAATGTACATATGTTATTTATATTATATACATATACATGTCAGCAGTATTAAGTATTTGCAACAAAATGTTACAAGTGAAACTGAATGATTTTAAGATCCTAAACAACATTTTTGATTACATGTCAAAGCTTCCATGGCATCATGTTTACATCAATCAAATAATGACTTCTTGTTTATTTTTTAATCAGCTTCTTAGAGCTGTCCCAGTGGGTGTTGCCCAGGTGTTTGGTTGTGACAATCCCTGGACTGGTGGCATGTTCCTTATTGCATTAATAATCTCATCTCCAATTATATGCCTACAAGCTACAATTGGATCCTGTCTCGGTATACTGGCAGGTAAGATTGCACCAGAAGATTCCAGAAATAGTGATGTCCATGGTGAAAATAGACCAGTGTAGGGAATCTGCTTGCTGTCTGCTTAGACCCATTATTTAGCCATTTAAGGTCACTATCTGTGTTTAAGGGATTTTCCCCACCTCACATGAGGTTGCCTTTCATCACTAAGGTTAAAAGCAAACTTTGTCACGTTTACCAGCAGTATTCCAGGAGGTACATCTTTCAAAGGCACTTAGCGCCCAATCAAAGAAGCTGGTATTAGGAAACCACTGCCTTTGAATCTGAAAGACCTTCCTGTCCTCACTATCTATATGTTGTCCTCAAACCCCAATCCTGCCCCACTCATGTCACTCCAAGGATATCTGGTAAAGGCCTCATTGTATTACTGGCAAATCATTATGTAGTAAACTACACCCTTTTACAAGCTTTGATGGAGTTAATAAGGAACAATAGTTTCCAGTGGCAGAATGATCTAACAGAAGATACAAATTTAAGCTGAATATTAAAGAAAAATTCTGTGGATGCTGGGAATCTGAAATAAGAAAAATAAAAGCTTGAGAAACACAACATCTTGAGCATGATCTGTGTGAAGGAGAAGAATCAACACTTCAACAGAGACCAAGTGAAAGAGAATTTTAAGGTTTTTTTATGGCAGTGAGGCCTTCCCATTAAGGCACAATCACAAGTTTTAAGATGTTCACACTTATAAATTACTTTTCATTAAATGCAATCCATAACAAAGTATCACAATAAAAAAGTTAAATGAATGGCTCAATATCTGTTTTTGGTTGAGAGTTGAGTATTGACTTAACACTAGGAGGTTGCCATTTTTGAGATAGTAATATGCCATTTATTGTATCCACTTTAACCTGAATTTAGTATTTCATGTAAATGACGTGCCTGTTTCATCCTAAAGTGCCTTCCTACATTCTTTGCTGATCTCCTAACATGAAAGTTGAATCACCAAATCTATTGGCATAGTAACAATTGAACCCCACTGGTTCTCACCTACCACCCCACCAACCTCCATATACAGCGTATCATCCACCGTCATTTCTGCCACCTCCAAACGGACCCCACCACCAGGGATATATTTCCCTCCCCTCCCCTATCAGCATTCCGAAAAGACCACTCCCTCCGTGACTCCCTCGTCAGGTCCACACCCCCCACCAACCCAACTTCCACTCCCGGCACCTTCCCCTGCAACCGCAAGAAATGCAAAACTTGCGCCCACACCTCCTCCCTTACTTCTCTCCAAGGCCCCAAGGGATCCTTCCATATCCACCACAAATTCACCTGCACCTCCACACACATCATCTATTGCATCCGCTGCACTCGATGTGGCCTCCTCTATATTGGGGAGACAGGCCGCCTACTTGCGGAACATTTCAGAGAACACCTCTGGGACACCCGGACCAACCAACCCAACCACCCCATGGCTCAACACTTTAACTCCCCCTCCCACTCCACCAAGGACATGCAGTCCTTGGACTCCTCCATCGCCAGACCATAACAACACGATGGTTGGAGGAAGAGCGCCTCATCTTCCGCCTGGGAACCCTCCAACCACAAGGGATGAACTCAGATTTCTCCAGTTTCCTCATTTCCCCTCACCCCACCTTGTCTCAGTCGAATCCCTCGAACTCAGCACCGCCTTCCTAACCTGCAATCTTCTATCTGACCTCTCCGCCCCCACCCCACTCCGGCCTATCACCCTCACCTTGATCTCCTTCCACCTATCACATCTCCATCGCCCCTCCCCCAAGTCCCTCCTCCTTACCTTTTATCTTAGCCTGCTGGACACACTTTCCTCATTCCTGATGAAGGGCTTATGCCTGAAACGTCGAATTTCCTGTTCCTAGGATGCTGCCTGACCTGCTGCGCTTTTCCAGCAACACATTTTCAGCTCTGATCTCCAGCATCTGCAGACCTCACTTTCTCCTCCATAGTAACAATTGAGCCAAAGCTGATACAAAAATCATAATAATCAAACAGCTCAAACTAATGAGGTAAATAATGTTATGCCTGGACCTTATGATATGGCAGTCAAATTATGCACATCATTATTGTGAGTCTGCTAACTTCATCAGCAACACGGGATTAATTTGTGAGACAGTGACTTTTACTAAAGCAAGATTTAGCAGAGATGTGAATCCCATACGACACATCATAAGTGATTAAATTAGTTACAATTTGATTTTTGTGGATGCGTTTATTTCAATTAAGTATATCTTATTAAAATTGCAATTCAGATTTCAACTTGTAGCTACAGCATACTATAAACTGTGAAGAAGGGCCATCCAGTCACACCCAGAATATAACCAACAATGCCTTCTCTTCTTCATCCCACAGCAAAACCATTGGTCACCCCCTCGAATCTATCATTAGCTGCCTCCTATTTCTCAGTTACATGAGGTGTTTCACTTGAATGATTCCTAGAATAAGGAGTAAAATGTTCTGAGGAAAGATTAGACCTATATTCATTGGAATTTTGAAGAATGAGAGTTGATCTACTTGAATGATATTATATTGAGGACACTTGAAAAGGTGTATACTTAAAAAGAAGATATCCTCTTGTGGGATGAACTAGATCTAGCGGACAAAGTTTAAAAAACAGGCATAACCCATTTAAGACAAAAATAAGAATTTTTTGTAGTTGGTGGGTGTTTACAACTCCTTTGCCTACAGAACAACGGAGGCAGTGTCACTGAATATTTCTAAAGCAGATATGAATAGATTCTTGACTAAGTAAAGAGTCAAATATTATCTGGGGTTGGTTAAAATGTGCCACAGTCAACGATGGCCTTCTTGTTTGCCTCATCTGTTGGTGAAATCCTCATCCATGCCTTTGTTACCTCTAGACATGATTAGTCCAACACATTCCTGGCCAATTGCTCTATAATCGAAAAATTCACGTCATCACAAACTCTGCTGTGTGTATCTTAATTCACAGCAAGTTCCATTCACCTATCTCCTCTGAGTTATCTAACCTGCAGATGGTCCTAGGAAACCAATGCTTTGATTTTAAAATCTCATTATTGTTTAAATTCTTCCATGTGCTCACCAGCTTCTTAGTTCTGTAATTTTCGCCTGCATTCTTCCAATTCTGGTTTCTTGAACACCCCCATTTTTAATTGCTCCACCACTGATTGTCATGCCTTTAGCTGTCCAGATCCTAAACTTTGGAATTCTCTCCCTAAATCCCTCTGCCATTCTACCAATATTTCCTCCTTTAAAGTACTTCTTAAATGTATTTCTTTGACCAACCCGCTTTCTTTTAACCCTCACCACCACTTCCTACTTTTGTCCCCCAGCCCAGGAATATGCTCTCTCCTCAGTCAGCAATAGCAAATGCACTTGTGGTAATTTTCCAAAATTCACTGGACTCTGGGGCAGTTCCAGCAGGTTGGAAAACGGCAAATGTGACACCACTGTTTAAAAAAGGAGGTAGACAAAAGATGAGGAATTATAGACTGGTTAGCTTAACTTCTGTAGTGGGAAAAGGCTTGAATTTATTATCAGGAAGAAATAGGAAGACATCTAAATAGAAATTGTTCTGTTGGGCAGACGCAGCATGGGTTCATAAAAGACAGGTCATGCTTAACTAATCTACTAGAATTCTATGAAAACATTATGAGCACAGTGGACAACGGGGACCCAGTAGATGTGGTGCATCTAGATTTCCAAAAGGCATTTGACAAGGTGCCACACAAAAGACTGCTGCATAAGATAAAGATGCATGGTGTTATGGATAATGTATTAGCATGGGTAGAGGATTGATTAACTAGCAGGAAGTAAAGAGTGGGGATGAATAGTGTTTTTCTAGTTGGCAATCAATAACTAGTGGTCTGCTCCAGGGATCACTGTTCAGACTGCAATTATTCACAATTTACATAGATTATTTGGAGTTGGGGACCACGTGTGATGTCTGTAGATGGCACGAAGATGGGTGGTAGGACAAAGTATGCATAGGACTATGAAATTTTGCAGAGGGACATGGATAGTTTAAGTGAGTGGGCAAAGGTCTGGCAGATGGAGTACAATGCTAATAAATGTGAAGTCATCTATTTTGGTAAGAATAATAGTAAAAAGGTCTATTATTTGAATGGTTAAAAATTTGTGGGATGCTGCTGTGCAGAGGGACCTGGGTGTCCTTGTGCATGAAACATAGAAGGTTGGTCTACAGGTGCAACAGATAAGTACAAGGAAAATGCAATTTTGTCCTTCATTGCTAGAGGGATTGAGTTTAAAAACAGGGAGGTTATGTTACAGCTGTATAGGGTACTGGTGAGGCCACACCTGGAGTACTGCATACAGTTTTGGTCTCCTTACTTGAGAAAGAATATACTGGCAATAGAGGAAGTGCAGAGGAGGTTCACTAAGTTGATTCTGGAGTTGAGCGGGTTGGCTTTTGAGGAGAGACTGAGTAGACTGGGATTACATTCATTGGAATTTAAAAGAAGGAAGGAGAATCTTATAGAAATGTATTAGATTATGAAGGGAATAGATAAAATTTAAGTAGAGAGGTTTGTTCCACTGGCAGGTAAAACTAGGACAAGAGGGCATAGCCTCAAATTTAGGGGGAGCAGATTGATAACTGAATTAAAAAGGAACTTCTTCACCCAGAGGGTTGTGAATCTGTGGAATTCCATGTACAGTAAAGTAGTTGAGTCTCCCTCATTGAATGTTTTTAAAGCCACGATAGATAATTCTTTGAACAGTAAAGAAATTAAGGGTTATGCTGAGAGGGTGGTTAAGTAGAGCTGAGGCCACAAAAAGATCAGTCATGATCTTACTAAATGGTGGAGCAGGCTCGAGGGGCCAGATGGCCTACTCCTGGTTCTTATATTCTTACATAAACTTCCATGAGCTTAGCCTTTGTCTTTCATTTGGCAGATATTAAACTGGCTAGTTTACTTTTCATTTGATACTTTCGTGAGCTAAAAATATATTGTTGTTTGAGAAGTCTTGGAGGAGGTTGGATGCTTTACTAAAGAGAAATTGGTGGAGCCAAATGTCTTTTCAATGTACGTGCTTACTCACATTCTAATAACTGTATACACTTCGTGCCACGAGAAAGATCAGACTCTTGCTTCACTTGTAAAGGCAATATCTTTTAATTTTGCTTCATACTTTATCTTGACTGAATTGGGAAAGTGACTGCTTCAGAACAAAGAATTGCAGAAGGAATTGCTGTGCGTTTGAAAACTGAGTTACTGAAACTCATTTTAAGTTGTTTTTACGCTGCTGCTTTGCAAGCAGGGGAAGAGTTGTCAGAGGAGATGGCATAGCTTTAGTGTGTGGATGAGGGTCCCCAATTTACTAATGTCTGACTTATGAGTGAATGCTTATACTTACACACAAGATGCCATATTAGTAATATTTTTAAATAGCTGATGTGCCAACATTTGCTTGTACTTATAAATGGCTATTTTATATTGAACTGTATTTCATTGTGTTCTGACTTACATTATAAATTGACTTACAAATAAACTTGAGGATGGAACCATTCATAATTGGCGACTACCTGTGAACACAGTGAGATTTAGCTGCAATAACTTGCTGATTCGTTTGTGGAGTCGTGGCTAGTTGCGGACGCCAAAGGCCATCAGACTGACAACAATAATTGGATTATTTCTTGGTGGGTGAACAGCTTGGGGCTGTAAACAATACTAGAACAAGCCTTCAGACTGCTGAAAGGCAGATGATGTTCATTTTAATAAAATGCCTAATGCCTGAAGAAATCCAGTGTTTATTCGCTACCAGTAACTGCAAACTGTTACTTTTAATGAATTAGTCAGATACTTTATAATTTGTGAACCAGTTAGTCTCTGCCTCCTGTGAAAAGGCAAATGAAAAGATCAGAGAACTGAAGCACATGGGAAACAAGAACACCCCATCATTGAACTGTTTCCCAGGGGTTTTACTCCTTACACTTATTTTGTGAGAGTATGTGTGTGTGCGTGTGCGTGTGTGTGTGTTAGAAGGCTTTTAGAGATTAACTCGTTTTTATATATTCATAGTTAATAACTGTTTATCTCCCTTAAACTGAAAAAAAACCTCATCTTTCGAACTGAAGCTAAATGCACATTACTGTTTACTTTGTTTGCTCATAAAACCTCCCCCAATGTAAACAAATTGCCATTAGCCCCAAAACTTATATCTCACATACTGTTTCTTTTACATTAAAAGAATAAAGAGAACAAGGAAAATTTACAGCCCAGGAACAGACCCTTTAACCCTCCAAGCCTGAGCCGATCCAAATTCACCGTCTAAACCTGTTGCCCAATTCCTAAGCATCTGTATCCCTCTGCTTTCCACCTACTCATGCATCTGTCCAGATGTCTCTTAAATGAATCTACCATGCCTGCGTCTACTACGTCTGCTGGCAATGCGTTCCAGGCACCTACCACCGTCTGTGTAAAGGACTTACCATGTGTATCCCCCTTAAACATTTCTCCTCTCACCTTGAAAGCGTGACCTCTCATTATTGAATCCTTCACCCTGGGAAAAAGTTTATCTCTATCTACCCTGTCGATAACTTTCATGATTTTATAGACCTCAGCCAGGTTCCCCCCTCAATCTACTTTTTTCTAATGAAAACAATCCTAACCAACTCAACCTCTCTTCATAGCTACCACCTTCCATATCAGGCAACATCCTTATAAACCTTCTCTGCATCCTCTCCAAAGCGTCCACATCCTTTTGGTATTGTGGCAACCAGAACTGTACACAGTATTCTAAATGCAGCCGAACCAAGTCTTGTACAATTTTAACGTGACCTGCCAGCTTTTATACTCAGTACCCCGTCCAATGAAAGCAAGCATACCATGTGCCTTCTTGACAACTCTGTGCAGCAACCTTCAGAGTACAATGGATCTGAACTCCCAGATCTCTCTGCTCATCAACCTTTTCCAAGGCTCTTCCATTTACTGTATAATTTGCTCAAGAATTAGACTTGCCTAAATGCATCACCTCACAATTGCCTGGATTGAACTCCAGCTGCCACTTCTTCACCCAACTCTCCAGTCTATCTATATTCTCCTGTATTCTTTGACAGTCCCCTATGCTTTCTGCTACTCTACCAATCTTCGTGTCATCTGCTAGCTTGTTGGTCATACCAACAGTGCCCTCTTCCAGATCATTTATGTATATTACAAACAACAATGGCCCTAGAACTGATCCCTATGGAACACCACTGGTCACCTTTCTCCATTTTGAGAAACTCCCTTCAACTACTATTCTCTGTCTCCTGTTGCTCAACCAGTTCTTTATCCACCTAACTAGAACACCCTGCACACCATTGTGACTTCACTCTCTCCATTAGTTTACCCCAGGGAACCTTATCAAATGCCTTACTAAAGTCCATGTATATGACATCTACAGCCTTTCCTTCATCTATCAACTTGGTCACTTCCTCAAAGAGCTCTATTAAGTTGGTAAGGCACAATCTCCCCAAAGAAAACCATGTTGCTTATAACTGATAAGCCCATTCTTTTCCAAATATAAATAGAATTTATCCCTCAGTACCTTCTCCAGCAACTTTCCCACCATTGATGTCAGGATCACTGACCTGTAGTTACCCAGAATATCCCTACTAGCCTTCTTATACAGGGGAACAACATGACCAACCCTCCAGTCCTCCGGCACCTCACCTGTATTTAAGGATGCTACAACAATATCTGTCAGGGCCCCAGCTATTTCCTCTCTCGCCTCCCTCAGCAAACTGGGATAGATCCCATCCGGTCCTGGGAATTTGTCCACCTTAGTAACCTCTAGCTTACCCAACACATCTTCCCTACTTATGTCAACATGATCCAGAGCAATTAAACTTCTATCTCTAGTCTTAACATTCATCATGTCCCTCTCCTCAGTGAACACTGCGACAAAGTAAAAGGCTTTGGGATTCTCCTTAATTCTGCTTGCTAAAGCTATTTCATGACCTCTTTTAGCCTGCTTGATTCCTCGTTTAAGACTGGTCCTCCTTTCCCGATATTCCTCCAGGGCCTGTTCTGTTCTTAGCTGCCTGGACCTTATGTACACTTTCCTTCCTCTTGGCTAGTCATACGATTTCTCCTGTCATCCACGATTCAATGGGACATGCCTATCCTGTACTGTCTTTAACCTACTTTTGAAAGCCACCCACATATCTAATGTGGACTTCCCTTCCAATACCTGTGTCCAACCTACATTTCCCAGCTCCTACTTAACTTTGATATAAATGGCCTTGGCCCAGTTTAGTACTCTTCCCTTAGGACCACTCTCATTTTTATCTATGAGTATTCTAAAACTAACAGATTGTGGTCATTGTTCCCAAAAAAGTCCTCCACCACAACTTTGACCACCTGGCCTGGCTCATTCCCCAACACCAGGTCCAATATGACCCCTTCCCCCATCGGACTATTGACATACTGCTCTAGAAAACACTCCTGGACGCACCTTACAAATTCTGCCCTATCCAGACCTCTGACACTAAGTGTGTCCCAGTCAATTTTGGGAAAATTAAAATCTCACATCAGCACCATCCTGTTGCCTCTACATTAAGTCACTGACTCCAGAAATATTTATAAATTCATCAGTAAACCTCTTCACATACACACCTGCTAAATCTGACATTCCACAAATTCAAACTCCTAATTCTAAAATGAATGGTATTAAAATACATATTAACCATACACCATGTGTCACATAATAATACTCCAGAGAAAAAGGTTACACTGTTAAAAGAATCAAAGGCAGAATTAAAGGTTCTTTTCTTGAATGTTTGCTATATTCACAATAAGACAACTGATTTGATAACAGAAATAGCAATAGATAACTATAATTGGACAGACATCCCAGAAAGATGGTTACAAAATGGAACTTGAATATTCTCAAATTTTACATTTTGGAAGGATAGAGTCGAAAAGTGTTCTGCTGGAAAAGCACAGACAGCATCAGAGGAGCAGGAGAGTTGACATTTCGGGTGTAAGCCTTTCATCAGGAAGGTGGAGGGGAAGGGGAGCTGAGATATAAATGGAGGGTGGGGGGGGTGGCTGGAGGAATATAGTTGGGAAGGCGATTGGTCAATGCAGGCGGGGGTAGTTGTGATCGGTCAGTGGAGAGGGTTCAGCGGATAGGTGGGAAGGAAGCTGGACTGGTAGGACAGTTCAAGAGTGTGGTGCTGAGTTAGAGGGTTGGATCTAGGATGAGGTGGGGGGGGAAGGGAGATTTGGAAACTAGTGAAGTTGATGTTGATGCCATGTGGTTGAAGGGTCCCAAGGCAAAATGTGGAAGGGTAGGAAGAAAGAAAAGTGGGGTGGGTTAGCTTTGTTACTAAAAGATGAGATTTGTATATTTGTGAAAAAAAATAATCTTGGCTGAAGGATCAAAATGTGAATTAGTTTAGGTGGAAATAACTAGCAAAAGAAACATTGGTTGATGGAGGTAGTTTGGAGGTCCTCTGATCATAATTAATTAAGTGAAAACATATTTTTTAAAAAATGTAAGAAAGGAACTGCAATAATTTTGGAAGTTTTTAACTTTCATGTCGACTGATTTAATCAAATTAACAGAAGTAAGCTTGAGGATGAGTCCATATAAGGCCATTAGACCATAAGACATGGAAGCACAAACTAGGCCAATCCGCCCATTGAGTCTACTGCACCATTCAATCATGGCTAATAGCCTTTTCAGCCCCATTTTACTGCTTTCTCCCAGTCAGCTTTGATCCACTTGGCAATCAAGAACTTATCTATCTCCGTTTTAAATATATGCAATGACCTGGCCTCCACAGTCTTCTGTGCCAATGAATTCCACAGATTCACCACTCTCTGGCTGAAGATGTTTCTCCTTATCTCCGTTCTTCCCCTTACACTAAAGCTGTGCCCTCGGATCTCTCCTGCCAATGGAAAAATCTTCCCAACATCCACTCTGCCCAGGCAGTTCAATATTCTGTAAGCTTCAATCAGGTCCCCCCTCATCCTTCTAAACTCCATCAAGTATAGTCCCAGAATCCTCAAACGTTCCTCAAATGTTAAGCCTTTCTTTCCTGGAATCATTCTTCTGAATCTCATATGGGCCCTCTCCAGAATTGGTACATCCTTCCTGAGGTATAGGGCCCAAAATTGCTCACAATACTCTAAATGTGGTCTGACTAGAGCTTTATAAAGCCTCAGAAGTATTTTCTGCTTTTATATTCTAGTCCTTTCAAGATGAATGACCACATTGTATTTGCCTGCCTACTACTGACTCAACCTGCAAGTTTACCTGAAGAGAAACCTGGACTAGGACTCGCAAATCCCTTTGCACTTTCGATTTCTGAATTCCTTCTCATTTTGAAATTAGTCCATGCCTCTATTCTTTCTAGCAAAGTGCATGACCTCACAAGTTCCCACATTGTAGTTCATCTGCCACATCTTTGTCCACTCTCCTAACCTATCTAAATCTTTCTGCAGCCTCCCCGCCTTCTCAATACTAATTCTCCCTCCACCTATCTTTGTATCATCTGCAAACTTAGCTAGGAGGCCCACAGTTCCTTCATCCAGATCACTAATGTACAAAGTGGAAAGTTGTGGTCTTAACACCGACCCTTATGGAACACTACTAGTCACTAGCTTCCATCCTGAGAAGAACCCTTTTATCCCCATTCTCCACCTTCTGCCAGACAGCCAATCTTCTATCCATGCTAGAACCTGCCTCTAACAGCATGGGTCATTATCTTACTCAGTAGCCTCTTGTGTGACACCTTATCAAAGGTCTTCCAGAAGTCCTGATAGATAACATCCATTGTCTCTCCTTGGTCTAACCTGCTCATTATTTCCTCAAACAATTCTAACAGATTTGTCAGGTATGCTGATGATGAAGCCATGTGCTGACTTTGCTCTATTTTACCATGCACTTCCATGTATTCAGAAATCTAATACTTCACAATGGACTCCAAAATCTTACCAACCACTGAGGTCAGGCTAATCAGCTTATAATTTCCCATCTTTTGCCTTACTTAGTGATTTTCCAATCCAATATCTGGGACTTTTTGTGGATTAATATGTTCGGTAACCATTCATGGAGCAGACTAATTTAGACGAGGTAATGTGTAATGAGACAGTAGTATTTGAGAGCCACATGATAAAGGATCCTACGGGCATGAGGAATCAAGACGTTATAGAATTTCACATTCAAATTGAGGGTTAGAAATTTCAGTCTGAAACTAGTGTCTTAAAAGCAAAGGCAACTGCAAGAGTGTGAAAGCAGAATTTTCTAAAATAAAATGGGAGAATAGGTTAAAAGATGAGATAGCAGAAAATCTCAAGGCAAAAAAGAGAGAAGATCTTAAAACAATAGTGTTCACAAGAGGAAAATATACTGGGAAAAATAATAGGAGTAAACACTAACAAGTCATTTGGGCCTAATGGCCTGCATCCCATGATCTTCATGGAAGTGGCTGGAATGATAATGCATGCATTGCTCATTTTCCAGTATGTTCTACATGCGAATAACATCTGTTCTTATCAAAAATGGAGAGAAATCAAGAGTAGGAAGCTATCAACCAGTTAGGTGAAAATGAGGACTACAGATGCTAGAGTTTGGTGCAGTAAAAGCACAGCAGATCAGACAGCATCCGAGGATCAGTAAAATCGACATTTCGGGCACAAGCACTTCATCAGGAAGGCTGCCTGTTAGTCTAATATCTATCATAGGAGAAACGCTCAAATACAATATTAAGCAGATAACAGCAAGACTTAATCAAGCAAAACTAACATAGATGAATTAAAGGAAAATAAAGTTTTACAAATTTGCAAAAATTTGTCTGAGAATGTAACAAGCATGATGGATAAGAAGAACCGGTTGATGTAGAGTATTTGAATTTGCAAATGTCATCAGATAAGGTGCGACAATAAAGATTGCCACACAAGATATTCCTCATGGTGTCAGGATTTTTTTATTCACTCTTGGGACATGGGACATGGGTGTTTGCCCATCCCTGGTTGTCCTTGAGAGGGTGGTCGTGAGCTGTCATCTTGAACTGCAGCAAACCATGTCCACAATGCCCTTAGGAGGTAATTCCATGATTTTGACCCTGCAACAGTGAAGGAATGGTAGTACATTACCAAGTTGGGATGATGAATGGCTGGGAGGTGAACTTGTGGTTTGAAGAGTTCCCTTCCATCTGCTGTCCTTGTCCTTCAAGATATAAGTAATTGTGGGATTGGAAGATGCTGGTGAATTTCTGCAATGTATCTTGTAGATAGTACACATTGCTGCAACAGAGTGTCGGTGGTGGAGGTAGTGGATGTATGTAGATGTGGTGCCAATCAAATGGGCTGCTTTGTTCTGGATGGTTTCAAGCTTCCCGAGTGTTGTTGGAGCTGTACCTCTCCAGGCAAGGCAAGTATGCCATTAAACTCCTGACTTGTGTCTTGGAAATGGTGGATAGGCTTTGGCAAGTAAGGAGATGAGTTACTCGCCTTTGATCTACCCTGATAGCCATTGTATTTATATAGCAAATCTAGTCGAGTTTCTGGTCAATAAAACCCACAGTATGGAGGTGGTGAGGAATTCATTGATGGTAACACATTGGATATCAAAGATAGCAGTTAGATTTGTCTATTATTTGAGATGATCATTGCCTAGCATTTGTGTGTTGCAGTTGTTACTTGTTGCTTGTCAGCCCAAGTCTGGATATTTTCCAGACCTTGTTGCATTTGAGCATGGACAGCTTCAGTATCTCAGGAGTCACAAGTTGTGCTGAACAATGTGCAATCATTGGCAAACATTCCCACTTCTGACCTTATGATTTAGGGACAATCTTTGGTAAAGCAGCTATTGATGGTTGGGCCTAGGACACTGCCCTGAGGAACTCCTGCAGAGATGTCCTGGGATTGTGATGACTACCCTCTAACAACCACAATCATCCTTCGAATGTGCGGGATATGACTCCAACCAGCAAAGAATTTGTCCCCTGATTCCCACTGTTTCCAGTTTTGCTAGGGCTCCTTGATGTCACATTCAGCCTAAAGCAGCCTTAATTTCAAGGGTCAACACTCTAACCTGACTTCTGAGATTTATTGCTTTCATCCATGTTTGAACCACGGCTGTAATGAGGTCAGGAGGTGACTGGCCCTGGCAGAGCCCAAACTAAGCATCAATGAGCAGGTTATTGCCAAGGAAATGCTGTTTGATCGCATTGTTGATGGCACCTCCCATCAATTTACTGATGATTTAGCATGGACTGACAGTTAGTCATCAGCTTGGTTGAATTTGTCCTGCTTTTGTGTACATGACATACCAAGGCACTTTTCCACATTGTCAGATAGAGTTTAGTGTTGTAATAGTACTACATCAACTTGGCTTAGGGGTGTGGCAATTTCTGGAACATACGTCTTCAGTGCTGGATTATTGTTAGAGACCATAGTCTTTGGAGTATTTAGTTACTCCAACTGTTTCTTGATACCATGTGGAGTGAATCAAATTGGCTGAAGACCAGTACCTGTAATACTGGGGACTGCTGGAGCAGACACCTCTGGCTGAAGGTGCATTGATTCTTCTATCATTGAGGGTGATTATATTTGTGGAGCCTCCCACTCCTTTGAATTGTTCAATTGTCCACCATCATTTCCAGGCAAATGTGGCAGATCTCAGTATGTAGATCTGATCTACTGGTTGAAAGATCGCTTTGCTCTGTCTATCACTTTTGCTGGTCATGCTGTTTGCCATGCAAGTAGTCCTGTTTGCTGGCTTCACCAGGTTGACACCTCATTTTTAAGTATGCCTGGTGCTGCTCCTGGCATGCCCTCCTGCACTTTCCAGTGAACCAGGGATGATCCCCAGGTTTGATGGAAATGGTTGAGTGGGGGAATATACTGGGCCATGAGGTTCCAGATTGTGTTGGAATACAATTTTGCTGTTGTTGATGGCCCACAGCATCTCATGGATGCCCAGTTTTGAATTGCTACATCTATTCAAAGTTTGCCCCATTCAACATGGTGGTAATGCCATGTAACACAATGGAGGTTATTCTCAATGTGAAGAGGTGGACTTTATTTCCACAAGGACTGTGCAATGATCATTCTTACTGATGCCATCATAGACAGATGTATCTGTAGCTTGTAGATTGATAAGCACATTTTTCCCTCCTTTTGGTTCCATTACAACCTGCCACGTTCCTAGTCTAGCAATTATGTTCTTTAGAGCCTGACCAGTTCAAACAATAGTGCTGCTGCCAAGCCATTCTTGGTAGTGGGCATCAGAATCCTTACCCAGAGTACATTTTATACCCTTGCTGTCCTCAGTACTTCCTCTAAGTATTGATTAACATGGGGGATTCCTGACTTATCAGCAGAGGAAAGAAAGTACATGATAATCAACAGGAGGTTTCTGTGCCTGAGTGTAATCTGAAGCCATGAAACTTCATAAGTCCAGAATCAATGCTAAGGATACCCACAGCAACCCCCTCACATCTGTAGAATAGAATAACCTTTATTGTTACGTGCAATTGAATGAGTGCTGTGAAAATTTTGCAATGTTAACATTGTTAACATCTTAGGTACAAGGTACCTAGGTACAGATACTAACTGTTTGTTACAGAATTAAAAGAGTGAGGAAAAAAAGTACAGTCTAGTGTAGAAATACAAAGTTTTTAAAAGTACTCAAATTACTCAAAGTTCAGAATAAAAATAAAAGTATTTTGAAAAAGTACTCCAATTGCAGTCCTTTTCACTGAGTCCATGCCGGCCGGCCCTCAGAACTTGAGGCCTCACTGCCTCCTTGTGCAGGTCTCTAGCCCGGACCTACCACCAGGATTCATTATCCCCAGGCTTGCTTGGACTCAGACTGCCTCCTGTGCTGGGCTCCGGCCCATGACCCACCTCCAGGACTCGTCTCCCACATGCCATTGTCTCCCACGTGTCTCCCATGTCGGCCTGGACTCGGGCTCACCTGCTCCATTCTCTATTCCCTCCAGATAAGTTTAAGAAGTTGGGGTGGGTGAGGGGAGTAAAACTATAGAAAAGAGAAGAAAAAAGAAGGCAAAGCAGGGGAGCTCTGGCTGGAACCTCCTCCTCTGCCACGATCTTGCACTGGAAGACTAGTGTATACCATTGTGTATACCATTGTGTATACCATTGTGCCACGACCTCTGCTAAGTCTGTTCTGCTGATGGAATAGGCCATATCCAGGGATGGTGATAGTGGTGTCTGGGACATTGTCTGTAAGGAATGATTCCATGAGTATTCCAGACCAGGTGAGGATGGAAGATTTCCCTCCTTGAAGGACGTTATTGAGCCAGATGGGTTTTTCCGACAATTTACAATGGTTTCAAGGTCATCAGTAGATTCTTAATTCCAGATTTTTTTATTGAATTCATATTCCACCTTCTTCCCTGTCAAGACTCAAACTCAGGTCCCAAGAACGTTGGTTGAGTTTCTGGACTAATAGCCTAACCATAATACCACTAGTCCATCACCTCCCTTCAAATGCTAAAGGTGAAGAGGCACATCAGAAATAGCTGCCAGAACAATGAACGACAGCATTTTTAAAAAAGTATTCTTGGACGTATGTGTCACCAGATGGGCTATCATTTACTGCCCATCCCGAGTTATCCTTGAAAAGGAGGAGATGAGCTGCCTTTGTGAACCATAGCAGCCCAAACAGTAAAAAAATAGTGACACAATGCTAATGCTGCATTAGAATAGAATTGATACTGCTTGCCACACCAACCTGAATATTGCCCAATTCTTGCTGCATTTGTACATGGACTACTTCAATATCTGAGGATATTGCAGAGAATGTCACCATTTCTGGCCTTACAATGTTGGCACCACTATTGGTGAAACAACTGAAGGTGGTTAGGTTTTGGACATTACCTTGAGCTATTCCTGGAATTGAGATGATTGACCTCCCACAATCACAACCATTTTTCTTTGTGCTGGGTATGACTCTGTGTATTTTCCTGATTCCTATTGACTCCTATTGCTTAGACTTCTTGATGCCACACTGGGTCAAATGCGGTTTTGATGTCAGCAGAAGATACTGTCACCTCAACCCTGCAATTCAGCTGTTTTTTTTTTCTGTTTGAAACAAGACTATCGTGAAGTCAATATTTCAGTGGTCCTGGCAGAAACTGAGTGTCAGTAACTTTTGATGATGCCTTCCCCATCACTTTACTGATCATTAAGAGTATTCTAATAGAATAATTGGCAAGGTTGGGTTTGTCCTGTTTAGTGTGTATAGGGCAATTTTCCATGTGATGGATAAATGCTAGTATTATAACTGTCCTGGAACAGCTTGGCTAGAGGCACAAGTTCTGGAGCATACTGTTGCTGGAATGTTGTCTAGACCCTTCATCTTTGCACAATCCAGTGTTTCCAGCTTAATATGACATGGAGTGAATCAAATTGTCTGAAGACTATCATCTATAATTCTGAGCATGTTTTTAGAGGTCAAGATGGAACATCCAATCAGCAATTCCAGCTGAAGATTGTTGCCAAAGCTAAGGCCTTATCTTTTGCACTGACATACTGGGCTCCTCCAACATTGACAATCCAGACATTTATAGAGGCTTCTCCAAACCAGTGCATTGTTTAACTGCCCATCACCACAACCAGATGTGTCCAGACTGCATCTGTTAGTTGTAGAGTTGCTGAGCCATGTGTTCTAGCTTCATTGGATTGATAGCTTCTTTTTATATACACCTGATGCTGCTCCTTGCAAGCCTTTTTTGCATACTTCATTGAACCAGGTTTGTTGGCTTGATGATAATAATAGAGTTAGGGATATACTGAACCATAAAGTTGTAGATTGTGTAGGAGTAAAATTATGCTGCTGATGATGGTCCACAACATCTCATGGATGCCGAGTCTTGAATTACTAGACTAGTTGATAGTTCAAAGTCTATCCAATTTAGCACAGTGATAATGTCATACATGGAGTGTATTCTCAATGTGAGGATGGGATGTTTCTCCACAATGACTGTGTGGCGGTCACTAATATTGAGTCTGTCATGGACAAATGCATCTGAGGCAGGCAGATTGGTGAAGCTGAGGTCAAGCTCACTTTTTCCTCTTCTTGGTTCCCTCACTACCTGTTAGAATGCAGTCTAATAGCTGCATCATTTCAGACTCGACCAGTTCAGTCAATAATAATGCGAAATCACTGTTTGTGGTAAATATTGAAGTCAACATCTGTAGTACATTCTGTACCCTTGACACCCTCAGTGCTCCCTTCAAATGCTGTTCAACATGATTCATCAGATAGTACATGGTAATTGGAATTGTTTATCTGATGGCACGGGATGTCATGGAATCCAGAGCCAATTGATTCAGTTGATGGATCCTAGGGCAACTCCCTCCTTACTGTATGCCACTATGCCATCACTTCTGCTCAGTCATAATGTGGAACAGAAATATTGCATGTAAGTTGTGGTACCATAACTGTGACTATGTCAGTCTTTGAGAAAGTTCTCCCAAGTTTGGCACTCACCTCCAGATGTTGATAAGGTGGACTTTTCAAGATCGACAGGACTGTGTTTGCCTTAATATATGCCAAGTGGTCCATCCACATTCATTTCTTCCCTTAGACTTTTTAGCAGTTGATTCAACAGAGTGGCTTACAAAGCCATTTTGGAGGTGCAGTTAAAAGTCAGACAAATTGCTGCAGCCAGTAGTTTCCTTCTATGAAGGGCATTGGTACATTTAAGTTTTGACAACAATCATTTTGTGGTCATCAGCAGATTTTTAATTTCTGATTCGTAATGAATTTAAATTCCATCATCTGCTCTGGTAAGATTTGAACCTAGACCTGTAGAATTTTAATCTGGATTTCCAGTCCAGCAACAATCTCCCTTCTGAATGTCTTCTGTGATGCTCCACAAAATTCCTTAGATTTGTGTCCTACAAAAAGAGGAAACTAGATGTGCAATATGGTATCCATGGTTTGTTATTTTACTGTGATAACAACATAACAAACAAATTTGTACAGAAGCAAATTGAAAATAGCTTCCATTAAGAGATTCAGCAGTTACTTAATTTGTTTTGTCACTTGCTTTTAGGATTATCTCTGGGTTCACCATTCCAGAAAATCTATGATGGATTATGGAGCTACAACTGTGTTCTGTCCTGTGTTGCAGTGGGAGGAATGTTCTATGCCCTTACTTGGCAGACCCATCTCTTGGCAGTAATGTGTGGTACATATTATCAATAATACTAAAGCTCTGATGTGTGCTGGCACACTTATCGTGTCCATATGTCATTTTCTGAACATTTTTATATCAGGATTTGTAATATAATGATGGAAAAACTGTATTTAAATATAATCATTTATAATGGATTTAGTAACATGAAAAGGTTTTGTTAGTATGATTTTTCATTAAACCTGTTAGCTACTCACAAAATCTTATGAGGAAAAAAGACTCAGCTGTCATTTTCTCTCAGTAACTGCAACTTCTATCTTCAAAATAAGTTGTGAGCAAAACAATGAGCAAATCTTAAACAGTTTCAAAGCAAAAATACCGTTAGGAGATAATTGTAACATTGCATCAGAGACCTTCAAATTATGTGTGATTTGTGATACCCTGCCTGCTTCTGGATGCATCTTGGCCAACTCAAATCCATTTGATTGGGGACAGTGTTATGTTGAGAATCCAGCATTAAGCATTCTACCATTAACCTGACCATCCATCAGTTCCATTCCAGCTAACCTGTAAATGTGGGGGAATAGGCATGGATTTGAGGGTTAATAAATGTTGATCTACATTGGAGAAGAAAAGGAAGTTGGAGGTAGAATGTAGAATCCCTACAGTGTAGACAGGGCCCATTCAGCCCACTGACTCTGCACTAACCCTCTGAAGAGCATCCCACCCTAATCCCATAACCTCACATCAACCAAGCATCGCTAATCCACTTAGCCTTCACACTACGAGGCAATTTTTTTAAGCATGACCAATCCACCTGAACTGCATATCTTTGGACTACAGGAGTAAACCTTTGTGGGCGGCTCAGTGGTTAGCACTGCTGCCTCACAGCGTCAGAGACCCGGGTTCAATTCCCGCCTCAGGCGACTGAGTGTGTGGAGTTTGCACGTTCTCCCTGTAATCTAATCTAAACAAGAGCGCCCAGGAAAAAAAATTCTCATAAGCACGGACTCCATACAGACCAGCTGGAATCGAATCCAGGTTCCTAGCATTGTGTGGCAGCAGTGCTAATCACAGAGCCACCATGCCACCTGGGATGGAATGGTATTTGCGAGACCAGAGAGTTGAAGAGAGGGATCTTTGAGCAGGGGGTGATGGTGGCAGGTTTGAAATGGAGACAGAGCTGAAAATGTGTTGCTGGTTAAAGCACAGCAGGTTAGGCAGCATCCTAGGAACAGGAAATTCGACGTTTCGGGCCAAAGCCCTTCATCAGGAATGAGGAGAGGGTGCCAGTCAGGCTAAGATAAAAGGTAGGGAGGAGGGACTTGGGGGAGGGGCGATGGAGATGTGATAGGTGGAAGGAGGTCAAGGTGAGGGTGATAGGCTGGAGTGGGGTGAGGGCGGAGAGGTCAGGAAGAAGATTGCAGGTTAGGAGGGCGGTGCTGAGTTCGAGGGAACCGACTGAGACAAGGTGGGGGGAGGGGAAATGAGGAAACTGGAGAAATCTGAGTTCATTCCTTGTGGTTGGAGGGTTCCCAGGCGGAAGATGAGGCGCTCTTCCTCCAACCGTCGTGTTGTTATGTTCTGCCGATGGAGGAGTCCAAGGACCTGCATGTCCTTTGTGGAGTGGGAGGGAGAGTTAAAGTGTTGAGCCACGGGGTGGTTGGGTTGGTTGGTCCGGGCGTCCCAGAGGTGTTCCCTGAAGCTTTCCGCAAGTAGGCGGCCCGTCTCCCCAATATAGAGGAGCCACATCGGGTGCAGCGGATGCAATAGATGATGTGTGTGGAGGTGCAGGTGAATTTGTGGCGGATATGGAAGGATCCCTTGAGGCCTTGCAGAGAAGTAAGGGAGGAGGTGTGGGCGCAAGTTTTACGTTTCCTGCGGTTGCAGGGGAAGGTGCCGGGAGTGGAGGTTGGGTTGGTGGGGGGTGTAGACCTGACGAGGGAGTCACGAAACTCTCCCTCCCACTCCACCAAGGATATGCAGGTCCTTGGACTCCTCCATCGGCAGAACATAACAACACGACGGTTGGAGGAAGAGCGCCTCATCTTCCGCCTGGGAACCCTCCAACCACAAGGAATGAACTCAGATTTCTCCAGTTTCCTCATTTCCCCTCCCCCCACCAATCCTCAGTCGGTTCCCTCAACTCAGCACCGCCCTCCTAACCTGCAATCCTCTTCCTGACCTCTCCGCCCCCACTTCACGCCAGCCTATCACCCTCACCTTGACCTCCTTCCACCTATCACATCTCCATCGCCCCTCCCCCAAGTCCCTCCTCCCTACCTTTTATCTTAGCCTGCCTGGCACACTCTCCTCGTTCCTGATGAAGGGCTCTGGCCCAAAACGTCGAATTTCCTGTTCCTTGGATGCTGCCTAACCTGCTGTGCTTTAACCAGCAACACATTTTCAGCTCTGATCTCCAGCATCTGCAGACCTCACTTTTTACTTGAAATGGAGACAGTAAATATGTGAAGACAGAGAACTATTAGCAATGTCAGTTGGTATAGCATCCAGAAAAGAGGATTGGGTGGTCAGCAGTTTAATGTGAGAACGTGAAGAGGGACAGTCCAGTCATTTATAGCTTTCATAGAATGATGGCAGATATACAGAATTCAATCAGAATAGCAATCTATCATTTTTAAAAAATTAAATGTTTTTATGCAGTTACTTTTGCTTGATTCAAGCCAGGAAAAAAACAATTCCTAGACTTTCATTTTCTATGACTATAATCAAGTCACTGGCTAGATTCTTTATAAAATTCATACTTGTATTCCTCAGCCTGTTTTTACATATGGACATTTTATGTAGCTTTTTCCAGTGTGAGAAGCTGTAGTCCTATTAAAGTACTTGATGAAAGAATAACTGAGAAGTCTGTACTTAAAGAATTTTTTTGCAGAATTATTGCAAATTTGATCACAAATGTTTTGGAGATTTCTATAAGTACAAAATAATGCATCCAACTTATTATTAATTTAGCAACAAATGGTTATTATCAACTTACAAGATGTAAATAATTTGGTTTCTTAGTATCAATACAATTTTGGCCACTTGACTTTTCACCACAGTCTGAATTCTGCAGTCACGCCAGGGGGGTGTTTTTTTCTTGGGGATGGTGTAAAGTGTGACAGGTAAGTAAGGTGCTGACCACCACGCCTTTAAGCCTCTTGAGATGCTTAAGACCAATTAATTGGGAAATGGAAGATGTGCAACATTGGTAAGCCATTATTTTCACCAAAGCTGGTGAAAAAGCAGAAAGAAAGGAGAGGGCATTGTTCAGTGAGTGCCCTGTGCACATCGGGGATCATATCATAAATTCATCTTTCGTGCCTCCCTGTCTAGCTTTCAAAACCTGTGAACCCCAGCCAATGAAGCTCCTCTCCAGGATGGTTGATCCTCCAATGCCCAAAAACACCCAATTTATCTTTTGCCAGGATCCATACTGTATTCTTTCCTACAGTGCCCACTACTGTGTTCTGGTACTGCTTGCAACTGCAAGAACTGTCAGTCAATCTGATTTTTTGACAACTCTAAAGGGCAGATATTCTTTCCACAGAGGGGGAGAAATACTTGCCTTTACCCGGTAAGCCCACCTTTAGTATAACACCTGTAGCAGGACAACCTTTTCTAAAGCTCCTTGGTTTGAGAACAACTTTTCTAACAGGCATAGAATGAAGGAGTAGTATTTCCCCATGTAAAATACAGTCCCATTGACTCATCTTAACATTTTAAACAAGAACTACATGACAAACTGTTTCAAAGTAAGAAATATTAAATATTGAAGTCCTCTTCAATGTAATGCTGTAATTTAACACTAATTAAAGAAAACTAATCATTATCCCTCATTCTTACTGAATTTTTTTTCTAATTTCGTCCAATAGCAATGTTCTGTGCGTACTTAGGAGAAGCACTGATGAACATGATGTCTGTGGTAAGTTGCTATCACAAAATATAAAACTTTTGATGCACTTTAAGAAAGCAGTGTTTCTATAAAGTTAGTCAGTTAGTACTTCCTGCATTTTATTCAGAATCTTTATCTCCAAAATGGGGTGGCACAATGGCTCAGTAGTTAGCACTCCAGCCTCAAAGTACCAGAGATCCAGGTTTGATTCCATTTCGAACAGCTGTCTGGTGGAGTTTGCACATTCTCTCAGGTTTCATCCAGGTGCTCTGATGTCCTCTCACAGTCAAAAGATGTACAGGTTAGGTGGATTGGCCACGCTAAATTGTCCCATAGGTCCAGGGATGTTTAAGCTAAGTGGATTAGCCATGGGAAATGTAGGGCTACAGGGATAGGGTAAATGGGTGGATCTGGCTGAGACGCTCTTCAGAGGGTCAGAATGGACTCGGGCAAAATGGGCCACTGTAGACATCCTATGAAAATGAGTTTTCATGCTAAATTTTTGCTGAATTTCCTGAAAAGCTCTCTTACTTTGGTATTAGTTTGGAGATTACACACAAGAAATTAAAATAACTGACTACCAGGTGGCATTTACTTTGTCAGCATTTGTAAATCCAATCCTCGGAAAAACCAAGACAATCCAAAGTACAATTTTTAAGGATGGAGCATGCTTTGGGGACCTGTTCTGAAAACCTAGAGCTGAAAATAATAATTATACATGAATGTTAACTATTGTTTGAGCTCTTCAAGCATTTCAGATAAATTGATATAATTATTATAATACAATAATTTTTGTACGATTATCAATATTGATGATATTACTACAGAAATGGCACATGGATCATGATGAAGTTTCCATAGACAACACAAGTTATTAATAAAGGACTAATTACAAAGAGTTAATAACAAAATAATCTATATCAACAAAAGAAAAGTATCAGTGAAACATGAAAAGTTGACAAATTTCCAGGAACTGATGTCCTATATTCCAGGATTAAAGAGAAGTAATTTCAGAATAAGTGGTTACATTGGTCTTGTCTTTTGAAAGATCCCCAAATTCTAGTATCGTCTCGACAAATTGGAAGTTAACTAATGTGACATTACGATTCAAGACAAGAGGGATGAGAAAACAAGGAACTATAGATCAGTCAAATTAATGTCAGTAAAAAAAAACAAAAGAATTGTGGATGCTGCAAATCAGAAACAAAAGCAGAAGTTACTGGAAAAGCTCAGCAAGTCTGACAGCATCGGTGCAGAGAAATCAGAGTGACCCTCCTTCAGTTCTGAGAAAGGGTCACTGGACTCAAAACATTAACTAACATCAGTCTTTGAATATATATTAGAATCCATTTTTAAGCAAATCTTAGCAATATACTTAGAAAATCATTTTATGATTTATGAAACAGAAATCATATTTGCAAAGTTTCGAGAGGTTCTAACAATGGGAAGCCAGTTGATGTAGTATACGAAATTATCCAAAAGGCATTCAATGAGTTCTTACATAAAAGGATGTAACATAGGGGTAGAATATTAACCTGGTCGATACAGCACAAACTAACAAAAATTAGTTTGGACACCCACTGGATAACAACTTTATTTTGAATGAAAATAAAATCAGACTAAATGTAAAATGTCAGTTTCCTGGGCAGGTTACATTAAGAGTTTAATATTGATTTGAAGGTAAATTTAAACTTTGCACTTGTGTGAATGGATTCCCTCTCCCTCAAGAGGAGGTTCCAAACATCACATTATAACTTCTGGTTAATTTCTGTAAGTTAAATGTTGTATTAATCTCCAGTGCTAATTGAGCCTGATATTTTTCTACTGCATAACTTTTATTTCCAAACCTTTATCTTTATCCTGCTGTAACTTCACTTTCTTAGAGCCAAAGAAAACTGCAGATGCTTGAATTCAAAGTAGATAAGCAGGAGGCTGGAGGAATGCAGCAAGCCAGGTAGCATCAGAAGGTGGAGAAGTCGATATTTCAAGTATAATCCTTCTTTAGGACTGGAGCTCCATTCGTGAAGAGGGGTTATATCTGAAACATCAACCTCTCCACCTCCTGATGCTGTCTGGCTTGCTGTGTTCCCCCAGCTTCCTGCTTGTCTCCACTGTAATTTCACTTTCAGCAACTAATTTGACTGGATGTGAATGCCTTTGGGCTGTCACTGTACAAGTAGATTTGGAGAATCATAAACAGATCTATATTTCATACATGATGTACTTTCCTATCCCTTCTCTAAAACTCATGTTTACAAAACTAGTCAATCTACCTGAGGCCATCAGAAACCTGTATTCGATGTTCTCAGCTTCACAAAGAGACTGTCAAGTACCTACAGCATATTTTGGAAAGTAACCTGTAATTAACTATCTTTTCCCATAGTTGAAGAGTGTGGTACTGCAAATGCACAGCTGGTTGGGCAGCATTCAAGGAGCAGGAGAGTTGACGCTTCGAGCATAAGCTCTTCATCAGGAATGAGGGACTAGCCCAAGGGGACTGAGAGATAAGTGGGAGGGGGTGGGGCTGGGAGGAGGTAGCTGGGAGTGTGATAGGTAGATGAAGGTGGGGTGATGGTGATAGGTAGAGAGGAGGGTGGAATGGATAGATGGGAAGGAAGATAGACAGGTGGGACAGTCAAGAGGCTGGTGCTGAGTTGGAAGCTTGGATCTGGGATAAAGAGAGGGGAGGGCAAATGAGGAAACTGATGAAATCCACATTGATCCAGTGTGGTTGGAAGATCCCAAGGCGGAAGATGAGGTGTAATTCCTCAAGGCATCATTTGGCTAGAGTTTGGTGGTGAAGGAGGCCCAGGACTTCCTGGCATTGTGGGAGGGGGAGTTAAAGTTCAGCCACAGGGCAGTGGGGTTGTTTAGTGCGTGTGTCCCAGAGATGTTCTCTGAAACGTTCCGCAAGTTGGTGTCCTGTCTCCCCAATGTAGAGAAGACCACATAGGGAGCAATGGACATAGTAGATGACGTGTGTGGAAGTGCAGGTAAATCTCTGTCAGATGTGGAAGGATCATTTGGGGCCTTGGACAGAAGTGGGGGTTAGGTGAGGGTGCAGGTTTTTCACTTTTTGTGGTGGCAGGGGAAGGTGCCAGGAATGGAGAGTGGATTGGTTGGTGGTGGGGCATGGACTTAACAATGGAGTCGTGGAGGGAGTAGCCTCTACAGAACGCAAGTGGGGTGAGGAGGGAAATATATCCATGGTGGCTATCCCTCGAGGTCAAGGATGAAGGTCTTCATTCCTTTGATCTACTTATGGGCTCTCAGGAGGCTTATGCATCCAATCTTGGCTTTGAAAAGTCTTCTGCATTCAGGACAAGTATTCCCAGATGGCAGCTCGGGATTTGGTTGTTGCTGCCTCGCTTTCCATTTTCTTCTCTTTTCTTCTAGTTCTGCACATCTGTTGGCTTCAAACGTTGCTGTGCCTTCTCAGGTGATGGTTTGCCAGAGTTTCCTGTCCTTGGCATTGGTTTCCCAATTATTGATGTCCATGTTACATTTCTTCATGTTGGCTTTTAAAACATCTTTGAATTTCTTCTGTTATCCGCCTCTTTTACATTTGCATTCTTTGAGGTGGGAGTAGAAGATTTGTTTCAGCAGACGTTCATCTTTCATCCGAACAACATGATTAGATTAGATTAGATTAGATGACTGCTCCATCTTAGTTAGTTCTTGATGATGTAGGCTTCAATACTTGTTGTTTTTGCTTCATTCAGCATGCTGACGTTGGTTCTTCTATCTTCCCAGCTGACATTCAAGATGTTTCAAAGGCAACATTGAGAGAACTTTTCAAATGCCTTCAGATGTTGTCGATATGTCGTCCATGTTTCTGGTGCGAACAGGAGCATTGGGATCACCACTGTTTTGTACATTAACATTTTAGTGTCTGTCCCAATATCATGACCATGAAAGACTTATGTCTGGAGACATCCAAAAGCTGTTCCTGCTCATTTAAGACAAGATTGAAAAGTCTGCCATTTGTTCTGTAGAATGTTTCAGTTCCTGGGGGTTAGTTGTCCTTGATGATGTGGATGATTAGATTCCCCAGAATGTGGAAACAGGCCCTTTGGCCCAACCAGTCCACACCGACCCTCCGAAGAGTAACCCACCCAGACCCATTTCCCTCTGACTAATGCACCTAACACAACAGGCAATTTAGCATGGCCAGTTCACCTAACCTGCATATCTTTGGATTGTAGGGAGAAACCCGAGCAGACACGGGGAGAATGTGCAAACTCCACACAGACAGTCACCCAAGGTGGGAATCGAACCTGGGTCCCTGGTGCCATGAAACAGCAGTGCTATAGTTCTTTTGGCATTTCTTATGTGGGAGCTTCCATTCAGGTTTAGAAGCCTACTCTGTGCATTGATAAACCCTCCCAGTCCACACTAACTGCACTTCTCTCCCAGTCTCTGCTGTCTCTACCACTCCCTTCAGTTTCACTGATACCCTCCTCACAGCTACACTGCACCTGCACAGCTCATGGTCACGTGTCATCCTGCTAGTCATTCACTTCTACTGGATGGAGGACCACACCATCTCTCCTCCTATTGGTGCAAAGCTGGCATCAACACGTTCACGTGTCATCCTTCTGGCTCCAACTTTCATTCTCTCCCATTGGCTGCAGCACACATCTTGATTGGTCTCGACTGCCGTCAATCAGCCAGGCCCCATTGTGAGGTAAATGGTGGGATCCTCCCCTCTCTGTCATGGGAGGAGCTTCATCATTCACAGTGAATGGGGCAGCATCACAGAGCACAGGGGCTGGGGGCTATTCCACCCACTGGGGCTGTACTCTCTCCCTCTAGAGATGCTGCAAATCTGTCCCAACTTCCCTCTTGTTGGAGTAAAAATGTTGAACAAAATTGGGGCAATCATGCATCCCTGTTTTACTCCTGATCTGACTTGAAAAGGCTCACAATAAGTGTTGATGACCATAACTGTGCCAGTCATGCCACCACGGAGGAGTCTTAGGATTCAAATGTACTTTTCAGGACACCCGTGGGATAGGACATCCCATAGGAGTTGCCTTGATATCGAGTCACAGGCTTTGGTGAGGTCGATGAATGCCATATACAAAGGTTGAAGTTGTTCACAACATTGTTCTTGTAGTTGTTACATAGTGAAGATCATGCTGATTGTTCCACGTGATGATCTAAAACCGGAAGGATCTTCTCTTTAAAGGCTTGAGCCAGTTGTTCGTGAAACAGATGAGGATCTTTCTGGCTGTTACTAACAGGGAAATTCCATGATAGTTTCCACATTCAAATCAATCACCTTTCCTTTTGTAGGTGGTAACAATTATTAAGTCTCTAAGGTCTGCTGGTACATCTTCATTTATCCAGATCTTGATGAGAAGTTGATGCAGTTGGTAATGAAGCAGGTTACCTCCAATTTTGTAGACCGTGGCTGGTATTCCATCGAATCCAGCAGCCTTGTTGTTTTTCAAGGTTTTGATGGCTTCCTTGACTTCTTCAAGAGTTGGTATTTTGCTTAGGGAGTCATCAATGGACTGTTTTGGTATTTTATTGATCACATTCCTGTCAAATGGGACAGTTTGATTTAGAAGATTTAAAAGTGCTCCCTCCATCTAGAATTGATGTCAGCATTGCTCTTCAGGATGGTTGAACAATCTTTGCTTTTGACAGGGGCTTGACTGTGAGTGGATAGGCCAAAAATAGCTTTAATTGCTTTGAAGAAGCCTCGAGTGTGGTTGGTGTCCACTAGTTGTTGGATTTCCTGAGCTTTCTTCCTCCACCATTGGTTTTTCAGATTTCAGATGCACCTCTGGCCTGCAGCCTTGCATTCCTGATAGCGTTTCCTTTTAAGTAGCTAATTGGTGGTCACCTTGTAAGATGATGAAAGCTTTTCTCTTTTCATCGATAAGTTGTTGGAGTAGTTTGTCATTATCATTGAACCAATCCTGATGTTTTTTTCATCTTGAATCCAACTGTTTCTTTGCAGAAGTTGATGATAGTGTTCTTCAATTGATTCCACTGTTCTTCTATGGATGGTGGGACATGTTGAGGCAGTTGTTCTGGAAGATTTTGTTCGAACTTCTGTACATGGTTGATGTCTTACAGGATGACAACATTGAACTTCTTGATAGTGTTCTGATGTTGGTGTTTCCTTTTGGGCTGAATCTTCATTCTCATGGTGGATGAGATGAATCGATGGTCTGCCCAGCACTCATTGGCACCAGTAACAGCTCTTGTTATCAGTACATCTTGTTGGTCCCGAGATCATACGATGATGTAGTCGATGAGGTGCCAGTGTTTGGAGCGTGGATTCTGCCAGGAGACTTTATGCCTGTTTTTCTGGTGAAGTAGGATATTTGTAATCACCAGATTGTGTTCAACACCTTTGGTGAGGAAGAGTGTTCCATTGGCATTGACCTTGTCAACTCCTTCCCTGTCTATTATTCGAGGTCAGAGCCTATGATCTTTTCCAACTCTGGCACTGAAGTCTCCCAAGTGAATGATCTTGTCATTGTTGGGAACAGAGAAAAGGACATCATCAAGTTGGGCCTGGAAGTTCTCCTTTACATCATCTTCAGCATCCAGAGTTGGAGCATAGGTGCTGATGGTGGTGCCATGTTGGTTCTTGATGAGCTGGATTCGCAGAGCCATGAGACATTCATTGATTCCCAGCGGTTTCTCTGTCAGCCTCTGAAGTAGGCTGTTTCAGATGGCAAAACGTCCTCCATGGATCCTCAGTTGTTCAGGATCAAGTCCTTTCCAGAAAAAGGTGCATTAACTTTGCTCTTCTTTTGGTTGCCGTTCTCCAGCTCTGCAGGTCTCACTCAGAGCAAAGAAGTCAATGTTGAATTTGTGGAGTTCCTGGGCAACAAAGGCAGTTCTCCTCTCAGGCTAGTCTGGGTTTGGTTATCCATCAGAGTTCGTATATCCCAGGTTCCAAATTTCATTGTTTCACTTCTCGATGTTTTTTGACCACATAATGGTGAACCCTCCGCACGTGGTTTTCCATACAGGTGGGGTAAAGCAAACTATTTTTAGGGTACCTTTTCTAGCCCTCTCCAAATTCAGGGTGAGCAGAGGGGATCCTAAATAAGGCTGCTCAGACCTGAATACTGCTACCTAACAACTTTCCAGCTTCTATCCAAAGGTTGAACGACTGAATCAAGTATTCACCACTTTTGTGCTGGTTCTTAACTAGGAGCTTCCAGCCATCACATTGCCTGCTTCCATCGACCCCCCCACCCCACAATCATCAAAAGACTTGAAGAAGTAGCCCACAGAGCGAAGATGTCTGTGCAGGTGTCTGTTTAACATGTACTTGATGTTGCACTCCAAGAAGCACACGATACTTCACAAACCAACCAACTGATTCCAATGACATGGAGACCATGATGATCGGAGCTGATGGATTTATTGCAGGTTCTATCCGCCTTCACAGCCATTGAGTTCTAACCACCATTGAGGTCTTGGTTGGATTGTTCTTTTTTTAGGGACGTCACCTTTGTCCTTACCGCCATTTGACCCTACCAGGAACATAGCTCCAGATGGCATCGCTCACAAGATCTCAGGACCACATAAGCTTCTTCACCACAACAAGGTGACAACCCACAGAGAGTAAGGGAAGGGATTAGTATATTAGTAAGGAAGGATTGCAGATCAGAAGAATAATATGTGAAATCTGTTTGAGTGTAGCTAACAAACAGCAAAAGCAGTGTTCATTTGTTGGAATCATTTATAGGCTAGTGATAGTGTGGATCATGGTGTTAATCAGGAGATGAGAGAAGTATCTAGCATGGGCACCACAGTAATCATGGGTGAAATCAAGGATAACCAATTGAGCACAGAAATCATGGCGGATAGGTTTCTTAGGGATGGTTTCTTCGAACAGTATGTTGCGGTGCTGACCAGAGGACAGGCTATTTAAGAACTAAAATTATATAGTAAAAAAGGATTTATTAACAATCATGTTGTAAAAGAACCTTTAGGGACATGTGAGCACAGTACAATAGAATTTTACATCATGTCTTAAAGTGAAATAGTTCATTCTGAAGCAAGGGTGTTAAATTTGAATAAGGGAAATTATGAAGCACAAGTTGGTTGATGTGGAATGGAAAATGCATTAAGAGGCTTGACTGTACATTCGCATTGCATTTTCTTTGAAGAAAATGGCTTACAGCAACTATGTTTCTTTTAAGCTGAAAAAACTCAGGGAAGGTCAGTTAACCATAGTTAACAAAGGTAAGGATTGTATAAGATTGAATGAAAATGCTTAAAAAATTGTCAGAATTAGTAAGAAATCTGGGGTTGAGAGATTTTCAGAATATGCAAAGGAGGATTAAGAAAGGGACAATATGAGTGCAATCTCACAAAAAGCATAAAAATGAACTATACAAGCTTCTATGGGTATGTAAAAAGAAGAGGCTTGGCTAAGGCAAATGTAGGTCCATTAAATGCAAAACCAGGAGAATTTATAATGAGAAATAGAGAAACAAATTGATTAATTGGGCAGAATTTTATAGGAGTCTGAGAGACATGGTCAATGGTGAGATGTATGGCAGTATCAAGCTATAAATGCTGTGAGGCTCAATTTGACATCAGGAACAGCTCACATGATCTTTTATGCCTTTCAGTATGGCAAGATTCGTACTGGCAAGTTGCCAATTATTGTTTGTTAAACTTCTTGTTAACAGCCCAACTTACCCTATTAATATTGAACCTCTCATCTAACCAAACTTGACAACAAGCTCAATGACAGACAGATTGGCCAAGGAAACAAGGGTGAGCACCAGGCAGATTCAGCTCACCGCTTGCTTTGAACAATTTCCATGTTCGAGCCCCTGACCATCATTGTATCTCCATAGTTGGGACCTCTAGATAACAATGGGACCTCACCATAGCTCCTGTGCATTCCAGAAACTGCCCTCCTCTCACCAGTAATTCTGTCCATTCTGCTAGTTCACATAAGGAAACTAGAAATTTGAGTTACTTGTTAAGAGCCACCTCTCTCCCTTTTTGTGAATCTATTCCACTGTACCATGTATTGAAGTCAAGGAGAGCTGCATTATTGGAAATTCTGTTTTTTGGATAAGATGCTAAACCAATGCCTGCCTGACATTTTTTTCAAAGAAGAAGAGCAGATCAAAACCTCACAAACATTTGTCCCTTAATCAATGCCATAAAATATCATAAATCAATCATTTCTCTCACTGTTGCTTTGACCCGATAATGGACAAAATCTTACTGATGCATTTGTAATGTGCTTTCGTTGTTCTGCTGTTGTAACACTACTTTTATGTTATTTTCCAGTTTGGATTACCTGCAGGAACTTGGCCTTTCTGCCTTTCCGCACTCGTGTTTCTGCTGATTACCAGTAACAACAAAGCTATTTATAAATTGCCACTCAATAAAGTGGCCTCCCCTGAGGCAAACAGAAAAGTTTACAAGCAGTTGCTGAAACATGACCAATATGAATGAAAAGGAACATTGTGTAAAATTTTGGAATGGAAATCTTTGTTTTGAATCTGTGGGTAAACATATGGCTCAATATAAGTGTATATAGTAAAATGCTTACTTGTAATTTGGTCGTACTTGACATGTTAAATGTGTATCAATGCTTTTAATTTTAAATATCAGAAATATATGAATTTGCAACACTTTCAACTTAGCTTTCAGCTAAGTTCAAATTAATGTCAAGGGGCGGGCATACAAACTGGTGAAAATCAATTTCAATATCGATATCAAAGTAATTTATGGTTTCTTGGAAACAAATGTTCTTTTGAGTAAGATAGAGAATAGAAACACTTTGAGATGTTTCAAAAGTCACTTGATACAGTAGGATTGGCTAGCAGCAGTGGATGGATGCATAATCCTACTCAACTATACTTTGCTTGAAATTTACATTTGTCTTCTCATTCATTTGTGTGATATAAACAATGTTGGCTAGGATTTGGAGGTGTACAACTGGGGTGGACAAAGTTAAAAATCACACAACACCAGGTTATAGTCCATCAGGTTTAATTGGAAGCCTTAGTGGGCGGCACGGTGGCACAGTGGTTAGCACTGCTGCCTCACAGCGCCTGAGACCCAGGTTCAGTTCCCGACTCAGGCGACTGACTGTGTGGAGTTTGCACGTTCTCCCCGTGTCTGCGTGGGTTTCCTCCGGGTGCTCCGGTTTCCTCCCACAGTCCAAAGATGTGCGGGTCAGGTGAATTGGCCATGCTAAATTGCCCGTAGTGTTAGGTAAGGGGTAAATGTAGGGGTATGGGTGGGTTTCGCTTCGGCGGGTCGGTGTGGACTTGTTGGGCCGAAGGGCCTGTTTCCACACTGTAAGTCTAATCTAATCACTAGCTTTTGGAGCGCTGCTCCTCCACAACCACCTGATGAAGGAGCAGCGCTCCAAAAGCTAGTGCTTCCAATTAAATCTGCTGGACCATAACTTGGCTTGTGTGATTTTTAATATTGGCCAGGTTTTCAGTTATTGTCCATCCCTTGTGACATTGATAGAGAAGTACCTTCTAGAACAACTGCAGTCCAATGGAATTAAAGCTTTTCATTGTGGCTTTGGTATAATTGAATAACATGCTCAGTTATATCAAAGACTAATTATTAATTAAGTACATGTGCCAAAATAATGCTACTATCAGTATGGGTATTGTAGTTTACTGCATTAACCTTGTATTAAAGACTAACTTAGAGAAAAACATTATTTATGCATCAACTATTTTTTAACTGATAAAATATTCTCTACAATTGTGCTATTGATAGAGATATCTAACAGTTTTCCATCCATTTAAAATGAATATTGTCACCAAAGGAATGAAGCAAATGCTTTGAGCACTTTGCAGCAACAACGCCGATTGTTCTACCAATAGTAATGGTGGAAACAGAATTGTCAAAAGTGTTTTCAAAGTAAAAGGAGATGAGTATAGAACAAAACGGGTATCACTTTCAATGAGTCACTGTAGGAATATTTCCTGACTACTAACTACTTCTTGGTACAATTAACACAGTTTTAAATGGATAGATAACCATGACCAGCCTAATGGTGGTATCACTGGCAGTGTAAGTTTAAAAAAATCATGCATTTTTTTTAACTTGTTATTTTTATATAGGTCTGTAATGCCATTGAGGTCAACAGATAAATAGAAAAGTACAATTTACAAATTTATCACAATGCTAACTCCCAAAATATTGGAACAAAAATACCAATAACCATGTCAGCATAATTTACATTAGGGTCAGACCACACTCCTATTCTGCACTCAGCCTTTCATGTGCAATCACAGCCAATATCGCAGCACGTCTAGTATAAACATCAATTAAGCCAGCATGGATCCCATAAATATCAAAGCACATACTCTTCACGTGTCCTAGAAAAAAGCACCTATAAAATGTATCAATACAAACTCCAATAAATTGTATTGTGTATTCATCTTAATACTGCCAGAATATTCCCCATAAAAGCCAAAGCATAAAACTACACGTTCCAAAATTCTAGTAATCTTCTGCAAATATCAAGCAGCATTAAAAAATCCATTAATATTTCAGAATGTCATGTATAAATGTATCTGCACAAATATTGAAATTAACACAGCAAAGTCTCATAAATAACAAACACATATGTTGTGAGGCATACCATAACATGTTCACCAGAAGTAACAGAGCACATTTCCATTAATATCCCAGAACATTTCCTTCAAAATCATAACACAAATCTTAATAATTTTACATTATAACTACCATAAATCTTACAACATAAATCTTAACTAGCCAAGGATGTCTCTGTCAGCAATCCAAAGCATTTCCAAACATAACCTAGCATAAGCTTCAATATATATAAAACAGCGTAACCACCTTAAATACCATCATACAGTCCAGTAAATGTCCTAACACTTAGCCCTTAAATATCACAACATGACTTCAATGAATATCATTGCACAAACATTAATATAATACCAATTGCCTCATAAATATTCTGGAAGAAACCTCATAAATATCATAAAAGCCCCACTAACATCTCAACATAAATGCCAAAGAATATCACAGACACAATTACATTATAATCAACATAATCTTCAATAAGTATCCCTTCGTATCTCACATAAATGTCACAGCAGCTACATTAATTATTACCTTTCCCTGTAACTATCACAACTTATTTCTGCATCATAACAATAGAGCCCATCTTCCAATTATATAGAGCGCAACCCCAGTAAAGATCACAGGATCTTCCTCCAAATAATAGCACATCCTCATAATAATAACGGATTTATGTCTTATAAAAGTAGCCCATAAACTATCACAAAAAAACATATCCCTTTTTATTACCCCTGTGGTTAACAATTCCAAACAGTATTAGCACCATCAAATGCATACATTAAGTAAGTGTATTCTGCACTATGAAATTCAGATTGTTTTGTCTGTGTAAGTTTTTTGAGGAAATAACCAAAGTGATTCATGAGGGCAGAGCGGTAGACATTGTTTACTCCGATTTTAGTAAAGTTTTTGACAAGGTTCCACATGATAGACTAATTAGTAAAGTTAGATCACATGGGATTCAGTGTAGGTTTGCCAGTTGGATACAAAGTTACAAAGTTGGCTTTATGTTAGGAGACAGAGGGTGGTGGTGGAAATTTATTTTTTGGACTGGACACCTGTAACCAGCAGTGTTCCACAGGGATCGGTATTGGGTCAACTTTTGCTTGTTACTTATATAAATGTTTTGGATAAGAATTTTGGAAGCAAGGTTATTAAGTTTGCAGATGACAACAAAATTGGTGGTACAGTGGGCAGTAAAGAAGGTTATCTAAGATTACAAAGAGATCTTGATTAAATGGTCAATGGGTTGAGGAGAAGGAGGAAGCAGGAGGATCTGAAGTTGGATAAATGTGAGGTATTGCTTTTGGTAATACAAACAAGGGCTGGACTTATAGAATTAATAGTGGGGCCCCAAATAATGTTGTAGAACAGAGAGAGACCTAGGGGATCAGGTACATAATTTGTTAAATGTACATCACATGTAGACAGGGTGGTTAAGGAGGCATTTAGCAAGCTTGCCTTCATGGCTGAAACCTTTGAGTATAGGAGTGGGGATGTCATGCTGAGGTTGTGCAGGACATTGGTGAGGCCTCTTCCAGAGTACTGTGTGCAGTTCTGAGGGCCTTGTTATAGGTAGCATATTATTCAGGTTCAGAAAAGTTTTATGAGGATGTTGCCAGGAATGGAGGGTTTGAGTTATAGAAACTGACTGGAATTTTTTTCACTGAAGCATAGGGGGTTGAGGAAGTTTATAAAATCATGAGGAGCATGGACGAGATGAATGACAAGTGTCTTTTCCCTGGGATGGGGGAGATCAAAACTAGGGGGCAATTTTTAAGGTTAGAGGAGGAAGTTTTAAAAAGCTCATGGTGGGCAACATTTTTTTACACAGAGAGTGGTTCGTGTGTTGAGTGAACTGCCAGTGAAATATTTAAAACATATTTGGATACATTCATGAATAGGAAAGGTTTGGAGTGATATAGGCCAAGCACTGGCAGGTGAGACCTGTTTAATTTGGAAAAATAGCATGGTTGGACCAAAAGGCCTGTTTTCACGCTGTATGACTATGACTGAATGACTATTTACAATGGATATGTATTATCGTTATATATTAATTGCTGCCAAGTTACAATTTCTACTTCCAATTGTACTATGCCTTTAATTTTGAATTGATGTTTATTGTTTTGCAAAGATAAAGTCCACCATCCTCACTGCAACTTAAAAAGGTTTGTGAAGGACATTTGTATTACTTAGTTTATTCCAAATAACAAGAATCAACTTGTTTTATCTAAAATATGAAGAGCTGTGATAAGCTAGGTTTTTTTTCCACATCAGCTAAATAAGATAATATGTATTCAAATTTTTGAGATCTACTTAAAAACGATAGTACATTGTTCTGTTAACATTTTTAGATGAGAAGAATGTATTGGAAATAAAATTAATGCATTGGCTATTCAGTTCACTGGTCATTTCATTTGATGTATTTCATACATGGTGTACTTCATATATGGTGATTCTCTATATGTAAGACATGAGTTCATTAACTGTAGTTTTAAATTATTAATTCTTTGCAGACTTCTACACAATAATAACTGTCCCAGATTAGATTAGATTAGGTTCCCTACAGTGTGGAAACAGGCCCTTCGGCCCAATAAGTCCACACCAACCCTCCGAAGAGTAACTCACTCAGACCCATTTCCCTCTAACTAATTTAGCATGGCCAATTCACCTGACCTGCACATTTTTGGACTGTGGGAGGAAACCGGAGCACCCGGAGGAAACCCACGCAGGACAGGTCACAGCTGACTCCTTTCTAAAATAGCCATAACAATTGAAAACAGTAAAGATTAACTACTAACTGCACATTGTAACCAGAATGTATTTGCAGGACTTAGTCTATATTCTATGCCAAATATACCTATTGAGGTACAATATGTATTAGTCTATAAAACTGCACTTGTTGAAAAGCTTTCCCAATGCCTCAGTGGATAAGTGGAAAGTTGGCAAGTCCCTAATTCCATTCCTTCTCTGTGCTTAATTTATTTCTGCCAAAATACAAATTAGCATAGGACAGCTGGTGGAAATAAACTTTAAGGAAATAGATATCAGCCTGGGTTAGAGCCTCTGATCTTTTTAAAGCTTTTATCTAGATTTAGTAGCTACTGGGAAGAATAGGTTTAGGCTAGATTCCTGCCAATGGTCAAAGTTCGCCAACATTCATGTTTAATTTTAAAAATGAAAAATTGTCAGTTGGAAGAAATATCTGAGAGCTGGGGAGTCAACCTTCAAAACGAGTTAGTAGATTCAAGTGAGGGAGGAAACAAGCTGTAGTAACTTACGAATAATTTAATCATACACTGGTTTCAATGTAGTAATGCACAAACCTCTTGCAAGGATGCCTACCTTGAAGAAGTTCTCCTCCTCTCTCCACAAGAATCTCAATGAGTCTCTCTCACTGCAACCCTCTGGTCATCTCCTCTGCCCTGAAGCTCTTCAACCATGTACTGATAACACTGTCCTCATGACCTGTCCTACCTGCCAATCTCCCTTCCCACCTATCCACTCCACCCACCTCTCTGACCTATCACCTCCATCCCCACCCCCATTCGCCTATTGTGCTCTTTGCTACCTTCTCCCACCCCCATTTACTTCTCCACCCTGGAGGCTCTCTGCCTCTATTCCTGAAACATCTGATGACCAATTCCAAACTGGTAAATATTCTGATGGATTATATTTCTATTATCTATTCTTAATATGTGCTTATTTGAACTGGTGCTTCTCAACAAACTTCGAAATCCAATCACTTCTAATCTTATTCTTGATCAAATCATGAGGTTTTATGTAAGAGACATAAGCATAACTATTTGTTTACCTAATTATTAGTCTTATTCATGTGTAAAATATTTAGCTGCATTTAATTAAGTTCATATTTTCATAGAACACAGGATGTAGAACAGTGTAGCACACTTCAGGTTCTTCAGCCTGTGCCGGTCTTTTATCCTACTCTAAGGTCAGACTAACATACATATCCTTCATTGAAGTATCTCCCATGTGCCTATCTAAAAGTCGCTTCAATATCCCGAATGTATCTGGCTCTACTCCTACTGCTGGCAGGAGAAAGTGAGGACTGCAGATGCTGGAGATCAGAGCTGAAAAATGTGTTGCTGGAAAAGCGCAGCAGGTCAGGCAGCATCCAAGGAGCAGGAGGATTGACGTTTCGGGCATAAATCTGAAGAAGGGCTTATGCCCAAAACGTCGATTCTCCTGCTCCTTGGATGCTGCCTGTCCCACTGCTGGCAATCCATGCCATGCACCCACCACAGTCGGCATAAAAACCCATCTCTGACATCTCCTCAAACCTTCCTCCAATCACATTAAAATTATGCCTCCTCGTGATAGACATTTCTGTCCTGGGAAAAAGGTCTCTGGCTATCCACTCTATCTATGCCTTTCAACATCTTATACACCTCTATAAAGTCACCACTCATCATTCTTTACTCCAATGGGAAAAACCCTAGCTCCCTTTCTTCAAAAGACATGCCCTGCAATCCAGGAGGTGCCTGGTAAATCTCCTGTGCACCCTCTCTAAAGTTTCCACATTTTCCTCGTAATAAGGTGACCAGAACCGAACACAATATTCCAAGTATAGTCCAACCAGCACTCTACAGAGCTGCAGCATAACCTTGCAGTTTTTAAACTCAATCCCCCTGCTAATGAAAGCCAACAAACCATATGCCTTCTTAACAACCCAATCAACTTGGGTGGCAACTTTGAGGGATCTGTGGAGGTTGACCCCAGGATCCCTCTGTTCCTCCACACTGCCAAGAATCCTGCCTTTAACCCTATATGCTGAATTCAAATTCAAGCTTCCAAAGTGAATCACTTCACACTTTTCCAGGTTAACCTCCATCTGGCACTTCTCAGCTCAGTTCTGCATCCTGTCATTAAGGATGAGGTTTCTAAATTTTTGGAAGAGCAGGGTCAGATTAGAACAAGTCAACATGGATTTAGTAAGGGGAGGTCGTGCCTGAAAAACCTGTTGGAATTCTTTGAAGAGGTGACAAGTAGGTTAGACCAGGGAAACCCAGTGGATGTGGTCTATCTAGACTTCCAAAAGGCCTTTGATAAGGTGCCACACAGGAGGCTGCTGAGCAAGGTGAGGGCCATGGTGTTCGAGGTGAGCTACTGGTATGGATTGAGGATTGGCTGTCTGACAGAAGGCAGAGAGTTGGGATAAAATGTTCATTTTTGGAATGGCAGCCGGTGACAAGCGGTTTCCCTCAGGGTTCAGTGTTGGGGCCGCAGCTGTTCGCGTTATATATTAATGATCTGGATGAAGGGACTGGGGGCATTCTAGCAAAGTTTGCCGATGATACGAAGTTAGGTGGACAGGCAGGTAGTACTGAGGAAGTGGGGAGGCTGCAGAAGGATCTAGACAGTTTGGGAGAGTGGTCCAGGAAATGGCTGATGGAATTCAATGTGAGCAAATGCGAGGTCTTGCACTTTGGAAAAAAGAATACCAGCATGGACTACTTTCTAAACGGTGAGAAAATTCGTAAAGACAAAGTACAAAGGGATCTGGGAGTGCTAGTCGAGGATTCTCTAAAGGTAAACATGCAGGTTGAATCCATGATTAAGAAAGCGAATGCAATGTTGTCATTTATCTCAAGAGGGTTGGAATATAAAAATACCGTTGTGCTACTGAGACTTTATAACGCTCTGGTTAGGCCCCATTTGGAGTACTGTGTCCAGTTTTGGCCCCCACACCTCAGGAAGGACATACTGGCACTGGAGCATGTCCAGCAGAGATTCACACCGATGATCCCTGGAATGGTATGTCTAACATATGAGGAACAGCTGAGGATTCTGGGATTGTATTCATTGGAGTTTAGAAGATTAAAGGGAGATCTAATAGAAACTTACAAGATAATACATGGCTTGGAAAGGTGGACACTAGGAGACTAGGACCCATGGACACAGCCTTAGAATTAGAGGGGGTAAATTCAGAACAGTAATGCGGAGTTTCTTCAGCCAGAGAGTGGTGGGCTTGTGGAATTCATTGCTGCACAGTGCAGTGGAGGTTGGGACGCTAAATGTCTTCAAGGCAGAGATTGATAAATTCTTGATGTCTCAAGGAATTAAGGGCTACAGGGAGAATGCGGGTAAGTGGAGTTGAAATGCCCATCAGCCATGATTGAATGGCGGAGTGGACTTGATGGGCCAAATGGCCTTACTTCCACTCCTATGCCTTATGGTCTTAATGTCCCATCGCAACCTATGACAGCGCTCCACACTATCCACAACTCCACCACCCTTTGTATCATCAGCAAACCTACTAATTCACTCTTACCATTTTCTCATCCAAGTCTTTTGTAAAAATCACAAAGAGCAGAAGTCCCAGAACCTCTAATACATTGCAAATATCTTATACAGAAATTGTCATGACCAACAGCCAATGTCATTCACTCTAGCTAGTTTGCATATATTACGTATCATATGTTTTCCTTTGATATGTCTTAGTTAAGTATAAGTTTATAATGTTATGTGCCATGATCTCCGCACCCCAGCTAAACATCCAGTTGATGGGACTGACTCCCACAATCAGAGACTGAGAGCTCTCAAATGTGGGCATGCCACAGTGAGCACTGGTCAGTACCGGTACTGCACCCAGTGCTAAAGGAGATGTCAGTGATTGATATGACCTTTCTGAGCATTTGGAAAAAAGGATGGAGAACGTGTAAGTGCGTGGGTGCTGCATTTTGAGAGCAAGAAGGGAATCTGGTATACCTTAGGGTAGGTGGCAGCTGAGGTCTCAGGGTTGATGGCACCTCGCGAGATAGGATTTCACCCTGGGGACCCTCCCGATGAACCCGGGGGTTGGTTATGCCACCACCAGCCTATAGTGAGGAAACCTTCCAGGATGGCTGCCTTGCTATAGGCTTCTCCCAATAATGGTTTAATCCCATCAGTGGTGGAATAAGGTCCTTAAGTGGTTACTAATTGCCCACATAAAGAGTTTCAATTGGCTTATCAGAAGATGGTCCCTCCAGGCCAGCCCACCACTGATTAACAGAGGAACCTCGGTTATCAGGCGTTCGATTATCCGATTATCAGATTATCCGGCAAGATCGCAAGGTCCCGATGCTCAGTTGAACAATTCAGTCCATTATCTGAAACTCGATTAGCTGAACAAAGTACTCCCCGCCCATATCCTTTGGATAATCAATGTTCGTCTGTAATTGCAGTGATGACAGGGCCACCCACTCGACTTAAATTGCTTCAATCCTTGGTGGAGTAACGTAAAATCCAGAATCAGGCTTAGCAAAGCAAGACCTCAATATAACACGGTGAACAACCATTGAAGTCTTCTTTCAGTTTGCATCAAAGAATGAGCTAAATGTAGAGATGTATTAATTTTCTTTTGGCCGTATTTATGTGACTGACACCGTCAGAGGTTCTGTACCATTGGGTATAGTAAAGTTAAACATGCTGAATATCTTGTATCAACTTCAGTATTGGCACTATCTGGATTTCATTTAATTGCAACACAACAAATGAACATTCAACATACATTGTAATATGGAAATAGTGGTAATAAATTCACAGATTGTGTTCACTCTATGACTGATGGGCTTCAAGTGTTCATAACACCATTATGAAAGCTTCAGATTAGGTAGTTTTATTTTCTTCTGTGTTGGCTTGATTTAATCTCGGGTTTACAATTGTAGTTATAGAATTCCTACAGTGCAGGGAGAGGCCACTTAGCCCAGAGACTGCACCGATCCTGTAGACCATTCCATCTAGACCCAACCATCCATGCTATCTCTATATTTAGTATGGCCATTCCACCTACCCTACACATCCCAGGACACTATGGGGCAACTTAGCATAGAGAACACACTTAACCCGTGGGAGGACTATATTTGGACTATGGGAGGAAACCAGAGCACCCAGCAGAAACCCACGTAGGTAGACAAAACATGCAAACTCCACAGACAGTCACCTAACGTTAAAATTTAACCCAGGTCCCTGGTGCTGTGAGACAGCAGTGCTGCCTGAGCCATCATTGTGGCCATCTTGTTTCCCTGACTTCAGCTCATCTTGAATAAACTGTATGTATTGCTCTGATATCATATTATGCATTTTTTTTAGTTTGAAACTAATGCTAATCAATAAACTTTGAAATATACTATATGATCATTGTGTTTGTTTTGTTCGAAAACAACTTTACCTCCATAAGCCTTCTAAATTTACTTGTGCTAACTTTTTCTCAGCTTTCAAATACCTTGAACTTTCTAATCCTCTTTTAACACCTTGCCCATTGCAAAATTGATTTCAAACATATTGTTTCACTAATGCAAGCCACCTACCCAAACATAGTTATAAATCAATAATTTCATTCTTTTTCAAACATTTACTCTGTTGAATTGATTTCATTTTAAATGTTGTTCCTGTTCTCCAGTTGTGTAATTTAACAGGAAGAAATTCAATGCTATTACTGTCCTTTAAACTTAGAGATCATAGTACACAATACTTATCTTATTCTCCTCAGTACTGTCAGTGCCCAAACGTACCCTGGTACAAGTTGAGTGATGAACAATAGTGGCTGAAATAAACTATACAGATTGAAAAACAACCCTTTGTTTAAGAATTACATTAACTGGCAAATAATTTGTTATTTATTGATAGGTTTATACTTATTATAATTGCAACCAATGATAATTTGAATAATGTGATATTTTGAGACTCCTTGTTGCTTTTGTAAGATATCTTTAAATATGAGCAAAATCAGCTTACCGTTTTGCAGCAAAGTCCAATGTTATCTTTGTAACACAAAAAGTGGAATATGTGTATACCTTTCTTGGAACTATTAGTAAATTGCGCTTGCTGGTTGAGAAACAGACTTTATTTGAAGCATATTATTTTTCCCACGATGCGTGGGAAATCAGATAACGTTGTGCATTCATATAATTCAGACTGCTGTTCACAATAAATTTATCAAATGCCAAAAATGTAAGAGGAATAAGGTTATTCAGTTCACTCATATTTCATCCAGTGTATTTTGGAACCAAGTGTATGTGAAGATTGTTTGTTGCTTCTAGGTATATGAAGGATTGTTTCATGTTCTGTAGCTTTACATTACTAACTCTGTACCATATTTAAAAATATTCTATTACAACAATATTAAATCCAGCGTAAAGGTTAAAATGAATTTACATAAATTGTGTATTTGTAAACTAAAAATGCAAAAATGTGGTTTTCAATATCTATTCTATATTCTTTAACAAATCTATCGATGTGTTACAAAATTACATGATTTAAAAGCTTCCCTAATGTCTCAGTGGATATTCACAAACTCCAGTAAGCTTTGCAATCCTGGCAAGTTCCAGATTCAATTCCTTGTCTGTATGTAGTTAAATTGTCTCAGCCAGGATTAGCGATTTTTAAAATATTAGATAAGATTCCCTACAGTGTGGAAACAGGCTCTTCGGCACAACAAGTCCACACTGACCCTCCAAAGAGTAATCCATCCAGACCCATTTCCCTCTGACTGATCCACCTAACACTATGGATAATTTAGCATGGCCAATTCACCTGACCTGCACATCTTTTGGATCGTGGGAGGAAGCCCACGCAGACACGGGGAGAATGTGCAAACTCCACACAGATGTCACCCAAGGCTGGAATCGAACTTGGGACCCTAATGCTGTGAGATAGCAGTTCTAACCACTGAGCCACAGTGCCAGGAACCTGGTTTCGATTCCACCCTCAGGCAACTGGCTGTGTGGAGTTTGCATGTTCTCCCCGTGTCTGTTTAGGTTTCCTCCAGGTGCTTGGCATTCATCCCACAGTCCAAAGATGTGCAGGTTAGGTGGATTGCCCATGCCAAAGTGTCCAGAAATGTGTAGAATAGGTGGACTAGCCATTGGAAATACAGGGATAGGATAGGGGGTTGGGTCTGGGTGGATGCTGTTTGGAGGGTTGGTATGGGCCAAATGGCCAGCTTCCACACTGTAGGGATTTTATGAAGCACCTCACGGATACATGCTTTTTAATGTATATTCACTTTTCAAACAAGTTTTACTCAGTAAATGTAAACAAACACAGAAAATAATGAAGGAACGCAGTAGGTATGGTAGTACCTGTGGAGAGAGAAACAGAGTTAATGTTTAGATTATGAAAGGACTATTCTTCAGAAGTGTAAGGGGTTGCACTTGTAAATTTAGAAACTGCTGGAAAAACTCAGCAGGTCTGGCAGCATCTGTTTAGAGAATGTTGATATTTCAGGTTCAATTACCCTTCTTCAGAATGACAGATAGAAATAAAGGAGAAGCAGTGGATGTAATATATTTGGATTTCAGAAGGTATTTGATAAGATGCCATCCATTATGCTTCATAATGAGACAAGAGCCCATGATGAATGGAGCTGGTATATTAGTATGGATAGAGGACTGGATAACCAATGGGGAATAGGGGCCATCTTCAGGATGGCAATCTATGGTGTTCCATAGGATTAATGCTGGGGCCACAGTTATTTACAGATCACTATTTCTCTGTAATCTTCTCTGCTGTGAGAAGAACAGATCTGTCTCTCTGTGTAATTTAATGACAAACAGTGTGCTGTAATTTTTTGTACACTCCCTCAACAAAAATGCAATACTTTTAGAAGAGAAATAAGACAGAGAAAAAAGTTGCTTTGACTTTTAATTTTAATTCTTACTATGGTTAAGGGGATTTACAAGGATGTTGCCAGGGTTGGAGGATTTGAGCTATCGGGAGAGGCTGAACAGGCTGGGGCTGTTTTCCCTGGAGCATCGGAGGCTGAGGGGTGACCTTATAGAGGTTTACAAAATTATGAGAGGCATGGATAGGGTAAAAAGGCAAAGTCTTTTCCCTAGGGTCATGGAGCCCAGAACTAGAGGTTTAGAGTGAAAGATATGAAAGAGACCGAAGGGGCAACTTTTTCACGCAGAGGGTGGTACGTGTATGGAATGAGCTGCCAGAGGATGTGGTGGAGGCTGGTACACTTGCAACATTTAAGAGGCATTTGGATGGGTATATGAATAGGAAGAGACAAGTAAATATAAGGCTTGAGTTATGAGGAGAGGCTGGATTGGCTAAGACTTTTTTCCCAGGAGTATAGGAGGCTGAAGGGTGACCTTATAGAAATTTATAAGGTCATGAGAGGCATAGATAAGGTGAATGGCCAAAGTCCTCTTCCAGTTTAGGGGAATCCAAAACTAGAGGGCATAAGTTTAAGGTGAAAGGGGAAAGATTTGAAAGGGACCTAAGGAGCAATGGTTTCACATAGAGGGTGGTGCTTATATGGAACGAGCTGCCCGAGGAACTGCCTGTAGAGGCAAGTACAATTACAACATTTAAATAGTCTGAATTATTCGAATGCACAATGTTATTTGGCTTCCCAGGAACCATAGAAAGAAAAAGCATTGTTTTGATGAAAGGCTGGATTTTCAATTGCCGGTGCAGGTGAATGGTGGTGTGGGCAGGCATTGAAAACTACAATCCCAGAGGGCACCATTGGACTGGAAAGCAATGCAGTTTTCAAAGGCAGGACAGTATATGTGAGGGGTTGGCTGGAGAGGAACGTATGTGCCTTCAATTAACCACTTGTTGAGCTCATTTATGAGTTTACTTATAACCTTCCACCTGTTCTTTTTCTTCCTTTTTTTTCTTTTTTCTCCCTCTCTCCTCCCTTCTATCAGCCTTGGCTACCTGACCCTGGCCTCTGAAGCAGGGTCAGCAACCAGTGGCTGGAGAGGAGATGCCAGCGATCAGCAGCAAGTGCAGAAACGCCAGCGATCAGAGCAAGGACACCAGCAACCAGTGGCCTGGTGCACAGTGTGGCGATCAGACCACATTGAGGTCCTCTGTGCTAGTCTGCTGTGGAGAGCCCTTGGAGAGAGACTGTGATGTTTATCTTTTTAAGTTTGCTGTTGTTTTTTTCTGATCTATGTCATACATGTGATGTAACTTTTTTTGTCTTCATTTCTCTATTCAGTAACTAAAGATTATACCTAGGTACCTTTGTACCTAAGATGGCACTGTAAGTGGTGACATAAACTTTTCTCTGTACTCACTTGAATACATGTGACAATAAAGTTAAATCAATTCAATTTAATTATCAATTCCCTTGAGCAATTTATATACCTCAATCAGATCCCTGCTCATTCTTCTGAACTCCAGCAAGTACAAGCCCAAGCTATTCAACCATTCCTCGTACCACAGCCTTTCATCCCTGAGATCGACCTTGTGGCGTCCTCTGAACTGCTCCGTGATTATTTGATGCTTATTATGAATGTTGACCAGTGAGTCCACTCGTCATCATGGCTCTCCGCTGTGTTTACAACAGCAGTGTAGTGTACTGAGGCATCCCATGATGTCGAGGTGCTTGTGTTGGACTGGGGTGGACAAAGTCAAAAATCACATCATATCAGTTTATAATTGCCTGAGGAAGAAGTAGGGGCACCGAAAGTCAGTGCTTTCAAATAAACCTGTTGTACTACAACCCGGTTTCAGGTGATTTTTGACTAATGTGACCCAGACAGTGCATGATCCCTGTGCATGCCGATTGAAATTTTCAAACTGTTCCTCTGAGGCCTTTTAATAAGCTCATAAATGAGCTCAACAAGCAGTTAATGGAAGGCATGAACGTTCCTCTCCACCCCAACCCCCCCACTCGCCCTGCTCTCCCTTTGAAAACTGCATTGCTTTCCAGTCCAATGATGCCCTCTGGGATTGCAGTTTTAAATGCCTGCCCACACCACTATTCACCTGCACCGGCAATTGAAAATCCAGCCTTTCATCAGAACAATGCTTTTTCTTTCGATGGTTCCTGGGAAGCCAGATAACATTGTGCATTCGAATAATTCAGACTATTTATCGGCAGACGTGCACAACCCAAGTAACTTTCACAGATGCCAAAAAAGTGTAACTGTAAGTAACATACAATGCCTTGAATCTGTTCTAATTCTATTTTCCCAGTCGGATTGTTCACAAAAACAGCATGATTTTGAGAAGTGGGAATATGGTAATTCTGTCTCCAACCTGTGCTTCCTTCCATTGTGGCTTCATAAATGGAAACACAGAAATAATTTTGTTATTCAATTATCCCCGACATTGCAGCTTATGTATTTTGAATATCTTTTGATTATCCAAAAAGATAGATTATTACCTAATGAATATTAAAGGTATTATTTCAATTACAGTAATATAAGATGATTAATCCTTTTCTGGTTTTTCTACAGTTTTTGTCTTTGAGTCTGATTGGTTTCATAAAGAATTCTTTAGAAATGATTAACTCTTCTGCTAAAATGTTATTTTGCATAATTTTTGTGTTTTAATAGAATTGTAATAAGACTTCGGTGTTAAATCAATTTTGGAGATACAAAATGTACTAATAAATATCCATTTAAGCCAATTCTTTGTAAAGACTTCTGCTTTAATCTCTATCAATTTACTTTTTGTTAATAAAGTCTCTTGTCTACTTCATATTTTTGAATTTGTTTTCAGCGCATGGTGATTTATATAATTGTTATGGAAGATCCTGGTGAATGTTTGGCTTGAACAGGTATTGTGCTAGTGACTGGTTTCTGGTATGAGAAGAAGTTGAATTGGTTAAGATTGTCTTTGCTGGAGTTATAAAATTTTATAAAATTCTAACAGGACTAGACAGGATAGATGCAGAAAGATGTAGGGGCAGTCCAGAATCAGAGGTCACAATCTAAGGATAAGGGGTAAACCATTTCGGACTGAGATAAGGAGAAATTCTTCACCCAAAGAGCAAAATTTGCTGAGGCCAAAATATTGCAAGATTTCAAGAACGACTTGGATACAGTACTTGGGACTAAAGGGATTAAAGGATATGGGAGAAAAGCAGGAATAGACTGAAGCATTTACAAGCATATTCAGTCAGGAATGCTGAGTGGATGATACGTCTTGGTCTCTTCTTGTGGTCCCCAGCAATACCATTGGTAGATTTTAGCGAAAATGGTTCACAAATTGTTTTTTTTAATTCACTCACGTAGCTGGCTGGGCCAGCATTTATTATATCCAGAAATGGCTGATGGGACTGCCACTATCCCAGCAACAAAACTCAAAATGTATTCCAAAATTAACTGTGCTCCTTAGCAAGCTGTTCAAGCACAGATGTAACACCTAACAGCTATACAGCAGTTGAAAAATTGCCCAGGAACATACTGTTCACAGAAAGTAGGACAAATCCAAGTCAATTACTGCCCATCAGCTGACTGTCAGCCATTCGATGGTATCACTGACAATGTCATCCAGTGACACTTCCTCAAAAATAATTTGATGCTCATTTTGGATTCTGTCAGGGCCGCTCACCTCCTGACTTTATGACAGCCTTGGTCTAAACGTGGACTAAAGATTTAAACTCCAGAGACAAGGTGGGACATCATGGCAGCATTCGACTGAGATGCCTTAGCAAGACTGGAGTCAATGGGAATCATGGAAGAATTTCCATTGGTTGGATTAATATCAAAATGAAGGTAATAATTATGGCTATATGAGATCACAGAAATATAGAAAATAGGAGCAGCCCTTCCGGGCTGCTTTGCCATTCATTGTGATCATTGCTGGCCATCCAATTCAATAGCCTACTCATTTTTCTCTCATATTCTTTGATCTCTTTAGCCCTAGTTGCTATATGCTAATTCCCTTCTTGAAATCATACAATATTTGATAGAAAGTGAGGACTGCAAATCAGAGTCAAAAAGTGTGGTGCTGGTAAAGCACAGCAAGTCAGGCAGCATCCAAGGAGCAGGAGAATTTACATTTCAAGCATAAGCTCTTCATCAGGAATGTGGGGGGAGGCCCATGGTGGCTGAGAGATAAATGGGAAGGGGGTGGGGCTGGGAGAAGGTAGCTGGGAATGCAATAGGTAGATGGAGGTGGTATGTGATGTGACAGGTCAGAGTGGAGGGAGGAGCTGATAGGTGGGAAGGAAAATGGGCAGGTAGGACAGTTCAAGAGGCCAGTACCAAGTTGGAGAGTTGGATCTGGGATAAGGTGGGGGGAGGGGAGAGGAGGAAACTGGTGAAATCCACATTGATCCTGTGTGGTTGGAGGTCCCAAGGTGGAAGATGAGGCATCCTTCCTTTAGGCATCAGGTGGCTAGAGTTTGGCAGTGGAGTGGGAGGGGGAGTTCAAGTATTCCACCACAGGGCAGTGGGGTTGTTTTGTGTAGATGTCCCAGAGATGTTTCTGAAAGATTCTGCAAGCTGGCATCCTGTCTCCCAATGTAGAAGAGACCACGTGGGAGAGCAACGGACACTGTAGTTGACATATATGGAGGTGCAGGTAAATCTCTGTCAGATGTGAAAGGATCCTTTGGGCCCTTGGATGGAGTGAGGGGAGAGGTGTGGGTGCAGGTTTTACACCACTTGCGGTGGCAGGGGAAGGTGCCAGAAGTAGAGGATCAATGGGTGGTCAGTGGTAGTAAATTCCACAGGCTCACCATTCTCTGGGTGAAGAAATTTTCTCTTTATCTCAGTCCTAAACGGTTTTCCCTATCTCCATCTGCTCTAAGCCTGATTCTGAATTCCCCTCTTGTTGGGAACATCCTTCCTGCATTTATGTTGTCTAGTCCTGTTAGAATATGTTAGGCAGGAGAAAAGGCTAGCCCCTGCTACTAGCTCAAATATTTGAGATTGCTTGGCAGGACACGGTTAATAACTCAGAAACTGAGAAAGTGTGTGCACATTCACCTACTGACAGAGCATATCGCAGCACTGAAGAAAGAACTCGAGGACCTTAGGCTCATCTGAGAGAATGAGATCTTTCTGGACAGGCCCTTCAGCGAGGTTATTACACCGACCAAGCTAGAAGAGACCAGAAGAGAGAAGACGATGAGGAAGGCAGAGAGGAGATAGGTGCAAGAGACCATGGGGGAAGTACCTGTCAGGAACAAGTTGAATCTTTTGGAAACAGTAGAGACAGATGACACTGCCAGTCCAAGAGGCGATCAGGTCTGTCAATCAAACGTTGGCATGGAGGCAGAGCCGAGGAGTCAGACATCATACAGAGAGCCGTGCTAATAGGGGACTCCATAGTGAGAGGAACTGAACGGGGTTTCTGTGACAACAGGCGGGATTTAAGGATGGTGTGTTGCCTTCTTGGTGCCAGGATTAAGGACATCGCAGACAGAGTGCAGAAAATCCTCAAGGGTGAAGGTGAAGAGCCAGAGGTGGTGGTACATGTCGGCACAAATGATGTCTGGAAGAAGAGGAGGAACATACTACAGCGGGACTTCGGAAAACTAGGAAGAAGGCTGAAAAGTAGGACGTCCAGAGTGGTTATCTCCGGTTTGCTTCCAGTTTCTCGGGCTGAAGAGGCCAGGAACAGAGAGATAATGGACTTGAGCGTGTGGTTGGGGAACTGATGTAGGAAGCAAGGATTTAAATTCTTGGATCACTGGGGTATGTTTTGTGGTAAGCATAAATTACACAAAAGAGATGGTTTGCACCTGAATAGGTTTGGGATCAGCATTCTGGCAGGCAGGTTTGCTTCTGCAACACAGCTACGTTTAAACTAAGTAGCGGGGGGAGGGGACAAACTGGATGTTTAAGAAGGAAATTGAAGGGAAAGTTAGAACAAGGGAAGTCAAGAAAGAAAACTGTATCAATGAGGCAGAAAACGCAAAGAGGGAACATGCTGTAAGGTTGAGTGAAATAGGGGTTGATAGGAAGGGTGAGGGCAGTAACAAATTAAAAGTATGTTATATAAATGCACAAAGTATTAGAAATAAGATGAATAAGCTTGAGGCTGTTTTGGAAATTGGCAGCTACAATATTGTGGGGATAACTGAGACATGGCTTCAAGTGGACAGGGCCTGGGAAATGGATATTCAAGGCTATACGTGCTATCGTAAGGACAGATTGACGGGCAGGGGGTGGGGTAGCCCTGTTGGTAAGGGATGATATTCAGTCCCTTGCATGGGGGGACCTAGAATCAGGGGATGTTAGAGTCAGTGTGGATAGGCTGAGAAATTCTAAGGGTAGAAAGACCCTCTTGGGAGTTATCCACAGGCCACCAAACAGTAGTATGGATGGAGGGTGTAAGTTGAATAAGGAACTGAAATTGGCCTGTCGCAAAGATGTTACTACATTGTTATGGGGGATTTCAATGTGTAGGTAGACTGGGAGAATCAGGATTGTGTTGGACATCAAGAAAGAGACTTTGTGGAGTGCCTCCGAGATGGATTCTTAGAACAGCTGGTCAAAGATTGGGAGATGATTTGTAGCTCGGGTGCTCGTTGTTGTAGTTCTGTTCGCCGAGCTGGTAGTTTTTGTTGCAAACATTTCGTCCCCTTTCTAGGTGACATCCTCAGTGCTTGGGAGCCTCCTTCATTTGGTGTTCTCTGTACCATCACATCCTGAGAGGAAGAAAAGGACAACCAGCTCCCATTCCCAGACGTGATGGTACAGAGAACACCGAATGGAGAATTCAGCACGAAGGTATACAGAAAAGCCACACACACAGACCAAGTCCTGAACTATGACAGCAACCACCCCAACACACGCCAACGAAGTTGCATCAGGACACTATTCAAAAGGGCCACAACACACTGCAGTACACCAGAACTGCAAAAAGAGGAAGAAGAACACCTATACAAGGTATTCACCAAAAACGGATACCCACGCAATTTCATCAACAGATGCCTAAGGGAAAGACAACGGAACGAGGACATGCCACAACCCAAAGGACTAGCCACACTACCATACATTAGGAGCATTTCTGAACTGACATCCAGACTACTGCGACCACTAGGACTCATAACAGCACACAAACCAACTCTCAGACAACAACTCACCAGGACAGATACCCAGCATGAGCAAAACCAACGTAGTGTACAAAATCCCATGCAAGGACTGCACAAAACACGACATAGGACAAACAGAAAGACAGCTAACAACCCGAATCCACGAACACCAACTAGCCACGAAACGACACGACCAGCTATCTCTAGTAGCCACACACACAGACGATAAACAACATGAATTCGACTGGGCCAACACTACTATTATAGAGAAAGCCAAACAGAGAACAGCCAGGGAATTCCTAGAGGCATGGCACTCATCCACTGATTCTATCAACAAACACATCGACCTGCACCCAATATACCGGCCCCTGCAGCGGACAGCAACTGACAACCGGAAGCGGCAGAGACAAACCACTATAAATGCCGAAGGAAACATGACAGAAGTGCTTCACAGGAGGCTCCCAAGCACTGAGGCTGTCACCTAGAAAGGGGATGATACGTTTGCAACAAAAACTACCAGCTCAGCGAACAGAACCACAACATAGAACAGCTGGTGCTGGATCCTACCAGGGAGAAGGCAATACTGGATCTGGTATTGTGCAACGAACCAGAATCGATCAGGGACCTCGAAGTGAAGGAGCCATTAGGAGGTAGTGACCATAATACAATAAGCTTCAATCTGCAATTTGAAAGGGAGAGCGTACAATCGGTAGTGACAATATTTCAGTTGAATAAAGAGAACTATGGAGCTATGAGGGAGGAGCTGGCCAAAGTTCAATGGTGCAATACCTTATCACAGGTGACAATGGAGGAACAATGGCAGATATTTCTGTCAATAATGCAGAAGATGCAGGATCAGTTCATTCCAAAAAGGAAGAAAGATCCTATGAGAAGCCAAGAGTGACCGTGGCTGACGAGTAAAGTTAAGAAACATATAAAGTCAAAAGAGAAAAAGTATAACATAGCAAAGATGAGTGGGAAAATGGAGGACTGGGAAGCTTTTAAAGAACAACAGAGGATTACTAAGAAGGAAATATGCAGAGAAAAAATGAAGTATGAAGATAAACTAGCCAAAAATATAAAGGAGGATAGTAAAAGCTTTATTAGGTATGTGAAAGGGAAAAAAATGGTTAAGACTAAAATTGGGCCCTTGAAGACAGAAACAGGGGAATATATTATGGGGAACAAGAAATGGAAGAAGAGTTGAATTGGTACTTCAGATCTGTGTTCACTGGGGAAAACACGAGCAATCTCCCAGAGGTAACATTACTTGAGTAGTGTTTCGGGTAAAGCAACCACTCAAAACTGTGACCTTGTGACCTCTCTGACTGCCTCAGGAACTGAAGAACACCAGACCTAAAAGTAAGTAATTTATACTGTATACTCATATATCGCAACAAGATCTGCTGCTCCCTGGTGTCCTTTAGACAGAACCCAAAGAGAGAGATATGCAGTTGGGTAGACAAAGAAGTAGTTAAAGGTCAGTCTGGGAGAATGAATAACCACTAATGGAGGCTATGAGTAGCTGGCAATGAGTTGTGTATGGTAGCAGCTCATGTGAAACCCTGGTGTGTCAGGTTTGGGGTAAGATCATGGTAGAAGATGCGTCAAGTCCTAAAACTGCAACAAACCTGTCAGTCTTCCACAGGAACCATTCCCTCCAGGACACTCTGGTCCACTCCTCCTTCACTCCCAATGTGTCCCCCACAGCCCCATGGCACCTTCCCCTACATTTGCACCTTCGAGGTGAAGAAGCATTTTACCTGCACTTCACTCAATCTATCTACTGTATTCACTGCTCACAGTGTGGTCTTTTCTACGTTGGGGAAATGAAGCACAGACTGGGTGATCGCTTTGCAGAAAACATACGTTCTGTCCAAAAGAAAAAGACCCCCAGCTTCCAGGGGGTTTGCCACTTTCAACACACCACCACGTTCTTTTGGCCAACTTCTGTCTCAGGCTTGCTGCAGTGCTCCAGTGAAGCTCAGTGCAAGCTAGAAGAACAGTAACTTATTTTCCGCTTGGGAATTCTACAGCATTCTGGACTTAATATCAAGTTCAATAATTTTAGGACCTGAGCAACTTCTCCCATGTCCTTACCCAACCCCCATACACCAGGTTTTGACATTATATGAGTTGCTAACATACACAACCCATTGTCAGCCATTAATAACCCCCAATATAGCAGCTATTCATTGTCCCAAGCTGACCGTTACCCACTTGCTTGTCTGTCCAACTGTGTTTCTCTCTGGGCTCTATCTCCACTTATCATTTACTCCTCCCCCCACCCCCCCACCCACCCCCACTCCATCTTTTGTATAAAAAACAATTTTTCCCAAGCCACTATTAGTTTTGAGGAAGGGTGACTGGGCCCAAAAGGTTCACTCTGATTTCCCTCCACAGATGCTGCCAGACCTGCTGAGATTTTCCAGCAATTTCTGTTTCAGATTTCCAGCATTCACAGTTCTTTCAGTTTTTCCTGAAAGTGTCTCATTCCTTTTGTTGCATTCTGTTTGTGAAGTTCCAATTATAATGATTCCCTTCATGTCCTGACCAATTTAGTTTGCCATTTCCTCAACTATATTTGAATGCAGGTCCCACGGCCCACAGCTCTGAAGCTCTTGTAATATTTTCAATGTTTCTCTCACTCCATTATTAGTAATTACTTTTGCCCTTGAAATTTCTCCTTTATTTCACAGAAACTCAATATGTGCTTCCAGAAAAGTATCAACATCTATTTCCATAAACAAAGACACAAAGAATCAGTTCAGAATATCTCACTTCCTGGCTGCCTGGTACATTCTAAGTAAATGCCTATCAAAGCTCCTGGAATCTCTTTATTTTCTCAATGTTCTTATATTTTACATTAATTTTGTGATCTGTATAATCCTGATCTCATCTATTTTGCCTACGTGTTTAAATTTCTAACAACGTTGATGCAAGCTTTAATGATCATTAATGTTTTTTTATTGATGTTGGGATTTTCTAGCTTTTCTCAGCTTCTATTTTTAGAGACAAAAGCAAGGAAAATTTCAAGGGAGGAAATGGGACCACAGAATAAACATGAATTTAGAACATCTTGGTAAAAATTGTTTTTTTTCTGGACAATCCTTAAAATTCAGGACAATACAAGGAAATGTTTAAATAAAATAAGCAGATAGGTCTCTGCTATTTAAGTAAATGACAGTGCACCACTGATTGCCTCCACGGATGTTGCAGACTGTTGAATTTCTCCAGCATTTTCTGTGCTATTTTCAGATTTCCAAAATCCACAATATTTTGATTTTTCTAAAGTGGCACTGTTTGTAAGCCGTACCAACATTTTTTAAGGTTGGCTAGCATTTATTTTTAGTAGTTGGAGTTGTAAAAAGGAGCTAATTCCTTGCAAATCTATATTTATATATATATGTACCTAGAGTTTCTACATTCTGATCAGTAGGTTGCAGGATAAAGACCGCATTTTTTTGAGTTTTCTGTATTTTTTATAACTGGGGACTGAAATGGGAAAAGGACTGGTTCAAACCCCAAAGATTAATGGAAGACGGCTGTACTTTTTAAAAACAAGTTATATGACACTTATTTTAAATGCTGTTTACACAACTACTGGTTTAAACAATGAAGAAAGCCTACTTGCAGATGTGCTGGAGCCAGGGGCTTGTATATGAATGGAGATTTGGCCAGAAACAAGTAACTGATAGATCTGCGAGATGGTGACCCATTATCAATGACAAAGGCTGCCTGCTTGTAAACAACTGCGTGATTGGATCCCAGGTGGCTGAATAAGGATGTAAATATATGGGGCAATAAAACCTTAAGCGAACCAGTTTATTTCTGCTGATTAATTGTTATAAGCGGTGACATAATTAATACGTTTGAGACTTAAAAAGGTGAACCAGTCACTCTGTGCCTCCTGTCAATTAGAGTTAAAAATCACACAACACCAGGTTATAGTCCATCATGTTTATTTGGAAGTACAAGCTTTTGGAGCACTGCAGCTTCATCAGGTAGCTAGTGGGGCAAGATCATAGGACACAGAATTTATAGTAAAAGATCAAAATGTCATACAACTGATGAGATATATTGAACAAACCTAGATTGTTGTTAAGTCTTTTAATGTGTTGCAGGTTTCGATTCATTAATATGTAAATCCTAGAACTTCTTTCAAGTCTTATTCCTGAGACAACTTAAGGTTTTATCAATATAAAAAAAGAGAACATCTCAGCTCAGACAATGTATTAAAGGTGTGAGGTTAGATTCTGTCTGTATTTCAACCTTGAGTCAGACTCGTTTTATTTCCAAAGTAGGAATTTATAGAATGTCACATGGACCGACTGCCTACAGATTGTGTACTCTTTGAACAAAACAGAATGTACGTGTAAAATACAAATCTGTAAATGCAAATTCACCCCGTAGACCTATATGTGTGTGTGTGTGTGTATGCATGTGAGGGGGTGTGAGTGTGTGTAATAGAGAGAGAGAGACAGACAGACAGACAGACAGACAGACAGACAGAGAGAGAGACAATTTGTTGGTGAGT